>NC_135818.1:53375432-54731816 GCF_964213995.1 Mustelus asterias | reverse complement strand
CCGTCTATTCTCCCTCTTACACTGTGTACAATCCTTCTCTATTTGCGGGCTAACCTCCTCGCTCTCAGTCACCTCATCACGATTCCCTCCCCCCAACCTTTCTAGTTTAAAGTCTCCCCAGTAGCCTTAGCCAACCTTCCTGCCAGGATATTGGTCCCCCTGGGATTCAAGTGCCACCCGTCTTTTTTGTACAGGTCACACCTTCCCCTAAAGAGGTCCCAATGATCCAGGAACCTGAATCCCTGCCCCCCGCTCCAGTCCCTCAGCCACGCATTCATCCTCCACCTCACTCCATTCCTGCTCTCACTTTCCCATGGCACAGGCAGCAATCCTGAGATTATTACCTTTGTGTTCCTCCTTCCCAACTATCTACCTAACTCCCTATATTCTCTTTTCATGACCCCTTCCGTCTTCCTACCTATGTCAGCGGTACCAATATGTACTACGACCTCTGGCTCCTCTCCCTCCCACCTCAGGATATAATAGATCACCTAATGGATCCCAGAGTGAGTTAAATCCAAGATATTGGAAAGGAGGGTTTGGCCAGGTGGAGGGTGTTGGGGGATGTGGGGTGGGGGGGGGGGGGGGGGGGGGGGGGCGGGGGGCGGTGGTGCATGGTTTTGGACAGCAGGCAGGTAGGAAGAAAGAGAGAGTACTATGTTAGGGGGCTGCCCCAATGTGCAAAGAGTGCCCCACAAGATACTACCCTTCACTTTCCTCCCAACCTTTTAAAAACTTTTTATTACCAAAACAGCGTGTCCTCTCACGCCAACCATAATTTCACTTGGACACTATATTATCGGGCTCAACTGGGCCCTACTTATTTATTTAAATATGGCGGGTGGCTGCTGTCAACTTTGCTACCCACCCACCCACCGTGTTATAGACGTGAGCTCGGGGGTGGGTAGGAAGGTGATGGCTTGGGCACCTGCCCTATATTATGTGCCCACCCCCAACTGAAAACACGCCTGGCAAGGACACAATAACATACAGCTCCAGGTTTCTATTTGTCATTTGTCAGATTCCATGTTTTTTTTTACTAACTAGGATGTTTTGTCCATAAATAAAAAGAAATTATGACACTATTCCTCTCAGTTGAACGCTGGGAACATAGAAACAGGAGTAAGCCATTCATCTCAAACAAATTATTAAATATATGTAGTAATGCCTCTGCTATCTCTCCTCTAGATTATTAAAAAATATATGGATGCAATCCATCCAGATTAGGAGTTTTATCCTTTTTAGAGTTTGTTTAGTTTATTCAATATATTTCCTTATTATTTTAAATTCACTTACCTCATTGCTCACCTCATCATTCAATGTCATGTTTATCTTTTCTATCTCCCGAGTAACTACCAAAGTGAAGTAATTATTTCATATTTTTGCCATCTCACTATTTTTCTTTGTGGTATTATCCTGCCTATCTCTTAATGGTCCAATTCCCATCATGATCTACCTTTTTTATTGATATGCCTGTAAAATGTTTTACTATTTTGTTTTATGTTCCTTGATAATTTAATTTAATTGTTCTTCTTTGCCTTCCTAATTGTGTTCTTTTTTTAACCTCTCTCCTAATCTCTCCCTATTCTGTTTTAGGATGCACACCTCTGCTGTCTATATATTTAACATCTGAATCTTTCCAAACTATCAATTGTTCCCTTATATTTGTATTCATCTATGGAGTTCCTCTAGTGTTTAGTTTGTTCTCTCCTTTTACCAGGACATGTTTTTCCTGCACTCTGTTGAATACCATTTTAAACGTTTCCTGTTGTTTCCTACATTCCTATTTGCCAATATATTTGCCTATTTTGTTTTCCCAAATTCCATTCTCAGCCCCACACAATCAACTTCTCTCCAATAAATTAACTTGAGTTTTTTTTTATCATACTTACATCTACGCTATCATCATCTTAAAAATTATGAGCACTATTGCCGAGATGTTTCCTACTTTTACTTGTCTTACCTGTGTTGGTTCATTCCCCATTACTGGATCCAATAACAAAGTATGGTAGCATTTACTTTTAAAAAAATTCATTCATAGGATATGGACATCGCTGGCTCGGCCAGTATTTATTGCCCATTCCTAATTGCCTTTGAGAAGATGGTGGTGAGCTGCCTTCTTGAACCGTTGCAGATACATCCACAGTGCTATCAGGGAGGGAGTTTGAGGATTTTGATCCAGCGGTAGAGGAATGGTGATATATTTCCAAGTCAGGATGATGAGTGGCTTGGAGAAGAACTCCCAGGTGGTGGTGTTCCCAAGTCTCTGCTGCCCTTGTCCTTCTAGATGGTAGTGGTCATGGGTTTGGAAGGTTTGCCTAAGGAACCTAGGTGAGTTCCTGCAGTGCATCTTGTAGATGGTACACACTGCAGCACTGTGCGTCGATGGTGGATGTGGTGAATGTTTATGGATGGAATGCCAATCAAGTGGGCTGCTTTGTACTGGATGGTGCTCAGCATCTAGAATGTTGTTGGAGTAGCACTCATCTAGGCAAGGGGAGAGTATGCCATCACACTCCTGACTTGTGCCTTGTAGGAACTGGGGAGTCAGTAGGTGAAGTAGGTAGGTGGATGAGGTAGTACATGTGTTGGTGGATGAGTTGGGTAGGTAAGTGAGTGAGTGTGTGGGTAGGTGGTTGTGGTGGGTAGGTGGGTGAAGTGGTTGAGTAGGTGAGGTGGGAAGGTGAGATAAATCTGTTTAAAATGTCTAACATTTCCGAGGTAACCATGAAAGTAAGTTATATGGATCTAGCCCAAGTTTGACTCTAGCTCAGAGTTGGAGGCATTGGTGCAGAGTACCAGACAGCAGGGAATTTCCCATTGGAAGTTTAAACTTCCTGGACAAAATTTCTATGTAGGTCTGTGCATCAGGACTGCATGCGGGTCCTGACCAGCATCTTATCATGGTCCAGTCTCTGACAATCCAGAGACGAGAAGATTTGGCCCATAAAATCTTCCATGAAGCAGACCAATGTGTCATTGTAATGGAACATACTGTAATTGTTTTAATATTTTCCTTCACATTAAAATTATTCATTGATGCATTTAGGAGTGGTAATCCAGTGCCATTTAATACAGTTAAAAACAGGTTTATCACCAAAATAATGAGTGCTTAATCCTCCAATTGTAATGAACCTGATTTAAACGTCTCCCAAAATGGTTTAAAAGCTATACCGAACCATTTACTAGTTTCATTGATGTACACTGGCTAGTTTCTTAATAAATTAACCATTTCAATATGTAAAAGCTTTAAAATATGCCTGTTGGTGCACATGTGCTGAGTAAAATGAGTTCAACCTGAAGCTCCTCCTGTTATGGCTGCAATGTATAACAACATTACCATTCCTTATTATTGTACCTTATTATTATTATTGTACCATCCACAATATGGCCATTTTGTGGATGGTACCAGCCTCGGGTTAAAGGATTTTTGGACTAGGGTCGAAGATCGCAGAAACTCAATTTATGCCTAATACACGTTACGCCTGAGTTTCCGCGTTTGTTTTTGCGCTGGTTCAGTCCAACTAACTGAACCTCTCTGCTTTTAATTACACATTCCAATAATTTCCCCACAACAGATGTTAGGCTAATACGTCTATAATTTCCTGGTTTCTCCCTCCCTTTCTTTAAACAATGGAGTTACATTCTGGAGGAAGGATTCCCACCACAGGAGAAAGTTTTGGAAATCGAAGTACCTGGGGTAAATGTCATTAAAGTAAAGCTACACGGGGCTCCAAAACTGCCAAGTTCTGCTTCCAGGTTGGAGGTTTCCACAGAGGTTTCCTCCTTTGCTAAAGTCTTGAATGAGAATACTGTTTACATTTCACTCTCTCTCTCTCTCTCCCTCTCTCTGCCTGTGACCTATGCCGCTCCCTTTTTAACTGGGTGGAACTTCATTACATCACCGCAAGGAAACTGGTTATGGTTAGACGAAATCAGTAATTCCCAGGCGAGCAGACACAAATGAATGGCGATCTTTGGGGCTGGTAAGTGTATCCGTTTGTAACACCTAACATTCCACGAAGACATGTACATTTACATTACCCCCCCGCGATTCAGTGCATAAATTTTACTCCCCTGCGCCTGGTTTGAGTTTAGTTGGGAGTTTGTTACAGGATAGGTACATGCCTGCATCACTTTCTTAACCAACACTTCCTGTCTCCAGGCACACCATTGATTGCAGAGTAATAGCGCATGTGAAGCCAGCCTCTGTGCCAAAAGTGCAATTTTCTGCCCTCCGAAGCGTTAAGATGCACTTTTGTAAAACCTTAATTTCAGGCTAAGGTTTATTTTAAGACAACCAACCGTGCTCTGCGAAACAAGATGTGCCTGCTCAGTATTTCACACGGGGAAACTCATTGGTGCTCTCCAGGGAACATTGTGGAACTGTTAAAATACGCGGTGATGGGTGCTGGAAATCTAAAATAAATGCTGGAGAAACTCGGCAGTATCTGCGGAGAGAGAAAAAAAAACTCTTGTTTCGAGTCCTTCTGAAACGTTCACTCTGATTTTCTCTCTCCATGGGCTGGATGTCAGACCTGTGGACTTTTTCCAGCATTTTCTGTTTTTATTGTGACTTGGAAGAGTAAATGCACTGATTTCACATGGGGAATGGGGAGGTGGGAGGAATAACCGTGAAAGGCATTATTGTGGTAAACTTGGGACCTGATACTATTTATTAAGGATAGTTTGTTAAGTGATTCCATATTTTTTGAAGTTTTGATATAGAATCCCGATAGTATGAGACCATCCGGCCCATCGAGTCTGCACCAGCTCGAAAGAGCATCCCACCCGGGCGAAACCACACAGACCCAGAGAGAATGTGCAAATTCCCTGGCGCTGTAAGACACCACTATGCCACTCTATACAACGCCTCACTTATATAATGCACGTCCCATGAGGCCTACTCGCATTATACATACGGTATCGGAAAGAAAGTTAGTTATCAAGCTGTAACATAGAGAGAAGTCACTCTGGCAATTAAAGCCAAAATAAATCAATCTAACAGACGTTAGATTTCCAGTTTATCCAACTTGAGTTCGGTTAGTCGCTGTGCTGGGCATGAGTCACAATGAGGCAAGACTAGCTTGGAGCATTGAGGCAGAAAAACAAGACCAACTGGTAGTTTCCTCTCTCCGGTTTCCAATACATTCAATGGATGATAGAATGTGTAAAAAAGCAACACGAGGATAGTATTTTTTCTGATCAGAGAAAACATAATCAGTGATCAGCACACTCTTCGTCACAATTCCCAAGAAGTGGCTTGCTCAATGAAGTTGGCACAAACAAGACAAGTCAAATCGGTCTTTTTATTTAACCAGTCAACCACAGAAACACTTCACCCTTTCAGGTGCTGTAGGGTCTGAAGGGTATTTGAATGTTGATTGCAGGTTTGCACCGTTAGCAATGTTGCTTTGGTTTTAGTTTAACGATTATACTTTCGCCGTTCCGACATCATTCGCTGTCTTGGTTGTGACCGCCCGCTGTCAAACAGAAAGTGCCTTTGGACAGACCTCCTCTCATTGCCAATGTAAACTTCGGGGACTGCTCAGCGGGAAAATATTCCCAGGAGTGTTCACTGTATTGTATTTGATGTTAATCAGTGTAATGACGCGTACATGAACACAGTGGGGGGGGGGGGGGGGGGGCAAAGTCCAACAACATAAAGCAAGCGTCATATAAACTTCACCCGCTAATCAGGCCTGTGCTCAGTAAGGTGCTGCCTGATGTGGCTTCCCTGAACCTCACACAGCAGGTAAATGTTCACAGTATCCGGGCTCTGTGTTTGCACCACAGCAGAGAGGAAGGACAGCTTGGCTGACCCCACCCCCCTCGCCCCACGGCCCCCAGTCTGTGAGTAAATGTGGGACTGATTCCCCCCAGTCTGTGAGTAAATGTGGGGCTGATTACCCCCCAGTCTGTGAGTAAATGTGGGGCTGATTACCCCCCAGTCTGTGAGTAAATGTGGGGCTGATTACCCCCCAGTCTGTGAGTAAATGTGGGGCTGATTACCCCCCAGTCTGTGAGTAAATGTGGGGCTGATTCCCCTCCAGTCTGTGAGTAAATGATTTTCCCCATCTGAGTAAATGTGGGGTTGTATTGCCCCCCCCCCCAGTCTGTGAGTAAATGTGGGGCTGATTCCCTCGAGTCTGAGTAAATGTGGGGCTGATTCCCACCCCAGTCTGTGTAAATGTGGGGCTCATTCCCCCCAGTCTGTGTAAATGTGGGGCTCATTTCCCCCCAGTCTGTGTAAATGTGGGGCTCATTCCCCCAGTCTGTGTAAATGTGGGGCTCATTCCCCCCAGTCTGTGTAAATGTGGGGCTCATTCCCCCAGTCTGTGTAAATGTGGGGCTCATTCCCCCCAGTCTGTGTAACTGTGGGGCTCATTCCCCCTAGTCTGTGTAAATGTGGGGCTCATTCCCCCAGTCTGTGTAAATGTGGGGCTCATTCCCCCCAGTCTGTGTAACTGTGGGGCTCATTCCCCCTAGTCTGTGTGAATGTGGGGCTCATTCCCCCCAGTCTGTGTAAATGTGGGGCTCATTCCCCCCAGTCTATGAGTAAATGTGGGGCTGTATTGCCCCCCAGTCTGTGAGTAAATATGGAGCTGATCACCCCCCAGTCACTGAGTAAATGTGGGGCTGATTTCCCACCCCCCCCCCCCCCCCCGCAATCTGTGAGTAAATGTGGGGCTCTATTGCTCCCCCAGGCTGTGAGTAAATGTGGGGCTGATTCCCGCCCCAGTCTGTGTAAATGTGGGGCTCATTCCCCCCAGTCTATGAGTAAATGTGGGGCTGTATTGCCCCCCAGTCTGTGAGTAAATATGGAGCTGATCACCCCCCAGTCTCTGAGTAAATGTGGGGCTGATTTCCCCCCCCCCCAATCTGTGAGTAAATGTGGGGCTCTATTGCTCCCCCAGACTGTGAGTAAATGTGGGGCTGATTCCCACCCCAGTCTGTGTGTAAATGTGGGGCTCATTCCCCACGTCTGTGAGTAAATGTGGGGCTGAATTGCTCCCCCAGGCTGTGAGTAAATGTGGGGCTGATTCCCCCCCCAGTCTGTGATGTTGGGGGTGTGTGTTTATTTGGGGGGGTATCAGGTGTTATGTGTGTGTGCGTGGGAGGGGGGAATGGATCTGGGCGTGGGGATTGCGAAGGGGTGTCAAGTCCTGGGGGGTGGGGGGGATGATCAGGTGTGGGGGGGCTGTAATGTGTGGGGGCGAATGCTGGGGTTGAGAGTGCGTCAGGTTCATGGGGAGGGTGTTAGGTGTTGTGTGTGAGGGAATATGTGGGGTGGGGGAATGGGATGGGGGTGTGTGTGTGGGGGGGATCAGGCGCGGGGTTGGGGTCAGTGGAATGTGTGTGGGGGGGCAGTATGTTGGGTGGATCTGTGTGTGGGGGGTGTCAGGTTCTCTGGGGAGGGAGGGGAATCAGGTGTGTGTGTGGGGGAGGGTTGGATCTGGGAAGTGGGGGTTGCAAAGAGGGTGTCAAGTCTTTGGGGTGGGGTGTGTGTGGGGGTGAGTGGGGGGAATCAGGTGCGGGCTGGGGTCAGTGGAATGTGTGGGGGGAGATGTTGAGGTGGGGGTGTGTCAGCTTCTCTGGGGGGGTGGGGAGGTATCAGGTGTTATGTTTTGGGGGTGGATTTTTTCAGGGCTATCAGCTGCTGGGTGTTGTGTATGGGTGGGGGTGTTGGTGGGTGGGTCTGTGGGCTGGGGGAATGGGAAGGGGGTATGTATATGGATGTATGTTTTTGTTGGGGGGCTGTAAGGTTCGGGGGGTATCAGGTGTGTGTGTGTGGGGAGGGCGGTGGATCTGGGGGGTGGAGGTTGCGAAGGGGGTGTTAAATCCCTGGAGGGTGCGTTGGGGGTGGGAGGGGGAATCAGGTCCGGGGGGGGGGGGGGGGGCAGTGGAATGTGTGTGTGGGCGGAGGTGTTAGGGGTGGGGGGGTCAGCTTCTGGGGGTGTATCAAGTGTGTGTTGGGGGTGGACCTATGGGGTGGGGGATGGGAAGGGGCTGTGTATGTGGGTATGGGTTTTGTTGTGGGGGTGTCAGGTGCATGGTGCTGTGTTGGGAGGGGATGAATTTTGGGAGGGTGTCAGATGTGTTGGGGGTGGATCTGTGGGGTGGGGAATGGGAAGGAGGCATGTATGTGCGTGTGTGGTTTTGTTGTGGGGGTGTCAGGTGCTTGGCGCTGTGTTTGGAGGGGGTGGATTTTGGGGGAAGGGGGTGGATTTTGGGGGGGTAGATTTTTTGGGGGGATGTCAGGTGTGTGTGTGGGGGGTGGATCTGTAGGGTGGGGGATGGGAAGGGGGTGTGTATGTGGGTGTGTGATTTTGTTGTGGGGAGGGGGTGAATTTTGGGGGGGTGGATTTTGGGGTTTGTCAGGTGCTTGGTGCTGTGTTGGAAGGGGGTGGACTTTGGGGAGGAGGGGTGAATTTTGGGGGGGTGGATTTTGGGGCTGGGGGGGTGGATTTTGGGGCTGGGAGGGTGGGTTTGGGGGTTTGTCAGGTGCTTGGTGATGTGTTGGGAGGGGGTGGATTTTGGGGTTTGTCAGGTGCTTGGTGCTGTGTTGGGAGGGGGTGGATTTGGGGGGGGTGGATTTTGGGGTTTGTCAGGTGCTTGGTGCTGTGTTGGGAGGGGGTGAATCTTGGGGATGGGGGGTGGATTTGTCAGGTGCTTGGTGCTGTGTTGGGAGGGGGTGGATTTGGGGGTTTGTCAGGTGCTTGGTGCTGTGTTGGGAGGGGGTGAATCTTGGGGGTGGGGGGTGGATTTGTCAGGTGCTTGGTGCTGTGTTGGGAGGGGGTGGATTTGGGGGTTTGTCAGGTGCTTGGTGCTGTGTTGGGAGGGGGTGAATCTTGGGGGTGGGGGGTGGATTTGTCAGGTGCTTGGTGCTGTGTTGGGAGGGGGTGGATTTTGGGAGTGGGTGAATTTTGGGTGGGAGGGGGTGAATGTTTGGGGGGAGGGGGTGGATTTGGGGGTTTGTCAGGTGCTTGGTGCTGTGTTGGGAGGGGGTGGATATGTGGGGGGGGGTGGATTTTGGGGTTTGTCAGGTGCTTGGTGCTGTGTTGGGAGGGGGTGAATCTTGGGGATGGGGGGTGGATTTGTCAGGTGCTTGGTGCTGTGTTGGGAGGGGGTGGATTTGGGGGTTTGTCAGGTGCTTGGTGCTGTGTTGGGAGGGGGTGAATCTTGGGGGTGGGGGGTGGATTTGTCAGGTGCTTGGTGCTGTGTTGGGAGGGGGTGGATTTGGGGGTTTGTCAGGTGCTTGGTGCTGTGTTGGGAGGGGGTGAATCTTGGGGGTGGGGGGTGGATTTGTCAGGTGCTTGGTGCTGTGTTGGGAGGGGGTGGATTTTGGGAGTGGGTGAATTTTGGGTGGGAGGGGGTGAATGTTTGGGGGGAGGGGGTGGATTTGGGGGTTTGTCAGGTGCTTGGTGCTGTGTTGGGAGGGGGTGGATTTTGGGAGTGGGTGAATGTTTGGGGAGAGGGGTGGATTTTGGGGGAAGGGGGTGAATGTTTGGGGAGAGGGGTGGATTTTGGGGGGAGGGGGTAAATCTTGGGGGGGGGGGGAGGGGGTGGATTTGGGGGTTTGTCAGGTGCTTGGTGCTGTGTTGGGAGGGGGTGCAGGTGCGGCGCCGCGCGGGCCGGGCTGACGTCAGGGAGCGGGCTGGGCCCGGGGAAGGGGGTGTGTGCGGCGGCGGCGGCTGGGCTCCGCTCTGTGTGCCGCTCCTGTCGGTGTGAAGGTGAGAGTCGGTGCGGTTGCTCCCGGAGCCCAGCCCGCTATCACCCTCAGTCGGTGCCGCTTGCCGCAACTTCGGCCTAGCGCCGTTGCCCGGGGAGCCGCCAGGCGAGAGCCGCCCCGCTCCCGGGGCCTGGGATCCGGCATCACCTGTCAACCCAGCCCGGCTCATCCTTCTCCTGCGCTCCAGGCTTGGCCTGGCTGAAGCGGCTGTGTCTCTGTGACTGTCTCTATTTCTGTGCGTGTCTCTCTTGTCTTTGTCTGCCTTGTCCCCCTGTTTGTCTCTCTGTCTGCCTCTGTGTGTCTCTGTCACCCTGCCTTGTCTGTCCCTGTGTGTTTCTGTCTCTCTCTCCCTCTGTCTGTCCCTGTGCGTCTCCATCCCTGTCTGCCTGTGTGTCTCTGTCACCCTGCCCTGTCTCCCTGTGTGTGTGTCTCTCCCTCTCTGTCTGTCTCTCTTGATGGTGAATTCTTGTTATTATTGCCTGAACGCTAAAGGCCATTTATTGTTCCCTTCCAACATCTAATTTAACATTTAATGAAACATCGTCGTGAAGAAAAGGCGACAGAGAGCCTGAGATTTGCAGGTATGCGGTTAGTTCAGAGGGGTTGCATTATTGTTCTTTTGTATTTCTGAAAAGGGGCACAGCTGCGATTTTTAAAAATGCATTAATGTATGAAATAAAACATTAATTTAGCAACATTCTCGCGAGAATTATATTTTGCCGGAGGATTTTCAGATTAATTCATGCACTTTGCAGCCTTATCCAGCCAGATATCTCTCTTTAGTATTGATTCAAACACAACAAGGTTCATCCGGTGACAGATTTCGCGATTTTTGTTTACAAGCTTAATTTTCAACCCCACTTTTTAAAAAAAATCAAAAACATCTAAAATTGCCCCAAATAAGATATTTTTAAAAAATTATAAAACCAAATACCAGCATTGCATTTTCTTTGAAGCTTTGAATAATTTAGTGGTGAGCTGTAGTTTTCCATCTGCTATGGCTCGTTTTATTTTAGATGCATGTGGCAAATAGCTGGAATGAAAAAAAAATCTGGGTGGTTGTGAACAGAAGAGGGTGACCTACTTTAATGCTATGAATACGGTACTTGCATGTGCTGTGTAGAGTCAGTAGTTAAAGCATAAAGGTTTCCAGTACTTAGTGATCACATTAATTACTTGCAAAAAGTACTGAAAATTATCCCACAAAACTTGCATGAGAAATATATACAATGTGAATATGTGACCGTGCCTGCGAGAGTTTCCTCCTGCAGTTCAAAGATGTGCGGGTTAAGTGGATTGGTCATGCTAAATTGCCCCTTAGTGTCAGGGGGACTAGCTAGGGTAAATGCATGGGGTTATGGGGATAGGGCCTGGGTGGGATTGTGGTCGGCGCAGACTCGATGGGCCGAATGACCTCCTATGCACTGTAGGGATTCTATGACAGTGATTTCAAGACTACTAGCATCAAAGTCCTACAGTCTAAATCACCTGAACTTCAGAAGATAATGTTTTGCATGTAATCATGATCAGATATCAAATATAAAACACCTGATCACAATTATATAAATGATTGAAATAGTAATTAGAAGTTTAGAACAATACAAGGGTTTCCTTTAATCAGCTTGCAAAGACTGTTTTATAATTATTGTATGCTAATATTTTGACCAGCATGTTTAGTGCTGTGAACAGGGTGAATAATAGGAAATCTTGAATGAAGCATTAACTGCAATTAGTTCCTGGTGCTCATTATATCTGCATTTCACTGGGACAGTAGTTTCCTCTTTCTCCCTTTGCTTCGATTATTATTTTAAACCATGAGCTCTAAGAAATAAATATGGCAAATTACTAATATGATCTGTTGTCTTTTGCTCTTTGTTTAGAATGTTACATTGTGGAAATTAGTGTCTGAAGCAGCAAGCATGAGCGTGACATCTTGGTTCCTGGTGAGCAGCTGTGGCTCTCGCCACCGACTCCCTAAAGAGATGATTTTTGTTGGACGAGAAGATTGTGAACTAATGCTTCAGGTGAATCATTTTAGTCATCAGTTGGCTTATTGCAACAAATAATCTGCAGAGAGAGCGCAAATAAACACACTGTGCAAACACACACAATGTCATGCTCATTTAGAAATTATGACTATTATGTGTGCTGCTGTTTTCTGCAATTACCATTTTTTTTTGGATTTTCCTGTGCCACTAACCTGCGGGAGCATAGGTTGGATGGAGACCCACTTGACATGTCTTCACCAAAACTACAAAGAATTGCATCTGTTTGCTTAGCCTGACCTTTGTCCTCTTTTTTTTTGTTTCCTCCTTTTTTAATCACTTAAGACTTAGACATACTGCCGCACATAAATAGCGATTGCCGTTTACGTTAAGGTTCTGTTTAATAAAATAATATTGTAGCAATGTTGATTCTTTAAAACTTTTCAACGTAAGGTGAGAGAATATATGCTTCCGAATGAATTTGCATCCGTCAATACCACCAGAATGCTGAGCAAGAATGGTTGCGTACCATTTTCACAGATTTAATAGAACCTCTGCTGGTTTGAAATCAAAAAGAATATCATTGACTCTTCATGAATGTTTATATTGGCAGAAATATCAAATAATAATAATGGGACAATGTTAGCATATCTTTGTATGCCAGAGTGAGGCCTGTTATTTACCAAAATTAAAAATGTTGTCTGAGCTTGCTGTGCTGGTTTAATGGAACATGACTACTTGCCCTCCCTCTCTCTCACTGTTTCAAAATTAGCATTATAATTGAGTTGTGTGTTTCCATGGTGATGAATTGTGGGATATGAGTAGGTTCTTGGTGTTCAGTTTTCATATCAGTTGCTGGCATCAAGAAACTCCATGTCAGGTAAACATGGAATTTCCACTTGAAAGTCTAATATGTAGCATAGTGGCATAGTGTACATGCCATGACCAAAATGTATTTATGTTGATTAAAACAATGAATCTTCTGCTGATAGCAAGGCAGGATTCTTTTATAAGAATTGTATGCCTTGTGAAGTAGATTGTAGGTACGTGTTCCTTCAAGTCCATAAAGGTGTAATTTCTCTGAATTCTTGTAATGCATTGTATGACCAGTGTGTTCTTGGAAAAGGGCAACTAAAAAACATTAAGTTGTCTTTCATCTGTAACAAAGAGTACCAAGTACTAAGGGTGGAACGTGTTAATTATGGGAATCATTTTTGAACATATGTTTTTAGTTTTTAAAAATCTTTCATCTCTACAGCCTCCTGTAGCTTTAGGCAAACACCTGATATATCCATTCGCTTCAGGTGAAGTCACGTGCAAGCTTGTTGTCTTGCCTTTTGCATATATAAAAAGAGCGATTGTTTCCAACTCTTTTATTGAAAGAAAACAATTAAACTAAGTCAAATAAACTGAGGGACAAAGTAAAAGGAGCAGCCCCTTAGCTGCCTTAAACAAAAACAAACCACAAATGAAACTTAAAACATCAAACCAAAAGCAATTGTTTCCTTAGTTTGGAGGAACTGCACACCAACAGAAAATACCTTCTGATTGACTTTAGGGGCCACCTTTTAGTTTATAAACTTGAATTGACTTGAGGACCTGCCTTGATCAACTAGAAACTAACTTTTCAAAGGTTAATAAGCTACCCATTGGGATCTAAAATGGACATACAAAGCTCTACACAATTATACATCGTATGTTATGTGGTAAAATACTCATGTCCATATTTAAAAGCATACTCTCCTGTTCAGCATGAACCGCACCACAAGTCATTTACAGTTTTTTTTTGTAATGTCCCAGAAATTTATAGTGAAGCTACAAGTGGAAAATAATGTTTGTACACTTTTGTTGAATGATTTCTCAAGTAAATGGCAAAGAGTAAAAAAAAATGTGGAATGTTCCTTAGTGGTGTACGGCAAGGACAGAAATGTAATCTGTACTAAGAATGTGGATTGCTCTACTTAATTATATGTCAGCCTCGGCAGAGTATACTCCTCAGCGCCATTTTATTTTCCACCCCAGCCATCCTTGTGATCTCGTTTGAGATTGCTTTTTCTTTTGCAGTTGAGACACTTCTGTTAGAATCTGTTTGCGCAGGTCTCAATCCAGTTTCTATCAGACTTTTTCAGGCATCAAAGAGAGACATCAAATTTTAATCCCATTAGTTTGGGCCAAATTTGATTAGAGATCCCAGGAGTAAGTTTGCTGGGTCCACTGTTATTTTTTACTTATATTAATGATTTGGATGAGAATTTAGGAGTCATGGTTAATGAGTTTGCAGATGACACCAAGATTGGTGGCATAGGGGACAGTGAAGAAGGTTATCTCGGGTTGCAAAAGGATCTTGGTCAATTGGGCCAATGGGTCGATGAATGGCAGATGGAGTTTAATTTAGATAAATGTGAGGTGATGCATTTTGGTAGATCAAACCAGGGCAGAACCTACTCAGTTAATGGTAGGGCATTGGGGAGAGTTACAGAACAAAGAGATCTAGGGGTACAGGTTCATAGCTCCTTGAAAGTGGAGTCACAGGTGGACATGGTGACGAAGAAGGCATTCGGCATGCTTGGTTTCATTGGTCAGAGCATTGAATACAGGAGCTGGGATGTCTTGTTGAAGTTGTACAAGACATTGGTAAGGCCACACTTGGAATACTGTGTACAGTTCTGGTCACCCTATTATAGAAAGGATATTATTAAACTAGAAAGAGTGCAGAAAAGATTTACTAGGATGCTACCGGGACTTGATGGTCTGAGTTATAAGGAGAGGCTGGATAGACTTGGACTTTTTTTCTGGAGCATAGGAGGCTGAGGGGTGATCTTATAGAGGTCTATAAAATAATGAGGGGCATAGATAAGATAGATAGTCAACATCTTTTCCCAAAGGTAGGGGAGTCTAAAACTAGAGAGCATAGGTTTGAGGGGAGAGATACAAAAGGGTCCAGAGGGGCAATTTTTTTCACACAGAGGATGGTGAGTGTCTGGGATGAGCTGCCAGAGGCAGTAGTAGAGGCGGGTACAATTTTGTCTTTTAAAAAGCATTTAGACAGTTACATGGGTAAGATGGGTATAGAGGGATATGGGCCAAATGTGGGCAATTGGGACTAGCTTAGTGGTTAAAAATTGGGTGGCATGGACAAGCTGGGCTGAAGGGCCTGTGTCCATGCTCTAAACCTCTATGATTCTGAATGCCATTCTTAAGTTCATATGAGTTCTTAAGCCCATTGCTGTATTTTAATGGTGAATTAAACATACATCCAAAATACTAAGTGATGATGTAAACATTCAAACATATATGTTATGCTTCAAGAGAAGACATCAAAACCCTAGATTCTACCTTCCATTTTAATCTGCTATAAATTCCTTATTTCTGTACAAACATATAGAATGTTTCTTTTATGTTTCTTGAAAGTTTAAATATAGAAGCATTTTAGTATGCTCACAAATTGGTCATGATGCAAGTGAATGGTAGGAGACAATTAAATTAGCAAGATTACAGAAGTATCCCGAGTCAATGATTTGTAATAACTTAGCATCAATAAATTGCTCAGTAGAGTAGAATCCTAGGTACAATACATTGGAAGTGAGAAAGCTATCCAGCAAATCTGGGCCATGTTTAAGTTCAGTTCAGTTTAATCAAACATTTAATTATAGCATTCAGCAATTTTAATTTTACAATTATGTTTTAGAACAAAGAACAATACAGCACAGGAACAGGCCCTTCGGCCCTCCAAGCCTGCGCCGCTCATGTGCCCACTAGACCATTTTTAATATGCATCTAATTGATTTATAGTTTGAGGCTTGCTGAGCACTACCATCAAAGTAGTAGAATAAGTAATTCCCTCTGTTGTGATGCTTGTTATTTGGGAGCTCACATGGAGAGCAACCCAAGTCCTAACCCTTTTACATTGGAGAATTGTACCAAGAGATACAAAAATGTCTCTTTAGCAGTAGTTAATCTACCATTGCCAAGTAGTTTCAAATTCTCAGTAAAGTAGAAGTGACTGTTAAGTCAGGTCTGCCATCCAGTTTGTAGGCTTCTTAGAAGTCCAGTTGAAGCCAACTGGTAATTCTTAGTTTGACAACATACGGAGTATAATTTCAGTGTGATTGAGCCAAATTTTAAACACTTTCTGGGAGTTGATTGGATCTCTATCTCTGGGATGGTTTAAATAAGCTGTACTTAAATTTATAATTGAAAGCAGGAATACCCATCTACACTCTTGAGAAACCATCAGTTTCTAACTCAGTATACTTAAAGTGTAGTGGGTAAGTGCAAAGCTTAGTAGACTTGAGTTTTCCACAAGCTACAAAGTCTGAATCCTAGCCAGACATGATAAGTACGATGCCTCTATAGCAAATTGAGATTTTAACTATCAATAGGTGTAAAATAACCTATTGTGGCTGTTAATTGGTGTAACTTAAATTTCACCCCGGTCCAGTAAAAGAGTTTTTTTTTTGTATTGAGTAAAATGTGGAAACTTTTCTCCAGAAAATGTTCTGGTTTATGATTTTGCACAGGTGATGTTGCTTCTAATATTGCCTACAGAATATATTGTTGACTTTTATGTTCTATTCTCTCCGTCTCATAAGTGCTAGTTATTTCTTTGATAGCCTCTCACTTGTCATATGTATGGATAATTGCATACATCGCCATTTAGAGATATTAAATATTAACTGATTTATTGTTGGTCTTTGTCTCTTGAGTTGAATATTTTAAGCCTAAGTAGTAAGTGCAGATGATCTTAACATGGGATAGCTTTGGGAGCAAAGGGTGATTGATGAATAAACATCTGACACAATGCTGTATGTTTTAGTTATGTATGCAAGATTTCCCCACCGTCGGGGCAGCAATGCCTCCAATCCAGTTCTGCAAGTCTAAGAAGTGTACCTTGTTTATAACAAAAATATTGAAAATATCAACAAAGCAAAAGTGCAGCTTTAATTTCATCTTTAACTGAACTTTATGGTCACTGTCCCCTTGAAGCAATAATTAATTATGGATAGCATGGCAGGTAAAATACTAACAAGATAAAATGGTTTTGGTGTTCCATCACCAGTAGGTCTGGGGAATAGCTTGAGCTTGAAATTAGATCAGGATTTTAGGATAACTGTTTATAACTATATTTTGAAGAAGAGTATGAATCCAAAATGTCTGCTTTATGTTCTTTCTATAGAAACTATTTGAACAATGTTTTCAGGTTATTCTGATTTTCTTTACATCCTTTCCAGATTCTTAGAAAATAGCTATGGTAAAGATATTTCCCTCATTTTTTCACTTGGCGCATGCTGTTTCTATCTCTGTTTCTGTCTCATCTCTGTCACCCTGCAACTGTCCGTTCCCCTTATCTTGCTCTCTCCCTTTCTCCTCCACACACTCTCGCTCTCTTTCACCCTCTGCCTCCCTCCACTCTTTACTTCTCTCTCCTCCTTTGTATTTATCTCTTCTCTGCCTGCTGCCACCCTAGCTCTTGCTCTCTTGTCCCCCACCTCATGCTCTATCTCGTGCTTCCACACCCCCCCTCCCTCCTTTGACTTCTCTTCCTCCGAGTGAGAGGAGTGAATCTGAGTGAGGTGTTTGAAGGAGTTTGGAAGGTGCCAGAGGAGTATGGTGAAAGAGAAAGGAGGGAGGGAAGGAGAAGGAAGAACCTGCGTTTGTAGAGAACGTTTACAACTAACAACTGTGGGAACATGGGACGTACTGCAGATAATTTGTTCAAAGGAAGGTCCCACATTTAGCAATATAATGGGATGCAGTTTGGTGTTAGATGAGGGATAAAGATTGGCAAGGACATGAGGAGAACTCCCCTGCTCTTCTTTAAAATAGTGCTGTGGGATATTTTCCATCCATCTGTGAGGGCAGAAGGGGTCTTGGTTTGATGTCTCATCCAAGAGTCGGCACCTCTTGATCGTGTGACATTCCTTCAGTTCTGCATTGGAGTATCAATAGTAAGGATAGGTTTTGCTGTCTATTAATCTTTCAAAGCTTCCCGACACAGGTTTTGACATTTCGGGCTGCACCTCCTTAATGCCAAATGACTGTCCCATTGGAAACATCATTATACAACTGTTCCTACTGGAAATAATAACTTTGTCTCCTGGAGGCTGGGTGTCAGCAATTGTAAATTGGGACTGAATTTGATTTGCAGATGTAAAAAGAAACGGTGTGACAGTTAGAGATAAAATATGCATAGAAAATGCTAACAAACCATTTAGCCTGAAAGAAAAATTAATAGTTGACATTACAGATTTTGATGAAAGCCCCACTTAAAAAAGTTAACTTGTCTTTCTCTCTGACCTCTGTATATTTTATTTTTATTGTCACAAGTTGACCTTCAGCATTGTGTAGACAATACATCTAACAGTCAAGTATTGACGGATTAAATTTATATGCAAATCTGTGATTCCATTGCACTTTAATATTGAATTTTAATGTTAATGTAATTTATGATGCATAGTGTTAAGTGGCAAAGGTACAGCAAATGTATGTTCTCTGTGCATAAAATGCACACTCCATGTACTACATTTTAAAAATTGTGGTCACTTATAATCCATTGAGCGTAGCTATGTGCGATTGGAACCAATTAGCACTGTGTTAAAGGCAGTTGTCTCCTTCTGAACAGTTTAGAATTCATTATATGTGTTCTCCTAGTCTCGCAGCGTAGACAAGCAGCACGCAATAATCAACTATGATACAGCTACAGATGAACACCGGGTAAAGGACCTTGGAAGTCTAAATGGGGTATGTGGAGAAACAATAAAGCTACTGTTTTACACTCTACACATTTTCATGTTATTACAGTTCACTGGATTCGAAAAAAAATTCATTTGGCTAGATTGGTTTTTGTTTTTGTTAATTCAGTAACTATGGTAAAATTCAACTAATTTTAATTTGTAAAAGGTTTGTTTTTCAAAAAAAAAATTAATCATTTGTGCTTTATGTCATTAGAAGGATATGATTGCACTGGAGGGAGTGCAGAGGAGATTCACCAGCATGCTGCCTGGGATGGAACATGAAGGGAGGTTGGATGGGCTTGGGTTACTTTTGTTGGAACAGTGAAGTCTGAGGGGCAACCTAATCATAGTGTAAAGGATTGAGGGGCATGGACAGGATGGGTAGGGGGCTGCTGTTCCCCTTCGTTGAAGGATAGGTCACAAGGGGACGCAAGTTCAAAGTGCGGGGCAGGAGGTTTAGGGGGATGTGAGGGAAAGCCTTTTTTACCCAGAATGTGGTATTGGTTTGAAATGCGCCGCCCGGGAGGCTGGTGGGGATGTGTGTGCCTTCACCTCCTTTAAAAAGAACCTGGATGAGCACTTGGCACGTCATAACATTCAGGGCTATGGGCCAAGTGCTGGTAAATCGGATTGGGTAGGTAGGTGAGGTTGTGTTCTCATGTCAGTGCAGACTCAATGGACCAAAGGGCCTCTTTTGCACTGTATGATTCTGTGATCATTGCTTATTTTGATTAACTGAACAAGTTGGAGGTGACGACTTTTCTTTTGAATTTAAAAACTTTCAACGTGTTTTAAGTTTTATATCTGCATTTCTCTTCCTGCAGACATTTGTGAATGATGTAAGGATTCCTGACCAGATGTACATAACACTAAAAGTAAATGACACTGTTCGCTTTGGATATGATATCCTTTCATTTTAATCTCATTGATCTATTTGAAGCCTTCGCTGTGTTTATAATTAGTTTGTGCCCTTTTAAGATTTTATAAACTAATCCTTTCCCAAACTGGAAGTGAAACAATGTAAAATACCATTTAATGGAGAAAAAATTCACTATTTTGCATTAGGCATTATTCTTTAGGTTGTAACATAGAGCAGATTGATCTTTACAATGTGTTAGGATCCTTATAGGATATTCTTGTATTCAACTGCAGATCTGAATATGTTTTACTTGTTTGTCTACTGCGCTTATTGTTTCCTTTTTCATAAAGTCACTATCAGGTTAGACATATCAGTAATTTGACATTCTGTAACTGCTGTGTAATTACATTTCTGACAGGGACATTTTATAATTGAGTATTTTGCCAATGGACTTATTTATGATCGATCACTACTGTTAATGTATTTCACTTCAAGTTGTTTCTGTTGGTTTGTTTTTGCAATGTCAGCTACAGAACAAAGGCTGTTTCTGACATGAGATCAGGAGAACCTCCATGGAAATTCTACCCTCATATTTACAGAATGTGGGAACTAAAGCTGAAATGTGCTCTCTTCTTCTCAGCTTTTGATCACAAATGAATTCACCAACTTTTAAAAACAGCCTCGAGGGCAAATATCCAGGAAATTGTCAATCTAGCGCTTGGCTGCGACATAAAATGCAAATAAGTTGCATAATGAGAGGGGTAGGATGCAAATCAATAGAAATGATATAGGTCTTGTGCAAGAGATTGGTCAGACTCTGTGGAACGCCGCTTGACGGATATTTAAATATCAAAGCCCTGTGTTTATGAGGGAAGCTTGGGATGTTTGTGTCTTTTTAAAGACTTTGAGGTGAGCTAATTGAAGTCTTCATGATTTTGATGCGAAATAACAAAGTTGATCCAGGAAAATTACTCACCATGCGGAAGGTTTCATTTACCCCGATTGCAAATGTTGGTGACAATTTAGGAGATTAGGGGTTTGCGGGGCAGCCGGGTAGTGCTGAGAACTGCCATTCATCTTATTGAAATCTGTCTGTGAGGCAGAGGTTTTTGATCTAAATGAATGATTTATGTGGCTTCAGGAAGCAATAATGGAAATGGCTTTTGTGTGACTGAGCTCTGGCGCTGTTGGATAGTCTTTGTTCACAGGAAAATAACAAAAACCCATTTGATTTGACATATTTGAATTAATACCTTTTCAACAGTAGGCTGGTGTGATTCATACCTCTGTAATATGGTATTCCAGGGTGCAAACTTCACATTAAATTGCATTCAAGTAAAATAAATAGTGTATTTTTTTGGGTCTATATCAAAACTGATTTCCACGCTTGCTTTTGTTTGTAAATTTTTATTGTTAATATCTTCCCGTGTCTCATGAAGGAATGCGAAATGGTTCGGGGTAATATGAAATACCGGAATTTGTTTTTAACAACTCCCAACAAAAGCGTTTGTGTGTGAGGTACCATCATTTTGAATTGAGTTTCTTAAAAATTAATTTTATGTAATAACACATTCTGTTGGAATGTCATATTTTTGGATCTCAGGAAACTTTTAATGCTTCAAGTTTAAAGGAGACGTCAAAGGAACTAACGGTGTAGGTGCGCGAGATATCCCATGGCATTTTTCTCTCCTTTCTCTCTCAGCCTATTCTCCTTTTCTCTCCATATTTCTCTGTATTTTTTTAGTCTCTTTCCTTTTCTGTCTTTCACTGTTTCTTTTCTTAGACAAAGAGATAAACCATTGTTTATTTGATGTTTGCGTGGTCCCAATGCCAATGTCATATCGATGTGTGTCACAAGTGTAGTGCGATGTGAATGGTGAGTGTAACTGTTTTATTAATGTTATTCAGTGCCAAACTGCTCCATTGCAAGGATTTCTGCCTCATTATCTCTCTCTTTTCTCTTTCTGAGGGAGCTGGCAGAGAGTGGGGGGGCTGCAGGCCGCCTTAAAATAGCATATGCTTGGTTGGGAAAATGGCCTTATCCATAGAAATCATAGAAACCCTACAGTGCAGAAGGAGGCCATTCGGCCCATCGAGTCTGCACCGACCACAATCCCACCCAGGCCCTACCCCCACATATTTTACCCGCTAATCCCTCTAACCTACACATCCCAGGACTCTAAGGGGCAATTTTTTTAACCTGGTCAATCAACCTAACCCGCACATCTTTGGACTGTGGGAGGAAACCGGAGCACCCGGAGGAAACCCACGCAGACACGAGGAGAATGTGCAAACTCCACACAGACAGTGACCCGAGCTGGGAATCGAACCCGGGACCCTGGAGCTGTGAAGCAGCAGTGCTAACCACTGTGCTACCGTGCCGCCCGCCCATATTAGGGATATATTTTTTAATGCAATCAATATTTAATTCACCCAGAAGGGATCCCAGATTTGGAGAGTGTGTATAATTAATTATTGGCTACTAGGTGCCAGGTTTCAATCAGTGTGGTTTTTAATTAAGCCTGTTCTTAAAGTTCTCATTATTTTGCTTTCTTAACAAAATCTTCAAATTCCAACATGTATATATTGGAAAAAAGTACGCACACAGTTCCTGAAGAGGCCCTAAAGGTAAGTGGAACTTGGCTATCATCGACTTAAAGAAAATTGGGAAAAATGCTACTTCACCTTGTGTTTCTGTTTTGTCTTGTCAGCATGAGAAATACACTAGTCAGTTTCAAATACATGTGAAAGCAGCAGAAGATAAGAAGATAGAACAGTCTGATATGGCACTCGATCAGTCGAGTACAAAATTGGAGTCACCCAGAGCAAATCTTGAAAAGGTTGAAAAGAAAGGAGCTACAGGTATTCATTATGCTTTGTTAGTATGTTGTGTTTGGTTTGTGTCACCATTCCTTTATTTAATGGTCATTGGTGCAGGAATATTAAATCTGTTGCATTAAAAATATTGAGTGCCTACAACAATCCGTCTTAAAGTACACTGAGAATATCAGCTTTTGTAATGGGAAATCTCATTTTGTGTCAAAATTTGCCTGCAGTGCCTGTTATGTCTGTAGATGGAATTGTGATTATTATTTATAACGGACCTGTCAGTAGTTACAAAACCAGTGCTGGAGCTGTAGTTTAATCTTCAAAGTTGACAGATGTGTCAGCGTGCGGCTGCGTTGCCCATTCACTGGGTGGCAGTGTAGATTAAATCTTTATATAAAACTCTTAATGGCTTTAGGAATGCTGCCAATTTAAACCTCCATACACCCTGAACACAAGGGAGTGCCAGCTGCCAGTATGTAATACACTCTTAACTCTCAAAGTCTCATTAGGGTTTCCCTGATGGGCAAATCACAGACCCTCTCCTTCATGCAGCATCAAATCTTTCCTGTGTCTAAATCTCGAGTTTAAAGTTTTGGGTCAGCGAAAGACAGGCCCATCTTTATCTGGAACTCAGTAAATTGGGAACCTCTCCCACTTTGGATCCCCTTTTGGTCCCGTCATCCTTTCTTCCCAACACAGCGGCTGAACACATTCGTCAGTTAGATGCAGCCTGGCTAATTTCCCCGAACCATCTTGGCAATAAATACTGTTGGACTGAGTTTGTCCCCACCCTCTTTTCATTCTGTTGCCATGCACTTTACATTAAATGGAAGCAAAACTCTTCAGTCATGAAGAAAGAATCTTTGTGCTTGTGCACTTGTTTTAAAGTTGTAATCGTAATTTTGCTGCAGCTGTCCTGTGCAAATCTTCTGCTTTTACAGACCTTGCACATGAATTGTTATACTAATGCTGATGCAATACAACCAGGGAAAATATGACACTCTGGAAGCCAACACATAATACAAACCGCTTCTATTGGGAACAATTTTTGTAACATAAACAGAGTGCCAGCAAAAGTTCTGTTAACCGACTAAGCACTGCATTATGTGTCTCTATGCAGTGTATGATAGCCCATTTGTGCTGCAGCTGTATTTAGATGAAGAGAACATTTTATTCTGACCACAGACAGACTGAGCTCTCAGCTCATTTGCACGTGCCAGCAATCCAGTTTTAACATTGGCCTTCCCCAGTGTCAGGAAACAATAGCCAGAATGATGGGCATGGCCCCACGATTGTTCTGCTGCTAGAGTAATTCCATCGTAGCTGAATCCATTCCACATTATAAACAAAAACATGACCATGAGGTAGCCAGCCACTTCCTTTTATTTTCTTTGCTTCTCTGGATGTTTTCCCATTTTGTGGTTTAGCAGAGATTCAGAAATTGCTGCTCAGTCTTGGCTTTCCGTTTAGAAAGACTCACTTCGTTGTAAAAAGCAAACACTTGAGTATATACTGATAAATTTATTGTGTTTTGTTGCTGAAAGACATCCATTCACCATTATTTTGAATGATAAATTTGGTTGAATACCACATTTTCACCCTGATGAGTTTATTGATTGCTTGCATATCATAGCTAAAGAGTAAAAAATGTTTGTTAAAATCTACAAGTTAGTGTTAAATTTACAAGTCATATTTACACTGAATTAAAATAATGGAAAACCTCCTTGCCCTTTTCAAAATTGATATTGTATCCGGACATCTGTCACTATTTAACATTTGATTTGGATAACTTTCATACTAAAAGTGGTCATTGGCATTTGATCTTCTGTTGAAAGGAATGTCCACATTTGTCTGTTCACTGTCAGCATTGCAAAGGGTGCACTTGAAAAAAATGTGTATGAGTAAATAGTTAGAAAAGCAGGTCAGACAGCTTAGTTATCCTGGGGTTTATAATGTCCTTGCTGCTGTAATACTGTAGTGCACCTTATAAGATTACAATATAAAAGCATCTCTGTTCTGACTGCTGGTTTTAATTTTACACGTAGGAGTGTGATTTGGAGTTGCTGATCTAGGCGTTCTGACAAAACTAATAGTTTAGCTTTCCCTCATACAAAAGATTTCTGTTTAACTCTGACAGTAAAATGAACAAAAGAATTTTTGACCTTGTTCTAATTTTACTACTTTTAACTCTTGGAGTATTCATCCTGTTTGGTTTTAGAATATTTAAAAGCAATTATGCTTTCTATTTATTTAGCTGCCTTGTGTCTCTCCAAGTACAAAAAAGTTCCATAAGTCTAAAATATTTAGGGCTAAATATCGGAGTAAAGTTGTCTTCGTTTTTTTCCCCATAACATGTCACACGAGCAAATCATTGCAGATATTGGAAACCTGGAATCAGCACGAAAAATGCTGGAAAATACTCGGGGCTGGCAGCACCTGTGTAGAGAGGTTGAGTTAACGTTTCAGGTTTTGTCAGATTCAATGTCATCTTAGAAAAAAATGTAGCAAATTTGGCCTTGCAGAATTATCATTTCTGCAGATAGTTTGGTGCAGTCCTTGTAAATCTGTTGCCCTTGAATGGATCCTGTAGAGTAAAGAACACAAATTCAGAGCCCATTTATTGACAGCCATTTTCAATACAAGGTGTTAAAGTGTATTAGCCTAGTTTAGTTGAAACTCTAAGCTTCATGAAGAGCGATTTAATGTTTTAATCGTTCTAAATTTAAAAGCGGCATGTTTTTGCCTTGGATTAGGAAAAACATGAAAAAAGTGCTTGTCAATGGAAATAACGGAATATGCTGGAAGTACTCAGGGAGGTCAGACAGCATCTGTGGAGAGAGGAAGCAGAGCTGACATTTCAGGCTGACAGTCTCTCATCAGAATTAGAATTCTTAGTATCCAGTATTCTATCTAGAGAAGGTCGGTGCAAGCTAGAATTAGATCTAAACAGTGCCAACTTCCAATTGTCTGTCAGCAATTGCTCAGTTGGCAGCAATCTTGCCTCAGAAGTTGTGGGTTCAAGTTCCACTCCAGGATTTGAGCACAAAAACTAGGCTGACGCTCCAGTGCAGTGCTGAAGGAGTGTTGTACTGTCAGTGGTGCAGTCTTTCAGATGTGATGTTAAACCAAGTCTCTGTCTACCTTTTCAGGTGGCCATTAAAGATCCCATGGCACTATTTCAAAGAAAAGCCAGGGGAGTTATCCCTGGTGTCCTGGTCAATGTCTATCCGTCAAGCAGCATCACCAAACGTACTGTGGGGTTAATATCACATTGCTATTTGTTGCAGTTTACTATAGGCAAGTTGGTTGCCATGTTAACCTACATTACAACAGTAACAACTCTTCAAAAATACTTGATTGCTGCATAACATTTTAGGTTGTCTGCAAGTTGTGAAAGGTGCTAATGAAGTCAAACCTCTTTTATTACATTGAAATTTCCTGTACTCATTCATGTGTTGTGGAGAGTATAAATGCAACTCCAATTGCATTCAGGATGGCAAGAGAATGGTTTTAACTGTAGCCTGTAGACCTTTCCATGGTGTTTGTAGTTTGAACATCAGATTCAATTAGAATGGCTTCTGTCATTTCATGTTGGGTTATCATCTTTGTTTCTCTATCTTGCCTGACGCATATTAGGAAGGAATAAGTCAAGCTTTTGACTGCTAATAAGCATAGCTTGCGAGGGAAATATAATGGCCCAAACGCTGAAAACACTAAACAACATGTAATTAATCAGCATCAAAGGACAGGATTTCCCCACCAGCTTCGGGGATCCAACATGAGGGTGAAAAGGGAGACAGAAGTCTGCACTGTCGGGGAACTGGTCACCCAGCAGTGATTTTCTCCGAATTAGCCAATTAGTAGCTAGCAGGCGAGCTTTGCATCCAATTAAGGGTGGCAGGAAGGTTCTCAAAGCTAGCAGCCCAATAGGAGGCCCTCCACTGAAGATGCAGTAGGCTACCTTTTCAGATAAGAGAGAGAAATCATCTCAAGCTAGAGGAACCCATTTAAAATGTTTTTTAAAATTCCCCTCAGCAGTCGGGCCACAGTTGTGGAAAGGAAGCCCTTCCACAGTGCAACATGTAGCTTTAG
This sequence comes from Mustelus asterias, assembly GCF_964213995.1. Lineage (NCBI taxonomy): Eukaryota > Metazoa > Chordata > Chondrichthyes > Carcharhiniformes > Triakidae > Mustelus > Mustelus asterias. Next base: position 54,705,584 of record NC_135818.1, on the reverse strand, counting down.
CTGAAACCAGGCAGATGGGGAGGGCCTCGAAGCCTACCTGGAGCAGTGGTTCACTGCCAGAAGTCTGCCTGGCCTGCACTCCAATGCCTCTGAGGGCCTGAAGGTCAACTAGAAAATTACAGTTAGCCTCTCAGAACTGGCATTGATTGGCCTTCATTGGTTATCGATCATTTGTGGGCAGGTAACCCTGACATCTCCAATCCTGTCTCTGGGGAAAATTATCCGGGGGAGGATAGAATCAGCATACCGGCCAGTTACACAAGTTTTTATGTTTTCCCAGCTCCATGCTCGCCCCCATTGGGGGCTAAAGATTCTTCCTAAAACACATTTGGAACAATCTTTGGGTAAACAAAAATTATTGGAAATGCCCTGCACCTGTCAAAATGGAGTAGTTGCAATTTTGGGTGCAATTAATCTTCAGCTTTTAAAAAAATTGTTTCAGATATCCATTATTACCTTTGCTTTTTAATTACTTAATATGGATAGTGTCCCTTCCAACACACCCTACAGGTGGTTTTTGAAGTGGCCTTTTATGTTTGTGCTTATATGATCAGAGTTTATTGTGCAAGTAATTGCTTTGGATTGGCTTTGCAGATTGCATTTCAAAGACCATATGAAATATAAACTTGGTCATTATGATTTAAGTTAAGATTTTGAAAAAGCTGCAAGGAATATAGAGACAAAACATGAACCCCCATAGATAAGAATGTCAACAGAAATCTGAATGCAACCACAGTGATTGAGGATTAGGGTACAACTACAAGGGATACACTGAAAAGACTGCAAAGTACAATTGTGAGAAGGATCTCAACCAACTAGTTTGTCTTGTTTAACTCATAAATTAAATCCAAACTACTGTTATTCAGGCTGACTTCGACAATTGGTGGTATTGTACTGGTATAATGATTTAAATGGCTCTAGCTCTGAATAATCATTTTGTTAGTTCAGTCTCAGGCAGTGGCCAGGACGATAGATGGCTATAATCATAGAATCTTACAGTGGAGAAAGAGGCTATTCAGCCTATGCCGGCTCCTTGGAAGAGCATTTAGTAAACCAGCTTTCCCCTTTTACAAGCCTGTCCATTTTTCTCCTGAATTCTGCTACACTCATGCCCCACTATTTACTGCATGGCTTATTTATATCATTTGCAAATTCTTGTTGTACCAAAATCCTTTAGCCAATACGTAGGGCCTTATGCAGCAATAATAAACAATGTCCTGACATTAACCCTTGGGGGAATCCACTGCTGATTTCTCTCGTCAGAAAAGCAACTATTCACCACTACTCTCTACGTCCTATCCCCTTGCCAATTTTGTACCTAAGTCACCATTGTCCCTTTTAATACCCTGTATTTCGCTTTTTTCCAAGTGAGTCTGTTAAGAGTCAGTTTTGTCCACATAGAATCCCTACAGTGTAGAAGGAGGCCATTTGGCCCATCAAGCCTGCATCGACAACAATTCCATCCAGACCCCATCCCCATCTATTTACCCTGCTAATCCTTCTGACACCAATGGCCAATGTACCATGGCCAATCCACCTAACCTGCAAATCTTTGGACTGCAGAGGCCATACATAGATATAAATAAAACAACCATTGCAATACTTTCATTAACCCTCTCCATCAAAAGACTGAATTAGATTAGTTTGCCTTCAGGAAATCTGTGCTGACTATCCCTGACTAAGGTAGTCATGATGTGGAGTTGCCGGCGTTGGACTTGGGTAAACACAGACTTTAACCTGGTGTTGTTAAAACTCTTACTGTGTTTATCTCTGACTAAGCCATGCTTCCCCAAAAGAGAATTAGTTTTGCTCTTGACAGTGGCCTCAAGTAGTTTTCCTATCATTAACTTGTAGTTCAAGTTTATTCATCTTTTTTAGAATGGAGTGCAAGATTTGTAAATGTTTAGTATTCTGGAACCACACCCATATCCAAGATGTCCGCTGTTTGCAACAGGCAAAGTACTGACTATACCGAATGAGCCTGCTTGCAAAACTCAAAACGTAGGGCAGGATTTTACGACCTTGCTCAGGTGAGGCTCGTAAAATCCTGCCCGAGGCCAATGGAGGACTCTGCTCTGTGAGCGGGGCGGGCAAGGCGGTAAAGTTCCGGCTGAAGTGACCAACATTAGATGTCATTCCACAATTGGGAAACACTTGTCTAACAATCCCAATTGTGCTAAAAATTACACTAAAAAACAAATAAGATTATCAATTAGGCTCACACTATTGCTCACTTGTGCATGTTAGAAGCCACATATATTCACAGGGCCTTGTGCTTTGCAGACAGAAGGAGCATGTCTACACATTACACCATTTCCAACTAAACAAAGCTTGGGGAACAGCCATTCCACGGATCATTCCCCATGCCTTGACCAATCTGAGTAAACCTGCCTGATTTGAATTTGAACCAATAGTTTGGAGATTAACTGTTCTCTGCTGCATTCTCTGTGGCAAAACCTCTACCAGAGCTCACTTTGCCAATCAATCAGCGCTCCTTTCTCCTGCAGTTTAAATTATTTCCCTTTGGCATTAGTTTATCTTGCATGGCTGTCCTGATGAGCTAAAGGCAAAAAGCTTCGAGAGGATGGCTCTTCAGCAGTCCTCAGTTTCTGTCTCCCCTTGCCACCCACCCCCACTCATAGTAGAAAGTAGATGCACAGCACTCATTCATTGCTTTAGTCAATCTCTTTGCCTCTGCAAGAAGGCCTCACTTTTTTTGTCCCTAACCATTCCTTTGACTATCCTTTTACATTTTTAGTTTATACAGAATTTTTGGGTTCCCTTTCATGCTACCCGCTAATCTTTTCTCATGCTTGCTGTTTGCACCTTGTATCTCTTGTTTAAAATTTCCCCTGCACTGTCTGGATTCTGCCTGGATTTCCACTGCAGTCATCACCTGACATTTGCCATGACTCTTTCTACTTTAGTTTATGTCATCCAGGATGCTCTAGCTTTGAATTTCCCATCTTTCCTCCTTGTAGGAATATTTGTAGCAAAACTATTTCCACATCGAGGCTTGGCATTGCTCAGTTACTATTGTGTACGGGCCAGTCTTTATTTCCAGTCTACCTGTACTAATTCTCTTCTCGATTGACAGAAATTGGCTGCTTTCAAGTTGAGTATTTCACCTTTTTATTTTTCTTTGCCCCTTTCAATGATTACTTTAAAAATAAAGATATTATGATTACCATTACCCAGGCCTTCTGCTACTGCAATCTAACTACATTTGCCTGACTTAATTCCCCAGAGCTAGATCTAGCAATGTATTTTTTCTTGTTGGCATCAAAACATACCATTTAAGAAAGTTCTCCATGGAATATTTTAGGAATTCTTTACCCGCCTTGCCCTTTACTCTTTTCTTCCCCAGTGTGTATCGGGTAATTGAAGTCTTCTACTTACACTGCTCTATTATTTTTATATTTCTCTGAAATCTGCTGATTAGATTTGTTGCTCTATCTTCATTTTACTGTTTGCGGGGGGCTAAACTAAATACTTATCAAACTAACTTATCAAACCTTTCTGTTCCTCAGTGACAACCACATGGATTAAATCTTTAAACCATTTATTTATCTTCCCTCAGCAAAACTGTAATAATATCCTTGATTAATTAATGTTGCAACCCCCATGTCCCATCATCTTTTTTCATCCTCTCTTCTTCCCTATCTCTCCTGAATACTTTATTGTAAAAAGGAATGGTTTTAGTTCCCAATCCTGCCCATGTTTAAACCAAGTCTCTGTTGTAACAACTTTGAGGCAGCTTGCTCCTGAACTTCGTTAACCTTCTTTGTAACATAGAAAATAGGGGCAGGAGGCCATTCGGCCCTTTGAGCCTGCTCTACCAGTCATTATGATCATGGCTGATCATCCAACTCAATATCCTGATCCTGCCTTCCTCCCCATATCCTTTGATCCCTTTTCCCTCAAGTGCTATATCTAACTGCTTCTTGAAAACGTTCAATGTTTTGGCCTCAACCACTTTCTGTGATAACGAATTCCATAGGCTGACCACCCTCCGTCTTTGCATTTTTCCACCTAATTCTTGCTCTTTTTGTTCTAAACAAAGAAAAGTACAGCACAGGAACAGGCCCTTAAGCCCTCGAAGCTTGTGCCAATCATAATGCCCTAACTAAACTAAAAGAAAAACCTTCTGCCCTTACTCGGTCCATATCCCTCTATTCCCTCCCTATTCATGTACCCATCCAGATGCCTCTTAATTGTTGCTAATGTGTCTGCTTCCACCATCTCCTCTGACAGCCCATTCCAGGCACCCACCACTCTCTGCATGAAAAGCTTACCCCGCACATCTCCCTTAAACTTTCCCCCTTTCACTTTGAACCCGTGGCCCCTCGTAATTGACAATTCCACCCTTGGAAAAAGCCTCTGACTATTCACCCTGTCTGTGCCTCTCGTAATTTTGTAGACCTCTATCAGGTCTCCCCTCAGCCTCCACCTTTCCAGTGAAAATATTCCTAGTTCATCCAACCTCTCCCCATAGCCAACATGGGGTGGCACGGTAGCACAGTGGTTAACACTGCTGCTTCCCAGCTCCAGGGTCCTGGGTTCGATTCCCGGCTCGGGCCACTGTCTGTGTGGAGTTTGCACATTCTCCTCGTGTCTGCGTGGGTTTCCCCCGGGTGCTCCGGTTTCCTCCCACAGTCCAAAGATGTGCGGGTTAGGTTGATTGGCCAGGTTAAAAATTGCCCCTTAGTGTCCTGAGATGCATAGGTTAGAGGGATTAGTGGGTAAATATGTGGGGGTCGGGCCTGGGTGGGATTGTGGTCGGTGCAGACTCAATGGGCCGAATGGCCTCCTTCTGCACTGTAGGGTTTCTATGAGTCTTCTATGAACACCCTCGAGACCAGGCAACATCCCGGTGAACCTTCTTTACACTTTATCCAAAGCTTCCACGTCCTTCTGGTAGTGTGCTGACCAGAGCTGCACGCAGTACTCCAAATGCAGTCTAACCAAGGTTTTACATAGCTGCAACATGATTTCCCAGCTCTTGTACTCTCTTCCTCTTTGTTCTTCTAATTTTCAATATGCCTTGCTTCATATAATTTAACCCATTTATGGTATAGAAAAGTAAATAGATCCAATCTTTTAAAAATATATAGTTATTGATAATTTCAGTGTTAGCAGAAATAAACAAAATGATTTTAGAATACAGAATATGTTGGAGTTAATTTTGTAAACACTCAAGGGAAGAATGTTAATTTTTCTGCCATGGCCTATCGGAACTAAAAAAGGACCATACTTGAGATATTAACACACTTTCCTCTGAGATTGAGCCTGACTTGCTGCACATTGAGAAAATCCACAGTAAGGTGGTGATGCATTTACTCTGAGTTTATTCAACTCGGAAGATTTTTCTTGAGTTATGACATCAATATTTGAAAGTTTTGATTCAGTTTGATTTAATAATGCTGATGCAAAATGTTGTTTCCATGTGTGATGAATTATGAAGTGCTTTTTATGAAAGTAATGTTGCTATAAAAGGTGTCCTGTTGTCCAATTGTCAGCATGCAAATAGCTACCCTCCACTTGGGACTTTGAGGAAGAGGATAAACAAAGATCTGTTATCACATTTGATAATACCTTTCTGTTTTGCAGAATAGAAAACAAAAGCTCAGTTGGGTCAGAAAGCATTTTATCTTGCTCTAGTCTTTCAGGAACAAACTATTGGGAATCTTCATAAAAGCCAGGCTTAGATATGTAAATGTCATCAAATATATGACCCAAACGTTATATAGATCTTGTATCTTACATTTTACAACATTTATCATTAAAGTCATTGATCCATTTTTTAAAAAAATCAGCTAATATAAAAAATTGAGGACTAATGAAAGATGAGCTTTGTATTTTGTTTTCAAGTGTAGTAATTTTTACTCAGTTTTGAATAACAAGAATGTGAAGAAATTAAATGGCGGGCAAATATTTCTTGAACGAGTTTAGAAAATTAAATCTTTGTTCTAAAACTTGCCTTGTACTTTGCATTCATAAGAGAGTCATACACTGAATCCTGCACTTGACAAGGTTTTAAATTGCATCTTTTGAACTGCATCTTTTGAATTAATCAATAACTAAATTGCTACTGGAACCCAAGTATAAAGGGGTTGATGAAGAAAATTTGAGTGTAAAGCCATGATGGTGGACGTGGTGAGTGTCATTAAGTCCACGTTCAAATGAATGAGGGATGAGAGCTGGGAAAGAGTTGGAGTTATTTGCAGGGAAGGGAGTGTATGCACTTATGGCGAGATTTAAAATTCAATGAGGATTTGAGAGCGAGAGGTAATAAGTTTCGGGATGAGTTAGTGGCGAGAGCAGCAGAAACAATGAAGTTAAACCTTGATGCGTAAATAGAAAGATGAATGGATCATTCTGTCCTTCAATCCTGTTCTACCGTTCAGTTAGATCAAAGCTGTTTTCTTATTCTTTCATGGGACGTGGGCCTTGCTGGCTAGCCTACCATTTTTATTGCCCATCCCTAATCCCACCTTAAAGGTGGTAGTAAGCTACCTTCTTGAACTGTTGCAGTCCGTGTGGTGTAGGTACATCCACAGTGCTGTTTGGGAGGGGCGCCAGGATTTTGACCTAGCAACAGTCAAGGAATGGCAATATAGTTGCAAGTCAGGATGGTGGGCGACTTGTAGGGGACTTGCAGGTTCCCATACATTTGCTCCTCTAGGTGATAGAAGTTGCAGGTTTGAAAAGTGCTGTTGAAGGAGCCTTGGTGAGTTGCTGCAATACACCTTGTAGATGGTACAAACTGCTGTCACTCTGCGTTGGTGCTGCAAGGAGTGGATGTTGAAGTGGTGAATGGGGTGCCAGTCAAGTGGGCTGCGTTGTTCTGAATGGTGTCAAGTTTCTTGTGTTGTTGGAGCTGCACTCATCCAGGAAGATGGAGAGCATTGTATCACACTCCTGACTTGCGCCTTATAGGTGGCGGACAGGTTTTGGGGAATCAAGCAGTGAGTTAATCGCCGCAGAACTCCCAAGCTTCCTTTCGCTTGTGTTTTCTCCATGTCCCTGGATGCTTTTACCCAATAAAGATTTATTCGTCTCATTTTTGAAAGTTTTAATAGTTCCAGCAAAAGACAAAGTTTTAAAGGAAACTTATCAAATTAAAATCATGTTCCTGGGATAGCTGTTGCACTCCAGCCTTTGTGGCATCCACCAGCCATGGGAGCAGTCTCTCATTATACTCCTTTGAGTATATCAATAAAAATGACTAATTAGCAAATTAACCAATTAACAGCCCCTTAAAGGTGTACTTTCAGTCTCTCATTATATGTGTGGGTGTGTGGTGCGCGGCCAATGCCATCCAAGACCTTAGAGCGGTTGTGCTCGGACCTGAGGGCACATGTGGTCTCGGAGGCGCAACTGTGTGGTGGGATCCCGTCCGAGCGTACCCCTGCTCGGATGGAATTTCACATTGGCCCCCCCCCCCCCCACCCCACCCCTTCCGGGTCAGATGCCCCACAGCTTGAGCCGTCTCGTGGGAATGCCCTCTGTGCCCTTTGTTACTGCATGGAGGTGTTTCCTGTACGGGCTGCTGCTACGCACCTTCCACTATCGCATCCTCACCCGTCACCTGGATACACCTTGGTGGGCCCTGTTGCCGTCCGTTGGCGGAGCTCCCTCTATGGAGGGATCCTCCCCCATACCTTGGGGACCTGGGGTGGAGGGTGGTGCATACAGCAGTTCCGTACAATAAAAGGTTAAATTGGTTCACGGACTCCCAAGCGACCTGCCCTTTTTGCAACCTTGTGGAGTCTGTGAGCCACGTCTCTGTTGAATGTTATCGGCTGCAATCCCTTTTCAGTTTCCTCAAAAACCTTTTGCTCGTGTTTTGTTTGCACTTCAGTCCTACGCACCTGATCTATGGACACCCGATACGGAGGGGGGCAGGGAAGGAGAAGGACTTCCTTGTGAACCTGCTCCTGGGCTTGGCAAAGCTTGCCATCTACAAGTCCAGGCAGCGGGCGACCGAAGGGGTTGTCCGACCAACACTCTGCCCCTCTACCGCGGCTATATTTGCGGTCGGGTGTCCCTGGAGAGGGAGCATGTGGTATGCAAGGGTACCGTTAATGCCTTCCGTGCCCGCTGGGCACTGCAGGGACTGGGGTGCGTTATTGACCCCTTTAATTACATTGTGATTTTATGATTCAAGTTTCCTTTCCACTTTGACTTTTGTTTCGGGCAGTTCCCCTCCTTTTTGGGAGCTGCCCCTTTTAACTTATCCCCTCATTAATTTGAGTTAGTTTATTTGGTTTGCCAAAAAGATTGGTACTTAATCAATACACTCCACTTGTATAGTCCTGACCTTTAATACTACTAACATATCACTACTCAATTGTCATTGTTATCTCCTATCTCCTTCCTGACTGACACTGCCTTACCCCTTACATCCATCACACCAGGCTCAGCGGAAATGAAACTCATTGTTAAGTGTGCCTCGAACCTCACAATTCAGTGCCGGGATTGTTTCCTGTGTGTGTGTGCCCAGATTTCTTTGCCATCTTTGTCAGACATTGACCTGAGATGCATTTTAGGCATTTTCTGCAATTCAGAAAAGAGTGTAAGCTTGTTTGTTTCATGCCTGTTGTTTCTGCTTTAAAAATATTAATTTTTCCTGGATAAGTGCAGCACCAGCAACGTTCAAGAAGCTTGACACTATCCAGGATCGTGGAAGATTGGGAATGATCTCCACGTCCTAGCCCCTGGTTTATATAATGAAGCAACTATTTTTGCTGCCAGTGCCTCTGTAAGGCCAGTTCATAAAATGGAAATCACTTTCCTGTATGTTGAATAGCAGATTGATTCTTCTTCTTAAATCAAATATAGCATGAGGCCAGTACATTTAGCTTATAAATTGGAGTGGGCAGGTTGGAAACTTGCAGGTGACTGAAAATTAATGTGGAACTGGTGCTTTGTGCCTACATTCTTGCATTATGATACAATTTCTTGCCAGTGGAAAGACATGAACCACACATGCAGCAGGTCAATTAAGGGGGGCATCTAATTCCGATCACAAGATTCACCCAACTCTGGGTCTGAGATTGTCTCACTGTTGCAAGTTACCTCTTCTTTCATTATTTTAATGTGCTGACATTGCTTAAAGCTAAATTAGCCCAGAGGTGGTAACTGGGTGGGTGTGATACTACTGTCAGTTCAAAGCATTTGTAACTTTAATAGCTTTGTTTGTGGTTTTATTTAAAAAATCTTTGTATTTATGGCATAAGGAAATATAGTTTAAAAACAACAGCGTTTTTGAGTTTAAAAATAGTAATTGCTTGCTCGTTCATATACTAACTTCTGGTAATATTTCAACTTATTGGGGCTGCACAGGCAGAATATCGGAACTGAAACGCCTCATTTCCAGAGTAGAGAAACCTTTAACTCTTAACAAGTGTAAGTTGGAAAAGTTAAAGGCCTGCACTATAAAGCTATTTGGTTTTGGTCTGGTATAATCTCTCATGGTTTCTTGGTTTGTGATTGCTAAAACCTTTTGCTAATGTGCTTTTGTTCATCTTTTTCTGCCTTAGACAGTGCCACATTTAGACCCACTCCTCTATATGGCCAACCATCGTGGTGGGGCGATGATGACATGGATAACAAAGGAGAAAGAGATGGACCCAAAAAACCAGGAGATCCCAGCAATGGTATTTGGCTAATTAAAATTAATGCTAATAAAGTTAACACAGATTATGGTCCTTTAAAGTGCCAGTCTAAACTTTGTAAATTCCAGCTCCATAAACTGTCATTATTATTGAGAATCTCTTTAGTAGCCATTTCTGATGTGTAATGATTGAGAACACCTATCAGTCTGAGGAGGAGAAGCTTTCAATTAACTTTCATTGCACGTACCAGGGCCTGAATTCTTTTGCAGGCGGAGAGCATCTCCGAGTGGTGACGGAGGCCTGAATCTGGAAATCCCAAACTCTGATCCCACCATTTTCACAGGGTAGAGAACAGGGGCGGGTTGAACTTTGGACATCCGTGGTTCACTGGGGTAGCTGTACGAGTTAAATTTCAGCTACCTTGAGTCTGATTTTGACAAGGAGGGAATGGGGAATTTGACTTGTGTCCATTAGACCTGATGGGAGAGGCTCTGAACTTACCAGGGTTCTTTAGCGAGGTAGGGTACCTTTTTGGAAATGGTCCTGGGACATCTTTGGGGGAGGTGAGGTTGGGATTGTTAAAAGTAGACCTAAATGTGCATAAGAAGTGGATAAACTCAGTGGAACTATCAAAGGGAGCTGTTAAGCTGTCAAGGCATCTAAATCCCTGCCCTTTAAATGTTTGCAAATCAAAGCTATCTGCAGTGTTTGTCTGCTCATGTTGGGCAATGGTGAGTTGGAATTGAGGGTGTTAGGGGCAGAGTGGTGGATGGGGCACATGGTCGGCAGCAAGTTGGCATTGGGGCCATAAAAAGCAATGCAGGGGTGGGTGGAGGGACACAAATTGGCATGCAGGGTATGGTATGCCATTTGGGGTTGCTTGGGGGGGGCATGAGATGGCATGGGTTAGATGGGGCATTGGGAGTGTGAGGGGTGAATGATGGGGGGCTTTTTATGTTTCATTCTTTTCTTCACAGCTGGGACAAAGTGCCGGAGCTTTTCACCCAGTTTGCCTCCTCACCTGGTAGCCTCCGTGGCAGCCCACAAACTCTTTTGGGGGCAGTGGGCATGACTCCCATTAAACCCGGTTCCCCTAGAATGAAAATCTGAACCGCGGGACCCTTTTCCAGGAGTCGGGTTTGTGGTGCCAGGAATTCTCCCAGCTCCGCATACTCAACACAATTCTGGTCTACGTGTAGGAATATTTAAAAAAATGTTTGTTTCATTTTTAATATTAAAGAAATTATAAGACAGCAATACATTTGAGCTTAAGCATATTCAACAGATCAACCAACAGTCAGTCACTTCCCCAAAAACTGTCTGTCACCTACATGCTCCTCCCATCCAATTTCACAGCGCTATTCTTCCTTCCTCCCACAGTTACTCTCTACTCTTCTTCCCTCCCCACCCTAATCTCTCAATTCAGAGACACTGTTTGACCAGGGCCCCCAGCTGCAACTCCTTCTTTCTAGTTCAGAAAGGTACCTGTGAAAGATCTTCATCTCCCATCCCGGCTCAGAGGAGCTCTCCCTCCTTTGTGATATTCTAACTCGCTGGTTCTATCTCTGTTTCTATCTGATGCTGCTGCAGATAGGCATTATATTGAAACTAGTAGCTGCCAACACTATATATAAACTCCACTTGAAACAAAACCACAATCAGATACAAACTGCAACTGGGAACCACCAGCAGAAAATTATTAGGAATAGTGTTTGAGCAATTCTGATCTTTCTCTGCAGGAACTTAAGATTTGTGTATTTACGTGTACGTTCCTTAGACATCCCATAGGAATAAATAGGTTCCCCTTGTATCTTGCAGCATTTCATCTTTAAAAGAAGCCCCTTTCTCTCGCTTACACACCGCTCCCCCCCCCGCCCCCCAAAAAAGCACCACCACCACCAACCAACCCGCCTCCAGTTAAAATACAATGTGGAACCTTTAGAGAAACTAATCTTTCTTAAGTATTGTAATGTCACCTGCTTGAGCTATCCATTTCAAGACTGCCCTTGCATGTCCTTTTCAGTTAATAGGTAAACTTGTGTATATTAAACAGATCTTCCATCATTCTCTGTATCTGTATAAATATGAATCTAAACATGTGTTATGTTCAAATCCAGTAAATATTTCAACTGGAGAATAATTGTACGGTCTGGATTGTATAACATAATTTAAAAACAAATTTCTAAACAATTTTTAGAAATTATTTTTTAATCTCTCCACCTGAAAAAATCATCTCTTTAACATAACCGTCAGGGACAACTATTGTGTATGTGTACATGTACTGAGTAGTCAATAGAATGCTTGTGCAGTAGAGTCACTGTCACCTTGGCAAACACAGCAGTCAATTTATGCACATCAACATTGCATAAAAAAAAGCAAATGAATGAGCAGATAATGTCTCTTTGATAGTGTTTGATAGTTGTTGTTTGGCAGGGTGCCTAGGCAACATGCTACTTTGCTTTCACGAGTACCATTGAATCTTTTACATCCACCACAAGAAGAATTCTCTTCCAGAACGCAGCGCTCTGGTGATGCTGCAATTAGTACTATAGTTGAGCAGTAGCCTAGATTACGTGTTCAGTTTCCTTGAGTGAAGCTTGAACCCATATATTCTGATCCAAGCTCATACAAATGCAAACTATTTGGACGTTTAGATTCTATGTGGCTTCCAAGGCTAAAGGTGATTCTCACAACATTTACCAAACATTATTGCATAAATTTAATGCAACGCATGAGCATTCCTTTAACGGCTGTTATTATGACTTTTATGTGGAGATGCCGGCGTTGGACTGGGGTAAGCACAGTAAGAAGTCTCACAACACCAGGTTAAAGTCCAACAGGTTTATTTGGTAGCACAAGCCACTAGCTTTCGGAGCGCTGCCCCTTCATCAGGTGAGTGGGAGTTCTGTTCACAAACAGGGCATATAAAGACACACATTCAATTTACAAAATAATGGTTGGAATGCAAGTCTTTACAGGTAATCAAGTCTTAAAGGTACAGACAATGTGAGTCGAGAGAGGGTTAAGCACAGGTTAAAGAGATGTGTATTGTCTCCAGCCAGGACAGTTAGTGAGATTTTGCAAGCCTAGGCAAGTCGTGGGGGTTACAGGTAGTGTAACGGTTGAGGCCGTCCTCGTGTGCGGAACTTGGCTATCAGTCTCTGCTCAGCAACTCTGCGCTGTCGTGTGTCGTGAAGGCCGCCTTGGAGAGCGCTTACCCGAAGATCAGAGCCGAATGCCCGTGACTGCTGAAGTGTTCCCCAACAGGAAGAGAACACTCTTGCCTGGTGATTGTCGAGTGGTGTTCATTCATCCGTTGTCGTAGTGTCTGCATGGTCTCCCCAATGTACCGTGCCTCGGGGCATCTTTTCCTGCAGCGTATCAGGTAGACAACGTTGGCCGAGTTGCAAGTGTATGTACCGTGTACCTGGTGGATGGTGTTCTCACGTGAGATGATGGCATCCATGTCGATCTGGCACGTCTTGCAGAGGTTGCTGTGGCAGGGTTGTGTGGTGTCGTGGTCACTGTTCTCCTGAAGGCTGGGTAGTTTGCTGCGGACAATGGTCTGTTTGAGGTTGTGCAGTTGTCTGAAGGCAAGAAGTGGGGTGTGGGTATGGCCTTGGCGAGATGTTCGTCTTCATCAATGACATGTTGAAGGCTCCGGAGAAGATGTCGTAGCTTCTCCGTTCCAGGGAAGTACTGGACGATGAAGGGTACTCTGTCTGCCGTGTCCCGTGTTTGTCTTCTGAGGAGGTCGGTGCGGTTTTTTGCTGTGGCGCGTCGGAACTGTCGATGATGAGTCGAGCGCCATATCCTCTTTTTATGAGGGCGTCTTTCAGCGTCTGGAGGTGTCTGTTGCGATTCTCCTAATCAGAGCAGATCCTGTGTATACGGAGGGCTTGTCCGTAGGGGATGGCTTCTTTAACGTGTTTAGGGTGGAAGCTGGAGAAGTGGAGCATCGTGAGGTTATCCGTGGGCTTGCGGTACAGTGAAGTGCTGAGGTGACCGTCCTTGATGGAGATGCGTGTGTCCAAGAATGCAACCGATTCCAGAGAGTAGTCCATGGTGAGTCTGATGGTGGGATGGAACTTGTTGATGTCATCATGTAGTTGTTTCAATGATTGTTCACCATGAGTCCAAAGGAAGAAAATGTCATTGATGTATCTAGTGTATCGCATCGGTTGAAGGTCCTGTGCATTGAAGAGGTCTTGTTCAAACCTGTGCATGAAGATGTTGGCATATTGAGGTGCGAATTTGGTCCCCATGGCTGTTCCGTGTGTCTGGATGCAGAACGGGTTGTTGAAGGTGAAGACATTGTGGTCCAGAATGAAGCAGATGAGTTGTAAAATTGCATCTGGAGATTGGCAGTTGTCAGCGTTGAGTACTGAGGCAGTTGCAGCAATGCCATCGTCGTGGGGGATGCTGGTGTAGAGTGCCGAGACATCCGTTGTGACGAAGAGTGCTCCTGGTTCAACTGCTCCATCCCACCATCAGACTCACCATGGACCACTCTCCGGAATCGGTTGCATTCTTGGACACGCATCTCCATCAAGGACGGTCACCTCAGCACTTCACTGTACCGCAAGCCCAAGGATAACCTCACGATGCTCCACTTCTCCAGCTTCCACCCTAAACACGTTAAAGAAGCCATCCCCTACGGACAAGCCCTCCATATACACAGGATCTGCTCAGATGAGGAGGATCGCAACAGACACCTCCAGACACTGAAAGATGCCCTCATAACAACAGGATATGGCGCTCGACTCATCGATCGACAGTTCCGACGTGTTAAAGTGAAAAACCGCACCGACCTCCTCAGAAGACAAACACGGGACACGGTAGACAGAGTACCCTTCATCGTCCAGTACTTCCCCGGAACGGAGAAGCTACGACATCTTCTCCGGAGCCTTCAACATGTCATTGATGAAGATGAACATCTCGCCAAGGCCATCCCCACACCCCACTTCTTGTCTTCAAACAACCGCACAACCTCAAACAGACCATGGTCCGCAGCAAACTACCCAGCCTTCAGGAGAACAGTGACCACGACACCACACAACCCTGCCACAGCAATCTCTGCAAGACGTGCCAGATCATCGACACGGATGCCATCGTCTCACGTGAGAACACCATCCACCAGGTACACGGTACATACACTTGCAACTCGGCCAACGTTGTCCACCTGATACGCTGCAGGAAAGGATGTCCCGAGGCATGGTACATTGGGGAGACCATGCAGACGCTGCGACAACGGATGAATGAACACCGCACGACAATCACCAGGCAAGAGTGTTCTCTTCCTGTTGGGGAGCACTTCAGCGGTCACGGGCATTCGGCCTCTGATCTTCGGGTAAGCGTTCTCCAAGGCGGCCTTCAGGACACACGACAACGCAGAGTCGCTGAGCAGAGACTGATAGCCAAGTTCCGCACACCAGGACGGCCTCGACCTGGATCTTGGGTTCATGTCACACTATCTGTAACCCCCACGACTTGACTGCGCTTGCAAAATCTCACTGGCTGGAGACAATACACATCTCTTTAACCTGTGCTTCACCCTCTCTCCACTCGCATTGTCTGTACCTTTTAAGACTTGATTACCTGTAAAGACTCACATTCCAACCGTTATTTTGTAAATTGAGTTTGTCTCTTTATATGCCCTGTTTGTGAACAGAACTCCCACTCACCTGATGAAGGGGCAGGGCTCCGAAAGCAAGTGGCTTGTGCTACCAAATAAACCTGTTGGACTTTAACCTGGTGTTGTGAGACGTCTTATTATGACTTTTACACAGTGCGGCTCCTCCTGCCCTCCTTGCTCCCCTCTGCTTTCCGCCATTGCTGTGTTGCTCTTGTATCCTCCTTTGGTCTAGGTAGCTGAAGAATGAACAAATATAGATTACCTATGTGGAAGGGTCCTATTTACCCTTCCAGTGATAGACATTATCTTAATTAACTTGACTTTGTACAATTGTTTCTAACCCATCAAAATTAATTAGACCTTCTGGTCTGCATGGAAATGTCATTCACAATTCTGGACTGCCTAATAGGTTATTGCTTCCACTTTCATGGAGCTTGTAAATTGTACAGTTGACTTGAAAGACCAATTAACCCATTGAAATGTTTACTTATCCTCACTAGTCAATTTAATACCAGTCATAATTCACATTTCATCTTCCATGTGCAAGTTTCATTATTCCGTTCAGTGCAAATTCAAGGTGGCACAGTGGTTAGCACTGCTGCCTCACAGTGCCAGGGACCCGGGTTCAATTCCCAACTTGGGTCACTGTCTGTTTGGAGTTTGCATATTCTCCCCGTGCCTGCGTGGGCTTCCTCCAGGTACTCTGGTTTCTTCCCACACTCCAAAGGTGTGCAGGTTAGGTGGATTGGCCCTGCCAAATTGCCCCTTATTGTCGGGGGATTAGCTAAGGTAAATACATGGGGTTATGGAAGTAGGGCCTGGGTGGGATTGCGGTTAGTGCAGACTTGATGGGCCAAATGGCCTCCTTCTGCATTGTAGGATTCTATGATATTTTATCAACAGACATAGGCTGAAATTTTCGGCCGTTCACACCAGTGGGATTCTCTGGTCCTGCTGCAGTGAGATTTGGCTGAGTGCCAAAGCGAGGTCAGTGAAATCCAGCAGCAGCAGTGAATGGCTGGAAAGATCTGGCCATAATCTACAATGGGAACACTTTTTTGAAGCAAATCTACCAGAAATTATTTTTGAATGGCAAGTCAATGAGGATTCAAAAATAACTATTCTAATTTCACAAATTAATCTGTGCAAATGTTTATTTCCATTTGGCTTTTCTTAATTTATTGCAGAACTGTTTTTGCTTGGAGTGGTGTGGTTTTATGTTATTTAAGTGTTTTTAGGGCAAGGAGTGACTTGTGGGTTTTATTTAAAGTAACAAGAGGCTATAAGCCAAAGATTAACTTTACTGTAGAAAACTTTGTATTTTGCAATTTTCCTTGCAGGTTTTATTGCTGTAACATCAAAGGACAATTATTTTCTACTCCCATTATTATTAAAAACTGCTTATGAAAACAAAATGCTGGAAACAATCAACAGGTCTGGTGAGAGAGAAACCGAATTAATGTTTTGAGTCAAATATGACTTCTTCAGAAGAGTCATTGTCGACTCAAAATGTTTCTCTCTTTCCACAGATGCTGCCAGACCTGTTGAGTATTTCCAGCATTTCCTGTTTCTATTCCAGATTTCCAGCATTTTGCTTTTTTTTATTAATATTACAATATTCCTTGCTGATAGGTATCAAAATGTTCTAGATCACTAATAAAAAAAATTTTGCTCTTGAACTTGACATTTGATGGCCCAGTTACGTTATCCATACAGCTATGACCAATAAGCCATACTTGTGAAATTTACTTGTTGTGCATGTATTTGAAATAGAATCATTTTACAAGAGGGAGTTCCTAAATGTCAGAAATGCTTTGCAAGTACTTTGAAAATGGCAGTGTGACAGATTTCCAATAATAATACAGGCACGAGTTAAAATCTTTTTGCCTATTTTGGAAAATTTACATGAAATAGTAAGATAACCAATCTCAGAAATGTTTGCATTATCTTTTCAAAGGTAAATTCTGTGTTGTATACTTCCGAATGTGTGTTTAGCGATATTAATGTCAATAACCAGATGAATTTGCATAATATTTGCCTCCATCTTTAGATTTATCTACACTTTAAAATAGTTAAGTGTGATGTTTTACATTTTGGGATAGTAAAGAGTTCAAATTGATGTCACTAAATGTCATGATGGGGATTAATAAGGCCATTTAAAAAGGGAAACAAAGTACTGGAAACTTTTTTGGAGGGCTAGACTTAAAGAACACAAACGGCGTTAAATTAACTCGTGCCTGTATTATTATTGGAAATCTGTCACACTGCCGTTTTCAAAGTACTTACAAAACAAATCTGACATTTAGGAAGTTCCCCATTGTTGTAGAATGATTCTATAGAACCTTGGTGAGAGTGGCAAATTTGACATCCTTATTTAAAAGAGTGTAAAGACATGCCAGTCAATTTAACATTTAAAGGGAAACCAGTGGATGTTTTCCGTATGGATTTCAGGAAAGCCTTTAGACGAAGTTCCACATAAAAGGCTGGTTAACAAAATTGTAACTTGTGCAATACAAAGGTCAGCGTCAACTTGGTGCAAAAAGAATTGGCTTAAGGATGGGAAACTGATTCATGGTAAATGGTTATTTTTCAGAATGGATGATGGTAGAGAGTGGTGTTCTCCAAGGGTCACCGCTTGGTTACTGAATTTCAAAATTTACTGATGATTCAGAACTTCAAATCTGATCGTCATTTATTTTTGCCCTCAGAATTTAAATTAAAAGTGAAGGATAAAGTGCCTTTAACTTCTGAATTGAATAATTCAATGTGATTGGTCAGGTAAAAATTCTCTCCCATGACAAACATATCCCACTAGGTACAAGATGAATGCTGAAGGTATTATGTGCATCATGTACAATAAGCACAGTGAAGCTGCCAATGTAAACCTCAGTAGTCTGCCTTTTTGATGTGCTCTTACCAGTAAGTGGATGTAACCTTAGCAGGTCACTATACCAGTTTACATTGCATCCCTGCTTGACTCATATAGGAGCGTGCTTAAAGCATCTCTATTGCTCTTAAAGTGAGCAGAAGTTGTCAGTGAGATCTTTGGAGTGTGTATTTTGCCGATCTAGTTGCAATGCCCACATGAATTGTTATTTCCATAACATCATCCTACCTTTGCCCATGTGCTGTTGAAACCCAGATCCATATTTTTATACCTCAGGACTAAATTATTCTCTCCTCTTTGTTGACCTCCCATCTGCCACCTTGTGTAAACTTTAGCTCCCTTAACCCCTCAATTCTGCTGCTGCCCTTGGACCAAGTTTTTGTGCCTCATATAATACCTATTTTGTTTTAACAACATTCTCTTCTCTTGCCCCTCTGCAAAGTATTTTGGCATTATTAATGTCGGTGGTATTCTTTTTAATTTTGGGTTGCCTTTACTTGAGAAACTGGTGGTGCACCAAGTTGTAGTGTATCTGTTGTGTCTCTGTATTGATCCACTTCATGAGGGTGTACAGCAGCAGTATTTATAAGTTTTATCAAAGAGACTGGAGGAGTTAAAATCCAGAAAATAGGTACACGATAGGGGTGAGAGATGGGAAGCCTTGATTAAAAATCCTTGTTCAGGAAATTAATTTTGTTACATTTATTCTACTCCATAGATAATTCCAAAGATATACCAAGAAGTGACCAGGAAATTAATGGAAACGTTTCAGATTATAAAGACTTTGGGGAAAAATCTCTCTATTCATTTCGGAGAGAGCCCAGCTACTTTGAAATTCCAACAAAAGAATTTCAACAGCCATCCAAGTCTCCAGACTGCGAGGTTCATGAAATTCCAACAAAGGATACAGATACAATACAGTCCCCTCGGGTTCAGAGTCATGCTTCTTTTACTATTGAATTTGATGACTGCACCCCTGGCAAAATTAAAATAAAGGATCATGTGACCAAATTTCCCTTGAGACAGCGGAAAGTTCAGCAGGTAGAAAAATTACCTGTACAAGGGGATGTACTATCAGCAGAGAATAAAGTTGTTGACTGGCTCGTTCAGAATGACCCGAGCCTGATGTTGAAAAGGCAAGCCCAAAGGGATGTATACAGCACCAAGAGTGATCACCAGGTTCACATAAAGACTCTTAAAGGTATTGTATTTCTTATGTTGACCCTCGTTGGAGATTAAAATTCCATTTGTCTTGTTTTCAAATACCAACCGGACTTCAGTTTTTATAATGATTCATAATTCTTTTTAACCAAAAATGGGCTACTCAATGACCACTCTGAGCACAGGTGTTCTCCTTAGTTGTCTGCAGTAACTTTGATAGAAACTTGGCAGAATCTGCAGAGAAATTGCACAAATGGTTGTTCACGCTGTCCAATTTTTCTGCAAACCCTGCAGAACTCCGGTAGAATTTTGATTTGATATATTATTGTCACATGTATTAGCATACAGTGAAAAGTATTATTTCTTGCACGCTACACAGCCAAAGCATACCGTTCATAGAGAAGGAAAGGAGAGAGTACAGAATGTAGTGTTACAGTCATAGCTAGGATGAAGAGAAAGATCAACTTAATGCAAGGTAGGTCCATTCAAAAGTCTGATGGCAGCAGAGAAGAAGCTGTTCTTGAGTCAGTTGGTACATGACCTCAGACTTTTGTATCTTTTTCCCGACGGAAGAAGGTGGAAGAGAGAATGTCTGTCTGGGGTGTGTGGGATCCTTAATTATACTGGCTGCTTTGCCGAGGCAGTGGGAAGTGTAGACAGAGTCAATGGATGGGAGGTTGGTTTGCATGATGGATTGAGCTACATTCACCACCTTTTGTAGTTCCTTGCAGTCTTGGGCAGAGCAGGAGCCATACCAAGCTGTGATACAACCAGAAAGAATGCTTTCTATGGTGCATCTGTAAACGTTGGTGAGAGTCGTAGCTGACATGCCAAATTTCCTTAGTCTTCTGAGAAAGTAGAGGCGTTGGTGGGCTTTCTTAACTATAGTGTCAGCATGGGGGATCTGGACACCTAAAACTTGAAGGTCTCGACCCTTTCTATTTTGTCCCCGTTGATGTAGACAGGGGCATGTTCTCCTTTATGTTTCCTGAAGTCGATGACAATCTCCTTCATTTTGTTGACATTGAGGGAGAGATTATTGTCACCACACCAGATTCTCTATCTCATTCCTCTACCCTGTCTCGTCATTGTTTGAGATCTGACCCACTACGGTGGTGTCGTCAGCAAACTTGAAAATCGAATTGGAGGGGAATTTGGCCACCCAGTCATGGATGTATAAGGGGTATAGTAGGGGGCTGAGAACACAGCCTTGTGGGGCACCGGAGTTGAAGATGATCATGGAGGAAGTGTTGTTGCCTATCCTTACTGATTGTGGTCTGAGTTAGGAAGTTCAGGATCCAGTCGCAGAGGGAGGAGTTGAGGCCCAGGCCACGGAGTTTGGAGATGAGTTTTGTGGGAATAATGGTGTTGAAGGCTGAGCTGTGGTCAACAAATAGGAGTCTGACATAGGTGTCTTTGCTATCCAGGGTTGAGTGCAGGGCCAGGGAGATGCCGTCTGCTGTGGACTTGTTGCGGCAGTAGGCAAAATGTAGTGAATCCAGGTCATCCGGGAGGCTGGAATTGATTCATGCCATGACTAGCCTTTCGAAGCACTTCATAATGATGGACGTCAGAGCCACTGGACGATCATCATTAAAGCACGCTGCTTAGTTGGTATTGGGATGATGGCCATCGTCTTAAAGCAGATAGGGACCTCAGATTGTTGTAAAGAGAGGTTGAAGATGTCTGCGAATACCCCTGCCAGCTGATCTACACAGGATCTGAGAGCTCGTCCGGGTACCCCATCTGGGCCAGTCGCTTTTTGTGGGTTGACCTTCGAGAAAGCTGCTCTGATATCTGCAATGGTGACCCCCAGATACAGGTTCATCCAGGGTGGAGGGCATGCTTTCGCTGACCTCTTGCTCAAAATGGGCATAGAATGCATTGAGCTCATCAGAGAGGGGTGCGTTGGAGCCGACGATTTTACCTGCCTTCAGAAATGCAACCTCTATTTTTAGAAGAAGCAATTTATCAAATTATTTTTAAAAAGATACAAAGTGTAACACATTTTCCGAATGTTATTTAGTGGTGGTGGATTTGTTTGTCCAAAGTTAGTCAAGTATTAGCTGCTATTGTCAAAGTAAAACACATATGAAGAAAGTGGCTCAACAAGAAAACAGCGCTATGTTGAAGTTCTGCAGCAGAGTAGGTGCACAATTTCTCACTCTGCAAAAAAGCTACAGTTGAGGCCAAATGTTGCTAAGCCTCTGTTCTTATACCACATTAAATAAGGTAACTAGTGACTAACTGGGATTAGGGATTCAGATAGTTTCTGCTGTCCATACAATTGATAGTTCTTCTTGCTCAGTAACCTAAATGTCCAAGAATTGCAACAGAAACCCAGCACCAAATGTGAAACAAGTAGCATTTTTATTTGTCAGCTTGACTTTAAGTCTTCAGAAACCTTTCCTACCTTTTCCTCTTGTTTGGTCAAGTTCATTTTTTTTTTGGAGTATATTCAGTTACTTTAGCTGAATTACGCATTCCCAATAAAGTTGGCTCAGTCGGATCAATGCTTTTGAGTGATCAGATTCATCACAGAAGTGTGATAAATAAGCCTGTCCCATAGAGAAAGCTATTTCAAGTCAAAACTTGTATTTAAAGTAAGTTCTGTTCAGCCAGTTGGATCTCCTGATATCAGATTCCTGAGTTGGAACATTGCAATTGTTTATTAATTGTCATTTAGTCATTGATCATTCTTGTCTAATATGGTACAAGGACAGAAGCATTATTTGGATTTAACTGAACTTTTCATAGCCAGCTCTGGATCCTAATTAAATTGGTCTACTTTTAAATTGCTACCATGTAGGCCACAAATTTGAACAGTTTTATCATAAGACCATAAGATATAGGAGTAGAATTAGGCCATTCAGTCCGTCAAGTCTGCTCCGCCATTCAATCATGGCTGATATTTTTCTCATCCCCATTCTCCTGCCTTTTCCCCCAAACTCCTGATCCCCTTATTAATCAAGAACCTATCTATTTCTGTCTTAAAAATATTCAATGACCTGGCCTCCACAGCCTTCTGCGGCAAAGAGTTCCACAGATTCAGCACCCTCTGGCTGAAGAAATTCCTCCTCATCTCTGTTTTAAAGGATCTTCCCTTTAGCTTGAGGTTGTGCCCTCTGGTTCTAGGTTTTCCTACGAGTGGAAACATCCTCTCCACGTCCACTCTATCCAGGCCTCGCAGTATCCTGAAAGTTTCAATAAGATCCCCCCTCATCCTTTTAAACTCCAACGAGTACAGACCCAGAGTCTTCAACCATTCCCTCATACGGCAAGCTCTTCATTCCAGGGATCAATCTTGTGAACCTCCTCTGGACCCTTTCCAAGGCCAGCACATCCTTCCTTCGATACGAGGCCCAAAACTGCTCACAATACTCCAAATGGGATCTGACCAGAGCCTTATACAGCCTCAGAAGTACATCCCTGATACATCCATCATTGATTAATGACTGGAATAGGACATTCTTCAGGAGCATGAAGAGGGGAAGAATTGCCAGGCAATGAACCATTCTGCAGCTGACTGATTTTACCTTTTGTTTAACTTCTATTGACTGTTGGTCATTGCAACAGTGCAGAATGCACCTGTGTGACTACAATTGCCTGCTAGTCTTGTGTACCAAGGGCAGATAGATTGACTGGATAATTTGATAATTTACAAATTAGTTTTAACTGAAATTAAAGTAAAAATGACGGATTAATGGTAAATGGCGCCTGAGATTCTGGGAACATAGTCATGTTCAACCTAGAGTGGGAACAATTGGCAGAATCTCTGACCTGGAGAGGTGGTCAGTTTTGTGGCTGAAGGCTGTTTGTGGTGAAGGAACTTTTGAAAAACAGCATCAAAAGTGAATTAAATGGCAGCGTTTATGGGCACTTGTGCTATTTAATTTTATCCTTGCCAGATTCAGCTGTTATCTGGGCAGAAACCTGGAGAAAATCTACGTCTGGGTGTAAGGGGAGGAGAATAATTGAAGAAAAAGGCACAATTCGCTAAAGTTGTAGCAATACTTTTTCAAAGATTAATTTCTCCTCAACATACTAGTTGTCTCACCCTTTTCCTCTTTGGGCTTTCATCTACACTGAATGTACATAAAATAATCCCTTTTTTTGTAGTCCTAGTAAGTCTCATTTTTGTAGCTGTTATGTTTTACTTTATTCAAGATTATTCCCTGACTGAATATCATAACTTTCAAGGTGATTTATTATGAACTGAGGGTTCCTTTTTATTTGAAAGGCAAAACATTTAAATCTATTAAAATAGGTTCTCGTATTAACTGGAAACTGAATTGTTTTTCTGCACCTTTATTAGGTTCTAGACATGAAGACGGTACACAGAGTGACTCAGAGGATCAAGTTGCATCTAAGCAGCAAGAGAAAACAGACTCTCCTCTGGATTCCCACCCAGGGCAATTCGAAATTTGCAGTGATGAAACCAAACCATGTAAGCTCCCGCATGACCCACAAGATATGCCCATAGGTCAACAAGCTTTTGTTATTGAATTCTTTGACGATCACCCTCGTAAACGTAGAGCACATTCTTTCACTCAAAGTGCAAATGCCATGCAGACTGATTCTTATGTTGCTCTTAGAGCTAAACTAGAAAAACGTAAAGGCACCTCAGCATGTGAAAAAGGCACAGTGCAGCAGACCCAATCTTTGGTGCAAGTGACCAAATCTACTATTAGTTCATCAGCTCCCCAAAGGTCCAATTCGCTAAAGAGAGAAAAGACCGAAGAGCGATTAAGCACCTCCTCCGCTTCAAGCTCCAAAGGTTTTCTTCGGAGTTTTGGGAGTGTGGGACGAAAGAGCAAGCTCAGCCAGGAGTTTGCTGCTGAACTGCTAAAAGAAACTACAAAAATTATTACTGACGTAGAAAAATCTCCAGACGCTCTGCCTGTGACAATTGCACGCGTGACAACGGCACCCACTGTACCAGAGGCACCACCACCACTTGTATCGTCCCCAACAACTTTAGCCAAACCAACCAACAAACCGAGTGATCCAGCAAAGCCAACCACCAAACAGGGGGATCAAGACAGTCTGAGTGATACAGGTACATACACCATTGAAACAGATACACAGGACAAAGAGGTTGAAGAAGCTCGTAAAATGATAGACCAGGTAAGAAGTGTAAATGCAAATAAATGTATTACTTCAAGGAAATATATGATCTACTGACTTGTTCATAGCAAAATATGTTATAGTATATTTACACCAATGTAACCTTTATTCCTGGTTATCCTGCTGTGTGCTTTAGAATTGTGAGTGAAAGCATTTGGATGTGGGCATTTGTCATAAAACTCTATCTTCCGTAGCTCGATGATGTTGTACTTTGGTGATGTAACCAGTGCGCAATACTGCCCTTGATCTACTTTTTAGACTCACCTGAGAAATCTGATCAATAGCCACTTGTGCTGTACATCATACCAACTTACAACATAGCTAGAAACTGCCTCAAGTTCATGGGGAGTGCTAGCACTTTGTTTTTGTTTTTGTTTGCTCACTGGATATGAATAATGGTAGAAATACTTGGATTACCGATTTACCCTCAGTTCCAGATGGGCTGCGTCCTTCAACTGCTGCAGTCCTTGTGGTTGTGGCACTCCGATAATAGTGTTGAGTAGGGAAGGCAGAGTTTTCTCTGGGCAATAATGAAGCAAAGGTCATAATTTATTTGAGTCAGGATGATGTGTGCCACTTGGGAAACAAGTGATGATCCTGCTATCTCTGTGTGACTTCATACAGCAAAGTTAAACAATGTCTGTCTGTCTGGCTACTATTTGTTCCGCAAGAAGTTTAATTTGTTCTTGTTTTCAGCTGTGGAGCGCGCACCCAATTTTAAAATTTTGATTTAAAACACCCCTCCCAAAAAAGCTGTACAAAAAAGAAAAATGTTAAGATGAATGTTGCTGTGTGATCATTTATCAGGCAGTATAAGCGGAGTGGTGATTAATAACCAAGCAGGAATGGAGAAAGTTGGCAAGGTTTCTATTTCTGGTCATGTTTCATTGTAATGGGCTGAGTAATGCCGTTGTTTTATATCATGAATGCAACAAGCCAAAAAAATTACTCTAAAAGCAGTTGCAGCATCTTATCAAGACTGTAGTCCTGAATTATGCTCACAATGATGTTGCAAAACCCATGGCTATGATAACCATACAAGCCAAAATTTGGGAAAATATTCATCTGCTGAACACAAAGTTAAACATAGTTGGCCACGTAATGCAAACTTTTCAATCTGCAGAGGAATAGTGGGTGCACGTCTGCAAACTTACTGGTGGATTGCCATTGCACAGTGTGTGATTGTGAAGTAATCCAGATAAGGTCTATTGTTTCTCTCTCCACAGATGCTGCCAGACCTGCTGAGTTTATCCAGCATTTTTTCGTTATTACAGATTTCCAGCACCCACAGTATTTTGCCTTTATTTCAAAAGCAAAAAGATTGTTGGAAATGTTGTGAAAATTTTAGCCACAGAACTTGTAGAGCGTTCTGAGACATTGTAAATTTTGAGATATGTAATTGCTGATTCTGAAATAACTTGTTAGTCAGAGTGGATGAGTATTTTATCTTCTTTCCAATCCCAAGATGTTGCTCTGACCAGTAGCTTGAGCATGTATTTCAATTTAAACTTTAGAGTTAACATTGAAGTAAAAGATATGGACAGCTTACTAATTCATATTAATTTATTAATTTTAACCAGGTGTTTGGTGTTTTTGAATCACCGGACTTTTCTCGGATTAACGCTGAAATTTATAGACCTGTGATAAACGATGAAAGTTCTCCTGCGCTACGGAATGAACATAGTGTGTGTAACAAGAGCACTAACACTTTTTACCAGCAAACACCTTCGTTACAGGCATATCACACAACTATTAGTGGCTCAGATACAGTGGCACAGGTAATTGATAAAATCGCTAATATTTAGTTTTTTTGATATCTAGCCATTATACTAATGGTTACTCTAACAATTGGCTAGGGCAATGGCAAATGATTTCAGATTGTGATTGTGTCACAATGATTGTGTCTGTTTGCACTGTTTGAGAGCACATTTCCACTCCATCTGACGAAGGAGCAGCGCTCCGAAAGCTTATGGTATTTGCTACCAGATAAACCTGTTGGACTTTAAACTGGTGTTGTGAGACTTCTTACAATGATTTCAGAGCCATTGTATCCATCCATCTATAACATGGCATATGTATCTCTATTATAAATATTTACTATGTTTACAGAATGCTGTTGTTATTATGAAAGGGTGTTGTTATGCTTGAGCATTGGGCTCTCTGGACAACATTTATCCCTCAATTCCGACCATCAGAATACATTTATCACATTTACTGTATTTGGAATCCTCTGTGATAATTGAAAGTCTGTTTGCTTACGAAATAACAGCAGTCAACATTTACATTGGCCTTTAGTGTAGAACAGCATCTTGAGGCACATCATAAAAATACAATCAACAAGAAAATAAAAGCTTTCTGGAAGAGTTGGATTTTAAGGGTTTTCTCGGAGGAAGGGCAGAGAGGGGTTTACAGAGAGAATTCCAGAACTGGATCTGCATAACCTCCAGAAATGGGACGAACGTGAGGGAGCAATATGCAAGACTTCAGGACCAGTTGTACAGTGTTCTGGGAGAACTGAAAATAATGCAGGTCAACAAAGAGAGATGGGTGATCATGGGTTGATATGGGATTGTATATGGTGGCAGATTTTGGGATTATTTGACGCAAGTGGAGTAGATGAAGGGAGGATGTCCAGTAGCATTTGAATCATCATGTTTGGCGATTTAAAAAGTTATGGATGAAGGCTTCAGCAAGAGATGGGGTGAGGTAAAGTTGCAAGTGATGATGTTACAGAGCTGGAAGTAGGTGACCTTTGGAGAGGAGAAGATGGGGAACTTCTGCGACTGTCTTGGAACACACTGACACTGAACAGTCTGGTTCACAGCAGTGAATATGCTTCTACTGTACTTAACTTGCTGTAAAACAACTATTTCCTTTCCATCTCTCTCTCTCCATCTGTTTTTGCCTGCTCTTCCCCCTTTTGGCACTTGCATACCTCCACATCCCCTATTGTGAGGCCGCATGCCCCTCCCATTTATGAGGCCACACCCCCTCCTTTTATGAGGGACCGCTTGGTTTCTCCCTCCCATGTGCCCTCTTGTTCGCTCTCCCCCTTTCTCTCTTTCCTGCTATCTCATCCCCTTTCCTGCCCTCTCCCATTTATCCCTTTCTTGCTCAGTCTCTTTTCCCTCCCTCTCTTTCCACCTTTCCTTTCCTGCTGCCTCTTGCCCCACCCCCACCTTTCTCTTTTGCTCCCTCTCTTGAATACAATAGTAGTGACATCTTGTCTCAATTGCATAGAAGCTTGGTAAGGCTGCACCTGGAGTACTCTGGGCAGTTTTGGTCCCGTTACCTCAGAAATAATATTGTTGCCATAAAAGGAGTACAATGAAAATTCACCAGACTTGGTCCTGGATGGCAGGACTGTCTTATGGAGAGAGATTGGGCAAAGTGGGCCTGTATTTCTAGAGTTTCGAAGAATGAGGGGTGATCTCATTGAAACCTACCAAATACTTAAAGGAAAAGATAGAGTAGATACGGCTAAGATGTTTCCCTTGGCTGGGGAGTCTGGAACCAGGGTGCACAATTTCAAAATGAGAAAGGTGCCACATTGGTCCGAGATGTGGAGACATTTCTCTACACAGAGTTGTGAATCTTTGGAATTATCTACCCCAGAGAGCTGTGGAAGTTCAGTCATTGTGTTCAAAGCAGAGATAGATTTCTGATCGACAACCGAAGGGGCGAAGGGGATAGTGGGTGTAAAAGGCATTGAAGTGTCCGATCAGCATGACCATATTAAATGGTATGATGAGCTCGATGGGCTGAATGACCTGTTCCTGTTCTTATATACCACCTCTCCCTTTCACTCTCTTCCTCTTTCTTTATCCTCTGATGAAGTTTATTTCCCACGTTTTTAAGTTGCACCTCTTTTAGTACACCCAGCTTCAGATTTGTTTTGCATCTACAAGGTATTAAACTTTGTAGTCACCCACCTCATTTTTCTGCCCTTCGTCTACTGCCATTTGTTCTCGTCACATCCCTCTTTCTCTAACTGGTGCCCATTACTTAAAGATGTGATCTGCCCACTCTCCTACTCCATCTTGCTACCTCCAAAGCACTCAAACTACTACTTGCTACCCTTGTTTCAGAACACACACTCTTCATTCTCACTGACGGCTACCCATTGACGCTCATTTGCCTCGAATGTTTGTGCATTTTCTATGCTCAGGCCAAATGCGACTTGTTCATGCCACTTAACCTCCATCAAAGCCTCCTGTTGTCAGTAACTTGGGGAAAGTGTGGATCATGCAAATTTCTTTTGCGTCTCGTGGTCGTCTGTCAGTTCTGAAAAGCTGTAAAGTTATGTCTAAAATTTAAAGTGCAACAGGATCCAAAGGTGTACTTCAGTTTTATGGCAATTTTGGTATTTATATATGCAATTTAAAATATCCCTTCACTCACAATGTATTTCTTATATTCTTGAATGTTTGCTTGTGGCATCTGAATCATTGGTGTTATAAATTAAAAGATTTTACAACTGCATTTGGTTAAAAATATTTATGCATAATGTGCATTAATGATCTCTAACTTTAAATTTTAATTTTCATGCATAGATAGAGGACTGTAAGCAGGAATATATATTTCATACTTTCGTATAGTAATTTGGTAGTACAGAATTTGCATATTGCGGGGAAAAATACATTTTGTTGAAGCTTTTCATCTTGCATTTCTCAGGACAGTTGTGGCACAGTGGTTAGCACTGCTGCCTCACAGCACCAGAGACCCGGGTTTGATTCCCGGTTTGGGTCTCTGTCTGTGCGGAGTCTGCATGTTCTCCCGGTGTCTGCGTGGGTTTCCTCCGGGTGCTCCGGTTTCCTCCCACTGTCTGAAAGACGTGCTGGCTAGGTGGATTGGCCATGCTAAATTCTCCCTCGGTGTACCTGAACAGGCGCCGGAGTGTGGCAACTAGGCAACTTTCACAGTAGCTTCATTGCAGTGTTAATGTAAACCTACTTGTAACTCTAATAAATAAACTTAAATTGCAAGAATACCAATGTCAGGGAAAACAACAAATTTATGCTGTGTGAGAAGAGAGTGCTCATTGGTTGGCAAGTGGACTCTGATTGGTAGAGGCGTTACTATGGAGAATGCACCCATGGTGATTGACGGTTAACTGCCAAGCATTGTTTGAAAATTTAAACCAGGCAGTTTGACTCTGTCCAAGGCATTGCCCTGTGAAATGGCCATCACTCATCTCTTACCCCTTGCATATTTCCAATATGTGGTCAGCATTTTTACTATATTTAGATCTGTAGCAGCATGTAATAATTCCCTTGCGTGTCTTCCCAGACTCCATCCTGTGCTCAAATTCACTTTCAAAATGGAGCAATCAAATGATCTCCCTTTCCTTGATGATCTGGCTGAGAAATTGGGCAGGGTTTCTCTACCATCGTCTACCACTAGCCTACCTTCACTGGTCAATACACACGTTGGGATTTTTGCAATTCCACATGCTATAAGGTTGGTTTTATCGGCAACCTCGTAAATAGGGCCCAAGGTATTTGCTCACTATGCTAAAATGGATACCCTGGTCAGATCATTTCGCAATGTATATAGTGCAAACTCTTGAATAGGCCCAAGGCCGTCACTTTTGGCCCTGAAAAGTGCCCAGTCGATCTCCGATTACCCTGGAAGGGCAAAGTATCTCAAATATTTGAACAGGTGAAGCTAGCTGTTTTGCACTGTTACTATACAACACCCTAAAGGATGTGGTATTCACCCTAAAGGATGCTGTCATCAAACCAAAAAGACATTCAATCTATCAGACACAACTAATGTGGTACATAAATTTCATTGCCAGTGTGATATAAGGTATGTAGGCCATATGACCCAAAGACTGGTGGATCGTATCAAACCTTGTCCCTTCCATTGTTTGCAATGGGCAAGGTACACAGTGTAACAGCCCTTGCTTGCAAAACTCAAAACACTGTCCAACATTAGATGTGATTCTGCATTGGACAACATTTGCTAAATAATCCTCTGTTTAAAAACTATGCTGACAACCAATTTAGGATTGTTAGTTGGGCCCGCAGTTCGGTGCGTTTGCGTGTACTGAAAGCTACATATATTAATACACAGGGCCCTGTTCTTTACAGACAAAAAGAACATGTACACACATCACACCTTTTTCAGCTAAACAAAATAAATGATGGCCATTCGTTGGTTCATTCCTCAGGGCAATGCCTTGACCAATCAAACAATGCTAGGCAGTTGACTGTCAGTTACTATTAACTGGTGCATTCTCCATGACAATCATAGAAATCATAGAAACCCGACAGTACAGAAAGAGGCCATTCAGCCCATTGAGTCTGCACCGACCACAATCCCACCCAGGCCCTACCCCCATATCCCTACATATTTACCCACTAATCCCTCTAACCGACGCATCTCAGGACACTAAGGGCAATTTTTAGCATGGCCAATCAACCTAACCCGCACATCTTTGGACTGTGGGAGGAAACCGGAGTACCCGGAGGAAACCCACGCAGACACGGGGCGAATGTGCAGACTCCACACAGGCAGTGACCCAAACCGGGAATCGAACCCAGGTCCCTGGAGCTGTGAAGCAGCAGTGCTAACCACTGTGCTACCGTGCCGCCCGACATTGCCCCTACCAAGTCCACTAATGAGCACTCACTTCTCACAGTGTGAAGTTGTTGTTTCCCCTTATTTTGGCATTCTTGCAGTTGTCCTGACGAGTGCAAGACATAAAGCTTTGACAAAATATCAATTTTCAGCAATATTCAAGATTCATACTTCCCACGAATCTCAATTGGTGATCTGATTTCTACTTATTTTATGTTTTTTGCATTCTCGCATATACTAAATATTAAGAAATTCTTCAATCGTGCCAAAAGAAAGGTCACCATGAATTTTGGCGATACTTGCCAGTTACTCCAAACCAATAAATTCTGAGCCCAACGTGGTTGAGAATTGGATGTAATTTCAAATGTATTTTTCTTGCACATAATGTAGCTATACTAAACTTTGTATGTTTTGTATTCTCTTCCCCTGGGTCAAACGTCTAGATGCGTCCAGTGGGTCCAATATCTCATGGGACGCAAAAATGGGTCTCTAGATGGGCAAGTCTTGCGGATGGCTATAATGGTGCTGGGCCAGTCACTGGATTGCATGACCTTCAACAAGGAAGTGAGTATTAAATTCAGTGATGTCTTTGATAAAGTTATGATGCCTTGTTTTGCTGACAGTTCACCATTTTTACTTTTTCTCTAAAAGCCGGAGCTATGATTGATATTGGAAATTATGTGAAGAGTATAGAAACTCTAGATTCAGATGCAGCATCAACAACAAGCCAGTCATCGCGGAAACGTCGGACACTTCCCCAATTGCCAGCAAGTGAAAAGCTTGATAGTCCAAAATCAAAAGAGTTTCTTCAGCAGCGTTCTTTCCCCAGCACCGAATCAAAAAAGAAATTGGAATTGGAATTGCATTCTTATCCACAGAATCATGAAAAATTGTATATACGTGAAGACAGAGACTTGGAGCCCGACAGTTTGAGTGATAAGTCAGATGATTCATCACATGTTGTAAAAGTGAAGGGTAAAAAATGTAGAATTTCCAAGGTCACCAGAAGATTACATCAAGAACAGACATGGAATGATCATGATGGATCTGAGACTTGGCAATGGGTAACAGATACAAATACACAAAATGCAGCCAAGGAGTTGCTAGCTCCGAGTAGCACTAGAGGCTCCCCAGAATATGATCTGAAATCTACTTCCTATAACACTGCAAAAGAAAAGAAAGAGTTGGAAAGCCCTTCAAAACAAGCTTTGGTAACTAAAGTAATGCCAGCAAACTTTGAGAGAAAGCAAAAAGAACAGGAAGTAGACTCAAAAGCAGCAATTGTTACATCCTGCTCAAGATGGTCATCTGCCCCAGATACAATCCAATCTGTTTCAGGAACCACAGATGCAATCTACTCCACCAGTAAAATGGGTCCGGTAGCTAATAGGAGCCCCTCGCAAGAAAGAAAGAAGACTTCTACAAAAGATTCTCGTACACCTGTTGTCAGGCGAGAAAGTTTCATTAAAGACAGACCAAGTATTGACAATGCAAACAAGGTTCCTAATATTTCAAGCCAGCCACCTTTTAAAGACCATGCAAGAGGTTCCTACAGTGGGGACTACACTGAGGATACACATCTCATTCTGAAAGATACTGAAGCTGCAATGGCAGCCTTAGCAGCCAAACTCCAGTCTCAAGATTATCATTTTGGTCAACAAGAAAATAATTCCTATGCCCAAGGAGATTCCTTCTCTGGAGAATCGGATAATGACACAACAAGTTCTGTCAGTTTGAAAAGTAAAAATGTCACAAGTTCTGCACGGAGACAGAACAGCATTAGTAGTGTACACAAAGGAAAAGCAACTCCATCAGCTCAAGACCATCCTCAGCCGGCCAATGCTCGGGAAAGACTGACCGAGAAGCGCAGAGCCCAGCTTTCAGACGCGAGCAGCAAGCCAGATTACAGCAGGCGCTTTCAGCTGAAACGCAGTACAGGTTCTCGTGGCTCCACAGACTTTACAGATGACGAGAGATCCTCCAGCCTTCCATATTTACCAATCACTGATGTAGGCTCTTCTGATCAGGAGCACTCTCAGACCAGCAAATCCCTGTTACGTAAAAAGGTTTCTGGCTCTATGCGCACCAAAGAGGATTTGAGCAAGGTCGCGAAGTCTTCTGTACAGACAACACTGACCCGTTCAAACAGCCTTTCAACACCTAGGCCAACCAGAGCATCTCTGCTGCGCCGAGCTCGCCTCGGAGATGCATCAGATAACGAAAGTGCTGACGTGGACAAGGCTTCTTTGGCTTCGGAGCTCTCCGCAACAAGTTCAACTTCTTCCAAGCAGCCAACAGATAAGAAGCTATCACGGCTTGATCTACTAGCCTTGCCGCGGAAACGAGCAGGGTCACTCACTGTAAACAGTGACACAGAAACTTCAGTGATAAGAAGCAGTTTTAGTACTCGAAGTATTGATACAACTATTACCAGTCGAAAGTCATCTAGTATTGATGCTAAAGCTACATCTAGAAAAAGTACTGGAGGTTCAGTGAAGCAAACCTCACGAGTCCGTACGAGTGCTGCAAAATCATCTTCCAGTGAGTATACATCAAAAGAACATCTAGTACATTACATTTCAAAAGTGAGCACAACAAAAATGTGTTAATTGTAGAAGCTTGTTAATGAAAACTTAAGTTTACAAAAAGCGAGGTTTAGAACATTTAATGTACAAGTTTTCCTTCATGCACCATCAGTGTCCATTGGTAGTGACTTCCAATCTGGGTCTCAGCCTATTTCCTCTGTCTCCATTTTATTTTCCCCAGTCCCCCATAGCCATTTTCTCACTTCAGCCCTTTGTGTCATCCAGTGACTGTTGGTGCATTTCCTGCCTCCCAATACAATCATTGCTTCTTTGCCTCCTATTCTTCTATCAGATTTGAGTATCCTTTTGAGTAAGCCCAAGGCTTCTCCGTGCCTCTTAAAGGACTTAACAAGGTATTGGCCACTGCTTAACTGTTCCACTCTCCTCTCTCTTAGGCACCTGATCCTTCCAAGGTAATCTCCTTCCCGTCATGCTCTGACCCCTTGACTTTGCCAGCAATTAGCAACCAATGCCCCTCTCTACATTTCCCTCCAGAATATTGATCCATTTGTGAACAAGGCTTTCCACAATGTAATTAGGATGATTATATCAACGCATGGACGAAAACCTTCGTCCTGCTAAAGTCTCAGTGCCTGGTTGTAATTTCAAGCACATACCCTGTCCAATATGTCCCAATAGCCCTTATCACCTAATCATCGCTGGGTATTTATTGATGTTAATTGTGTCTAGGTGATAGCACTCTCCCTTCTGAATCAGGAAATTGTGAGTTCAAGTTCCACTCCAGAGATGTGAGCACACAATCTAAGCTGACTCTCCAGTTTAGTGTTGACTGAGTGCTGCATAATTGGAGGTGCTGTCTTTTACATGAAACTTTAAATCAAGCCCCTTCTGCCTTGTCTGGTAGTAACGATCCCAATGCACAACTTCAAATTCTCCCAATATTCTCTGCATATTTATCCCACCACCAACCAGCGCGCCCCCCCCCCCCCTCCCCAAGAGTGAAATTTAAAGCCTTTTATGGACAATTTCTCTCGTGGACCCTTGCAATTATAGCCCTGTGAGGGTCTGCAACCTCATTGTAACTTATTGCCAAATATCACAATGATAAAATGTTTGCTTATTGTAGAAGCTAAAGGGGTTTATGAAGAGTCTGGGCTGTGTGTGTGGTGTAGAAAGTGTCTCTATTACATAAAAAACATAAAAAGAAAGAGAAGGAAGTATCTCAAAGCAGCCAGGAACCAAAGAACAGAGTGCCAAATTTAACAGTGCTTTCAGTGAACGAATGTTGAAATATCAAATGAAGGCACTTGGCACTTGTCTACTCTAAGTTCTTACTTAACACCCTTACGGAGACCCTCGTTATCAAAGACTCCTGCCAATTTTCTACACAAAGCAGCAATCTATTGGTCCCCAAAAAATTAACTTACAACGCCATGTAAGCAAGCCATTTTTGCTTTCCATTACAATGCCCACTCTATCATAACAATGCCCACTCTATAATTGTTTTTGGCTGTAATTTCTACCCTTTGTCAATTAACTTGCTTGCTTGAGCTCCTAATCCAGTATTTCTATGGGATGTTTTATAGTTCAGATGTTGTTTAGTCGTGGGTTACTATGATGGTTCCATTGGAACCTTAGAGATCTGAGGTGATTCTTGTCTGAGAACTAGCTTTCAGCAGCCTTTCTCCTGAAATGGCACAAAGTACTTGATATCTGAAGTTCCCTTGTGTGTGCTTCAGGGGGCACCTTAACCAAATAAGCTCAATGCTATTCTCTAGAAAAACAGTGACATGTCTGACCATTCCTTGGAATGCACTACTGTTGGGTACAGGCTCAAAGATGCTGCTGGTTGATAGCTTTACAAATTGCATATTCCTACTCTAATCTTGGAAGTTCTGAGCAAGAGAGGTGTTTAGAGCAATGGTGCCTGAATGCTGGTTGAGATTGTGGATTGACACCTTGACGTTCAGTAACTCAAGGTGCCTCTTCCTGCATTGTTGAGCAGAAGTTGGAGTGGTGGAGATGCCAACTGCTGCCACTTCCCTCTAGAAATCTTTGCGACCCCCTTTTAGAGTCTCCTCCTTATTCCCAACCTGCCAGTGGGGGAGGAGAGAACCCTATGCACAGTGCCTTTACTTGCCTCAAGCTGCCATTATTCCTGGTCACTTTTCGATTGCTGCAAAGACCATGTTGATCTGTTGTGTTTCAGGATCTAACATTAAAATATAGCTGAAATTGTGAACCAAATCAACCCGTCACCTTGTGATAAGTTAAACATTGTTTAAACAAATGAGGTTTGTTTTTTGGGATAAATTATTGAGCATGAAACCAATGTAAGGCATAACATAACTTTTTCTATTTTGATGAAAGTTGCACTAAATCTTAACGCAACTTTTGTGAGAGGTCCTACACAGTGTCTCCATAAGTGCTAGGATACATTTACGTAGTGGGTCACGTAACAACTTGTTGTTCTTTAAGAGGAATAGTCTTAGATATCTGCTTACAGGGAAAGAGATGACTGAAAGCTGACTAAATCCTTTACTCAGTTCCAGTGTACAGTTCAAAGAGGCTTTTGGAAAGGTTGTCTTAATAGAGCTCTCAACCAAAGAAAATGCATTTAAAGGAGGAAATAAATATATTTTGAAATCTATAATAATTTGATATTATTTTCCAGCCTTGTAATCTATAGAGCAGCGTGAAACCTTCATAAATGTGGACAGTAATGGGTTCCATCTTTACATTGGTCTTAAAGTAGTTGGAAAAAGGTCATTGTTAGAAGTTGTCTTGTTAAAGAGTTAGCTTTTTGTTTCACTCCTAAACTAACTATGGTGCCATATAACAGAAATTAATATCTCTGGAATACTAACAAGAATTAGATTAATTGTCACAAAATCTATGTTTACTATTAACACTTATTTTGGTGGCAAGTTCATGGGATTCTTTTACTAATGAACCTCAGTGTGGGATTTTTAATGAGCATGATGAAAGTTATATTTTGCTTTCTCTTACACTAGTGTCTTACCTCCTCTGGCTATTTTATACCAAATTCCTACAAAACGGAGATTGGTCTCGTGCTTCAAAAACAAAGCCGTATTGCTATATTATCTTAAATGCAGTTTTACTACTTGGCCGGCTTAAAATGCTGGTCAGATGCTTGAGAAATAACACCTCATTGATCTGGGTGCAGTTAGAAGTCTCACAACACCAGGTTAAAGGCCAACAGGTTTATTTGGAATCACGAGCTTTCAGAGCGCTACTCCTTCATCAAGTGAGCGAGCTGATGAAGGAGCAGTGCTCTGAAAGCTTGTGATTCCAAATAAACCTGTTGGACTTTAACCTGGTGTTGTGAGACTTCTAACTGTGCCCACCCTAATCAAATGTCGGCATCTCCACATCATGGGTGCAGTTGGGGGAAGGAGAAAGAATTGTATCTCTATGGACTACTATAAAAAGAACTGTTACTGGCCTGCTTCATGGCTAACGAACATCAGTTAGTTGTAAGCATTGGGAGTAAATATTCATGCATGTGTTTCCTGTAATTTTAAAGGGAATGCAAAAAGAGAGATTACTGCTGGTGCTGAAATCCTTGAGGATGAGTCAAGCTAACAAAACAGTTAATAAAGCTTGTAGAATCCTGGACTTTGAGGCATGGAACATAGGAGGCAGGAGTTATGCTGAACCTATATGAAACTCGAGTTCAGTCCCAGCTGGAGGATTGTGTCCAGTTTGGCCATCACACCTGAGGGTTTTGGAGAGGATACAGAAGATATTTTATAGAAAAGTTACAGGGATAAGGAATTACAGTTAGCTGGATAGATTGGAGAAGCTGGGTTATTTTTCCTTGTAGAAGAGAAGTGTTTCCAAGAGGACACACAAGTCCTTGTCAAAAAACAAAAGAACCAGAGGCAGCATGAAGGAAAATATTTTTTACTCAACAAGGTTAGGATTTGAAATGAAATGCCTGATAGGAGGCCAAATACAAATTCAACTGTGACTTTCAAAAGGAATTGGATTAAAAACATGAAGCTGCAAATATGCAATTATATAAGGAAAGATTAGGGATTGCTGTTTGGAATCTGTCTGTGCGGAGTCTGCACGTTCTCCTCGTGTCTGCGTGGGTTTCCTCCGGGTGCTCCGGTTTCCTCCCACAGTCCGAAAGACGTGCTGGTTAGGTGCTAAATTCTCCCTCCGTGTATCTGAACAGGCGCTGGAGTGTGGCGACTAGATGGATTGAATGACCACCTTCGCTGTTATGCTCTTCTATGATTCTGTGAATGTCATTGTGATAATTTATCCTCTGCTTTGGCAGAGAGTGACATGTGGCAGTGAAATGCTAGCTTGGAACACAACAACAGAAGTAGGTCATTCAAACCCTCAAAGCCTGTTCTGTCATAAGTTAAATCATGGTTAAATATCTTTACTACATCATCCTGCTTAGCTTCCTATCCCTTGTTACCCAAGGCTGACAAAGATCTACTGGTCTGAGATCTAAAATTACTAATTGAGCTGGCATCTATTCTTTCTTGTGGAAGAGAAATTCTGCGGTTCGACCTTCCTTTGCATGAATACGTGTTTCCTAATTTCCCTCCAGAATGGCCTCACTCTGACTTTAAAGCTTCTCCCTTGTCATTGACTCCCCTGTCAGCATCAACCCCATCAATTCATTTCAAATTTTTAGAAACTGCAAATTCCTTCACCTATGTCTAGGAAATACAAGCCTCATTTATGGAATCTCTCTTCCCTGGTAGCATTCTGTTGAATCTGTGGTGGACTCCTTCCAAAGCTGGCATATCCTTTCTAAGGGGCAATGTCCATAACTGTAACAGATACCTTAGATTGGTCTAGCCAAAGCTTTGGATAGATGTAGCAACAATTACTTCACTATTCTATTCTAACCCTCTCGTTATAATGGCCAATGTTCCATTGGCTTTTTTGATTATTTCTGTATATGACTGTTACCTTTTGGTGATCTGTATACATGGACTCAGAACTCTCTTTGAAATCTTGAACTAGAGGGGAGTAGAGGACCATTGAGAACAGGTAGGAGATGATCAGATCAACCTTGATCCGAATGGTAGAGAAGTCTGGAGGTGCTGCGTCACTTAAACTTAGCACCTAGTTCTTGTTTCCTATGTTCTTTGGACTTAAACTGTGCCCAGCTTTTCATCATGTAAGAAACACATAGCCAGATTAGTCTTTTTCTGATGCAGTTTTTAAGACCAGGGTTTCTTTCACAAGTCCAGGCATGTCATGTGTTTCTGAATAGGAAAATTCATTTTACAGAACATTCAGAAAGAAGCACAATTACTTCCTATTTTTATAGAAGTTCAGAGCGCAACTCCAAGAATGTGTGCAGTGACTTCTGCTCCAAGGCTGAGCAATCTCCCTTTGTAGGAATCAGAAACTTTGTCTTGAACCTTGGGCTGTCTACCTTTTGCTGTTTATTCCTTTATTACCTTTCTCTTTGTTTGAAACTAATTCTTTTACAAGACTCGAGATGGAGGCAACAAACTTCAGATTACACTTCTACTTCAGAGGAGGAGTATAACTCCAATCACACCTCTCCTAAACACAACCGCTTGCATGCTTCAACAGCCACACACACCAATAGAACCCAGTCTTCCAGTTCAGGAAGAACAAGACAAAATGTGGATGATGATGAAGATCCGTACGAAAACTGGACGACACACAGCGCAGAAATTGCAAGGTATTGTCGAAATGTACTTTGTACCATAAACCGTAAAACTGAAAAGCAAGCAGTAAAACAGCTAATTTTGATTTCATACTAGATGTGTTTTTCTCCCCCTCTTTTTTTTGTCTTGGTCATTATTGTGCACCAGACAGAAGTCAAGACCACAGAAAAAGTAGGAACACAGGGTACAAATATAACTATAGGTACTTACAGCCCATACCTACTTCAAAGGAAAGGCTAAGTTTGGTACTCATTGTTTGAAGCATTCATTTTATAGGAAAAAGTGATAGTAGACTTTTTAGTACAGTTTTTCAACAATTGTACAAATGAGCACAATGCTAATGGGGGTGAGTTCCTTCCATTTGAATATATATTGTGTCCCTTTGGTTGTCACTGGCGGTCCCAAAAGACAGGAAAATCCAAAGAGTTGAGGTGAAAATTTGTGACAGTTGGCTGTGAAACAGATTTTTAAAGCTATTTTATTGCTGGTATGGAGACCCTAAGTGCACGGCCTTTATGGCAGTGTCAGTTACAGAAGGTGTCCTGGAACAGCTCTGTTATAAAAGCTAAAGGCTGTAATTTTGAACATGACTGATAATGACTTTACCTGCACTGGTCAATAGAGTGGTTTCTTAGGGGGCCTCAGAGCTCTTGATTATCATGCCTATTTGAAGTTGCGACCCTTGTTGTTTTATTAGTGCCACTCAGACATTTGCTCTATATAAGTGATTTCAATTACAAAGGAGTACTTTGAACAAAAAATATTCCGACCCTTGAAATGTGTCTCCCATTAAGAGTCTGATCAGGAAAGCAGACAACTCGTAATCTTTCCTAAATAGTCACTAATGCTTTAAATTTGGACCGGAGCACTGCCTGTCTCTAGCTCTTGGTGTATTCTCAGGGTCAGCTGACCCTGGATGGAACTTGGCATGTAAATCGTTGCAGAACCCTTGAATGAAGTTCAGTCAATGGTGGTTCAAATTCTTTTCCCAAATTTCTTTTCCCATGCTTTGCAGGCATTCCCTGAAGAGGTTGGAGAATAATGTGTAGTTTGAAATATATTTGTAAAAGGGGGAGGGAAAAAATCATCTGTCATATCGTCCTCTGGTTTGTGACATCAGAGAATAAGCTCTGTTCTAATGTGTTGTTTCGGCCACTAGAGACTTTCCTATTGACGCCAGTTAGTGGACAGTAAAGGTAAAGTCGCCATAGTCCCAGATGACCATAGGCTGCTCTCCCCTTAGAGGGGGGAGCTGACTGGTGGTGATTTAACCTGAGGGTCACCATACCTCAGGCAAGGGACAAGGTTGAGAAAGAGCGGGCCTTCATTAAGAACCTCAGCCAATATGGGAATTGAACCCACGCTGTTGGTGTCACTCTGCATCGCTAACCAGCCGTCCAGCCAACTGTGCTAACCGACCCCCGCAATTGACTTTCCTTGACTGTGGACAGTAATAAAGCATTGTAGATAGAACATAGAACATAGAACATAGAACATTACAGCGCAGAACAGGCCCTTCGGCCCACGATGTTGCACCGACCAGTTAAAAAAAAACTGTGACCCTCCAACCTAAACCAATTTCTTTTCGTCCATGAACCTATCTACGGATCTCTTAAACGCCCCCAAACTAGGCGCATTTACTACTGATGCTGGCAGGGCATTCCAATCCCTCACCACCCTCTGGGTAAAGAACCTACCCCTGACATCGGTTCTATAACTACCCCCCCTCAATTTAAAGCCATGCCCCCTCGTGCTGGATTTCTCCATCAGAGGAAAAAGGCTATCACTATCCACCCTATCTAAACCTCTAATCATCTTATATGTTTCAATAAGATCCCCTCTTAGCCGCCGCCTTTCCAGCGAAAACAATCCCAAATCCCTCAGCCTCTCCTCATAGGATCTCCCCTCCATACCAGGCAACATCCTGGTAAACCTCCTCTGCACCCTCTCCAAAGCCTCCACATCCTTCCTGTAATGTGGGGACCAGAACTGCACACAGTACTCCAAGTGCGGCCGCACCAGAGTTGTGTACAGTTGCAACATAACGCTACGACTCCTAAATTCAATCCCCCTACCAATAAACGCCAAGACACCATATGCCTTCTTAACAACCTTATCTACTTGATTCCCAACTTTCAGGGATCTATGCACACATACACCTAGATCCCTCTGCTCCTCCACACTATTCAAAGTCCTCCCGTTAGCCCTATACTCAACACATCTGTTATTCCTACCAAAGTGAATTACCTCACACTTCTCCGCATTAAACTCCATAGGTGATAAATGAAGATACATATTTGACATTGTTCATACTTTCAGAAATAATTCTGTGTATTCAGATATAGTTTTGATAACTAAAAGTGACCAGATTATTTAACAAATGATGAAATCTGTTTCACAGCCAATTGTCACAAATTTTCATCTCAACTCTTAGGATTTTCCTGTCTTTTGGGACCGCCTGTGACAACCAAAGGGACACAATATATATTCAAATGAAAGGAAATCGCCCCAATTAGCATTGTGCTCATTTGTACAGTTGTATTAAAATGACCCCTAATATTTCACAAGTGGGATTTGTAGATAACATGCAAGTTAAGGTCAGAACTTCAAATGGAATATAAATCCCTTTTCAGGGATTTTCTGATGAGAGATATCCATTGGAACACAATTAGTATCAGTTAATCCATTGTCTGATATGTTTTGAAGATGCTATATATGTGGACATTTTTAAAAATTAAACATAAAGAAAAGATAGTTTCATTAATGAGATGGCCTTTTATGAAGTGTGAAAAATAATAATTGGTCATGTTGGTCTAACTTCTGTACTAGAGAAACAGGTATACAGTGATGTTCTTTTTCTTGTTGTAAACTAATTTCTGGACTCATGCCAATTATAACTTGATTTCTGAAATGAATATAGTGTATGGATGACAATCCAGTTTAATAAATGATTACATGTTTATCAATGTTATTTTTAAACCACAAGGAAATTTAATTTGCCACAATGCAATGTCACTTGATCAGTACTGTTGGCCGTTTTATGAAATGGGGGAAACAAGATGTTCCAGGAGAGGGACAGCTGAATTTCAAATTACCACAGCCCTGGCATTGTTTCAAAAGTCTAAACCATTTTGTGCTGCATCAGGCTTAAGCCTGGCTGCATACTTTGTAACATGGTAACGAGACAAAAAGCCTCCCTATTACTGTTATCTCCTCCAGCTCTATAACAGTCCTAGAACTCGCTGTTCCTGCCAATCTGGTTTCTTGTGCATTACTACTCCTTTTCACCCCACTATTGGCATCCATACTTTCAACCTGCTTAGGCTCTGTGCTCTGAAATTGCCTCTCTAAGTCTCTCCTTACTACATCTATTTCATGTACTTTTAAGAGCCTCCTGAAAAACCAGTCTCTTTAATTAAAGTTTTGATAAC
Source organism: Mustelus asterias (assembly GCF_964213995.1). Lineage (NCBI taxonomy): Eukaryota > Metazoa > Chordata > Chondrichthyes > Carcharhiniformes > Triakidae > Mustelus > Mustelus asterias. The sequence goes on along the minus strand of NC_135818.1, from coordinate 54,662,899 downwards.
CCTTCCTCATACCTGGCTTGGTATCCATTTTTCCTTGCATTGAAGCACCTTCTAACTTAAAATGCCACTATAGAGATGCAAGCGGTCGTTAGCTGCTTATGTCCAGTTTAAAAAATAATGCAGCAATACTAAATCTGATTTCAGACTTTTGAGCTTGGGGTACATCTCGAGAGAGAGAATTTTGAGTTTTGAAATATTTGGGAAACCTGGCTATAAGGCACTTGTCGCTTTCATACTGCAGCCTTCTTCATTTGGATTCCAGGAAACTAACATTGTGAGCAGCTCCCACTGAATACATCACTAAATCCAACTCCTTTATCCAGCGTCAGAGCTGTAAGGTGACTCAAAATTGATTTTGCTGATGGAAGAATTAATCTTGATTTAGTAATGTAAACACTGAGAGCCAGCTCTGGGAAGCTGAACCCCCGGAATCTGATTTGAACAAGTGCCTGTCACAATCTGCCTTTAGTAATTAACTTGGAATTAATAATTTTGATGCATGATTAAAGTTTCATTGTGATTTCTGATTTTTTGAGTCCATTTGCATGTGCATTTTGGCTGTTGCTCAGTACCTTAACCCATCACTCTTATTTACATTTTTGCTCCCTTTATTCCTCATTACTTTTTTTATCCTACCAAGACCCCGCTCTCCATATTGTCATGCCTCCTTTTACTTCACACTCCGGTGCTCTGCTCTCACCTTTCACTACCCCAGCCTTTTAATACTCCTTGGTCTCCTGGCTCTCTAGCTGCAGTCCCAGGCTTGACTTCCTTTTAAATAATCCTGTGGCTTTCCCTGTGCCCTTTGGTATCCTCTGAAGTGTTCATCGAGATATTCAGTGCTGTCTCATTATGAACGGTATCCTCGATTTTCCCATTTCACTCTTGTTAACATTCCTACACAGAGGGCACCAATCTCCTTTCTGTCCAACTGAACTCTGTCACTGCTCACCATGTGGACCTTGCCAGTGCTTCTGCTCTCACTGCCCCACGCCACATCACCCTTCAGAATATCTATTCACTCATGAACAGAGGCCCTTGCCATTCATGAATTTATTGTGGATGATTACATCAATATCGTGGCCTTAACAGAAACTTGGCTAAATGGGAATGATGCCTTCACCTGAATGAATCCTCCCCATCTGGCTCTGTGTTCCACCATTTTCTCCATCAGGGTGATCATGTGGCACTTATCATCAAATCTCAATGAGTTTCTACACCTCTGGCACTTTCTCCTCCTTTGAATATCTCATCTTGTGTTCTCAAGTAGTCATAGAGGTCATAGTCATAGAGGTTTACAGCATAGAAACAGGCCCTTCGGCCCAACTTGTCCATGCCACCCTTTTTAAAAAAAAAAACCCTAAGCTAATCCCAATTACCCACATTTGGCCCATATCCCTCTATACCCATCTTATCCATGTAACTATCTAAATGCTTTTTAAAAGACAAAATTGTACCCGCCTCTACTACTACCTCTGGCAGCTTGTTCCAGACACTCACCGCCCTCTGTGTGAAAACATTGCCCCTCTGAACACTTTTGTATCTCTCCCCTCTTGCCTTAAACCTATGCCCTCTAGTTTTAGACTCCCCTACTTTTGGGAAAAGATATTGACTATCTAGCTGATCTGTGCCTCTCATTATTTTATAGACCTCTATAAGATCACCCCTCAGCCTCCTACGCTCCAGAGGAAAAATGTCCCAGTCTATCCAGCCTCTCCTTATAACCCAAACCATCAAGTCCCGGTAGCATCCTAGTAAATCTTTTCTGCATTCTTTCTAGTTTAATAATATCCTTTCTATAATAAGGTGACCAGAACTGCACACAGTATTCCAAGTGTGGCCATACCAATGTCTTGTACAACTTCAACAAGATGTCCCAACTCCTGTATTCAATGCTCTGACCAATGAAACCAAGCATGCCGAATGCCTTCTTCACCACTCTGTCCACGTGTGATTCCACTTTCAAGGAGCTATGAACATATACCCCTAGATCTCTTTGTTCTGTAACTCTCCCCAGCGCCCTACCATTAACTGAGTAAGTCCTGCCCTGGTTCAATCTACCAAAATGCATCACCTCGCATTTGTCTAAATTAAACTCCATCTGCCATTCGTCAGCCCACTGGCCCAATTGATCAAGATCCCATTGCAATCGGAGATAGCGTTCCTCACTGTCCACTATGCCACCAATCTTGGCGTCATCTGCAAACTTACTAACCATGCCTCCTATATTCTCATCCAAATCATTCATCTAAATGACAAATAACAGTGGATCCAGCACTGATCCCTGAGGCACACCGCTGGTCACAGGCCTCCAGTTTGAAAAACAACCCTCTACAACCACCTTCTGGCTTCTGTCAAAAAACCAATTTTGTATTCATTTAGATTCCTCACCCTAGATCGTGTGAGATTTAACCTTGTGCAACAACCTACCATGCGGTACCTTGTCAAAGGCCTTGCTAACATGCAGACAACATCAACTGCACTGCCCTCATCTACCTTCTTGGTTACCCCTTCAAAAAACTGAGATATGATTTTCCACTCACAAAGCCATGCTGACTGTCCCTAATTAGTCCTTGCATCTCTAAATGCCTGTAGATCCTGTCTCTCAAAATACCTTCCAACAACTTACCCACCACAGATGTGAGGCTCACTGGCCTGTAGTTCAGGCTTTTCCCTGCAGTCCTTTTTAAACAAAGGCACAACGTTTGCCACTCTCCAATCTTCAGGCACCTCACCCATGACTATCGATGATTCAAATATCTCGCCTAGGGGACCCGCAATTTCCTCCTTAGCCTCCCACAATGTCCTGGGATACACTTCATCAGGTCCCGGGGATTTATCTACCTTGATGCGCTCTAAGACTTCCAGCACCTCTTTCTCTGTAATATGTACACTCCTCAAGACATCACTATTTATTTCCCCAAGTTCCCTAACATCCATGCTTTTTTCAGTAGTTAGTACTGATGAGAAATATTCATTTAGGATCTCGCCTATCTCTTGTGGATCCGCACATAGATGACCTTGTTGATCCTTAAGAGGCCCTACTCTCTCCCCGTTACTCTTTTGCCCTTTATGTATTTGTAGAAGCTCTTTGGATTTCTTTTGCCTTATCTGCCAAAACAAGTACACTATCTCACCAGGATATCTTCACTGTATTCCTCCCTCAGTCTCCACACCAAATGAATTCTCATCCTTGGTGATTTCAACCCTGATCTCAACTCAACATGCCATCTCTCCTCTGAGTTCACTGCCCTCTTATCCTTCCTAAATCACTCCTTCCATGTAAACTCCTAACTCTTGTTCAAGGTCACCTCCTTGGCCTTGCCATCTCACTTGGTCTTGCTAGTCCCATAGTAACAATCACAAAAATGGCCATTTCTGATCCCTTCCTTGTATCACTCACCACCCACACCCCATTCCATGTCTCAACCTGACTTCCTTCAAAATCCACCTCTGACAAACTGTTCCACCAATTCATGGCACTTTCATAACCCCAAATGTCTAGCCTTTGGTCCTCTGTTCACACAGTATTTTTGTAGCTATTGATTTGTTCAACTGCATTTTTATCTCCACCTTTGATGCCCAAACCCCCAATTGCTGTCTTTCAACCTGGACATTTCCCTCTTCAGTAGACCTCATCTCAGCTCCTTGAATTCTAATGAATGAGGGCTTGAAAGGATATGGCAGGCGTATGATTTAGCCATCCATTGCCAGATCTGGCTGGATCGCATACAGCACTGTCAGATCATCTGCTTCAAATGCTCAATATTCGCCTAGAACACAAAGATGACACATGGTTTATTTTCTCAACTTAAAACCAATTTAAATCCTTCTGTCTCCTCCCCCCTCATCAACGATAAATGTGAGGAGCTCATTGACTTCGTTGTCAGTAAAATTGAGACCCCATCTGAGCAGCTGCCTCTGCTATCCCTCCCTTCCATTCGCCCACCCACCAGGCCAAATGACCTCTAAAGTTCCTCCGCTATCCTAGCCCTGCACTCTCATCTTTCTCTAGTTTCTTTCCTATCAACTCTCATGCCCTCTGAGCTCATCTTCTCCATGAGACCCACCTTCTGCTCCCTCAGCCCTATTCCTGCTATAATGCTGACCACCCAACTTCCTTTTCTGATCCCCATGTTAATTGATATTGTTAATGGTTCTGTCCCTTCAGCTGTTACCCCCTCTCCTCTAAATCTGCTTTCACCATCCCTCTCCTGGAAAAACGAACCCTTGGCCCATTTGCAAACTACCTATCTCCAACCTCCTACTTAAATCACTGAACGCATTGTCACCTCCCAAATCTGTTCCCATCTTTCCAGAAATCCATGTTTGAATCTCTCCAGTTAGATTTTGTCTTGCCACAGCACCAAAAAGGCTTTTAAATCTCAAATAGTATTCTATGTGACTGTGACAAAGGTAACCATTCCCTCTTCCAACACCTCTTCACCATTGTTCGGCTGGGTGAGACTGCTCTCTCCTTCCATTAATGAGGGCCAGAGTATCACTTGGCTTCTTTTCTGACGCACGCACTGTTACTTCTGGTGTCCCCAAGGATCCATGACCCCATTCTATTTCTCAACTACATGCTGCGCTTGACATCATCATCCAAAAGCACAGCAAGAGTTCTCACATGTTTGCTGATGACACCCACCTCTCTCTCAACTCCTATACTGTCACTAAATTATCAGACTGCTTATCAAAAATCCAGAACTGAATGAGCAGAAATGTCTTCCAATTAAATACTAGAAAGTACGAAGATGTGTGCATATTGGCTGCTATGTTTGCTACATCACAAGGTTGACTACACTTCAAAAGTATTTCGATGGCTGCAAAGTGCTTTTGAAACATGCAATGGTCATACAAATGCAGTACAAATGCAAGTATTTTTCTTCGTTCATTGTTCCCAGTCCCTACTCCAAACTCTATTCCCTAGCTGCCAACTCAATCCCTCTTCCTGGCAAAAGTCTTGAGACTAAACCACTTTGTTCACAATCTTTGTTATATGTGACCCTGAGATGAGATTCTAATCACATATTCATGCCATTACCAAGACTCCCTATTTCCACCTCTGTAGCACTGCCTGACTTTACCCCTTGTCACAGCTCATATGATTGGAAACCCCCATTTGTGCCTTTGTTACCTCTAGTCTTGGATGCTCGGATGCACTCCTGGCTGATCTCCCACCTTCCACTTTCCATAAACTTAAGGTCATCCAAAACTCTGCTGCACGTGCCTTAATTTGCACCAAGTCTGTTCCCTTATCACTCCTGTGCTCGCTGATTTACATTAGCTCCCAGTCAAGCAATGTCATGATTTTGAAATTCTCATCCTTATTTTCAAATCCTGCCTTGGCCTTGGGCCTACCTATCTCTCTCACCTCCTCCAGCCCACAGCCCTCTGAGATATCTGGGCTCATTTAATTCTGGACTCTTGAGCAGCCCTGATTTTAATGGCTTCATCAATAGTGGCTATATCTTCAGCTGCTAGGCTCGAAGCTGTAGAATTCGCTCTCTACACCTCTCCTCCTTTTCACCTCGCTTTTCTCTTTAAAACCTGCTTTTTTTTCATCGAATGTTTGGTTATCTAACCTAATGTGTGGTTCAGTGTTAAAGTTTGTATTGTCATGCTCCTGTGAATTAAAGCATCTTGGGACATTTTATTATGTTAAAGGCACATTACAAATATAAGCTCTTGTTTTTCTTTGAAGAGTTCATAATCTGATATTTACTTAAAATTTTACGTCAGCATTAAATATCATTATTATTCATTTCAGACTCAGCCAAGATTTAGCCAAAGATTTGGCAATCCTTGCGAGGGAGATTCATGATGTGGCAGGAGATGGAGATTCTTTTAGTCCTTTACCACCGACTTCAACCCTTGGCTCCACAATTTCAGCCAGGGAAGAGGTAAATGATCAGTTTTAGACTACTTGGTGACGTTCACGAGGGGTCATAGGTTCAAGGTGAAGGGGGGGAGGTTTAACACAGATATCAGAAGGACATATTTTACACAGAGGGTGGTGGGGGCCTGGAATGCGCTGCCAGGCAAGGTGGTGGAGGCGGACACACTGGGAATGTTTAAGACTTATCTAGATAGCCACATGAACGGAGTGGGAATGGAGGGATACAAAAGAATGGTCTAGTTTGGACCAGGGAGCGGCACGGGCTTGGAGGGCCGAAGGGCCTGTTCCTGTGCTGTATTGTTCTTTGTTCTTGCAATATTCTCTAGCAGCAATGCAGATAAGTATATAAAAAATGTAAGCCATAGTAAAAATAATTAAAGTGCCTGTATTTTGTATATTAAAGGATAGTCATTATTGGAGAGTTGCTAAATTTGTAACTAAGATGAAGGTAAATGATTTGTAAAGCACAGATACAAAAGTATTTGGTGCAAGGATTCTAGAAACATGATACAAAGGGCAGGATTTTCGCAACTAAGGAAGGTAGTTCTAGCCAGCAAATTGGCAGACCTGCCTTGGTTTAAAAGGCCCTGAATTGCACTGCTTTAGCTGCAGGGAGGTTGAGAGTCAGTGAGGTGATCCCACAAACAGATCCGAGGTGGCCATGGGGTCGGGCAAGTGCTGAGACATCTGGTGAGGAGATGCACCTTGATTTTCTGGGACTTTGTACTAGTCGTAATAAAAGTCATGGGGCCGTCCTACCCACCACTCTTTCCCCACCTACCACTTGTTCCCCAAGATTCCTCATGCCAACCATTCATGCCAAGTCAACACCAATTCATGCCCCCAGCTGCTCCCTCTGGCTTCTCACACTCATCATGGCAACTCACTCCCAGTCCACACCCATTTATCCAGTACTTAAGCAGTGAGCCATATAATAAAAATGGCAAGTGGGGAATTGCTGAGGGGGGAGAAAAATCCATTCATAAATGTTCTTTGGAAAAGAACTGTTGTTCCTCCAACCTTCTAAATCTGAGAGACCGTAAAAATATCAATCAGAGGCTTTAAACATGTCACAGCTTTTAATAGGCCCAAATAAATATTGAGACACTGAGAAATTAGATCACAGAACAACTTATTATGACCATGTAAAGATGTCAATCAAGCAAAGTCAACAATTCACTTGATTTGTCAAAACAGAATTTGTGCTGAGCTCATGTTTTTACTGGTCTTGGCCTTGCATTCTGACTGGTTTTGTACATAGTGCATACTGGGTGACTGGGAATGGAAGTGGCGTGAGTTGACATTGAATTGGCTTGGAGAGTATGGGGAGCATGGGTAGGATCTTTTGAACTTGCCTTTCGAATGATACCCGAATCCAGACTATGGAGAATCTGTCCTGACTAAAAATTCAGGGGACAAGGAGATGCCCACCCCTGCAATGGAACCAACCAAATCGGGAGTGCAGGATGTAGATTCATTACCTGAACCCTTATCCGGTGCCAGTGAAAATTGCCAGCACCAGGAATACTAGAGTTAGGCCCTGCCACCATTTTTTAAAATGGCTCTGGAGTCGTCCCAACTCCATGAAAACCAAGCCCAAATTCTCAAAACATCTTTCAAAAATTAAGTGAAACTTAAGTTGTGCAAAGCCTTGCTTACTAATTTTCACCTGCTAATGCATCAACTATACTTCTCACTGAAAAACATTGTGTGACACTATCTTTTTGTAATACTCAATATAGACCGTTTATTTTTCGTTATTGGGAAATAAACAAATAGAGACATTGCACGTTGAAGCTATGGAAATTGTTTTTGCAATAAAAATCAAATTAATAATGAAGTTGAACTAAACCTGCAACCCACAAAACAAATCTGATATAGAAGCATTTTAATCTCATTTAAGTGAAGCGTTTGCCAGTGTTTTGTTGACATTAAAAATCTTTAAGCACGGGCTGTTTTTATATAATTTCTAAATGTGAAAAAACATATGGGTGACTTTTATTTATTAGATGTTTGTCTTGTTTGCTTTACTGTTGAACTTCTTCCTATTTGAAGAATGAAAGCTTCTTTATAGTCAGTCTCTGTGTTTTGAATGTATGTTTCAAATTTTGAGGTATTTTGGTTCCATTTGAGTGTTTTTACTGTTGAACTTTAATAGAAGTTCTCACTAAATAATATGTTGTTGCCTTTTATTTAATTTTTCTTAAACTCAGATTCCAAAATCATCACCACGGACATCCCATAAATCACAGGTGCATCATTCAGATTCCATCTTTCATTATTATCAAACATGTGATTTTATGCATATGTTTACGCACTTTAGACACACATCGTTAAACTAAGATTTTAAATGTAGTTTACACATTTTTTTAGTTGGTGCAGCACATTCCTGAAGCAAGTCTGAACTTCCAGAAGGTTCCCCCAGAATCTTCAGGAGTTAAGAAAGATTTGGATCAAAATATGAATGATAGCAAAGATCCAGATTCAAAAAGAAGAAGCTGGAACAGAGAAGAGGTTATCTATATTTTCTTTCTATTTGAGAAATGCCTTGAGTTGCTTTTGTTTTTCAGAAGTGTGGGTGCATCATTTTATATTTGCTACTGTAGTGATGGGCTCAATTTGCAAGGCACTGTAAAGCTAGCTATAATGTTTATTACAAGAGAATGTGTCATAATAAAATGTACGTTACATGAAACTTGAATGTTTTACAAGTGTAGAACTCGTATCAGCAGTCTATCTTAATGAAACATGCGATTAATCATGAAATGTGCTAGAGAAATGTAGAATAATGTGTAGCTATAGATACTACTGTGTTTAGATCTGATTTGAGTATACAGATGATATTGATTTACCTTGTGAAAAATTGTAGTATCAAATCAAAAAATAGTACAGCACAGCAGGAGGCCATACACTCAGCCAGCCTCCTCTGGCTCTTTCCAAGGGCAGTCTAGTTCATTCTGCTCACTGGTTTTTCCTCCCTTCTTTCTCTTGCAAGAGTTCCATTTTGAAAGCTACAATGGAGTCTCCTTCCAACATTCTATCGGGCATTCCAAATCCCAACTACTCATTGCATAAAAATGTATTTTCTTTCTCTTGGCACCCTCTGATTCTTTTGCCAGTCAGTTCCCTCTGGCCATTGACTCTTCAGCCATTACAAATAGTTTCCTTTTTATTTAAGCCCTTCATGGTTTTAAAACACCTCTATCGAATCTTGTCTTAGCCTCCTCTACTCTAAGGAATGCAACTTGACCTTCTCCAGAAGCAAATGACCTCGGATGCTGGAAATCTGAAATAAAAACAGAAAATGATGGAAATACTCACCAGCTCAGGCAGCCCCAGTGGAGGGAGAAACAGAGTCAATGGCTGGAATTTTACCGCCCCGCCCGCCACGGGAATCGGAGAGGGCGAGGGGCGGAACGTGGAAAGGTCCGTTGACCCCAGGTGGGATTTTACAGTTTTGGGACAAGCGAGGCTGTAAAATCCTGCCAAATGTTTCAGGTCAGTGAACTTGGGTCTGTTTCTCTCTCTGCAGATGCTGCCTGACCTGTGAAGTATTCCCCTATTTTCTGTTTTTGTAGTTTACTTATGTAACTGTAATCTTCATTTCAGTATTATAGTTCTAGTTGACCTCTTCTGTGTCCTCTCCAAAGCTTTCATGCCCTCTAAAGTTTGGTGCCTAAAATTGGACACAACACTTCAGCTAGGGCTGAACTAGTGTTTCATGTAGGGTTTAACATAACTTTGTAGCCTTCATACTCTCTGCCATTATTTATAAAACCTAGAATTCCATATATTTTATTAACCGCTTTCTTAATCATTCCTGCCACCTTCAAAAACCTGTGTACAAAACACTTTGTGCTTGTTGCACCCCCTTTTAAATTATATTATTTATTTTGTACTGTCTATCCTCATTTTTCCTACCAAAATGTATCACCTCACACTTCCCTGCATTGTTTTTCATATGTCTTCCCATTTGATCAACTTGCCAGTGTTCTCTTTGAGCATATTACTGTCTCCCTCCCTGTTTACTGTGCTCCCAAATTGGAGTGGGAAATAAATGCAGGCTTTGCCCATGACACCCACATCCCAAGAACAAATGTTAAACAAAATTGAGTTAGCCTCAATCTCAGAACAGTACTTCCCAACTCCACAGTTTTCCATTTGTTGCACCAACCATCTGGTGACCACCAAGAGCCAATTGTTGCCAAATCCGGGGCCGTTTGTTGTTATCGGCCCATGGCCACCATGAACTGGATTGAGGTTGTCCATCCTCCTATCCTGAAAGGCTGTAATAAGCAATGGGCAGCGTGTATTTCAATTCCAAAAACCTGGACTGGATTTTAACCTCTGTTACATAAATGGAATAATAACATTATTGTAATAATGCAAATATGCACACAACATGTACCATTTTGAATTAATGTTTTTTCTATATCTGCTTCCTTTCTTTTCTGTCTCCATTCTCCTAACTACTTTTTTCTGTCTGATATCTCTTTACTATCTATTCTAAACCTTCACACTACCAGGCCCAGATTTTGCAAAAAATCTCACCATGTGCCCTGTTAGTTGGACTTAATTTGCTTGTTTAGGTGGTTTATTTTTTTTAAAAAGCCTTTCGTGTGTAAAGTCACTGGAGTTGTGAGCTGACAATGATACATTAGGGTAGTGAGTATCTGGGACCCTGGCAACAGTGGGAACAACACAGTGAGAAGTCTAACAACACCAGGTTAAAGTCCAACAGGTTTATTTGGTAGCAAAAGCCACTACAGTGGGACCAACAGAGTGTCTCTTTAATCAATAAAATTAAATGATTGAGAAATAAGCAGAAAAAGGATTATGAGGAGCAACTAATTAGAGTGGGTGAATTCAATGTCAAATATGGGTTAGAATGATAAAGGAAGAGTGGGAAACAAAGATTACGAGTGACAAAAAAGAGATGGAGTAACTTTGTGGCAAGTTTAATGTGTAATTAATGTCCAAATTTCATGATAATCATGGGGATTTAAGCATGAGGGCGAGTTTTTATACGTTAGTGGTGATGCAGAGCAAATCAACTAGCAATCAATTATGATTCGCAGTTTGCGAGGTTGTTCTTCCTCGCCACACATTATTTGTCAATCTGACCATTAATGATGGTATGCATTGTTCCAATGCCATCTTTTTTCAATAAAATATGGCTCATAATTGTTATATTTTGAGTCATCTGAGGTCCCATCATCCATTTTGGAGATTGATTCCAAATCAGGCAAGATAAACTTTGGTTGCAAACTGACATGAGTGACTATTTTATCCCAGCAAATTAGGGCTTATCATCATGACTGTGGTAATGGCCAGGTCATTCCTGAATGTGGTTATTAACATAGCAAAGAGTTAACACCATGATTACTTTCCAATAAGGAAGTACACCAAATATTACTTGTACTTGTGTTTCTAATCATTGGTTAATGTTTCAGGATTTCTGTGCCAGAATGGAAAATGCTTATGATTAATTTATCAATATGAGAAATGTTTTGTGGATTGTCACTGTCTAATTTTAAATTTCAGTTTAATATTAGAACTCTGCACATTTATTTCAATTTGCATATGTCACTGAAGAAAGGCAGATTATGTTATGGAACTTCCATCTGAATAACGTACCTTTTTAATTGTTCAAATTTAATTGATTAAATGTTAATTAAACTTCATGGTGGTATTTCCCATTTTAAATTATCCGTCATGACTAAAACTATTAGTCTTTAGACTTTTTGTAGTTGGACATTCCTTATCTGAGAGATTAAAATACCTTTTATATTTTGAAAGTACAGTTTAGCACCTGTATATCATCAGACTGTAGTTAAGTTTTCTTCTCTGTTTGAGAAGTATTAAGAGCAAATAAATTGGTAAGAATTAATCCTGTGTTCTATGAAATAGTCAAGTGCTTGGTGCTAGTGCAAAGCATAGATTTGAGATGGGCTTGCAACCAAAACCCAGACTAGAGCACATCTGTACCACTATATTTAAAGTTTATTTTTTAGTGTCACAGTAGGCGTACATTAACACTGCAATGAAGTTACTGTGAAAATGCCCTAGTCGCCACACTCCGCCTCCTGTTCGGGTACACTGAGGGAGAATTTAACATAACCAATGCACCTAACCAGCACGTCTTTCGGGCTGTGGGAGGAAACGGAGCACCCATAGGAAACCCACGCAGACATGGGGAGAACGTGCAGATTTCGCACAGTGACCCAAGGCCGGAATCGAACCCTGGTCCCTGGCGCTGTGAGGCAGCAATGCTAACCACTGTGCCATTGTGTAAGAAGAGCATTAGAACGTGACTATTTTCAAATTATATTTTTGCAGATTTTGAATTATTTCCTCAACCTTCTGAAAGAGGGAGAGATTATGGGGGTTAATTAAGTATATTTTGAAGCACTGTACGTTCAGGTGAACACATTTAGGATTATTGCTTTTAGTTATATATTCTCTGGGAACTGAATATTTTATAGGGTGTCTGTAACTTGAAGAATCCCAGAAATTTGGCTGAATCAGAGGGAATGTTAGGGATTCCTGCCTACCTGCAAGACAATGTTGCTGTTCGTTAAGGATTGTTGAGAAGGAATCAATAATTTGCCATTCCATTGTGTTCTAGTTGTGTAAACTGTTGGGAAGTGGTTGCACACTTTCAGGTATCGTTCGAGTTCAAGGTGGAACCCATTTTTGACCCATTGCCAAAATTCATATTTTTCACCATCTGTCTGTTATGAGTAAAAATGCAAATTGCAGCTAGCGGTTGTGCTAACATGTGCATTGCAGAAGGGATTCGCACTTCAGTAATCAGGCCCTGCTGGCATATGCCTGGGTTCGTCAGAGATTGTGAGGTGCCCCATGCTGACTGTAACTTCATGAACTGCATTTTAGAATGTTAAATCGAGACCAAAACGCAGGCAATAATTTGTACGACTGGCCACCATTCCCTCCCTTTCTCTTAGAGAAGATTATGGAACCTGTAAAACACCTGAAGGGTACAGTATTCCGTGTGTATTCTCTTGAGCTAGCCTGTATACATTCAGTTGCAGGTGTTAACTGTGTATTTATGGTTGAATCTGTCCTTGTAATATCCTTGTTAGATATGATGAAAGCTACAGTGTTTTAAGAAGCTATTCTGAACATATAAAACCCCTATCAAACTAAACTAAAGTTCTCAGTAACTGCAGTTTTTTTCTCTCAATTATTTGACGGATATTGAATATTTTAGTTTGAGACATACTGAGCATGTGTCACATTTTAGGTCATACTAGATAACTTGATGTGGAACTCTGTATCCCAACTGTCACAGTTCATACGAGAAAATATGGAGCAAACTGCAGCAAAGATAAAGTGAGTAATTTACTGCCGTGTTTGGCGATTTATTCTTTATGATGAGGAATTTTAAAGTTTTTAAGCTTTATATGTTTACAGATAATTATACTCCAAACTTCTTAGCTTGATGACATAATCTTATAGGCAGCATTGAGATGATTCTGAATGATGCAGTTATTACCACGTCCGCATGGCTGACGAGTGTAGTTTCTTTTAAACTAACTTATGATAGAAAATTGAGAGGATGGAAGGTTGTTCCATAAGCCATCAACTACAGACTGTTCTTCAATTGTTATTCATAGTTATTCCCTTACAAAGTTACATTGTGAGTTCCTGAAGCTTGCATATTGTAACCGTGTCTGAATAGTTCAGTAATTCCTTAGTATCAGAAGCTGTGCAATGATCCTTCACTAGCATGCATTTGACTTTTCAATTGGATATTTGGCGCCTGTTTGGGTACACACAGGGAGAATTTGCCAATGCACCTAGCCAGCACGTCATTTGGACTGGGAGGAAATCGGAGCAGACACGGGGAGAATGTGCAAACTTCACATAGACAATGACCAAAGCTGGAAATTGATATTTATTAGATATTTAATTTTACATGTGTTGTCTGGAAATTAGACATTTTGACTAATTTGCACTAAAACTCGTTTACCCAGATGCTCTTAACTCATGAGACAAACAAAGGACAAGAGTCGATTTGTGATTATACTTAAATAAACTTCGTCTTTATTACAATACTTTTGGGACCAATCTTCTTACCCCACACTCTTAACTCAAATAAGCAGCTTGATCTTAATTTATCCGATACCTAAATACTACCTGTGAGATTGAACTGGCCAGGTTCGTTCCACCAAGTATGAATTTTGATCTTGGATCTTCGCTGAGTTCCGAACTCAGGGTCTTCCATCTGGCAAAGGTTGACTCGGGTCTTTTCTGCTTCCTCGCTGAGCCTCCACTGCCAACACAATCTTCGCAGGGAGTGGCTTCCAGGTGTCTCTTATCCCCCTTTTCATGCCTTTCTGGAAGGTTCTCTGGCTTCCAGCCAGAGTGTTTATCGGGCAGGTTTGAAGCACCCAATGGGATTGTTGATTCCATATAGAGGAGATATCAGAGCCCCTAGGTGTCCATCCTCGGGTGCAGAAAGTGCACATAGCCCTTTTCCATATAAGGCAATGCGGGAACTCCCAAGTGTCGTAGTTTTTTAAAAGTTTATTAATTAGTGTCACAAGTAGGCTTACATCCCCTAGTCGCTATACACTGGCGCCTGTTTGGGTATACACAGAGGGAGAATTTGCCAATGCACCTAACCAGCACATCTTTCGGACTATGGGAGGAAATCGGAGCAGACACTGGGAGAATGAGCAAACTTCACATAGACAATGACCAAAGCCGGAAATTGAACCGAGGTCCCTGGCACTGCAAGGCAGCAGTGCTAACCACTGTGCCACCTCGAGTTTGGCCTGATCTGAGGAATACACAAATGCACTGTCCATTATTTGGTCAGGGCTGAGCACCTTTGGTTCCAGCTTTCCAGGGAAATCCAGACTTGCCCTTGCTCACCTGTAACCTTTCTTTGTGCTTCAATTTGGCCTGTTCGGATTCCCATCAGCCCTGGTAGTGGACACTGTTGGCTTCTATTTATGATGTGGAGATGCCAGCATTGGATTGGGGTGGGGACAGTAAGAGGTTTCACAACACCAAGTTAAAGTCCAACAGGTTTATTTGGAATCACGAGCTTTTGGATGCTGCTGATGAAGGAGAAGCGCTCCGAAAGCTCGTGATTCCAAAGAAACCTGTTGGACTTTAACCTGGTGTTGTGAGACTTCTTACGGATTCTATTTAATTTAGATTGTCCAATTCTGTATTTGGCCTAGCTATTCAGGCTGTGGGCCCCTTGGCCACACATGTTTTGCATCTTTTCCTGTTTTCCAAACCTCAATTGTTTCCATGGCCTAAGTTTTGGGAGAAGCACCGAGTAAAGCAGAATATGGTCATTCTCTCTACCAGTTCTTGCCTCTCTATAGACCACATTGAGGCAGGTAATTTTTCTCCTTTTCCCCTCTTCCACTTGAATGGCTGGTTTTTAAAAAGGATAAGATTTGAAAGATGAAATTTGACTTCAGATGCAGCTCAATTTTCTTTTCGATTGTAGTTAATAGCCCAGTATAAAACTCCAGTTTGATATCTACTGCTGGATGAACTAGTTAAATTTCCTTGCACATCCATTTGAATGGCATTTTACAAGGGATACTTTTTAGTGCTGGGGTGTCGTAACTTATTGTGTATATGCTGATTGTAAATGTCTTAATATTGCTATCATTAATGTCTTGTGTAAAAGATACTTCTGTTTACTTTTAGAATTCTGTTCCAAAACAAGGATCGAAATTGGGACGAAATTGAGGCCAAAATAAATTCTGAAAATGAAGTGCCAATTCTCAAAACATCAAATAAGGTAATCTCACTAACATGTAATGTTCTGTTTCCACATTTACTCATGTCTATTTCATGCTTATACGCTATTCAGAGGAGCAGCTGAAGCAAGGTCTTGGTCCACATCAAAGTTGCAAGCCTTTTCATGACCTGGTTTCCAAATTCATTTTCTAATACTGCATTTGCCCTCTCGTACTCCCTTTGAGAAGAAGCTGGCTTTTTCTGTTATTCCATTGGCGCTGGCTAACTCTGATACATCCCGCAAATGTCAATGCTGTTAAAGCTGTACTTGATCCTTTCCTCAACTGACATGTTCCATTCTCTTAGCCAGAACCCCAACCTCCACTGGTTGAGTTCAACTAACCAAGCACAAAATGGTGATCAAACCTGTGGCCTTTCTGTTCTGTAGGATCTAGTTTCTTGCTGCTTTATCAACTAACTATTAGGAGAACTCCAAATGTTGCATATTAAAGGACTGGTGTATATTAACTAAAATCAGTAAAGGATCAGAGCAACGGGCAGTTGCTCTCTAACACTGTTACCTGTTTTTAAAGAAACGGATGTAGCCATTTAATTTGTCATACACTAGAATATACCGAATAGCAAATTGGAATGGCACAGGTAAAGGCGTGAATAAGCTAGGTAAACTATTTTAAACAATTATTCATTAAAAGACTAGTTTATAATGAACGGTTTGTGAGATTAAATATTTCTTTAATTAATGAGTAGTTTCATATTTCATTAGACACATGTCATTATTTATTTTCTTTCTTTCTTTCATGGGATGTTAGCATTGTTGGCAAGGCCAGCATATATTGCCCATCCCTAATTGCCAAGATCTTGGTCCATGTCAGAATTTCAAGCCTTTTAATGATCTGAGTTTCTAATTCTAAGCCATTTAAGAGGGAGTTAAGAGTCAACCACATTGCAGTGGGTCTGTAGTCACATGTAGGCCAGGCTGGGTAAGGATAACAGATTTCCTTCACTAAAAGACATTAATGAACCAAATGAGTTTTTAATGACTATTGTTTTTGATTCTAGATTTTATTATTTGAATTCAAATTCTGCCAGCTACCATGAAGGGATTTGAACCCCTATCTGCAGGGTATTAGCCTGTGCCTCTGGATTACTGGTCCAGTGGCATTACCCCTATGCCACCATCTCCTCTTGTAATGTCATAAGGGTTTTTTTTAACAATTGCTGAAGATAAAATGCTTCACAAAAATACTGGAACTGTTTTATTAGTGTCCAATTTACAGACCTCATTGTGACATTGAAATATATAAAATCTGTAGCACAGAAACTAGCTATTCAGCCCAATTAGTTAATGCAGTCTTCTGTTCCAAATAGGATACATCATTTGATTTGATTTATTTTTTTCACATGTATTGGTATACAGTGTAAAGTATTGTTTCTTGTGCATTATTCAGACAAAGCATACATTCATAGAGAAGGAAACGAGAGAGTGCAGAATATAGTGTTACAGTCATAACTAGGGCGTAGAGAAAGATCAACTTAATGCGAGGTACGTCCATTCAAAAGTCTGATGGCAGCAGGGAAGAAGCTGTTCTTGAGTCAGTTGTTATGTGTCCTCAGACTTTTGTATCTTTTTCCCAGCGGAAGAAGGTGGAAGAGATTATGTCCGGGATGCATGGTGTCCTTTAATTATGCTGGCTGCTTTTCCAAGGCAGCGGGAAGTATAGACAGTGTCGATGGGTGGGAGGCTGGTTTGAGTGATGGACTGGGCTTCGTTCACGACCCTTTATAGTTTCTTACAGTCTTAGATAGAGCAAGGGCCATACCAAGCTGTAATATAAAAAGAAAGAATGCTTTCTATAGTGCATTTGTATAGGTTAGTGAGAACAAACCAAATTTCCTTAGTCTTCTGAGAAAGCAGAGGCATTGGTCTCTGTCATATCCTCCTTAGCTTCCTTGAATATCCACAGGTCCAATTCGTCTGAACCATGATTTTGTCCGCGCGCTCAGTTAGTCTAGTTTTTTGATGAGGTAATAGAGAATGTTGATGGGGGTAATGCTGTTGATGTGGTCTACATGGACTTCCAAAGTGTATTTGATAAAGTTGCTTGTCAGCAAAGTTATAGCTTGTGGAATAAAAGAGAAAGTGACAACATAGAACCGAGATAGGCTGAATGGCAGGAAACAGAGTATTGAAACGTTGTTTTTCAGATGGGAGGAAAATGTGTGGTGTGTTCCCCTAGGATTTGTGTTTGGACCACTGCTTTTTTTAATCTACATCAATGATTTGGCCTTGGGTGTACACTGTACAATTTTAAAATTTGCAGATGACATAAACCTTGGAAATGTAGGGGACTGAGAGGAGGATGGTGACGGACTTCAAGAGGAGACTGCTAAGAGATATAAATAGATTTGTTGAATGGGCACCAAAGTGGCAAATGGAGTATAATGTGGGGAAGTGAGGTTATTCACTTTGGTAGTAAGAATAAGGCTGAATGATCATCTCTGCGGTAACCATTCTATCAATTAATCTAATTTCTTTCTATTCTCACCTGTAATATCCCTCTTCACTTCTACTGTTGTCACCTCTTTGTTCATTAGGATTGATAATGTTTTGTTTAATCAGGCATGCATTTCGATCAGGATTATTTTTCATCATTAATACATTAAACTTGCATATCATTGCTGTGTTTCAAATGTATATTGTGAGAGCTTGAATGTGTCACAACCAAAACTGATCCAATTTAATAACCTGTACAGTTGGAATGTAGATTACAATGAATGATACCTCTTTTAAAAAAAACTTTGCTAAATCAAAAGTATCATGAAAATATTGTTGTTTGTAACAAATGTTCTAATTGTTAACTTGACTTTCTACTCTAGGAAATATCCTCAATTTTTAAAGACTTGAGAAGAGTTCAGAAACAATTAGACGGTTAGTAAAATTAATGGAAGTTCTTGATGTAATTGATGGTTTGCTACATTAACTGATTTTCTTCCATTAATTGGCATTCATGGAGAAGTTACTTAACTAGTTTGAAAGCTGCCTTAAAAATATTCAACCTGATGCACAGAGTTATGTAATGTATACCAAAAGTACTTGACTTTCTTCAGACACAAATTTTATATCCTTCAGGAGGCGTAGATGCACTAAAATGTGTTTCTTTTCACAGCAATCAATACAATCATAGATCCCGATGGATCTCTGGATGCTTTGACTGGTAATCAAATCTCGCCAATTGCCACTTCAAGAATGAACATGAAAGAAAGGACTGCTAATGCTGTAGTCTCCTCAAAAGATTTGCCAAAATCGTCAGCACAGTTATTGAATGAATGTGCCCACCTGAGCTCCAAACCATCCCAGTTGTCTTCAGATGCAGACAGCATTGACTCTGACTCTGAGTGCAATACTCAGTTTACCATGATTGAGCCAAAAATGGAAAATACAGTCACTATGCTTTGAAAGAATTATTTATTTTTAGCCATAATTTGACCAATGTGCATTGTCATAGTTGTTATGTGAGGGTGGTTGTGAAAAAGCTGTATAAAATAATGCTGTAGGTGACTGATGTATTGTACAGAATGGCTTATTGAAAAAATGGAAGTTAGCAAGAAAAGCTTATTTTAGTAAAGCTCCATAACACTTTCGCAACATCCGTTCAGCATAGAGGCAAGGTAAAATATGTTTAAACTGAGACGAACATTTCAGTTTTGGGCCAAGCTGTGCCATTTGAATACTATAATAGCGTCATGCACTGATTTGAATATACTAGTTGCACAGGTTGTAATTTTGCATGCCGGGTTTCAGCACAAACTTAATGATTGAACAATGGCTGCATATTTAGCAAGTGGTTGCA
Organism: Mustelus asterias; assembly: GCF_964213995.1. Taxonomy (NCBI): domain Eukaryota; kingdom Metazoa; phylum Chordata; class Chondrichthyes; order Carcharhiniformes; family Triakidae; genus Mustelus; species Mustelus asterias. The sequence goes on along the minus strand of NC_135818.1, from coordinate 54,643,390 downwards.
TTCTTAGTTTTTTGCTTTTTTAAAAATATCAATGTTATGACAGGGACAGCCTAATATTTAACTCCATGGGTGACTTAAATATTGGTTAAATATTCTGGGATGGAGAAATTAGTCATTTTCCTCATCAAAACTTTTATCTACTTCAATATTTATGTAATAGATGACTAACTGTATTCAGGTCAAGTATGTGGTATTCTTTTGTCGAACCAGTACTATGCATGCTTAAGATTTTTGCAACCCTTTATGATGGCAAATTGGCTTTAGTTTTGAGAAATGAAACCCACCAACATCTCTTCAGTGGCATAACAATTTTAAACCTTCCACCCCATTCTTCAATGTGAGATGTAACTAATTCAAACAAGCATGACTTATTCAGCCAATCAATTCTAAAAGAGAGAAAAGCAGGCACATCCCAACTAGAAATAGTGATATATAGATCACATTTTGAAATGTCAATGCATAACTCACAAAACACCCTAGCATTTGTGTGTGATAAAAAATGTCAAGTTTTTCTCCCACTAGTTTTGTCCCCTTGTACTTCATTTTCCTTCAGCTAGGAGAGCCTGCACGTTGGTCTACGAACTTCGTCATTACTGCTTTGCACTATCTTTGCTTAACTGGTAACTTGCTTTGTTGCACAACATGGCTTCTCTGCTAATTCCCATGCCTATGATCACAGGACTCTCTCTCAACTCTAGGGAAGAGTTTGCCTGAATGACATTTGAAGTTAGGGGTAACCTCACATGAAAATGTAGTGCTGGCATATGAGAGCTAACTTACTGTTCCAAAGCATCATGATTGGGAAGTAACAATTGATATCTACCTTGGAAAAGTTTTATTTTTTTAATCATGCTATGGAAACATTTCCTTTCATGGGCAGAAGCACACAAGTTTGAATTAACATTTAACATTTGTGTTGGTGAACTTCAGGAAATCAGTGTGCTATCTTCAAGCTGCTGAACTCTGCAGAGCATATGAAAATGTCTTTTGTGTTTGTTGTCTGAAGAAAAAATGAAACAAATGCATTGTTTTTTGTGCTGGAAAAAGGAACAGTGATAATTGGATACAAATATCTCAGGATGTCCTTAATGCCTGGTATTAATATATTGTGTAAACTGCAGCAAAAAATGTGATAATTTGAATAATTTGTACATACAGTGATTGTTACTATGGCACAATTATTTCAAATGTTTGGTTCTTAGGAAGGGTTGTCATTACAGCTGATCAATCCACCTGAGACAATGCGAGAGCCAAAGATCAAATGACGTGCTCTTAGCTTTGCATCTGTTTTTTTAAATCGGTCTGCCTCACAAATCAGTTGACTTAACTTGACTTCCAAAGGTTTATGGAATAGTCCTTGCAGTAATTATGCATCTTCATATACCAATTTCTAGACACTAACTGAATAAAGAGTGTAAGACTACCTATAGTACAGAACATAGAAATATGAACATACATATGGCATCTGTGCACTGTGTAGATTGTGTATGCCTCTGTCAATTCTTATACATGTATGCTGCACATATACTGCATCAAAACAACTTTGTGTCCCGACCTTGGCATAGGAGCTGGTACTTGAGAGTAGGAGCAAGTTATTTTGGTGGCATGGAGGACAATACTTATTCGGGTCTAACATTTTACATATGTACAGCAACTATATGTATGATGTGGATTCTTCCCCATCTCTCCTAAGTGTATATCCTGTGTTACCAGTATTACCTTTTATGTTGTGTGTACTGTGAGGCATGAGTGTATAAATACAAGAAGTCATCATGTTGAGGGTGTTGCATTAAAATGGGTGATGTTGCCTTTTATATTTTCCATTTTCTATTTTACGTTAAATAGCGATTACCTAGTGGAGGTTCGTTGTTCAGGCCTTGGTTCATTTTTGATTTTTATGTGCAACAGATATTTTGACGCTTTCCCATTAGACTGAAATAAAAACAAATTGTGGCCTCTTTGGCTTGAACCTGACTTGCCTGAATATTCACAGTAAACACGTGGACTATATGAATAGATGATTGTCAGCTGCTTTAAAGTGAGAAGTTAATATTGCTACTAGTATCACAAGGCTATTGCAGCAGTTTCTGAACACGTTCAATGTATGTTGCTTTAAAAAAAAAAGCCACTTGTAAGTTCATAATTTAAATTTTTGAGGACTTTGCTCTTTTAATGGTTGACTGATTACAATGTTGCCAAGCAACCTGAATGAACTTGAGTGCGAAGCAGATACCTGAAATGATTCGTTAAATTTTAAAGTAGTCTGCTTTACGCTAGATTTTCCACAAATGCAGGAAAATGTAATTCCTTCACTATTACTGTACTCTGTTCATAAGTGGTGTCCGGTGCTGAATTGTCAAAACACTTGTTGCTAGCCTGCTGACGCTGTTTCCTTCCTTCAGTGGCTCATTTATTATTTTGCTTGTGACAAACCGTATTTGTGTGGGAAATACAAAGCGTGCAGCTTTTTTTAAATTTCCAGCTGGAACATGCCATTTTTATACTAATTGTATTTCTGTACGCTGTCCAGCTTTCAACATGGTGTATATTTCACTTTTTGCACAGTTACACAGAGCTGAATATATAATGAGCTTTCTTCCATTTTTGGCTGGTTTCAAAGTTGTAATTTATTTGATTGCCTTATAATGAACGACGTGTAAATTTTGTTAGGATGAAAGTACTTCTGATTTTTAAATTGTTTTGCACATCATGATATAATTTTGAATTACTATTTAATTTTTCCATGGAAGTTGATTATAATAAACCATTCTTCATAGCAGTGAAATGTCTGTGTCATGGCAATAAATATTAACTGAAATACCACACAAGGAAAAACTTAGCAGTTATGGAATAAATAGACGGGGGTTATCTCTCCCATGTCAGTTTTATTACCGCAATAACTTTCCGCTGCCTGAGAACTAGGCCCTATTTGCATGTATTTTCAATATCTTAACTGTAATGCGTGCGCATCCACATCCATTTGCAGTCATCAGGTAGAGAAAGTAGTCCAGTCAGCTCATTTGGTTGGTGTTATGCAGAATAACCAACTCTAAAATTGTGGCTTTGGTCCCCAAAACTGTTGAGGTTTTCTTGGACCTGCTGCTTCTGTTTGCCCCAGTCGTGCAGATGTGTAGAGAGCCATGACTAGCAACCTTTGGACAGCCAAGGATGTTGGATGAAGAGGGAGATAGTGGAAAGTTGCACCATGGGGTGTTTAAAAATGGTATTTTTAGAAGGTTAATGTCAACTACAAGCCTAGATATTGGCATCATTCGGTACCATAGAACCTTACAGTGCAGAAGGAGGCCATTTGGCCCATCAAGCCTGCACTGACAACAATGCCACCCAGGCCTTATCCCGGTAACCCCACGTAGTTACCCTACTAATCATCCTGAGACAAAGGGGAAGTTTAGCATAGCCAATCAACTTAACCCAGATATCTTTGGATATGGGACAAAACTTGGCTTATTTTCCCATCCAAGTTGAAAGTGGCATGTTAAATATTCATGTTTCCTAAATTATTTTTAAAAATAGGGACATTTAGATCATAGAATCTCAGTGCAGGAGGCAGCTATTCGGCCCATCGAGTCTGCACTGACCACAATCCCACCCAGGCCCTATCCTCCTAACCTCATGCATTTACCCTAGCTAGTCCCCCTGACACTAAGGGGCGATTTAGCATAGCCAATCCACCTAACCCGCACATCTTTGGACAGTGGGAGGAAACCGGAGCACCCGGAGGAAATCCACGCAGACACTGGGAGAACATGCAAACTACACACAGTGACCCAAACAGGAATCGAACCCGGGCTGTAGCGCTGAGAGGAAGCTGTGCTAACCACTGTGCCACTATTTGCTAGACTCTGATTTCTAATTTTATCGTACAACTCTTCATGTTGTTACTAATAATACAGGAAAGCCCGAAAATTAATTGAAAGAAAGACTTGCACCTTTCTAAAGCACCTTTTGTGACTGAAGGATGCCCCAAACTGCTTTACAGCCAATGAAGAAGTACTCTTGTTACTGTTGCGTAATGTAAGAAATGAGGATGCCAAGCTCCCACAAATATGAATGTGATAATTCACATCCTTTTTTGTGATGCCATTTGGGGGATAATTATTATGATGTGGAGATGCCGGCGTTGGACTGGGGTAAGCACAGTAAGAAGTCTCAACGCCAGGTTAAAGTCCAACAGGTTTATTTGGCAGCACTAGCTTTCGGAGCCTCAAGCTCCTTCTTCAGGTGGGTGAGGACTTGTGTTCACAAACAGGGCATATAAAGACACAAACTCAATTTACAAGATAATGGTTGGAATGCGAGTCTTTACAGGTAATCAAGTCTTAAAGGTACAGACAATGTGAGTGGAGAGAGGGTTAAGCACAGGTTAAACAGATGTGTATTGTCTCCAGCCAGGACAGTTAGTGAGATTTTGCAAGCCCAGGCAAGTTGTGGGGGTTACAGATAATGTGACATGAACCCAAGATCCCGGTTGAGGCCGTCCTCGTGTGCGGAACTTGGCTATCAGTTTCTGCTCAGCGATTCTGCATTGTCTTACGTGAAGATCAGAAGCTGAATGCCCGTGACTGCTGAAGTGTTCCCCGACTGGAAGGGAACACTCCTGCCTGGTGATTGTTGTAGAATCTGCATGGTTTCCCCAATGTACCATGCCGCGGGATATCCTTTCCTGCAGCCTCAACCCTGCCACAGCAACCTCTGCAAGACGTGCCGGATCATCAACACGGATGCCATCATCTCACGTAAGAACACCATCCACCAGGTTCGCAGTACATACTCATGCGACTCGGCCAATGTTGTCTACCTGACACCTCAGGACATCCTCTCCTACAGCGTATGGTACATTGCAGAGACCATGCAGACGCTACAACAACGAATCAATGAACACCGCTCAACAATCACCAGGCAGGAGTGTTCCCTTCCAGTCGGGGAACACTTCAGTCACGGGCATTCAGCCTCTGATCTTCGGGTAAGTGTTCTCCAAGGCGGCCTTCGTGACACACGACAACGCAGAATCGCTGAGCAAAAACTGATAGCCCAGTTCCGCACACATGAGGACGGCCTCAACCGGGATCTTGGGTTCATGTCACACTATCTGTAACCCCCACGACTTGCCTGGGCTTGCAAAATCTCACTAACTGTCCTGGCTGGAGACAATACACATCTCTTTGACCTGTGCTTAACCCTCTCTCCACTCACATTGTCTGTACCTTTAAGACTTGATTACCTGTAAAGACTCGCATTCCAACCATTATCTTGTAAATTGAGTTTGTGTCTTTATATGCCCTGTTTGTGAACACAAGTCCTCACTCACCTGACGAAGGAGCTTGAGGCTCCGAAAGCTAGTGCTGCCAAATAAACCTGTTGGACTTTAACCTGGTGTTGAGACTTTTTACGATAAATATTAGACCAGGGCACCAGGTTTAACTCCCCTGCTCCTCTTCATAATAATGCCATCAGATCTTTTACATCTGAAAGGCGACACCTCCAACAGAGCTCCCTCCATATTGGGGTGAAAGGATTTTTTTTTGCGCTGAAGCAGAGCTCAAACCCACACTCACTTGAATCTAAAATGAGTGTGCGACCAACTGAACCATGGCAGACACATGTGAATGGTTCCTTTCAATATTAGTTTACCCTTCTGCAGTGTCTGTATGTTTGTGTTGAGAACAAGTAACGCAAAGCCATTTGAGCACCATTGCTTGAGCTCTGTGATCCAAGTTTTAATTAAGCACAGATGATTGGCTGCGTGCAAGTCTTTTCATTTAAAACTCTTAAAGATCTGTCATTATGTAATCCAATAGGGAACATAAACCTAATTCTTATTGGTTGAGAGTCTACACTTGAAACATCCTGCTGATAATTTTACACTCTGAATTAGATTAACCAGAAGTATAGCACAGGAAATAGAAAATTCATACTGGTTCAATAGAGGCAGTTGTCCTGAAGTAACTATAACCAAGCTGATGCCAGCAATGCATACCAGAAAGTTTTTTTTAACAAAAATGTCGATGAGTCTTGTGGAAAGTTGCTTCAAGTAAATTGAAGACGATTATAAACTTCCTGCTTTTTTTCATTGAATTTCTACAGTGCAGAAGGAAGCCATTCGGCCCAAGAAGTTTGTACCGACTCTCTCAGCGCATCCCACCCAGGCCCTTTCCTCGTAACCTGAAGTATTTACCCCACTAATCCCCCTAACCTATACATCTTTGGACACTGAGGGGCAATTTAGTATGGCCAATGCACCTAGCCTGCACATCTATGGGAGAAAACGGAAGTACCCGGAGGAAGCCCACAGAGACCAGGGGAGAACGTGTAGATTCCGCACAGGCAGTCACCCAAGGTTGGAATTGAATCTTGGTCCGTGAGGCAACAGTGCTAATCACTGTGACATTGTGCCGCCCTTGTACATTATTCAATGCACAACAGGTTATATAAAAGAAAATAAATACATTTTAAAAAAATTATCAGCAAACCAGAATCAAAATGTAATAAAGCTAATACTTAGTGCAAATCAAAAGTTATTTAGCAGTTATTGACAACAATTTAACCCAAAACCAAGTTAGAACCCAAGTGCCAAAAGCTAAATGCAACACGAGTAATATGGCACCATTTTGCAGAACCATTCAAAATGTAAAAGGGAAGTAACAGGAACTTGAGTGACCGTTTTGGTAAAGGTTTCATTACGTCACAACAGCTGTTTATTCTGAACCAAACAGTCATTCTCTATTAGATACACAACTACCAGCAAAGCCACCTAGTGATTTTTCGGTACTGGTAAGTTTATAAGTTATTCTTGTCTTTCTGCAATGTTGAGTTGAACTGTCTACTTGTAGTTCAATGCATCTCTTCACTAAAACTTTTATTGTTTCAATTTCTTTCAAGTCGTTTTTGTTTTCCTGTGTTTAGATATGGCTTCCTTTATTTGTTCACTCTACCTTCCAGAGGTAAATCAAAAATTTGAAGGTTAGTTTTAGTTCCAGGGCTGGGATTTCCCGTCTGCCTCATTGTCCTCCTAAGTGGCGGAGGCCGGTTTTTAACTGCTTGCAAGTGGCCTCCTGGAGGTGGTCCAGCAATCCTGGCAGGCTATGAGGTCCTGCCTGTGTGCTGAAGGTTGCCCTGTAAGAGGCCAGCCCCTCCAACAGTGATGGTTTGGTTGCAAGTGTCAGTTCTAAATGAGAGGAGAGGCACCTCTGTTTTGAAGTATCCTCCCCTTCATTTACTTTCCGTTCTTGCCTCCTGATCTTTTCCAGCTGGATGGCCTCTGATTCCCTCCAGATTCCCTCCAGATTTGAGAGCCTTCCCACTGTCCTTAATTGGACGGCAAACCCACCCTCTGGCTGCCCCAGGTAAAACAAATTCCACGATAAGTGACTGCTACTGACCTCCATTCTCAGTCTGAAGGCAGGGTTCAGGGAGCCTGACAGAGAGAAACCTGCCCCTCAATGTCTACACACTCTCACTTACACAAGGCATGAGTGGATAGTGATTAGCAGCAGGGATCCTGCCAAGTTGCAGCTTTCCTTCTCCCTAATCCAGTATGCTCAGGCAAATTGTAGAGCTTTGACCACCATGGGAGATTTGCTCATTCATAGCAGACCAGGAATTGAGCCACCAAACCTTTCTGTTCTGTACAGAGCAGCCACGCAATCGAGAAACTTATTGAGTCATTGAATGTTATGGAACCAACCTCTTTACCAAAGGCATCAGCTGCCTGTAAAGAAAGTGGTAAATACAAGTAATTCAGACATGGAAGGAAAAGCCAAGTCAGCTATGAATTTTTAATATGATTGTCTGGCCTGAAGATCCTGCCCTATGCCTCTCTTGAAAATCACGAAGAAAGCAATGTAAACAAGCAATGGTTGGTGCAGAACCGATGGGCCAAATGGCCTCTTTCTATACGTAGGATTCTATGATTCTACGATAAAGATAATGGCATAGCAATGTTTTTCCCTGACTTTTTAAGGAACAAATCCCGTGCAGTGGAGTAGACCAGCAAATTCACATTGATCTGTCATCTTTTAAGTGGGTGGTATAGTGGTTAGCACTGCTGCCCCACAGCATCAGGGACCCGGGTTCGATTCCCACTCTGGGTCACTGTCTGTGGAGTCTGCATGGGTTTCCTCCGGGTGCTCCGATTTCTTCCCACACTCCAAAGATGTGCGGGTTAGGTGGTTTGGCCATGGTAAATTGTCCCTTAGTGTTAGGGGGTTGGTAGAGTAAATAAGTAGAGTTATGGGGATAGGGCCTGGATAGGATTGCGGTCGGTGCAGACTTGATGGGCTGAATGGCCTCCTTCTGCACTGTAGCAATTCTATGATAAAAGTATCACTTGGGAATTAGTTACTATGTATTTGCTGTGACCAAGAATCTATTTATAAATTGTGGTTTTAACTGTAAAATAATTGAACTTGGCTCACATTTTGTAAGCGATCCTATTTGTTCCCAATGCATGCCGAGTGGGTGTGATAGTCCATAGTTTGTTATTTAGCCACTTTTTGGTAATGAGTGGGTATAGGAGCTGTGTTCTGTACAGCCAAACCCATAGCAAAACCTGATATTCATTATCTAGGCTTAAATGGTTAAGAAAATTCTTCAGATCCCCTCGACCGCATGATTTAGAATCTGACTTGCAGAACACTTATTACAATTCAGTATCTTTGTTTTAAAGCTGATTTTGTACTGTGAACTTCAGCTTTGCAATAACTTGGTATTCGAATCTCTATGCATCAACATTTAACATTTATCCGAAAGATGTGCTGGTTGGGTCTATTGGCCGTGCTAAATTCTCCCTCAGTGTACCCAAACAGGAGCCAGAGTGTGGCGACTGGGGGATTTTCACAGTAACTGCATTGTAGTGTTAATGTAAGCCTACTTGTGACACTAATAAATAGCTTTAACTCGGTATGCAAATCTCTATGCATCAACATTTAATTAGAAGGTCATAGTGGAATGATTTGCAACTTGGGGATTTCTGATCTTTTCAAAGACTAGCTGTGTACAAGTTGTAGTGTTTTGTTAAAGTACCTCATACTTTATGCAAAGGACAGTGAAGATACTTGAGTTTTGTTCAATCCTTCATTGGCGTGTCTGCCTTTGTCACTTTTAATTAAAGTTAAACTTTATCAGTGTCAAAAGTAGGCTTACATTAACACTGCAATGAAGTTACTGTGAAAATTCATTGATTTCCTGCATTAAGAGGCACACCTAGACCATTATCTTCCCTCATCACAATATTTGCACTCAGAAGTTTTAGAACAACTTTTCTTTTTTCAGTTTTTCACTGAAGTGCACAGACATTCCCAGAATAACATTCATGATTAAATTCAGGCAAGTATACTTCCTCTTTTTAAACAAAATCACAACAGTGCGGAAACTTCTTATCACATTAAACCTTCAATTCAAGAAACAGGAAGTGAACTTTGTGTCGAAAGCGTACAAAAGGACACTGCCCCAGATACAGCAGTCATCCATGGGTATGTAGTGACCCAGTGGCAGGACAGATTCACCAGACATACCTACAAATGAGGTGTCAACCTGATGAAGCTCCAACACACGGCTGCACTTATTAAAGACAGAATTAAGCACTCCTACAACTAATGGGTCAGATCTAAGATTCACAGTCCTGTCACATCCTGTAATGAATGGTGGTTGTCAATCAAACAACTAACCGGAGGAGAGACTGCAAATTTTAAGGTTTTAAAGTTTGAGTTAGTGTCACAAGTAAGCTTACACTAACAATGCGATGAAGTTACTGTGAAAATCCCCTAGTTGCCACATTCCAGCGCCTGTTTGGGTACACTGAGGGAGAATTTAGCATAGCCAAATGCACCTAACCAGCAAGTCTTTCAGACTGTGGGAGAAAACAGGAGCACTTGGAGAAAACCCATGCAGACACAGGGAGAACGTGCAGACTCCACACATACAGTGACCCAAGCTGGGAATCAGACCCGGGTCCCTGGCTCTGTGAGGCAGCAGTGCTGACCACCGTGCTGCCCATATATCCTGCTCCTTAATGAATCATAGAATTCCTACAGTGCAGAAGGAGACCATTCATCCTTCGAGCCTGTACCAACAGCAATCCCACCCAGGCCCTATCCCCCTAACCCCACGTATTTATCCTGCTAAGGGGCAATTTGGCATAGCCAATCCACTTAATCTGCACAGCTTTGGATTGTGGGAGGAAACCCACGTAGACACGTGCAAACACCCATGCGCAGTCACCCAAGGCCAGAATTGAACCTGGATCCCTGGTGTTAAGGGGCAGCAGTGCTGACCATTGTGCTGACGGGGGAGCCTAGTACAAAAGACGAGGCAGAAGAATTTGCAAATATCTTCAGCCAAAAAAGCCGAGTGAATGAATCATCTCAGCCTCCTCTGAGGTCCCAGCATCACAGATGCCAGTCTTCAGCCAATTTGATTAGCTCCATCTAATATGAAAAGAATAATAGTTACTGTATAGTGGAAGTGGTTTAATGACTGCGCTTAATTGGAATTTCTGTGTAAATCACTTGTCAACTATAAATAGAAAGCATATTTCGATATCTAATTGGATAACTTAAACTGTTGGCATGATTTACCCTTCTGAATATTCTTTTCAACCATTGTCACTCATCTAAAAACTTTTACTGGATTGGATTCCCAAATCAGTTTCACACATCAAGTGAATAATTACAAAACGATGGCGCCACATTCTTTAATGTATCTTTAATTTAAAGTTTTTTGTTGATATATTCTGAGAGCCCTGATTCATCAAATAAACAAATCCATGCTACAGCACAGTGTAGCGCTGTTAAAGTGCAGAATTAAAATGTGAGTATTACAGATGCTGGAAATCTGAAATAAAACCAGAAATGCTGGAAATATGCAGCAGGTCAGGAGAACAAAGAAAATTACAGCACAGGAACGGGCCCTTCAGCCCTCCAAGCCTGCACTGACCATGCTGCTTGGAGAGAGAAATGAAGTTAATGTTTCAGATCTGTGACAATTCCTCCGAACTGTTAATATGTGATTTTCCCCCATATATGTCGTGATATGAAATGGTGGTTGAGTAGCTTCTCCTTTTCAGTCTGAAATGCATGTGAAACCCTTAGATTAAACACAGTTACCTTCCTGCACATTCTTAATAAAGTTAAGTCCAGAGTGGTGGATATCCTGAATGAGCGGCACAGTGGTTAGCATTGCTGCCTCACAGCGCCAGGGACCCGGGTTCATTTCCCGGCTCAGGTCACTGTCTTTGCAGAGTCTGCACATTCTCCCCGTGTCTGCGTGGGTTTCCTCCGGGTGCTCCGGCTTCCTCCCACAGTCTGAAAGATGTGCTGGTTAGATGCATTGGCCATGCTAAATTCTCCCTCGGTGTACCCGAACAGGTGCCGGAGTGTGGCAACTAGGGGATTTTCACAGTAACTTCATTGCAGTGTTAATGTAAGCCTACCCGTGACACTAATAAATAAACTTAAACTTGTAGGACCACAATTTCGGAAAACTGAGCAGCTGCAACCGCAGTGACTCTACACACTCAGCAAGTAAGTGAACAGTGGGCTCTGATACTAAGTTGTACAGAGGAATAGGATCTGGGATGTAGACTGTGCTTGTTTAGTTCTGGTGGCTGAAATTGGCAGCAGGCTGTCGGGGAAGCAAAAAATCTGCCTAACTTTCCCATCTTTCCAGTAACTGCTGGAAGTTGCATGCAGGGGGACCTCAGGATTAGGTTTACCATCTAGAACTGTATCTCTGTCCCTCCACTATCACTGGTTCGAAATTCCAGAACTCCCTTCCTAACAGCACTGTGGATGTACCTACACCACATGGACCACCGCGGTTCAGGAAGGCAGCTCATCCACCACCTTCTCAGGGGCAATTAGGGATGGGCAATAAATGCTGGCCTAGTCAACGACGCCCACATCCCCATGAAACAATAAAGAAAACGTATGATTCATGACCTCCTTCTCCCTTGATTAAAGTATGGAAGGACGGCGCATAACCATTAGAAATTCATCTGAACCTTAGAACCATAGAAAATTACAGCTCAGAAACAGGCCTTTTGGCCCTTCTTGTCTGTGCCGAACCATTTTATGCCTAGTCCCTTCTTAAGTGGACAAGAGGAAATTGTTTGGAGATAAAGGATTGGGGTGGGGGAGATGTGACGAGAAGGGGAGAAAATGGCGTCATCATTATGATGTAACATTACAGCACCATCCCCAATATATGAAAAGATTTTCTACTATTGTTTTACATATGCTAGGAAGCTTCAACAAGAAGGTTTACCATTTATGTTATGATGGGTTTGTCATGGGAGATTGTTAGCTTCTTATTCTAGAACAGATCTCACTAGATCTTTATTCAAAAACATTTATTTACATGCTAGCTATTTATAATGTTTAAATACATAGCAATAGGGGCGGCATGGTGGCATACTGGTTTGCACTGCTGCCTCACAGCACCCAGGGACCCGGGTTGAATTCCAGCCTTGGGTGACTGTCTGTGTGGAGTTTGCACGTTCTCCACATGTCTGCGTGGGTTTCCTCCGGGTGCTCTAGTTTCCTCCCACAGTCCAAAGGTAGGCAGATAGGGTGGATTGGCCATGCTAAATTGTCCCTTAGTGTCCGAAGATGCATAGATTCGGGGGATTAGTGAGGTAAATGTATGGGGTTATGGGGATAGAGTGGGGTGTGGGCCTGAGTAAAATGCTCTGTCGGAGAGTCGGTGCAGATTCGATAGGCCAAATGGCCTCCTTCTGCACCCTAGGAATTTGTTACTATGAGATGCTACTCAGACATCCTCTCTCAGTGAGTGACATCATTGTGACATAGCCTGCTTTGCACATGCTCAGTATGCTCTTATTAGAGTTAACCCTTTACACCATTTTGCTACAATACGAACAAAGCAAAATGCCACTATTGGAAAATCATAAATTCTAAATCTGTATTGATACATTACTGTTTATTGAATGGTTTCCAACTGAATAATGATGGGGGCTTATTTTTTGTTCGCATGGTGATGACATCTGAAGTTCATGTATCAAATTAAATTGTTAGTAAAAGCACGAAGGTGCATGAGGGGCAAAAACAACAGGAAATATCAGAGAGCTTCTCAGATCCCTTTCACTGGCCCTGCCTAACAATAAGCTTCAATCTCAGTTCCTCTTTTTGCCTGGCATCTTACTGGTGAACTCTGATATAAACTATTCGGTCGGCTGATTGAGTTTGGCGTGGGTGTAATTTGGATGGTAAAAAAACAAATGAATGATTTTTTGGACTTCTTTCTGTTACTTTGGTCCTGTTTAGATGTCACCTACATTTAACATATTCCCATTATTGAACTGAACGTTCCACAAATTCACACTAATAAATTGATTAGGGGCTCAGCTGATGTTCAAAGCTTTCTTTTTGTATTTGATTCTTTTTCAATGAATGTAATTCATGGAATCATCATAGAGTCTCTACAGAAGGAGGCCAGTCAGCCCATCGAGACTGCACCGACTCTCTGACGCAGCATCTTACCTAGGCCAGCTAACCCCTGCTCTATCCCTGTAATTGTACACATTTACCCCACTAATTCGCCTAACCTACACAACTTGGGACACTAAGGAGTAATTTGGCATGGCCAATTCGCCTAACCTGCACATCTTTGGACTGTGGAAGGAAACCGGAGCACCCACAAAAAACCCACACAGACACGGAGAGAATGTATAAATTCCACAGTCACCCCCATTGCTGGAATTGAACCTGGGTTCCTGGAGCTGTGAGACAGCAGTGCTAACTGCTGTGCCACCATGCTGCCCCTGCAGGGAGTCCCAGAAGGATATAAATGTGTGACGAGAACAGAAGCACCAAAGCAAAGTGATGACCAATTAGACTTTAATTATTTCCATGCATGTTCTAGTATCTGGATGAAGCATTATAGCGCCAGTCACCTGGAAGGAGGTCATCTGCCTTCTGATTCTGCTCATGCCTGAGTTAGCCAGTCTGAGCTGCTGCAGTAGGCCTCAGTATTATAAAGAGGTAATATTGCTTTTCAATTTTTTTATTCATTCGTGGGACATGGGCGTCACGGGCTGGCCAACATTTATTGCCCATCCCTAGTTGCCCTTGAGAAGGTGGTGATGAGTTGCCTTCTTGGATCGCTGCAGTCCATGTACTGTGGGTTGACCCACAATGCCGTTAGGGAAGGAATTCCAGGATTTTGATCCAGCGACTGGGAACTTAACCCATTTCCGCTCCTGATCACTGCCCGGCAATCCTTATTATTACTGAACATGTGTGGACATCACCTGACAACATAGTTAGGTTCAGCTTTATTCAACTATCTAAGCCAAAGTAACCTCCCAACTCCTTTCCAGGCTCTCCTACATATTAAAAGTATTGATAGAAAAGCAAAATACTGCGGATGCTGGAATCTGAAACAAAAACAGAAAATGCTGGAAAATCTCAGCAGGTCTGACAGCATCTGTGGAGAGAGAATAGAGTCAACGTTTCGAGTCTAGATGATTCCTTGTCAGAGCTGGTGAAGGGACATCCAGACTCCAAACATTGGATCTCTTGTCTCTCCACAAATGCTGTCAGACCTGCTGAGATTTTCCAGCATGTTCTGTTTTTGTTAAAAGTGTTGAGCTGGGCAGGGTACTAGTGGATACTCTCCGTCATTAGTAACCATCTTCAGTGAAGGTAAGGACAATAAAGCAAAGGGGAATAGAGAACTAGAAAAACAATTGGGGGAGACGATGTGAAGGGACAAATCTTCTAGTCTCCAGATTGTCGGAAACAGGATGCGTGAGTGATGATGCGCGTCAGGATCTTGTCTGTGGAAGCCCGGACAGGAGTACGGACATGGAAATTCCCGGAAGCTTAAATGTCTCTTGGTCAATTCCTCTTCTCTCTGGGACCCTCCACAACAGCCTTGGTTTCTGGAGCTGGAGTCAGGGACTTCAGGCAGTTCCCCGGCACCTACCTGAATAGTTCAACAGGAAATGTGAGATTCTTAAACCTACTGTAGCTCCTGGCTAACTCTAGAATTGATGCACCAATCAACCCCTCTCAACCCGACACCCACCCCAACCACTCGCCAGCACCCCCTTCGACTACCTCCCGATCTGACCATCCCGACCTGACCCGACCCAACAACCCGAGAACCCCTAACTTACCCCCCCCCCAACCCAACCGGACGAACCCCCAACCTGGCCCAAGCACCCTCAACTACCCTACTACCTCTTACCTGACCCGACTATCGCTCAATCTGGCTCAACTACCCCTTGACCTCCCAACTGCACACTCCTACCCGATGCAATTAAACCCCAACATGACGTGATTACTCCCTAACCACCCAAGTACCCCTCAACCAGACCTGACTGACCCTCGACCTGACTACCGCTGACCAACTTACTGCCTCCAACTCTATTCCCCACCCACCCAACTGCCTACCTATCCCACTCATCCCCATCCCCATTCATTCACCTATCCACCTACATACTCACACACCTACTCACTCGGCCACATACCCAATCATCCACCTAACCACCTCACCCACCTACCCACCTTACCCACTTAACCACATCATCCACCTACCCACTCACCCATCTACCCAGCTAACCCACCTGTGGTAACATGGCCCCTTTAAGGGGCGACCCTTTGTGGGCCACATGATCCGGCCTATGAAACAGAAATGCGGGATGCCAGGCCACTCGGGAGTGAGGGTGCACACCTTGGTGGCTGGGAGGACCTCTACTGGAGACATGGAGGAGAAGAGAGGAGATGTGCACAATGTTTCTGTCATTGATGAAGACGAACATGTCATTGATGAAGACAAACATCTCGCCAAGGCCATCCCCACACCCCCACTTCTTGCCTTCAAACAACCGCACAACCTCAAACAGACCATTGTCCGCAGCAAACTACCCAGCCTTCAGGAGAACAGTGACCATGACACCACACAACCCTGCCACAGCAACCTCTGCAAGACGTGCCTGATCATCGACACAGATGCCATCATCTCACGTGAGAACACCATCCACCAGGTACACGGTACATACTCTTGCAACTCGGCCAACGTTGTCTACCTGATACGTTGCAAGAAAGGATGTCCTGAGGCATGGTACATTGGGGAAACTATGCAGACGCTGCGACAACGGATGAATGAACACCGCTCGACAATCACCAGGCAAGACTGTTCTCTTCCTGTTGGGGAGCACTTCAGCGGTCACGGGCATTCGGCCTCTGATATTCGGGTAAGCGTTCTCCAAGGCGGCCTTCGCGACACACGACGGCGCAGAGTCGCTGAGCAGAAACTGATAGCCAAGTTCCGCACACACGAGGACGGCCTCAACTGGGATATTGGGTTCATGGCACACTATTTGTAACCCCCACAGAGTTTCACTGGCTGTCTTAGAACATAGAACATAGAAAGCCACAGCACAAACAGGCCCTTCGGCCCACAAGTTGCGCTGATCATATCCCTACCTCTAGGCCTATCTATAGCCCTCAATCCCATTAAATCCCATGTACTCATCCAGAAGTCTCTTAAAAGACCCCAACGAGTTTGCCTCCACCACCACCGACGTCAGCCGATTCCACTCACCCACCACCCTCTGAGTGAAAAACTTACCCCTGACATCTCCTCTGTACCTACCCCCCAGCACCTTAAACCTGTGTTCTCTCGTAGCAACCATTTCAGCCCTTGGAAATAGCCTCTGAGAGTCTACCCTATCCAGACCTCTCAACATCTTGTAAACCTCTATCAGGTCACCTCTCATCCTTCGTCTCTCCAGGGAGAAGAGACCAAGCTCCCTCAACCTATCCTCATAAGGCATGCCCCCCAATCCAGGCAACATCCTTGTAAATCTCCTCTGCACCCTTTCAATGGCTTCAACATCTTTCCTGTAATGAGGTGACCAGAACTGTGCGCAGTACTCCAAGTGGGGTCTAACCAGGGTCCTATAAAGCTGCAGCATTATCTCCCGACTCCTAAACTCAATCCCTCGATTAATGAAGGCTAGTACGCCGTACGCCTTCTTGACCGCATCCTCCACCTGCGAGGCCGATTTAAGAGTCCTATGGACCCGGACCCCAAGGTCCTTCTGATCCTCTACACTGCTAAGAATGGTACCCTTCATATTATACTGCTGCTTCATCCCATTGGATCTGCCAAAATGGATCACTACACACTTATCCGGGTTGAAGTCCATCTGCCACTTCTCCGCCCAGTCTTGCATTCTATCTATGTCTCGCTGCAGCTTCTGACATCCCTCCAAACTATCCACAACACCACCTACCTTGGTGTCGTCAGCAAACTTACCAACCCATCCCTCCACTTCCTCATCCAGGTCATTTATGAAAATGACAAACAGCAAGGGTCCCAGAACAGATCCCTGGGGCACTCCACTGGTCACTGACCTCCATGCAGAGAAAGACCCCTCCACAGCCACTCTCTGCCTTCTGCAGGCAAGCCAGTTCTGGATCCACAAGGCAACAGCCCCTTGTCTGGAGACAATACACATCTTTTTAGCCTGTCTTGATGCTCTCTCCACTCACATTGTTTTGTTTCTTAAAGACTTGATTAGTTGTAAGTATTCGCATTCCAACCATTATTCATGTAAATTGAGTCTGTGTCTTTATAAGCTCTGTTTGTGAACAGAATTCCCACTCACCTGAAGAAGGGGCTTGCAGCTCCGAAAGCTTGTGTGGCTTTTGCTACCAAATAAACCTGTTGGACTTTAACCTGGTGTTGTTAAACTTCTCACAATGTTTCTGTCAGACCCTATAGTGTAAATAGTTATCATAGTTTAATGAGCCCTTTCTGTTGTTGGAGCCACATCAAGTCGCCTTCAGTTACTGCACTGGCGATGAGTAAAAACGACATCAGCCGTTGGGAGATTGTAGTATACAGTTAGAGGGGGACGGAAAATGAAGCCAAGAAGAAAAAGGTATAGATGCCCTTAAAATTCCTTTAATGAGGAAGATAGTCATTTGACCCAGAAGTTGAGAGCTGGGGGCAATATATGGAAAGGTTGTGTTATTTCTTGTGGCTAATGAGATCACTAAAGAACAAAAACAAATACTACTCACAGTCTGTGGCCCATAAACGTACAGCCTGTTGAGGAGCTTAACATCACCTGAAGCGCCGGACACAAAGTCTTTCAATCAAATAATGGGACTGCTGAAAGACCATTTTAATCCTCGACCTTAAATCATCATGTAAAGGTACAAATTTCATTCTGCTGTGAGGGAACCAGGGAAGATGGTCTCAGGGTTCATGGTCAGAATGCGATGGTTAGCAGAGCATTGCAAATTTGGCCCAAGTTGGGGGGAAGACGTTGAGAGACCGATTGATCTGCGGGATCAACAGCCTCACAATACAAAAAAAGCTGCTGGCTGAAATGAAAATCGCTTCGGAAAAAGCCGTAGAAATGCCCCAGGTGACTGAATGCGCTGAGCAAGGCATGAGTGAATTACAAAGCAAGGTGAACCATTTGTGGCGGGAAACAGCTGCTGCGAGGAACAGTCTGAATGAGGATGAGGCACGAAACTACGAAACCTGCCCTCTCAAGTAGATATAAATGATCCAATGACACTAGATCAAAGGGCGGCATGGTAGCACAGTGGTTAGCACTGCTGCTTCACAGCTCCAGGGACCTGGGTTCAATTCCTGTCTGTGTGGAGTTTGCACATTCTCCTCGTGTCTGCGTGGGTTTCCTCCGGGTGCTCCGGTTTCCTCCCACAGTCCAAAGATGTGTGGGTTAGGTTGATTGGCCATGCTAAAAATTGCCCCTTAGTGTCCTGGAATGCATAGATTAGCGGGTAAAAGATGTAGGGATATGGGGGTAGGGCCTGGGTGGGATTGTGGTTGGTGCAGACTCGATGGGCCGAATGGCCTCTTTCTGTACTGTAGGGTTTCTATGATTTCTAAGAGCAGGTGGTGTATCCCAGCCAATATTTACTCCTCAATCAACATCACAAAAAGAGATATCTGGTCAAAATCATGAGGGACCTGGAAAGATTAGATGGGGAGAAACAGTTCCTATTGGCGGAAGGATGAAGAACGAAAAGAAACCAATTTAAGCACTGGGTGGTTCGGATCTAGAATTCATTGTTTGGGAGTGTAGAGTGGAAGCAAGTTCAGTCGTGTTTGACGAAAGCAAATTGGAAAATCATTGAAACAAGAAAAAAATTGCAGGGTTCTGGGGAAAAGGCAGGGCAATGGGACTAACTGAGTTGCTCTTACAAAGAGCGAGCATGAACTCGATGGGCTAAATGGTCTCCTCCTGTGCCGTAACCATTCTATGATTCAGTGATTGCCACAATGCTGTACACGGGAGCTTGCTGTGCACTATGTCTGCCATGTTTTCCACATTACAACAGAGACTACACTTCCAAAACATTTCATTGACATGATGCACTTTGAGGCAACCTGGAGTCGTGATGATAGGCAAATAATGTCTCTCTAATATCCTACTGGAAAGTATTGCTATATTGCCTTGTTTAGAATAAATTATTTTAAAGTTTATGGAGGAGAGTGTTGCAATTTTTAAATTATATTATTTTTTCCTTCATGAAATCTAATCCTTCCTGAGCCTCTGTTTTAGACCCTCTTGATCAGTCACTGTTGGTTGGATAATCAGGATAATTGGATACTAGTGAAGCTTCATGCCAGCAGCAAAGCCTTTTAAATCACCCCATAGCATTATTTTGAAACAAAATATTCTTCCAGTGAGCTGACATTATAACATTGGCCCAGTGCCAACATTGTCTAAGGAATGACAACTTCCAACTCCAACCACAGACCTCAGCATATCTGATCAGCTGGATCAGAAGGTGGAAGGTAAAGCATGTTCTAAAATGTACAAGGATAATCAGTTAAAATAATAGTTAGGAGGCTGTAAATGAGTGAAATCTATTCTCCTGTGAGTCTCTATATTGCCTGAACTTTGTTGTTCACAAGTGAATTTGAATGAAGGCTGTTTGGCCCATGTGATTTTATCCTTAATGTGGTACAATTACAGAATATTAGCTGTTTCTTAAATCACCCTTTATCCTGACCTCAAACAATCGCAGGGAATACATTCCAGCTGTTGGTCTTCTGCACAAAGAAATGTTTCCTGACATCAGCCCTGAAACTTTCCTTACAATCCTGAGCATAATGTTACTTAAGGTATGGTTCTTGTACTTAACGTATGGTTTTGTTATTTATTCGGGGTTCTTCAGGTTTGTCCATTTCCCGTAATTAGCTATTCAGGACTCTGGTTTTGTTAAAACCGTTATTATTTATTTACAACTCTATATACATCCCAGCAACTCTGCATGAGGCTGGACTTCCCCTTTCAGACCGATGTTATTCAGGCATGACACATCAACATCAGGTGCTTCTGATGTTAAACCTTTTCCCTCCTAGTCTTTATCCCAATTAGATACATCCTCCTACATCGCCAGATTAATCTCTTACTTGCTTTGACCAATCTCCCTGAAGATAGAATCCTTAGAGTACAGAAGGAGGCCATTTGGCCCATCGAGCCTGCACTGACAACAATCCCCGTAACCCCACGTATTTACCCTGCTAATCCCCCTGACATTAAGGGGCAATTTAACAATCAACATAACCCACACATCTTTGGACTGTGGGAGGAAACCCATGCAGAGAACATGCAAAGTCTACACAGACAGTCATCCGCAGCCGCAATTGAACCTGATTTCCTAGCGCTGTGCGGCAGCAGTGCTAGCCACTGTGCCACCATGCTGCCCTCTAAGATTACATTCTTAGAGGATGCTACTTTTAGAGGATTTCAATCTAAAGATATGGAGAAATGGACCAATGCACTGCTGAGATTTGAACTCAGGATCTCGTGTTTACTAGACAGGCATTCTAACCAACTAAGACACTGCCAACTGGATCTTGTTCTGATCCCTGTTTGAGGTTAAGGACTATCTGCACTCTCTCTTCAGTCGATAAGGTTGGTGTGAGTGTCTTTCCCCTGGGTGGCTGCAGAACTGTGCTTTATGTCTTGTTCTTTATGTTGATCAGGATCTGAATAATAAGCTCAAGTTTTTATTGGATTTCGTCCTGCGGATATTAAGGTGCTACGGTTTCTCCGTATATCATTGTCCATTGTCCATCTCAATCCTGCAAGATCTAAGTTGTGAGCTCTTTCAATTATTATCCTTTCTTTCTGTTAGTCTTGCATCCATATTCTCTCCCTGGGCTACAGGACCGATCAACCTCATGCTCTGTGCCCAAGCCTGTTTTTGTCTTTGTTCCTTCTCATGCCCTTTAACCCTCTTGTAGCCACTTGTTGTTCTAGTTTCTGTTGCAGAGCGGGTTGTTGTGTCTCCAGTTCCCCTTCCCATTGACAGCTCTGATGGTGAGAAGCCATTTTGTAACAGTGAGGTTCGGTAACTAAGAAGGTGCTAAACTGAGACCTTCATTCTTCTTCATCAAGTCTTTGATGGTTCAGGCACCTCCCACAGCTTCTCCATTTGCTAGTGAGCTAGTCATACGAATGAATCCATATTCCTTCACAAAGTTGTGGAATAATTCATTAGCAAATTGTGGACCATTAACTGACATTACAATGTCTGGGGTGCCTTGTATTGCATGGATTCTCTTCAGTGAGTGAATGATGCTCCCGTTGTAATGTTGTGCAATGTGTTTACTTCAATCCATCTGGAGCAGTAATCACTGAAAATAGGAAATACCTTGCCTTTTAAAATCAAATAAATCCATTCCCAGGCATTCCCCTGGCCATGATGGACAAGGGAAGGGTAACAGTGACACTCTTCGTTCTTGGCTGCTTAGTGAACATGTACAGCAATTCAAAATTAATTCTTCCATAGAACATGTAATGCCTGGCCACCAAACTGATTGCTGGGCTCTTGCTCAACAATTTGCTATCCCTAAGTGGCCTTGATGAATTTTTTGGGGAATATCAAGTTGCAGTGTACCTGAAATGACTATTCTAACATTCTAAACAGTTCTGAACCCTCTGGCTCAGCGAAGAGAGACTAATAAAGCATTCCAAGCTGTGAACGAATATTGAACCAAGATTAGCATGATCACAGAACTGAATCAAGCAAAGGGGATGGCACGGTGACACAGTG
The DNA here is from genome assembly GCF_964213995.1 of Mustelus asterias. NCBI lineage: Eukaryota > Metazoa > Chordata > Chondrichthyes > Carcharhiniformes > Triakidae > Mustelus > Mustelus asterias. The sequence goes on along the minus strand of NC_135818.1, from coordinate 54,621,293 downwards.
GTTAGCACTGCTGCCTCACAATGCCAGGGATCCAGGTTCAATTCTGGCTTTGGGTGCCTGTCTGTGTGGAGTTTGCACAATATCCCCGTGACTGCGTGGGTTTCCTCCGGGTGCTCTGGTTTCCTCCCACAGTCTAAAGATGTGCAGGTTAGGTGGATTGGCCATGCTAAATTGCCACTTAGTGTCCCAAGATGTGTCGGTTAGTGGGATTAGCCCTGGTAAATTTGTGGGGTTACAGGGAGAAGGTGTGGGGAAGGGCCTGGGTAAGATATTCTGTCAGAGGGAGTTGGTTCAGGCTCAATGGTCAAATGGCCTCTTCTGCACTGTAGGGATTTTAACACTGGAACCAAAATGAAGGACAAAGCTCTACCACGGGTGGAGAAAGCAAAGAAGAATGGGACAAACTCAGGGTGTCTGAACACAGCAGTTGGGATGTCGGGAAGCAGAAATTCAACTTGTGGCAGCGCAAGTATTAAAATAAATGGAGAGAAGCAAGTACTAGAAACACAGACTGCTACAATTCTAACACCAAACCCTCAAAGTCAACCCAAAGCAACTCAGACTGCCAAATATGACAGGAATGAGATCTGGAAGAATTGTCAAGTTTCCAGACACTTGAATTTATACAGTCAAAGACTTACGGGAGGTGAAGGGGCAGTAATTGAAGAAGATTGTATTGTAAATATATATGGGTAAGGATTTGGGGGGAATGCAATATAAAAGTTAGTAATGGTTAATATGGAACTGGAGAACAGTACCATCCATTGTATGATGTAGAGTCACATGATAGTGGACTGAATCCTGTAGGAGTCTAGCAGAAGCCTGCATGGAGATTACACCTAGTCAAAAGTTATATATAGTTATGGGTTCCTCATAAACATTTGTTGTGTTCTACTATATAAGCCTTTAGATCTCTCAGTGAGATACCAAACATCCCCTACTACATTAATCCCCTGCTGAAGCATGTTCTCAATTTCTCCCTTGACCTTGTCCAAAAGTGGGCGAAGGATCTTCCTTAGTGTAAAGAGACAAATTGGTTTACCTTCATCCCTTAGATTAACATGGTATTCGGTCTTCCGTTTCCCCAAATTTGCAAATTATCTTGGAAATTCATTCCCAAAATCATCAAATTCATAGATCAGCTTCAGTTTTAATCATGCCTTCCTGATTAATAATGATGATTCTTGGTTATTGATGCTGCACAGATGTTCAATGGTTTTTCTTCTCTTGTATTATAATTTTACCAGGTGTTATCCGATGACTATCAGTGTAGTTCCACCTGGAATTTCTAACTGGATGGATGATGGCTATGGTGTAATGCACTTAAGCCACTTTACTTCATCAGATATAACTGAAACACCTGTCCCTGTGTCTAATTTTAAACTATGTGGGGTATCCATCTACTTCAAGTTTAATGCTCCAGCATTTAATTTCTGTTTCAGTCACCTTTGTTTGCTGTGCTTCTTCCACTCCTTGTATGTGATGTGCCTTTAATATTTCTTCTTTTTTTTTGCAGGCTATCAGTATTTTAGATTGACAGGCAATTTTAAAACGTCATAACTTCCCACAGTTGTGGCACTCTGCTCCCACATTCTTCCTGCAGTCGGCGTGCTTTTCCCCATTTTCCTGGGCGTCTTTCTGCTTTGATACACATGCCCTTTCCTGGCCTACATATCGATTGGCCTCACTCATTCATTTCCAAGGGATCTCGCTTTCCTCATGTCCGCTGCCACCATGTTTTGTCTGGTGTCTGGGCCTAGATGGGGGTTCTTCTGGATTTGTCTATTGACCTTAAGTAAGCTACTCAAGACTGGTGTTTGCTACGACCATTATTATTTATTTACCGTTCTATGTACATCTTAGGAACTCTGCATGATGTTTCAACTTCTCTTCCCTCCAGATGTGAGTTACTTGGTCCTCAGTCATTACATCAAAGTTGCACCAACATCAGATGCTTCTGATGTTAACCCTTTACTCTACAGTTTTGGATCTGCTTTTTCTAGTCCATTAGGATCTTCCATTATAATTTCTAAGAAGTCTCTATTTTGAATGCCTTTGGTTACAGATGGGAGAGTATTAATTTAAACAGCCCCAATTTCTCCTCTTGCATCTGTCCATAAATAGAAAGGTGTTTTGACTTTCTTCCCTCTTTATAAAGTGATGACAGTTTCCCAACACCTCAGCTTTAGTGTGATTCAATTTTCTATTAATAATCCCACAGCCAACATGAGACAGGATGAGGTCAGAGGGTTAGTTTATTTGCATATGCTCAAACCCAGTGGTCCATGGGTACTCATACAGTAAAAGAGGGGTAGTGAAATAAAAATTTACAGGGCAAAGAGCACAAAGAAAGAATTATTGTTTCACATGAGTCCAGAGTGCAGATCCAATGGCGCTTTCCTTCACAGACATAATCAGGTTGAAAACTAGAAGCTGGATAATTCACCTTTCCAGTGGAGATGACTTCCACAATGAGGTAGGCACACAGATATAGATTAGTCTTGTAGGAGATCAGACAGAGGTTCCATTGAAATAGTGTCGATGGGGCCAGTCCTTCAAACCTGGACATAACCTCTTTTCCATCCTGCTGCTTGATAAATGGAAAAATGACAGACTGCATTTATTTTTTAGTGCTATAAGGCAATATTAGTGGTTTCGCTGGCTAGAGGGTCATGTCACATGATTCCCACCACCCCATTTTGCCTTTGACAAAGGGTGAGTATTTCTTTGTCTGGGTCCCAGGTCCTTGAGATTAAGCCTTAAAGGGAGGTGGCGGGGTCATTTGTCATAGCAGACTAATTGGCTCCAATTGCCCAGGCCAGACCTGGCTTATGAAGCGTAGATGGCCTTTGTATTTGGTTTCTGCAGCCCATTGGAGGATCATTCGGGTTTCTTCAGAGATAACGAGGTGTCAGTTTCTGTGAAACTGCCGGATTAGCTCTTATTGTTTGAGGGTCACAGGTGGACATGGTTTCAGCCATTTTAAAAGGGTCTTTGTCCAGTTTTTTTAAACTTTTGAAATTAGCCATGAGGATATCTAAACAACACGAAAATTTCCATTGACAGCAGAGGGACCAGAAAGTCCTGCCAAATAGTCCATGGGAGGACCCCCTTCACCACTGCAAAACATATGGAGGACGGAAAATCCCACCCAGAGTGTGAAATCTTAGCATCCTGTCGCCCATCTTCTCTGTAGATACTGTAATTTATTGTTAAAATTGTTTGACCATGTAATTCAGACTTGGGCATTGCTTATTCTCTATGTAACAGCTTTGAGCTTTATTTGTTAATTTGCTATCCTTAAGGGACTGACTCATTCTGAGGCACTGTCTCCATAGTCACCAGATTGCTAAATCTCTGTCCTCTATGAGCAGTACAAGTTTTGCTGTGTGCATGTGTCTCTCCCATTCCCATCTATGCATTTTGTTCCAAAAGTTCGTAATTGATAAGAGACCTCACACTTGGTACAAAGGATCATAGACTTTCCGTTGCCACTCCGGAGTTGTGCTTTGAAAGTGCACGTCACAAGGTAGGCAGATATCCTTACTTGTTAGATTTTTTAAAAATGTAAGTGTTTGTTTGAAATATGATACGTCTCCTGTGGGGGGTTTTCTGGGGGTGGGGGAGTGGGGGGCGGGGTGGAGTTCCAGGAACAGTTAATGAAATGGATCTAAAGCAGAGCAGGGAGCGAGTGAGAGGAAGGGACTAAGATCTGGAGAAGGAGCTGAAAGCCTGGGTGATTGGGGGGAAGAGAGAGCGGGGGGGGAGGAGGTTGGGTCCGCAGTGGTGTTGGTGACATTATTGTCAGGAACCTGGTGGTAGTCAGTAAGTCAGTGAGTTAAAGCTAATTTGTTTTTGTATGTTTGCTAAGCAGATTTAACAGGACAGTAATGCTGAAAGAGGGTTAAATAAATATCTGCTTGGTCCTGTGTTTCTCATTTAAAAACAAGCAGAAGATTTGACCTACCACCCAACATTATTTCGATGCGCATAATGTATCAAGTAGAATGTAACATATTAGCACTGGATGTTCTGAAAACAAGGAGATTCCATGTTCCTTTCTCGTTTTGTTTGGTTCTAGTAGCTGCTATTTAAAGATGCAATGTCATTTTTGGGAGAGCATTTTCCTTTTATTTTCTAATACAATGCAACAATCTATTTCACAAAGTTACAATATTGTATCACACGCACACCATAGGCTACTACGGTGCAGAAGGAGGTCATTCGGCCCATCGAGTCTGCACCGACCACAATCCCACCCAGGCTCTATCCCCATAACCCCATGCATTTACCCGCACATCTTTGGATTGTGGGAGGAAATTAGAGCACCCGGAGGAAACCCACGCAGACACAGGGAGAATGTGCAAACTCCACACTGACAGTCACCCAAGCTGGGAATCGAACCCGGGTCCCTGGGGCTGTGAGGCAGCAGGACTAACCACTGTGCCACCGTGCTTCCCACATGATTGGAAGTAATATTCAGCTCTTATTGACTCTTTCTCCAAAATGATAATTGCCTTTGACCTTTAGAGTCACTGTCATGCTGCAACAGCACTGCCAACAATACTCGATTTGATTTGATTTATTATTGTCACATGTATTCGTATACAGTGAAAAGTATTGTTTCTTGCGCGCTATACAGACATACTGTTTATAGAGAAGGAAACGAGAGAGTGCAGAATGTAGTGTTACAGTCATAGCTAGGGTGTAGAGAAAGATCATCTTAATGCAAGATAAGTCCATTCAAAAGTCAGCAGGGGAGAAGCTGTTCTTGAGTCGGTTGGTATGTGACCTCAGACTTTTGTATCTTTTTCCCGATGGAAGAAGACGGAAGAGAGAATGTCCGGGGTGCGTGGGGTCCTTAATTATGCTGGCTGCTTTGCCGAGGCTGCGGGAAGTGTAGACAGAGCCAATGGATGGGAGGCTGGTTTGCGTGATGCATTGGTCTACGTTCACGACCTTTTGTAGTTTCTTGCAGTCTTGGGCAGAGCAGGAGCCATACCAAGCTGTGATACAACCAGAAAGAATGCTTTCTATAGTGCCTCTGTAAAAGTTGGTGCGAGTCATAGCTGACATGCCAAATTTCCTTAGTCTTCTGAGAAAGTAGAGGCATTGGTGGGCTTTCTTAGCTATAGTGTCGGCATGGGGGGACCAGGACAGGTTGTTGGTGACCTGGACACCTAAAAACTTGAAGGTCTTGACCCTTTCTACTTCATCCCCATTGATGTAGACAGGTGCATGTTCTCCTTTACACTTCCTGAAGTTGATGACAATCTCCTTTGTTACTCTTCATTAATTATCAGAAATCTCAGTGAAATGGGCTGGCTGCATCTACCGTTACTGGAATCCATAGAAACTATAGCATCCCTACAGTGCAGAAGGAGGCCATTCAGCCCATTGAGTCTACACCGACTCTCCAAAAAAGCACTCAACCTCAGCCCACTGCCCCGCGTATCCCCTTATACTCGCGCATTGTTCATGACCTGTGCATCGTTGGTGTGTGGGAGGAATCCGGAGCACCCGGAGGAAATTCACACAGACATGGGGAGAACGTGCAAACTTCACGCAGTCGCAAAAGGCCGGAATGATGGAATAGTTCCAGCACAAAAAGAGGTTATTTAGTCCACTGATAGAAGTTTACAAGATTATGAGTGGCATGGACAGAGTGGATAGTCAAATGCTCTTTCCTAGGGTAGAAATGTCAAGTACTAGAGGATATAGGTTTAAGGTGCATGGGGAAATGTTTAGAGGAGATGTGCGAAGCAAGTTTTTTACACAGAGGGTGGTGAGTTTCTGGAACACGCTGCCCGGGGAGGTGATGGGAGCAGATACAATAGCAGCATTTAAAGGGCAGCGAGACAAATACATGAATAGGATGGGAATGGAAGGATACGGACTCTGTAAGTGCATAAGGTTTAAGTTTAGGCAGGGATCATGAACGACGCAGGCTTGGAGGGCCGAAGGGTCTGTTCCTGTGCTGTATTTGTTCTTTGTCCTTTGGGCCATGCGAGTGCAATTTTACTAGTTATACTCCCTTGCGCTTAGCCCATAGGTCTCCTCAGAAAATATTCATGCCTCGTTTCCTTCCCCATAAGAAAGGATTATTTTAGAGTTATAGTTATTTTTGTTTCACAATATTTTTGCCAGGTTGGCAAAAACACAGTGCAAAAAGTGTGTGCTGATCAGTGAAGAAGCTTAGGCCGGTACCTGATTGTAACATGCTGGTATACCCGCTTCCACAAACAGTGACGTTACTACTGAATCGCATCATCACAGCAAAGGTCACCCCTATAGTGATAGAAATACTGCTGAATGATCATCCCTTGAAAATGGAGATCATAGGATCATAGAATCCTACAGTGCAGAAAGAGGCCATTCGGCCCATCGAGTCTGCACCGACCACAATCCCACCCAGGCCCTATCCACATATCCCTACATATTTACCCACTAACCCCTCTAACCTATGCATCCCGGGACACTAAGGGGCAATTTAGAATGGCCAATCAACCTAGCCCGCACATCTTTGGACATGGGGGTTGCGGTTTCCGTCATTGGGGAACAGATGTACAAGCACCTCCAAACTGGCATCCAATTCCTGAGGCTGGAAGATATGAAGGCCAGACTAGCTGCCTACACGGGGGAACCTTTACAAATAAAAGGCACTACAATGGCCCTAATAACTTATAGACAGCAATCAACTCATCTCCCACTCGTTGTTGTACGTGGGGGGTGGGGGGAGTGGGGGATGTGTGTGCACAGACAAAGTCTTATGGGGAGAGATAGGCTCCAGCAGATCCGGCCCATCATGTTGGAGATCTTCAGGCTAGGCGAGGGGTGACTGTTCAAAGTTAGCAGTAGATACCCTGCAGTTTTTCAAGAAGGACTGGGAAAAATAAAAGGGGCCACAGTTAAGATCTATGTTGACCCCATTGCTAAATATTTCAGAGCAAGACCAATCCCATACTCCCTGTTGGAGAAGGTGGAAAATGAACTAAGGTGCCTCAAAAGTTTCGACATGATAAGGGCTGTTCAACTTGCAAAATGGGCTGAACCTGCAGTCCCCGTTCTTAAGCCCGACAAGTCAGTCCATCTCTGTGGGGATTACAAGCCAGCATTCAACCGGGTTTCCAAACTTGATTAGTACCCATGCCCCGAATTGAAGACCTGTATGCAAAGTTAACTGATCGTCAGACATTCTCCAAGTTGGACATGAGCCAATCTTCAGCTTGAATTGGATGAGTCTTCCTGAAAATGTCAGCACAGTAAGAAGTCTCACAACACCAGGTTAAAGTCCAACAGGTTTATTTGGTAGCAAACGCCACTAGCAATGTCAGCACACACAGGGGACTATACTCGCTCGCCCTTCAGGATCTCCTCAGCATGCGCCATATTCCAACGCGTTATTGAGAACATATTCCAAGGGCTACTCAGAGTGGTGGTGTATGTTGATGATGTCCTGGTCATGGGGGCTTTGTAACAAGAACACCTGGCAAAGAAGAGGTCTTGCAGAAATTCTCAAGATCCAAGTTTGCTTGAAGAGGGAAAATTGCGTCGTTCAAGTGACTGAAGTGACCTACTTAGATTATTGGGTAGATGGCAAAGGCTTATACCCAGTAGAGGATAAGGTGAAGGCCGTCAAGGAAGCAAAAACTCCAAGGAATACCACAGAGTTAAAGTCCTTCCTGGGATTAGCCAATTATTACAGAGAATCCATCCTGAATTTGGTTTCCGTGCCACCCCCTTGAAAACCCTACCACGAAAATACCAAAGGTGGTCCTGGGAAACGTCACAGGCCAAAGCTTTCGACAAAGTTCAACGACAGCTACTGTCATCTAACTTATTCACCCATTTTTACAGAAAGAACTCGTTCTGACATGCGACGTTTCCCCTTAGGGGAGGTTGGGCCGGTACTTTCACATCGCTTGAAAGACGGGACAGAAATGCCCATTGCGTGTGGATCCAGGACCCTTTCGGATGCAGAGTTGAGGCATTCTCAAATCGAGAAAGAGGGTTTGGCCGTCCTATTTGGTGTGAAAATGTTCAATCAATACGTTTGTGGTTTCCATGTTTTTAATCATGATGGATGCACACTCCAAGTGGTTGGAGGTGCATCACATGCGCTCCACATCCTCTCCTGCTACGATCAAGAAATTACAGCAAAATGTCTGCAGGCATGGAACACCGGAACATCAGAAGTCCTGGTTTCTGATAATGGCACAGCCTTTACTAGCAGTGATTTCCAGAACTTTGATCTGATTTGATTTGATTTATTATTGTCACAGGTATTAGTATACAGTGAAAAATATTGTTTCTTGCACGCTATAGGGACAAAGCGTACCGTTCATAGAGAAGGAAAGGAGAGGGTGCAGAATGTAGTGTTACCGTCAAAGCTAGGGCGTAGAGAAAGATCAACTTAGTGCGAGGTAGGTCCATTCAAAAGACTGATGGCAGCAGGGAAGAAGCTGTTCTTGAGTCGGTTGGTACGTGATCTCAGACTTTTGTATCTTTTTCCCGACAGAAGAAAGTGGGAGAGAGAATGTCCGGAGTGCGTGGGGTCCTTAATTATGCTGGCTGCTTTTCCGAGGCAGCGGCAAGTGTAGACAAAGTCAATGGATGGGAGGCTGGTTTGCGTGATGGACTGGGCTACGTTCATGACCCTTTGTAGTTTCTTGCGGTTTTGGGCAGAGCAGGAGCCATACCAAGCTGTGACACAACCAGAAAGAATGCTTTCCATGGTGCATCTGTAAAAGTTGGTGAGAGTCACAGCGGACATGCCAAATTTCCTTAGTCTTCTGAGAAAGTCCTTTGTGCTCTCTAATGGTGTCCGACACGTCCAAGCAGCACCTTATCATCTGTTGTCAAATGGACTGGCGGAACAGGTGATGCAAACTTACAAAAAACAGCACAAGAAAACAACTGGCTGCATCCATGGAGACCAGATTGGCACGATTCTTGTTTGACTACTGGACCACACCACACGCAACAACAGGAATTGCTCCAATGGAACTGCTCATGGGATGACAGCTTCATACCAGACTGAGTCTACTGCTCCAAAACCTGGCGGGTAGAAAAATAAACCACGATTCTGCAAGGGCAGGAAGAACATTTAAAACAGGTGATCTGATCCACCTGTGGAACTTCAGAGATGGTCCCAGTTGGGTCCCTGGGATCATTATGGAGAAAACGAGGCCGGTGTCTTACAAGTCCAGGCCAATTGTAAAGAAACATATGACCCATCTCAGGGGCAGGTAGCCTACTCCAGAGCAGGTCTCTCTACCGGCCCTGGAGGCGGCCACCTCTAATATCTGCCCCCAGCTTGAGGCCAACTCCACGTTAGCTCCTCCAGAAGATGAGGACACGTATTCTGAGATGGCAACAGAGGAAGCTGGCATTCCAGCTGAAGCAGAACATGAGGAGGAATCTGTATCAGTCATCGTGCGATGCTCCCTCCAGAAAGGAAGGGCCCCCATTCAGTTCGCACTGCCAGACCCAGACCTCAGACTGACTGCCAAGCAGCAGAAAGAACCTTCTTGTGGTGGAGGTATTGGGGGAGAAATAGACCTAAAGGGGGAGGGATGTTATGATGGCCACGAAGGACACAAAGGATCGTCATTGGATCTCCCTGGGGCGGCACGGTAGCACAGTGGTTAGCACTGCTGTTTCACAGCTCCAGGGTCCCGGGTTCGATTCCCGGCTCGGGTCACTGTCTGTGTGGATTTGCACATTCTCCCCATGTCTGCGTGGGTTTCCTCCGGGTGCTCCGGTTTCCTCCCACAGTCCAAAGATGTGCGGGTTAGGTTGATTGGCCAGGTTAGAAATTGCCCCTGAGATGCGTAGGTTAGTGGGATTAGCGGGTAAATATGTGAGGGTAGGGCCTGGGTGGGATTGTGGTCGGTGCAGACTCGATGGGCCGAATGGCCTCCTTGTGCACTGCAGGGTTTCTATGATTCTATGATACTTATTCCCCTGTGGGCTTTGTGGAGTGCGGCTCTTGCCTGTGTTATCATTAAAGGTTATGGTGATGGAAAACTAGACTTGGTGAAATGATTACATTTTCTAGCTTGATATTTAGCATCATCTGCCTCACTACATAAATGTCAATGTCGCCCATGGCCCATCCTATTGCTCCTGTAGATTATACATCAGATATTTTCTTCAAAAACTGGGCTTTCAAAGAGAACTAGTTCATTATCTGAAGAGTGAAAATGTGCAGGACTACAGGGAAGAGGTAGGAGAGTGACACTGGGCAAATTGCTCTTGTAGAGAGCTGGTGTAGACCCAAAGCCTGCCCAAAAATTGAGTTTATAATAATAATATATTTCATAAAGGCTTCAGTTAAGCAACTGTAATTTCATGGCAGTAGACTGTTTGAACCAGGTCTTATTTGTAAGGGTGACAGTTGATTAACCTATTCATGTTAAACGTGTTACTGCCATTTCACAATGTGAAAACCTAGGCCTTTATCTCTCGCAGAACTTTCTTTGATGTATTTGGTGGCTACAATCTGCCACCTAGTGGTGGAGAAGAGTATAGACCTTCTGTTTCATGAGGCTGGAAACAATTTGCTATGTTTTCACATAATACTGATAAGAATAATTCGAGTAATGGATTTTAAAAAAAATTTATGGCCACAGAGATTCATTCCGTTAATCACCTTGATTATCTTGGAAAGCTATAAATATAATAACATGCTGCACTGCTGAAATATGTGACCCTCTTTTTGTTGTACAGATGAAGTCCCTGACAGATGTGGCCCGTCAAATCTCACGCATGTTGTATGTTAAAGGTCATGGGAAATGCAAACACGAGTGGGTAGGTAAGAATACAAGGTCTGTACCACATAGTGTCATTATAAGAATCTGATAGGCTTAACGGTTTGGTTAATAAATAACTTCAGCGTACACTCATGTTGAGGGGCAGCACGGTGGCACAATGGTTAGCACCGCTGCCTCACCGCGCCAGGGACCCGGGTTCGATTGGGTCACTGTCTGTGTGGAGTCTGCACATTCTCCCCGTGTCTGCGTGGGTTTCCACCGGGTGCTCCGGTTTCCTCCCACAGTCCAAAAGGCGTGCTGTTAGGCACATTGGCCGTGCTAAATTCTCCCTCAGTGCACCCGGAGTGTGGCGACTAGGGGATTTTCACCCTAACTTCATTGCAGTGTTAATGTAAGCCTACTTGTGACACTAATAAAATAATAAACTTGTGGCCTCAACTAGATTTCTACATTTCCCTTCACCTGAATTCACCTTCTGCTTGGGCTAAAAAAAAAAACCCTGGTCAGTTCTGATGACTCACCTGATGAAGGAGCAGTGCTCTGAAAGCTTGTGATTCCAAGTAAACCTGTTGGACTTCAACCTGGTGTTGTGAGACTTCTTACGATGAATCTTAGGCCTGCCACGCATGCGGGAAAGAGCCACGCCTGCGCGGTTTTGGTTTGTTTACGTTGGTCAGGCCCATGTGCATGACCAATGGAACTTGGAGCTGAAGACAAAGGTCCCACGCGTCCGCACAAAAAGTAAAATACTCAAAAAGGACGCAAAAACCATGGGAGGAGAGAGAGAGAGAGCGAGGGAGAGACTGGAAGAGGTTAAACAAAAAGATGAGAGAAAAGGGAGAAGTTAAAAGCAAAGTTCCCAGTAAGGGAAGAATTCAGAGGCTGGAATGTTACCCCCGATCACGCCAACGGGATTTTCCCACCATGCCGCAGGGAATGGAGATTTGGCATGTCGCCAAATTCTCCATCTTCGCTGCAGCGGGAGCGTGGCATGAATGGCAGCGTAATAACTCCACGGAGGCGAAAATCCCGTCACCAAGTTACTTTATTTACACCATACACCTGTACACAGCCAGCTCTCCAGTCACTCCCTGCTGAATGCAGGCTGGGAGTCTGACACACCTGCTTTAAATAGGGAGCATGAGGCTCCCTGACTTAACCATCAGTTAAGACTCATCAGATATGTCTTTCAACACCAACCAAATAAACAAACTCAAATTAACTTAGGGACAAATTTACAGGGGCCGCTCCCCAAAAGGAAGGGGGAACAGCCCGAACCAAAAACAAAGTCGAAAGGAAACTTAAAACATCAAACCAAGAGGTGATTATCAGGGTCGATAATAAACCCCAGCCCCTGCGGTGTTAAGACTCATCAGGTAGTTCATACTCTAGCAAGCCAACCTCATTAGCCTGGCTGAAGTCATCACAGTAAGAGTTTTAACAACACCAGGTTAAAGTCCAACAGGTTTATTTGGTAGCAAATGCCATTAGCTTTCGGAGCGCTGCTCCTTCACAGACAGGTAAAATTGTGCAAAGAGAAGGTGTGCTTATTTTTATCGTACAGAGGTGTGCCATGATATCTGAAACCACTGCCATGGACCAAGATAAGCAGTCAAAAACACAATGAGAAGAAAACATGGAAAAACATCTCAGATGGTTGATTGCCATTCCCTGTATATTCAGTCCTTCTGCTTCTAAAAAGTGTTTCTTTATTGTGATTTTTTTTCAGTGGAAAGGACCAGTTGCTTTTCTCTTACTCACCACCATTTGCCTGGTGACATTTGCAGTTGTTCAATCGGTGCGCAAGCCGATGGAGAGAAATGGAACAAAGGCTTGGGAAGGCCTGCAAAGCACAACCTGCGATGATCCCTGTAGGTGAGTTGTTAGGGTCGCACAATTCAACTGAAAGGTGACTGTGAAGTCAAAACTATAAAAACATAGAAACATAGAAAACATAGAAGATAGGAGCAGGAGGAGGCCATTTGGCCCTTCGAGCCTGCTCCACCATTCACTACGATCCATGGCTGATCGTCCAACTCAATCCTGCTTTCTCCCCATAACCTTTGATCCCAATCACCCCAAGTGCTACATCCAGCTGCCTCTTGAATACATTCAGTGTTGTGACATCAATTACTTCCTGTGGTAATGAATTCCACAGGCTCACCACTCTTTGGGTGAAGAAACGTCTCCACATCTCCGTCCTAAATGGTCTACCCCAAATCCTCAGACTCTGATCTTTGGTTCTGGACACCCCCACCATCGGGAACATCCTCCCTGCATCTACCCTGTCTAGTCCTGTTAGAATTTTGTAAGTCTCTATGAGATCCCCCGCCCCCCCGCCCCTCATTCGTCTGAACTCCAGCGAAAACAATCCTAACCTAGTCAATCTCTCCTCATACATCAGCCCCACCATCCCCGGAATCAGTCTGGTCAATCTAAAGCAAAAACCTGAAGAAACTTCCGCTTTCTCGGTTCTCACAGAACAAAATGAATTCAAGCCCTTTGCACCTTTGCCTGTGTGTTCCTAATTGGTTTTAGGTACTCGAACACCAATATCAGTTCTTAGTCTTTTCTCCTTTCCTCCACATTCTTTTTGCATGATTACATGTGTAGTTAGGAAAGACCGTAAGTAACAGGAGGAGGATTAAGCCATTCAGCCTCTTGATCCTACCCCCCCAATCAATTAGATCATGGCTGATCTGATTGTGGCCTTATCTCCACATTCCCTGGCCCCATAGCCCTTGACTCCCTTCATGGAATCATAGAGTCATAGAATGCCTACAGTGCAGAAAGAGGCCATTCAGCCCATCGAGTCTGCACGAACAACATCCCCACCCAGGCCCTATCTCCGTAACCCCACGTATTTACCCTGCTAATCCCCCAGACACTAAGGGGCAATTTAGCATGGCCAATCAACCTAACCCGCACATCTTTGGACTGTGGGAGGAAACTGGAGAACCCGGAGGAAACCCACACAGACACGGGGAGAGCGTGCAAACTCCACACAGTCACCCGAGGCCGGAATTGAACCCAGGTCCCTGGAGCTGTGAGGCAGCAGTGTTAACTACAGTGCTGCACCTTAAGAGAATCCGTCACCCCTTGGCATTGAATGGCATGAACATCACTGAATCCCCCACTATTAACATCCTGGGATGAACAGTCAAAAATCTAACTCAGCCTTCACTGCGCTCAGCTTCACTTCCCAAAGACTAACGCCCTTTTGAGAGAAAAAAATTCCTTCCCATCTACATCTTAAATGGGAAACCCCTTATTCTATTTCAAATGACGTTAAAGGGATCAATTTTCCTGGTCACTTTCTGTTCTGGTGTTGGACTGGATCAGTGCTGCTAAAACACACAGAGCTCTGGCTAATTGTGGAGTATCTGGCCATTAATTTGGACCTGTCATTGTAAATCAGCAGAGGCTTTGTTCCCTCCCTATTCGTGTACCCATCCAGATGCCTCTTAAATGTTGCTAATGTGCCTGCTTCCACCACCTCCTCTGGTAGCGCATTCCAGGCACCCACAACTCCCTGGGTGAAAAACTCCCCCCGCACATCTCCCTTAAATTTTCTCCCTCTCACCTTGAACCTGTGGCCCCTCGTAATTGACACTTCCACCCTGGGAAAAAGCCTCTGATTATCCACCCTGTCTATGACTCTCATAATTTTGTAGACCCCTATCAGGTCTCCCCTCAACCTTCGACTTTCCAGTGAAAACAGTCCTAGTTTATTCAACCTCTCCTCATAGCCAACGCCCTTGAGACTAGGCAACCTAGTGAATCTCCTTTGCACTTTCTCCAAAGCTTCCACGTCCTTCTGGTAGTGTGGTGACCAGAACTGCACGCAATACTCCAAATGCGACCTAACCAAGATTTTATATAGCTGCAACATGATTTCCCAGCTCTTGAACTCAATGCCCCGGCTGATGCAGGCAAGCATGCCCTATGCTTTTTAAATCATCTTGGCCATCTGTATTGCCACTTTTAGGGAATTGTGGACCTGCACGCCCAGATCCCTCTGCATGTTAATGTTCCTAACGGTTCTGCCATTTAAAGTGTAATTACACTTAAATTTGATCCTCTAAACTGCATCACCTCGCATTTGTCCAGATTAAACTCCATCTGCCAAAGTCCCCAATCCATCTATATCCTGTTGCATCCTCTGACAAACCCCGGCACTGTCAGCAACTCCACCAATCTTTGCGTCATCCACAGACTTACTAATTAGACCACCCACATTTTCCTCCAAATCATTTATATATACTACAAGCAAGAGAGGTCCAAGCACTGATCCCTACAGAACACCACTAGCTTCAAATCTCCATTCTGAAAAACACCCTACCACTGTTACTCACTGTCTTCTATAACCAAGCCAGTTCTGTGTCCATCTGGCCAGCCCACCCTGAATCCCATGTGATTTTAATTTTTATACCAGTCTGCCATGTGGGACCTTGTCAGATGCCTTACGAAAGTCCATATAATCTACATCCACAGCCCTTCCCGCATCAATTATTTTTGTCACCTCCACCTCATTCATATGTTACTGTAGAGCCCACTCAGGCCCTACTCCACGCCTCCTCCCTGTCGGAAAAGCAAATGGAACCTAAAGGTAATGGAAATTTGCCAGATTGAGTCTCTGCTTCCAAATTTCCTGCCTTTTGTTCTACAGAGAATGAATATTTGCTGGGGGCAGAGGTCAAGAGAATTGGTCCCATAATCTCTGCTTCAGTAACCACTTGCGTTTGATGTTTCAAAAACCCTGTGCAAAACAAATCTTTTTAATTTGTCCTCTGTTATTCCAGCGATTACTGGAAACCTATGCCAATATTTTTAACTGATCTGCCAATCAATGGAAACAAAAATCTTTCACTGTTTATCCTCTCAAAATCTGTCAAAATTTTGAAAACATCCATTATATCCACCCTTAAATGCTTCTGTTCTGGAAAAAAAAGTTGCAATTCTTTCAAACCTTTCTTTATAACATACACATTCAATCTCAATTCCTTACTTTTTTATTTTATGCCTCTATAAACAAAATGTAGAATTGCATTTAATTTTATCATCTTTTCAATCTTGCCCTTCCATAGTTCATAGAATCATAGAATCCCCAGATTCAGTGCAGAAGGAGGCCATTTGGCCCATCGAGTCTGCACCGACCACAATCACCACCAGACTCCATTCCCATAACCCCACGTATTTACCCTGCTAATCCTCCTGACACTCGGGTGAATTTAACATGGCCAATCAACCGAACCCGCACATCTTTGGACTGTGGGAGGAAACTGGAGCACCCGGAGGAAACCCACGCAGACGCAGGGAGAACATGCAAACTCCACACAGACAGTGACCCAAGGCTGGAATGAAACCCAGGTCCCTGGCGCTGTGAGCCCCATAAAGTTAAAAATCTTTATGTCTGCATTTGAAAATCTTCTCCCAAAATGTGCCCCTTCACATTTCCCTACTTTGGATGATATGAGTCACCTATTCGCTCACGCCATTAAACTATTTTTTATCCTTCCTCAGTCCGTTGTACGCAGTTTGCCACCCCCTGTAAACATCAAAAACCTAATTTGGGGACATACTGTACACTTGTACGTAAGGCTGGAAAATGCAAAGACAAATCCAGTTATAGGAATTGCTAATAACAGGATCGCATGGTAAAGATATTAAGAATGAACAGCATGATTAGAATACCATTTTGTAGTTAAGATGTCTGCCACATGTGACTTTTAATACACATACATTTCCATGGACTGATGTTTCCCAACATATACAATTGTCCACTTACGAACTGCTGAGAAACATTATTTTAAAGGAATTTGCTGGGGTGCTATATTAGGAGATGAGTCTTTTTCCATCCACGTATATTCATACATGTAGGGGTGGCCTTTGAAAGAATACCACTGTGGCCTGTCTCCAGAGACTGGACAAAGGAGGGCAAGTGACAGCAATCTTTAACTTCCAGGCTTTATCCTCCCTTCAGGATGTTGGAATAAAACTGAGGCTTTCTGACTAAACCCCATCAACATCCCAAAGAAGGCTCCGCTCTTAAAGAACTGACACTGAAGTTGCCGGTCTCAGTTGTCTGTTGGCGTTGTTCCCCTTCTGCAAGTTCTAGACCCTGTCAGGAGCAGGCCTGAGCTGGAGTTGCTACTGGCAATTCTAGTCCCATGTCAGGTTAGCGGAGGTCCAAGTAAATGTATTTTCTAGATAATGCTGACCTGTGACATTGAGCACCTAACAGAGAACCACACTGTTCTTTCAGCTTCGTCATTACAGAGAGTGTCCCAGATGGTGTCGTCTACAATAAAAATGCTACAAAATATCAATCGACTTACAACTCCTGGTTAAACCTGATCAATATAGCAAACAGCAGCCTGGACATTGCCTCCTTTTATTGGACTCTGACCGGACGTGATATAAACGTGACTGATCCCACCTCCAAACTTGTAAGTAAATCTGTTCTGGTTTATCTAGTACTTCTGAGCCCTCTATTGTGCTTTTAAAATCAATCAAAATGCAAACATTTATTAGAATCCAAATAGAAAGATAGAAAGGACTTGCTACATATGTCGGCATCACTCAAAGTCAACAAGCCACCTGGTCCAAATGAAATGTGCTCATAAGTTGCTGAAGGAACCAAGGGTGGAGATAAGAGATACCCTGACCACAATCTTTCAATCCTCCTTGAACATTGGAGCAATGCCAGAGGACTCAAGGACTTTAAATATTATACTCCTGTTCAAAACAGAGGCGAGAGATAAACCCAGTAACGACAGGCCATTCAGTATAATGACAAACTAAAATACTAAAGACCATTATGAAGGACGATTCTCACTTGAAGAAGCATGGGTTAGTCAGAGATAGTCAGTATAGATTTGTTAAAGGCAAATTTGCTGGAATTTTACCAGCACACCCGCCCGAGGCTCGTAAGATCCCGCCCAAGGCCAACAGAGATTGCCATACTGTGAGCCTTGCTCGTCCCGATTTTGGGGGGGGTGTCCCGGTACAAATCCGGCCATTGGGTCTGTTTTGGTTAAGTTCTTTGATGCACTAACAAGGACGTTTGGGGCTGAAGGTAGTACAGTGGGTGTATATATGGATTTTCAAAAGCATTTGAAAAAATATCTCACGACAGACTTAATCAGGAAATAGAAGCACCTGATACTAAAGAGAGGGTGGTAACTGAGGTATAAAGTTGGCTATGGGATAGGAGACAGAGCATTGAGATGAATGAATGTTTTTTCTAACCATGAAGTATGAAGTGGGGCCCCAAGGTGGGGGGGGGGGGGGGGGTGTGTATTTGGGTGATTGTTTTTCCTATTACATATAATTTGGGTATAGGGAGTACAGTTATGACGTTTGAGAATATTATAGAAGTTGGCAACATTGTGAATAGTGACCAAGGAACCAGCAGACTTCAGGCGGACATGGACTGACTGGTGAAATGCATAGGCAGGTGGATGATGCTATTTAATGCAGCAAAATGTGAGACGATGTGCTTTGAGAGGAACAACATGAAGATGCAGTATAATCTGGAGGGGAAAAGAGAGGGAGGGTGGGGTAAGGTGCATTTTCACAAATCTTTAAATGTGGGAGGGCAAGTTGAGAAGGCAGTTAAATAAATATATGGAATTGTAAATAGGTGCACTGAACACAAGGAAGTCTTGCTAAATCTTTCCAACTCTCAGAATTATAGAATCCCTAGAGTGCAGAATGAGACCATTTGACCCATCGAGTCTGCACTGACCACAATCCCACCTAGGCCCTATCCCCGTAGCCCCATGTATTCACCTTGCTAGTCCCCTGACATTAAGAGGCAATTTAGCATGGCCAATTCACCTAACCTGCACATCTTTGGAGTGTGGGAGGAAACCGGAGTACCTGGAGGAAACCCACACAGACACGGGGAGAATGTGCAAACCCTACATAGACAGTGACCCAAGGCCAGAATTGAACCCGGGTCCCTGGTGCTGTGAGGCAGCACTGTGCCACCGTGGCACCCCCAAAGCATTGGAGAATGTGGGCATTGATCCCGCTACCTCTTGCATGCTCAGTGAGCACTCTACCATTTGAGCTAATTCCCCATTATAAAATTTCACCATCTGCCGTGGTGGGATTCGAACCCAGGTCGCGGGAGAGCAGGTCTCCAGTGATAATACCACTATGCCACCACCTCCCCAGTTATTTCTCAGCTGGAGTTTTGTTTACAAATCTAGGCACCGCTTTTTAGAACAATGGAGGGTTTTCGGGAGGAAGGCAGTGTGGTTATCTGGAGAAATTGGAGGTGCTGAGATTGTCCTCCTTCAGGCAGGGAAGGTTAAGGGGAGCTCTAATTAAGGAATTCAAAATTATTAGAGGTGTTGATTGAGCAAGTAAAGAGAAACTCATTTCCCAAGCAGGATGGCAAGCAGAAATCATACAATTAAACATGAATCAGGGGTGAAATTTCTTCACAGAGAGAGATGTTATTCTGGAATACACTGCCTGAAAAAATGGTGGAAGTGAATTCCATGGAAACTTTATGAAAGCAATTGAACATGTACCTAAAGAGCATTAATGTGCCAGGTGATTGGGGAGAAAGTGGAGTGAGGGATTAAATTAAACTACTCTCTCAAATAGCGAGCACAAACATAAAAAGCTTAATAACCTCCTTCTGTGCTATAAGATAAACTGAAGAGATTTTATTTAAACTATTTATGTTGGATTAGAGTTTCTGGCAATAAGTTCAGTACAAGTGTTCCCTTCTATTTAAACTCAGCATGTTTTTATATTGACAGACTAAAAGATTCGACTGTACAGTAATGAGGTGCTTCCACCACTAGGTAGCATTAGGTCCATGTTCTATGACACAAATGAAAGCATTGCATTCTTTTTTTTATTCCTGTTAATGTTGGGGTTAAACATTTGCAATGTTAAGCTGTGAAAGACATGGAACAATTCTATCACTTTTCAGGCAGCATCCTTGCTAACTGAGGGTTGCTTGATCTTGGATGTCACCATCTTCTTTTTAATGTTTTACTCCATCCCTTAACGTTACAAAGCCAATGCTCAGGAGTGGACGGGACAAATCCAAATCCATATGTTGCTTGCTCCAACAACCAAATTCGAAATCCAATTGAATCCAATCCAAGGTTCCCTTGGGAGAGACACACGCAAGATCCAAGCTGACAAGATGAGGCATTGCACCCCATCCTGGGCTTGATCTGATGCTTGATCTTAGCCAAAAGGCCAAGAAGTGATGGATGACACCATCGGGCAAAAGGAAGAGGCAGGCACCTCAGCCAGTGTAGGGACTGAACTCAGCGTTGTCAAGTATCACACACTAGTTATCTAGCTAGCTGAGTTAACCAGCCCCCAGGAAACAGTATTACTAAAGAATTACTGAAGGCTTATTTTAGGGGTTGCATTAACTTGTGATGGATGCCAATTGCTCACTTCCACTTGCCTTCATATTTTTAATTTTGCATTTATGTTAAACACCTCCCTGCCACTTGTGTTGGCCTGGTATTTTCAGTACCTGCATATTGTACATTTCCTGATGGAGAGAGTGGGCTGAATGATTTTTTTTGTTTGCGCATTGTGCTCTTAATATTGTTTTTACTATCCCAGGGTGAAATCCTGCTTCATGAATTGGGGAAATTGCCATTAAGGAACGTCAGTGTGCGTATTGCATCAAGTACACTTTCTTTCCCACATCAACTTTCCACTGACCTCAATATTCTAAAGGCGAAAGGTGATGCTTGGCAATCTATCATTTCAGCTGCATTAACTCTGCTGCTTGGCTCTTTTTAATCGTCATTTTTATTAATTATTCTTTTTTATAATTATCAATTTATTCCTGTGACATAGATTTTTTTGTGCTCAGCAAGTTGTTTATGCTTTCTTCATAACTTAAGATTTTTTTAAAAATTCTTGTTTAATGTTGTGCAAAACCAGACCTCAGGTAGATGCTGCTGGGTTTCTTGCTGAAGGGGAATAAGAGACTCACAAGCGTCTAATTGATTTCTGGAGGACTGGCAAAAGGTTTTTTTTTCTCCAATATAAACAGGAAGTGTTGGAAATGCTCAACACATCTGATGGTATTTGTACAGAGGGAAATAGAGGTCAGTGATCCTTTGAAAGAACTAGTGCAGATCGTGGACATGAAGCGTTGACTCTGTTTCTCTCTCCACCAATGCTGCTTGACCTGCTGAGTATTTCTAGCATTCTCTGTTGGTATTGGCGTGTCATGGTGGTATTGTCGCTGGACTAATAATCTAGTTAAACCCAGGGTAATTCTCTGGGGACCTATGTTCAAATCCCACTAGGGCAGATGGCAAAATTTGAATTTGGAAAAATCTGGAATTAAAAATCCAATGACGACCATGAAACCACTATTGATTGTTGTAAAAACCCATCTGATTCTCAAATGCCTCTTAGAGAAGGAAGGAAATCTGCTGTCCTTAATGGTCTGGCCTACATTTGACTCCAGACCCACAGCAATGTGGTTGACTCTTGAAATGCACCCTGAAATAGCCTCGTAAGCCACTCAGTTCAAGGGCAATTGGGGATGTGCAATAAATGCTGTCCCAGCGAGTGACGCCCAGATCCCATGAGAAATTATTTAACGATTCGGATTTTCAGCACTGTTTTCTCCTATTGTACGCTCCATACCAGACATTTGTAAGTGTATTTAATTTCAAATTAAATGAAAAAATAATTAATAAAAAATAACTAACCAGTAAAGAAGAAAATTGATTCGCAGACGTATTTATAAAGATTCTTCTTTCCAAAAACCTTCAGTTGTTGTATTTAATGGGTATCATTTGGTGATACAATAATGTAGAATTTGCCTCTAATGCTCCATATTTCGAACAGACTATTTTAAATTACAGGAATCCAGATAAGGAAAGTGAATTTTCATAAATTAATGAATGGCGTGCTTCACACAAAACTCTGGATTGTTGACAAGAAACATATATATATTGGCAGTGCTAATATGGATTGGAGAGCACTTACTCAGGTTAGTGTAATACCTTCTCAGTAATAAAGCATTCCTATTAATCATTGAGTGTCCAACAGCATTGGCTCGTTGGTGTAGGGATATATTTCTCACTTTGGGTGCAATTATTAGTGACTTTACAAGAGGTCCTGAGTTCAAATCCCATACGGGATATTTGCTGTTGTATCCCATTTTGGGCAGCACGGTGGCACAGTGGTTAGCACTGCTGCCTCACAGCTCCAGGGGCCTGAGTTCGATTCCCGGCTTGAGTGACTGTCTGTGCGGAGTTTGCTCATTCTCCCCGTGTCCGCGTGGGTTTCCTCCGGGTGCTCCGGTTTCCTCCCACAGTCCAACGATGTGCAGGTTAGGTTGATTGGCCATGGTAAATTGTCTGTTAGTGTAACAGGATGTGCATGTTAGAGGGATTAGCGGGGTAAATATGTGGGATTTCGGGAATAGGGCCCAGGTGGGATTGTTGTCGGTGCAGACTCGATGGGCCGAATTGCTTTCTTCTGCATTGTCGGGTTTCTATGATTCTACGATCATCCTAAGTCCTCAATTAGAAATCATAGAAACCCGACAGTACAGGAAGAGGCCATTCGGCCCATCGAGTCTGCACCGACCACAATCCCACCCAAGCCCTACCCCCATATCCCTACATATTTTACCCGCTAATCCCTCTAATCTACGCATCCCAGGACACTAAGGGGCAATTTTAGCATGGCCAATCAACCTAACCCGCACATCTTTGGACTGTGGGAGGAAACCGGAGCACCCGGAGGAAACCCACGCAGACACGAGGAGAATGTGCAAACTCCGCACAGACAGTGACCCAAGCCGGGAATCGAACCCAGGTCCCTGGAGCTGTGAAGCAGCAGTGCTAACCACTGTGCTAGCGTGCCGCCCGTTATTCATAAAATTATTTATTCGTAATTTATTCATAAAATGTTAATTTTTTGTAAAAAGAAATTACTATTCCAACTTTTTATCCACAATCTCCAATCCCATTGCAAGGGGAGCAGGGGTCCTTTCCAATTGTTATTTTTAAATAATATCAAAGATTATTCCACTTTCATCACAACTTTGTCTAATTGCTACGATCAAGTGAGGAGATATAGAATAGAAGAAAGAGATATAGAAACCCTACAGTGCAGAAGGAGGCCATTCGGCCCATCGAGTCTGCACCGACCACAATCCCACCCAGGCCCTACCCCCACATATTTTACCCGCTAATCCCTCTAACCTATGCATCTCAGGACTCTAAGGGGCAATTTTTAACCTGGCCAATCAACCTAACCCGCACATCTTTGGACTGTGGGAGGAAACCGGAGCACCCGGAGGAAACCCACGCAGACACGAGGAGAATGTGCAAACTCCACACAGACAGTGACCCGAGCCGGGAATCGAACCCGGGACCCTGGAGCTGTGAAGCAGCAGTGCTAACCACTGTGCTACCGTGCCGCCCAGAGAGGAGAGGAAGGATGACTCCACTCATTCCTTGCTCGTTGCTGGATTGCAACAATTTTTTTTCAAGGATATGCAGGGCAATTCAGTGAATGTTTAATTGTTCCCGTGCTGTGAATCTAAAGGACACAGACAGGTTTCCTTACGGTTTTTTAAAAAAGAAAATAGTACTTAGCATACTTAACACGGTCTAGGTTGAAATGATAAAAACGTTCCAATTTCCATACATACATGCAAAATGGATTACCAAGTTGCGAGGATAGATTAATTGATACTTTACACTCTAGTAAAGGTTAAAGTCAGACAGACCTTGTAGATTGATAACTTGGGTGGATCCAGGCTGAGCCTAGTGGTCCCTCAGGGTTCGGCATCGAGTGGTCAATTTATCTTTTCTTCTGGAGGCAATAACTGTTGGGCTGATTTATTTCAAAATCTCTGCCTGCAGCCAGTAGATAGTCAAACAACAGATAGGGATCAAACTTGCAAGTTGGATGAGGAAAGAGAGAGAGGCCCACATAGGAATCATACCACTTTGGCATCTTTTCTGCTTCTACCTGACCTGGAGAAAACAGTTTCTTGCAACACAAAAAAGAAGGTTCGCTGATTTGTCACATGATCCTCTCTCATCGTCTGACCAGTGACCCAAATATGGTCACGGCTAGTGGATTCAAAATGTATGGTTTCAACTTGATTAGCTAATGGCTTGGTGAATTCATGACTGCTTTGGAGGATTGTACTTAGCAGTCAGTTCCTAGAGTTTGGTGCCAATAATTGGGTGCCAAGCTCACCTCTGACCCAATTAGCTTCTCTGCATTTGATGATAGCATCACATTGGCAATGCAGACACAGAGTCCAGACCCGGAAATGATCTGGATTGAAGATCAATCCCGTGAGTATCCAAGCTGTCTGTATGATCTTGAAAATGACTACCCCGAATACATTTAACCTCTCACCCAGCCCAAAACATAAAAATAATTATGGAAAAGGCTGCTGAGTTGAAGGGGATCAGTGAATGATGCTGACAAAATGCCATCAATTTAAGCTGAATTATCCAGTTCCTCCTGTGGCTCCAATGCTAAAACAACAGAAATTGAAATTGTGATGTTCACAGCATCACCGAAACCTAGAAATTGGATTTACTAAGAGCAGCATTTGATATATTTTGTCACCTTGAGTTGCAGCAGATGGTATGGAGTAGAAATATTTGGTATATGCTGGCACTGTTAGTTCCAACAATGTAAATCAGATACAATTTCACATCAGCTATGGGAGCAGTAGTTCAACGTGATAGTTAACAGTTTTAGAACAATCTCAAGTCTGAACATGCATTGGTTGATTTGAATCAGGCAGATATAAATGCTCTTGTTCAGATCACTAGCAACATGTTGAGAAAAGCAACCACAAGAATTGATTTGAAGCAGATAACGAAAGTGGTCTGGTCGTGTAAATGCTGTATCAAGTAAATCTACAATTATCTGGATGATTTGGCTCCTATTATATTATGAAGCATAGTCACGGATCATTTACTGTAATCTCTGACAGGTGAAAGAATTGGGTGCTGTGGTTTACAACTGCAGTTGCCTTGCCAATGATTTCTCCAAAATCTTTGAAGCTTACTGGATCCTGGGACTGCCAAATGCCACCATCCCCTCGCCCTGGCCATCGTTTTATTCGACTAATTTTAACAAAGAAACACCTCTCGAAGTAAAACTGAATGGAACTGCCACAAAAATGTACTTATCAGTGAGTAGACACTTTTTTCAAAGAAATACCGCTGTCGGATATTCATTACAATATTGGTGCTGATGTATACGCTAATTTAAAAAAAAGTTTATTTATTAGTGAAACAAGTAGGCTTGCATTAACACTGCAATGAAGTTACTGTGAAAATCCCCTAGCCGCCACAATCCGGTGTCTGTTCGGATACACTGAGGGAGAATTTAGCATGGTCAATGTACCTAACCAGCACGTCCTTCGGACTGTGAGAGGAAACCGGAGCACACAGAGGAACCCATGCAGACACGGGGAGAACGTACAGACTGTGCACATACAGTGACCCAATTTATAATGACTGCAGGAACTGCTTGCATCTCTCTGTTATATTTTACATTTTGAGATCTGAGCTGTGGCTAGGACTGGTCCTGCTGTTTCTTCCCTGCCTTCAGTACTGATGCGCATCAATTGGACACGAGGCACAAAGCTTCGGTAAAAGAAGGCTTTTATTAACTAACAATGGAACTATCAGAACTTTAACACACTATCCCAGACTGAAGGGGTCCTGCCCGAGCAGGGGGTCTTATATCTCTCCCAGGAGGCGGAGCCCGACTGGGATGTGCCACAACAGTAACAACCACAGGTGTATCAATCCCACCCTAGCCCAACAACAACATTAGAACAATCCAACAACAACATTAGAACAATCCCACAGTGGGAACCAACGATGGTTCACCACAAGTACCTTCTGCTTATCTATGTTTTTTTACAATAGGGCAGGGTGAGGAGACAAACCCCTTTCTACCTCAGCCAGAATGGGGATTGAACCCTGCACATATTGGCACTGAGCCACATGCCAGCTGTCTAACCAACTGAGCTAACTGTGTGAACTCCGACCCCACTGTTGACCTGACATCACTAAAGGACTTAGCCTAGTGAGAAACAAGCGGCCATTCACTGTCATTTATCATACAAATATGTAGTGTATGAAATTTGTTTATTGGAGTCACTTTTCTCAATTGTTAAGGCACAACTTGTTGCATTAAGTGAGAACAATAGAGAGCGTCTTGCTGAGATGTGCTTGTGATGCTTAGCAAAAGCTGCTTTCAGAGGGCTGAGCGGAGAGCTTCAGTCAGACTGTCGGAAGAAACATTTAGTGGGCACGATACTTCACAACTTGTTATGCAATGCCGGCTAGCCTTATCAATGATGTGGAGATGCAGGCGTTGGACTGGGGTAAGCACAGTAAGAAGTCTCACAACACCAGGTTAAAGTCCAACAGGTTTATTTGGTTGCACGAGCTTTCGGAGTGTCGCTCCTCCTCACCTGAAGAAGGAGCGACACTCCGAAAGCTTGTGCTACCAAATAAACCTATTGAACTTTAACCTGGTGTTGTGAGACGTCTTACTAGCCTTATCAAGCCAGAGATCCTGTGAGTATGAATTCCTGTGTAGGTCCTGTATGTATTTGAGACCTGTTGATACAGTCTGCCACTTCCTGTCAAGCAGGCTGGATATTATCCCTGGAATTCCAAAGAGACAACCCTCACAGACATGGCTAGAGGTTGGGAGGAGGTAAATATATTAGGAAGAGGCCCTCACAGAATATACACGTTGGCATAGCCCAACCAGTTGGGTTGTCTGGTCTGTTTCTATGCTACAGTTTCTATGTAGTTCTGTGTTAACTAGAAGAAACCTCCTGAGAAGGTGTTGCTCCTCCCAAGTCTCCCCAATCTGAACGCTTTCAATCTCTCAGTCACAAACTCACGTGGATAAAATACACTGCTCCGAACACTTAACAGCCAATGGTTCAGGCCTGCCACATTGCTGAGATTGTTTATTTGCTTTATCTCTGTTTCCTATCCTTCTTATCGTCCCACTCCTCCAACTTTTCCCTCTTCTCCCTTTCTCCTGTTCTCCTTCCACTCCCCTATCCATAATCCTGCCCCTTCCCTGTTGACCTCTCCCTTTCTACCCTTCCACTTTCCCTCCTTCCCTCTTCCAACTTTCTCTCACCCTCTTACTCACTCTCCCTTCTCCTTACTCTCTCTGCCACTCTTCATTCCCTTTGCCTCTCCTTTCTTTCTCATCCCTCCTTGCTCCTTTCCTCTGTCACCTCCCCACCCCGTTCTGTTCCCATAGGTTTGGGAGCAATCTCGAGGACAGGTGTAACCCTGCAGGACTGAATGATGCGACAATGTTTAATGTCTCTCAGGTGATCAGCTCGTTGAAGGCACCACATTTAAAATAGGATCAAGGATGATATGGAGATGATATTGCAATCAATATAGATACTTTGTAACCGTGTACCTTCACATGATACAGAGACAACTATAATCAATCACTGTATTGTAATTGAGTAGAAAAATGCTCAAGCTATTGAAATTGTTATTCCATCTAGAGCTCACCTTCCAGGATGTGTGCCAAAGGTCGCACTACTGACCTTGAAGCAATTCTCAGTGGTATCAATTCTGCAAAGAAGTTTCTGTATGTTTCTGTCATGGAATATTTTCCAACATCACGTTTTCTACGACATGTCTTGTAAGTAAGATAATTTACCAGTGCACCAAGGGACACATCATAACAGTTCTGGTTTCATTGGAAACCTAAAATGTGAGTTGTTGCACCCATTCTATCTGCCATCCTCGTTCTTTTGTCCACAGCCCAGGCCCCCCATCCCCTTCCAGTCCTCCCAGTTAACAAACCGACCGAGAAAGAATTTAGAAAGCTGATGGGTATAGATGTAGAAATCATGGATGATCCATAAGGTTGACCTTAAGGACAAAAAGGAGGGAAGTGTGGAAGTTAAAATGCTCAGATTAAAACAATCATGCCTTCTCTGTAACAGCTTGTGAGAATGTTATCAGTTGCAGGCCTTCGAGGGAGCCTGTCTGCTTTCAGACTAATCTTCTTTTGCATAGGCCTCATAACATTCTGCTTTGTGACCTTCACCAGAGGGTGAGCAAGACCAGATTTTTTTTCCCATAAAAAATACCAAAGACGAGATATGGGGATATGCTATGCAAATGAAGGATTAGCAGAAGTCAATTTTTCATCGAATGAGAAAGGGCGAAAAGCCAGGATTTAATTGGCAAATATATATGTCAATGAAGGATGTGGACAAAATGCTTGTTCCTGATTTGCTGTAATTGACTATAACTGATGAGTTGTTTTTCCGTAACGTCAGAACCACTTCAGCCATTTTGATGGAAGAGGGGAGTTCTCCTTGTGCATAATTAAGACCTTGCATTGGATGCATGGTGTCTGCGCTGTTTGTATTAAGAGTTGACTAAGTGTGCCTAAGGTTGCTGGCTCCCAGGATCTCTGACAATGTTAAATCTCACTTTACAATCTAGATATTGGCCACATATTGATGACTCACTGAGAAAAGCAGCTATTGAACGTCATGTTCATGTTCAGATGTTGATTGGATACTGGAAACATACTGATAAATCCATGCTGGCTTACCTGCAGTCATTGCAAGCTCTAGGAAATATCAAGAAAGTCCATTTTGATGTGGTGAATAGCGCTTTATTTCACTAACATTTTACTAACTCTTAAATATGAGTTTATTCATTCTCAGCTAATTCTACAAAGTTGTTTGAAAGCTAAATTATCCGCAGGATAAACAGCAGTCTTTTACACTATTAACTCATTCCATGAAGCAACTTAATGAAAATACTGATGTTAGTAAACTGTTTAGAAAATTGTTCCAAGAAATTTATTGAAAAATATCTTTGATGCACTTCTTAGGACTTCCAAAAATTCTACCAGATACACAATTATTTTGAGGGGTTTCTAGTTTGAATTGTTTGATATATTTTATGCATAAAGTACACGTTGCTGGTGAACAATAAGCCAACATCTTAATGCTTCACAAATGTGATCCTTTTGCAGAAACTGTTCATTGTTCCTGTGGGAAAGTTTCACAATATTCCTTATGCGAGAGTATGTCACACCAAATACTTTGTGACGGAAAATGTTGCTTATATAGGTAAGAGCTTTATCTTCCATGCAGCGCTTTCTAAACTATCAATAAGCGAGGAATATGGGAAGATTGTGTTATCAAGTATTCTAGGATGTTTCAACAATTAAAAAATCCGTTTCAAGGATAATTTTGACATTCATGTAATTAGCTTTGATTGAACGGAAGCATCAGTGATGTTTACTGTCATCATCCCCAGCACCTACATCGCAAAATAATTTGATGAGTAAAAGCATTGATGAAATTTCCAGGTAAATGCAAAATTCCAAATTTGCTATTCCAATTTTGTAATTGCTCTGAAATGATTCTCGGATTTTTGCCTGTGTTCCCCGCTGATTCTTTGACTGGTACCACCAGTTAATATGTACCCCAGGATACTTCTGTTGATCTTAATACAGAATTGCAACCTTAGCCAGTCACATTTCTCTGGTCACTGAATCACGATCAGCTCTTTGTTCATATCTTTTAATCTGTTAAAACATATTTCATCCTTGTCACCAGCACATGCCATGCCTCAACCACTCCCCCACCAGCCGCCCCCCCCCGGCCCCACCCCACCCCGCAACCACATTTACTCCAAGACAGCGACGCATTTCATCTGACCATGAATCACGGATATAGATGAGTTCATTATCATTCCAAGGTGAAGGTTTTAAACTTGCATCCCTTGTATGAGTAATGGGCCTGAATTTTGAGTTTTGAGCTGGGGAGGGGGAAGGGGGGTGGAAGAGTGTGAAATTGCATGGACGGGATTCGCTCTGAGAGTCCGTCCGTCCTGACCTGGAAGCAATTTTACAGTGGGGTGGGCAAGGCTTCTGGGGGGAAACCCACCCTCACCCGAACTAAGGTCCTTAAAGGGCCACTTAATGGCCTATTCTGGCCCGGCCTCAATTTTTAGGCTGGTGGGCGATGACAGATTTGGGGCGGAGGGGGAGGAGGAAATAGAAAAATATAACCTACATCTTGGGCAGGAAAGGGGGCACCTCCATCAGAAGTTCCCCCCTCCCCCACCTCATCCCTCCCTCCAACCCCAGCCCTCGCCCCTGGACCCCAATCGTTCCTTCACAACCGCCGCCCCAGTTGTCCCCTGCCCTCCCTTTGCCGGGACTCCCGCTATTCATCTGGCAAGATTTTACGACCTTGCTCGAGCGAGACCGGAAATTCCCACCCGAGGTCAACAGACATTTCCATTGCCCGCCCCTCGCCCACTCCGATTCCGTGGCGGGTGGGGCGGTAGAATTCAGGTGATGACCTGAAACTTAGTCCCAGGCACATTGCTGTAGTTCCTCCTCCATCCACTGCAACGCTGTGCCTGGAGTGCCTGGAGAGCTGTCAGCCAATCTGATTGCCAGTGGCTCTCTAAGGCTGGGCTTCACCCATCCCGTCAACCCCCCTCTCCCCCTCTCCGCCCCCGGTAACGGGATGAAGTCCCACTTACTGCCAATCAATGTTTGTTCGAGAGTAAAATGACAGCAGATCCGATATCTCACCAGATGGCGGGGACTGAGCCCCCATCCCCATCCGAAATGTTCAGGTCGGGAAAATTCAGTTGACCATTTCATCTGGAATTATAGGGGAGCTGATACAAAGAATTGTTTGGCTTGCGGAAGAGATTCAACAGCCAATTGTTTTTACTTCTTCAGATTTTGGAGGGGGGCAGTTTCTAGTTTGCTTCAAACAGTAAATGCTATTTTGAATTATTAAATAAATCTTATTGGCTTACAGGTACTTCAAATTGGTCTTTTGACTATTTCAATTCTACAGCTGGTGTGGGTCTGCTCATTAATCAGGCTGAGGAAAATGAAGAAAAGCCTGGTGATACAGCTCACCATCAGCTGAAGGCACTCTTTCAAAGAGATTGGAATTCCAACTATTCCGTGACCTTGGATGATCTGGGAGATAATTCCAAATTTCCATTTAAAGTGAATGGACTACAATGATGCCTCGCTGAGAAAGAAATCACCTTAACCCCACAATCACACTTCCTAATTATAGCTGCAAGGATTTTGTTGGAAGTTAGAGGAAGAAAAGTGATTAAAAGTAAACCATTACATTATTAAAAGTCACGTATATTTTCTTGCAATGTCCATAACTATAAGCTAAGCTGTTAATGCTGTCCTGATTATTGGGAATAAAGTAACACTGCTTTTCCGGAGTGTGGCGACTAGGGGATTTTCACAATAACTTCATTGCAGCGTTAATGTAGGCCTACTTGTGACGCCAATGAATAGACTTTAAGCTTTATTAATTCTTTAAACCTGTTTCCATGGGAAGTTATGAATGAAACGGTGAGTCACTCTGTAATGCCAGGACATGGCCTAAGGTTGTATTCATGCACCAGCCATAGTTTTGCAGCAAAACGATCTCCATGTTGCTGCCATGCATGAAAGTGTTGCATGATGGGAATAACCTTGACTGGCATCACATTGGAGACATATCCTCAATTTCCCAGCACCTAATAATTTAACATCTCACCTGCAATGTGAGTGTGATCTTAGGCAGTTTGAGTTCAGGAAGAGACGGGAAGCAATTGGAAAATTATAATATCACCGAGTGGCAACCTCACCATCTGGTCAAACATCTCCCAGCTGCCAGATGTTTATTCATGAATAGGCCATTTGGCCCAATGAATTTTCAAGCCATTTCCTTTTGCCTTTGACCGTCACTTTACATGCATTGTGCCTTCTGGTGAATGTTACTTGCATTGTTACAGCAGGGTGAGCGTATTAAATTTAGCAATTCCACAACTCAGTTAGATTGTGAAACCATTAATATGTGTTTCCCTACAAAACAACAATTGCCACACTCCATAGAATAGAATCCCTACAGTGCAGAAGGAGGCCATTCAGCCCATCGAGCCTGCACCAACAACAATCCCACCCAGGCCCTATCCCTGTAACCCCATGTATTTACCCTGTTAATCCCCCTGACACTAAGGGGCAATTTAGCATGGCCAATCCACCTAACCCACACATCCTTTGGAGTGTGGGAGGAAACCGGAGCACCCGAAGAAAACATCCCCACGGGGAGAATGTGCAGACTCCACACAGACAATGACCCGAGGCCAGAATTGAACCCGGGTCCCTGGCGCTGTGAGGTAGCAGTGCTAATCACTGTGCCACCGTGCTGCCCCACACTTCTTTGGCTGTAAAGTGCTGTTTCCTGTATTTTGTAAATTTGTACAAATTCTATTTGAAATTCCTTAGGCTATACATTCAGCACAGCATGGTTCTTTAGAACACCGCTAAACACTCTTTTAGTAGTCACTAGGCCACCTCGGCAAATTTTATGTTTCCACTGAAATGCTGTCTTTTAAAGAGATTATTTGAAAATATACACAATGAACCTAAATAACATGGGTACAAGCATACATTAACACACACAAGTTAACTATTGTAGTCATGGCATAGAATTGAACTGAATTAGAAATAGATGTAGAACCATCTATTCCATTGCACACTCCAGAATGAGCTGGCAGATTAACTGCGAGTATATTGAGACAGGGAAAAGTCCCATAAAGGCATTTTTTATTGATTAAGTCCTAAACCTGTTGTTGGGTATAAAGTACATTGAAAAATGTTCCAACATAAGAGTTGCCAAAGTTATTTAATGAATGCACTGCATGATATACGATTCTGGCATGTAGACGAGGAAAGTTTCAGATTGTTTTCTTTATCTGTGCTGAGTTAACTGATTTCAGTTTAGATAGCTCATTAAGAGCACTACAGTTGAGTTTAATCTCTTTAGTTTAGCAAGGTAGAGAATGAAGAACAAGTTCCCCAATTATCATCCGGTAATCTTGCCCTGGAAAGAGCTCACGTTTTCACCCTAGACAAAGGCAGGATTGAGTTGAGTTCTGTTCCCCACACCATTCTCCACTGTCTATGATCAAGGATGACGATTGACCACACAGGTGAGCTGTAGAAGGGCTATGGGTGCCTTTGCAATGAGCACAATGAGCATTAAGAGGATAAAAGGGGACACGATGTGACAGTGCTAATGTCGATTACAGTTGTGATCACCCTGTACAGTGCAAATAAAATTAAACTTTCAAAGAGCTTAGCCTGTTTTCCATTCAATTTGAACATGGCAATTTGAGTCATTAGTAAAGTGACAGATCCTAGGCCTTAAGTAAATTGAATTATGAATGATGCGACATAATGTGTGTATACTTATTTCAAATGCTGCATAAAAATACAATGGACAGTTCATAGAATCATAGAATCCCTACAGTGCAGAAGGAAGCCATTTGGCCCATCGAATCTGCATCGAGCACAATTCCACCCAGGCTCTATCCCAATAACCCCACACATTTACCCGCCAGTCCCCAGACACTAGGGTGCAATTTAGCATGGCCAATCACCCTAACCAGCACATCTTTGGACAGTTACAACTTGAAATCTATTTTGTTGAAAATGTTTATGAATGTATAAAATAAAATATTTCTAACACAATAAATAATTGTCCTAGATCACCAAGATAATCTAGCAAAGAGTTAGATCTTCAAGGAAAATAGCTTGTGCTAGGGAGTTTGAAATTGATCTCAGAGAAAGTCATTAGCTATGGCCATATCACTCTAAGAAGTTTAACAACACCAGGTTAAAGTCCAACAGGTTTATTTGGTAGCAAAAGTGTGGCTTTTGCTACCAAATAAACCTGTTGGACTTTAACCTGGTGTTGTTAAACTTCTTACTGTGTTTACCCCAGTCCAACGCCGGCATCTCCACATCATATCACTCTAGACAGCATGTGGCCAATAATAACATTTAATAATCGGCGGCATGGTGGCTTAGTGGTTAGCACTGCTACCTTACAACACCAGGCACCTGGGTTCAATTCCGGCCTCGGGTGACTGTCTGTGTGGAGTTTGTATGTCCTCCCCATATCTGCATGGGTTTCCTCTGGGTGCTCCGTTTCCTCCCACAGTCCAAAGCTGTTCAAGTTAGGTTGATTGGCCATGCTAAATTGCCCCTTAGTGTCCCACAATATATAGGTTAGCAGGGTAAATGCGAAGGGTTACGGGGCAAGTCTGAGTAAGAGTTGGTGCAGACTCAATGGGTGGGTTTTTACAGCCTCGCTCGTCCCAAAACTGTTCTATCCTGCCCGAGGTCAAGGAACCTTTCCATCGTCTGCCCCTCGCCCGCTCTGATTCCTGTGGCACGCAGGGCGATAAAATTCTGGCCAATGAGCCCAATAGCCTCCTTCTGCACTGAAGGGATTCTATGAAACTGCAGCTTCGCTCTTACATTGAAATGGCATTTACTCCATATCAGGTAATAAACCATGCAGGACTACTTACCCAAGAGATTGGAGAGGTAGAGGGAGATGTTATCATGGAGAGATTTATCGTTGAAAACAAAGAATCTGAAGTTGATTTATTGGGATATGAAGAGAGTGGGGATTTGGTGAGGCAAGAGGAGGGGGCTTCATTGAAGTAACATGTTTTAAAGTTTATTTATTAGTGTGACAACTAGGCTTACATTAACACCATAATGAAGTTACTGTGAAAATCCCCTAGTCACCACACTCCAGCACCTGTTTGGGTACATTGAGGGAGAACTTAGCATAGGCAATTCACCTAACCAACACAAGTTTTGGACTGTGGGAGGAAACTGGAGCACCCAGAGGAAACCCATGCAGACACGAGGAGAATGTGCAAACTCCACACAGACAATCACCCAAGGCAAAGAATCGAACCTGCCTCCCTGGCACTCTAAGGCAGTAGTGCTAACCACTGTGCCACCCTGTGGCTGTGGGGTTTTGATCAAGCTGGTATTTCTGAAGGAAAAGACCTGGGAGAACAGCAAGAAATCTATCCAAACTAATTGGGCCCAGAGGTGGCAAATGAATAAACCCACTTTAGTGGCATTGTGTGAAGTAGATGTGAAGATTGGTGAAAGAAAATTATTGTAGTGGTGGGTAGCTTGTGGACTTTGAAGTTAATTTGATGGGGAAAGGGGGCTCTGAGGGTATGCACTGTTGGATTAGCCTGAATTAACTGCAATGAAGAGGGGTGGAGTTGGTAGCTAAGGTTTTTGGCTGGAGCAGATCAAGATGGTTTCGGACTTCATGGTTTCAGATTTATTGATAAGTTGATTTTTTTTCCCCTCAGATCTTGACTTCAGTGTAATTAATTCCGTGGTCGAGTCACCATCCCATCAATCATTGAATGACGCAAATGTCTAGAGGGACCTGGTAATGTTCAGCAATTCATTTTAGCAGGTCCCACATCTAAAGTTCCATTGTCACTTTATTAGTTGAATAACTTTGATATTCCTAATCGGATAATATATCACACAATATGGAAAGGTCAGGCAGGATTCCTGCCACTTGGTTGAAGTAATTGAGAAATATCATGGAAACTGGAGACCATTTGAGGAACAGCAAACAAATGTGAACAATATCTCTTCAGAAATCGAGTATGTATGTGACCTTTGAAATCTTGGGAGATCAAGATGAGTCTGCATCTTGTATCATTTCCATTACTAATATCCATTAGTTGTCTAGGAAACCAGAGTCTCTGTTCCGAATGGAAGCACTTATGAGAATGAATTTGCGACTGCCTATCTAAAATTAATGGAAGGGGGGAAAGAGATTGCGTTAAATAAATTTAGGCAGTGCTTTTTTAATACAGGCCCTGGCAAATTTATATGAATGCCAGCCTGAGTTCTGACTTTAACTGCATTAGTGTCTCCAGTTAACCTTGGGATATGTTAACGTAAACCCTGCAGTAAGATACTGCAGCATTTCTGCCACATGCAATGCCGACTAAAACATGTGATTGCATCAGGCAAAGCGCACAACACTGCTCCCCACACTCCCCATCCCCACCCCTCCATCTTCCCACTCATGTAACATAGGAAACTAAGCATTTATTGACTCAACAATCTATACCACAAGTCCAATATAAAATGATTTTGATTATTATGTTAAGTTTTTAAAAAATAGAAGTCTCTAGGAATGATAATGTGCTGCCAAAATAACATTGAGGTTAAAGTTATTGTTATTTATGTGCAAATGGTGCAAACGCCAAACAAGGGGGCAAATGCACGCTTAAATTCCAATATCCAAAATTAATTCTCCAAGGTGCGGCACTCCACAATTAACATCACAAAATGGCATTGTGCTGTCTGGCTTACCAACAAAATACTTTGAATGGCATGGCATTTCTGTATTTGCATGGTAGATACAAACTAAACTTGGCACAGAAAGTCAAATCATGTCCATTTTAGTCATAGTAGCCTTTTAACAATGTAATAATGAGATGGGAGGGCTGTTAAAGGAAGGTGATGGGAGGAGAGTCTGATATTGGAGGATATGCTATGGCATATTCTCAGTAGCAGGATTCAGGAGGCCAATTAAGTGCTCAGTTCAGAGCCACTTCATGTCTCTGCTATCATTTCACCTGCGTCAGGAGGGCCTGCCACCATGTATTAGGTAAACCCTGCCAACCTGCCAATGGATTCCTGGAAGATACCCTCCTTAATGGCTGTTCCATAGTCCCTGGAGAGGCCCCCTGGTGGGCAAATATGCCACTCCTGTGGCACACCCCTCACCCACCCCATTCGGCCCATTGGATCTGAACTGACTCTCCGACAGAGCATCTTGCCTAGGCTGTAGCCCCATAACCCCATATATTTACCCCACTAATCCCCCTAACCTACACATCTTGGGACACTAAGGGGCAATTTAGCATGGCCAATCCACCTAACTTGCACATCTTTGGACTGTGGGGGGAAACTGGAGTAAACCCACATGGGCATGGGGAGAAAGTGAAGACTCCTCACAGACAGTGGCCCCAAGGCCGGAATTGAATCCGGGTCTCTGGCGCTGTGGGGCAGCAGTGCTAACAACTGTGCCACCGTACCGCCATGTGTCTTTGCTACTTAAGTATTTCAGTACTTTACTACTTAAGTATTGAGACTCAGCAATTGCAGCAACACCAATAGTCTCAGTTAAAACAGAGGCTTTCTAATTCGCCATTGTTACAAACGCAATCAAAAGTAAACAGAATAACTCGAGAATATTTTGAAAAAAACATTCATTGCTAAATATGGAACTTGGTAAAGAAATGACATCTCCTCAGAACACAGTTTTCACTTCCTTATTTAGCATTTGTGAGCAAGAATACATACATAATAGAATTTTAAAAATTGATTGTAAGTTTTACAATGTTTCCAGTTCTGGCAATGGGTGACATGCAGCTCAGAAAGAGCTCGGCAGCAGAACAGAACGCTGCATAACTTGGTGTGGAGATGCAGGGGAGTCTAACATGTTTACATGATTCGTTCTATCCCAGTCTGCCAAGTTTACTCGTGAGAAACAGCCAACTGGACTTCAATCCATATTAGGTATTAATACAGAATGATGCACTTCAAGGGATTACAGTCAGGATTCCAAATAAAACAGTGCATCTGATTGGTCAGAAATGCTGTGAGTTAGAACTTTTTTCAACTGACTTAGAATCAAATATATTCAGTACAGTATTTGTTATGTCCTGTTAGCCACCATGTTACTGGTATGCGGGTTAAATTGTTCACTGGGTTCTTTATGATGCTGACGTGCAAAGCCTTTTGGCTGTCCTTTTCCTTATTTTTCTTTTCAATTGGTTTGCGTTTTTGTCAGGTATTAATAAAGTCAAGGATTTACGGGTCTTGAGTCACAAGTACAGAATGTCAGTGCTGGCTGCTGCATCCATTCAATCCTCTCGATATTTCGTTTGCTTGAGCTTCATAAAGGCAGGATTTTGATTTCATGCCCAAAATTGGGCACAAAGTGAGTGGAATTGGCATCAGGAGGCCCAGACGAATTTGGTTACAATCAATCTGGTGCAGGAGGGAAATTATCCACCTATCACACCACACCAGTCCTCATATTGGGAGGAGGAGCCGGCCTTGCAGGGGGTAACACACATGCCAGTCAATGGGTTGCAGAGCATTGCTGCCACCGCCCCACAAAAATACTACACGCAATTCTTCTGTGGACCATTCCTTCAGCATCCACTAGCAGTTGGGCTGCTCACTGCCACATGTTGGATCACAAAAGAATAGTTTGCAGTCACTATGAATTTAGGCACCGACATAGCAGTGACGGCACCCTCGTCAATGACCCAGTTTGTGCATTCCGTTAGACCTGGCGTTGTGGACTCCGGTGATGAGAAAGGCTCAGATTTAACTCCTGCTTTTTTCAAGTGGGCACAATGGGCCAAATGGCCTTCTGTGCTATGTTTCTGTAATTTGCTGAGGTTAACAGTGGATCATTACAATTACTCACACTGTCTTGGGCTAGGAAGGACGAAATCAGTTAGGTTTTCCACTTGCGTTTGCCATCAGTGCTTTGTTAGCTTATCACAGAATGCATTCAAGCAGTGGCAGGCATAGAGGTATGGGGAGGGATGGGATGTAATATCATGGTAGGTGTGGCACAGTGGCAGAATGGTTAGCACTGCTGCCTCACTGCTCCAGGGACCCGGGTTTGATTATAGCCTTGGGTGACTGTGCGGAGTCTACACATTTTTATCAATGACTTGGAGGAGGGGACTGAAGGGTGGATCAGTAAATTTGCTGATGACACCAAGATTGGTGGAGTAGTGGATGAGGTGGAGGGCTGTTGTAGACTGCAAAGAGACACAGATAGGATGCAAAGCTGGGCTGAAAAATGGCAGATGGAGTTTAACCCTGGCAAATGTGAGGTGATTCATTTTGGTAGGACAAAATTAAATGTGGATTACAGGGTCAAAGGTAGGGTTCTGAAGACTGTGGAAGAACAGAGAGATCTTGGGGTCCATATCCACAGATCTCTGAAGGTTGCCACTCAAGTGGGTAGAGCTGTGAAGAAGGCCTATAGTGTGTTAGCTTTTATTAACAGGGGGTTGGAGTTTAAGAGCCGTGGGGTTATGCTGCAACTGTACAGGACCTTGGTGAGACCACATTTGGAATATTGTGTGCAGTTCTGGTCACCTCACTATAAGAAGGATGTGGAAGCGCTGGAAAGAGTGCAAAGGAGATTTACCAGGATGCTGCCTGGTTTGGAGGATAGGTCTTATGAGGAAAGGTTGAGGGAGCTAGGGCTGTTCTCTCTGGAGCGGAGGAGGTTGAGGGGAGACTTAATAGAGGTTTATAAAATGATGAAGGGGATAGATAGAGTGAACGTTCAAAGACTATTTCCTCGGGTGGATGGAGCTATTACAAGGGGGCATAACTATAGGGTTCATGGTGGGAGATATAGGAAGGATGTCCGAGGTAGGTTCTTTACACAGAGAGTGATTGGGGTATGGAATAGACTGCCTGCAGTGGTAGTGGAGTCAGACACTTTAGGAACATTTAAGCGGTTATTGGATAGGCATATGGAGCACACCAGGATGATAGGGAATGGGATAGCTTGATCTTGGTTTCAGATAAAGCTCGGCACAACATCGTGGGCCGAAGGGCCTGTTCTGTGCTGTACTGTTCTATGTTCTCCCCGCATCTGCATAGTTTTCTCCGGGTGCTCCGGATTCCTCCCATAGTCCCAGAGATGTGCGGGTTAGGTGGATTGGTCATGCTAAGTTGCCCCTTAGTGTCAGTGAAATTAGTGAAAATACGTGGGGTTAAGTGGATAGGGCCTAGATGGGATTGTTGTTGGTGCAGGCTTGATGGGCTGAATGGCCTCCTTCTGCATTGTAGGGATTCTATGACTAATTCCTCCTTCGGCAGTGTATCTTTAACTTACAGAGACTGATGGGAAATGGCACATCCTCCAATAATGCTAAGCACAAACATTAGTTGAAATTGTGATATGAACTTGGTTCTCATAGTTGCTCGAGTATTACAATATATCTACTGGATATATTAGCATTAGAATTTTGATTGTGTATATGTGGGGATGGGGGTGATTTAGTCAGCAAACATTGCGAGCTGGTTGTGTTGCCACAATGATGGAGTATCTTTCTGACAATTACTGTGGAGATCCAGGATAATCTGAATGTGTTACTGGAGGGTTGCCAGTGCTTGGAGCATTAGTCATTATTTTCAGAGTGGAATTTGGAATCTGACCAAAAGAATAAGAAATGTAAATCTTATCTGGGATGAATTACCATTATTGCTTTTGCGCAATTTTTACATTACTCAGTTTAACACTCGAGATACAGAATTGTCCATTGTACCTGCTTACTTGCTCTTACTTTTGGAAACTACAAGACTGCTAAAAATATTTAACACTGAATGCCAATAATTTCTTTATTTAATGAAACTTGCAAAGAAACAACATGATATAATTATGGGGTGGGCGTAAGTGGAGTGCCCTTTCATAGGATCAATTCAGGCTCGATGGGCCGAATGGCCTTCTTCTACACTGTACGGCTTCTAAATAGCCAACACAAAAAAAAGGCATCCTCACGTAACATATTGTAAAAATTTCCTCTGTGCACCAAGTAAATCGTAAATATCTTCTTTGTAGTGCATCGGATGGGGGTAGGGGTGGGGGGGTGGGGGGGAGGGGGGAGTGGGGGGGGGTAGGGAGTGGGGGGGGTGGGGAGTGGGGGGGGCGGTCTGCCCCTGAGGTGATTGTTGATTGGCCACCTGTTATATAACCTGCCCTCGAGCCAATGGAAATAAAGTCACGCGGGATCTACCAATGATCCACCAGCTCCAGTTTCCACTCCCATGGTAAGATTTACTTTTATTATTTCAGGGAAACAAAAGTTTTAGAAAAAATATAAAATCAAGTAACATCTGCTGTATTTCTTTTTGATTCTCTTATTTTTACTGTGTATCCCACATGAATGTTTATTATGTTTACTGGGGCTCCAGAAGACCACGGCTCGTGATAGTTCTGACCCCCGAAGAGATATTACATCATCTTAGATTGAGAAAGTTACCCTTTGCTTTGTTGGGAGGGCGAACAATGTCACAGAGTGGTACTCAATGTTAAAGTCTATGAGTAAAGCCCTAAAACGTATCAAGCCAAAGGATTTAATAACTCTTCCTTCAGGGCCCAAGTTCAATTCTGGCCTTGGGTAATTGTCTGTGTAGAGTTTGCACGTTCTCCATGTGTCTGCGTGAGTTTCTTCTGGGTGTTCCGGTTTCCTCCCATTCTCCAAAGATATGCAGGTTAGGTTGACTGGTCATGTTAAATTGCCCCTTAGTGTCAGGGGAATTAGCAGAATAAATATGTGGGGTTACGGGGAAAGGGCCTGGGTGGGGTTGTTGCCGGTGCAGGCTCACTGGGCCGAACAGCCTCTTTCTGCACTGCAGGAATTCTTGTGGGTGGCACAGTGGCACAGTGGTTAGCACTGTTGCCTCACAGTGCCAGGGACCTGGGTTCGATTCCTGGCTTGAGTCAGTGTCCGTGCGGAGTCTGCACGTTCTCCCCGTGTCTGTGTGGGTTTCCTCCGGGTGCTCCGGTTCCCTCCCACAGTATGCTGGTTCGGTGGATTGGCCATGCTAAATTCTCCCTCAGTGTGCCCAAACAGGCGCCGGAGTGTGGCGACTAGGGGGTTTTCACAGTAACTTCATCGCAGTGTTAATGCAAGCCTACTTGTGACACTAACAAATAAACTTTAAAACTTTAAAGGATGATTCCATGAACTGTCTCTCCCAGTGAGAAAGTACTTTGTTTGGGAGTCTATCCACTGTGGAGTGGCTGGGTTTAGCAAATGATCACAGGAGTGAACCATTTCCCATCACTATGGCACACTCCACTCTCCCTCAATTAGATTGCACCACTACACGAGTCACTCAGAATTTGCCTTCAAATAATATCGAAGCCTGGTCGGTAATAGTTAAAATTTACATATTAATGCTGACTTGTTGTACAGCCACGCGTGTTCAGGGTTTTGTGAGAAACCTGAGCAGGCTGAAAATCACCGCTCAGAATCCTGTCTGTGTTATCTGTGTGGTGAACCATTGTTGGTTCCCACCAGGTAGTGCTGAGCCATGGTCTGGCCAGTACTATGAGTCTGTAGATATGTTACTGTTGGGGTTAGGGTTGGGCTGTTCTACCTGTTAATATAGTCCTATGTTGGCTCCGCCTCCTGGGAGAGGTATAAAGGTCACTGCTCTGCCTGGTGACCCTTTAGTCTGGGATCGTATACTGTATATAGTAGCTCTGTTATTGTTGGCAATAAAAGCCTTGATTTCCCGAGTACATCCAGCCTCTCGTGTGTTATATCGCGCATCAATCTGCTTGCTTGCAAAGAGCACAACATGACTTGAGGGGGGGGGGGGGGGGGAGGGTGGTCGAACAATAACTTTTCAAACTGAAAAAGGTCCTGCAGGATAGCAGGACCGTTCTGTGAGAGATATTACTGAAAATGTAGGTGAGAAAAATTGGATAATTCCAGAATAAGCGAAACATTGAATTATTTTGATCGATTGCAGCAACACGCCTTCAAGTAATATTTGATCAACAAAAATTTGATGAATTGTATCAATGCGGAATAGCATCTCCCGTCTTTTAAAATGAGATAGAAATTGACAAAAGTCAACTTTAGTAAATCCATTTCAGGGTTTGAAGTTAGATAACGTGCGCAGGAATTTGCTGGCTGAAGCATTCTTTCTATTCTGGAAACTGGTGAGTGAAAAATGATCTTTCCCTTGCTGTTTACACCTGCCATGCAACTCCCATACTGCACCGCAACCGAAAATAACAGGGGTGGCGCAGCCATGCCAACATCCTCTATAAAATGACCTGCTGGGGTTTCCAGGCAATCTGAATGCCACCTTCTTGGAGGTAAAGTCCTTGAGCATGCCTGGCTGTCCACTGCAAGGTTTGTCTGAGGGAGCAAGAGATCACGGCATTGCCTGCGTCTGAAAGCACATTTACAAGTGAAAGTCAACAGACAACTGTGTAAAATCACACAGTGAATTCGTCAAGTGGCATGTCTAAACATTTATACTTGTTGCAAACGTGGAGAGGTACAGAGCCAGAGTTAACAACATTTAAGTTGTGAATTGAACCTGCTGTAAGCTTCATCTCTGCCTGGCCCAGTCTTCTTTCTGCTACAGATGCATTACTGAGAGCAGTGGGAAGGGAGCCAACCTATTGTTATTCTGAGAGACAGCATCATCATCCTCGTCTTTTCCATTAGTATTAGTCATGGTTTCATATGGGTACAGTGCCAGTGAGATCAGTGAAGCACTGCCTCATTGTTACCAAGCCTGTTCCTTCCAAGCCACACACTTTCCTGACTTGGAAATATATCCCCTTTCCGTCACTGTTGCTGGGTCAAAATCCTGGAATTCCTTTCCTATCTGTACTCTGGGTGTACCTACATCACATGGTCTGCAGAAGTTCAATAAGGCAGCTCACCATCACCTTCTCAAGGGAGATTACGGATGGGCAATAAATGCTGGTCTAACCAGCGACACCCACATCCCGTAAATCAATTCTTAAAATGCTCCATGGGAATCTGCATGTTTTTAGATATCCCCAAAGTTCTATATATGGAATGGATTAGAAAGCATAGAAACCCTACAGTGCAGAAAGTGGCCATCTGGCCCATTAAGTCTGCACTGACCACAATCCCACCCAGGCCCTACCCCCATATCACTACACATTTACCCACTAATCCCTCTAACCTACGCATCTCAGGACACGAAGGGGCAATTTTAGCATGGCCAATCAACCTAACCCGCACATCTTTGGACTGTGGGGGGAAACCGGAGCACCCAGAGGAAACGCACATAGACACGAGGAGAATGTGCAAACTCCACACAGACAGTGACCCAAGCAGGGAATCGAATCCAGGTCCCTGGAGCTGTAAAGCAGCAGTGCTAACCACTGTGCTACCGTGCCGCACATGATTCCTTCACGTGAGCTGCTATTCTTTCACCATGAGGCCTGATGCAGCTCTCAATGCCTCTCAGTCCTTGATATACTGCCAAGAACATGCTTTAAAAAGAAACACTTCTAAATTTCTAATCTCCAGGTGGAGTTAGCATCTACTGGGGCTTGTGGAGAGTTTCATATTCCTAACACACTTTTCATGAACAAATGTTTCTCTTCTGAATAGTCTGACTCTAATTTAAGTTTACATCCTCTTGTCCTCAACCACACATCACCACTGTCAACCCCGCCACTGTCAACCCCACCGCTGGCAAACCCAAAACTGGCAACCCCACCACTGTCAACCCCACCACTGGCAAACCCAGCACTGTCAATCCCACCACTGTCAACCCCACCACTGTCAACCCCACCACTGGCAACCCCAGCACTGTCAAACCCATTACTGTCAACCACACCACTGTCAACCCCACCACTGGCAACCCCACCACTGGCAACCCCACCACT
Source organism: Mustelus asterias (assembly GCF_964213995.1). Classification (NCBI taxonomy): domain Eukaryota; kingdom Metazoa; phylum Chordata; class Chondrichthyes; order Carcharhiniformes; family Triakidae; genus Mustelus; species Mustelus asterias. Next base: position 54,577,103 of record NC_135818.1, on the reverse strand, counting down.
GTCAACCCAACCACTGGCAACCCCACCACTGTCAACCCCACCACTGTCAACCCCACCACTGTCAACCCCACCACTGTCAACCCCATCGTTGTCAACCCCGCCACTGTCAACACTACCACTGGCAACCCAACCACTGTCAATCCCACCACTGTCAACCCAACCACTGGCAACCCAACCACTGTCAATCCCACCACTATCAACACCACCACTGTGAACCCCACCACTGCACTCCCACCACTGTCAATCCCATCGCTGTCAACCCCTCCCCTGCAACCGCCCCCCCCACAAACTAGCATAAGAAAGTTTCTTACTTCCTTTCAAAAATTCTGAAAATCTCAATCAAATCATTGTTTATTCTCTTATATTCTAGGGAATACTCATAAATTAATGTAATCTTTCCTGTTACAGATCGTGGGGGTGTGGGGAGGTGCGTAATTAAAACAGCTCTGATTTCTCCTGTTGCCGCTTATCTGTAAACAGAATGATGTTTCAGAGTTTGATTTCCCCCACCCCCCCACCACACCCCCTACCGCCAAATAAGCACTGGTGCATTTCCAAACTCCTCATTTTAGTATGATCCAATTCTCTATTAGTAACACCACAGCAAACTCAAGCTAGAATGAATTAAAAGGGTTAGTTTATTTTACACACACTCAAAACATGGGAGGGTTCAGTTGCTACATAACCTAGACTACACTACATGTATCCAGGACAAAGCAGCCCACTTGATTGGCCCCATCCACAAACATTCACTGCCTCCAGCACCGACGCACGGCAGCAGCAGTGTGTACCATCTACAAGGTGCACCACAAGAACTCACCAAGGCTCCTTAGGCAGCACCTTCCAAATCCACGACTGCTATTGCCTCGAAGGACAAGGGCAGAAAATGCATGGGACTTTTATCACCTGGAAGTCCCCTCCCAAGCTACTCACCATTCTGACTTGGAAATATATTGCCTTTCCTTGGGTCAATAACCTGGAACTCCCTTCCTACCAGCACTATAGGTGTACTTACAAGGCATGGATTGCAGTGGTTCAAGATGGCATCTCACTGTACCACCTTCTCAAATGTAATGAGAGATGGGCAATAAATGCTTGCCAAGCCAGCGATGTTCACGTTCCCTGAATTAACTTAAAAAAAGCTCACTCCAGCAACAAGCAGGTTCTCAGCTCACTGTTGGCATTCCACTAGTCCCACTCCTCACTCTCTACCCACCAGAAACAGGTCCATTTTGTTCAAATTCTGCACATAGTCACCACTTCAGCCGAACCAAACTAAACCAAACCAAACCAAGCTGTTTTCCAAATTTTATGTTGAAACAGAATTTTTTTATTGATGACACATACACAAAATTGCAAATGAATTAACTGTAAGAAACTTAGCAAAGCAAAATCAATAATCCATGTGAGTAATACCCCACAGCAATTGTGTCAAAAATCAACAGCAGTTTACAGGATACAAATTTTGGTTAATCATATTTACACCAAAAATATTCGCATAGATTTGCATACGTTTTAAAGATTTATTGGAAAAGAACAAATTAAAGTTATATCTACTAAGCTCCACTGACGTTCTGAAATTAACCACTTGAGTGATGAATCCTCCTTTGTGACATTTGTACTGATTGTACGTTACTCACACGCATGCTTTAAATGTTTTGTTACACCATGTATTACAAGTATTAGTTCAGTGACTTGAAATCCACTATAATCGTTTCAGAAGTAATGTGTTGTAAAAAACTGAGTGGTGCGGTGGATTAGGCCACCCCTGAGACCTGGATCCAAGACTGATGAGATGGAAGTGCTCTCTACCTTCTGGCTGGAAGTATTTGATGTGAAATGAATTCTAGTGGGCACAGGCCAATCTCAGGAAATTGCTGCTAAATTGACGCTAGCCGGAATTCTCCAATGTCATTTGCCCGCCGGCGAGAGCGGAGAATTGGGCACTCAGCCAAATCTCCGTTCACTGCAGCGGGACCGGAGAATCCCAGCCACAGGCGAGGTCGGAGAATCCCAGCCAATGTCGCTCAGGCAGGCCTAATGATGACCAATGTGAGAAATGAGAAAACACAATACAGGTGCATTGTGATATCTGCTTCGAAATGGTGAGGCGAATTGAGTGAGCAATTGTCCAATTCCACTACTTAGGTCAGTGGGTCGTACTTCGTAATGTTTATTATTCAGAACTTGCAGATAATTCAAGTATGTTACTTTTAATTCGAGATGAAGTGCGAACTTTTAAAAATAATGTTAATCGCTGGCAAAAACTTAATGTCTTCATACTTATTCTTTGTTAACTATTCCTGTTTAATATAATTTGAATGTACAAATGATTTTGAGATAATGCCTCCTTATTAACACTTACATATTCATGAAACTAACTGTGGAGATGGTTACTCGATCAAGTTATGTGAAGACAAGAGGTCACTAATTGAAAACCATAGTTAAGATGTGTGTCACTGAATGATGATTTAAAGGCATGAAGCTTTGTCCCAGTTATATTTAGGTTTAAAGTAATTTCTGAGTAGCCTATGTATAGATATGCAAAACAGTGCATAACTTACTGAAGTAGTCAATATTTTAAATTCTGAATTTGTTATTGAACTCGTTCTATTATAATGTGAAAGTGTGATCTTTAACACCTAATGCAATATGAAATGTCCTTACTTGTTATACAAAACATCTCTCTAGCACAGAATAATCAAGTAAATATTTAGTTAAATACAGAAAACAGCAAAGGTAACTATTGTGTAAAAGCATCATATCACAATTGTAAATAAGGCCGTGAATGCCTTATTCCTTATTTTCTGCCTTTTTATCTTCTTTTGTCTCAGATTTAGTTATGGAGAGGGAAAGCGAGGGAGGTTGGGATATTTCCAAGAACTGCTTTTGTTCACTCTGAACCATTCCCCCCTTTCTTTGGAAAGGAGTAGATGTATCAGTGATAACTGTTGCTTCAGGAGCCATGTCTCCTTGTACTATGGAACTCTCAGTTAAGACAACTACAGTTCCTTCAGTTTTGGTATATCTCTTAGTGAAGGTGTGCCCTTCAGAAGATACAGTGTATTCTGGTTTGGGAGAATGAAATTCAGACAGGAATGAAGAACATTCTTTGGTGTACGTCACTGGTTCAGGTGTCCCACTGGCAGTTTGCTCTCGAATAAGATATTCTTTAGTGACAACTGTGGAATGTTCTGTTGGTTGGGTATGTTTTAAACCTTCAGGTAGTGAGGATATTGATGGGTGAGGACCTTGAAAGATTCCTGGCTTTTTGAGACTTTGTTGTTTCTCATTCGCCTTTGTAATTTTGGTTTCAGTCAGAGTAGTTTGACAGAGTCCAGATTCGCAGGTTGGAACTTGGCCTTGATGGCAAGATTCAAGCAAAGACGTCTTGATTGCTTTGGATGACGGTACATGCGTCGTGAAATCACCTGATTCCAGCAAGGCAAGCTCGGTTCTTGCAGTTGATGTCACTATTTGGCTGGGCTTCGTCACTTGTGTTCCTGATGTTGTGCTATCAGGGATTTTGCACGTGATTGTTACTGTGTGAGTTGTGTCACCTTCAGCTGATGTATGTTCAGTGCCTTCAACTTCTTTTGATGTCGGGGTGATTAATGGCGATACTTCATCTGAAGACCTTTTAGGTAAAATGTCATGGCCACCAGTTTTCACATCAGTCGCTTTGACACTAAATTTAACATGTCCTGAACTGGATGCTGGCATTGCATGTGCAACTTGCTTCTCGTCATCAGGGCCTTTTTCTTTTTTCCATGGGGATGAAAAGCTAATTTTTGGAAATTTAAACCAACTTGTCTTCCCCTTTGATGGAGAACTCTCATCGGTTGTTGCTAATTCAGCATCCTTTTGGCCTTTGAATTTAGGAACCGTTGTATTCAGATCCTCACCAATCTTTCCTTGAATTGAATGAAAAAGATGTGAGGGGATGAAAAAAAAGAGTATAAGGGAATTTAAATTTAATCTCATCAATTTTCTCTACTGTACTTTTCTGATCAACATTCAATTCCAATTCATATGGAAATAGATTCTTTCTTTTCTGAATGAATTAATATTAAGACATCTACACTGCTACTTCAGTCATTAACATCTGTAACTTCTTCATACTGTATAACTTCAAATGTGCATACTTTTCATCGTAGAGACTTTTATGGTTGAGAAAAGCTTTCCTCCTTCAGTCTCTGGCAGCTCTTTAATTACCGGACCTCAAAAGTCCAGAGCATGTCATTCATTCATCAAGATCAAACTTTGATTAAACTTTGAGGGTGGCACGATGGCACAGTGGTTAGCACTGGTGTCTCACATCGCCAGGGACCCAGGTTTGATTCCCGACTTGGGTCACCATCTGTGTGGAGTCTGCATGTTTTCCCTGCGTCTGTATGAGTTTCCGTCGGGTGCTCCGGTTTCCTCCCACAGTCTGAAAGACGTGCTGGTTAGATGCATTCGTTAAATTCTCCCTCAATGTACCCGAACAGGTGCCGGAGTGTGTGACTAGGGGATTTTCACAGCAACTTTATTGCAGTGTGAACGTAAGCCTACTTATGACACTAATAAATGAGCTAAACTAAAACTACTGCCAAGCATGTGCCTTCATTTTAGTTAAATAATCAGCAAAAGGGTTCTCAGTATCTCAACAATTGACTGATCGTGCTATTGATGATTTGTACTCAATGTATCATTGCAATATTTATTGACTATATGAGAATCAATTTTTTTGCTCCCTTCTTTAATGAATGGGCCTCAATTTTGATGGTATTTTCCTTCTGAGATGTGGTTAAATGGCTTCTGGAATCTCCTGTTTCTTTAGTGTTTATTACATAGACAACAAGGGTGATTGAGTATTATGTACTGAACTTTTCAGGCACACCTTCCTTTCATCATATTTACTTTAAAGCACTCCAACACCAAGTTCATGTCAACATCTCTCAGGCTAATTCATCTGCCATTTGAGCCAAAGCTAAGCATTACCAAATTGTCAGTTTTAACAAGATTTAACTTATCTAAATTTTATTAATGACCAAAAAGAGCACAGTTTGGGGCTGAATTGCCTGTCGCAGAACATCAGAGAGGTGACATTATCTTTTGAAGGTATTACAAACTGGTCAGTAAAGAACAATTATTTTCATTGGTTTTCAATGGAATAACAGTGTGAGTGACATGTAAATTGTCCACTTCACTCGAATGCCCAAATCTAAGTTCACCTCCCCAGATACGTTATTCCTCAATATTTCAAATTAATCCACTATTACTGTGAGGTGAAACAGTTTTCCTACAACATAACCAACTTAAACATTAAATGTCGTTAAATATCAGTACCTGGATCATCAGTCTCAGCCTTGGCAACATTAGGATCTTCAGATAGTGAGACATCTTTGCCTGTTGCTTCCGCGCCAAAGTCGACATCTGGAAAGTTAAATTTAGAAAGTGATACTCCAAATAATGACACTTTTGGCTCAGGTGGTTTCAAATGTGGACCTGCATCTTCTGCTGCAATATGGGCCGAATCAGCATCCACATTTAATCTTGATGAATGAGTGACATGCTCTGAACTTTTGAGGTCCAGTGGTATTCCAGGCACGACAGCTTCAGGTTTTGGCTGATTTGTATCAAGATTGACGTTATCTTGCATCGTTAATGGATTTTGGACATTTGACATTTTTAACAAGGTATCAGAGTCATGTAGTCCACGATCCCAAACATTAAGCTCACCAATGAACTTCCCATCAGCATCAACTTTAAATGTTTTAGATGTCTTCGCATCCATGCCACTTGCTGGTGTGCGCGCCTCAACATGTGGGCCTTTAAGATCTATCTCCGGTTTTCCAAGAGAAGAGTCAACATCCGTCTTCTTCATGCTAACATCGACTTCGGGATCTTTACATTTTGGAAGTGAAATTCCTAACGATGGCATTTTTAACTTCCCACCATCACCTTTGATCTTCTGGTCTGCAAAATCAACATCAACACCCATGTGTTGGACAGGAATGTCAGATGATTGCTTTTTAATGTCAACTGACGGTCCAGGAGTTGTTAGCAGTTCAGGTTTATATATGAATGAATCAACATCAAATGTACCTTTCACTTTTTGACGGGCACTGACAACGGATGGCATTTTAATCTCAGATATTTGAAGACTGGCATCAGGGCCTTCAAGATCAACAGCCCGAAGACTAAATTCACCTTCCATCTTCTCTAATTTGACATCTTTACCAGGAACCTTGACACGCACATCAGGTTTTGGTAGTGAGATGTCAACTGTAGGCTCAGTGACATCAACGGTCATTTTTGGAGCTTTGATGTCGGGCGTCGAAAATCCAAATTTCAGCGCTTTAAATTTTGGCAGTTTCATTCTTCCACCTCCCAACTGAATATCCACACCAGGTGCCTCCTTCTCAGCTTCACATTCCGGGGCTCTAACATCAACTTTCGGGACCTCAATACTTACTTCAGGTTTTCCAAGTGAAATCTCCACATCTGGTTTCCTCACATTCAAATCCATCTCTGGACCTCTGAATTTAGGAAGTGAGACACCAAATGATGGCATTTTCATCGATGGCATTTTGAAACTCCCACCATCTCCTTTCACCTTCAGATCTGCTGCTCCAACATCGACATCTACTGTTGGTGCATGGATATCAGTGGTTGGAGCTTTAATGTCCACTGACAGTCCAGGAGTTGAAATATCAACTTCAGCTTTAGGAATCGATGCATCAGCATCAAATTTCCCTTTCAATTTTGGAGCATCAACTTCAATTGAAGGCTTTTTGACCTCAGGCATTTTTAGACTGACATCTGGTCCTTTCAGGTCAATGTCTCCAACACTGATGTCACCGTCTCTCTTGCCTGGTTTTACATCAATACCAGGCACCGTCACGTCCACCTCAGCTTTTGGTATTGACATGTCAACTGTTGGTAGTTTAACATCAATATTGGGCCCTTTGATGTCAGGTGCTGAAATTCCAAATTTCGGGACTTTAAATTTAGGCATTTTTATTTTCCCTCCTTTTCCCTTGACATCTATATCAGGTGCCTCCACATCAACAACACATTCTGGGACACTGACGTCAATTTTCGGCCCTTGAATATCCACCTCAGGTTTTTCAACTGAAATCTCCACATCTGGTTTCTTCACACTCACATCAATCTCTGGACCTTGGAATTTAGGAAGTGAGACGCCAAACGATGGCATTTTCATCGATGGCATTTTGAAACTCCCACCATCACCTTTCACCTTCAGATCTGCTGCTGGAACATCAACATTTACAGTTGGTGCATGGATATCAGTGGTTGGACCTTTAATGTCCACTGACAGGCCAGGAGCTGAAATGTCAGCTTCAGGTTTAGGAACGGATACATCAGCATCAAATTTTCCCTTCACTTTTGGAACATCAACTTCAATTGAAGGCTTTTTCACTTTGGGCATTTTTAGACTGACATCTGGTCCTTTCAGTTCAATGTCTCCAACACTGATGTCACCTTCTAACTCGCCTGGTTTTACATCAATATCAGGCACCATCACGTCCACCTCAGCTTTTGGTATTGACATGTCAACCTTTGGTAGTTTGACATCAATGTTGGGCCCTTTGATGTCAGGTGCTGAAATTCCAAATTTCGGCACTTTAAATTTAGGCATTTTAAATTTCCTTCCTTTTCCCTTGACATCTATATCAGGTGCCTCCACATCAACTTCACATTCTGGTACACTGATGTCAATTTGCGGCCCTTGAATATCTACCTCAGGTTTTTCAAGTGAAGTCTCCACATCTGGCTTCTTCACACTCACATCAATCTCTGGACCTTGGAATTTAGGAAGTGAGACGCCAAACGATGGCATTTTCATCGATGGCATTTTGAAAGTCCCACCATCACCTTTAACCTTCAGATCTGCTGCTCCAACATCGACATCTACTGTTGGTGCATGGATGTCAGTGGTTGGAACTTTAATGTCCACTGACAGTCCAGGAGCTGAAATGTCAGCTTCAGGTTCAGGAATCGATGCATCAACATCAAATTTCCCTTTCAATTTTGGAACATCAACTTCAATTGAAGGCTTTTTCACCTTAGGCATTTTTAGACTGACATCTGGTCCTTTCAGGTCAATGTCTCCAACACTGATATCACCTTCCAACTTGCCTGGTTTTACATCAATGCCAGGCACTACCATGACCACCTCAGCTTTTGGTATTGACATGTCAACTTTTGGTAGTTTGACATCAATATTGGGCCCTTTGATGTCAGGTGAAGAAAATCCAAATTTTGGTACTTTAAATTTAGGCATTTTAAATTTCCCTCCTTTTCCCTTGACATCTATATCAGGTGCCTCCACATCAACATCACATTCTGGGACAATGATGTCAATTTTCGGCCCTTGAATATCTACCTCAGGTTTTTCAACTGCAATCTCCACATCTGTCTTCTTCACACTCACATCAATCTCTGGACCTTGGAATTTAGGAAGTGAGACGCCAAACGATGGCATTTTCATCGATGGCATTTTGAAACTCCCACCATCACCTTTAACCTTCAGATCTGCTGCTCGAACATTGACATCTACTGTTGGTGCATGGATATCAGTGGTTGGAGCTTTCATGTCCACTGACAGGCCAGGAGCTGAAATATCAGCTTCAGGTTGAGGAATGGATGCATCAGCATCAAATTCCCCTTTCATTTTCGGGATTCCAATATCAAAAGACGGTTTCCCCACCTTGGGCATTTTTAGACTGACATCTGGTCCTTTGAGGTCAATGTCTGCAACACGGATATCACCTTCTAACTCGCCTGGTTTTACATCAATAGCAGGCACTGCCACGTCCACCTCAGCTTTTGGTATTGACATGTCAACTTTTGGTAGTTTGACATCAATGTTGGGCCCTTTGATGTCAGGTGCTGAAATTCCAAATTTCAGTCCTTTAAATTTAGGAATTTTTATTTTCCCTCCTTTTGCTTTGAGACCCATATCAGGTGCCTCCACATCAACATCACATTCTGGGACACGAATGTCAATTTTTGGCCCTTGAATAGCTACCTCAGGTTTTTCAAGTGAAATCTTCACATCTGGCTTCTTCACACTCACATCAATCTCTGGACCTTGGAATTTAGGAAGTGAGACGCCAAACGATGGCATTTTCATCGATGGCATTTTGAAACTCCCACCATCACCTTTAACCTTCAGATCTGCTGCTGGAACATCGACATCTACTGTTGGTGCATGGATATCAGTGGTTGGAGCTTTAATGTCCACTGACAGGGCAGGAACTGAAATATCAGCTTCAGGTTTAGGAATGGATGCATCAACATCAAATTTCCCTCTCATTTCTGGGATACCAATATCAAATGACGGTTTTTTCACCTTGGGCATTTTTAGACTGACATCAAGTCCTTTCAGGTCAATGTCTCCAACACTGATATCACCTTCTAACGTGCCTGGTTTTACATCAATCCCAGGCACTGTCACATCCATCTCAGCTTTTGGTATTGACATGTCAACCTTTGGTAGTTTGACATCAATGTTGGGCCCTTTGATGTCAGGTGCAGTAAATCCAAATTTTGGAACTTTAAATTTAGGCATTTTAAATTTCCCTCCTTTTTCCTTGACATCTATATCAGGTGCCTCCACATCAACATCACATTCTGGGACACTGACATCAATTTTCGGCCCTTGAACATCTACCTCAGGTTTTTCAAGTGAAATCTCCACATCTGGCTTCTTCACACTCACATCAATCTCTGGACCTTGGAATTTAGGAAGTGAGACGCCAAACGATGGCATTTTCATCGATGGCATTTTGAAACTCCCACCATCACCTTTAACCTTCAGATCTGCTGCTGGAACATCGACATCTACTGTTGCTGCATGGATATCAGTGGTTGGAGCTTTAATGTCCACTGACAGGGCAGGAACTGAAATATCAGCTTCAGGTTTAGGAATGGATGCATCAACATCAAATTTCCCTCTCATTTCTGGGATACCAATATCAAATGACGGTTTTTTCACCTTGGGCATTTTTAGACTGACATCAAGTCCTTTCAGGTCAATGTCTCCAACACTGATATCACCTTCTAACGTGCCTGGTTTTACATCAATCCCAGGCACTGTCACGTCCATCTCAGCTTTTGGTATTGACATGTCAACCTTTGGTAGTTTGACATCAATGTTGGGTCCTTTGATGTCAGGTGCAGTAAATCCAAATTTTGGAACTTTAAATTTAGGCATTTTAAATTTCCCTCCTTTTTCCTTGACATCTATATCAGGTGCCTCCACATCAACATCACATTCTGGGACACTGACATCAATTTTCGGCCCTTGAACATCTACCTCAGGTTTTTCAAGTGAAATCTCCACATCTGGCTTCTTCACACTCACATCAATCTCTGGACCTTGGAATTTAGGAAGTGAGACGCCAAACGATGGCATTTTCATCGATGGCATTTTGAAACTCCCACCAGCACCTTTCACCTTCAGATCTGCTGCTGGAACATCGACACCTACTGTTGGTGCATGGATATCAGTGGTTGGAACTTTAATGTCCACTGACAGGCCAGGAGCTGAAATGTCAACTTCACGTTTAGGAATGGATGCATCAGCATCAAATTTTCCCTTCACTTTTGGAACATCAACTTCAATTGAAGGCTTTTTCAACTTGTGCATTTTTAGACTGACATCAGGTCCTTTCAGTTCAATGTCTCCAATACTGATGTCACCTTCTATCTTGCCTGGTTTTACATCAATACCAGGCACCATCACATCCACCTCAGCTTTTGGTATTGACATGTCAACGTTTGGCAGTTTCACATCAATGTTGGGCCCTTTGACATCAGGTGCCGAAAATCCAAATTTTGGTACTTTAAATTTAGGCATTTTAAATTTCCCTCCTTTTCCCTTGACATCTATATCAGGTGCCTCCACATCAACATCACATTCTGGTACACTGACATCAATTTTCGGCTCTTGAATATCTACCTTCGGTTTTTCAACTGCAATCTCCACATCTGGCTTCTTCACACTCACATCAATCTCTGGACCTTGGAATTTAGGAAGAGAGACGCCAAACGATGGCATTTTCATCGATGGCATTTTGAAACTCCCACCATCACCTTTAACCTTCAGGTCTGCTGCTGGAACATCAAAATCTACTGTTGGTGCATGGATATCAGTGGTTGGAACTTTACTGTCCACTGACAGTTCGGAAGCTGAAATGTCAACTTCAGGTTTAGGAATGGATGAATCAACATCAAATTTCCCTTTCATTTTCGGGATACCAATATCAAATGACGGTTTCTCCATCTTGGGCATTTTTAGACTGACATCTGGTCCTTTGACATCAATGTCCCCAACACTGATATCACCTGTTAACTCGCCTGGTTTTACATCAATACCAGGCACTACCACGTCCACCTCAGCTTTTGGTATTGACATGTCAACTTTTGGTAGTTTGACATCAATGTTGGGCCCTTTGATGTCAGGTGCTGAAATTCCAAATTTCGGTCCTTTAAATTTAGGCATTTTTATTTTCCCTCCTTTTCCCTTGAGATGTATATCAGGTGTGTCCACATCAACTTCACATTCTGGGACACTGACGTCAATCTTCGGCCCTTGAATATCTACCTCAGGTTTTTCAAGTGAAATCTCCACATCTGGCTTCTTCACACTCACATCAATCTCTGGACCTTGGAATTTAGGAAGTGAGACGCCAAACGATGGCATTTTCATCGAAGGCATTTTGAAACTCCCACCATCACTTTTCAACTTCAGATCTGCTGCTCCAACATCGACATCTACTGTTGCTGCATGGATATCAGTGGTTGGACCTTTAATGTCCACTGACAGTCCTGGAGCTGAAATGTCAACTTCAGGTTTAGGAATCGATGCATCAACATCAAATTTCCCTTTCAATTTTGGAACATCAACTTCAATTGAAGGCTTTTTCACCTTGGGCATTTTTAGACTGACATCAGGTCCTTTCAGGTCAAAGTCTCCAACACTGATATCACCTTCTAACTTGCCTGGTTTTACATCAATACCAGGCACCGTCAGGTCCATCTCACCTTTTGGTATTGACATGTCAACTTTTGGTAGTTTAACATCAATGTTGGACCCTTTGACATCAGGTGCAGTAAATCCAAATTTTGGCACTTTAAATTTAGGCATTTTAAATTTCCCTCCTTTTCCTTTGAGATCTATATCTGGTGCCTCCACATCAACATCACATTCTGGGACACTAATGTCAATTTTCGGCTCTTGAATATCTACCTCAGGTTTCTCAAGTGAAATCTGCACATCTGGCTTCTTCAAACTCACATCAATTTCTGGACCTTGGAATTTAGGAAGTGAGACACCAAATGATGGCATTTTCATCGATGGCATTTTGAAACTCCCACCATCACCTTTAACCTTCAGATCTGCTGCTCCAACATCGACATCTACTGTTGGTGCATGGATGTCAGTGGTTGGAGCTTTAATGTCCACTGACAGTTCGGAAGTTGAAATGACAACTTCAGGTTTAGGAATCGATGCATCAGCATCAAATTTCTCTTTCAATTTTGGAACATCAACTTCAATTGAAGGCTTTTTCACCTTGGGCATTTTTAGACTGATATCAGGTCCTTTCAGGTCAATGTCTCCAACACTGATGTCACCTTCTAACTTGCCTGGCTTTACATCAATACCAGGCACTACCATGTCCAACTCAGCTCGTGGAATTGACATGTCAACTTTAGGTAGTTTGACATCAATGTTGGGCCCTTTGACATCAGGTGCCGAAAATCCAAATTTTGGTACTTTAAATTTAGGCATTTTAAATTTCCCTCCTTTTCCCTTGACATCTATATCAGGTGCCTCCACATCAACATCACATTCTGGTACACTGACATCAATTTTCGGCTCTTGAATATCTACCTTCGGTTTTTCAACTGCAATCTCCACATCTGGCTTCTTCACACTCACATCAATCTCTGGACCTTGGAATTTAGGAAGAGAGACGCCAAACGATGGCATTTTCATCGATGGCATTTTGAAACTCCCACCATCACCTTTAACCTTCAGGTCTGCTGCTGGAACATCAAAATCTACTGTTGGTGCATGGATATCAGTGGTTGGAACTTTACTGTCCACTGACAGTTCGGAAGCTGAAATGTCAACTTCAGGTTTAGGAATGGATGAATCAACATCAAATTTCCCTTTCATTTTCGGGATACCAATATCAAATGACGGTTTCTCCATCTTGGGCATTTTTAGACTGACATCTGGTCCTTTGACATCAATGTCCCCAACACTGATATCACCTGTTAACTCGCCTGGTTTTACATCAATACCAGGCACTACCACGTCCACCTCAGCTTTTGGTATTGACATGTCAACTTTTGGTAGTTTGACATCAATGTTGGGCCCTTTGATGTCAGGTGCTGAAATTCCAAATTTCGGTCCTTTAAATTTAGGCATTTTTATTTTCCCTCCTTTTCCCTTGAGATGTATATCAGGTGTGTCCACATCAACTTCACATTCTGGGACACTGACGTCAATCTTCGGCCCTTGAATATCTACCTCAGGTTTTTCAAGTGAAATCTCCACATCTGGCTTCTTCACACTCACATCAATCTCTGGACCTTGGAATTTAGGAAGTGAGACGCCAAACGATGGCATTTTCATCGATGGCATTTTGAAACTCCCACCATCACTTTTCAACTTCAGATCTGCTGCTCCAACATCGACATCTACTGTTGCTGCATGGATATCAGTGGTTGGACCTTTAATGTCCACTGACAGTCCTGGAGCTGAAATGTCAACTTCAGGTTTAGGAATCGATGCATCAACATCAAATTTCCCTTTCAATTTTGGAACATCAACTTCAATTGAAGGCTTTTTCACCTTGGGCATTTTTAGACTGACATCTGGTCCTTTCAGGTCAAAGTCTCCAACACTGATATCACCTGCTAACTTGCCTGGTTTTACATCAATACCAGGCACCATCAAGTCCATCTCAGCTTTTGGTATTGACATGTCAACCTTTGGTAGTTTAACATCAATGTTGGACCCTTTGACATCAGGTGCAGTAAATCCAAATTTTGGCACTTTAAATTTAGGCATTTTAAATTTCCCTCCTTTTCCTTTGAGATCTATATCTGGTGCCTCCACATCAACATCACATTCTGGGACACTAACGTCAATTTTCGGCTCTTGAATATCTACCTCAGCTTTCTCAAGTGAAATCTGCACATCTGGCTTCTTCAAACTCACATCAATGTCTGGACCTTGGAATTTAGGAAGTGAGACACCAAATGATGGCATTTTCATCGATGGCATTTTGAAACTCCCACCATCACCTTTAACCTTCAGATCTGCTGCTCCAACATCGACATCTAATGTTGGTGCATGGATGTCAGTGGTTGGAGCTTTAATGTCCACTGACAGTTCGGAAGTTGAAATGTCAACTTCAGGTTCAGGGATGGATGAATCAACATCAAATTTCCCTTGCATTTTCGGGATACCAATATCAAATGATGGTTTCTCCATCTTGGGCATTTTTAGACTGACATCTGGTCCTTTGAGGTCAATGTCTCCAACACTGATATCACCTTTTAACTCTCCTGGTTTTACATCAATATCAGGCACGACCACATCCACCTCAGCTTTTGGTATTGACATGTCAACCTTTGGTAGTTTGACGTCAATGTTGGGCCCTTTGATGTCAGGTGCTGAAATTCCAAATCTCGGTGCTTTAAATTTAGGCATTTTAAATTTCCCTCCTTTTCCCTTGACATCTATATCAGGTACATCCACATCAACATCATATTCTGGTACACTGACGTCAATTTTCGGCCCTTGAATATCTACCTCAGGTTTTTCAACTGCAATCTCCACATCTGGCTTCTTCACACTCACATCAATCTCTGGACCTTGGAATTTAGGAAGTGAGACGCCAAACGATGGCATTTTCATCGATGGCATTTTGAAACTCCCAGCATCACCTTTCACCTTCAGATCTGCTGCTGGAACATTGACATCTACCGTTGGTGCATGGATATCAGCGGTTGGAGCTTTAATATCCACTGACAGGCCAGGAACTGAAATATCAGCTTCAGGTTTAGGAATGGATGCATCAACATCAAATTTCGCTCCCATTTTCGGGATACCAATATCAAATGACGGTTTTTTCACCTTGGGCATTTTTACACTGACATCAGGTCCTTTCAGATAAATGTCTCCAGCACTGATATCACCTTCTAACGTGCCTGGTTTTACATCAATCCCAGGCACTGTCACGTCCATCTCAGCTTTTGGTATTGACATGTCAACCTTTGGTAGTTTGACATCAATGTTGGGCCCTTTGACGTCAGGTACAGAAAATCCAAATTTTGGTACTTTAAATTTAGGCATTTTAAATTTCCCTCCTTTTCCCTTGACATCTATATCAGGTGCCTCCACATCAACATCACATTCTGGGACACTGACATCAATTTTCGGCCCTTGAACATCTACCTCAGGTTTTTCAACTGCAATCTCCACATCTGGCTTCTTCACACTCACATCAATCTCTGGACCTTGGAATTTAGGAAGTGAGACGCCAAACGATGGCATTTTCATCGATGGCATTTTAAATCTCCCACCATGACCTTTAACCTTCAGCTCTGCTGTTGGAACATCAATATCTACTGTTGGTGCATGGATATCAGTGGTTGGACCTTTAATGTCCACTGACAGTCCTGGAGTTGAAATGTCAACTTCAGGTTTAGGAATCGATGCATCAACATCAAATCTTCCCTTCACTTTTGGAACATCAACTTCAATTGAAGGCTTTTTCACCTTGGGCATTTTTAGACTGACATCAGGTCCTTTCAGTTCAATGTCTCCAACACTGATGTCTCCATCTATCTTACCTGGTTTTACATCAATACCAGGCACTGTCACATCCATCTCAGCTTTTGGTATTGACATGTCTACTTTTGGTAGTTTGACATCAATATTGGGCCCTTTGACATCAGGTGCTGTAAATCCAAATTTTGGCACTTTAATTTTAGGCATTTTAAATTTCCCTCCTTTTCCCTTGACATCTATATCAGGTGCCTCCACATCAACATCACATTCTGGTACACTGACGTCAATTTTCGGCTCTTGAATATCTACCTCAGGTTTTTCAACTGAAATCTCCACATCTGGCTTCTTCACACTCACATCAATCTCAGGACCTTGGAATTTAGGAAGTGAGACGCCAAACGATGGCATTTTCATCGATGGCATTTTGAAACTCCCACCATGACCTTTAACCTTCAGATCTGCTGCTGGAACATCGACATCTACTGTTGGTGCATGGATATCAGTGGTTGGAGCTTTCATCTCCACTGTCAGTTCGGAAGTTGAAATGTCAACTTCAGGTTTAGGGATGGATGAATCAACATCAAATTTCCCTTTCATTTTCGGGATTCCAATATCAAATGACGGTTTCTCCATCTTGGGCATTTTTAGACTGACATCTGGTCCTTTGAGGTCAATGTCTCCAACACTGAAATCACCTTTTAACTCACCTGGTTTTACATCAATATCAGGCACGACCACGTCCACCTCAGCTTTTGGTCTTGACATGTCAACTCTTGGTAGTTTGACATCAATGTTGGGCCCTTTGACGTCAGGTGCTGAAATTCCAAATTTTGGTCCTTTGAATTTGGGCATTTTTATTTTCCCTCCTTTTCCCTTGACATCTATATCAGGTGCCTCCACATCAACATCACATTCTGGTACACTGATGTCAATTTTCGGCCCTTGAATATCTACCTCAGGTTTTTCAACTGAAATGTCCACATCTGGCTTCTTCACACTCACATCAATCTCTGGACCTTGGAATTTAGGAAGTGAGACGCCAAACGATGGCATTTTCATCGATGGCATTTTGAAACTCCCACCATCACTTTTCAACTTCAGATCTGCTGCTGGAACATTGACATCTACTGTTGGTGCATGGATATCAGTGGTTGGAGCTTTAACGTTCACTGACAGGCCAGGAGCTGAAATATCAGCTTCTGGTTTAGGAATGGATGCATCAACATCAAATTTCCCTCTCATTTTCGGGATACCAATATCAAATGACGGTTTTTCCACCTTCGGCATTTTTAGACTGACATCAGGTCCTTTCAGGTCAATGTCTCCAACACTGATATCACCTTCTAACGTGCCTGGTTTTACATCAATACCAGGCACTGTCACATCCATCTCAGCTTTTGGTATTGACATGTCAACCTTTGGTAGTTTGACATCAATGTTCGGCCCTTTGATCTCAGGTGCAGTAAATCCAAATTTTGGTACTTTAAATTTAGGCATTTTAAATTTTCCTCCTTTTCCCTTGACATCTATATCAGGTGCCTCCACATCAACATCACATGCTGGGACACTGACATCAATTTTCGGCCCTTGAATATCTACCTCAGGTTTTTCAACTGCAATCTCCACATCTGGCTTCTTCACACTCACATCAATCTCTGGACTTTGGAATTTAGGAAGTGAGACGCCAAATGATGGCATTTTTATCGATGGCATTTTGAAAGTCCCACCATCACCTTTAACCTTCAGATCTGCTGCTGGAACATCAACATTTACAGTTGGTGCATGGATATCAGTGGTTGGACCTTTAATGTCCACTGACAGGCCAGGAGCTGAAATGTCAGCTTCAGGTTTAGGAACGGATACATCAGCATCAAATTTCCCCTTCACTTTTGGAACATCAACTTCAATTGAAGGCTTTTTCACTTTGGGCATTTTTAGACTGACATCTGGTCGTTTCAGTTCAATGTCTCCAACACTGATGTCACCGTCTCTCTTGCCTGGTTTTACATCAATACCAGGCACTGTCACGTCCATCTCAGCTTTTGGTATTGACATATCAACCTTTGGTAGTTTCACATCAATGTTGGGCCCTTTGACGTCAGGTGCAGTAAATCCAAATTTTGGTACTTTAAATTTAGGCATTTTAAATTTCCCTCCTTTGCCCTTGACATCTATATCAGGTGCCTCTACATCAACTTCACATTCTGGGACACTGACATCAATTTTCGGCCCTTGAATATCTACCTCAGGTTTTTCAAGTGAAATCTCCACATCTGGCTTCTTCACACTCACATCAATCTCTGGACCTTGGAATTTAGGAAGTGAGACGCCAAACGATGGCATTTTCATCGATGGCATTTTGAAACTTCCACCATCACCTTTAACCTTCAGATCTGCTGCTGAAACATCAACATCTACAGTTGGTGCATGGATATCAGTGGTTGGAGCTTTAATGTCCACTGACAGTCCTGGAGCTGAAATGTCAGCTTCAGGTTTAGGGATGGATGAATCAACATCAAATTTCCCTTTCATTTTCGGGATACCAATATCAAATGACGGTTTTTTCACCTTGGGCATTTTTAGATTGACATCAGGTCCTTTCAGGTCAATGTCTCCAACACTGATATTACCTTCTAACTCGCCTGGTTTTACATCAATACCAGGCACTGTCACGTCCACTTCAGCTTTTGGTATTGACATGTCAACTTTTGGTAGTTTGACATCAATGTTGGGCCCTTTGATGTCAGGTGCTGAAATTCCAAATTCCGGTCCTTTAAATTTAGGAATTTTTATTTTCCCTCCTTTTCCCTTGACATCTATATCAGGTACCTCCACATCAACATCACATTCTGGGCCACTGACATCAATTTTCGGCCCTTGAATATCTACCTCAGGTTTTTCAAGTGACATCTCCACATCTGGCTTCTTCACACTCACATCAATCTCAGGACCTTGGAATTTAGGAAGTGAGACGCCAAACGATGGCATTTTCATCGATGGCATTTTGAAACTCCCACCATCACCTTTAACCTTCAGATCTGCTGCCGGAACATCGACATCTACTGTTGGTGCATGGATATCAGTGGTTGGACCTTTAATGTCCACTGACAGTCCTGGAGTTGAAATGTCAACTTCAGGTTTAGGAAACGATGCATCAGCATCAAATTTCCCTTTCACTTTTGGAACATCAACTTCAATTGAAGGCTTTTTCACCTTGGGCATTTTTAGACTGACATCTGTTCCTTTCAGGTCAATGTCACCAACACGAATGTCACCTTCTATCTTTCCTGGTTTTACATCAATACCAGGCACTGTCACGTCCACCTCAGCTTTTGGTATTGACATGTCAGCTTTTGGTAGTTTAACATCAATATTGGGCCCTTTGATGTCTGGTGCAGTAAATCCAAATTTTGGTACTTTAAACGTCGGCATTTTAAATTTCCCTCCTTTTCCCTTGACATCTATATCAGGTGCCTCCACATCAACATCAAATTCTGGGACACTGACATCAATTTTCGGCCCTTGAATATCTACCTCAGGTTTTTCAACTGCAATCTCCACATCTGGCTTCTTCACACTCACATCAATCTCAGGACCTTGGAATTTAGGAAGTGAGACACCAAACGATGGCATTTTCATCGATGGCATTTTGAAACTCCCACCATCACCCTTAAGCTTCAGAGCTGCTGCTGGAACATCGACATCTACTGTTGGTGCATGGATATCAGTGGTTGGACCTTTAATGTCCACTGACAGTCCTGGAGCTGAAATGTCGACTTCAGGTTTAGGAATCGAAGCATCAACATCAAATTTTCCCTTCACTTTTGGAACATCAACTTCAATTGAAGGCTTTTTCACCTTTGGCATTTTTAGACTGACATCAGGTCCTTTCAGTTCAATGTCTCCAACACCGATCTCACTTTCTATCTTGCCTGGTTTTACATCAATACCAGGCACCGTCACGTCCACGTCAGCTTTTGTTATTGACATGTCAACTTTTGGTAGTTTGACAACAATGTTGGGCCCTTTGATGTCAGGTGCTGAAATTCCAAATATCGGTCCCTTAAACTTGGGCATTTCTATTTTCCCTCCTTTTCCCTTGACATCTATATCAGGTGCCTCCACATCAATTTCACATTCTGGGACACTAACGTCAATTTTCGGCCCTTGAATATCTACCTCAGGTTTTTCAAGTGAAATCTCCACATCTGGCTTCTTCACACTCACATCAATCTCAGGACCTTGGAATTTAGGAAGTGAGACACCAAACGATGGCATTTTCATCGATGGCATTTTCAAACTCCCACCATCACCTTTCAACTTCAGATCTGCTGCTGGAACATTGACATCTATTGTTGGTGCATGAATATCAGTGGTTGGAGCTTTAATGTCCACTGACAGGCCAGGAGCTGAACTGTCGACTTCAGGTTTAGGAATGGATGCATCAACATCAAATATCCCTCTCATTTTCGGGATACCAATATCAAATGACGGTTTTTTCACCTTGGGCATTTTTAGACTGATATCAGGTCCTTTCAGGTCAATGTCTCCAACACTGATATCACCTTCTAACGTGCCTGGTTTTACATCAATCCCAGGCACTGTCACGTCCATCTCAGCTTTTGGTATTGACATGTCAACCTTTGGTAGTTTGACATCAATGTTGGGCCCTTTGACGTCAGGTGCAGTAAATCCAAATTTTGGGACTTTAAATTTAGGCATTTTAAATTTCCCTCCTTTTCCCTTGACATCTATATCAGGTGCCTCTACATCAACTTCACATTCTGGGACACTGACATCAATTTTCGGCCCTTGAATATCTACCTCAGGTTTTTCAAGTGAAATCTCCACATCTGGCTTCTTCACACTCACATCAATCTCTGGACCTTGGAATTTAGGAAGTGAGACGCCAAACGATGGCATTTTCATCGATGGCATTTTGAAACTTCCACCATCACCTTTAACCTTCAGATCTGCTGCTGAAACATCAACATCTACAGTTGGTGCATGGATATCAGTGGTTGGAACTTTAATGTCCACTGACAGTCCTGGAGCTGAAATGTCCACTTCAGGTTTAGGAACGGATGCATCAACATCAAATTTCCCCTTCACTTTTGGAACATCAACTTCAATTGAAGGCTTTTTCACTTTGGGCATTTTTAGACTGACGTCTGGTCCTTTCAGTTCAATGTCTCCAACACTGATGTCACTGTCTATCTTGCCTGGTTTTACATCAATGCCAGGCACTGTCACGTCCACCTCAGCTTTTGGTATTGACATGTCAACTTTTGGTAGTTTGACATCAATATTGGGCCCTTTGACATCAGGTGCTGAAATTCCAAATTTTGGGACTTTAATTTTCGGCATTTTAAATTTCCCTCCTTTTCCCTTGACATCTATATCAGGTGCCTCTACATCAACATCACATTCTGGGACACTGACATCAATTTTCGGCTCTTGAATATCTACCTCAGGTTTTTCAACTGCAATTTTCAGATCTGGCTTCTTCACACTCACATCAATCTCAGGACCTTGGAATTTAGGAAGAGAGACGCCAAACGATGGCATTTTCATCGATGGCATTTTGAAACTCCCACCATCACCTTTAACCTTCAGATCTGCTGCTGGAACATCGACATCTACTGTTGGTGCATTGATATCAGTGGTTGGACCTTTAATGTCCACTGACAGTCCTGGAGCTGAAATGTCGACTTCAGGTTTAGGAATCGAAGCATCAACATCAAATTTTCCCTTCACATTTGGAACATCAACTTCAATTGAAGGCTTTTTCACCTTTGGCATTTTTAGACTGACATCAGGTCCTTTCAGTTCAATGTCTCCAACACCGATCTCACTTTCTATCTTGCCTGGTTTTACATCAATACCAGGCACTGTCACGTCCACGTCAGCTTTTGTTATTGACATGTCAACTTTTGGTAGTTTGACATCAATGTTGGGCCCTTTGATGTCAGGTGCTGAAATTCCAAATATCGGTCCCTTAAACTTGGGCATTTCTATTTTCCCTCCTTTTCCCTTGACATCTATATCAGGTGCCTCCACATCAATTTCACATTCTGGGACACTAACGTCAATTTTCGGCCCTTGAATATCTACCTCAGGTTTTTCAAGTGAAATCTCCACATCTGGCTTCTTCACACTCACATCAATCTCAGGACCTTGGAATTTAGGAAGTGAGACACCAAACGATGGCATTTTCATCGATGGCATTTTCAAACTCCCACCATCACCTTTCAACTTCAGATCTGCTGCTGGAACATCGACATCTATTGTTGCTGCATGAATATCAGTGGTTGGAGCTTTAATGTCCACTGACAGTCCTGGAGCTGAAATGTCGACTTCAGGTTTAGGAATGGATGCATCAACATCAAATATCCCTCTCATTTTCGGGATACCAATATCAAATGACGGTTTTTTCACCTTGGGCATTTTTAGACTGATATCAGGTCCTTTGAGGTCAATGTCTCCAACACTGATATCACCTTCTAACGTGCCTGGTTTTACATCAATCCCAGGCACTGTCACGTCCATCTCAGCTTTTGGTATTGACATGTCAACCTTTGGTAGTTTGACATCAATGTTGGGCCCTTTGACGTCAGGTGCAGTAAATCCAAATTTTGGGACTTTAAATTTAGGCATTTTAAATTTCCCTCCTTTTCCCTTGACATCTATATCAGGTGCCTCTACATCAACTTCACATTCTGGGACACTGACATCAATTTTCGGCCCTTGAATATCTACCTCAGGTTTTTCAAGTGAAATCTCCACATCTGGCTTCTTCACACTCACATCAATCTCTGGACCTTGGAATTTAGGAAGTGAGACGCCAAACGATGGCATTTTCATCGATGGCATTTTGAAACTTCCACCATCACCTTTAACCTTCAGATCTGCTGCTGAAACATCAACATCTACAGTTGGTGCATGGATATCAGTGGTTGGAACTTTAATGTCCACTGACAGTCCTGGAGCTGAAATGTCCACTTCAGGTTTAGGAACGGATGCATCAACATCAAATTTCCCCTTCACTTTTGGAACATCAACTTCAATTGAAGGCTTTTTCACTTTGGGCATTTTTAGACTGACGTCTGGTCCTTTCAGTTCAATGTCTCCAACACTGATGTCACTGTCTATCTTGCCTGGTTTTACATCAATGCCAGGCACTGTCACGTCCACCTCAGCTTTTGGTATTGACATGTCAACTTTTGGTAGTTTGACATCAATATTGGGCCCTTTCACATCAGGTGCTGAAATTCCAAATTTTGGGACTTTAATTTTCGGCATTTTAAATTTCCCTCCTTTTCCCTTGATATCCATATCAGGTGCCTCCACATCAACATCACATTCTGGGACACTGACATCAATTTTCGGCTCTTGAATATCTACCTCAGGTTTTTCAACTGCAATCTCCACATCTGGCTTCTTCACACTCACATCAATCTCTGGACCTTGGAATTTAGGAAGTGAGACGCCAAACGATGGCATTTTCATCGATGGCATTTTGAAACTCCCACCATCACCTTTAACCTTCAGATCTGCTGCTGGGACATTGACATCTATTGTTGGCGCATGGATGTCAGTGGTTGGAGCTTTAATGTCCACTGACAGTTCGACAGTTGAAATGTCAACTTCAGGTTTAGGGATGGATGAATCAACATCAAATTCCCCTTTCATTTTCGGGATACCAATATCAAATGACGGTTTCTCCATCTTGGGCATTTTTAGACTGACATCTGGTCCTTTGAGGTCAATGTCTCCAACACTGAAATCACCTTTTAACTCGCCTGGTTTTACCTCAATATCAGGCACAACCACGCCCACCTCAGCTTTTGGTATTGACATGTCAACTTTTGGTAGTTTGACATCAATGTTGGGCCCTTTGATGTCAGGTGCTGAAATTCCAAATTTCGGTCCCTTAAATTTGGGCATTTCTATTTTCCCTCTTTTTCCCTTGACATCTATATCAGGTGCCTCCACATCAACTTCACATTCTGGGACACTAACGTCAATTTTCGGCCCTTGAATATCTACCTCAGGTTTTTCAAGTGAAATCTCCACATCTGGCTTCTTCACACTCACATCAATCTCAGGACCTTGGAATTTAGGAAGTGAGACACCAAACGATGGCATTTTCATCGATGGCATTTTCAAACTCCCACCATCACCTTTCAACTTCAGATCTGCTGCTGGAACATTGACATCTATTGTTGCTGCATGAATATCAGTGGTTGGAGCTTTAATGTCCACTGACAGGCCAGGAGCTGAAATGTCGACTTCAGGTTTAGGAATGGATGCATCAACATCAAATTCCCCTTTCATTTTCGGGATACCAATATCAAATGACGGTTTTTTCACCTTGGGCATTTTTAGACTGATATCAGGTCCTTTGAGGTCAATGTCTCCAACACTGATATCACCTTCTAACGTGCCTGGTTTTACATCAATCCCAGGCACTGTCACGTCCATCTCAGCTTTTGGTACTAACATGTCAACCTTTGGTAGTTTCACATCAATGTTGGGCCCTTTGACGTCAGGTGCAGTAAATCCAAATTTTGGGACTTTAAATTTAGGCATTTTAAATTTCCCTCCTTTTCCCTTGATATCTATCTCAAGTGCCTCTACATCAACTTCACATTCTGGGACACTGACATCAATTTTCGGCCCTTGAATATCTACCTCAGGTTTTTCAAGTGAAATCTCCACATCTGGCTTCTTCACACTCACATCAATCTCTGGACCTTGGAATTTAGGAAGTGAGACGCCAAACGATGGCATTTTCATCGATGGCATTTTGAAACTTCCACCATCACCTTTAACCTTCAGATCTGCTGCTGAAACATCAACATCTACAGTTGGTGCATGGATATCAGTGGTTGGAACTTTAATGTCCACTGACAGTCCTGGAGCTGAAATGTCCACTTCAGGTTTAGGAACGGATGCATCAACATCAAATTTCCCCTTCGCTTTTGGAACATCAACTTCAATTGAAAGCTTTTTCACTTTGGGCATTTTTAGACTGACGTCTGGTCCTTTCAGTTCAATGTCTCCAACACTGATGTCACCGTCTGTCTTGCCTGGTTTTACATCAATGCCAGGCACTGTCACGTCCACCTCAGCTTTTGGTATTGACATGTCAACTTTTGGTAGTTTGACATCAATATTGGGCCCTTTGACATCAGGTGCTGAAATTCCAAATTTTGGGACTTTAATTTTCGGCATTTTAAATTTCCCTCCTTTTCCCTTGACATCTATATCAGGTGCCTCTACATCAACATCACATTCTGGGACACTGACATCAAGTTTCGGCCCTTGAATATCTACCTCAGGTTTTTCAACTGCAATTTTCAGATCTGGCTTCTTCACACTCACATCAATCTCAGGACCTTGGAATTTAGGAAGAGAGACGCCAAACGATGGCATTTTCATCGATGGCATTTTGAAACTCCCACCATCACCTTTAACCTTCAGATCTGCTGCTGGAACATCGACATCTACTGTTGGTGCATGGATATCAGTGGTTGGACCTTTAATGTCCACTGACAGTCCTGGAGCTGAAATGTCGACTTCAGGTTTAGGAATCGAAGCATCAACATCAAATTTTCCCTTCACTTTTGGAACATCAACTTCAATTGAAGGCTTTTTCACCTTTGGCATTTTTAGACTGACATCAGGTCCTTTCAGTTCAATGTCTCCAACACCGATCTCACTTTCTATCTTGCCTGGTTTTACATCAATACCAGGCACCGTCACGTCCACGTCAGCTTTTGGTATTGACATGTCAACATTTGGTAGTTTGACATCAATGTTGGGCCCTTTGATGTCAGGTGCTGAAATTCCAAATTTCGGTCCCTTAAATTTGGGCATTTTTATTTTCCCTCCTTTTCCCTTGATATCCATATCAGGTGCCTCCACATCAACTTCACATTCTGGGACACTAACGTCAATTTTCGGCCCTTGAATATCTACCTCAGGTTTTTCAACTGAAACGTCCACATCTGGCTTCTTCACTCTCACAACAATCTCTGGACCTTGGAATTTAGGAAGTGAGACGCCAAACGATGGCATTTTCATCGATGGCATATTGAAAGTCCCACCATCACCTTTAACCTTCAGATCTGCTGCTGGAACATCAACATCTACTTTTGGTGCATGGATATCAGTGGTTGGAGCTTTAATGTCCACTGACAGTCCTGGAGCTGCAATGTCACCTTCAGGTTTAGGAATGGATGCATCAGCATCAAATTTTCCCTTCACTTTTGGAACATCAACTTCAATTGAAGGCTTTTTCACTTTGGGCATTTTTAGACTGACATCTGGTCCTTTCAGTTCAATGTCTCCAACACTGATGTCACCGTCTATCTTGCCTGGTTTTACATCAAAGCCAGGCACTGTCAC
The DNA here is from genome assembly GCF_964213995.1 of Mustelus asterias. Classification (NCBI taxonomy): domain Eukaryota; kingdom Metazoa; phylum Chordata; class Chondrichthyes; order Carcharhiniformes; family Triakidae; genus Mustelus; species Mustelus asterias. The sequence goes on along the minus strand of NC_135818.1, from coordinate 54,550,864 downwards.
GTCCACCTCAGCTTTTGGTATTGACATGGCAACTTGTGGTAGTTTGACATCAATGTTGGGCCCTTTGACATCAGGTGCAGAAATTCCAAATTTTGGGACTTTAAACTTCGGCATTTTAAATTTCCCTCCTTTTCCCTTGACATCTATATCAGGTGCCTCCACATCAACATCACATTCTGGGACACTGACGTCAATTTTCGGCCCTTGAATATCTACCTCAGGTTTTTCAAGTGAAATCTCCACATCTGGCTTCTTCACACTCACATCAATCTCTGGACCTTGGAATTTAGGAAGTGAGACACCAAACGATGGCATTTTCATTGATGGCATCTTGAAACTCCCACCATCACCTTTTACCTTCAGATCTGCTGCGGGAATATCAACATCTACTGTTGGTGCATGGATATCAGTGGTTGGAGCTTTAATGTCCACTGACAGTCCTGGAGTTGAAATGTCAACTTCAGGCTTAGGAATGGATGCATCAGCATCAAATTTCCCTTTCACTTTTGGAACATCAACATCAATTGAAGGCTTTTTCACCTTAGGCATTTTTAGACTGACATCTGGTCCTTTCAGGTCAACGTCTCCAACACTGATATCACCTTCTAACGTGCCCGGTTTTACATCAATACCAGGCACAGTCACGCCCATCTCAGCTTTTGGTATTGACATGTCAACCTTTGGTAGTTTGACATCAATGTTGGGCCCTTTGATGTCAGGTGCAGTAAATCCAAATTTTGGTACTTTAAATTTAGGCATTTTAAATTTCCCTCCTTTTCCCTTGACATCTATATCAGGTGCCTCTACATCAACTTCACATTCTGGGACACTGACATCAATTTCCGGCCCTTGAATATCTACCTCAGGTTTTTCAATTGCAATCTCCACATCTGGCTTCTTCACACTCACATCAATCTCTGGACCTTGGAATTTAGGAAGTGAGACGCCAAACGATGGCATTTTCATCGATGGCATTTTGAAACTTCCACCATCACCTATAACCTTCAGATCTGCTGCTGGAACATCGACATCTACAGTTGGTGCATGGATATCAGTGGTTGGAGCTTTCATGTCCGCTGACAGTTCGGAAGTTGAAATGTCAACTTCAGGTTTAGGGATGGATGAATCAACACCAAATTTCCCTTTCATTTTCGGGATTCCAATATCAAATGACGGTTTCTCCATCTTGGGCATTTTTAGACTGACATCTGGACCTTTGAGGTCAATGTCTCCAACACTGATATCACGTTTTAACTCGCCTGGTTTTACATCAATACCAGGCACTACCACGTCCACCTCAGCTTTTGGTGTTGACATGTCAACATTTGGTAGTTTGACATCAATGTTGGGCCCTTTGATGTCAGGTGCTGAAATTCCAAATTTCGGACCCTTAAATTTGGGCATTTTTATTTTCCCACCTTTTCCCTTGAGATCTATATCAGGTGCCTCCACATCAACATCACATTCTGGGACACTGACATCAATTTTCGGCCCTTGAATATCTACCTCAGGTTTTTCAACTGCAATGTCCACATCTGGCTTCTTCACACACACATCAATCTCTGGACCTTGGAATTTAGGAAGTGAGACGCCAAATGATGGCATTTTCATCGATGGCATTTTCAAACTCCCACCATCACCTTTCACCTTCAGATCTGCTGCTGGAACATTGACATCTATTGTTGCTGCATGGATGTCGGTGATTGGAGCTTTAATATCCACTGTCAGGCCTGGAGCTGAAATATCAGCTTCAGGTTTAGGAATGGATGCATCAACTTCAAATTTCCCTTTCATTTTCGGGATACAAATATCAAATGACGGTTTTTCCACCTTGGGCATTTTTAGACTGACGTCAGGTCCTTTCAGGTAAATGTCTCCAACACTGATATCACCTTCTAACGTGCCTGGTTTTACATCAATCCCAGGCACTGTCACGTCCATCTCAGCTTTTGGTATTGACATGTCAACCTTTGGTAGTTTGACATCAATGTTGGGCCCTTTGACGTCAGGTGCTGAAAATCCAAATTTTGGTACTTTAAATTTAGGCATTTTAAATTTCCCTCCTTTTCCCTTGACATCTATATCAGGTGCCTCCACATCAACATCACATTCTGGTACACTGACATCAATTTTCGGCTCTTGAATATCTACCTCAGGTTTTTCAACTGCAATCTCCACATCTGGCTTCTTCACACTCACATCAATCTCTGGACCTTGGAATTTAGGAAGTGAGACGCCAAACGATGGCATTTTCATCGATGGCATTTTGAAACTCCCACCAGCACCTTTCAACTTCAGATCTGCTGCTGGAACATCGACATCTACAGTTGTTAATTGGATGTCAGTTGTTGGAGCTTTAATGTCCACTGACAGTTCGGAAGTGGAAATCTCAACTTCAGGTTTAGGAATGGATGAATCAACATCAAATTTCCCTTTCATTTTCGGGATACCAATATCAAATGACGGTTTCTCCATCTTGGGCATTTTTAGACTGACATCAGGTCCTTTGAGGTCAATGTCTCCAACACTGAAATCACCTTCTAACGTGCCTGGTTTTACATCAATACCAGGCACTGTCACGTCCAACTCAGCCTTTGGTATTGACATGTCAACCTTTGGTAGTTTGACATCAATGTTGGGCCCTTTGATGTCAGGTGCTGAAAAACCAAATTGCGGTCCTTTAAATTTAGGCATTTTTATTTTCCCTCCTTTTCCCTTGACATCTATATCAGGTGCCTCTACATCAACTTCACATTCTGGGACACTGACATCAATTTCCGGCCCTTGAATATCTACCTCAGGTTTTTCAAGTGCAATCTCCACATCTGGCTTCTTCACACTCACACCAATCTCTGGACCTTGGAATTTAGGAAATGAGACGCCAAACGATGGCATTTTCATCGATGGCATTTTGAAACTCCCACCATCACCTTTCAACTTCAGATCTGCTGCTGGAACATCTACATCTAGTTTGGGTGCATGGATGTCAGTGGTTGGACCTTTAATGTCCACTGACAGCCCAGGAGTTGAAAAATCAACTACAGGTTTAGGAATGGATGAATCAACATCTAATTTCACTTTCACTTTTGGAACATCAACTTCAGTTGAAGGCTCTTTCACCTCAGGTATTTTTAGACTGACATCAGGTCCTTTCAGTTCAATGTCTCCAACACCGATCTCACTTTCTATCTTGCCTGGTTTTACATCAATACCAGGCACCGTCACGTCCACGTCAGCTTTTGTTATTGACATGTCAACTTTTGGTAGTTTGACATCAATGTTGGGCCCTTTGATGTCAGGTCCTGAAAATCCAAATTTCGGTCTTTTAAATTTAGGCATTTTAAATTTTCCTCCTTTCCCCTTGACATCTATATCACGTGCCTCCACATCAACTTCACATTCTGGGACACTAACGTCAATTTTCGGCCCTTGAATATCTACCTCAGGTTTTTCAAGTGAAACCTCCACATCTGGCTTCTTCACACTCACATCAATCTCTGGACCTTGGAATTTGGGAAGTGAGACGCCAAACGATGGCATTTTCATCGATGGCATATTGAAAGTCCCACCATCACCTTTCACCTTCAGATCTGCTGCTGGAACATTGACATCTACTGTTGGTGCACGGATGTCAGTGGTTGGGGCTTTGATGTCCACTGACAGTTCAGGGGTTGAAATGTCAGCTTCAGGTTTAGGAGTAGATGAATCAACATCAAATTTCCCTTTCACCTTTGTGGTTCCAATATAAAATGACGGTTTCTCCACCTTGGGCATTTTTAGACTGATATCAGGTCCTTTCAGTTCAATGTCTCCAACACTGATATCACCTTCCAACTTGCCTGGCTTTACATCAATGCCAGGCACCTTCACATTTTTTGTTGGCCTTTTCCCATCCGCATCGGATTTTGGTAGTGAGGCCTCAGCCTGGGGTCGCTTTACTTCAAGACCAATTTTGGGAGCTTTTTCTTCAGTCGTTGAAAGCCCAAATTTCGGTCCTTTGATTTTCAATTGTTCTACATTTCCTCTTTCCCCCACCTGCATGCCAGAAATCTCCACTACTGTTTCACTTTCTGGCGCTAATGTGTCCCAGCTTTGGTCCCTCACATCAGGTTGATGGCTATAGTCTGAAATATCGCTGTGTTTCTTCTTTGTGCTGACTCCCATACTGTAATCGAAGCCTTCCAACTCAGCAATCCCAGATATGAGATCACCCTTCAATTTGCCTGGTATCATTTTTACCGCTGCTTCTTTCACATCTGTGTCAGTGCTCAGAACTGTGGCATCAACCTTCATTAAGCTGACATCAATGGCCAGTGTTGAAGACTTTAGCTGTGTCCCAGAAGTTTGATCTTTGGCTTCTTTCCTTTTGGGCTTTTTTGTCTTTTCCTGCTTGTTGGTCTTGGGTTTCTTAGTTTGCGTTTCAGATTTTGAAAGTTGAATGTCAGGAACTTGCATGCTAATGCCAGCCATTTGGAACTTACCGTTTGGCGTTCCACTATCTGTTCTTAATTGAATTCCTGAACCTGTAATCGGAATGGCTGATTCGGTGTCATTGTCTCTTGTTGAATGCTCAACTTCAACTTTTTGACATTCCATACTGGCGTCCAATGTTTGCAACCATGCGCCTTTCTCTGGTAATTTTGTCTCGCTGTCAACTGTGGCCTGAATTGGTTCTGAAAGGACAAACTTTGCTATTTTGAGTTTTGGCATTTTGAGTTTGGAGTCAATACTAACATGATCCGAATCCATTTCATGACTTTGATCCTCCAGCTTTGGTTCAGGTTGTTTCATTATTGCTATTGTGGTGCCATTTGCGGTTTGAGATGTGCTCGTTGCACTTGTTTGGAGTATGTCATATTTTAAAGCGAGTGATTCTTTGGTACTTATCAAAGGTGTTTCTTTTTCCTCCTCCTCGGAGGCTTCCGTTTTCCCTGTTTTTGTCTCCCTGGCACCAAAATGTGGAAGTTTTATTTTTCTTCTCCGTTTCTTCCCTTTTTCAGGGGGTTCTGCTGTTTTTAACTGCGATTCTATGTCTGTGCTTGTTGCAGTTATGTCATGTTGATCGCGTTCCTCTGTCTCGGATAAGCTGTGAGATCTGTCCAGTTTGTACTTCTTTGTCTTCTTAAAAGATGGAAATTTGGTGCAGGAAAACGTGACATCGGGTACTTCAGCCGCCTGAGTCTTCCCCTTCTGAGTCGCATCTTGCATTTGTGTTTCTGTGCTCATTTCTTCAGCAGCATCTTTTGTGACTTTTGTTTTCTTCTCATAAAGTTTTGCAAACAAATCTTCTTCCCCTCCCTAAAAGAAAGCATTTTGTTATTTCATTGGTTTTCATATGAAAGAAATCCATAAGATTAATAGAGACAGACAAGCTTATAACGCCAGCGAGTGTGCTTTTTTTTGTTGAATGGAGTGCTTAGCTCAATTGCTAGTCTGATCTCGACAATGCTTTGGTACTTCTTAGTTACTTAAGCTGCTTTGCAAATGGATTAGGTATTGTACTCAATGTCTAAGTGGCAAGCACTTTGTATGGATCCATTTTCTCATGTAGATGGGTCTGGAAATACTCATGTGAGTTCTTTTAGTGACCTGATTTACACTGTTACAGCTCAGGCATATTCTAATCATCTTCTCTTGCGCACATTCCAAAAGTCAACTATCCGTAAACTGCAATTCTATCTTATGCAAAAGAAGCCTGCTATAAATTTGTTTATAGGATGAAAACTGAAATCTTCTGCAAGTCGGGTATAGACCAGAAATAATATACCTACCACACAATGGAAAAACCCCTCCCTCAAATCACCCCCTCCTCCAGTGGGTTGTTTAATTGTCCATCACCATTCGTGGCTTGATGTGGCAGGACTGCAGAGCTTAGATCTGATCCGTTTGTGGTGCGATCACTTAGCTCAGCCTATTACTTGCTATTTATGCTGTTTGGTACACAAGTAGTCCTGTGTTGTAGCATCACCAGATTGACACCTCATTTTTCAGTATGCCTGGTAATGCTCCCAGCATGCCCTCCTGCACTCAGCATTGAACCAGGGTTGATCCCCTGGCTTGGTGGTAATGGTAGAGTGGGGGATATGCCAGGCCACGAGGTTACAGATTGTGGTTGAATACAATTCTGCTGCTGCTGATGGCCCACAGCGCCTCATGGATGCCCAGTCCTGGGCTGCTAGATCTGTTCAAAGTCTATCCCATTTAGCACGGTGGTAGTGCCACGCAACACGTTGGAGGGTATTCTCAATGTGAACATGGGACTTCACCTCCACAAGGACTGTGGGGTAGTCACTCCTTCTGATACTCTCATGGACCGAAGAATCTGCAGCAGGCAGGTTGGTGAGGACGAGGTCAAGTGTGTTTTTCCCTCTTGTTGGTTCCCTCACCACCTGCTGCAGACCCAGTCTAGCAGCTATGTCCTTTAGGACCCAGCCAGCTCAGTCTGCGGTGGTACTACTGAGCCGCACTTGGTGATGGGCATCGCAGTCCCCCCACCTCAAATATATTAGTATAGAGTGTATTAGTATACAGTGTATTAGTATACAGTGAAAAGTATTGTTTCTTGCGCGCTATACAGACAAAGCATACAGTTCATAGAGAAAGAAAGGAGAGGGTGCAGAATGTAGTGTTACAGTCATAGCTAGGGTGTAGAGAAAGATCAACTTAGTGCAAGGTAGGTTCATGGGGTTCAGAGTCAATGTTGAGGACTCCCAGGGCATCACCCTCCTGACTAAGTGCTGCCACTTCTGCCGGGTCTGTCTTGCCAGTGGGACAAGACATACCTAGGGATGGTGATGGCAGTGTCCGGGACATTATCGGTAAGATACAATTCTGTGAGAATGACCATGTCAGGCTGTTGTTTCACTAGTCTGTGAGACAGTTCTCCCAATTTTGGCACAAGCCCTCCGATGTTAATTAGGAGGGTTTTGCAGGGTCGACAGGGCTGAGTCTCTCACTGTCATTTACGGTGCCTAGGTGGTCCATCTGGTATAATTCCTTATAGATTTTCTAATGATTGTGATATAACTGAGTGGCTTGCTAGGCCATTTCAGAGGGTATTTAAGAATCAGCTACCACACTACTGGGGATCTGGGCCAGTATTTTACGATCTCGCTCAGGCGAGGCCCCGTAAAATCCCGCCCAAGGCCAACAGAGTATTCCATTCCGCGAGCCGCGCCCTCCCCAATTCCAGGACGGGTGTGGCGGTAAAATTCCGGTACTGGAATCACATGTAGGCCAGACCAGGTTAGGACAGCAGATTTCCTTCCCTAAAGGACATGAATGAATTTTTAAAAATGCCAATAGATTAAACTTAACTGTATTGTTTGAAGTGAGTTCCTAAGAAAATAACATTCGCAGTACAGGTAATGAACATTTGATTTCTTACTGAAATTGGACCCACCACAACAGGTTTGCTTCCTTTAACTTCAGTTGACTCAGATCCTGTTGCACAAGGTATTGTTCGCCTCAGACAATATTTCACTTTGTACGGTTCTGAGTACTGCAAAATCTTGAGTGCGTCTTCATATTTAACATTATCAAAATAGATTGTAGCACTGATTAGTTGATCACCTGATCAAAAATAAATCATACATTAGGTTATATAAAGATCGGATCCTGAAATGAATTATAATCTTTCAGCATCATTGGCAAAAGCTCCGTAGTCAAAGCATTATCCGGTACAGTAAACCTTTCTGCATTTAGCAAACTGAAACAAAAATATGAATGCAAACCCCTGTCAAAAACAAATTTTGTTTCTCCAAGTAATAGAAACATAAAATAACCTTGACTGGTGGGCGGCACGGTGGCACAGTGGTTAGCACTGAGGCCTCAGAGTGCCAGGGACCTGGGTTCGATTCCCGGCTTGGGTCACTGCCTTTGCGGCGTCTGCACGTTCTCCCCATGTCTGTGTGGGTTTCCTCCGGGTGCTCCGGTTTCCTCCCACAGTCCAAAAGACGTGCTGGCTAGGCACATTGGCCATGCTAAATTCTCCCTCAGTGTACCCGAACAGGCGCCAGAGTGTGGCGACTAGGGGATTTTTCACAGTAACTTCATTGCAGTGTTAATGTAAGCCCACTTGTGATACTAATAATTAAAATTAACAATGTATTAGCTTGGCTGAGGTAATAGCACTCTTGCCTCAGACTCGGAGGATAGTGGGTTCAAGCCCCAATCCATAAGCTGACACTTCAGTGCTGTATTGAGGGAGTTCTTTCATGAATACAGATGGAATGCACAAATTTAGCTATCATTGAATGTTAAACTTTGCAAACAACTTGTAAACCATATTCTATGCAACTTTACAATTACAACTGTTGTCAGCATAATGGAGCATGGGTAGAAACACAAGTTACTTAAACAAATGTAATATTGCTGTAACAGAGTCTATATTGTTTGCTTCCTTGACCTTAATGTTCTTCAATGAGCGGATTTGTTGAGATAAATTGAAAATACTTGATATTAATAGCAAGGTTTTCCTTTGACTTAATGAACTAATTTATTATTTCATTAAGTGCAATATGTTTAGATCTTGCTATTGAATAAAATTATGGCTCAGTTCTGATCAGTGGCAATGCAATGACACTAGTTGTTGTCCTTGAAGAAAGATGCACTTTGAATCAAGTGACCTTTACAATGTAAATTTCCCTTTTCCCATTAGTTTGAATCTCCCACCTGTTAAGGGGACCAATCACCGGGCATCCAGTATCCATGATGCAATAGAGCAGCAAAAGCAGCCAATCACATTGAATAATTCTTATAGACAGTAAACTAGGGCATAGAATGTTCTGATTATCCTTCAATTTTAATTACATCATACAGAGAGTTAAATAATGAACATTGGAAGCTGAAATACCATAAACGTCTAAAATTATATTTTAAAACTTGGAATTTTTTTCATTAGGGAAAATGACGTTAGACAAATACAAAATTAGTCTTTTAGGGTCCAAGAGGTTCTTCAGGAGCAGTTATAACACAGTACCACATTAAAAGAAAATGACAATCCATTGGTAAGATGTATTTCTGGAGGGATTTTAACTGTGTTGTTACAGCATAAAAAGAAAATTTCTTATCAATTCAGTGATTTCTAGTTGATTTCACTGTGGGACATTGCAATAGCGCACCTTATGGAGAAGTGAAGAATCCCTGACAGCAACGTTTGGACTGCTGCCCTTGACTGTGCATGTATGGGCTTCAGAAATTCTGGTCAGTTTCAAAGAAGTTGACACTTTCACCATGATTACCACTGCAAGATCTAGGCCTCAATCAATCTTCCTATAATATCAGTGTTAGCAAATTATTGCTCTGTTATTTAGCTGCTATGAATTGTATCTGCACACAAATTAATATTAAGGGAACTATTACAGCATTGCAAATTTTAACAATTGCTTCTCTTCCAATATTCCATCAGCTCCTCCTGTAAACAGACAATGGTGTCCTGAAATGTTCAAGTAAACAATTTTTCTATGTTATGGCCATGTGGAACTACATCTGGAGGGGTAAGAATGATCCCACTGACAGTAATCTATCCATGGACTTAACATAGCCATATAGAATGCTTTCAAATTCTCTTTAAAACAATGCATGTAATTAGACAAACATAGAAGATTGGAGCAGGAGGAGGCCATTTGGCCCTTCGAGCCTGCTCCGCCATTCATCATGATCATGGCTGATCGTCCAACTCAATAGCCTAATCCTGCTTTCTTCCCATAATCTTTGATCCCATTCACCCCAAGTGCTATATCCAGCTGCCTCTTGAATACATTCAATATTTTGGCATCAACTACTTCCTGTGGTAATGAATTCCACAGGCTCACCACTCTTTGGGTGAAGAAATGTCTCCTCACCTTCATCCTAAAATGGTCTACCCTGAATCCTCAGACTGTGACCCCTGGTTCTGGACTCCCCCACCATTGGGAATAACCTCCCTGCATCTACCCTGTCTAGTCCTGTTAGAATTTTATAAGTCTCTATGAGATCGTCCCTCATTTGTCTGAACTCCAGCGAAAACAATCCTAACCTAGTCAATTTCTCCTCATACATCAGTCCCACCAACCCCGGAATCAGCCTGGTAATCAGAGTTTTACACACTCAAGTCACAAATAGTTTTATGAAGCTCCAATAAGCAAAATATCCTTGTACATGTTACAAATAATTTTAATTTTTATGACATCCATATACTATTTAGAGAATGTGGACATCAATAACACAGTCTTCTACACTTTTATAGCAGGATGCTGTCGATGTACAGGTTAGGTGGATTGGCCATTCTAAATTGCCTCTTAGTTTCCCAAGATGAATAGGTTAGGGGGGGGGGGGGGGGGGTGGGGGTGGGGGGGGGGGGGGGGGGTGGGGGGGGGGGGTGGGTTAGTGGGGTAAATACTTGGTATTATGGGAAAGAGGTCTGGGTGGGATTGCCCTTAGTGTCAGGGGTATTACGTGGAGTTACAAGGATAGGGCCTGGGTGGGATTGTTGTCAGTGCAGACTCGCTGGGCTGAATGGCCTCCTTCTGCACTGTAGGGATTCTATGATTCTATGATTCTTTGCTAACAGTTTCTGTATCAGCCTTTAACGTATTCACACTAAATTCTTTCTTTTGCATTTTAGCAAAGGTATTAATCCGTTTCAAAAGTAACAAAGACATGTGGATGAACGAGTTAAATGTCTGTATACTATTATTCCACAACATTAACCTGGAAACGACTGCTGGTTATATTAGCCGATGGACAATGGGCGAAATCTTATCACCAAATGGCAAAGCATTGTTTCCGGCCAGAAAAACAGCATTTCTCTTCAAAAAAACACATCGGCTTTCTCTCCAGATCTTATGACAATCTGCCAGTAAAATCAAGGGGGCAAGTTTCACGCCATCGTGCAGCCAAATGCCTCAACACGCCGGCGTGTTTAATCAGGGCGCCATGTTTAATTGTGACATAATGTGGCGATGCCGGCGTTGGACTGGGGTAAACACAGTAAGAAGCCTCACAACACCAGGTTAAAGTCCAACAGGTTTATTTGGTAGCACAAGCTTTCGGAGCGCTGCTCCTTCATCAGGTGAGTGGGAGTTCTGTTCACAAACAGGGCATATAAAGACACAAACTCAATTTACAAAATAATGGTTGGAATGTGAGTCTTTACAGGTAATCAAGTCTTCAAGGTACAGACAATGTGAGTGGAGAGAGGGTTAAGCACAGGTTAAAGAGATGTGTATTGTCTTCTTGCCTTCAAACAACCGCACAACCTCAATCAGACTATTGTCCACAGCAAACTACCCAGACTTCAGGAGAACAGTGACCACAACACCACACAACCTTGCCACAGCAACCTTTGCAAGATGTGCCGGATCATCGACACGGATGCCATCATCTCACGTGAGAACACCATCCACCAGGTACATGGTACATACACTTGCAACTCGACCAACGTTGTCTACCTGATAACCAGCAGGAAAGGATGTTCCGAGGCATGGTACATTGTTGGAGACCATGCAGACACTACGACAATGGATGACTGAACATCGACAACCACCAGGCAAGAGTGTTCTCTTCCTGTTGGAGGAACACTTCAGCGGTCACAGGCATTCGGCCTCTGATCTTCAGGCAAGCGTCCTCCAAGGCAGTCTTCACGACAAATGACAACGCAGAGTCGCTGAGCAGAGACTGATAGCCAAGTTCCGCACACATGAGGACGGCCTCAGCCGGGATCTTGGGTTCATGTCACACTATCTGTAACCCCCACGACTTGCCTGGACTTGCAAAATCTCACTAACTGTCCCGGCTGCAGACAATACACATCTCTTTAACCTGTGCTTAACCCTCTCTCCACTCACATTGTCTGTACCTTTAAGACTTGATTACCTGTAAAAAGTCGCATTCCAACCATTATTTTGTAAATTGAGTTTGTGTCTTTATATGCCCTGTTTGTGAACTGAAATCCCACTCACCTGGTGAAGGAGTAGCGCTCCGAAAGCTAGTGGAGGCTTTTGCTACCAAATAAACCTGTTGGACTTTAACCTGGTGTTGTGAGACTTCTTACATGACATTGCCAGCGAGGGAAAGGGAAGATCCAAAGTAACGATCTTGCTGGCAAGATGCGCGACTTTCGGATCTTGCGCCAGCATTCTCACAGACAGAGGGAGTGGGCTCAAGATCACCCCCAGTGCTTTTCCATGATATCCTTTTATTTGCTATTTTCATACAGATGTTAACTTAGGCATGGACCCAGGAATGTCTTCTTGTCGGCTAGTATTTCTGGGCTGATGTCTCTTTGGCGATTCCATGAAACAACAACATTTATCTTCCGTAGTCCTTACTTCTCTCCTAAAGATGATTTCTGCAAATTTTCTCAGGGATTCTCCTGATTTAATAAATAGCCGGCGATGCCCGAATGCCGTAAATTAATTTTGAAAAACAGATTGGTGGAAGCCCCATTAACAGGTGTATCAGGGATATTGTCTAATCCTCTGTGGGGCAGGAGTATTCTGGAGGATATGCCCCGCATTTGCCTTAGCCGGCCTCCAATGTGCTTGATGTGCAAGGCAAAATATTCACACATCTGCATGCAGCTGGGTTCTGTCACCACTTGCACTTTCCAGTAGAGGTCACTAGGTCATGAAAAGCTGAAGGATAACTGGTTGATTTCATTCCCAGTTCAGAGAAACTGAGGTCAATTTTCAAGCTTCAAGCCTTTTAGGCCTCGAAACCTCTTTAACCTTTTAAACACATATGCAATACTCTGTGAAAAGCGGGGTAAATCTTTCATATTTTACCTTCTCTCATGCTTAGAAGTTTTGCAGCAGGAGATTTCTTCAGGATGTGTCTGATAAATATACCCTCCTTTTCTCCACTTTTAATACTGAAACCAGTCACACCTACTTCAGCCACTGTGTTCACCAGCACTTCATCAACCTGTTCTTCCTGGAAAGAAACATAGAGGAAATACAAATCCCGGTGAATGGGGCAGCAGGGCACTTTCAATTTTTTTAACCTCTGAATTATATTTTTCAAAGTTTTTAAAACAGCAAAGAAAGTTGAACCCACCACTTTCCGACTCATGTTTGCAGGTAATTGTTTCTTTGACCACATTTCTAAATCTTTTTTGTGGTCTGCGAGGTTGTCAAATGCCCCATCTGGGATCTCTGGCACCTGCAATGTAAAAGCCCAGTGAGTGGTTGAAATGAGAGAGGATTTGATCATGAAGCTTAATGGCACTTGCATCGAGGTAACACGCTGAGTTAATCCTGTAGATGGAAGGACAACTCTTCAGGAGGCAGCATCATTGAAGTTGAATGTGTTTATATCATAGAATCATAGAAACCCTACAGTGCAGAAGGAGGCCATTCGGCCCATCGAGTCTGCACCGACCACAATCCCACCCAGGCCCTACCCCCACATATTTACCCGCTAATCCCTCTAACTACACATCTCAGGGACAATTTTTAACCTGGCCAATCAACCTAACCCGCACATCTTTGGACTGTGGGAGGAAACCGGAGCACCCGGAGGAAACCCACGCAGACACGAGGAGAATGTGCAAACTCCACACAGACAGTGACCCGAGCCGGGAATCGAACCCGGGACCCTGGAGCTGTGAAGCAGCAGTGCTAACCACTGTGCCACCGTGTTGCCCAAACACATAGGGCAGCACGGTGGCACAATGGTTCGCACTGCTGCCTCACAGCGCCAGGGACCCGGGTTTGATTCCCGGCTTGAGTCACCGTCTGTGTGGAGTTTGCACATTCTCCCCGTGTCTGCGTGGGTTTCCTCCGGGTGCTCCAGTTTCCTCCCACAGTCTGAAAGACGTGCTGGTTAGGTGCATTGACCCAAACAGGCGCCAGAGTGTGGCGACTAGGGGAATTTCACAGTAACTTCATTGCAGTGTTAATGTAAGCCTTACTTGTGACTAATAAATAAACTCTACTTAGCTTACTTAAAACACCGTTTGCTGTGTTTTTCCATCACAATTTATTCTTTACAAGTTTGGGCCTTCCTGAGACAGTTCGGCAGCGGCTAATCCCCTGAGGGATGTCTGCACTCTCCCTATTCTCAGTGCCCATTCTCTCCCCAACCTCCCTGGCAGTGCCCAGCTTTCCCCAGCTTGTGTTTCACACTGGCTGCCCATTAATCTCCCAACCAGTGTGAATTCATGTTCTGGAGCCGATCACGAACACTATTTCCACATTTAACTGCTCATGTGCAATCACTGGAAGTTGATGTGCTGCTTCATAATGGTGAACTTTGATAGCCTCCACAAAATCCAGGCTGATTACATTTTAGTACACATTCCATATTCCAGAACGGGCAGGAAAGTGGAGTTGAGGCCAAGATGAGATCAACCATGATTGTATTGAATAGCGGAGCAGGCTCGAGGGACTAAATTGCTTACTCCTGCTCCTAGTACTTGTGTTCTTATGTGCTCTAGAAAGAGGCAAAATGAATGCCTTCATTTACTTGCTTGTGGGTTTTGTGCACAGCTGATAAGGCCCGCATTTATTGCCTATCCCCAATTTGCCTGACAGAGATGGTGGTGAGCTGGTATTCGAGTTGGGTAGCGAATTCCAGAATATTAACCCAGGGATGATAACTGCAATGTATTTCCGAGTCAAGGTGGTAAGTGTCTTGGAAGAAAACTTGAGGTTGGTGGTGTTCCCATGCATCTGCTGCGCTTGTCCTTCTGGGCAGTGGAAGCCACAGGTTTGAGAAGCACTGTTAAAGAAGCTTTGGTGTATTGCTTATGTTCATCTGATAGACGGTGCACACTGCTGCCACTGTGGGCTCGATGTGGAGGATGTGAGGGCCCTTGGCATTGGAACGAGTGCCAGTCTGAAGGTTTAAGTCTAAAGATGGGATGAAAATTTTGAAAGCAACTCAATCCTGAAAACATTTTAAAAACCATTTACATTATGGATAATTTTGAAACCTAATTTTTACTTACCACAAATGCTGCAACCACTAAACTACAAAAGGACATTGACTTTCTGAAACCGGTTTCCAAGCACAGCACAGATTATGATTGTGTTTAAGTCGGATAACTAATGATCAGAGGGATGTTTCAGAAATCCTGTATATTTGCATCAATGGGCCGGATTCTCCAACCTCGCCTGCGGCTGGGATTCTCCAGTCCCGCTGCAGTGAACAGAGATTTGGCTGCGCGCCAAATTCTCCGTTCTCGCCGGCATCAGCATCAGGGTGTGAATGGCCGGAGAATTCCAGCCAATGTGTTTATGCATCGATGAACGTTTAATACTATTTTCTAATTCAAATAATTTGTTACTTTTAAGAATATATCGGGATATTTGGGAAGAGGGAGTGTGTTTGTTATTTGAACTTATTTATTTCCTGAAGCCACTCCAGTCATTCTGCCACTAATATCCATGCTTTTTCCACATTCCAAGAACATCCGTAAGCACTTTACAACCAATGGATTATTTTCTGAAGTGCAACCATTGTCTTAACGTTTGGAAATTTGGAGCAGGTTTGGAGTGTGTGTAAAGTAAGCAAACCCTCTTCCTTTTTTTTATGTGAACAGGTCCTGCTAATCCCCCTAACCCACACATCCTGGGACACTATGGGACAATTTTTCATGACCAATCCACCTAACCTGCACAACTTTGGAGTATGGGAGAAAACTGGAACACCCGGAGGAAACCCACACAGACACGGGGAGAACGTGCAAACT
This sequence comes from Mustelus asterias, assembly GCF_964213995.1. Lineage (NCBI taxonomy): Eukaryota > Metazoa > Chordata > Chondrichthyes > Carcharhiniformes > Triakidae > Mustelus > Mustelus asterias. Next base: position 54,535,188 of record NC_135818.1, on the reverse strand, counting down.
CCACACAGTCACCCAAAGGGGCAGCACGATGGCACAGTGGTTAGCACTGCTGCCTCACAGCGCCAGGGTTCGATTCCTGGCTTGGGCCACTGACTGTGTGGAGTTTCCACGTTCACCCCGTGTCTGCGTGGGTTTCCTCCGGGTGCTCCAGTTTCCTCCCACAGTCCAAAGATGTGCAGGTTAGGTTGATTGGCCATGCTAAATTGTCATTTAGCGTCAGGGGGACAAGTAGGGGTTATGGGGATAGGGCCTGGGTGGGATTGTGGTCAGTGCAGACTCAATGGGCTAAGTGGCCTCCTTCTGCACTGTAGGGATGCTATCAAAGCCGGAATTGAACCCTGGTCCCTGGCGCTGTGAAGTAGCAGTGCTAACCACTGTGCTACCATGTCGCCCATTTGCGTTGGTTGTGAGAGAAAGATTGGCCAGAGACCTCCTTGATCCCACATACCCATCTTAGTAGGAAAGCAAGTTTTGAACAGTATCTGATATTACAGGACACCCTGGCTACTGCATTGAAGTGCCACAGTATACTCAAATCTACCACAGAATCCACGCCTGTCTGATTCACAATCGAGAGTGCTGCCAACTGGGAGTGGTGTTAGCACGTGAGAGGCAATCGCAACAATAAAATGCCTTTTCCTGCATCTTGCATTTCTTGCTCCTCTGCTTAGCTTCTTGAACATGAAGACAAGGGAAAAGACAAACAAATAGCAGCAGAAAGCTGGGTGTGAACTAGAACAGGAGGTGAGGCTCTTGCACTAAATAACCCTGCAGCATTTTCCCATGTTTTGCATAGGACACTTGACATATAGCAAAATAAATACAACAGTTGGTTGAAGCTTTTATATTTGAACTTTACAGCTCAAAAAGCAATTCTCCTCTGGGAGATACTAAATGATACTCGACTAGCTGCAATTATACTGTGGAAAGCCAAGAGGAGGCAGGTTTACAAAAGCAGAAAATGCTGGAGAAACTCAGAAAGTCTGATGAGGCGGCACGGTGGTACAGTGGTTAGCACTGCTGCCTCACAGCTCCAGAGACCCGGGTCCGATTCCGGCCTTGAGTCACTGTGGAGTTTGCACGTTCCCCCTGTGTCTGCGTGGGTTTCCTCCGGGTGCTCACGTTTTCTCCCACAGTCCAAAGATGTGCAGGTTAGGTGCATTGGCCATGCTAAATTAACCCTTAGTGTCCTGGATGCGTAGGTTAAAGGGATTAGAATCATAGAATCCCTATAGTGCAGAAGGAGGCCATTTGGCCCATCGCGTCTGCACCAACTACAATCCCACCCAGGTCCTATTCCCACAACCCCGAGGTAAATATGTGAGGTTACGGGGATAGGGCCTAGGTGGGATTGTTGACGGTGCAGGCTTGATAGGCCGAATGGCCTTCTTCTGCACTGTAGGGTTTCTATGATGATACTTCTATGACAGCATCTGTGGAGAGAGAATAGAGCCAGCGTTTCGAGTCTGGATGACCCTTCATCAGGCCCTTTCCATCCCCGCAACCCCACACATTTCCCATGGCTAACCCATCTAACCTACACATCTTGGGACACTAAGGAGCAATTTAGCATGGCCAGTCCATTTAACCCGCACATCTTTGGAGTGTGGGAGGAAACTAGAGCACCCGGAGGAAACCCACACAGACACAGGGAGAATATGCAAACTCCACATAGACAGTCACCCGAGGCTGGTATTGAACCCGGGCGTCCACTTTTTGACCTCATAAGGGAAGCAGTACTCCAGGCTAGCAACCTGTCTCTGTCTACTGTTTGCCATCTCACAGGAATCAGCAGAAAGAGACCTGGTCCACATTTAAAATTGCCTGGACCTATCTACACTGTGAACTACTGGAACATTGAAACATCCGTGTTTCTGCCTTTAAAACTAATTCAGCTCTACGTACCTTCTCCCTTTGTGGAAGTCCTTGCATTTGGAAAGACAGATCACTCTGCAACCATAAGCCTACTACCCCCTGAAGGAATATGCCACTGGGCTTTTGATTTTGGACTCTGGACTCACATGAAACCATAACTCTTATATCATGGTCTTGTCCTCTGCCCCTTTCTTTCCCTTATCCCTCTTTTAATGTGTGAGCGAAAAATGGGTAGACCTGCAAAACCCTTTTCCCGCATTTTGAGTGTGTGTAAAGTAAGCAAACCCTCTTACTTTTTTTTATTCATTTGTGGGACATGGGCGTCGCTGGCTGGCCAGCATTTATTGCCCATCCCTAGTTGCCCTTGAGAAGGTGGTGGTGAGCTGCCTTCTTGAATCGCTGCAGTCCACGTGCTGTGGGTTGACCCACAATGCCGTTAGGGAGGGAATTCCAGGATTTTGACCCAGCGACTGCGAAGGAACGGTGATATATTTCCAAGTCAGGATGGTGAGTGGTTTGGAGGGGAACTTGCAGGTGGTGGTCTTCCCATGTATCTGCTCCCTTTGTCCTTCTAGATGGAAGTGGTCATGGACTTGAAGGATGCTGTCTAAGGATCTTTGGTGAATTATTTTGAGTTTGTTGTGGAATCATTAATGGAAGTTTGGAAGAGCAGGTGGTCAAATTTACTACAATTGTTGGCATGAACAAGAATGGCAGAGTGAGCTTTATTTTGAAACAGGCAAATACAAGACTGCCAAATAATTTCAGAATTCACCTTGATGGAGGGAGGGGGGTTGAGGGAATTCCGCAATCCACCATTTCCAGAAGGAATGGCGTTAACAGAAAACAGGGCGGCACGGTGGCACAATGGTTAGCACTGCTGCCTCACAGCGCCAGGGACCTGGGTTCGATTTCCGGCTTGGGTCACTGTCTGTGCAGAGTCTGCATGTTCTCCCCGTGTCTGCGTGGGTTTCCTCCGGGTGCTCCGGTTTCCTCCCACAGTCCGAAAGAAGTGCTGGTTAGGTGCATTGGCCATGCTAAATTCTCCCTCAGTGTACCCGAACAGGCGCCCGTGTGTGGCGACCAGGGGATTTTCACATTAACTTCATTACAGTGTTAATGTAAGCCTACTTGTGACACTAATAACTAAGCTTTCTTTTAAAAAAGAAAAAATACCTCAGAAAATGGTGCTCAGACAATCTATGATTTTGCATTCAATGCCAAATTGCAGGTAACTCCCAGATTTTAGCATTTTTGTTATCACGGTTGCATCTTCACATTTGCTTTTGTATTCTTCTCCCACTCACCTTTTTGCTTTTGTATTCTTCTATAAATGCATAATCATATACTGGTGATGACCCTTGAGGCCTTGGTCTAACAGTTTCTACAAATTCTGTTGGCAGCTCACACACCTGTGAAAGAATGAACTACAAATGAAATCAATACTTTTCAATGAAATATTAACTTAGCCTCAAAAAATAAAATATCAATCTAACATTTTATAATGAGCCTATATGCCAAATCTTGAAACGGATCTTTTTAAGTGAATCATTTTATAATGGAACAGCAATAAACGTTACAATCATTGACATTATTCTGCCTGTCTTTGTATTTTTAAGTTTACTAGCAATTACAACACTTTGTATTACGATCTAGACATTTTTGGGCAAATGCTAAACATTTAACAAATTAGAGGCTGAATGTAACACAGTAGAGCAATATTATTATGTGTAAATCTATATTGTTTCAATGAGCATGATACAATCAAATTAGAATGGTTTCTTTTATTTTTGGTTTTAAATTTTACAATGAAATTCCGCGCTAATATATTTAACAAATCCTAAGTTTCATTTTGAAAACCATTTTAAAGGTCCAACGTACTCCAATATTTGACCTAAAGTGCATTTCGATGTCTTACAGATTTTAAAAAATGTATTACTTACAGAGTCACGTTCCCCAGGGTCTACCTCAGCCTCTTTTAAACACTGGACTGAACCTACAAAAGCATTAAAATAAATGGGACTTAATAATTTTATTGTGTATCATGCTGCAAAAACTGCACAAATACTTCAAAAATCTGATGATATATTTTCTGATACTCCATGCAAATATCTTGTTTCTAATATGGTCACTGAATTCAAGATGATAAATTTACCAGGCAAAAGCAAGTTACATCATATTTAGAACAATGAGGTACAATCTGTTCTTATCAACATACATTGGAACATCTCCCAAAGTTGCTGGAAGCTATTTCTGACCATTACAACGGTAGCTATTTTCCAACCTCGGAACAAAAGGCTTAGGATAATCTTAAAATATTACATGCGTGCATTATCTGTGGACAAGAGTTACGTTTTTCTCTAAGGTAGAGGTGTACTTTGTTTTGACAGTATAATCAGTTTGTTTTGGCACAACGACCAGCATGAGATGAATCCAATTCAATGTGATTTGGATTGTGTGAGCTAAAGGATTTGTCAAAGCATCGACTGTGCAGAAGTGTAATGGCTATCAACAATGTATGGTTTTTGGAATGAAGCCTTTGTAAATGAGCCAATTGCCCTATTAAAGCACCCATCATTGGTAAACATTGATTTGCCATTGTAAGTTTCTAAGTAGCTTTTAACTTGTCAATTTGGCTAGATTTTATAACCTGTGAGAACACTTCTTTTACCAAACACTGTTCATCATAGCTACTCTACAATGATCTTTCAGAATCGCCTGCACTTTGAGCAGTAATAGACTGCGTTCCAAAACCGTGAGCAAAAAGGGGCAAGTATTATAGTCCAATCAACATAACGCTCAAACCTGCCAAGCATATGGAATTGTGGTCTGGTCATGAAATTTGGTAGGGCTTCAGATCAAATCCCTTGGGTGCATACCAGCAACCACTCACCCCCTCCACCCACCCCACCACCAATGGAATTGGACTCATGAAAATCTATTGTGTTGGGTTTTCACCGTTGAATTGTGAGTGGTACTTCTGTGCTCTATGGAAGGCAAATTAAGGGGCTGTTAGCAGGTCCAAGGATTGAAATTCTATGGACTGTAAGATCACCTCCCCCAGGTAATTGTAGAGGTCCTGGATATCCTGGTGTTGTCCAGAGCATAGAACAAAAGAGAGAACTTGCATTTCTATCATGTCTCTCGTGATTCATGAACATCACAATGAACTTTACAGCCAATGGAACACTGTTGAAGTGCAGCTACTGGAATAATGTAGGAAACATGATGGTACCATAAAGACACCACAAACAGCAATAAGGTAATGATCAAATAACCCATTTTAGTGATGTTGGCTGAGGATTAAATACTGGTCGGGAAAAGTCTCCAACTATTCTGCAAATAGTGCTGGGATCTCTTACATCCATCTGAGTAATAAGGTGGGGCTACGGTTTAACTTCTTATCCAAAGGATGATACATCTCTAACACGTCAACATTTATTACTGCACTATACTGACAAAATCTTGGGTAATGTGTCAACTAGAGTATCCAGTTCTGGCTGGTCGATGATATAGAGGCCCTGGGAGAAGTTCAAAAGAAGGCATTACATTAATATCTAGCTGAAAGGTCCTTAGTTACTATTAACAGCTTGGAAAGTTGGGTTATTCACCTCAAGGAAAAGGATAGACTCATAGGGATTTGAGTAAGATGTTTAAAACAATTACAGTATTAAAATGTGCATGTGGATAGACTATTTGAGTTAGAAATTTAGGAAGAACTTGGAACATGCAGAAAATATTTCTAAGCATAGAATTTGATTGGATGTCAAATGTTTTGGTGTGAGTTGTTGGCTTCTACAAGGAGTACTAGCTCATTCCGGCTTTCTGGAGAGTTGGATGGGTTTTTAACTGTGGCTATCACAGCATACAAAATGTAGTTGGGATACTGGACGACATGTCTTCCACTCACTATAATCTCTTGAACTAAGATCTTCCAATTCTGGTGGCAAGAAAGGTGACCCAACAGCATTATCATCTTTCAGGCCAACTTGCCCATTATCGCGGCGTTAATCACTCAAAACTAGCTCCACTGGATGGGGCATGCTGTTCATACGCCTGATACCCGACTCCCAAAGCAACTGTTCAACTCAGAACTCAGTCGTGGCAGGAGATTCCCAGCATGATAGTGTAAACATTTCAGGAATGTCCTCAAAGTATCCCTGAAGAGGTTACACATACCGACCAATGCATGGGTGTCTCTGGCTTGTAACCAACCAAAATGGGGAAGGGTTATTTGGGAAGGCACCGAACGCATCGAGAGACTTTGTCCGGAATATGCGGAAGTGAAGTCGAGGTGTTGGAGGGAGCGCATAAACCTTCAAGCCAACACTACCCAACTCTTCCACACCCCCTGTCCTGTAAGGAACTGCACATCATGCATTGGACATATCAATCAACTCAGAACCCATCAAACTGAGTGGAAGCAAGTCATCCTCAATCCCGCAGGACTGCCTAAAAAAAGTAAACTCCTGAATCTTATTTTCACCACTCTTGGGGTTTGCGGAAATTTTCTCTTTGAATTAACCTAGCGTTTCATATCTCCCAAGTGTCTACTTATGGGTTGGCGACATTGTTATGGTCAGGTGCTTTGTGAGCGTGAGGCAGGCTAATAGGCCAGTGGTGTTTCTCTGCCCATCATTTTTGCAAGTTTGTACAGTTGTAAAATTGATTTTGGTTTGGTTCACATCTACCTGTTTCAAACAAATTTAAGACTTCTAATTCGTACAAGAATTCTCTTACCCACCAGTCAACTTAGATAGTTATTTTACCAGACCAAACCTCTCACCATTAATTCCAAAAACAGCTCATAAACGCATAACCTATGGATCCCACCATTAACCCCAAACAAACATTCCTAAACTACAGGTCGAGCATCCCCAAACAATGCTCAGAAACTTCAACATTCACAAATAACATTGAATCTTTTCTCCAACCGATGCCTTTACGCTGGGGGTGGGATAGATTTGGGCCTGTTGACCATGGAAACAGAGCTTTGGCACTCACGGGGGTTCAAAGGCCCGCTTAGGTTCTCTGGCACTACATCCCAGCAATTGTAGAACTTGTTCGGCCCCCTAACCTTTACTCCTTGCACCTCCTCACCTCCCCCTCTTGGTCTCCTCATAACCTCCATGCCAATTTAATGCAAGAGGATTATCTGCGATGGCTTGTTTTCCTGCTCCCAGACCATTACCTCAGCTGTCCCCTTTAGATCTATCCATGGCTCTCTCCTGTTTCACATCATCCAAAATCACAGTGTTACTTTTCACAAGTATACTAATGCCATCCAGCTGTACCTCAGCAACCATTACTGCTGTTTCCTCCCTGTTTCTATATTGTCACATCTGCTATTAACCAGTTTGGGACCATTATTATTTCAAGAGAAATTTAAACATCCAGCAATCAACTGACAGAACAACACTACAAGATTTCATGCTTTTATACAAAAATAAACTTTATTATACATAGAAATAATTAAGCAAAAGAAACACTATTAAATTAACACTATCAATTTATAATCACTAATGCAATGAACTCAGTTCCATTTTTCGTTTCCCACTAAGAATTACCTTGTACAGAACAAAGAACAAAGAACAAATAAAATTACAACACAGGAACAGGACCTTCGGCCCTCCAAGCCTGCACCGACCATGCTGCCTGACTTAACTAAAACCCCGACCCTTCCGGGGACCATATCCCTCTATTCCCATCTTATTCATGTATTTGTCAAGACGCTCCTTAAAAGCCACTACCATATCCGCTTCCACTACCTCCCCCAGCAGCGAGTTCCAGGCACCCACCACCCTCTGTGTAAAAAATCTGCCTCGTACATCGCCTTTAAACCTTACCCATTGCACCTTAAACCCCTAGTAATTGACTCTTCCACCCTAGGAAAAAGCTTCTGACCATCCACTCTGTCCATGCCTCTCATAATCTTGTAGATTTCTATCAGGATCTTGTAGACTTCTATCAGGAATATATTACAACAATCTTCAAGGTTCATTTAATTTCATGGGGATCAACCATGGGGTATGTCACAGCCCTCAGGAATTCACTTTAAATAGCCTCAATGACCTAGCTATTCACCAATGTAATATTTTATGGGGATCCTTTCATTAATTTTTTGGCTAAGTGACCTCCAATTTTGTTTACATAAGAACATAAGAACTAGGAGCAGGAGTAGGGCATCTGGCCCCTCGAGCCTGCTCCACCATTCAATAAGATCATGGCTGATCTTTTTGTGGACTCAGCTCCACTTACCCGCCCGCTCACCATAACCCTTAATTCCTTTACTGCTCAAAAATTTATCTATCCTTGCCTTAAAAACATTCAATGAGGTAGCCTCATTGGGCAGGGAATTCCACAGATTCACAACCCTTTGTGTGAAGAAGTTCCTCCTCAACTCAGTCCTAAATCGGTTTCCCCTTATTTTGAGGCTATGCCCCTTAGTTCCAGTTTCACCCACCAGTGGAAACAACTTCCCTGCTTCTATCTTATCTATTCCCTTCATAATCTTATATGTTTCTATAAGATCTCCCCTCATTCTTCTGAATTCCACTGAGTATAGCCCCAGTCTACTCAGTCTCTCCTCATAAGCCAACCCTCTCAACTCCGGAATCAACTGAGCAAATCTCCTCTGTACCCCTTCCAGTGCCAGTATATCCTTTCTCAAGTAAGGAGACCAAAACTGTACACAATACTCCAGGGATAAAGGGGGAGGTGGCTAGATGGGTGGAGAACTGGCTTGGTCATAGAAGACAGAGGGTGGTAGTGGAAGGGTCTTTTTCCGGCTGGAGGCCTGTGACTAGTGGTGTACCGCAGGGCTCTGTATTGGGACCTCTGCTGTTTGTGATTTATATAAATGATCTGGAAGAAGGAGTAACTGGGGTGATCAGTAAGTTTGCGGATGACACAAAACTGGCAGGACTTGCAGATAGTGAGGAACATTGTCAGAGGCTACAGGAGGATATAGATAGGCTGGAAATTTGGGCAAGGAAATGGCAGATGGAGTTCAATCCTGATAAATGCGAAGTGATGCATTTTGGTGGGAATAATGTAGGGAGGAGCTACACGATAAATGGAAGAACCATAAAGGGTGTAGAGACGCAGAGGGACCTGGGTGTGCAAGTCCACAGATCTTTGAAGGTGACGTCCCAGGTGGAGAAGGTGGTGAAGAAGGCATATGGCATGCTTGCCTTTATAGGACGGGGCATAGAGTATAAGAGTTGGGGTCTGATGTTGCAGATGTATAGAACGTTGGTTCGGCCGCATTTGGAATACTGCGTCCAGTTCTGGTCGCCACACTACCAGAAGGACGTGGAGGCTTTGGAGAGAGTACAGAGGAGGTTTACCAGGATGTTGCCTGGTATGGAGGGGCTTAGTTATGAGGAGAGATTGGGGAAACTGGGGTTGTTCTCCTTGGAAAGACGGAGGATGAGGGGAGACTTAATAGAGGTGTATAAAATTATGAAAGGCATAGATAGGGTGAACGGTGGGAAGCTTTTCCCCGGGTCGGTGGGGACGTTCACGAGGGGTCATAGGTTCAAGGTGAAGGGAGGGAGGTTTAACACAGATATCAGAAGGACATATTTCACACAGAGGGTCGTGGGGGCCTGGAATGTGTTGCCGGGCAAGGTGGTGGAGGCGGACACACTGGGAACGTTTAAGACTTATCTAGACAGCTATATGAACGGAGTGGGAATGGAGGGATACAAAAGAGTGGTCTAGTTTGGACCAGGGAGCGGCGCGGGCTAATTGTTCCTTGTTTCTCGTTTCAAGGCTTCATTCTATGATCATCTTGCTGGTGCCAGTACAGAGCGAGACTGCGGATAGTTGGGAACCTGTCTCGGGGGCAGGGAATTCAGATGGTGTTCGTGGAAGTGGAAATGACTAGGGTTGGGAAGCATTTTCCGATCAGGGCCATTGTGATCTCCTGGACTCGTTTCGATCGCCTCAGGGGGTCGGAGAGGAATTTCCCAGATTTTTTTTCCCCATATTGGCCCTGGGGTTTTTCACTCTGGGTTTTCGCCTCTCCCTGGAGATCACATGGTCTGGAATGGGGGGGGTGGGGGTGAGTTAATAGGTTGTAATGAACAAAGCATCGTAGCTGTGAGGGACAGCTCGGTGGATAGGATATTGGTATGTAGATAGGCTGGAAAATTGGGCGGGGATCCTGGATTCAGGATTCAATCCTGGACCGGGGAGCGGCGCGGGCTTGGAGGGCCGAAGGGCCTGTTCCTGTGCTGTATTGTTCTTTGTTCTTTGTTGTTCTTTGTGTGGCCTCACCAACACCTTATACAGCTGCAACATAATCTCGCTGTTTTTAAACTCCATCCCTCTAGCAATGAAGGACAAAATTCCATTTGTCTTCTTAATTACTTGCTGGACCTGAAAACCAACTCCTTGAGATTCCTGCACAAGGACACCCAGGTCCCTCTGCACAGCAGCATGCTGCAATTTTTTACCATTTAAATAATAGTCCATTTTGCTGTTATTCCTACCAAAATGGATGACCTCACATTTGCCAACATTGTACTCCATCTGCCAGACCCTCCCCCACTCACTTAGACTATCTACATACCTTTGCAGACTTTCAGCGTCCTCTGCACACTTTGCTCTTCCACCCATCTTAGTGTCATCTGCGAATTTTGACACACTACACTTGGTCCCCAACTCCAAATCATCTATGTAAATCGTAACAACTGCGGTCCCAACACTGATCCCTGAGGCACATCACTAGTCACTGATCGCCAACCAGAAAAACACCCATTTACCCCCACTCTTTACTTTCTGTTAGCTAACCAATCTCTATCCATGCTAATACATTACCCGTAACACTGTGAACCTTTATCTTATGTAGCAGTCTTTGGTGTGGCACCTTGTCAAATGCCTTCTGGAAATCCAGGTACACCACATCCACAGGTTCCCCATTGTCCACTGCACATGTAATGTTCTCAAAGAATTCCACCAAATTAGTCAAACATGACCTGCCCTTCATGAACCCATGCTGCGTCTTACCAATGGGACAATTTATATCCAGATGTCTCGCTATTTCTTCCTTGATGATAGATTCAAGCATTTTCCCTACTACAGAAGTTAAGCTAACCGGCCTATAGTTACCTGCCTTTTGTCTACCTCCTTTTTTAAACAGTAGCGTCACATTTGCTGTTTTCCAATCTGCGGGAACCACTCCAGAGTCCAGCGAATTTTGGTAAATTACCACTAGTGCATTTGTTATTTCTCCCGCCATCTCTTTTAGTACCCTGGAATGCATTCCATCAGGTCCAGGAGACTTGTCTACCTTGAGCCCCATTAACTTGCCCAACACTACCTCTTTCGTGATAATGATAGTTTCTAGGTTCTCACCTGCCATAGCCTTGCTGTCATCAATTTTTGGCATGTTATTTGTGTCTTCCACTGTGAAGACTGACACAAAATACCTGTTCAATGCCTCAGCCATTTTTTCATTTCCAGTTATTACATCCCCCTTCTCATCCTCTAAAGGACCATATGTTTACTTTCGCCACTCTTTTTCGTTTTATATATTTGTAGAAATTTTTGCTATCTGTTTTTATATTCTGAGCTAGTTTACTCTCATAATCCATCTTACCTTTCTTTATAGCTTTTTTTGTGGCTTTCTGCTGACCTTTAAAGATTTCCCAATCCTCTAGGTTCCCACTAATCTTTGCCACTTTGTATGTATTTTCTTTCAATTTGATACCCTCCTTTATTTCCTCAGATATCCATTTTTCTACAGTCTCTTTTTCTACAGTCCTTCCTTATCACTGGTATATACTTTTGCTGAGCACTGTGAAAGATTGCTTTGAAAGTCCTCCACTGTTCCTCAATTGTCCCACCATAAAGTTTTTGCTCCCAGTCCATCTTAGCCAACTCCTCTCTCATCCCTTTATAGTCTCCTTTGTTTAATACCTCATGATTGTGGATGCCTCAGTTCCTTGTTCTGGTTGTCGGCCAGTGCCCTACTGCCTTCTCACAGCTTTCGAAGCTTATGCCATGACTTCCCTCTGCTATAAGGACCACTGTAGAATTTGTCTGCTAGCGACAAGCTAGGGAAATCTTCAAACTGCATTTTCCCTCACAAAATGCAAACTGAGCCCCACCCATATTCTATACATGAACAGGAAAGTTAGTATTTTCTCTGCTTAGAGATGCAGGTCACCAACAATCATCTCTGGTTGGCTCCATCACTGCAATGAGATGCAGTCTACAAAGAAGGCAAAACTACATCTGCCTGCTTTCTGAGCATATACCTTTTTAACTTAAACAAAGGGAATTTAACCACACAACCCATCTCTATTACAACATGGCCTGATTTGGGGTGGTCTCAAACATAAATTTAAATAAATTATTTTACCTTCAACACAACTCTTTGATTATGTAACCCATATGAAAAATGTATATTCCCAATGAAGTTTTCCTAATCTTTCTCTAAACTTGCTGGCTCCATTACAAGCTTAGAGAAAGATCATTTAGTGTTCAAGTTTTTTTTTCACTCTGACCTTGTAAGATAAACACAGATTAATGAAAGTTAGGCTTGTTTGATTCATCTTTACATAAGGGTTGCTTAACCAGTCTTTTCCATTTATTTTCCATTTAACAGCTCAACTCCTAAAACTGAAAGTTTTATTCTAAAACATATCCAAAATAGATAGTTGCTACACATTGTTTGTCCAACATCTAGAACTGAATGAACAGAAGTTTCCTCTAACTAAATATTGAGAAGACCAAAGCCTTTGTCTTCCGTATCTGTCACAAACCCTATTTGATTATCATTGAGTCCATCCCTCTCCCTTGCAACAATCTTGAGTTGAACCAGATTTTTCACAAACTTGGTGTCACATTTGGTCCTTACATGAGCTTCCAATCAAATCTGTGCCAACACGAAGGCCAGCTATTTGACTTGATTTAATTTATTATTGTCACATGCATTGTTATACAGTGAAAAGTATTGTTTCTTGCCCTATACAGAAAAACATACCATTCATAGAGTACATAGGGGAGAAGGAAAGGAGAAGGTTCAGAATCTTGTGTTACAGTCATAGCTAGGGTGTAGAGAAAGAGCAACTTAATATAAAGTAGGTCCAATCAAAAGTGTGATGGCAGCAGGGAAGAAACTGTTCTTGAGTTCATTTCCATACATTCCACCTATTTCCACATTTGTACTATCACCCAACTCTAACAGAGTATCGGCTGGTCTGCTACTGGAATGCTCATCAATTTTCCTGGACCCACAGACATAACTATTCCAACACACTCCTGCCTGACCTTCCCACCTTCCATATACTTGAGGTCAGCAAAACCCTTTCTGCCCACCTCATGCCACTCCTATTCACCCACACCACTATTCTTGCTGACCTACATTAGCTCCCAGTTAAGCACTGCTTCAATTTTACAATTCTCATTCTCATTTTCAGATCCCTCCATGGCTGTAATCTCCTCCAGCCCCACCACCCTCTGAAATATCGGTGCTACTCTCTAATCCTGGCCATGTGAGCAATCTGAATTTTAATCACTCCACCATTGGCTATGCCTTCAGCTGTCAAGGCAGTAAGTTCTGCAATGCACTCCCTCCTACCTCCAACTGTCCTCCTGTCTTTTGTCCACCATCTTCATTGACCAAGTTGCCCGAATACATCTTTATATGGCTTTGCGTCCGATTTTGTTTAACAATACACCTGTGAAGCACTTTGGTATATTTTGTTACAATCTCCACAGAGACCAGTAACTTAAAAAATATATTTGAATTTCCAGTGACAGTCTGGAAGGATCATATGCCAAAGTTTCAAGTTTTAAGACTGTGATAAACAGACTAAATGTGACAGTATCTGAACACTATTCTACAGGCAATGTATACTCTAAATTACTGAAAAGATCCCACATTTAACTTTTAAATTGGCCAAAATTCCCCCTCCATTATTATAATTGGTGGCATGGTGGTACAGTGGTTAGCACTGCTGCCTCACAGTGCCAGGGACCCGGGTTCAATTCCCAGCTTGGGTCACAGTCTGTGCGGAGTTTGCATGTTCTCCCCGTGTCTGCATGGGTTTCCTCTGGGTGCTCCGGTTTCCTCCCACAGTCCAAAGACGTGCTGGTTAGGTGCATTGGCCATGTTTAATTTTCCCGAACAGGCGCCAGAGCGTGGCGACTAGGAGATTTTCACAGTAACTTCATTGCAGTGTTGATGTAAGCCTATTTGTGACTAATAAATAAACTTTAAATTTACTCTGTCCCTTAAATGAACATTTTGCTCTCCAGGAATTGGTCCAAAGCTGCTCTCAGCCACTAATGGCTTACTTCCTTTCCCTTTTTTCAGCCGGATAACTTTAATCCCCAAACTGACTTCCACAGTAGCGGTTATCCTGGAGATACTTCCCCTCTGCCAAAGTTAGTTGAATCTTCTAGCCTTGGACTTGGTCTCTTTAATCCAAGTGCAAGATCCCATCCACAATCTGCATAATAATCACTAGAGACTGGCTGCCTCTATTTCACCGTTTCTGCCCAGTCCACCTCCACAACCAGCAGCCACCGCACTCTTTCCGGGGTCACCCTCCGTGATTCCCAGAGAACCCTGCCATCCCAACATCTGATCCACTCTGTCCAAGTCGGCCTCGCAAAACTGGGAAATGTCATAACTCTGTGTACCCATCTCAGGAGCAACAATTCAGGGCAAACAATCTACCCGGGTCATCACACATGCCCTTGCAATTGTCCAGATGTACAAACATCTTGAACTTCCTTCCCAGTAAATCCAGCTGAGCCTCACTGTCTCCATAGCAATTGAACACATGCTTGTGGTGAAGCAGGATTTAAAGCAAGTCACATGACCCTCTTCGCTACTCCATTTTAGCTGTAATTGAATTGAGAGTCCTTAAAGCGTGGCAGAGTTACAAACTTTGCATTTTGTGAAAACCCATACAAGGTCCATGGGGAATCACTGATTGATCTCCTTGTGGGTCTCATTGAGTATGAGTTCCCCTGGTAACAAGTGGCCTGCCCAGTTGGAACTCATTATCTAAACCTTTTATCAGGCAGGCCCAGGACTGGGCCTGCTGAACTATAGTCCAAGGCAGGTAGTGGTTTTACTTTACATTCTGTAATAAACTATGTTCCTTTCCAGCTGGGCTCCCTGAGTCATTACATATTTGTAAAAGATTTATTATGTCAGAGGAGCATTATAAATACAAGTTGTAATAAGACCATAAGACATAGGAGCGGAAGTAAGGCCATTCGGCCCATCGAGTCCACTCCACCATTCAATCATGGTTGATTTCAACTCCATTTACCCGCTCTCTCCCCATAGCCCTTAATTCCTCGAGAAATCAAGAATTTATCAATTTCTGTCTTGAAGACGCTCAACGTCTCGGCCTCCACAGCCCTCTGTGGCAATGAATTCCACAGACCTACCACTCTCTGGCTGAAGAAATTTCTCCTCATCTCTGTTCTAAAGTGACTCCCTTTTATTCTAAGGCTGTGCCCCCGCGTCCTAGTCTCCCCTGCTAATGGAAACAACTTCCCTACGTCCATCCTATCTAAGCCGTTCATTATCTTGTAAGTCTTTATCCGATCTCCCCTCAACCTCCTAAACTCCAATGAATATAATCCCACGATCCTCAGACGTTCATCGTATGTCAGGCCTACCATTCCTGGGATCATCCGTGTGAATCTCCGCTGGACCCGCTCCAGTGCCAGTATGTCCTTCCTGAGGTGTGGGGCCCAAAATTGCTCACAGTATTCCAAATGGGGCCTAACCAGTGCTTTATAAAGCCTCAGAAGTACATCCCTGCTTTTGTATTCCAAGCCTCTTGAGATAAATGACAACATTACATTTGCTTTCTTAATTACGGACTCAACCTGCAAGTTTACCTTTAGAGAATCCTGGACTAGGACTCCCAAGTCCCTTTGCACTTTAGCATTATGAATTTTGTCACCGTTTAGAAAATAGTCCATGCCTCTATTCTTTTTTCCAAAGTGCACGACCTCGCACTTGCCCACGTTGAATTTCATCAGCCACTTCTTGGACCACTCTCCTAAACTGTCTAAATCTTTCTGCAGCCTCCCCACCTCCTCAATACTACCTGCCCCTCCACCTATCTTTGTATCATCGGCAAACTTGGCCAGAATGCCCCCAGTCCCGTCGTCTAGATCATTAATATATAAAGAGAACAGCTGTGGCCCCAGCACTGAACCCTGCGGGACACCACTTGTCACCGGTTGCCATTCTGAGAAAGAACCTTTTATCCCAACTCTCTGCCTTCTGTCTGACAGCCAATCGTCAATCCATGTTAGTACCTTGCCTCGAATACCATGGGCCCTTATTTTACTCAGCAGTCTCCCGTGAGGCACCTTGTCAAAGGCCTTTTGGAAGTCAAGATAGATAACATCCATTGGCTCTCCTTGGTCTAACCTATTTGTTATCTCTTCAAAGAACTCTAACAGGTTTGTCAGGCACGACCTCCCCTTACTAAATCCATGCTGACTTGTCCTAATCCGACCCTGCACTTCCAAGAATTTAGAAATCTCATCCTTAACGATGGATTCTAGAATTTTGCCCACAACTGAGGTTAGGCTAATTGGCCTATAATTTTCCATCTTTTTTCTTGTTCCCTTCTTGAACAGTGGGGTTACAACAGCGATTTTCCAATCCTCTGGGACTTTCCCTGACTCCACTGACTTTTGAAAGATCATAACTAATGCCTCCACTATTTCTTCAGCTATCTCCTTTAGAACTCTAGGATGTAGCCCATCTGGGCCCGGAGATTTATCAATTTTCAGACCTTGTAGTTTCTCTAGCACTTTCTCCTTTGTGATGGCAACCATATTCAACTCTGCCCCCTGACTTTCCTGAATTGTTGGGATATTACTCATGTCTTCTACTGTGAAGACTGACGCAAAGTACTTATTAAGTTCCTCAGCTATTTCCTTGTCTCCCATCACTAGATTACCAGCGTCATTTTGGAGCAGCCCAATGTCTACTTTTGCCTCCCGTTTGTTTTTAATGTATTTAAAGAAACTTTTACTATCATTCCTAATGTTACTGGCTAGCCTACCTTCATATTTGATCCTCTCCTTCCTTATTTCTCTCTTTGTTATCCTCTGTTTGTTTTTATAGCCTTCCCAATCTTCTGACTTCCCACTACTCTTTGCCACATTATAGGCTCTCTCTTTTGCCTTGATGCATTCCCTGACTTCCTTTGTCAGCCATGGCTGCCTAATCCCCCCTCTGATAACCTTTCTTTTGTTTGGGATGAACCTCTGCACTGTGTCCTCAATTACTCCCAGAAACTCCTGCCATTGCTGTTCTACTGTCTTTCCCACTAGGCTCTGCTTCCAGTCGATTTTTGTCAGTTCCTCCCTCATGCGCCTGTAATTACCTTTATTTAACTGTAGAACCTTCACATCTGATTCTGCCTTCCTTCTTTCAAATTGCAGACTGAATTCTACCATATTATGATCACTGCTTCCTAAGTGTTCCCTTACTTTAAGATCTTTTATCACGTCTGGCTCATTACATAACACTAAGTCCAGAATAGCCTGTTCCCTCGTGGGCTCCATCACAAGCTGTTCCAAAAAGCCATCCTGTAAACATTCAATGAATTCCCTTTCTTTGGGTCCACTGGCAACATTATTTACCCAGTCCACCTGCATATTGAAATCCCCCATGATCACTGTGACCTTGCCTTTCTGACATGCCCTTTCTATTTCGTGGTGCATTTTGTGCCCCTGGTCCTGACCACTGTCAGGAGGCCTGTACATAACTCCCATTATGGTTTTTTTGCCTTTGTGGTTCCTCAACTCTACCCACACAGACTCCACATCGTCTGACCCTATGTCGTTTAGTGCTATTGATTTAATTTCATTTCTAATTAACAAGGCAACCCCGCCCCCTCTACCCACCTCTCTGTCTTTTCGATAGGTTGTGAATCCCTGGATGTTTAACTGCCAGTCCTGAACCCCCTGCAACCACGTCTCTGTGATGCCTACCACATCATACCTGCCAGTCACAATCTGGGCCACAAGCTCATCTACCTTGTTCTGGACACTGCGGGCATTTAAATATAGCACCTTTAATTCCCTATTGACCGTCCCTTTTTGTTTTCGTAGTGTGGTGGACCTTGGTTTACTGAGCCTTTCCAGACACTGTGTCATATTTTGTGAGATGGGGACTATCGTAACCTCTCCTGAGCGCTGTCTTTTCGTGATTTTTTGTAATCCTAAGCAGCTACGCTTCCCACTGATTCCTTCACCTCTTGGTTCCCTGACTTTCCCTTCCCCCCCAATCTCTAGTTTAAAGTCCTATTGACCACCCCATTTACTCTCTTCGCCAGAACACTGATCCCAGCTCAGTCCAGGTGGAGACCATCCCAACGGTATAGGTCCCCCCTGCCCCAAAACTGATGCCAGTGTCCCATGAAAAAGAACCCCTCTTTCCCACACCACTCTTTCAGCCACGTGTTAACTTCCCTTATTCTTGCCTCCCTATGCCAATTAGCACGTGGCTCGGGCAGTAATCCGGAGATTATGACCCTTGAGGACCTGTTTTTTAATTTGAATCCTAGCTCTTTATAATCTCTAAACAGGTCCTCTTTCCTAGACTTGCCTATGTTGTTGGTACCAACATGGACCACAACAACTGGATCCTCCCCCTCCCTCTCCAGTATCCTTTCAAGCCGGTCAGAGATGTCCCGCACCCTAGCACCGGGCAGGCAACATACCATGCGGGACACTCTATCCTGCTCACAAAGGATACTATCTATCCCCCTGATAATAGAATCCCCTACAACTACAACTTGCCTATTTACTTCCTCCCCTTGAATGGCCTGCTGGACCATGGTGCCTTGGTCAGCTGACTCATCCTTCCTGCAGCCCTGTTTGCCATCCACACAGGGAGCAAGTGCCTCGTACCTGTTGGTAATTATTGATTTGAGTGTCTGGGTCACTCACCTGTAACAGGCATTAGCCCTTCTGAACATGTTAACCATGGACCAACAGCTGACTTCCTACCTCCAATTCTACAACAGTATGGAGGCTGAATTATTGCCCCATGCTTCCTCCACCCACAGTCCCTCCTCCCCTCCACAACACATATACACACAGCATTTGCCTCCATTCTCTCACAAGAGAGTAGGCTGGTTCAACACCAAGCCAACCCCACTTGGCAAAGGCCTCAATGGACGAGCTGCATCAGGAAGCCTGGCTGGTGTCCCCAGCCCAATGCTTTCATGGAAATAAGACTTAAACCCAATTGGAAACAAGCCCTTGACCAACATCTTCCGGGTACACATCTCAAACAAAACTACAAAGTTAGCTATTGGTTTCCTACGTGTGAAATCTAGGCTCAGACATTCACTGGGTTAAACACTGGACCATGATTAAAGGGCCGGATTGTCGTGAGGGGCGGGGGAGCTCTAGTTGGGAAACCTCCCAATCCAGCAGAGCTGCCCCCTCTTAAAGGCTTTTTAAAGAACTAACCATATCTTAGTTCTGAGGAGGTGATGGTGAGTTGGAATCGGACCCAATGCCCCAGAGGCAGTTCAGAGATGGCCACAGAGGAGTTCAAGTGCCAGGGCAGGATGATTAGAAGATCCAGATCAGTCCTGTGGTGCTTTAGCCCAATTGTGTTAAAGACTGTTAGATCCTGTAACCCTCAGTCCTCACATACCCTCAGCTCCCCACCCCACCCCCCAATAACTCCTCCATGCTTCCCTTGCTCCTGCATATCACCCAAGCCCTCTTATATATTCTATGCCCCACGCCTCCCAAATATCCCATGCCCCTTCTATGCCATCCAGACCCCTTCACTCCACACAAGTCCCCCTTTCATATCCCCCCGCCCCATGCCTCCGCATCCTTCAGAAGCTCATGGAAGGGATATGGAAGGAACTTGGGGGCATGGGAGATGTGAGGGGACATATGGGGGTGTGAGAGGCATGGAGGGGCATGGTGGATATGAAGAGGAAATGGTAAGTAAGACCTTTAAACTTCCCCATCAGAAGGTTCCCAAATTCTGACTATGGTTGATGAGTCCTCTGAAGAGCTGTGCACCATGAGATGTTTGGAAGCTATCCGGACATGGGAGAATTGCAGGGACAGGGTTGTGAGATGCTGATCCCAGTAATGGTGCCAGCTAGGTCGGAAGTGCAGCGTGCGGCCTCGCTGCCCCACACTCTATCCCCAGCTGCCAAAAATTCCCAGGAACTGGAATAGGGGTGGGAATCCTGGAATCACATCCTGCCACCATTGTTAAAGGCCTCCAGAGACAACCCAACTCACAAAAATGTAAGGCCCTTGTCTTAAAAAGCAGACATCCTTAGCAACTGAATGGTATTTTCTACTTTGCTAGAATAATGGATCACTGCCTAATATATGCCAGCTCCCACTCCATTTATAGATTTATAGCATTTATAGTTTGCCATAGTTACTGAATTCCAAGTCTTTTTACAGACATAAAATGAAAAGCATATCCTGTTGAGAAAGAAATTGAAGAATTTCCTGTCGCAGTTTTTGGTAAGTCTGAATAGACCATTAGAGACTGAACCATTTGAATTCATTATCTCTATGACCTATGAAACATGGACTGACTCTTGAAGCTCACAAAGATGTGCAGGTTAGGTGGATTGGCCATGCTAAATTGCCCCTTAGTGTCGGGGGATTAGCTAGGGTAAATGCTTGAGGTTATGGGGATAGGACCTGGGTGGGATTGTGGTTGGTGCAGACTCGATGGGCCAAATGGCCTCCTTCTGTACTGTAAGAATTCTATGATTCTAACTGCTAACTAAGACATTAGATTGTCTAATAGTGTACATATCCATCCACACATTGTGTGTAGTGGGGGTTCATGGCTTACTTTGATTAACTGGAGAGTTACAAGTGGCAATGCATAATCTTAAATTAGATTGACCATCCTCATTCAGGACTTACTGGGCAAATTCTGTTTTCGCTCCCATCATTCCAGTTCCCTTTCCAATGCACTTACCAAGGAATCCTGTCTGTGATAATGAGGCGCGTTATAATTCTGACAAAATCAAACTACACAAAGAGCCGTTATTGCAAAGGGATTGCAAGAGTACAAGAATAAGGAAGTCGTACCTCAAATGTACAGGTCATTGGTGAGACCACGCCTTGCGTACTATGTGCAGTTTTAGCCTTCAAGAGATCCATGCAACGTAAGGGCCTACTTGCAATGGAGGCCACAAGGTGAAGCTTCACGAGATTGGTCCCAGGCATGGAGATGGTTGTCCTGTGTGGGAAGACTCAGCAAATTGGGCCTGTACTGCTTGGAGTTTCGAAGAATGAGAGGTGTTCTGCTGAAAAATACAGGGGAGCTCGACTGGGGAGGCACTGAGAGGTTGTTTCCTCTGACTGGGAAATCTAGAGCATGGGGGCACTGTTTCAGGGTGAGAGGTCACCCATTCAGGAATGAGTTGAGGAGAAATTTCTTCACTCAAAAGGTTGCGACTTTTTAAAATTCTCTACTCCAAAATCTTGTGGCTGCTCCACCATTAAATGTAATTAGAGTGACTCGAAATCAAGGTATGGGGGAGGGGGGGTGGACAGGAAAGTGGAGTTGAGGCAAAAGATCAGCCATGATCATATTGAATAGCAGAACAGGGAGTGGTTGATCCATTCCTACTCCTGTTTCTTTTGCTCTTATTTGAACGGAGCGTTATTTAAACAGCTGTGCCTGCGATTCCTGCCAGTGGTTATGTTACTGCTCTATTTGACCTTCACCAAGCAAAGCTATTTTGTACTTAGCTCTTCGACTCACTATCCACCTCCACATCACTCCGAGATCTTGGGTGGGGCGGGGAAGTGACTACCTATTGCTAAATTTGCCAAGACCACAGTCAGCCAGCATGAAGTGAAGAAGCAGCTGTTAGTGCTTCTGAGAAACTTGTCCATGAAATGCTGGGGTTGGGCTTCCTCCCATCACTGGGGGAGGGGAGCATGTGATTCAAGTACAGGTACTGCACACGCATTATAAAACAGGGATCACCTCTTTATAAATATTAATGAGAAAGTTTAACTTCAGAGGAATGACATTCGTACAATGGATATTCAGGGCCAACACTCCAGATCCACTGGGATACCATTGACAGCTTAACTCCTGATCGCTAAACAGCCAAGTAGCAGAGTTCAGTCGGTAAAATTATAGAATCCATACTTTGTAGAT
The DNA here is from genome assembly GCF_964213995.1 of Mustelus asterias. Taxonomy (NCBI): domain Eukaryota; kingdom Metazoa; phylum Chordata; class Chondrichthyes; order Carcharhiniformes; family Triakidae; genus Mustelus; species Mustelus asterias. The sequence continues at coordinate 54,513,125 of NC_135818.1, read as the reverse complement.
GGAGGCCATTCGGCCCAACAATTGGCACCGATAACAATCCCATCCAGACCCTATCCCCATAACCCCAGAGATTTACCCTAGCCAGTCCCCCTGACACAAGGAGTAATTTAGCATGGCGAATCAACCTAACCAGCACATCTTTGGACTGTTTGAGGAAACCAGAGCACCCGGAGGAAACCCACACAGACACGGGGAGAATGTACAAACTCCACACAGACAGTGACCCAAGGCTGGAATTGAACCCGGGTCCCTGACGCTAACCACTGTGCCACCGTGCCGCCCCTACTACTAACTTCCTGTGACCACATGAACTAGATTACCTTGTCTTTCTGACACAAGGGAGATCTCCCTCACCTCATGGCCTCACAAGCTCCAAGCTAGCTGCCTAGGTTTTCCACAGCTGTTCTCCCACTTCACTGCCAGTTCTCGGTTCCCCTGCCACTATCAGAGACTTCAGTGTGTCCTATCTGTAGCCTTGACTCCTCAATGCTGGTGACTCATTGGTCTTGGACTTCTGCTCTTGTTCCTTGCTGCTGCCCTGCCCTCTTCTCTCTCTCCCCTCTCTCTCTCACTCTCTCTCCAGCTTCTGGTCTCCCCAGTTTCTCCAGCCCATACTCTGGGCTTAAGACTCTGTCCCCTCTGCTTGAACCCACAATTCAGGCCTCAGACTCTTCTCCCAGCCTGCCAAAGTCATCTCTTCACATCCCAAGGAAGGAGCTCACAAGGTCAACTCAGTTCCCTGCATGGCATCTTGACAATCTTAGCTGGGGGAACCCAGTGCCCTGCACGAAATGCCCCACAGTGAACGGGGCCCAGATTTCAGCTGCACAACTGCAGCCAGAAGTTTAAGTTTAAGTCTATTTATTGTTGCAAATAGGCTTACATTAACACTGCAATGAAGTTACTGTGAAAATCCCCTAGTCACCACACTCCGTCGCCTGTTTGGGTACACTGAGGGAGAATTTAGCATGGCTAATGTGTCTAACCAGCACATCTTTCAGACTGTGGGAGGAAACCAGAGCACCCGGAGGAAACCCACGCAGACACGGGGAGAACGTGCAGACTCCGCACAGACAGTGACCCAAGCTGGGAACCCAACCCGGGTCCCTGGCGCTGTGAGGCAGCACTGTGCCACTGTGCTGCCATGGAAGTCCAGACACCAAGGTCCCCCTCATCTCCCCCGCAACTTTTAAACATACCAATCATACACAAGAATTGGCAAAACAATAATGAGGGTTCTTTATTTAAAGATAAGGCTAATTACAGATAAATGTACAAGAAGGCTAAGTACAGTATATCTGATCTCTATCCTGCTGCATGCCAGCTGTGTACAGGTGAATGGAATAATCCATCACATCCTGTCGAGGTATGTAATGTTTGATAGTAGTTTAAGACACGCTCCCTTAAAGGTATATGCACAGCATATCACAACAAAGGTATTTTTCTAGGTCTATTATTCCCTCGGCAGCGATTATTAATCACATTTAGCAGTATATCTGATAGATTGACATTACATGCTGGATAAGCCAATAAATTATCAAAAACACCTTACAAATAAACTTTATGTAATGAATTCCTGAGGTCTTTGAATTTGGTCACAACTGATAATAATATTCTTGCATCAGCTGGCCAAATATAGGCCAGGGTTCTCCCAAAACAAACTAAGTGCCCAACGGGCGGGAAAACTGAAGTATTTCCCGTCCATTTTTTGGGCGTGCTTACCTGAATGAGTCTCCGATACTCTGAGCAATACAGAATGTCTCAGCGTGATTCACTCTGAAAAGTGGTGGGAAGGCCTATTCCCACCCCGAGTGGCTGGCAGCATAGTGCTGAGCGGGCCACTGCGCATGCGCCGATCTCTCAGTCCGGCCTCCTGATCGTTGGCCTTCCCAGCTCCCCCACCACCGCAGGCCTTCCCAAACCCCCACCTGACCAGTCCTGGTCTCCCCCTCCTCCGACAGCCCGCCCCGATCACCCTCCTCCCTCCCTCTCTCTCCCACCAGGCTGGCAATGGCAGGCTGGCACTGCCCAAGGGGTAACTAACCCCCCCTTGCCCCCAACCTCCCAGGGGGCCTCAACGGCCTCTATCCCTACCAGCAGGATGGGGACACCTGTTCCCTGCTAGTTGCAAACCCCGCTGGTGGGAACAACTCCTGGCGGCGGGGCGGGGGGAGATGCTAGCGGGCCCGGAGAATATCGTCCCGGGAACAATGATCATATGGAAATGTCAATTTCAATGACATTTCCAAATGATAATCAGTTCCTTGCCAATTTCTGGTGGGGAGTTAATTTCGCTAAAAAAAAAGCACTTGGGAGACTCGCGATTGGCTGGATGCCGGTTGTGAATCTTGCGAAAGGCTGATGTCTCCTGACTCAAGGAGCGCTGGGGGACAGGCCATAGTAATTAGATAACTTCAGCATTGCTGAAAAAGAAACAAACTGTCGAAGCTTTTCATCTTGTACTCATCAGGACAGATTTGCAAGAATACCAACAAGTAAGATGAACAACAATTTATGCCACGTGAGAAGAGAGTACTAATTGGTTGGCAAGCGAACTCTGATTGGTAGAGGTGTCGCCATGGATAAAGCACCAGGGAACACTATCCACTCTGTCTAGACTTTTCATGATTTTGAATGACTTTAGCAAAACTCCCCTCAATCTTCCCTTCTCTCAGGCGAAGAATGCAGCTTCTCTAATCTATCCACATAACTGAACTCCCTCATCCCTGGAATCATTCCAGCAATTTTTCTTTTCTGCAGTGAATGGAGATTTGGCTGAGTGCCAAATTTTCCATTCTCGTTGGCAGCAGCGTATGACATCGGGGAATTCTGGCCCACATCTCTGTCCCTCTATTTCTCTTCTCATATTCCCTCTAAACATTCTATATTCAGTCTTATTGCCACTTGTAATAACAGCCTAGTCTCTGGCACATGCACCCTTTTCCTGCTTTTTCTTATTCTCTATCTCTTTCATCATTCAGACAGCTCTGGTTCTGGGTGCCCCACCCTTGACCTTCATGGGAATGTATCGAGATTGTAACCAAACCATTTCTTCTTTTTAAATGTTTACTTGAAGCAGCCTTGCCTTTAAATCCCTGCTTGCGGTTAACACAAGCCATCAGTCTGCTGAAATGAGTCCGCCTCCAGTTCAGTCATTTTATTCGAGATTATTCCCTGTCCTTTTCCATAGCTAATCTAAACTTTAAGATACTTTGACCACTTACTTGTTCCCGAAAGGTTCTTGATTTACATTGTTACTTTCTAAATCATCCCGGCCTTTCCCAGCTTGTCATGGGCAATACTGGAGCTACCTGTTGGAATCTCCCAACAGAAACTCCACCGGTCATGAATCATAGAACCATAGAATCTCTACAGTGCAGAAAGAGGCCATTCGGCCCATCGAGTCTGCACCGACCGCAATCCCACCCAGGCCCTATCCCCGTAATCCCGCATATCTACCCTGCTAATCCCCCTGACACTAAGGGGCAATTTAGCACGGCCAATCAACCTAACCCGCACATCCTTGGGATGTGGGAGGAAACTGGAGCACCCGGAGGAAACCCACGCAGACACGGGGAGAATGTGCAGACACGGCACAGATAGTCACCCAAGGCCGGAATTAAACCCAGATCCCTGGCGCTGTGAGGCAGCCGTGCTGACCACTGTGTCACTGTGCCGCCCTCCCTCGCCCCAACTCTATACACGTAGCAGCTGCTTGCTCATGCTGAATCCAATGATTTGAATGCCAGTGTCCTGTTTCCACGAGGTGTTCTTCAAACCCCAGGAGGGTCATTTTGAGCGACGATGCAGCAGGAAAATCCGGGAGACTTGAGAAACTCTATTCTCTCCGGAGTGATCGCCTTTCCCAGTCACTCGCTGGTGACATCATGAGGTTCATGCCCACAAAAGGACGAGATCCTCATTTTAATGAATTTAGATAAATGTGAATATCAATATCCAGTTCCCCTCCTGACCACATGACACCCCCTCCCCCCCACTGAATACTCAAACCTCGCCGACGTGACGAAGTTTACAACAACTTTTTAAAAATGAGATTCAATCGAGGGGAGCACCCCCGGGGCGTAAAGGGAAGTTTAGTCCCTGAGGTCAGGGGGAAAGCCTGGCATTGTCTCTAGCACTACCCCTTGGCACAGGGTGGCACTGCTGGGGTGGCACTGCCAACGGCAAAGGGGGGGGAAGGGGACAGTGGAAGGGGGGAGCAACACTGATACTTCTGCAGTGGCTGGAGGGGTGAGGGAGAGCCCCCACTGATTGTGTGGGGGTGGAGCGGGGGTGGGGGGCATGATAGAACCCCTGATGCCTCCGTGTGGTAGTGAGGGGGGTGGTTTGGAGAGGCGGAGTTGAACTTCAGTGGCACGCTGACCTCTGTGGTGCCAATCTTGCCAGCTGTATCAGGCCCCGCCCCACCGAGTAAACCCCGCCGATTCAGTTATTTTACTCAGGCAGGCTCAGGACCTGGAGTGAAACCTGGGCTGTGTGGCTGGAGGGACGCACACGGGTATTCAGTCAGAGGCTGACACTTCGAAAAAATACAGTGGGATTCCGCCCTAGGTGATGTCTATTACTAATTCTACAATTGCCATCTCAGTAAAATAGCCTGCCTTTGCCTCACTGCCTCGCCGAAAACTCTCATTCCCAAACCATCACCCCCAGTCCCAACATCTCAAGCACTTTCTTCACTACCTTCCTGAGCTCCACCCTACATGAAGTCCAAAGCCCTCTTGTATTAATCCCCACTCACCTATCCCCCATGTCCTCGCAGCTCTTCACTACCTCACTCATTCAGCCTCCTAGCTTCCTCAAGCTCTATATTCCAGTGTGCACCAACTGCACTTTCAGCCTCTCTCTCTCCATCCACCATCCACAGCAGCATCTTTAGCCAGATTTTCCAGCCGCGCCAGCCCAGACACCAGAAATTCCCACCCAATGTCAATGGACCTTTAAATAGTCCACCAAATTTTGATTCATGTAGTGGGCAGGAGTGGAAAATCTACCCCAATAGCTCTGCACTTGGACATATCTCCACCCATATCTCACCCAATTCTCTTCCAAGCTTTTTAAACATGCCTTTTGTTACCTCCGTAACCTTTGACCTGACTTCTGCTTAACGTCTGAAGCAGTGATTAATGAGGTATTTGAGACATTTAAAAGATTTGATCAGTAGATAGAGTGAAAATATTTCCTTCAGTGGGGGAGGCAGGAAAGAGGTGACACAACCTTAAAAATAAAATTAGGCTAATCAAGACTGATGTTAGAAAATCCTAAGCAAAGTGGAAATCTGTAACCCTTTCCCCACAAAAAGTTGGGTCGAGATCAACTGAATATTCCAAAATTGAGATTGGAAGCCTTTGTTCATAGAAGTCATAGAAATCATAGAAACCCTACAGTGCAGAAGGAGGCCATTCGGCCCATCGAGTCTGTACCGACCACAATCCCACCCAGGCCCTACCCCCACATATTTTACCCGCTAATCCCTCTAACCTACACATCTCAGGACACTAAGGGGCAATTTTTAACCTGGCCAATCAACCTAACCCGCACATCTTTGGACTGTGGGAGGAAACCGGAGAACCCGGGGGAAACCCACGCAGACACGAGGAGAATGTGCAAACTCCACACAGACAGTGACCCAAGCCGGGAATCGAACCCAGGTCCCTGGAGCTGTGAAGCAGCAGTGCTAACCACTGTGCTACCGTGCCGCCCTTTGTTCTGCTAGGGTATTAAGGGTTCCGGAACCAAAGCAGGCAAAGTAAGATCTTTTTATTTGTTCTGGGATTATGAGGGTTCCTAATGACCATAGAATGACCACAGTGCAGAAAGAGGTCATTCGGCCCATCAAGTCTGCACTGACTCGCTGAAAGGTTATTTTATCCAGGCCCACCTCCCTGTAATATCCCTGCCACCCAGTGCATTCACCATGGCTAATCTATCTAACCTGCACATCTTTGGACACTGAGTGAGAATGTAAAATGGCCAATCCACCTAACCTGCATATCTTTGGACACTGAGGGAGAATTTAAAATGGCCAATCCACTTAACCTGCATATCTTTGGACACTGAGGGAGAATTTAAAATGGCCAATCCACTTAACCTGCATACCTTTGGACACTGAGGGAGAATTTAAAATGGCCAATCCACTTAACCTGCATATCTTTGGACACTGAGGGAGAATTTAAAATGGCCAATCCACTTAACCTGCATATCTTTGGACACTGAGGGAGAATTTAGCATGGCCAATCCACGTAACCTGCACATCTTTGGACTATGGGAGGAAACCTATGCAGACACTCCACACAGACATTCACCCAAGGCCAGAATCGAACCTTGGTCCCTAGCATTATGAGGCAGCAGTGCTAACCACTGTGCCACCATGCAACCCCTCAAACCCACATTTGTTGCTCTTTCCCAATTGCTCTTGAGAATATGGTGGTGAGTTGAAATGGAGATCAGCCATGATCCAATGGAACAATGGAACAAACTTGGAAGATTGAATGGCCAACTCCTTTGTTCCCACAAAAGCTACTTTACAAATGTTAGCTACAGTTGTTGGATTTTGTTATTTCACTTGTAAAGCTTATGACACACCTTCTCAATACCAAAAATATTTCCCTCGTTTATATTTTAATTCAAAGTAAGAATCCATTGCACGTATGGAAGTTTTAGTGCCACACATTTTTTTTAAAAAACAAGAAAAATTAATGGCTTTGAGCGACATCTCTGTTTTTGGCAGCTACTCAACAATATTTACAGGCTGAAAGCTATCTTTGTTGTAGGTTCTTGCTGCCAAGGAACTACAAACAAATTTAGTGACTTTCATGTATCATTACACAGTATCAAAAAGATTTAGCATGATGCTTGAGGGTTCGTTTCCGATACTCCAAAAACTGCTGCTCCAACACAGGCTTGCTTATGTATCCATTAAAAGTTTATTTATTAGTCACGGGTACACTTATATTAACACTGCAATGAAGTTACTGTGAAAGTCCCGTAGTCGCCACACTCCGGCGCCTGTTTGGGTACACTGGGGGAGGATTTAGTATGGCCAATGCACTGAACCAGTACGTCTTTCGGAGGAAACCCACGCAGACACCCCACACGGAGAACGTGCAGACTCCACACAGGCAGTGACCCAAGCCGTGAATCGAACTCAGGTCCATGGCGCTGTGAGGCAGAAGTGCTAACCACTGTGCCATCATGCCACCAAGGTGTGTGGGAAGTGGGAAGTCAGTTGAATTTAAAATTAAAAGCAATTGGGCTACATCATTCTTAATTTGATATCACTGACTTTAGTGGCAGCTTAAGTGTGTTGAACACACATGCTGTAAGAGAATTAATTGATTTAATTCAATTATAATATTTATCATTATATGCTGCTCTATGACACAGTGTCACAGTGGTTAGCACCGCTGCCCCACAGCACCAGGGACCCAGGTTCGATTCCGACCTTGGGTGACTGTGGGGAGTTTGCATGTTCTCCCGTGTCTGCGTGGGTTTCCTCCGGGTGCTCCGGTTTCCTCTCACACTCCAAAAGATGTGTGGGTTAGGTGGTTTGGCCATGCTAAACTGCCCTTTAGTGTCAGGGAAACTAGCAGGGTAAATACGTGAGGTTATGGGGGTAGGGCCTGGGTGGGACTGTTGTCGGTGCAGGCTTGATGGGCCGAACGGCCTCTTTCTGCACTGTAGGGATGATTTTATGAAACATTTCTAAACCCCTCGCACAGGAAGTATTACGCTATTGTTGTTGTACTGGAATGCTAGGTTAGATATAATGAACACAAGACGGTAGCATTGATTCCCACTGCCACTATTTTACCTGAGTTAAATATTGCTTCTTGTAAAATCTTCCGTCTTTATAATAATACAGCCATTTTTGCTTTCCCACTGTCGACACTTAGAAACGTAAGTGTGGGAATAAATTACCCCTCAATCCCCTCAAAGCTATTTATTTTTGCATATCTGAAGAAAATTGTTCTTAATATCTAATTGATGCTAACAAACTACATCTCACATTTATTAACTTGCTTACTGGCCCAACTGATAAGTGAGCTTTACAAGTTAATCTAATGCTATTTGATTGATAACCCTTGATTAGTTAGCCTGACAATCTGTTATCATATCTACTGAGAAGCAGATATAAACTTTCAAAAAAGAAGGTATTAAAGAAATTAATTAAAAGCATCATTGCTGCCATGTATAAACTACAATATGGTCTCAAAGAACTTGAACAATCCTTAAAGACACTTAAAATCTATGTCATCCAAGTTCATAGAATTATTATAGAATCCCTACAGTGCAGAAGGAGGCCATTTGGCCCATCAAGTCTGCACCGACCACAATCCCACCCAGGCTGGTGGCCTGGTATCCCCATAAGCCCACATATTTAGCCTGCTAGTCTCCCTAACACTAGGATCAATTTAGCATGGCCATCAACCTAACCTACACATCTTTGGAGTGTGGGAGGAAACTGGTGCACCCGGAGGAAACACACGCAGACATGGGGAGAATGTGCAAACTTCACACAGACAGTGACCTGAGGCCGGAATTGAACCAGGTTCCTTGGCGCTGTGAGACAGCAGTGCTAACCACTGTGCCACTGTGCTACCCTAGCATGCCTAGCATAACCTAGCGTGCCAGTACAAGTTCTCACAAATGTATTCTGCTCTGAACATTTAGAAGTTATAATTTAAAATTTCAAATATTTTGACTCTGCTCTGGATTTCTTCAGTTGCCTTTTCCCATGGCAACAATAATATGCTGATAGGATACTCAATTACAGTAAGAGATTTTAAGCATCTAGTAATACTGGAAACAAGATAATGCTGAGATAAGCTCAGGGCGCACAATTATTCATAAACTGTTCATGATTCATTCTCTCACTAAGGTCAATAACAACTTCTCAATGGATTTAATGTCATGTCACTCAAAGATGACTTTGTATATATAGATTTTATTTTTTCCCACTTATTTTAGGATCCTTTGCACATATGGTACTTCTAATACCATGCAGTTTTAATATAGTGGCATGGTGGCACAGTGGTTAGCACTGCTGCCTCGCAACACCAGGGACCCAGGTTTGATTCCAGCCTTGGGTGACCGTCTGTGTGGAGTTTGCACATTCTCCCTGTGTCTGCGTGGGTTTCCTCTGGGTGCTCCGGTTTCCTCCCACTCTCCAAAGTTATTTTACTCAGACAGGCTCAGGACCTGGAGTGGAACCCGGGCTGTGTGGCTGGAGGGACACACACCGGTATTCTAAACTGCTAAACTGCCCCTTAGCGTCAGGGGAATTAGTCGGGTAAGTGGATGGGATGGGATGGGATTGTTGTTGGTGCAGGCTCAATGGGCCAAATGGCTTCCTTCTGCACTGTAGGGATTCTATGATAAAACTTATATCTTGAGCTGTGGTGAAAGAGGAGCATTAAGAAGTTCGGAAGATAGTTTCAACAAAAGACAATTATTTACAGCAATCCCCATTCCCATCATTCCATCAATTTACGCCAATGATTTTTAAAAGTTTTTATTCTACTTCCATTTTAGACCAAATCCCTCTGCAAATGCTACTTTCATGCTTTACAGGTGACAAACAATCCACTCTCAAGCTTTCGGTAATGCTGCTCTAAAACTTCCTGTTAAGGATTAGGCACATCAACCTGGCTTCAGTTTTCTTTCCATTAATTCCTATGGAGAAGAAACTTACTCGAAGTCTGTGCCACTTACAGCCTTAGAGTAAGTCACTGAGAGTGAAACTGCGGCATCTGAGGGAATTACAAATCTAAACATTCATTCCACAAATCCATGTAGTGGCACTTTAGGACTCTAACTGGATTAACCCGACCCAACTTAAGCATCAATCTGATCTCGATCAGAAAAGAATAAATATTTACAAGTATATCTTGTATATTAGAAACTGCTAAAATTCAATTTGCAAAAGCCCTTCGCAGTGATGTAAACAAATTGGCGGCAAACGTCCAGAGTGGCAGCATTATTACAAGAATAATGGCTTTTTTGTTAAGTTTCCACAAACATATTTTGAAAAATTTGATATTGTGCATTTAGGTTTCTAATCTAGTTGTATGAACTACCGACATGAATCCCATGAGTAAGTCATGGGGGAATCGTCTGCTCTTCCAAATGGATCATCAGGCAAGCAAACAGCATACCAAGCTAAAAATAATTAGCAGTTCATGTGAGTCACATGGCATAAGCCCAGGCGCTGACTCTATGGCAGCCATCATGTTTCTCCTGCTGCATTAAACACCAGGAGCATTAGAAGTAAAGTGCTCCAAATGGCAGACATTTTCCTCATATATTACAGATGATGCCAAAGATCAGGTGTACTCGAGTTCACCCTGTCATGACTGATATTGTTCTGAAGTAAGCCGCTGTGATCTCAGTCATGCATGTTCATCTGCTTCCTGCAGCTGAATGCGCATAATTCTGTGGAGCCACTACAGCAGAACTGGTGGCACAGTGGTTGGCATCACTGCCTCACAGTGCCAGGGACCCGGGTTCGGTTCCTGGCTTGAGTCATTGTCTGCGTGGAGTCTGCACGTTCTCCTCGTGCCTGCGTGGGTTTCCTTTGGGTGCTCTGGTTTCCTCCCACTGTCTGAAACATGTGCTGCTTAGGTGCCTTGGCCATGCTAAATTCTCTCTCAGTGTGTATTTGAACAGACACCCGGAGTGTGGCGACGAGGGGATTTTCACAGTAACTTCATTGCAGTGTTAATGTAAGCCTACTTGTGACACTAACAAATGAACTTTAAGCTGTAGTGTTGGAAATTTCAGGATTTGCACCGATCAGGCAAAGCAGCGAATGTCAGTCACTGTTCAAATACCGTCAGCTGGTGCAGTAATTGTTTGAATGAAGAGTTATTTTTTAAAATGCAAGAAAACACTATTAAATGATCAGATGTTTAAAGAGGAAAGTATTTCAGGAAAGTAGCATCATGGATTGCCTGTAAAAGTTAACACTAATTAATTTATTTTTGATCAATAAAACCAGCTTTTTAATAGGGAGCAATTCTCCCTGAAGCCACAATCAGTTTGTGAGGGACTTTCATTCTTGTATCACTAAGGAGCGAGATTTTCCAGCCGCATTCAACCCGAAACCGGAAAATCCCGCCCGTGGTCAAAAGACCTTTCCATGGTCCGCCCCACGCCCGCTATGATTCCCGTGGCAGAAAGAGAAAATTTGCCCGAAGGTGTCTGACTTGCTGGGAGTACTCAGTTTGTAATCTGACTTTTTTTTCATGACGTTCTCCTCATGCGTGCGGAACTTGGCTATCAAAGGTTGAGGACAGCCTCAACCGGGATCTTGTGTTCATGTCACACTACATGTAACCCCCACCACTTGCAAAATCTTACTAGCTGCCCTGGCTTGAGACAATTCACACCTCTTTAACCTGTGATTATCCCTCTCTCCACCAGCACTGTCTGGTGTAAAGACTTGATTACCTGTAGAGACCCGCATCCCAACCATTATCTTGCAATTGTGTCTTTGTCTATATATGCTGTGTTTGTGAACCCACCTCTCCACTCACCTGATGAAGGAGCAGTGCTCTGGAAGCTCGTGATACCAAATAAACCTGTTTGTCTTCAACCTGGTGTTGTGAGACTTCTTACTGTGCTACCCCAATCCAACGCCGGTATCTCCACATCATCACATGTGGCATGCTGTTTGCTGGTGGCAGGATTCTCTGACTCCCCCGCTGCCAATGGGATTTTCCATTGATGGCGCCCCTTGCCACAGTGAAACCCGCGGGATAGGGTGCACTACCAATGGGACCAAAGAATCCCGTTGGCGTGAACAGCCAAAGAATTCCCCCCAATCATTTACAAAAGTGCTTGTACAGTTAAGTGCAAATCACACCACCTAATTCAAATAATATTTCATAATCAGTATACATGTTAGAATCATAGAATCTTACAGTGCAGAAGGAGGCCATTCAACCCATCAAAGTCTGTACCAACCACAATCGCACCCAGGCCCTACCCCAATAACCCTATGCATTTATCTGCTAGTCCTTCTGACATTAAGGGGCAATTTAGTGTGGCAATCCATCTAACCCGCACATCTTTGGACTGTGGGAGGAAACCGGACACCCGGAGGAAGCCCACGCAGTCACGGGGAGAACGTGCAAATTCCACACAGGTGACCCAAGCCGGGAGTCGAACGCGGGTCCCTGGCGCTGTGAGGCAGCAGCATTATAACCACTGTGCCACCGTGCTGCCCTTATGTTAATTACATACTAATTAATAAAATTCAACTTTTTTATCACAGTGCCAAGATTCCGCATGACACAGAATGGTAAAACTGAATACATTAGTGAATGGTGCTCATAAATGCTAGCTCAATGTGGCAATCAACTTTTTGAATTAAAGCATTTAACCAATTATCCATTACAGCTTTGTTTATTTCTGTGTTAAAGTGAGATGAGTTTGCTGACAGTGCAAAGCTAGGTAGAAACGTAAACTGAGGAGAAGTTTGTGAACCCACCTCTCCACTCACCCGATCAAGGAGCAGCGCTCCGGAAGCTCGTGATACGAAATAAATCTATTTGTCAACTTGGTGTTCTTCAAGCTGACTTTTTACTGTTCCCACCCCAATCCAACGCCGGTATCTTCACATCATCACATGTTTCAGGAAGATAATGTCCTTTAAAATTTAGGTAAATGAGGAAGTGTGCCAGCAATTTGAAAAGTTGGTGCCTACTGTTAATAGGGTTAATAAGAAATGAGCCAGATTATGCTGTTGCCTTAGGGACACAGGATAAATAAAGGTGCAGCTGTGATCTAATAATGTCTTAAGTGATTCAAAGATCAACACCCCTTTCTGTGATTTTATGACATCAATATCATTTTAAAAAATTTAAATAACATCACAATCGGCATTTTTTGACCGCACCCCGCAGCTGGGGTTCTCCAGTCCCGCTGCAGTAAATGGTAATTTGGCTGTGCGCCAAATTCTCCATTCTCCCTGGCAGCAGTAGTGGGGCACGCAAGGCCAGAGAATTCCAGCCCATGTTTTAGTACAAAATGTGTAGCAAATGTACTAACGTTGAACTTAGGATTGTTTTATGATGGAACAGTCAATTGTAGGGACAGACATTCAGAGACCATTCTTATTAATTGTGATGTCAATGGGGGGAATTCTCCAGCCTCCCAGCCGTGTGTTTCTCAGAGGCGAGTGGTGGCGTGCTGTTTGCTGGTGGCAAGATTCTCTGACTCCCCCGCTGCCAATGGGATTTCCCATTCATGGCGCCCCTTGCCACAGTGAAACCCGCGGGATAGAGTGCACTACCAGTGGGACCAGAGAATCCCGCTGGGGTGAATGGCCGAAGAACTCCCCCCAGTGATTTACAAAAAAGTGCTTGTCTAGTTAAGTGCAAATCACACCACCTAATTCAAATGATATTTCATAATCAGTATATCTGTTAGAATCATAGAATCTTACAGTGCAGAAGGAGGCCATTCAGCCCATTGAGTCTGCACCAACCACAATCCCGCCCAGGCCCTACCCCCATAAGCCTATGCATTTACCTGCTAATCCTCCTAGCGCTAAGGGGCAATTTAGCATGGCCAATCCATCTAACCCGCACATCTTTGGATTGTGGGAGGAAACCGGACACCCGGAGGAAGCCCACGCAGTCATGGGGAGAACGTGCAAACTCCACACAGACAGTGACCCAAGCCGGGAGTCGAAGCTGGGTCCCTTGCGCTGTGAGGCGGCAGTGCTAAGCATCGTACCACTATGCCACCCACGAGCAGACATTGCAAAGAGTAGTCCTCGTCCAAGTGTTGCAAACTGGTGCATTCCAAGGTACAAGACAACACTAAAGCTTGGACTAGTTGCCGTTGAAAAGAAACGGGGAAAGTTTGCTGTCTAAGGCATTCCAGCCACAGTGCAGCATGGAGCTGGAAAATCTCCTCAGGTTGAATACAAATGGAAATGTATTGAAATTGCATTGAGGCACCTCAGGGAGGAACTTGCCATATGAAGGAGCGTTGAATTCTATAGCACTTTTTGCAATTATTCAATCTGAAATGTTTCTTCCCCCGAGCTGTTCGCCTGACCTGAAATGTATATTGAAAATATCAAACCACTTACAGCTGTGTCGTGGATCACAGTGGGAGGAATTTTACAACCCCTCTCATTGGCAGGATTTTCCAGTCCCATCGGACATTTGAACACCTCATCGCATTTTCTGGTCCAGCTCTCACCACAACACGGCCATAAAATTCCTCCCACTGGGAGGAGACAAGTCGGTTTTTATGGCACTTTCCATGAATTTAAAGTTGAAATGCTTTGTAATGTACTTTTACAAACGTTGTCAATAAAATATTTTTTTTGCGGGGGGTGGGAATGTTTAGCCTTGATTGCAAAGATGTTGGAGTGAGGAAGACTTGCTGCAAATCTTTAGGACTTTAGCAAGACCCCCTGATGCTGCGCACAGTTTTGTTCTGCCCACCTAAGAATGGCTAGAGTTACAACAACATGCAAGGAGGGGTCACTAGGCTGATTCCTGGTATGAGGGAGCTGGCCTGTGAACAAAGATTGAGAAGAATAAATCTACATTTTATGAGGTTTAGCAAAGTAAAATTCTTAGAGGGCATGATATGATGGATGCAGTGAGGCTGTTTACGCTGTTTGGAGAGTGTGGAATTAAGGGTCATAGCCTCTGAAGAGGGGTCACCTGTTTAGGACTGAGGTGAGCAAAATGTCTTCTTTCAGAGTGTTATGAATTTTTGGAATTCTCCAACGCAGAGGGCTGCGGATGTTCTTTTGTTGAGTCCATTCAAGGCGGAGATTTACAGATGTTTGGGCATTAAGGAATCAATTGATAGGGCATGAAAGTGGAGTTGAGATAGAAGATCAGCTATGATCTTATTCAATGGTGGCATAAGTTTGAGAGGCCACATAGAATCATAGAAACAAGAACGCCAGTAGGCCATTTGGCCCTTCGAGCATGCTCCATCATTCATTTTGATCATGGCTGCCTGATCTCCCCCTCCACCCCTTCCCCCCATATCCCTTGATCCCTTTAGAGCTATACCTAATTTCTTCTTGAAATCAGACAACATTTTGGCCTCAACTACATTCTGTGGTAGTAAATTCCACACATTCATCACCCTCTGGGTGAAGAAATTTCTCCACACCTCAGTTTTAAAAGGTTTACCCCTTATCCACAAACTATGACCGCTAAGTCTGGACTCCCCACCATCAGGAACATTCTTTCTTAATCTACCCTGTCTAACCGTATTAGAAATTTTATAATTTTATGAGATCCCCTCTCACTCTACTAAACTCCAGTGAATGTAATCCTAACCAACTTAATCTCTCTTCATATGGCAGGCCTGCCATCCCAGGAATCAGCTGTAGAATCATAGAATCTCTACAGTGCTGAAGGAGGCCATTCAGCCCATCGAGTCTGCACCGACACCCCAACAGAGCATCTTACCTCAGCCCACACACCTACCCTCTCCCTGTTACCTCACGTACTTACCCCACTAATCCACCTAACCTACACATCTTTGGACATTAAGGGGAAATTTAGCTTGGCCAATCCATCTAACCTGCACATCGTTGGAGTGTGGGAGGAAACTGGAGCACCCAGAGGAAACCCATACAGACATGGGGAGAACGTGTAAACTCCACACAGTCACTCAAGTCCAGAATTGGACTCGGGTCCCTGGCTCTGTGAGGCAACAGTGCTAACCACTGTGCCTGGCCTGCTCCTGTTCCCATTTTGTTCTTATGATGGACTTAGTGTCTCACTCATTTGAAATCTGATCCATTCTGATTCATGTGCTGCCTGTTTCCTATATTTAGTTCACAGAACCCTTTCCAAGTTCCAAATCTGTCTTTATATTTCTTGAATAAATCATTTCGGTGAGTCATACTGTTTAGAACAAAATTAAATTGATTCCTCCAACATGATAAAATAAAGAGAGAATTTTTTACTCCGCGCAAGGAACTTGGCCACCAATTTGGGCTCTGTCGCAGCCCTGCTTTCTGCGTTGCAGGTGCTGTTTTGGTATCAAAATACTGTCTTGTTCCAAGTCAACATTTCCAATGCCAGACATAATTTTGCTGAGGTTGTTAAGAATGTGGAAGTATGCAAAGTGGGCAAGCGATGGCGTCAGTGTTCATGAGCACTGCATTTAGCAGTAGGAAAGACCTACCACCAACACTGTTTAAAGGAATCGTCATCTGCTTTCAGGTTAGTTACTTATTAATCTCCGTTGACTACGCTTGCCTTTGTAGGAATTCTTGGTGATTTCCAGAGTTGGTTAAAGTCAGTAGCCGGAATGTTACCACCGTTCACACAGGCAGGACTTTCCCACCCCGCCGCGATCAACGGTCATTTGGCTGAGCACCAAATTCTCTGATCTTGCTGCAGTGGGAGCATGGTGTGAACGGCCGGTAAGATCGCGCCCAGTGAGATTGACAAGGTGTGGTGCCACACGTGGGAAAAGTCTTGATTCTGACTCCAAGGGCCAGACCGCTTTCCCCCAGTTATGGATGCTTTGTTTTCCATCCGCCTTGAGCTGCAACATGAAAGGAAAGTGGAACAGAGGCAAGAAGAGGACAAGATGCTCGCAGAGGGAGGTGGGAGATTAGGGCTCTCTGCAGGAGGTCTTATCCACCTGGGGGTCTTCCGGGAGCCTTTCCCTTATTTTCCCCTAAGCCATGAGCTGGTTGCTTGAACTTTACAAAGGAGCTGCTCACAGAACTCTGATGCTGCTCAGTACCTGCAGCCTGACAGCAGAGTAAGAATGGTGCTGCCCCTGAGAATGGTGCTGCCCCTGGCTGTGAAGGTAGCTGTGTCCTGAATTTCTTTGAGTCTGAGTCCTTCCAGGCTGGAGCTGGCAATGTTTGCAATCCCAGTTCACTGTTCACTGCTGCGTCGCAAGCCTGAAGGGAGAGGGGACTCATTGTATTCTCTCTGACAGAGAGACGTAGGCAGATCTTGCCTGATGTAACAAGATATGTTTAGAAAGAAAGAAAGAAACCCTACAGTGCAGAAGGAGGCCATTCGGCCCATCGAGTCTGCACCGACCACAATCCCACCCAGGCCCTACCCCCACATATTTTACCCGCTAATCCCTCTAACCTACGCATCCCAGGACTCTAAGGGACAATTTTTAACCTGGCCAATCAACCTAACCCACACATCTTTGGACTGTGGGAGGAAACCGGAGCACCCGGAGGAAACCCACGCAGACACGAGGAGAATGTGCAAACTCCACACAGACAGTGACCTGAGCCGGGAATCGAACCCGGGACCCTGGAGCTGTGAAGCAGCAGTGCTAACCACTGTGCTACCGTGCCGCCCTCGATCCCCAATGGAACAGGGTGCCACCAACTCCGCACAAGTGGCGTTGTGGGCTCCACCTCTGAAAGTGAGTTGTAGCACAACCACAAAGGTTGTAATCGCCGAATCCACTCCGTGGTGCAGCTGTACTCACCAAATCTTGCTGGTGCACACCCACTATCCTGATAGTCACGGGGCTTTCATTTTGTGCCAATCTACTCACTGTTTCCTAAGTATTAAAACCACTACAGCAATGCAGAGGCTGGCTGCTAGGCAACAAGGGCTAACTGCTTAACACCTGGCTCACGACACCACTCTACAACCCAACAACACAAGGACAGCATGCGTCCAATGAGAGCCATGCTGCCACACACAACGTCATGGGGTAAACCACGGGGGAGCTGAAACAATCGCCCTGCTGTCTGAATTCCTCTGAAAGAGCTCTCCAGCACTTGCCGGAGCGTACATCCTGGTTCATGATGATCTACTGCATCCTCCGCAACCTGCCCTGTGGGCACAGCCCGTGCTACCAGGGACACAGTGGGCAGATCAGGAAGCAGGAGAAGGTGGAGCAGGAGGAAAGGGAGGAGAAGCCAGAGGTACATCCCCTTTCCAGACAGGCCTTCGGTAACTATCTCATTCAATTACGGTTCCATGGGGCACAACCCCAAATCTCTGCTGTCTCATTCTTTACCATCCCTCAGTTAGGAACCAGCAGAACCTCCTCCTGGCCACAGCGCTGAAAATAAAAGGCCATCACAAAAGATTCCAAACCAACTTTATCCAACAAAAAATAGTTATTCTATAAATTAAATAACCTCCTTGTGCATTCCCTTAGCGCCTGTCCTGTGGGTATTGTCACCTTTCTGAGTGATGCTAAGTAGTGTTACTCCAGTGGCTGCTGGAAGGTTGCTGACGTTAAGTGGGGGAGACCGCAGATGGCCCTCCAGGGCATTCTCCAGAGGCCCTAGGCCCGGGAGGCCTGGCTGTGCACCTGTTTCCTCTTCCCTCCTGCACCAGAGCTTAACCCAGTGGCAACCAAAAAGAGACAAGGATTAGCTTGTGCTCAGGGAAGCTGAGGGAAAGTAAGAGGTGAACGCTTACACCATGTGGAGCTTGTAAATCAGAAGAGATTGTGGGATGCTGGGAGATGGATTAGGAACATACCGTCATCCTCTGTGATTTCAGCTCCACCGCTGGCCACAACCACAGTCATGGTCACCCTAATGATGCTCAGCACCATCACCTCCATGGGGGTGAGGCCTTGCAGCCAAGCCTGTGTCCTCTGCTGTTGCTTCTGATTATGGGTCACCGGGTCCACATCAGACAGGGAAGTGCGTCAGTGAGTGTGGTACAATTTGTTTGGATGATGTCGAATAGTTGGCAGTGTGCACAAGCTGTGAGATGTGAGTGCGAAGCTTATAACTAAATGTGTGAGGATAAGGTGAGCCAGTGAATGTAAGATGTGAGTTGATAATGTTGTCGGTTGGTGAATGAAGGGTGTATAGTGAATGGAGCAGCGTATGAGGCCTGTGGTTCCTTTCAAAGACTCTGGCATGTGTGGATTATTCACTGGCCTTGACTACATATGTGAAGATGTGGAGATGCCGGCATTGGACCGGGGCGGGCACACTAAGAAGTCTCACAACACCAGGTTAAAGTCCAATAGGTTTATTTGGTAGCACAAGCCATAAGCTTTCGGAGCGCTGCTCCTTCATCAGGTGAGTGGGAGTTGTGCTCACAAACAGGGCAAATAAAGACACAAACTCAAATTTACAAGATAATGGTTGGAATGCGAGTCATATGTGAAGTAATTGAATTTTCACACCCAGGTTTTTCAAGCTAGATTAGTGTCTGTGACAACGGTCTGGTCCCACTACCCCCACCGTGTCTTCATAGAAGACCCCCTGGTCTCCTGAGGGAAGGAAGATCTCTCTATTCCCCTGACACCTCCTGGAGCAAGGCCTCTAGTGCTGCACTGGAAAACTTCGGAACCTGCTGCTGGCCCGATGAGCTATTTCCACTCCTCTTTCTGCTCACAAAGCCTTCTTTCCAGGAGCTACCAAAGCCAGAATGCGCCTTTTAAAAACAAGGGGTGCTAGCCTCTCATGAACCTGGGTCATCTGCTGAGGCTGAAACATGCTTTAGCTCTAGACTAGTTCCACTTCACTTCCATTTAAATCAGCAGGCTGTGTGTGTGCTGTCTACATTGTTGCAAACCAACAAAAACAGAAAATCTCAGCAGCTCAGACAGCATCTGTGGAGAGGATAGAGCCAACATTTCGAGTCTGGATGACTCTTCATCAAATTCCAGCATCCGCAGTAATTTGCTTTTATCTTATTGTTACAAATGAGCACAGGCTAATCAAATGTCACCACCCCCCGCACTCAGTTACTGACCTTATCCAATTTTCTCCCCTGATGTAAGACACAGTGCATATCAACAGAATCTCCCAAGTGCTTTTTAGCCAATGAAATGCCTCTGAAGTGGAGTCATTACAGCAGTATTGGCAAATAACTTGAAATTGCTACAAAAAAAGGCTTAAATTTCCCTAATAAAAGGGACCCATTAGCCCAGGCATGCAGCTTAGGTGTTATTCATACATCTGGGTTGTATTACATGCAATGCTCAAGCTGTCAAAATCAGAGGTGGGGCCGGAATCTCAGAAGAGATATGACTCCCCTTGCTTGCCAGGGCTGCTGTCTTTATTAGCCTGAGCATTTCAGAGAAGGCCAACTATTATTCCGTCCACTGTCTGTGACCTAGCAGTTCTGTGCTAAACCTCTGTTTATTTTTGTTTCAAAACCAATGCAGAGAGGAATGGAACTAATTGGTGTCTAAGGCACTATCAACGCCAATGAATTAAAAACTTACAACCTTGCTTTACAAAACGCCCCATTACTATAAAAAGACATGAGGGAGAGAATATATCCGAGAACAAAACTGAAAACAATCCTGCATATTCAAGAAGAATGAAATCACCCCGGAGATTTAACAGTCAAACAAACAATGTAAAGTAGCCAATGCCAAGACTTCTTTTTTGGCACCAGCCTCTAAGAGCTATAGTGCAAAATGCTGTAAATAAAAATTACTGTGAAACTTCACTGCTCCCTCAGCTTTAAGTCTCAATATCCTATGAATGACTAGCGAGTCCACAAAATGTTGGTGTTTGCACATGACTTGAAATGTTACAGACCCATGGTGAAATAGGATCCAACTTTATAATTACGCTGAAAGTAAAAGCGATCAGAATGTAAGCTGCCCTTGCATTTCATTTGTATTTAGCCTACTGAATGCAAAATGATAAATTTGTATAGACTAACATGTCCTCACTCCAATAGGCAAAGCGTTATACTTAACAAAGCTGTTAGAAAAAGTTAACTTTCCACAGAAGTACTGGAACAATCTGGGTGATACCAGAAAGCTCAGTCTAGGTTGTATTTTCTTGCTGACAAGACCTCATCCAGTCTAACTACGTTATATGCACAAAATCCACTGCACATACAAACAGTTCATTCATCATTGTCTGCAAGACATGAACCATATGGACCTCATACAATCATATACTTTGGCAAAGACAGCACTCGCCTCTTCATCTTTTACAATGTTTGAGATGTTACATTAAACCACCACTAGTTAGCTCTGGAAGTTAAGCTTTTTGTACAAAGATTGATTCAAGTGTGTATCTTTATCAGGTTAGGTTGATTGGCCATGCTAAATTGCTCCTTAGTGTTAGGGGGATTAGCAAGGTAAATACATAGGGTTACAGGGATAGAGCCTGGGTGGGATTGTTGTCGGTGCAGGCTCGATGGGTCGAACAGCCCCCTTCTGCACTGTAGGTATTCTAGGTTAGTCTGTTCACTGGAATTTGTAAAAGCACCATCAACAAAATCGACAGCAGAAACCTGCATTTGCATGTCACCTTTAATGTAGTGAAGCATCCCAAGGTGCTTCACAGGAACATAATCAGACAGAAATTGTCATCAAGCCAAAGATAGAGGTTTTAGGATGGGTAACTTGAAGTTCGGTATAAGAGATACATTGAAAGGGCCATTTTATCAGACAAGAGAGAGGCAAAAAAGCTGAGGTATTTACAGAGGGCGTTCTAGAGCTTAGGGCCTAGACAGCTGAAAGCAACTGAACAAGATGTCAGAGTTGTAGGTATAGAGAGTTCTTGGAGGGCCAGGGAATGTTATGGAGGTTGGGCAGGCCAAGGCAATCGAAGGATTGGAATATGAGGATGGCAGTTTTACTATGGAGTTGTCGATGGACAGCAAGCATAGATGTAATGGGTGAGCCAGGCTGGGTGCAGGTTAGGATAGGGACTGTAAAGTTTTTTGAATGATTTTCTGGAGGCTGACAAATGGGACGCCTGCCAGGAGTATATTGAAGTAGTCAATGCTGGAAGTAACTAAAGCACAGATTTGGGTGCCAGCTAAAGCAGAAGTGGATACAGGCAATGCCATAGATGGGGAAGTCGATGGATTTTGCGATGTAGAGGACAGGGATTAGGAAACTCAGTTCAGAGTGATTTAGGACACTGAGGTTATGAACAGTCTGGCTCAGTCTGAGGCAGCAGCCAGGGAGGGCGATTGAATCAATGATGAAGGGTACAGGATTTGTGATGAGGATTAAAGAGAATGGCTTTGGATTTTCCAATGTTTATTCAGAGGAAATCGCTGTTTATCCGGTACTGGACATTAGAAAAACAATCTGACAGCACAGATGCCAGATATGTAAAATCATGTAAATTCATGTGAGTGGAGTTCACAAGTGTCAATTAAGTAGTTGCTGTGAAGTAACATGAACTGCATGGGGCGACCTGTGTTTTGCCCAATTGTTGTTGAAAATGCGTTGAGCAGTTGGCTTACGTCCTACATTGTGAGACAGGACGTGATTGCAGCAGGAGTGTATTTAATAACTTTCAAGCATTCTAGCATTGCTCTACATTACACACCAAATAGTTAATGCGGCTGCTTGAGTGATCACATTTTTTTCTGATGTATACCACAACTAAACTCTGTTCAACCTGCAGATAGCTCCCTTGATATAAACTCAGATGGACCATATTAACCTATATTGTCAAGTATATCAAACACGCATTAAGGTTTATAAAGTCTTTCCAGAAAACATGTTGCAAATTACAAATAACTCCAAAGTTGTTACCAATTCATGCAGCATAAACTTTACTTTGACTCACTTGTTTATCAGTTAACACTCAGCTGCTTGCAGTCCCAAGATGCACAATGCCTAATATCCTTTCATTATAGTTTGAACCTATTGCTCCTCTCTTACTGCACAATTTGCCATCGAGATACGTTCCAAATGAAATGTTAGTTTACTTTACTTCCCCTCCACTTTTGCAATGAACAGGAGCCAGTGCTTTCTGTGTACAACAGTGTGCATATCTGGGATCACCCCAAAATTTGAAATTTACTTATCTCCCCTCGATTAATTTAGCAAAAACAAACCTCTACTCCTTTCAAGCAGGGAACAACGTAGGTTAAATTTGCTCCCTGATGCAAGGCAAGATTTTAATGACAGGTTTTCTGCTGTTTGGAAATTCTGACCTTGTATGTTTCGTACACAGCGTGGTAATCAAAACCGTAGTGGACATGCCTGAAGTTCTTGCCCTTCAGATATGCAGTAGCTTGATCTTCTCCTTTACAACTGTCATGACCAAACACCGTTCTGCTTTTTCCCCCCCTATTGCTATAGCCCTTGTTTCTGAGTTAAGTTTCTTTGGCAAAAATACAAAAACAAAGCCAGTAGTGATATTTTGATCCTGCTCACATCTTAATACATACCAGACCAACACTCTCAGTTATGTTCTTGGGACACTAATGAACACTATTGTTTCATGACGTTAGTTTAACAACAAATCCCCTAACAGAAGCATGCATGCATCTTAAGTTTTTCTTCAACAGGACAGGGTCTTATTGAATAACAAGCAAATCCGTGATTAGGATTTTCAGCTTGAGACACTCAAACCTTCTTTTGAACCGCAGACTGCACTAACTTAGCATGCAAGGGAAAAGTTCAATCCTAAAACTTACCGGAAGATCTGCCACAGTTCAAGACCAGGGAATCTTAAGAATTTGTAGAAACTAGCCTGGAGTGAACGAGCCCTGATCGTCAGCCTGACTGCTGCTCTCTGCCAGTGTGTAAGTGACAACTGAGGGGAGTTTTTTGTGAAACTAGTTTCGTCTATGTAAGGATTAAGGGGGCGGTCCATCAGAGTTAAATTTGACTGGGTCTCTTCTAATCTAGCTGCCTAAAGCAGTGTCATCAAGACACTTTGAAATTGAAACCCACAGTTTTAAAGCAACAACTGGGCTCGCTGCATTTAGACCAAGGCTGAGCAATGAAAGATCCCTTTATTTACACATTTAGCCACAAGTAGTTTAAGAATAATTCAAACTTATCGATATGACTGCACTTTACAGGATCGTACACAGAACTTTTCTTCCTCCAGAACAACCACAATGGGCATTTATATATATTATAGAAAAACCCATCTGGTTCACTAATGTTCTTTAGGGAAGGAAATCTGCTGTCCTTACCTGGTCTGGTCTACAAATGACTCCAGAGCCACAGCAATGTGGTTGGCTCTCAACTGCCCTCTGAAATGGCCTAGCAAGCCATTCAGGTTCAAGGGCAATTAGCGATGGACAATAAATGCTGGCCCAGCCAGCGATGCCCACATCCCATGAACAAATAAAAAAAAGATGCAAGGGGTTTCACAAGGACATAATCAGGTCAGAGGAGGAAACATTTGAAGGAGTGACCTAAAGATTGGTCAGAGATAAGCTTCTTGAAATGACTTCAAGATGGAGATCAGGGAGGTGGTGACTGGACACATTGCTGGAGGGCAGAGAAGTGAAGAGCTGACATGAAGGAGCAAAGCTTTATTCAGGAGTCTAGCAGAGGTGTGTTACGGCCTCAGGTAAGCCAGCAGAACAGGAGGAGCGATGGGAGTGAAACCAGTGGACCAGTAGGGTAGTGAAGTCCAGGGAGCCAGGGGACAGTGAAAGGTAAATCTCACTATTGGAAAAGATTGAACATGAAGAAAAGAGAAGCCTGAGGGTTGACCTAATAGCGGTCTTTCAAATTATGAAGGGGTTTGATAGGATAGATTGAGCGGATATTTTCACTTGTGAAGGAATCCAAAACAATGGCCCATAAATATAAGGTAGTTGCTAATAAATTCAATAAGGAGTTCAGGAGAATCCTCTTCAGCTGAAGAATGGTTAGAAAATAAACTTAATTCCACGTGGAGTAATTAAAGTGAAAAATATAGATGCATTTATGAAAAATTCGATAAGTCATGAGGGGAAAAGGAGTGAGAGGAAATGCTGATAGGATAAAATGAAGGAGGATGGGAGGAGGCTTGTGTTGATCATAAACACCAGATCAGACCAGATGGGCTGAATGGCCTGTTTCTGTTTGCAAATTTTATGTGAATCTATATAAATCCATTGGAAGAGTGAAGGTGAGGAGGATAGCACAGGGAACACAAGATTGGAGTAGGCAGTAGGAGCCTGAAGACAAGATTACATGAAGCAGCAGTGTGGACGATGTGTCATGATCTCATGATGCCATGAGATAGAGGGTGGGACAGAGAGAGAGAGAGAAGCAAGAAAATCCACCACATAAACAGAGCAGCAGCCTTTTTGTTTCTCTTCTCAAATCCTCAAAGCACGTATAGTCTATACGAGTAGAAACTTGCATAAAGTTACAGATTTCTCCTGTCTTAGAATGGTAAATTTTAAACAGTAGATTCTGCAGCTTGACTTTTATACTTTAATGCTCTCTTTTTACTGTTTTATTTCAATCATTTTCTAATGCAACGAAAGGCAAGCAATCATTTTAACTTCATACACCGAAATTAAAAAATCTCTTTTAACGAAGGAAGTAGAATTAATAATCCTGATTTTATATCCCCACCACCACCCGAGCCCAGGAAGAACTGAGTGAGCAAGGGGTTAAAACAGCTACAGGATAGTTGCCTTCCCATTCTCAGTACACTTTGGCCAGCCTTAATGTTAACTCCTGGTTTTCAGTAGGCGGAAAACGACATTAGTAATTTTCAAAAGCCAGGTCCCCACCATGTCAAATAATCCTAATATTTCTCCCTTAACCGTAGGTCATGTGCTTTGGTCTTAATGCCCAGGAATCCAATCCAGATTCAAAGAAGGCTTCAGGGCAGCAATGCTTCAAAACTTTTAATGGTGTCAGTGTGGGCTGGAAAAAGTAAGGGAACTCTTCTGGGCCTCCACAGGAATCACTGGGCTTCTCCTGCCTTTTGTTTTTCTTCCCCTTAACTTCCCCATGCAAGTGTGGAAGAATTTAGAACAGTTTGCTGCCTTTTTCCACTGTGGAGTGCTCAGATCACAAGGCACAAAGGTCAGGAAAACATGATTGTTAAAAGTTTAAAGAATACATTGCTTCTGGTGCATTGACTTTACTGGAACTGAATGTAACGTGGCTACCCCCAGCCTGTGCAGCATGACAGAGATCACGCAACTATGGCAAGTCAGGTAGGACATTGATTACACGACTGTATTTCAATCCCAAACATCCCCCTTTTCATAACAGACAAAAGAAAAAAATTGCCTGCACAATCATGTGTAACTGTGAGTTACCCAAGTTACCCACTGCCCAAAACAAAAAAAAGCTAATGGAACAGTTGTAACTGTGCACCGGGACTGTTGAATTCCAGTTGAACTGCAGTTAGCGATAGCAGCTGCCCTATAGGTTGAAGGCAGGTCGGTCCCCTGTTAGCATGCGCCCTTACTTTCAAGGGCTTCATTTATTTTTTCCTGATTTCTGCTGCTCTGAACATTTTTGTGTTTCTCTTTCAGTGGTTGTGGCTTCTCTCCAGCTCTTCAACAGTTAATCTCAACTCCACTTCTGACACCATGGAAAAATACATTGCTTCTGTCTTTATTCGACCTGAAGGTAACATGGCTGCCCCCAGCCAGTGCCTCACAGCAGAGGACACCTGACTACAGCAAGCCAGGTAGGACCTTCAGTCCATGATTGAATTTGAATGACAAACAGACATGGTTCACTGACTCCCCATCCCTTCCACGGTGCGCTGGGATTTCTGATGAATGGTGGAATTTGGCCTATGACTACAGTCAGTCTGGAGCAAATGTGAGATTGTGGTGCAATTTTCCACGCACATTCACCAGCAGAAAGAACTGCAACACAGGCGGAAAGTCTGGAGAGAATCAGGAAACACAATTCTCTCAGGAGGGGTCGTGTTTCCTGATTTTCCACGCCCCTTGCCAGTCACATCACAAGTTCATGCCCACAAAGGGCAAGAACCTTATTTTAATGGATTTTAATATATTAAAGATTAGTCAGCCCCCTGCCACATGACATCCCCCTCACTGAATAGTCAAGCTCACCAACGTGAGGCATGTCAGCGAGGTTTACAACAGATTTTGAAAGACGAGGCCTGGAATTCTCCTGCAAGTGGGATTTTCCAGTCCCGCTGCGGTGAACGGAGATTTGGCTGAGAGCCTAATTCTCCATCCTTGCTTGCAGCGGTGGCGGGACATGAACAGCGGGAGTATTCTGGCTGAGATTTAGTCAAGGGGCTCTCCCGGGGACGCAAAGGTATGCATAGAGGGATATGCCCGAGCAGTGGCCCCTGGTACTGCCGTTGGCACAGGTTGGTACTGCCAGGTTGGAATTGCCATGCTGCCACAATGTTAACATGGCAGTGCCAAACTGGCAGTACCAATTTGTGCCAGGAGGCAGTGCCAGGCCAGTGCCAGGGGCAGGCCCTCATGTGGAATCCCAGTTATGTGTGGTCAGTGGTGTGGGGGCGGGGGGGGCGGGTGGGGGGGGGGGGGCGGGGGGTGGAGGTGGGGGGGAGGTGAGGGTAGTCAGTAACTTGCAGGAGCAGGAATTGAGAGGGGGAAATTGTGGTGATACTTCCATTGTGGTAGAGAGCCCCCAATGATTGTGCGGGTGGGGGAAGCCCCCAATGTCTCCTTGATGGTATGGGGACAGGGGGCGGAGTTCGACTTCAGTGCTGATTGAGGCGTCCTTTAAAGATGGCTCCCCGATCTCTGTGGAGCTGGCCTTGCCAGCTCTATCAGGCCCCGCCCCAACAGAATGATGACGTAAGCCCCACCCACTCATTTATTTTATTCAGAGAGGCTCAAGCTCTGGATTGAAAACTGGACAGTGCAGCAGGAGAGCAACACGTCGGATTTCATTCAGACACTTTGATAAAATATAGTAAGATTCCATACATGGTCTCTGTTTCAATCACTAACTCTAGTAATGCAAAGTTTCTTTTTAATTGCTTTTTAGGTAGCAATTTTCTGTGGCGTACCATCAGCTTTGAATCACACAGGGTGGCACGGTGGCACAGTGGTTAGCACTGCTGCCTCACAGGGCCAGGGACCCGGGTTCGATTCCAGCTTTGGGTCACTGTCTGTGTGGAGTTTGCACGTTCTCCCCGTGTCTGCATGAGTTTCCTCCGGGTGCTCTGGTTTCCTCGCACAGTCCAAACATGTGCGGGGTAGGTTGATTGGCCGTGCTAAATTGCCTCTTAGTGTCTCAAGATGTGCGGGCTGGATGGAGTCGCTATGGCAAATTGCCCCTTATTGTCCAAAGATGTGTAGTTTAGATGGATTGGCCATGCTAAATTGCCCCTTAGTGTCCCAAGATATGTAGGTTAGGGGATTAGTGGGGTCAATGCATGGGGTTACAGGACTAGGGTGGGGGGTGGTCCTGGGTAAGGTGCTCTGTTGGAGGATTGGTACAGATTCAATGGGCTGAATGGCTTCCTTCTGCACTGAAGGGATTCCAAGATTCTGTGATGATGGGTAAAACTAGAGGTTATTTTACTTTTATTTATTTTGATAAAATATTCCATTATTTTCCATTTTCTTCTATTGGACTTCTTTTCCATTGCATGCTGTTCCTAGGTCACGTATCCATGAATGCCCCAATCGAAGGCAGTCTACCCTCCCATGACAACTGTCAGGGAAATTTGCGGCCATGCCCAAGGAGTGCCTCAGTCTGCGCTGCTGCCAAAAATGTACCTGCTGAACTGGATGAGTTATTTGCATCAGAAGAAGAGTAGCAAGGTCACAAACACAGGTATATAGCTGCTGAATAAGAAGTGCGTTAGCGCAATGGGTAAAAGCCACAAAGTACACAGAGTATGCATATTCTAAACACTATAATCCCTACTTGAAATGTATTCTGTATGTATCTATGTTCTCGTGTGGATTCAAGATTACTTTGATAAATAGTCATAGAACCCCTACAGTGCAGAAGGAGGCCATTCGGCCCATCGAGTCTGCACTGACAACAATCCCATCCAGGCCCTGTCCCCGTAACCTCATATATTTACCCTGCTAACTTCCCTGACACTAAGGGGCAATTTACCATAGCCAATCAACTTAACCTGCGCACCTTTGGAGTGTGGCAGGAAACTGGAGCACCCGGAGAAAACCCACCACAGACACGGGGAGAATGTGCAAACTCCGCACACACATTAACCCGAGGCCGGAATTGAACCCGGGTCCCTGGCGCTGTGAGGCAGCAGTGCTAACCACTGTGCCACCGTGCTGCCCAAATGTCGGCAACAATAAGATTGGGGTGAGAATTATTTTTGCTTTAACACATGAGATTCCATGACCTGAAATAAGCAACAATCAACGTTATCCATCAGTTTGCATGCCAGTGTTAGTTGCTGTTTTGTTGTTGCCAAAGCTTGGTTGCCTTCTCACTTGTAAGACACTGGTTTGCGTTCTGGTGGTCAACTCAGTGTTAACCATGGCCCGGTGTGGCTCAGGAACCCCCCTCAGGCATGGCAATGTCTGCCGCACAATGGGCCGCGAAAGCGCATTCATCAGCCTTTATTTTCTCTGGGCCGTCTTCTCAGTCATCTGAACGTCTTGTTTCCTTTCGTCTCTTCCAATGCTCTTCCAGACAGTCAGCCTCCAAAGCTCAATCTGTCAGAGACTGTCACCCAACTGTCAGTGTCAGTATCCACCATCTTCATAACTCCATGTAGCGGAGGTATCGACGCTGAGAAGGTCGTGGCCCAATGGTCAAAATGTCGTTAGATGTGCCGTCATTATCCGTCTGAAGAAAGTTGCCGAGCCAGTGCAGGTATCATTGGTTTACCGATGAATGTATGTTGATTGAATTAGCTCTGACCTGCTGACCTTGTCTGGTCAAGTGGTGCTGAGGATACATGTGAC
Organism: Mustelus asterias; assembly: GCF_964213995.1. Taxonomy (NCBI): domain Eukaryota; kingdom Metazoa; phylum Chordata; class Chondrichthyes; order Carcharhiniformes; family Triakidae; genus Mustelus; species Mustelus asterias. The sequence goes on along the minus strand of NC_135818.1, from coordinate 54,483,552 downwards.
ACAGCACAAGTAGAAACTGTTTGGCCTTTTCTCCTGCCTGGTATAAGTGATCGAGGGGGAGGTGGTGGCATCATGGTAATCCAGAATAATTAGCAGTAATCCAGAGTAACCTAGTAATCCAGAGATCCAGCGTAATGACCTGGTTGGTATCGATGGGGCATAGGGAGTGTGTCGGTGTGAGGATATGTGTAGGGTATAGGCTGGGAGAGTTGTTTTTTGGCAAGTCCCCTTCGCATCTTGGGAGTGAAAATCCAGGCCTAACCCTCCCTGATTGATGGGAAATGTGCAGGAAGTAGTTCGAATGCAGAAGCTTGGGCTCCTGCACTCCATCTCCAATGTGCACACCACTGATTTTGGTAGCAGTTGAAGACTCCATCAGGTTCCCAACCGCAAGACCTTCACACACCCGCCACACCTTGCTGTTAGCATTTTTCTCAATGTGCTGGCTGCCTCATCTCCATCTCCCCTGTCAATCAGCTGCTAAAAACAGTCAAGCAGCAAGCTGATGGTATTCAAATGAGGCAAAGAAAATAAAACCTGCTGGGCCCCTAACAACCAACCACGTCTTTCACCATAGAAGTTAAAATCAGCCCTGACGTATTTACAAATGGGTGATGGGTGCCTGAAACTCGCTGCCTGGGGAGGTGGTGGAAGCAGACACGATAGTAACTTTTAAGGGGCGTCTGGACAAATACATGAATAGAAGGGAATAGAGGGATATGGTCCCCGGAAGGGTAGAGTGTTTTAGTTCAGATGGGCAGCATGGTCAGTGCAGGCTTGAAGGGCCAAAAGGCCTGTTCCTGTGCTGTAATTTTCTTTGTTCTTTGTTCTTTGTTCTAAATAACAAGAAGTCACATTGTGCACTCGGTAGGTTGTAACTATCGGTTAATTATAGGTTGTAACTATAGTTGTGTTGTAATTATTGGTTGTATATTGTAACTGTCGGTTGTAACTAAACTTTAAACTTTAAAACTATTGTTTCAGATTTGTGCTGACTTTGGCATCCCATAGCAATACCCCACCAGTTGATCGACCTGAATTTTGCAAGCTGGACGAAGAATTGCACTTGTTCCAAGACATGACCACTAGATTTGAGAGTAGTGGCACCAAGGTCGGTCTACTCATCAGCAGCGAAAAGACCAAGACAATGATGACTTGGTGGCAACAAGGCCTCCCCACAACCATTGGGCAACAGAACATTGAGGATGTCAACCGCTTCTAATACTTAGGAAGAAACAGGGGGGGACAATGTAGAGATCGATGTCCACTCAAGAATCAGCAAAGCAGCATCTGGTATCCACATGATCTGGGCATCAAATAGAATCATAATGGCCCATGAAGCTGTGACTGTATGGTGGAGGGGGGGGGGGGGGGGGTTGGCGGGGGGGGGGGGGGGGGGGGGGGTGGAGGGTGGGGGGGGGTGGATTTTCTGGCCTCCCCAAGGTGTGTTTCTTGCAGCCCACCCTTCGCTGGCAGTGGGATATTCTGGTCCTGCCGTTGTCAATGGGATTGCCCACTGACCACCCCTTACATTGCTGGGAAACCCATAGCAGGGATGTGCTGCCGGCAGGACCAGAAGATCCCGCAAGCGAGAACAGATGGAAAACTCCAGCCTATATGTCCATAGTAGTACTAAGTGCAACATATGATAGCAAGACATGGAAGAGAACAGCACGGTGTCATATAAGTTGGATGCATATCACCAACGCTGCCTATAAAAGATCCAGGGTATCACGCGGAGAGACAACATCACCAGTGTGAAGTGCCACAGAGTATTGCTCAGAAGCATCTGTGGGGCATGGTGATGGAGAAACAGCTGAGGGTTGTCACCTCCTAGACGTAGGCCCAATGCGGCAGTAGAATGAACAGCACCAGATGGAAAAATGAGACGGGGCGAGCCAAAAAAGAGCTGGCAAAGTACATTTAAACAGGGCCATCTAGAACAGGACACCACCTGAGCTGGAGCGAAAGAGATTCCAATGGACCAAGTGTGGTGGTGGAATCCTATTGCCCATTGTGCCACATGGAAGCAGAGGAACTAAGTCTGAATAAAACATCTCCATTTGTTAACCTAAATTTCAACACTTCCGTTTTTATATCAATCTGTTCTTTAATGGAACAGGAGCTGCATGAACCCAAGCCAGTTCTGGACTTTATCTACACCAGCCCAATGGCGAACAAACCTTCCACATCCACACAAAAATAATAATTTCCCAATGGCACTCTGGTCTGCAGATGGTTGCAGGTTGAATGAATTGCACCAATGTTAAGACACAAATCCTTAATTTCACACAAAACACCTAAGAGAAAAAAACACCTAAGTAAAATAAGAGTTTGCAGAGTCAAATATGTAAACGGTGGGGCGAGTGCTGGATTAAATTTGAATTTTGTTTGTCATTGTACACAGGTTGAATATTCATGGCCATTTTGACACATTATTGCCTTGGGTGGCTCAGTGGGCCAATGGTTCGAGCTGCTGCCTCACAGCTCCGGGGACCCAGAAGTCGGCGGGAGGTGGTATCCTAGTGTCATGGAGATGTCACGCCAGTAAGCCATTGGAGCAGATCCATTGTCTCCCAAGACCGGGAGGCTGAGGAATTGCCTTAACTTCTATGATTGATGTTTTGAGGGTAGAACCATCGCCCACTCAAACAAGGTTCTCAACAAAAGAGGGGCTAGGGAAGCACTTAAATTTGGGATTGCATTTCTCAGGTCCTCAGAGGTATCCAATATAGGGGCAACCAAGTCTAACCAGGTTAGACTAGACACACTCAGCTCAACGATAGCAAAAGTTAGACCCACCAGAGTTAAATTCCCAAGGAACATTCCTCATCTTTTTGAATTGCCCCTTTACAAAGGGACTTTCAGGGACACAGTGGGAGTGCCCATAACCTCTTTTGTTGGGTAAAATCAACCCAGCACCTCTCTCCTGGTACCAGGTACAAGTGCCGAGTTTCCAGGTATGTCGTTGACTAATACAAAAAACACATGTAGGCTCTCCATGAACATATGTGGGCATGGCCACACGCACCTGTACCTGTTTGTAGCACCAAAATGGTTTGAACCTGGTACTGGCTTCCCTGTCAGGGGGGGGCAAGAGCTGCCGGTGCCACTGCCCGGGGGACGCAGCATGGCCAGTTGTCACTGAGCAGTTCGCGAGAGGGTCTCTCTGACAATTCATCCCCCCACCTCCCCTCACCAATCAAATGTTGACAGAGTCAGTGGCCAGACAAAAAAAGAACTTGCATTTATATAGTACCTTTCACAACCTCAGGACATGCCAGAGTGTTTTACAGCCAGGGCGGCACGGTAGCACAGTGGTTAGCACTGCTGCTTCACAGCTCCAGGGTCCCAGGTTCGATGCTCGGGTCACTGTCTGTGTGGAGTTTGCACATTCTCCTCGTGTCTGCGTGGGTTTCCTCCGGGCGCTCCGGTTTCCTCCCACAGTCCAAAGATGTGCGGGTTAGGTTGATTGGCCAGGTTAAAAATTGCCCCTTAGAGTCCAGAGATGCATAGGTTAGAGGGATTAGCAGGTAAAATATGTGGGGGTAGGGCCTGGGTGGGATTGTGGTCGGTGCAGACTCGATGGGCCGAATGGCCTTCTTCTGCACTGTAGGGTTTCTATGATTCTATGAATAAGAGACCCTAGTGAGTCCATCTTGCCATGTTCAGGTTGGAATGTGCCCCCCCCTCTGCCTTTTGGCCCGATGTTGTTTGATATACTGCCATCCTAAAGACAGGTAGGAGATCCATTCAGACTTCATTTAAGCTTCATTTCAAATGTGTGTATTATTGCCAATGAGGATTTTCTGTTTCATGATATTAAGCAGTCATTGTTAATTCACAAGGAGTACGATACAACAGAAGCTGAAAAGTTGCTATGTTAAACATGATTTTTGAATTTGGTTTTCTCTCCAATTGAGGAGATGTGAATAAGAGGATTCCTTACTGCAGTCCAATAGGTCACAAACATATGAAATTATAGCTCTTCCCTTGGATGTTCAAAGGGAGACTCCGGTGGAATTCTCCCCAAAAATTTCTAAGTGTTGAATTTGCAGGAAAATTGGAGTAATTCACGCTGTATTTTCCAGTGGGAGTTCACACTAGGATCTCCCACACTCTGTTCAATGCAGAGGCCACCAGCGTGTCTATCATTAGATTTCAGTGGGCAGGGTCTATTCCCGCCCAGAAGGCTCAAACCAGTGGAACTCTGCGCATGCACCGAACTGTCAGCCTCCCATTTGCTGGCTAGCTTGATTGCTGGCCAACCCAGGACCCCCGCAGTGCTGCCCCCCTAAACCCCCATGGCCCAACACAGACCCCCCGACCATCCCCGAGCCAGCCTCGAACCCCCCACCATCCCGGACTGCCCTGATCTCCAGCCCCGCTCTCCCCCGGAGTGCCAATTCCCCCACCTGCCCCTCCCCCTCAGGCAGACCACCCCCCCCCCCCCGCAGCAGTCCCCCTTTCCCCCCCAGCAGACCCAGACCTCCCCCACTCTATGTCAGACTCCCCCATGACAGACCTGCCCCCCAACCCACCCCGATCGCTGGCCTCCCTCCTGCCCCATTGGTCCCAATACAGAGTGGCAGTGGGACTCCCCACCCTACCGATCGGCCTTAGGCCCACCCCCATCATGCCCCACCCCCCCCATATGCCCTGCCCCCATACGCCGCACCATCTTGGCACTTCTCCATGCCCTGAGCGTGGACACTTTGCCCCTTGGGCAGTGCCAGGGGGGGCACAGGCTGGCACTGCCAGGGTGCCAATGCTCAAGGGGGCACCACACCCCCACTGCCCGACCCTTTGGGGAACCCCGATTATCCCCCCTTCACTCCAGCAGGGTTGGGCCGCTAGTTCCCCGAAAGTGGGGAGCTACTCTAAACACCACTGGAGTGAAATACTCCTGGGGGGGTGGGAGAGGCTAGCGGGCCCAGAGAATTCAGTCCCGGGCCTGCGAATAGCATTTAAATGATCAGTATAGTATCATTTTCGATGCTTTCAGCCCTGCAGCTGGCCCTGGCCAGGGCAAACACCATCGCAATCACGGCAACCACCTTCCCCTCGGTGGTGGTGGTTACGACATCCAGGCACACCTGACCCCCGCCAGCTAGTTCATGCTGCCTCTAGCTGTGTGCCACTTTGTCCTGCAGCAGAGAGGGAAGTGTATCAGTGAGTGTCATGCAACCTGTTTACATGGTTATCATGGTTGAATGCAACTTTAAACGCCATTTCCTACCCTCACATAGCACCATTAGCCTCAGCCAGCTGGTTGTGTGTGCAGGCTGTGAGCTGTGGGTGTGGAGCTTGCAGCAGTACTCAGTACGTGAGGGTGAGGTGACTATGAATGTCCTGATTGACAGAGCTTGCTAGGTGAGTGATGGGGGTGTGGTGCACTGAGCAGTGGTTGAGGCTAATTGTGCTGTGCGAGGCTAGGATACGGCATCTGATGTTGCATTCACTGATTTTAACTCATGTGAAATTCCTGCAGCACTACATTCAGGTCTTTGGGGGTAGACACCTGGTGTTGACAGCTCCAGGTGTGTGCAACCCAGTGCCTTTGAACCATGTGGCTGGAGGGCATGTGGAACGCCTGCAAATACAGGGTATCTCTCCTCCCTTCTCTCCTGCCAGTGCAGCATTGGAAACATTGCCTGCTCTCTGTCCTCTTGTGCTAGTGCCTTCTCTTTCTCAGGTTCTTTCCGCCTGCTCCAGCCAAATATACACCTCCCCTTTAAGAGGCTCAGGTTAAATTTAATCAGCGCTAGCCACCCGTGATTTTGGCCTCCGCCTGATGAATCCAGTCAATGGACGACCCGGTTTGGTTAGTGCTGGCTCAAGGCGGAGGTCATTCAAAGGAGCAGGCAACACAAAGTTGGCGTGCTGCTGGCATTGCAACCAAGGGGTGTGGGCTATCTGCACACAGTGATCCCCGTGCGTATATTCAGAGGGTTATCCCGTTTCACCCCCACACTGTGCTCAACTGCCTAGTCAGCCTATGTACTGGGAACTAAAAGAGCCGCTATAAAACCTTTAGCTCCATGATTATATTTAAAATTCGGACCTTTTTTTTAAGAAAGCAATTCTTTTTCAAGTAAAATGCCGACAGAGTAAGTGCAATTTTCGGATAACTATTTATGTTTAGAATGCCTACCGTGCAGAAGGAGGCCATTCGGCCCATCGAGTCTGCACCAACCACAATCCTACCCAGGCCCTATCCCCATAACCCCATGCATTTACCTTGCTAGTCCCCCTATCACTAAGGGACAATTTAGCATGGCCAATCCACCTAACCCGCACATCTTTGGAGTGTGGGAGGAAACTGGAGCACCCGGAGAAAATCCACGCAGACACGGGGAGAATGTGCAAACTCCACACAGACAGTGACCTGAGCTGGGAATTGAACCCGGGTCCCTGGAGCTGTGAGGCAGCAGTGTTAACCATTGTGCCACCGTGCCGCCCAAACTTAATTGTGGAATTTCGAACATAGACCTTGCAATTCATAAATTTAATTTTTAACTCTGCACTGCATGTCTAATGTGGTTTTCTGCCTCTTATAAGAGTTAAATATGGGAGAAAATCATTTGCTTTGTGCAACCATACATTTCTCATTCATGTATGCCCTGTACGTAACCTAAATTTACATACTTAGCAAGACCAGCTTGAGAAGTGTACACCTTTTACATGTTACACCAGCATGGTATTGATGAATGCAGAATTGTCAATATTTCCAGGCTCACCTCATTAGCTTTTGCCAAAACCAGTCTCAGTTAAATAACACGGCCAGAATATTACCACCATTCACATTGGTGGGATTTTCCCATCCTGTTGCAGTGAACGGAGGTTTGGCTGGGCGCCAAGTTCTTCGACCTCACTGCAGCAGGAACGTGGTGTGAAAGACCAGTAAGAGCGTGCCCTGCAAGGAGTCTTCCGAGCTGTCAGGGGCAAGATGTTGTGCAAATGGGGTAATGCAGAAGGGGTAACACAAAAGCAACATATTGTGCAGATGGCGGAAATCTGAAATAAAAACAGAAACTGCTGGAAATGCTCAGCAGGTCAGACAGCGACCCTGGAGAGACACAGAGTTAACATTTCAGGTTGAGATGGTTATTTCAACTCCGTGGGGGGAATTTCCCATTTTGAGTCTAAGTGCCGGATCTGGGCGTCAAATAGATCCGTGCCTGGAATCCTCTTTCCAGCGTGCCCATGCGCGTTTTGCCGGCTCCGGCCCGATCCGCGCTGTGGGCGGGGCTTAGTGCTGCCGGACCGATCGGAGCTCTGAACTGCGCACGCGCAGTTTGAAAAATATCTGACAGAGCGCCCCCAGGCGCGAAAAAAAAGCTGAAAGCTGACGTTCATCCTCTGGTCCGGGGGGGGCGGGGGGGGGGGGGGGTGTGACCGATCATCCTCTGGGGGGAGGAGAGGTGGTGTGACGTCTCATCCTCTGGTCAGGGGGGTTCCGCTGCCTGTCTGCGGCTGATCCCTCCTGGCACCATCACTGGTACACTACCAGCCACTCTCTCGCACCTGCAGGGAAGAGTAGTGGCTGGTAGTGAACCAGTGATGGTGCCAGGAGGGATCGGCCGCAGACACGCAGCGGAACCCCCCCGACCAGAGGATGAGACGTCACACCCCCTCTCCTCCCCCTCCCCCCAGAGGATGATCGGTCACACCCCCCCCACCACCACCAACACCCCCCCCCCCCCCCCCAGGGGATGAGACATCTCACCCCCTCCCCTCCCCCCCCAGGGGATGAGACGTCACACCCCCTCTCCACCTCCCCTCCCGCCCCGACTAGAGGATGACCTGGGTCAGGGAGCCGTTGCAGTCTCTGACCCCGCTCTTCGAAGGCTGCAGCGGCGACTTCAGACTTTTATTTTGCAGGTCGGTAACAGCGCGGACACGGATCGGACCAGAAGACGGTAAAGAGGGATTTGGCGGTAGAGTTGGGCTCGCGGTTCATTAAGTCGATTTAAATGCATGCAAATGCATGCAAATACATTTAAATCGTCAGACCGCCTGATTCGGGGTGCGCGCCGGACCCGTGCCCGAATCGAGTGTCGGTAAAGCCGCGATCTGCTCGGAATCGGGTGCAGATCGCGGTATAGGCCCGACGCCCAACTTTACCATGATTTAGCACCCGAAAACGGGCGCGAAGCTTTGGTAAAATCGGGCCCTGTATTTCTCCATTAGTGAAGAAAGGGTGTTGGTCTCATACCCGAATAAGACTGTATTTGCGCATTCCCTATAATACGTGAGAAGAAATCAGTCATGCTTCTGTCTACCAAAGGACGTGGATGATGATACAGAAGAGGTTTACCAGGATGTTGCCTGGTCTGGAGGGTATTAGCTATGAGGAGAGATTGGATAAACTCTGTTTGTTCTCACTGGAATGATAGAGGGGTGACCTGATAGAGGTTCACAAGATTATGAGTGGCATGGACAGAGTGGATAGTCAGATGCTCTTTCTTAGAGTAGAAAAGTCAAGTACTAGGGGACATAGGTTTAAGGTGCATGGGGAAAAGTTTAGAGGAGATGTGCGAGGCAAGTTATTTACAGAGAGGGTGGTGAATGTCTGGAACGCGCTGCCCGGGAAGTGATGGGAGCAGGTACGATAGCGGCATTTAATGGGCATCTGGATGAATACATGAATAGGATGGGAATGGAAGGATATGGACTCTGTAAGTGCGTACAGTTTTAGTTTAGGCAGGCATCATGATGGGTGTAGGCTTGGAGGGCTGAAGGGCCTGTTCCTGTGCTGTACCTTTCTTTGTTCTTTGTTTTACTAAGACAATATGGAATTGCAAATGCTCAATTATCATATTGGTAATGATAAATCAGTTGTCTCCAAAACTTTTATGCAATCAGATCATTTTTAGTAGGCTGGTGGCAACCATCTCACTAAGAACTGGAGACATCAATTGCCACTGCAAAACAGAAATTGATTGAACAAAATAAATCTTTGTGCTAAAACAGCATTGTATTTAGAACATAGAACATAGAACAGTACAGCACAGAACAGGCCCTTCGGCCCACAATGTTGTGCCGAGCTTTATCTGAAACCAAGATCAAGCTATCTCACTCCCTATCATCCTGGTGTGCTCCATGTGCCTATCCAATAACCGCTTAAATGTTCCTAAAGTGTCTGACTCCACTATCACTGCAGGCAGTCCATTCCACACCCCAACCACTCTCTGCGTAAAGAACCTACCTCTGATATCCTTCCTATATCTCCCACCATGAACCCTATAGTTATGCCCCCTTGTAATAGCTCCATCCACCCGAGGAAATAGTCTTTGAACGTTCACTCTATCTATCCCCTTCATCATTTTATAAACCTCTATTAAGTCTCCCCTCAGCCTCCTCCACTCCAGAGAGAACAGCCCTAGCTCCCTCAACCTTTCTTCATAAGACCTACCCTCCAAATCAGGCAGCATCCTGGTAAATCTCCTCTGCACTCTTTCCAGCACATCCACATCCTTCTTATAGTGAGGTGACCAGAACTGCACACAATATTCCAAATGTGGTCTCACCAAGGTCCTGTACAGTTGCAGCATAACCCCACAGCTCTTAAACTCCAACCCCCTGTTAATAAAAGCTAAGATGTGGAGATGCCGGCGTTGGACTGGGGTAAACACAGTAAGAAGTTTAACAACACCAGGTTAAAGTCCAACAGGTTTATTTGGTAGCAAAAGCCACACAAGCTTTCGGAGCTCCAAGCCCCTTCTTCAGGTGAGTGGGAATTCTGTTCACAAACAGTTTGATTAGTTGTAAGTATTCACATTCCAACCATTATTCATGTAAATTGAGTTTGTGTCTTTATATGCTCTGTTTGTGAACAGAATTCCCACTCACCTGAAGAAGGGGCTTGGAGCTCCGAAAGCTTGTGTGGCTTTTGCTACCAAATAAACCTGATGGACTTTAACCTGGTGTTGTTAAACTTCTTACTGAATAAAAGCTAACACACTACAGGCCTTCTTCACAGCTCTATCCACTTGAGTGGCAACCTTTAGAGATCTGTGGATATGGACCCCAAGATCTCTCTGATCCTCCACAGTCTTCAGAACCCTACCTTTGACCCTGTAATCCACATTTAAATTAGTCCTACCAAAATGAATCACCTCACATTTATCAGGGTTAAACTCCATTTGCCATTTTTCAGCCCAGCTTTGCATCCTATCTATGTCTCTTTGCAGCCTACAACAGCCCTCCACCTCATCCACTACTCCACCAATCTTGGTGTCATCAGCAAATTTACTGATCCACCCTTCCGCCCCCTCCTCTAAGTCATTAATAAAAATCACAAAGAGCAGAGAACTAAGCACTGATCCCTGTGGCACTCTGCTAGCAACCTGCCTCCAATCTGAAAATTTTCCATCCACCACCACCCTCTGTCTTCGATCAGATAGCCAATTACCTATCCAATCTGCCAACTTTCCCTCTATCCCACACCTCATTATTTTCATCATAAGCCGACCATGGGGGACCTTATCAAATGCCTTACTAAAATCCATGTATATGCCATCAACTGCCCTACCTTCATCAACACACTTAGTTACCTCCTCAAAAAATTCAATCAAATTTGTGAGGCACGACTTGCCCTTCACGAATCCGTGCTGACTATCCTGGATTAATCCACATCTTTCTAAATGGTCGTAAATCCCATCCCTAAGGACCTTTTCCATCAATTTACCAACCACCGAAGTAAGACTAACCGGTCTATAATTACCAGGGTCATTTCTATTCCCTTTCTTAAACAGAGGAACAACATTCGCCACTCTCCAGTCCTCTGGCACCATCCCCGTGGACAGTGAGGACCCAAAGATCAAAGCCAAAGGCTCTGCAATCTCATCCCTTGCTTCCCAAAGAATCCTAGGATATATTTCATCAGGCCCAGGGGACTTATCGACCTTCAGTTTATTCAAAACTGCCAGTACATCCTCTCTCCGAACAACTATTTCCTCCAGCCTATTAGCCTGTAACACCTTCTCTTCCTTAAAAACATGGCCGCTCTCCTTGGTGAACACTGAAGAAAAGTATTCATTCATCACCTCGCCTATCTCTACTGACTCCATACACAAGTTCCCACTACTGTCCTTGACCGGCCCTAACCTCACCCTGGTCATTCTTTTATTCCTCACATAAGAGTAAAAAGCCTTGGGGTTTTCCTTGATCCGACCCGCCAAGGACTTCTCATGTCCCCTCCTAGCTCTCCTAAGCCCCTTTTTCAGCTCATTCCTTGCTAACTTGTAACCCTCAATCGAGCCATCTGAACCTTGTTTCCTCATCCCTACATAAGCTTCCCTCTTCCTTTTCACAAGACATTCCACCAAATTTATGATTGTTCTTTTGTAATACAGATATTAATAATCTAGAATTAAGAATCTACTGATGACCATGAAACCATTGTCGATTGTTGGAAAAACCCATCTGGTTCACTAATGTCCTTTAGGGAAGGAAATCTGCCGTCCTTACCTGGTCTGGCCTACATGTGACTCCAAAGCCACAGCAATGTGGTTGACACTCAACTGCCCTCCAAGAAATGGGCAATTAATGCTGGCCAGCCAGTGACACCCATGTCCCACAATTGAATTTTTAAAAATAGAACACATTATTAACAAGAACTGGGATGCTTTTGTGTCAGGTCGCTGAGATTAAAGGGATGGTACTCCTCCATTAAATCACAGATATGACAACTTTCCTTTCCTATATGTAGAAGGCCCAGGACTCCTGAACATCGGAAGTGTGGCCATTATCCATTGGTAAATTATCAAGGATTTCAAAGTGGAGAAACTGTAGCTCACATCAAATATTTTTTAAGTGGCAGCTTGGCTGCCTTGGTAGATTTCTTATCGCACACCCACCCACCCTCACACACTCACCCAGCCACACACCACAGGCACATACAAGAGGTTATGGGTTCAAGTTCTCTCTGCATCTGAGTATTTATAATTTAGATTGATAATAAGACAGTACTGCATATTTGGAGATGTTCGCCGGAATTCTACCACCCCACCTGCCACGGGAATTGGAGCGGGCGAGGGGCGGACAATGGAAAGGTCCGTTGACCTCGGGCGGGATTTTCCAGTCTCGGGTCAGCGAGGTCCTAAAATCCCACCCGCTGTATTTTTGATGAAGTTAAGCTTTCTGCTGTTTGGATGGATGTAAAAGAACAGATGGCTCTCTTTGAAGAAATGTTGCGAGCTCTCCTGGGCTCCTGGCCAACATTCTTCCCTCGCTCAACAATAGGTTAATTCTCCATTCATTCTTTTGTTTGTTTAAATTTTGCCATGGGCAAATTGACTGTCACATCTACCTATACAAGAACACTGATTGTACTTTAAAAGCAATTCATTGACTCTGAAGCATTTTGAAATGCCCCAAAAACATGATAAGATGCTATATGGATGCAAGTTCTATCTTCCTTTAAACGTTAGCAGATTTCATATTGTTTTTTTCCATTTGGATTCTGGTCATTGTCTTTATTGACAGTCCCTCAATTTGAGGATGATGTCAACTCTTGGATTCGGCTTTCTGTCATCGGTCGTCATGTGACTGAACAGACAGAATTTGGGGGGTGGGATATTTGGGGGGGTGGGATAAATGGGAGAATGGGGGTGGGATATTTGTGGATAGGATATTTGGGGGGGCATATTTGGGGGGAGGGGGGGTTGGGATATTTGCGGGTGGGATATTTGGAGGGCAGGAAAATAAAAACTCCCTGCCATATTCGCGATATCCGGGTTTCACCAGATCTTGAACCCCACCACCAGTCCCACAGACAGCGACAGTGGGCTCAACATCCCTCCCTATTCACACAATACAGACACGTACAAAAGATTATGGATTCAAGTCCCTTTCTGAACCTGAGTACATAATTTAGATTAATAATAAGACAGTACTGTATGCTTAGAGATGCCTTTTTGATGGAAGTTAAGCTTTCTGCTGTTTGGATGGAACAGGTGGCCCTCTTTGAAGAAAAGTAGGGTGTTCTCTTGGGCTCCTGGCCAACATTCTTCCCTTACTCAACAGGAGGTTAACTCCCCTTCTATTTTTATGTTTGTTTAATCTTTGCTATGGGCAAATTGGCTGTCACACTTGTCTCTACCATAAAAGCAATTCATTGGCTGTGAAGCACTTTGAAATGTCCTAATAACATGATTAGGTGCTATATAAGTGCAGGTTTTTCTTAAACTTTCAATGCTTTCATATTATTCTTTTAATTTGGATTCTTGCATCCACAGGCTGACTCTCAACCTCAATGATGTTCAATTCATTTGCAGCAGCCTAGCATAAATCCATCATTCCAAGACTAGGTGGATCCTTGAGTCAACTGCCCAGCAATGGAATGTCAGCAAACAGCTATGGAAATTGCTAAAACAGAGTAATGTAACAACATAAACCTTTCAGCTTAGAGGCCGTGTTTCAAGAAACCTATTCAGAAGTGTAAACAAACATTTTTTGTTGCTGGATAGATACTGGAGAATCGAAAGGAAAAAAATACTTGTGTTCATGCCTCTCGCTTTCACATTTCTCAGTACTTCCAGAAGCACCTCAGAAATTAATTACTTTGAGATGCAACTTCTATTGCCAAATAGGCAAAAATAGCACCACCAACTGCAAAGAGCTGAATGAGCAGTTAATTCATTTTAGACCAAGTTGATTGAGGCAAGAGTTTAAATAAGTAAATTTATTAGTTACAAGTAGGCTTGTAACACGGCAATGAAGTTATTGTGAAAATCCCTTAGTCGCCATACCTGTTTGGATACACTGAGGGAGAATTTAGCATGGCCAATGCACCTAACCAGCACGTCTTTCGGATTGTGGGAGGAAACCGGAGGACACGGAGGAAACCCACGCAGACACGGGGAGAATTTGCAGACTCCACATAGACAGTGACCCACTCTGTCTGCACTTCCCGCTGCCTTGGAAAAGCAGCCAGCATAATTAAGGACCCCACGCACCGCAGACATTCTCTCTTCCACCTTCTTCCGTCGGGAGAACAATACAAAAGTCTGAGGTCACATACTAACCGACTCAAAAACAGCTTCTTCCCTGCTGCCATCAATCTTTTGAATGGACCTACCTTGCAATAAGTTGATCTTTCTCTACATCCTAGCTATGACAGTAACACTACATTCTGCATCCTCTCCTTTCCTTCTCTATGAACGGTATGCTTTGTCTGTACAGCGCGCAAGAAACAATACCTTTCACTGTATACTAATACATGTGACAATAATAAATCAAATCAAATCAAAGCCGGGAATCAAACACGGGTCCCTGGCGCTGTGAGGCAGAGGTGCTAACCACTGTGCCACTGTTCTTGTGCATGTTAACTTTGTTTTTATGAGTGTGAATTATCAAAAATATTGCTGCAGCAAACTTATCTGAAATCACAGAATAAGTACTTGCCTAATCTACATCTGTCACTAAATCCCTCAGTACAAAATGTGGAGTCAAGATTTATTTGTTACTTGTGTAGAGACTTGATCCATTGTCATGAATAAATGGGAAGCCTGGAGGTATGTTGACTGATACAGTATACAATGGGTGTGGCAAGTAGGAAGGAGTGAGTCAACCTCACAGTCATTAGAGAGTTCCTCCACAAGAAATATTATGCTCGGCTGACATTGTTCCATTTGTTGATTGGTTCAGTTAACAGTCAAACAGTCTGAGGAGCTAAATAACTAATTTCAGTTAGGTTCTCTTCAGGGCAAATCTAAGGGCATTGCTAAATGGGTGATCTGTAACCTTCAAAGAGCAGGCTATAGTGAGATTTAGTTGTACAAATGGATGTTTATAGTAATGGTTGTCCTCTTAACTTCTGATACTTTTAAAGGCGGCTGCTTTCATGACTAACTGGTTCACAAATCTGTATGTTAGATTATGTAAAAGATAGGAAAAAAGTGCCTTAAATTTAATAAACGCATTTATAGTAAAGGGCAGTCAAAGTAAGGGTGAGACTTATTAGGGACCAAAAACGAGATATTTTTCCAGAAGCAGAGACCAATGGCTGAAGTACTAAATGAATTATTTACATCTAACTTCACTATAGAAAAGAATGATGTCAGTGTCACTGTAAAGGAGAAGGCAGTAGGAGTGTTAGGTAGGATAAAATAAACTGTTAGGGGAGGCAGTGATCCAGTGGTATTGTCACTGGATGAGCAATCCAGAGACCCCGTGTAATGCTCTGGGCACCAGGGTCAAATCTCACCACGGCAGATGGTGAAATTTACATTCAATAAAAATCTGGAAATAAAAGTCGTAAAAACCTATCTGGTTCACTAATGTCCCTTAGCGAAGGAAATCTGCCGTCTTTACCCAGTTTGGCCTAACTATGGCTCCAGACCCACTGCAATATGATTGACCTTCCAAAATGGAGGGCAGTTAGGGATGGGCAATAAATGCTGGTGCAGCCAGCGATGCCCACACCCCATGAACGAATAAAAAAAAAAGAGGAGGTTCTTTAAATGTTGGCAGTCCTCAAAGTGGAAAAATCATCAGGTCCAGATGGAATAAATTCTCCTGAGGGAAGTAAGGATGGAAGTGCAAAGGTTCTGACCACAAACTTCCAACTCTTCTTGGAACTCTGGCAAACTGCCAGAGGACTGAAGCACTGAGGACTTCAAATATTTTCCCATGTTTAGAAAAGGGGAGAGGGTTAAACATGGCAACTACAGGCCGGTTAGCATTGCTGCAGTGGTGGGGAAGCATTTTAAAAATCAAGAATCCAGGACTAAATGATTTGGCATTTGGAAAAATATGAGCTAACCACTGAAAATCAGCAAAAATTTGTCAAAGGCACATCATGTTTGAAGGGTCTTGATCAAGTTCTTGATAAAGTAAGGAAGAGGGTTGATCAGGACAGTGTGGTTAATGTTGTATATATGTACTTTCAAAGGTGTTGGTAAAGTATCACAAAATAAATATGTGATGCTTTACGTGCCCGGGGCGGCATGGTGGCGCAGTGGTTAGCACCGTTACCTCACAGCTCCAGGGACCTGGGTTCAATTCCCAGCTTGGGTCACTGTCTGTGTGGAGTTTGCACATTCTCCCCATGTCTGCATGGGTTTCCTCCGGGTGCTCCAGTTTCCTCCCACGCACCAAAGATGTGCGGGTTAGGTGGATTGGCTATGCTAAATTGTCCCTTAGTGTCAGGGGGACTCGCTAGGTTAAATGCATGGGGTTGCGGGGATAGGGTGAGATTGTGGTCAGTACAGACTCGATGGGCCGAATGGTGTCCTTGTACACTGTAGGATTCTATGATTCTATGAAATATGTTAGCAAAATGGAACCCCTTGGATTAAGTGGATAGTGGCAGCATGGATACACGATTGGGTACAGGATAGAAAGCAGAGTTATTGAGAACTTTTGTTTATCTCTGGAGAGAGGTATACAGTGGTGTTCCCCAGTGGCCAGCAACTGTTCTTTTGTAAAGACCTTGACTTGGGTACACAAGGCATGATTGCATAGTTTTCACATAACATGAAACTTAGAAATATAGTAAACGGTTTCCTCGTGGGGTGAGTCCAGAACTAGAGGGCACTGTTTTAAAGTTAGGGATCACCCTATTAGGACACAGATGGGGAGAATTCTTTTCTCTCAGAGGGTTGTGCAACTTTGGAACTCTCTGCCTCAGAAGGCGGTAGAAGTGGGGGTCCTTGAATATTTTCAAGATGGAGATAGATAGATTCTTGATAGGCAAGGGAATCAGAGATCACTGGGGGGAAGACAGGAATGTAGAATTCCAAACATGAACTGATCAGCCATGATCTTGTTGAATGTCGGAACAGGCTAGAGGGGCCAAATGGCCTACTTCTGTTCCTATCTCATATGTTAGTAACATACTTCAGGAAGACTCAAACAGACTGTTGAAATGGGCAACACATCAGACATAAAATGTCAGCCCCAAAGATGGGAAAGTCTTAAATCTCGATAGGACTAGAAGAGCCATTGTGAACTAATGGTACAATTTTAAAGAGGGCTCAGCAACAGATACACCTGTGGATCTTTGATAGGAGCAGAGCAAGCTGAGAAGGAGACTACCAAAGCAGATGTGACCCCTGTCTTTAATAGCAGAGGTGGAAAGTACAAAAGCAATGAGATTATTCTAAACTTTTATGGAATACTAGTTGGGCCTCAGCTGGAGGACTGTGTTCAGTTCTGGGCGTCACACTTTAGAAATGCTGGATGGCTGGCAGTCAGTAACAAGGACACTGATGGAGTGGCAATGGCGCAACAGGGGTGCTGTCATTATGACAGAGGACGGCAGGTTCAGGAATGAAGGCGTCACTGCAACTCCCTCAGTGCAGCATCTCAGTAATCCCGGAGAACAGGCTGCTGGGCTGCTGTGAGAAGGTGCATGCCCTGTCGAACACTGAGTCCCACATCCACAGTGGCAGCAACCTGAGCCTGGATGACTGCTGTCTGAGATTGGATGTTACAACCAGACATCCCATGACCTTGTCTGAGCTTTTAATGCAGCATTGCTGCATCAGCAAACCTCCCTTCACATTGCAGTGGAAGCTGAGACAACAGTCACGGGTATTATTGCCAGTGGAGGTACACCACACCAGCAGGGGAAAGCATGCCTCTGTGTGATGTCCTGTGCCACATTGGCGCTTAACCCCTGCATACTCCTAACCTGTCAACGGTGGCTATCTGGCAGGCCTGCCAATGCACCCACCTTCTCCGTGTGAATGGTCAGCAGCAATTTCCTGTATTCGGCCCCAAAGAGGTCCTCAACTGAGTCCCTGCAGGAGAACCAGTGTGCACCCTAATCCTCCAGGAAGTTTATACATGAGCGATTTATCCTCTGCCCTAGCTGCAGCCCAGTCATGTCTGGTGAATTAACATGTGCCAATCCCAACCTTACAGCAGTCTCTGAGGTTCATGCAATACCCGTATCAGAGCTGGTGTCTGCAAATGTAAAACCAAGTGATTCGGAGGTGAGAGAAACCCACTCACCTCCAATTAACTATCTGTTCAATTCCTTATGTAGCTTATTATTGGGCTGGAGAGCGCCGACCTCCTCAGAAGACAAACACGGGACACGGTGGACAGAGTACCCTTCATCGTCCAGTACTTCCCCGGAGCAGAGAAGCTACGGCATCTCCTCAGGAGCCTTCAACATGTCATTGATGAAGACGAACATCTCGCCAAGGCCATCCCCACACCCCCACTTCTTGCCTTCAAACAACCCCACAACCTCAAACAGACCATTGTCCGCAGCAAACTACCCAGCCTTCAGGAGAACAGTGACCACAACATCACACAACCCTGCCACAGCAACCTCTGCAAGACATGCCAGATCATCGACACGGATGCCATCATCTTACGTGAGAACACCATCCACCAGGTACACGGTACCTACTCTTGCAACTCGGCCAACATTGTCTACCTGATACACTGCAGGAAAGGATGTCCCGAGGCATGGTACATTGGGGAAACCAAGCAGACGCTACGACAACGGATGAATGAACACCGCTCGACAATCACCAGGCAAGACTGTTATCTTCCTGTGGGGGAACACTTCAGCGGTCACGGGCATTCGGCCTCTGATCTGCGGGTAAGCGTTCTCCAAGGCGGCCTTCACGACACACGACAGCGCAGAGTCGCTGAGCAGAAACTGATAGCCAAGTTCCGCACACATGAAGACGGCCTCAACCGGGATCTTGGGTTCATGTCACACTATCGGTAACCCCCACAGCTTGCCTGGACCTGCAGAATCTCACTGGCTGTCCTGTCTGGAGACAATACACATTTCTTTAACCTGTGCCTAATGCTCTCTCCACTCACGTTGCCTGTATCTTTAAGACTTGATTAGCTGTAAAGATTCGCATTCTAATCTGTATTCTGTAACTTGAGTTTGTGTCTCTGTATGCCTTGTTTATGAGCAGATATCCACTCCATCTGATGAAGGAGCAGCGCTCCGAAAGCTAATGACATTTGCTACCAAATAAACCTGTTGGACTTTAACCTGGTGTTGTTAAAACTCTTACTGTGTTTACCCCAGTCCAACGCCGGCATCTCCACGGCATTTCAAGAAGGCAGCTCACCACCATCTTCTCAAGGGCAACTATGGATGGGCAATAAATACTGGCCAGCCAGCGATGCCCATGTCCCACAAATGAATAAAAAAAAGTTGTTCACCTTAATAGGATCAGGTTTCAGCCCATAGTTTCAGCTATGAAGAGAGGTTGGTTAGCCTGGGGTAATTTTTCTTGGAAGGCTGAGGTGGGGGGGGATCTGATTGAGGTGCACAAAATGAGGGACAATGATAGGGTAGATAAGTAGAAACGTTTCCCCATAGTAGAGGGGTCAATAACCAGGGGGCATAGATTTAAGATCAGGAGCAGGAGATATAGAGGGGATTTGAGGAAAATCCTGTTCATCCAGAGGGTGATGGGAATCTGGAACTCACTGCCTGAAAGAATGGTAGAGGAGGGAACCCTCACAACATTTAAGAAGCGTTTACTTGAACACTTGAAATGCCGTAGCATACAAGGCTAGGGGCCAAGTGCTGGAAAATGGAACTAGGATAGGTATTTGATGGCTGGCACTGACACAATGGACTTTCTGTGCTGTAAAACCCGATGACCCTATAACTAACATGCTTCATACATCAAAGCACTGCTGGGAACAGTTTACAATCGTTTACTTAGGACATTTATAAGATTTAAGCTATATATAAACAGTTTTATACATAGATAGTATTTCTAAAACTTTACAGAAGCATGCCAAGCACTTCTTCATGTCACTGTGCATTAATAGACAAAATTAATTCTATTGTAAAAAAAATCACTAACATTTTTGAGTTAGGGAGTTTTCAAAAGCTAAGAGTTTCAAAAGACAAGCTGTGACATGAACTTAGACTAAATGGAATTCCTGATCTATTAACTGCAAACAGTGAAAATCTCATGTAATAGATAGAATTTTGCTCTATTTTTAACCAGATTATTTTCAAACACTGAGGAATTTCCTGAGGTGCATGTACAAATTGAACTAAAGGTTAACAGGACATTCCTGAAAGGGAATATTGCTGTTGAATATATTTACGTGACACTTTTAGCTTAAGAATAACTCGACAGCTGCACCCTTAAAAATATGACATGCATCACCTGTATTTTCACCGCTACTTGTGCCATTTTGGGTCTAAAATGGCAAACACACTTCTGGAGCGGGGCTGCGCCAGACACCATTTTGAGTAGGACATAGCACCAGCGGAGTAGGCAGGTTGTGAAATCAGCAAACCTTTAACAGTGATTGACTCTTGCAGTGCAATTTTCAACCTTAATGCTCCAGCTAACAACCCTCTCAACACCACAGATTTGTAGGAAGGGGCCGTCACCGCTGCTAGTTAAAGAGGTCATCAATTACGTTCAGATTAGTTACTGATTGGTTTCTACCAGCTGTTACTAAGTTAGTAGAAGTGGTTGGAAGTTAGTGCTGTCAGTTGAAGTCTCTCGACACGGAGTGGTGGTGCACCTGGAAAAGGCCTTGGCTCCGCACTTCAAGGGTTTCTGCTCAGACCACTTGCTTCTGGGGCAGCACGGTGGCACAGTGGTTAGCACTGCTGCCTCACAGTGCCAGGGTCTCAGGTTCAATTCCTGCCTCTGGTCATGGTCGGTCTGTGTGGAGTTTGAACATTCTCCTCGTGTCTACGTGGGTTTCCTCCGGGTGCTCCAGTTTCCTCCCACAGTCCAAAGATGTACAGGTTAGGTGGATTGGCCATGCTAAATTGACCTTAGTGTTCGGGGATTAGCAGGGTAAATGCGTGGGGTTGCAGAATTAGGGCATGGGTGGGATTGTGGTCAGTACAGATTCGATGGGCCGAATGGCTTCCTTCTGTAGTGTAGGGATTTTATGGATGCTTATAACAAAAACATGGCATCAAACAGATCATTCAGGTGCTTAAGAATCACTTCCATTACCTGGACTGCTCTAGAGAAGCTCTTGACCGCATATGTCTAGATTTATCAAAATCTGCCGCAAAAACTAACCATCATCATTTCCTTGCCGCCAGGTACACAGTGACCAGCCAAGGGAGGGAAGATTGAGAAGAAAGGGAGGGGGGAAAGCGACACACCCCCTCTCCAACAGGCTGCCCTTGATTGACTCATGCAACTGTAATCCTGATTTCTCATCAGTGTCCCCCTGCCTTACCTTCCCTCTATTTCAGCACTGTGGCCAAGGCTATACAGTAATGGTCAGTAACAAAAACCAATGCAAAACAAACATTCCAAACAAACTTTATCATCAAACAGCTGATATTCCATATAAAATTCAACTAATCACTCAAATGCATTCCCTTAGTGCTTGTTTCCGACATGCCTCTGTTGTAGTTCTCCAATGCGACTACTGCAGGCTGGCTGGTAGAAGGCTGTTGACTTTCCACGGGGGACAGTACAGATGTCTTTGCAGGACAATCTTGAGGAGGTCAGGACTCGAGTGTCCAGCTCTAGACTGTATCATCTCAGAATGGGTGGCAGCAGTCTGAGCTGGCTGGCTGGCAAGAGTACTGGCTGACTGGCTGTGGTGGGACGATAAATGCCGTTGCTCTGAGAGGGGGCAGCAGGTTCATGCATCACAGACCCAATGTCACTCTCCTGGGGTGGCACCTCAGCGATGTGTTGGAGGATGGATTGATGGAATACGCTATGACCCTCCCAACCCCTTTAAACACTGGGAGCAGTCTGAGCTTGCATGATTTCAGTGTGAGCTTCCTCTGCAGCAGCCAGACATTGGGTGGCTTCTGCTTGAGCTGCAATGGAAATTGAGACATTGACCATTCGATGCTGCATCACGGCCATATCCACAAGTGTGCTCATGGACTTGGCCTCCGCTTCTACACCCAACAGCATGAGTTCCAAGCTCTGTACAAAGTCATGTATAAATCTGGATTTGGACATCTCCATGCTCCTTGTCAGTGAATGCAAGCTTTGTGGCAGGCTCGTCGGATCAAATATTTCATGATGATGCTCATTAACCTTTCTCTACGCATTGTCATGTCCTCATCTGAGACCTCTGCAGCAGGACTCATGTATGACCTTATCCTCCAGGAGCTGGCACCTCCACAATCCCTTCCTCCCATTCCTGACTGGAAGCCAATCATGCTTGGTGTCTCACTACATGTAGATCTCACCTCTATAAAGTACCTTCAAAGGTTTATGCCAGTGGTCAGTGCCCGGGCATGTTGACTGTGAGTGTGAAATGTTTCTTCATCATCAAACTCTTCTTCCTTTTTCACTTCTTGCTCCTGAATCACTGCCTAACTGTGTCACTGTTCTTGGGTAGGATTGCAGTTTTGGCAAGGAGAGGGTGCTGGATTCAAGAACTGCATTCTTAGACCATCTGTAACTTTGTTACAGGGTGGTACAGTGGCACAATAGTTAGCACTGCTTGTTCACAGTGCCAGGGATCCAGGTTCCAGCCTCAGGCGACTGTCTGTGTGCAGTCTGCACGTTCTTCCTGTGTCTGCGTGGGTTTCCTTGGGGTGCTCCAGTTTCCTCCCACAGTCCAAAGATGTGCGGGTTAGGTGGATTGGCTATGCTAAATTGCCCCTCAGTATCGGGGGATTAGCAAGGGTATTTACATGGGGTTACAAGGATAGGGCCTGGGTGGGACTGTTGTCAGTGCAGACTCGATGGGCCGAGTGGCCTCTTTCTGCACTGTAGGGATTCTATGGGGGCAATTCTCCCATCCCACCACGCTAATTTTCTGAAGTCTCCGGGCCTGCTAGTATCTCTCACCCCACCAGTACAATTTCACTCCAGCGGGGTTCAAACTAGCTCCCCACCTGCGGGGAACTAGCGGCCCGACCCCGCTGGAGTGAGGGGGGGGGCAATCAGGGTCCCTCAGGGGGTTGAGCAGTGGGAGGTGGTGCCCCCTGGGCATTGGCACATTGGCAGTGCCAACCTGTCCCCCCTGGCACTGTCCAAGGGGAAAAGTGCCCATGCCCAGGGGCACCTTGGCACTGCCCATTGGGCATGGGGCAGTGCGAAGGAGGTGGGACCTAGAGGGCAGTGCCAAGGGGGAGGGGCCTAGAGGGCAGTGCCAAGGGGGAGGGGCCTAGAGGGCAGTCCAAGGGGGAGAGGCCTAGGGGCAGAGCCAGCTGGGGCGAGGCCTCGGGGGCGATTCGTGGAGTTCAGGGGGTCCCGCTGCCACTCTGCATTAGGATCGATTAGGGCTAGAGAGCGCCAGCAATCGGGTTGGCTGGGCGGTTAGTCTGCTAGGGGGATCTGCCTTCCGTGGGGGTGTCTGCCGGGGGGAGTCTACCAGGGGGTGGGGGTGTCTGCCGGAGGGTCGTCTGCCTCCCTTCGGGGAGGGGTATCTGCCAGGGGCGAATCATCACTGCTGGGGGCGGGGAGGTGGTGGTGGGGGCTGGAGATCGGGGTGTTCCAGGACAAAGGGGGGAGTCAAGGCTGACCCAAGAATAGTCGTGGGGATGTTGGGAGGGGCAGCACTGCAGGGGTCCTGGGATCGCTGGCCGGCGATCGGGAGGCTGACAGTTCGGGGCCACTGCGCATGCGCAGAGTTCCGGAACAGTCTGACTCCGGCGTGAATAGGCCCCGCCCCCCCAACATTTTAATGATATTCACAATTGTGACCCCTGCATTGCAGAGTGAGGGGAATTCGAGTCTGAACTCCCACTGATAAAACAATCATGATTTACACCAGTTTTCCCACGGAATCAGCACTTAGAACGTTTTTGGGAGAATGGCCCCCAATGATTCTATTCTATGCTTGTAATTTAAAAAAAGATTGTGGGAAATGAGGAACGTGGGATGTGAGAAGGTGTATTAGGCATTGGGGGTGACTTTGAGCTCACGTTAGCCATCAGCGTGATGTGGGCCCAAAATCTCGCAAGGGTCGGGAAACAAGATTCTCACTGGCAAGAAAGGGTAGGAACCTCACTTCAATGGATTTTAATAAATTTAAATGTCATTATGGGGCTGCCCCGCAATATGTCCCCCCCTCACTGAATATTCATACCCCACCAATGCAACGTTGCATCAATGAGGTTCACAACAGGTTCAGAAAAACATGAAGCAGTCAAGGTGAAGCCACTAGGGGCGCAAATGTAAGTATAGACCCAGGAGGGAGAGGGTCATGCCACCCTGGCAACCGCCAGGGGCATGCCCTCTGGGGAGCCCCATTGGGGCATCCCCTTACGTGTGGTGGGGGGGGGGTCACCCTGATGCTTGTGGAGAGGGAGACCCAATGCTTGCGGAGGGGGGGGTGACCCCAGCGCCTGCATGCTGGGGAGGGGAGTGGGCGCCCCAATGCCTACGTGGTATGGTTGGGGGTGGGGGGGGGTCACCCGGATGCCTGTGTGGTGGGGGAGGGGCTCACCCCGATGCCTGCGTGGCATGGTGGGTGGGGCGGGTCACCCAGATGTCTGTGTGGTGGGGGAGGGGCTCACCCCAATGCCTGCGTGGCGTGGTTGGGAGGGTCACTCAGATGCCTGTATGGTGGGGGGAAGGGGTCACCCCGATGCCTGTGCGGAGTGGTGGGTGGGTCACTCAGATGCCTGTATGGTGGGGGAAGGAATCACCCCGATGCCTGCGTGGCATGGTGGGTGGGGCGGGTCACCCAGATGTTTGTGTGGTGGGGGAGGGGCTCACCCCAATGCCTGCGTGGCGTGGTTGGGAGGGTCACTCAGATGCCTGTATGGTGGGGGGAAGGGGTCACCCCGATGCCTGTGCGGAGTGGTGGGTGGGTCACTCAGATGCCTGTATGGTGGGGGAAGGAATCACCCCGATGCCTGCGTGGCGTGGTTGGGAGGGTCACTCAGATGCCTGTATGGTGGGGGAGGGGGTCACCCCAATGCTTGTGGGGGGGACCCAGTGTCTGTGGGGGAGTGCTGGGGAGAGTTTATTTCTTTCCCAGACCGGCTGTGGAGCCGGCCTTGCTGCTGTTTCAGGCCCTGCCCCGCCCGAGTGATGGCAAAAACCACACCCGGAAAATGTGAACTTATGCTGGCCCGTGACAGGCGGGACGGGAAAATTCTGCCCAAAGTTTGCATGCTGCTGAAAACAGAACAAATAGATGTGAGTGTGACTATTTTTGTGTGCAATCCAGCTTTGTCCCTCAAATGTTTATTGCTGCTTTCCGAGCTTGTTTGAAAGTTGCCAGATTTAGCAAGTCTGATGGAAAGGCCATGGCTTCAAGAGCTGTGGATCATGGGTCACACTTCACCAACTCAGGGCTGGATTTGACAGAGCGGGGTCTGTTCCTCTCTCTGACCCGCCCCGTGAAACCTAAGGAAGAAGTGAGGGGAACGGTGTGGATGATGGGTTTGGAGGCCAGATGAGGAGTAACAAAGGGAGGGGCCTGGGTAAGATCTTGTGGTGAGCTGCCCTCAATGTGCACAGGGCACCCCATAAAAGACGTCCTTCCCTTTCTGCCCACTCCAGCCCGCCTGCCCATGTGGGAGTATATTATGACATGGGTAACTTAATATACAGGTCAATTGGCTTGGTAAGAAGCTCATTTGACCCTTATGTATTTAAAAATAGCAGACGGCTGCCAAGTTCAGCACCCGCCCACCTATCATTTTATGGGAGAAAAAGAACAAAGAAAATTACAGCACAGGAACAGGCCCTTCAGCCCTTCAAGCCTGCACTGACCATGCTGCCCGACTGAACTAAAACCCCCTACCCTTCCGGGGACCATATCCCTCCATTATCATCCTATTCATGTATTTGTCCAAACGCCCCTTAAAAGTCACTATCGTATCTGCTTCCACTGCCTCCCCCGGCAGCGAGTTCCAAGCACCCACCACCCTCTGTGTAAAAAACGGCTCAGAGTCGGTGAGAAGGTGGTGGGCTTGGCATCATCCTCCCATATTTAAACACCCGCTCACTCCCAGCAGAGGGCTGGGGGCACGAAATCCAGCCCAGAGATTAGGTAGCACGTATGATATCTCACGCAATCAAAAGCAAAATACCGTGGATGCTGGAAATCCAAAATAAAAGCAGAAGAAGTTGGAAATGCTCAGCAGATCAGGAGAGAGAAACAGAATTAACACACAAGGCCAATGACCTCTCATCAGAACTTGAAAAGATTGGAGGTCGAGCAGGTTTTAAGCCACTATAGAGGCAGGGAGGGGAGGAAAGATCAGCCATGGGATGCAAGGCAGGAGTAATTAAATAATTAAAGGTACAAGGTAAAGGGGCTGGGAGTAAAGGAACCAAGTCTGGGAGACTTACAGGAGGGATTAACAGAAAGACAGGCTGTGACATGAATTCAGACAAAACTGAACCACCTCATTCCAATATTATTACCTGTAAACAGCAAAGCCTAATTTTATGGATAAAGCTGGATATGGATAGGTATTCTTAACAGAAACATTTGCAAATACTGAGAAACCTGATTAAGTTCATGTATGAACTCTGCCTAAAATGAATGGTGAGAGGTCACACCACACCAGATCGTAGTCCAACAGGTTTGTTTGAAATCACAAGCTTTCGGAGAGTCAGATGACGAAGGAGCAGCACTCTGAAAGCTCGTGATTTCAAATAAACCCGTTGGGATTATAACCTGGTGTCGTGTGACCTCTCATCTTGTCCACCCCAGTCTAACACCAGCATCTCCACATCGTAAAATTAATGGCAACCTTCTTAAATCAGAATTTCACTGCACGGTGAAATTGCAGAGATTGATACTTGAAGCTTAAGCATGACTCTTCCTACAACTTTGAAATACCTACTGCAGTTTTCATAACAGCGTGAAAGTTAGAAATTTTATTTAGTAAGAATTTTGTCCATATTGTCTCCCTTACATCCAAAATGTATCGCTCACTCTATCAGCTCCTCATTTCGCCAAATCCAAAAATGCTGCAAAATCTCATTCATAAAGTTGCACACACAGTGGAATTAAATACCCTAATACCCCTTCAGGTAACTACCCCACTTTATTTACATCAGGTGGGGGCACGTAAATCTGTCCATTCATTCAAACCCAGCAACCAGAAACAACTCAATAATTGACTGCCAACAAGTGCCCATAAAGGGACTCTAGGACATTTGTAACAAGATATCTTATCAACAGAAAGAGCACTGCTTCCTGTCGTCTGCCACATATATATTAAAAATTGGCCATAAGAATAATTAGGGTGATCTAGTTATTTGCGCAGCAATGATTTAAGCTCTGTGGCAGCAACTACTCCCAATGTTTTAAAACACTGTGGATAATCAATTCTTACTGTTTGCAGATGGATACACAGAAATGGAAAAACAGATTTGGTTTATACTGGGGGCAATCTCACTTTGGCAGAGTGTCGAACCCGGTGAAACAAAAGTAGAATTAATCGTGCAGATAACTCCAGCATAATTTCTGACCGAGCCTTGAGCCTCAATGAACAAAAGTTTTTATGGGCACAAGAATCCTCTGATTCACCCGGCAGGTCTGAACTTAATCACTTCAATCAGTGGGGAACTGCATATAAACGGCTCCCCAGCACTTGTTCTACAGCGACTGCAGGGGATGGCAGCCAGGAAGCCCGCACCACGTCTCTCAGAGGGAGCCCTCACCAGATCTCTCGATGGAGTGCAGCAGAAGCGGGGTGCACTCTACCCCCACTCCAGGAGAAAGCCTCGCACTAAGGTCACCACAGCCACCTGGGGAGCAGTGGCAACCCTTGTGAGTGCAAGCTCACTGCAGAAGAGGACAGGACTGCAATGTTGCAAGAACGTGAACAATCTTCTGCACTCAACCAGGGTAAGTGAGCCTCATGAAGTCTTTTTCTGGACCCCCTCGCACACCCCTCCCACCTCCACCTTCATCTCTCACCCAGCCACTTTGGGCTTTGCCAACACCTGTCAGGAGGCTCTCCTCCCCCCTGCCCAAACACCATGTTACCCTCCTACTCGCTGCCAGGCTCCTCACACTCCAACTCCCACTCAAGACCCACGCCTATTGCACCTCATCACCATCTTAAGTGTCAACACTGCTGGCTACATGCTCCCTATCTGTGTCATTGCACAACATACTCGACCACAACAGGAGTGAAAAGCACGCCCTGCTGGAGCTATGCCGGAACACAGAACATTAAGCCGTTTGAGGAGCGAGCTCTCGAGCTGGCCGGGGAGGAGGAATATTGCACCAGTGCTGCTGCTGAAGTGGGGGCAGCAGAGAAACCTGAGCATCCTCAACACATATGCTGATATCCCTCAAGTCTCAGTGAGTAATCAATGTTCCCTCCGTTTCCCCTGTAAAGCATTAATACTATCTCCCTTCTCTTTCAGGCAAAGCAGCCAAGCAGGCCGGACCATCCTTGCATACCCCTGGACCGACCAGATTCAAGCAGCTCAGAGGGAGACTTCTCCAACCCCACCATTAAAGAGGTGTCACAGCGGTCACCCACACCCGGCACCAGTGTAGATACTCACACCTCAGTGGGATCACTAAGTAGACAAGCACCTGGGTTACTCACTGGTGTGCACTTCATAGGTGAAGATTCACAGCAGGTGGAGGAAGGAATGTCCCAGAGTTCTGGCACTTGGAGGGATACCAGATCCCAGGAGTCTGCTGGGCCCTGGCTCAATGATGTGCTCCTGGGTCCAGTTATCCCAGAGCTGATGGAGCTGCAAAGACAGAGTCACGAGCATTAGGAAGGGGTGAGAACATCCCTCCTCGGACAGCTGGGCCAGCTGGAGGAATTCCATAGCCTTATGTCTGAGGAGATGGTGCCGTCACTGCAGCGCAACGAGGCCAACACTGCGAGGTTGGTGTCTGCAGTGGAGAGCTTGGCATAGGATGTGCACTCCATGGCAGGAGATATATGCACCATGCTCAGCACATAGCCTCCATGTCTTTGTGTAAGTGACTTGCACATGCTCCACAGCGTCTGCAGATGGCTTTTTAAAAATTCATTTACAGGATATGGCTAGGCCAGCAATTATTGCCCATCCCTAATTGTCCTTGAGAAGGTGCTGGTGAGCTGCCTTCTTTATCCATCGCTGCTCCTGTGGTGCAGGCATACCCACGGTGCTGTTAGGCAAGGAGTTCCAGGATTTTAACACATCTCGCTGCATAAGTTTAGGATCTCACCACATTGGGAATTACGGTTATAAACCTTTGTATTAACACACATGGCACAATGTGTGGATAATACTGTGTCGTCAAAGACTCCAGATTAAGCATATAATCCCACAATTTAGCTAGGAAGACTCATTAACTGTGGTTGAGTACAGCATGGTTTACATATTGTGCCAAATTAGACACAATGTTTCGCATTACGTAGTTAATTGCATGATTAGGAAAAAAATACAATGAAACAAAATGCTCTTTAACACGAGTGGACTGCTTTTCTATATGGATTTCAGATATGTTTCTCCTGCACTCATGTTTTCACCAATTACAATTACACCACGCCTTAAGAAAATGCAGCATCGGATAATATTACCCATCAGAGGGTTTGTGGCAACAACAAAGAAAGACTACAGAAACTTCCTGGAGCTATGGTGAACCATTAAGTTTGTGAATTCCTCTTAATTATACATTATTACAGCTCCTGCGCAATGATACAAACAATCACTGGTACCATAAAAATCTAATCTCTTCACCAAAGGTTAAATCACATGCCGAACACACAGCAGAGAATTTGGGGGTTATTGGGTTCATATTCTTGTTATAAACTGTCATAGAGTTTCACTTATATGTTTCATTAAATACCCCTCTGTGGCAGCTCTCTGAACTCTGCTAATACTGGATCGAGCATTGTGAAACTGTGAGTAATCTCATTGACTTTGGGAAGACTTTCTCAGAACAATTCACTTGGGGTTCCTCACAGAGTAGAGCATGGCCAAAACTGTTCTTTCCAGAATCTGGGGGAGCACAAATCTAAAACATTTTTTAAATAAAAAGCCCTACAGTGCTTTAATTCATGTTTGTTCAACAAATCACTGTTCCAGAACATAACATTGAGGTCAGCAAAGTTATTACAGTCATCAAGCTGAGATACTATGCTGAGAAGACAGCTTCCTTGTCCTACCTCTGTGGTAGAACTCACATAAGAAGACAGTTAAAATGTCCCCAAGTTACTTATCCATCATGGACCCATCATTAGCCATTTAAGTCCACCCTCCCTGAACAAGCCCTTCCTGCTTTCTGTCATTGTTTGTTTAGTAATAACTTGAAGCTTGCTCTGGGCTTGAGATGGGAACCCATCATTCCAATTCCAATTCTCTTCCTGCACTTAGTGCTGCACTAAGGCAGACTTTCATCTGTTTCCATTGCTAACAAGTCCTGGAACAGGTCGCTACTCTGTCGCCAGGGGCTTATAGCTTGAGGGGCACCACTCCACGTCAAGCCTGGCTGACCAGGAGTCTCTCCCGCTCCTACCGCCAGCCATTGACTTGTTTGAAAGGATTTTGCAGGTTGACCAACTCAACCAGTTTGGCCACATTATGAACGCACCTTCCTTGGCCATCAAGTCCTGGGGTGGGACTTGAACTCAGAGCTGCCGGCACAGAGGCAGGGGCACTACCCACTGTGCCACAAGACCTCACAATAACCATCGTCAAAACTGGAATGAGTTGGCAACAACTTAAGAATTGGAAAGTACCATTGAAAGATTAGATAAACATTAGCACAGCTGGGGGTCATGGGATTCCTTTGTGGTCAACTGAGTATTTGACATGCATAGAATCGCAGCACCATGAGTCTCCAAACCAAACCACTGATAAAGTTTAAATTTGCCTGATATCAAGTGCCCTCTCCCTCCCATTAAAGATATGTCCACTACCGTCCAGCTGAAACCTAGGCAGAGGTGAGCAAGGGATACTGTCAGAGTTTGACGGATTAAAACTAGCTGGAGCTGACCAGCACAAAACAGAACTGTTTTAGCAGTTGAAAACAAGAACATAATATTAAATGAAAGCATTTTGTTGGTGATTGTGGGTGACATAGTTCCGATGAAATATGAAATGAATATCTGCAGAGATAGATAACAAGCAGATGATTGAATACTATGCGTTTTATACTACTATCGAAAGTCACAATTATGCCCAAGGGTGGCAAATTCACTTAAATTATTTACATTTTCCACTTAAAAGGAAGACTTATGAATCATGCCATACATTTCAAATCATTGACGCTCTTTCTGCAGTCCTCTGCATTCTTCTGAACTCCATTATTTCTTTGATGATGATGTGGAGATGCCGGCGTTGGACTGGGGTGGGCACAGTAAGATGTCTCACAGCACCAAGTTAAAGTCCAATAGGTTTATTTGGGATCAAGAGCTTTTGGAGCGCTGCTCCTTCATCAGGTGAGTGGAGAGTTGGGTTTCACAAACATGGCATATATAAACAAAGACGCAATTGCAAGATAATGGTTGGAAAGCCAGTCTTTTCAGGTAATCAAGTCTTTACAGGTACAGACAGTGCAAGTGGAGAGAGGGGTAATCACAGGTTAAAGAGGTGTGAATTGTCTAAAGCCAGGACAGTTAGTAGTATTTTGGAAGCCCAGGCCAAATAGTGGGGTTACATGTAGTGTGACATGAACCCAATATCCTGGTTGGGGCCGTCCACAACCTTGGATAGCCAAGTTCCGCACGCATGAGGATAGCATCAACAGGGATCTTGGCTTCATGTAACACTACATGTAACTCCACCATTTGGCCTGGGTTTGCAAAATCCTACTGACTGGCCTGGCTTGAGACAATTCACACCTCTTTAACCTGTGATTGTCCATCTCTGCACTAGCACTGACTGTACCTGTAAAGACTTGATTACCTGTAGAGACATGCATCCCAACCATTATCTTGCAATTGTGTCTTTGTCTATATATGCCGTGTTTGTGAACCCACCTCTCCACTCACCTGATAAAGGAGCAGAGCTCCAAAAGCTCGTGATACCAAATAAACCTGTTGGACTTTAACCTGGTGTTGTTAGACTTCCTCGATGATGCTAAAGCAGACATTTTGTATTTGTGTGGATGGCAAAATAAATTTGCTTCCTTGAAAAGATTGCTTCAATTTACTGTATAGCTTGATTTGCTCAAATAATGCAGTATCAGGGAAACATGTCTTAAAATCATGATCTTCAAATATCCGCATTCAAATTCTTAATGCATTCCAATGAATTCCTCTATTCACTAATTTAGTTAAAGGATTAACCTGTTGAACATATGATGGATGAAGGAGATCAAACAGATGGATTGAGCATTCTAACACAAATACTCAAAGATCAAATTACAGATCTACAATGTCTATTTAACCACTGTTTTCTATCATTTGTTGTCACTATTATAGGAAAACCGATTTTACCATCAAGTTGCACCCATTTTTGGGCACGTAAACTTGGTAAAGTCGGACGTGAAGCGAGTAGCAAGATCTGCACCCGCCTCCATGCCAGTTCCCACTTTACCAAGGCCCGAAAATGACCGTGATTGGGACCCCGCCCGAAACAGGTGCGACGGCCATTTAAATTGACTTAATGGGCTGCACGCCCAACCTCACCGGCACTTCCCCCTTTACCCCTGCGTTTGCCCATCCAGATTCAGCGCGAAACAGACATGTTCCACAAAAGTCCAATTCGGGCACTCCAGTTAGTGAGGAGGCAAGTGCCAAGCGTCCAACAGCTCTCTGTTTGAGATCGGTGGGGAGGGGGGGAAGGGGGGATCTGCTGCCACTCTGCCTGAGATCAGTGGGGGGTCTGCTGCCACTCTGCCTGAGATCAGTGGGGGGTCCGCTGCCACTCTGCCTGAGATCAGTGGGGGGTCCGCTGCCACTCTGCCTGAGATCAGTGGGGGGGGGGAAAGGGGGGTCTGCTGCCACTTTGCTTGAGATCAGTGGGTGGAAATGGGGGGTCCGCTGTCACTCTGCCTGAGATCAATGGGGGGAAAGGGGGGATCCGCTGCCACTCTACCTGAGATCAGTGGGGAAGGGGGAAAGGCCCGTGTTCTGGGTGGTGGAGGGAGTAGGGGGGGATAAGGGGATCAGTAATGTTGTGAGGGTGGGGCAATGTCTGTGGAAGGCAGGAGGAGGTGTTATCTGGCCCAGGAGTGATGTGGCAGGGGAGCCATATTCTATCATTTTTTGTCTGCGCATGTGCAGTTGGAGTCGCCGATTGGAGCTGCAGGATTTTGTTAAGCCCCGCCCACAGACTTGTGCAGTGCGATTCAGAGTCGCTGATATTTTTGCAGGCAGAGTATGTGTGTGTGTGTGTGTGTGGGGGGGGGGGGGGGGGGGGGGGGGGGGGTCGCCTGAGAACGGGTCTAAAAGTCGGATCTGAAAAATTCCCAGTTTCAAGTCCGCCCAGCATTTAGAATCAAAATGGTAAAATAGGGCCCATAGTGTCTGTTTGATAGAATAAATAAAATATCTTACAGATGATTAAGACTGTAGGAGATCAAACCAAACCAGAGCTAAATCTGCATGAGGCAAATGGGACTGGAGTTTCTGGGTCCACTGCTAATTCTGGTGACTTTTTTTTCATAATTTACTCATAAATATGTTATTGCAATGTTGTCTTCTATTACTCTTATGAGTAAGGTCTCACCAATTCTTAAGTAAAAAAATTCAGATATTGAAGTCTGTCTTCCTGAACTGGCAAACTAAAAAACTAAGCCATGTAATTACTCAAAATCTAATCATATTATTTAATTTATCTGCAAATGGTACCTTCAAATTGAGGTTGTGGCTTGCGCAACAACCCCATCAGCAGAGTGTGATTAACACCATTGACCCAATAGCATATGGTCCAACACTCACTCCAGTAACTGTGCTGGTAAACAGTCGGAATACATTACAGCTATGCAAGATTTTCTGCAAAATCATCTCTGGATACGAGCTATTGAGTCTTCCAAAGAGGCACAGGGAAAGTAACAGCTGGTAATCCTTCCCACCTCTTTATGCATCTTGAGAGAACCAGTGGGGTGGCCTTCTCTGACACATCAGACCATTTAAAATGTTGATGACACTGTGAGATTTGGTAATACCCAGTGGTATGACTGTAATATACAACTCCATGGGTCTTGGCTGGGAAAAGGTGACGGAACAGATTGGCTCAGGAGTTAATCTGCTCATTGCAGTCTGCACAGTGGACTCCTTTTATTGACACCAATGATCCTTTGAGTCATCTGAAAACCAGACGGGAGAAGGTGGAATCCAATGTCAAGTTCTTCTGTATAATCACATCTGGACATTAACCTTGCAAAGTATCCTTCAGGTGATGTTTCCTTCTCACATAACTTGGCAAAGGTTCCTTTGTGAAATCTATAAATAGCACATATTGGTATAGTCACTGTCATGTTCCATTTATTTGACAAATATAGGCAGAAAAATGAACAACTTTGGAATACATAATTTGAAAATCAAGAAATATGTTCATTTACCTGTCCAATTGGATATGACTATTGGGTTTCACAGTCTATTTCTATAACTGCGTTGTCTGTTGCGTTTCTTTTTATTCCATTTTCATTTCATTTTCATACCGCAGGTTTGCTGGTTTGTAAACCTTCAAACGTACAATTTTTACTGTTTCTGCAATTTCCCATCGTCTATGCTGTTCCTTTTTCCTCTGTATCGGTTCATTCTCATTTACTTAGCTGCATAATTTTACTTCCATATACTGTATATGTTTCTTTAATGTGTACCCTGCTACATTAAAATGACAAGTTTTAACACGAATTAGACAAAATATTGCAAAAATGCTAAGCTTAGTTTCATGTGCATCATTAAGATCTCAACGTTCATTTTATATTCTTTATTTTCTGCATTAAAAATTGGAGTAAATTGTTCAGTGTGTGAAAAAATCTAGTTCATTTGAGTTTTAAAATGCTGGAGGCAAAACAAGTTTCAAAGATCAGAAATTGCCATACTTGCTGAAATTTAACTATCAACATCCATTAATTATCTTAAATACCCCTTCTAGAGGATTATTAATGAGTGTTTACGGCTGCACTAAACATATATTGGAAACATATGAACATGCCAAAAGGCTGCTGCTGCGCCCAAACTACAAATTAACAATGTGAAAGAAATGTTACATCCCAAAATTCAGTTGAAAGGGAATTTTAACTCTCTCTAATTGATGGGAGAAGAGCAAGTAGCAGGAAAAATTGAAATAATTGTTCATTTTAATGCCGTTCATCCCACCCGGAAAAGCCGTCGGGAATGCAATGAGGCCCCTTAAGGCAAATTTAAAATATAAAAGTAGTTTTTCCCTTCTGGATAGTATTCAAAGGAGACCAAACAGTTAAAATCTGCTGGGTCTCCAACAAAAGCACTAATAGAGGGCTATTACCGCTTCCATCAGTTTCCCAGCAAGTTAAAACCAGCTCCAACTATGCAGATCTTTCGACCTTGACAGCTGTGTGAAGGTAAAGGCATTAGGTTGGTCAATTATTGTACACTCCACCCAATTATCCTTACCACTGATATCAATGGCAGGATAAATAATAAGGAGCAGTTCCACTCCTGCCTATTTTAAGCCCTTGCCAGATTTCATTTTCAGTGTCAATTTTGTGTTTAAAGGTTTTTTTAAAGTTTATTTATTAGTGTCACAAGTAGGCTTACATTAACATTGCAATGAACTTACTATGAAAATCCCCTAGTCGCCACACTCCAGCGCCTGTTCGGGTATGTCCGTTGACAGGATGCTTAATACACTTAAAAACCCTAGGATGAAACTACAAAATTCAATCATTCATGCAAATTGATGTATTCTGATCTTTACTTGGTCTATGCCTTTCAGATATCTTCTTTTGTATTGTCCCAGAAAAGCTCCAGAGAGCTTTTGTATCATATTCCCTCCTCCATCCCTAGATCCCTGTGTATTTTGATTATGTGGTTTGGTCCATTCTTTGTTCAAATTTTCTTAATTATTTTATCAGAAGTTTCTTTATCGAGAGCTATGATTTCCTTGTTTTGTTTTGCATTTCCTTTTGGGTTCTTGCAGCTAGTAAAACCTGAACTAATTCCAATAGCAAAGATTACTGCAGATGGCAAAATTATTAATCAAAATATGAACAATGCAGTTTTTTATATCAGCAATAAATGTGCACTGTTCACATGTAGCAAACTATTATCTCTGGACTGTATAGTTTGTAAAAATACATTAAATTGTGAAAACAGTCACTTGTCTGATGATACTGTGCCTTTAAGAAATTATTTTTATCATTTTTTTGTGAGGGGCATGTTTAAAATTCAGTTCTATTGACATTGTGCCAATTTGTCTGTACCAGGCAGCTCACATGCTGAGAATGCAGGCTAATAATTGACCTTAGCTAATAGGGTGTTTGTTTTAAATCGAGTTAATGCATTTTTTTTTGTTTGTTTTTTTTTGTTTCTCCCCTAGGGTTTTAGAGTAAGGTTTTGATTAGGTTGGTTGACAAGAGACAGTCAGGTGCTAATGTGAGGAGTTAAGTTTACAGGGAAAAGTAAGCAATTTCTGCTTCCCTTTGAAAGAAGCAAGAGGTGGCTCTGTCTCTCTCTCTCTCTCTGAAGGCTGCTGTTTGGAATGAGTGTCAGAAGACAGGTATCTCTCTATCTCTCTCTAGAGGTGATCAAAGGCTCTAGGATTGTTAAACAAGTAAAAATATGTAAGCCTGTGTTGTTTGCTAACTAATTTCAAAGAAACATTTAAGTATATAATAGGAATATTGCTTAAGTTGGAACTAACAGAAATAGGTTAGAAGTTAAGAATTGTATCTTGTCATGTTTATGTAATTCAATTGGTAAAGTTAAGCTAATTCATTTTTATAGTTAAACTGTGTTATTAAATAAAGTTTGTTCTGATAAAAGCCTCCTCGTGGGTCAAAAGAATCACACCTGGAGTGAAATACCTTATCCTCACACTAATGCCAAAATAGAAAAACTAGTCAGGCTTCATAACATACTTTGGGGTTTCTGCTATGGTACCCTAATACTTAGCACTGAAAATTGATCAATTTCTAATTTTCTTTTTTTTACCTCCAAATGAGTCTAGAAAATCATTAGCTTGTCCTTACAGCCTGTAGCAGTCCAACATGTATTGTTTGAGAACTGCAGGAGCTGAACTAAATTAAATTAAACAACACATTTAAAAGCAAGTTAATACCTTCAATATAGATCAAAGTTGATTGAAGCATACTTATCAATAATTGCATTATATATACAATAGATAAATCAGCGTCAAAACAGTTATGTTAAGCTGTTAGGTAAATCAAAATGTCAAACTTCTATGTTATGCTAACTACAGGAAGAAAACAGTGCAAAGTATATTCTTCCAGACTGTGCCAACAATTGTATGAAAATTAATGAAGGAGGCATTGATGAATTAGGTGTTTCCAACCAACATTAAGAATGCACATAATTATGTTAGATGATTAATTTCAAGATTACTTTGTATGCATTATATTGCTTGGGCTCCAAAATTGTTAGCATGGCTGTTATGTTCCCAAGCACACACATATACACACACTGCAGGCTATGTTTCTGTTACACCCACTGTTTCATTTCACTTCCCTGTTAACATTTGCCATACTGTTGTTTGAATCCGTAAAGAGAATTAATAATGGTTCATAGCTTCAATCTGAAGACCAACAACAGATGTGTTGTGAGTTATTTTGTCAAAGCGTTATGGTTCAATATCAACAGTTGCCAACTGCATTAAATGTGAAGCAGATAGGTGACTGCAGTTTATGAGTAAACTTCCTACACTATAAGATGTTGCAAAGGATTTTTAAAAAAATTTATTCATTCATGGGACATGGGCGTCACTAGCTGGCCAGCTTTTACTGCCCATCCCTAGTTGCCCTTGAGAAGGTGGTGGTGAGCTGCCTTCCTGACAACTGAGCAGATTGCTGGGCCATTTCAGAGGACAATTGCGAGTCAACCACATTGCTGTGGCTCCAGAGTCACATGTAAGTCAGACCAGGTAAGGATGGCAGATTTCCTTCCCGAAAGGACAT
This sequence comes from Mustelus asterias, assembly GCF_964213995.1. Taxonomy (NCBI): domain Eukaryota; kingdom Metazoa; phylum Chordata; class Chondrichthyes; order Carcharhiniformes; family Triakidae; genus Mustelus; species Mustelus asterias. The sequence continues at coordinate 54,445,653 of NC_135818.1, read as the reverse complement.
TAATTAACCAGATGGGTTTTTCCGACAATCGACAATGATTTCATAGTGATCAATAGATTCTTAATTCAAGATATTTCTTATTGAATTCAAATTCCACCAGCTGCCATAGCGGGATTCCCCAGAATATTAGCTGAGTTTCTGGATTAATGGTCTATCGATAATACCACGAGGCCATCACCATCCCTTAGATGCCCAGCTAATGAAACCTCATGTTGAAGAGCCAATTTATTTTCTCTGTGAATGCGCTCTTTAAAAAATTCATAGGTTTGTCAATTTCAAACTGATTTAGGTAGCTTCCTTCCTTTTGCTCCTGATTTTTTCTCATTTGCTGTCCTTTTTCATACATACCCAATTTCTGATCTGCTGATCTATTTTATTTCCCCATTGTTTATATTCTCTTTATTTGTATCTTGGTATATTTTTCAATCAATTGATCCTTGGGTTCTTCCATTTTCCACACAATTCCCTGGCTGAACAGTTAATCAGATGACATGCTTTCTCTCCTCTACCTTGACCACTGGAACGGGTCAGTGAGAATAATCTGAGGACACAATTAGCAATTTTCTCCCACCAAAGTTCATAGTCTCACAACAATGATCAACTTTGATGACATTTAGAATGTGTCGTGTCAAAAAACCACAAGATACTGCATTTTTTAGATCTCCCTCCCTTTGAGTCGTATTATGGACATTAAATAGGCATCTTAAATATTAATCAGAGCATTAGTTAGGAAAATAACAGGGGTGAAAATGCTACAGTTTGAGCTAAAATTGAGCAATAACTTAGCACTCATGCGAATCTGAAATGTATCCAAAATTGAAAGTAACTCTGATATTAAAATCATCTAGGGACACAGGATTATTGAAACAGTACCTTTCAAACCTAATGAGGTGTCCTGATAAACAAATTTGGTACTTGGTGTTACAATATATGCATTGCCACAGAATTATAAAACCACCACACTTCTTCATCTAGAACCAGCTTTATCATCAAAAATATATGTGATAAAGGAGAATGTTACAGATAGTTACGATTCTATCACACTACTCATTACTACTGCAAAAAATTCATTTGCCATTACATTTGTTTATTTCCCTTATGTTTTATGAAGAGAGGGTAAATGCTGTGCCCATCCAGAACAATGCCAAACAAAGGCACACTTTCCCACATTTAGCACTCTGTGCCGCCAAGTCAGTTATTGCAGGGGTTAACTCAAACTGCAGGGTTAAGCACGCAAATAGCACAAGTCAGATTTTGTTAAATCAATGTGTTTTGAAGTTATGACTGTTGAAAGTTGCAGTCAAATCTGGGCAGAAACTTGCAGCCTATATAGTGGGGCTGCACCCTTACATGTGCAGTGACACTCGCCAGTCTTGCAATTATGCCAAGTGGTACCAACATATGAACAGAACACAATTGTCTGAAATTCCTCTCCACGCCACATTCACAAAGGTGATAATTCCTAGAATAAATGGATTTAACTGTCTCTGTTGGAATTATGGAAATATTTAGGATGAACATAATAAGTGTTCATGAGATAAATACAAAGTCCTAGGGTGTCTCTAGGCACGCAGAAGCAAATATACAAACAATATGCAAGATAGAGCACTCCATCCCATTCCTTCTGCCAGGACAATGGAGTCCCCAGATTTTGGCCCATTTGATCCAGTCATGCTATTTACTCATTCTTTGAGACTAGTATCCTAACTGGAGATTGGTAAGCTCACATCTGTGAACTGATGGGCTGTTTAAAAACTGGGCCATAATACTGTGGTGCTTTCTGGATACGATTGGCTCCAGTTTGGCACAGTGCTACCCTCTCGGAATCAAACCACTAACTTGGGTGTGTCTCAATGCAGCCAAGTCAAGTGGCCACTTGGTGCTGTAGGCTCGAATTTTCATGCTGAATTAATAATGCAACAAATGCGCAAAGATCTGATATGACAGATCAACGCTTCATTGGCACCGCTTACACTTTTTACACCGATCTTAAGGCTCGCTCTCAGTGTAATGGCTGGGGCCATTGATGCCATAAACTGCTAAATCAGGGGTGGAGCTTTTGCATTATGTTTGACTGCCCCATTAGGATTCTCACACACCGCACACACTTTTCACATTGGAACCAGTTATCGCCAACCTAAGGGAACACTGTTCTAAATTGAACTCATTTCCTGTTTGTTTTATATAAATAGGATTTCTGGCAGGGGTGATTGCCAATCGCAGCATCATGACTTGGCCACACTTACTTTTCAGCATTGTTCGACAGTGGGAAGTAAGGGGGAGGAGGGAAATTCAAGGTGATAGTGGGAGGCTGGTTTAGGACCATTTTCTCCCTTCACCCTCATTACTATTCCTGCATGCGATAACTTGCGCCTGTTTAGTTGTAGCGTGTTGGCAGAGATTTGGGGAAGGTACTTGCGGCACAGAATGCGCCTGCACAGCGCCAGTGGCTCAATATCACTTCAATGCAGCGCACTGTTAAACACTGGACATGTTTGAAGAAAGGCAAGTGGGGCGAGGCTGGTCGCCCGTTCCCTGACACCGGCCATTCCAGTACGCCTCGACCGCTTTGTGACAGGTTACCAAACAACACACTGTAACTTCTCCAGAGTTACACCCAGCTTTGTTTATGTTACCGTTTCTACCGCACGCCCAACAACAGCGCCTTACTGAGCAAAAACTGGGTCGAAAAGTGCAAAAACGTACACAAAATTCTCACGCCCTAATAAATCGCAAAGAACAGCTTTGTCCGTACCAACAGATTACAAGTGAACAGAGCATGCAAACATTATTTTACAAAAATATATTGCAAAATATTAATGTCATCGAGACAAAAGAATATTGCGACGCAAATCAGCCAGGACACAAGCAGTGAGTGGGGAGAGGTTGCAATTATTTTGTTCTCTTTTCCCTCTTCTTTTTCTTAGATCTGCACCGTCTGGCTCATGCAAAGATGGACCACGCCCTAAAGCTGCAGGGAACCAGAGGGCTGCGGATTCAGAGCAAAGCAAATCAAAGCAGCAGCAGCAGGCTACAAAGTATAGATAAGGAGCCCACCACTGGCCGGGTCCCCTCGCCAGTTCGGAAAGGGCAGGTGAAAACAGTCGCACATCTTGGGAATCTTCCGGTAGTCCCCGGTCCCAACTGTCCTCGAGTCAGTCAAACGAGCCTGGAATTGAGAGAGAAAATCAGAAGCAGTATCCCGCGGGCGAGAGGTTTAGCTTGTGATGTGCAGGCACGGGCGTCTCACTAAGAGCCAGCAGAAAAGATGCTGACACACGGAGCCTGCATCACTGAATACGGGTCCCTAGGCAGAGGGCAATTTATCCAGGTCAGCTCTGCAAATCCATTATGCCCAATCCTGATCAGACCTGCAGAGTAGGGGCGGACAAGTAAGTGGCTGCAGTGGAACCTATCAAAGTGCCCATCAGCTGCCCTACTCCTGTAAAACCTCTCGTCACGCACAGTTCTGAGAAGTGAAGGAAATAGCATGCATTCATTGTCCAGGGCAGGAGAAGGTATTGATTGGGATCATTCCCAATCCTCGGTGAATGTACATGCGGGTACAGATGGAGTATTGGCGCTTTGGGGAGATGTTTAAGGGTTTCGTTTTGCACCTCACACTCTGAATGAAAGAAGCATTTCCCCCCCATTCCGAGATTAAAGTTTATCCCATCGCAATTAGGACATTTTTTTTCACGGTTTAAGTCTTTAAACCCTACGTCTCGGAAGATTATAATTCATTAACATTTCTGGTCGATTTCCATAAGGCTTAATATAAAATTAACACAGACCGCCCCTATAAAATGTCTTTTTTTAAGCATGCCACTAGACAGGCGTCTCATTTAACCTTGCCCTTCGCCTACATCTAAATGCATTTGGCATCTTTATTAAATAAAAACATTCTTGTGAGGGTAAGGAGTACATTCTGGCGCGGCCTTGTTGCGTTTCATTAATGGTGACTTCAGCTATTGTTTAATTTCGAAAACAAACGTCTTTTTTTAATGTCCTGGGTTTTTAAGAAACAAACAAAACTGAACCAAATCTGATGTTAAAACTGTTATGATTTTCTGGAGCAGAAAAATCGCCCTCCAGAAATGCACCATTGGAATTTTGAAGTCTTGTAAACCAGTGGCGAGTCATTAATACACTCGGAAACTCGGGGCTTGCGGCGCAGTTAAGAGAATGAAAATATTTTTGTACAGGGGTAAGTAATACAAAGTGAATTGTTGACTGTGAATTACAATAGGATGCAGGAGATGCAGGCTTGTAAATAAACGAAATGGGCGTGAATGAAGATTTCAGCTAGAAATAAGCAGCAGCCCTGGTCAGGTTATTTATTAGTGGCAACATCTTGTTGCGGGCTTGACGGAGATCGAATCTTGTTCAAGGACAGTCTGGTTAGCATTATCGGAATTGCCCGTTTATTTTATATTTCGCGGAACCCGGAACCTTGCTGTTAACCAAACTGCCGCTTGTCCTTGTCCTTTTGATTTCCAAAACCCGTGTGTGTCAGGCTCACCACTCCTGGGTGAATGGGAAGGACACGGACTGGTGCAGTGGCCCCTGGATGACTGCCTTGCATCAACAATTCCCCAGCCCCACGGTGAAATTTGATGCTGCGATTTAAGAAACCTCTGGGTAAAAGTGTGAACTGATTAGACGAGTGAACTAACCAGTCGATATCAGTGACATAAATTATGCGGCTTTAAATGATTTTAATGGATTTATTTTGCATATAACGTTTTTGTGTCTTCTCCCATGAATAATCTGAAATGAATTGGACAGTTTAGTCATTTCTGTTGTCGTTTAGTTTATTTGCAGAGACGATGAGCGACATAAGATTAACAGAACAACATGATTGAAACTATTCCCGTAAATTTTAATGTAGTTGTGAATTTATTACGGTCTGATTGCTAGTGCGGATAGTTCCATTGTATTCTGATTACTGTAGCTTTGGAATGTCAGGCCTCAGAACTGTCAGTAGAAATATATACAAACTGTTTAATTGAGATAACAAAATAATGTGGGCGTGTATGATATGGAGATATTTTCACCCTCGTATGTTTGTCTATTTGTCTGTAAATAATATATATGCCCCCAAAAAACTAATGGATGGATTTTAATACCAGTTAATACACAGATAGAATCTGATCCAAGGAAAAATTGATCAGATCATCATAGAAATCATAGAAACCCTACAGTGCAGAAGGAGGCCAATTGGCCCATCGAGTCTGCACCGACCACAATCCCACCCAGGCCCTACCCCCACATATTTACCCGCTAATCCCTCTAACCTACGCATCTCAGGACTCTAAGGGGCAATTTTTAACCTGGCCAATCAACCTAACCCGCACATCTTTGGACTTTGGAGATTTTGACCATGATCCAGATGCAGATCCTAGAATTTTTTGAAGGATCTGTTTACATTGGGAGATAGGGTGAATTGGCTTGCTTTTTTAAATTATTGTCATAGTATACAGTGAAAAGTATTGTTTCTTGCACACTATACAGACAAAGCACACCGTTCATTCATAGGGAAAGGAGAGGGTGCAGAATGTAGCATTACAATCATAGCTAGGGTGTAGAGAAAGATCAACTTAATATAAGGTGGGTCCATTCAAAAGTCTGATGGCAGCAGGGAAGATGCGTTCTTGGGTCGGTTGGTATGTGACCTCAGACTTTTATACCTTTTCCCGATGGAAGAAGGTGGAAGAGAGCACATCCGGGTGGGTGGGGGTCCTTGACTATGCTGGCTGCTTTTCCGAGGCAGCGGGAAGCGTAGACAGAGTCAGTGGATGGGAGGCTGGTTTGCATGATGGACTGGGCTACATTCACAATCTTTTGTAGTTTCTTACAGTCTTAGTCAGAGCAGGAGCCATACCAAGCTGTGATACATGCAGAAAGGATGCTTTCGATGCTGCATCTGTAAAGTAATATTTGTAGAGTAATATTTGTCTAATTTAGAATGTTGTTGATTATTTTAGAATGTTGCGGGTTGTTTCTGCTGCTGTTGCCACAGCTGTCAAAATGTATGCAGAGTTTTCATAGCAGGTTGTTGGATGCGAATTGGCCTGACGTCTCCTCCGTGAGATGGAAACTCTTAATAAAGAGATTTGGGGAGGGGGGGGGGGGTTCCGCTTTGTAGTCACAGAGCATCAGGTTGAGGTATGTGCCCTACTGAATGCCCTCATGTTTGAAATGTGTTGAGAAGGTTTTTCAATACAAACACTGTCAAAATCGTAAAACACGGCCAGCTTAACATGTTTTTACTGTTATTAAAAAACAAGTAAAAAATGTGGAGAACTTGTGTTTTTAAATTATTACGCATAACATAAAACAATGCATGTTTCAACTCACAAATTCATCTGGGTAATATTTGAATGAAGCTTTGTGATAGTCGTAAACGAATCTTTTGATTTTTGAGAGAAAATTATGAATTAAAAATCTGACCGATTAATAATAGATGTAAACGGATTTCACGGAACAGTTTTCTCTTTGATTCTAAGGGGTCACATCTCCGAATTCCACCTTCACCTCTGCTGCTTGTTGGAGTATCATCTTATTTGGGTTTTTAAAAAGCCGGAACTCGGCTGATTATTAACTGTGAAAAAAAAGTCCAGAATCTACATCCAACACGGCTTTGTATTTTCGAAATAGCTCAGAAGGAATGAGAGCAAAATTTCAAATTTGAAGTGAACGAAAAGACAGATTTAAACCGGGGTCATTTGTAGATATAAAATTGCAATGTGTAACAGTGAAAATGCACCAGCCGGACAGCCACATCCTGCAGCGCCCTGAGGAAGGCTAGGTTTCACTCATCGAAAGCCTAAAATCAGAAGAAAATCATACCACCAAACCGAATTCCTATCTCCCATTGCATATATCACTTGACAGTATGTGGGGAAAGCTCTGTGTTTTACAATGATGGGCGAGTGCGGATAACTACACTGGACTTTAGCTTTCCGGCATCAATATGCCACAGTTAAATGCCCAAATCCATCGAGGGCTCCAGGATATCTGTTTTCTGGAGGAGCAGTCTTGGTGGATTCCAGGAGAAACAGGTCCAAGCAGAAGAGGATAAAAGCAAATTACTGCGGATGCTGGAATTTAAAACCAAAGGAGAAAATGCTGGAAAATCTCAGCAGCTCTGGCAGCATCTGTCAGGAGAGAAAAGAGCTGACGTTTCGAGTCCTGATGACCCTTTTGTCAAAGCTGGGGTATTTTTCGGGGTTTTGGTTTACACAACTTGTTTACGAAGCCCGAGCTTTGACAAAGGGTCATCTGGACTCGAAACGTCAGCTCTTTTCTCTCCCTACAGATGCCACCAGACCTGCTGAGGTTTTCCAGCATTTTCTCTTTTGGTTCCAAGCAGAGCAGGGACCGACAAATAAGACAAACTGCATCATTAAAACAGGCCGAGAGAGTTGTGATCAATTTATACGATGCTCCGGTTAGCCCCTGCAGCTTGAGTAACATGGGCAGATCCGCTTGATCACTAGAAGCAAAGCCCCCATGAGCCAGCAGATTGGTTCTTGGAGTCTGTAATCTGAGATGTGAGGACTGGGTGGGAAGACTCCGGCTTTTCAAGCGGGAAACGAGAGATGTCTGAGGCGCGACTTCATTAATTAGAGTATAGAAACCTATTAGAGTGTAGAAAAATTTTTGAGTATAGAAAATTATTCGAGTGTGGAGAGGGATTAGAGCAGAGAGAGTGATTAAAGTATAAAGCAAGATAACGCGCGTTAAACCGCTTAAATCCGGGCTGGACGGTCCAGTATGGGATGAAATTAGACCTGATATTAAGAAAATTATTTGCTCCACGTGTGATCCCATGGGAATAATGAGAGGGTGGAAATAGGATCGGCTAAACATAAAAATAATTTTTTGGAGGGAGCAGGTTTGAGGGGCCGAATGGCCCACTCCGAATTCCCTTGTATGTTTCCTATGGGCCTCCAGCAGCAGTCCACATCTTTAAAAATTAGGTGACTGTTTTTCCCACTTTATTGGAACCTCCTCTGTGAGTCATCCAGATATTAGATATTGAAGAGAAAGCTTCACCGGGTGTACGGTTAGAGCGGGTAAGTGATACAATCTCCATCCAAGAGTTACCCACCTTAAGTGAGGTCAAAATCCCTGGTGAGAGAATGAGGGGAGTATTAGGGTGAACGAGGCTGAGGGGAGTATTAGGGTGATGCAGGGTAAATGATGACCAGCAGGGCCGATTGGCCCGGTGTTGTGCACAGATTTGGGGGGGGGGGGGGTCGGGGAAAGGGGGTTAAATACCTCCCGTCTCTCAGGGACAGACAGAGCTGTCACATTCCTGCAGCCTCTGAGAGAGATGGGGTATGCGGAAGCCTTTACATTTCACAGGCTGGGAAACTGTCACCATATTTACATGTGCGCCGTTTACCAGTTCCCTGGGTGCGCGGTCATTGCTGAAACCAGCCAGGAAAGGCGTTGTCGTCTCCAATTCTGACCAGTGTCCGATTTCATTCGGAGAGAAACCGAGCCGTTTGTAAAGCCGGCGGGGTGGCACAGCACCGGAGCTGCTGCTCCCTCCCTGCTGGACACAACACTCACATCTGCCAGCCAGCAGGGACAGCTCAGAACAGCTGCTGTAAACCTCCAAAAATAGAAAACAATGTCAGTAACTTTGTTTAACAATTTCGTTGCCCACACGAACTGGTCAAGAGACAGTAATGCTAATGGCACAGTTTGTCAAGTCACGTGTTGGCATGAAGATGTATTTTGACCATTGTGGTCCATGCGCTAGTTTGCCCTTTAAACGGGAGAATATTCCCTGTTTGGAAATACATTGTGAGCACGTGTCTTAATTTCTGGCTCATATGCCGCCTTCGAGGTGCATTGACCGGAGACAGGGCCAAGCCAGAAAGGACTATCAATGTCACAAAAACAGGGAATGCTGGAAAATCTAAGCCGGTCTGACAGAATCTGTGGAGCGAGAAGAGAGCTAACGTTTCAAGTCTGGATCCAGACACAACGGTGTCTCTATTCTCTCTCCACAGATGCTGTCAGACCTGCTTAGATTTTCCAGCATTTTCTGTTTTTGTTTCAGATTCCAGCATCCACAGTATTTTGCCTTTATACAGGAGTATTAATGTATTTAGTGTGGGTTCGGATGTCATCAGTTACTGGAATATACATCAAGTAACTTGCTAACTTTCAAATGCTGAACATTTAAATTGAGAAACTTTCTCCGCATCAATTGGATTTTCAGCTGAAATTCTGAAACAGAAGATAATAGATAACAAAATAACTTGTCTTTCTAAAGTACAGAAAGTTGTATGCATGGATGCATTTGATGTTAGGAAAGATAAAATAGTGGCAGTGAATCAGGAGAGTCAGCTGAAGAGATAGGCTTCTAAAAGCACAAAGGGTAAGGCTGCCAAACTCCCAGGATTTTGCTAGAGTCTCCAGAATTTAAAGGGTGATTTCCTGGACATTGTGGACAGCAATGCAGGAGAAAAAGCAGAAGGACGGGCATGAATAAAAACTGCTTTTCACTTTTGATGAACATTACTGGGTATTAACAAATGAAGATGGGACAAAAATGATGCTTGACTGGAAGTCAACATTGGCCCAATCGGGTATCGAAGAGTCTGCTTTCCATTGACAGTGGTGCACTGTGAGGTTATACATGACCGGCAGCCAATGGTGGTACTACGGCTGGAGGCAGGAGGTTGTGTGGTGAAACTGCCCATGGACCAGAGTCTGAAACCCTAAGGGAGAAAAGTGGCAAGAGAATCCCAGATGGCAGAGGCATGATGGTTGAATGGGTGGCCACCAATGGGAGAGGGGGAGGAACCAGAGCATGGGACAGCTATGTAGAATGCAAGGTTGGAATACACAAAGGTAGGGAGATGTTACAGCATGAGGGATTTGGAAAAATGCCTGCTATTATGGTTATTATAGTAATAAAGTCAAACAGATCTAACTTCAATAATTTAGTTTTAATCCTAGTCTGCTAAATGAAACTTTGCATTTAAAAATCCACATTTATCCTGTTCCACCTGTTTGCCACTCTTTCTTATTAATCCCTATCTGCACTCTTAATTTTAACTTCAATTTTCCTTTCTTGCATTTATTTAGATTCTGATCTGTTATTTTTATTTATTTAGTGAATGCAAATCCCCACAGCCAAGCGATCACCTAATTTGCTGAGTTGATGTAGTAAACATCAATGCCGGCATCTCCACCTCATGACTTAGTCTGTGGAGCAGACACTCCTCAATGATGCGCAGTATTGTCTGTGTCTCTCCACAAGTGTTTGGACTGAGACCCCAGTGGTGGAGGTTGGCTGTGCTGGGGCCCTGACCTCTCCTGAGCCTGTTTAGCAAGAACTGCACCCTCCATGGTAGGTCAAAGCCTGTCATTCCATTGGTGCAGTTTGTCACCAGCAGCGTATTAGTTGGGCAGAGAATTCCAGGTTCGGCTCCTGGCCAGTTCAATGTGAGGTTTTTAATAGTAGTTCACTAACTTTCATGTTGCTTTCGATGAAAAAAAAAGCAGTTTATTAGTGACCTGTGTCTAACCTATTAAAAGCTTTTCTTAATCTTTCTTCTGACTTGTCCATTTTAGAAGAAGAACAGCATTTCCCTATTTTAGAGGATTACTTTGGCTAAAATTTGGTTTTCAAGGACAGTTTTACAGCCTTTAGGAAATTTTGAGTTAATTGATTGACTTTAGACATAAAAATCTCATCCCATGATGGTATTGCTCTGTCAGTGAAAGCAAGATGAAATGTTCCCAGCAGGGCTACAAAAAGTGAGAAGGAACTAGATCATCACGACACAGTGCTTTGACACAGTGTCAAACTTGTCAGCAACACCCAGATGAGTAAAGCTGGGAAAAAATAACCGTGTGATCATCCTTTGCAAGTGAAACATCTAAGGAGAGCAGGATTGAATTTACAAGTTTATTTGTCAGGCATCCAGATTTGATTTGGGATTAACTAAACTGCAACTGATTTGAAAATAAATCTGCCCACTTTCTTTGGGAGCAAATTGTACGCTGCCTGCCATGGATCAGTGATAATGCTCAGATTCTGAAGCAGAGGGCCATGGATTTGAGCACTAATCCAAAGCATTGAGTGCCTAGGCTGGCACTTTGATGCAGTGCTGAGGGAGTGCTGCACTGTCAGAGGCACATTCTTCAGATGATATAGCCCCTGTCTGGCTTCTCAGCTGGGTGTCCAGATCCCCAACAACCTGTCCTGGTCCCCCCATGCTGACACTATAGTTAAGAAAGCCCACCAACACCTCTACTTTCTCAGAAGACTAAGAAAATTTGGCATGTCAGCTATGACTCTCACCAACTTTCACAGATGCACCATAGAAAACATTTTTTCTGGTTGTATCACAGCTTGGTATGGCTCCTGGTCTGCCCAAGACCGCAAGAAACTACAAAAGATCGTGAATGTAGCCCAATCCATCACACAAACCAGCCTCCCATCCGTTGACTCTGTCTACACTTCCCGCTGCCTCGGCAAAACACCCAGCATAATTAAGGACCCCACGCACCCCAAACATTCTTTCTTCCACCTTCTTCCGTCAGGAAAAATATAGAAAAGTCTGAGGCCACGTACCAACTGACTCAAGAACAGCTTCATTCCTGCTGCTGTCAGACTTTTGAATGAACCTACTTTGCACTAAGTTGATCTTTCTCTACACTCTAGCTATGACTGTAACACTACATTCTGCACTCTCTCATTTCCTTCTATATGAATGGTATGTTTTGTCTGTATAGCGCACAAGAAACAATACATTTCACTGTATACTAATACATGTGACAATAATAACTCAAATCAAATCAAAAAGGTGAAGGAGACCCCATAGCATCACTTGAAGAAGAGCTGGGATGTCTTGGCTAACACACGACGTTCAACAAATATTTCAAACAGATGAGCTGGTTGGTCATCTTATTGTTTGTTCAGCATTACTAGGCTCAAAAGTGTTTGTCATTCAAATTTGGCATCCCCCAATCACAAGATGCTAATTATCCAGTCTCACCTTTCACTAGTTTTTCACCTTGCTTGGAGAACCTCACCTAGATTCTTCAATAGGAAAACTGGAAAATGAAAGAAGTTGCACAACTCTTTATGGCCTAGGAATGTCCTAAAGCACTTTACACTTAATGAAATACTTTGACATATAGTCACTGTTGCACTGTGTGAAACAATGTAACATATTGCAGTACTGTCCTACAGAGTACACAGCGATTCAGCTGAAAGAAATTAACACAATATCAGTGTTCTTACACACAGTTGTGCAAAACAGAGGATATTCAAAAATTGTTTCCCTTAGTGTGCAATGATAGAAAGGAAGTGACAGATAAAAACAGTAAGTAATTGAAAGATTTTCATTAATAGCTTGTTTCCAAGGGCATACATTAAAAACAAACATCTCCAGTAGAAGATACAATGTACTTTTATCATGCAGACAATGATACTGTTTCATATCTCTGACATTCTATAATTAATGTAATTAACTGAATGCAATTCCATAAATACTTCAAAATTGTTTTGGAATCAGTCGAATGTACAACAAAAGTGATATTCAGAGATAATTTCACATCATTATCATTTTGAATAGTCTTTTTATTAAAGCTGCCCATTTGGCCTCTCTGCCAGATATATATTCAGTTCCATAAACCATTACTAAATTGGATGCTGGAATGCAGTTGCTGACTCATTCTTCATTTGTTCCCGGTTATAATGGATTCTGACACATGGCTGGTGATTCATTCATGGTGCATTATGTTTTAATGCTTTTAAAAGAGTATCTTATTTTGTTCCACATCATAAAATCGATCCATCGAACTTAATTCTGGAAAGCCAGAATTCTCAGTTTTCAACTAGTGAAGCTTTTGTCTTACTTTCTACCAGACAGTGTATGTTGTGGGGAAATTTGGAGGTGGCCAACTGTGTCTTAACTTAGACAATTCAAAACTCGCAAGGCAAAGATCTCTGTGCAAAGACGTAACAAATTTATTTTGCAAATCAGACATAGAGCAAACAGACAAACATACAGCCAACCAGAGACTGCCAAAGGGTTAAGTAGCTCTGTGAATAGAGCGACAAAACCACTCCGAAAGATCTGACGTACATAATCAAATTCAGATCAATTATAGTTTTTTCTAATCAAGAATTCCGAGTTTCATTAGCTTAAAATCATTTCATTGAACAGTCCTACATCAATACAAATCTCTTGTCAAGTACTTCAGCCAACCATATGATACTTAATAGTATGGTGATATCTTATTCGTCCAAAGTCCTGGCGTTGCCTCCCTTTTTGGCTCTAACTATTTCCCTGTTGCGTGGTAACATAGAACATAGAACATTACAGCGCAGTACAGGCCCTTCGGCCCTCGATGTTGCGCCGACCAGTGAAACCAATCTAAAGCCCATCTAACCTACACTATTCCAATATCATCCATATGTTTATCCAATAACCATTTGAATGCTCTTAATGTTGACGAGTCTACTACTGCTGCAGGCAGGGCATTCCACGCCCTTACTACTCTCTGAGTAAAGAACCTACCTCTAACATCTGTCCTATATCTATCACCCCTCAATTTAAAGCTATGTCCCCTAGTGTTAGCCATCACCATCCGAGGAAAAAGGCTCTCACAATCCACCCTATCTAATCCTCTGATCATCTTGTATGCCTCTATTAAGTCACCTCTTAACCTTCTTCTCTCTAACGAAAACAACCTCAAGCCCCTCAGCCTTTCCTCATACGATTTTCCCACCATACCAGGCAACATCCTGGTAACAGCGGACGCGATTGTAAGGTCAAAGTGGACATTCCCACCGGCTCACTGCCAAGTTGAATAGACATGTGATCCTGCATCCAGGGGCATATCTATCCTTGTGTCTGGACAGTGAATGTACCTATTCATTAATGTTGCAACGTATGTTCCCTCATTGGAATCCTCCCAATATGTCTACTGCTGACTAGTTGTTTCCCAGACCTCTGGGTTTAAACTATTGACCTTTACCACCAGGGCTTTCGGTAACTTTGCTTGGCTAAAGTGAATAATACATTTAAAATACATTTAAAATATCAGCATATATGTTTTGAAATCATAACTACTTGTTTTGATTGTCTTACTGCATTCACACGTGTTCACTGTTTATGTTAACTTGTCTTAAGAATCATTTAACTCCTTACTGATTTCCTGTCGTCTGAAAGACTACATCCTGCCTATGAATCTTATTAGCTGGCTAGGAATCCCCTTCTTCAGTGTATTAATAAGAATCTTTTGCTAATCCCCACACAATAAGGTGACTGTTATGTCCTCAAATGCTACCTTTAATGCTTTGGATTGCAAAATTTGCAAGATCAAACCTTGACCTCTGAATTCTGGGCCCTGATTTTAACTTCAGGCAGGTTTTGATGTGGTGTGAATTAGAAACTCTTTTGCTTCACCAGAAAACAGGCCTGGGTACTCTCATTCTCAGTGTCATTGTAATCCCACCCTCCCCTAATACAATGGAGAAAGCATCCACTCTCTGTATCCACAGCTCAGCCCGAGGTCTATTTTAAGTGTCAGTGCCTTTCTTTCAGCGAGGTTTTATTCCCCTCTGGTTCATTTCGCTGGTGAATGGATGGCAGAAAAACTGAATTCAACCCAAATCACAGGCACGCATTCAGGTTCTCTGTAGTTTTCCTGTGGTTTCTGCTGGAAGAGGTCAGAGTGAGGACAGAGTTCTCTCCAGATACTGGGAGGAAGGTCCCAAAGACTAGGTGCACCAAGCACAGAGAGAGATTGTTAATGTCAGGGGCCCAGATACAGTGAAGAAGCACCCTTCAATAATCTCACACGAGTAGCAAGGGTGAGAGCAACTCTTCACTTCTCCATATTTTTTAACAACAGGCCAACAACCCTCTCCCTTAGCAATCTTCCAGTTCACTGCTCCCGAACCATATCCCTCACCACCCAACACAAGACTACATCATCTCTCATTCTCCATACAATTATGCACTCAAGTATTTCCTGTTCTCTTCACAGCAGTCATTACTCACATTCTCTTTTCCCATAGTGACCCTTTCATAACCCCTCATGTAACTCCTTCCTGACCACAATCCAGCCACTTCCTTTCCATTTAGCATCTCTGTGTCGATTTCATTGTGTTTCTGTTTCCTCTGAGCATCCGCAGAAGGAGAAACCCCATACATCTGAACTTTCTTTTGTAGAAACATTCACTATCTTTCATCTTTGACAGATTAAGGCATCATATCAGGGAAAGGAGTACAACCAGGAGAGGTCCAGACAACATCCTGAATCATAGAATCATAGAGTCCCTACAGTGCAGAAAGAGGTCATTTGGCCCATCGAGTCTGCACCGACAACAATCCCATCCAGGTCCGATCCACATAACCCCACATATTTACCCTGCTAATCCCCCGATACTAAGGAGCAATTTAGCATGACCAATCAACCTAACCCATATATCTTTGGACTGTGGGAGGAAACTGGATAACTCTGGAGCGGCCACTGATTTCCAGCATACCCTTTCATTACAAAGGATAAAATTGTGCAGCACAATGGCACAGGTTACCAGAGCACCTGAAGGAAACCCATGCAGACACAGGTAGAATGTGCAAACTCCACACAGACAGTCACCCAAGGCTGGAATTGAACCCAGGTCTCTGGCGCTGTGTGGCAGCAGTGCTAACCACCACTGTGTCACCGTGCTGCACAATTTCATCCTTTGCAATGAAAGGATGTGCTGGAAATCAGTGGCCACTCCAGAGTTGTCAAAGGAGGATATTTTGAGTTGGGGGATTTTCTCTACAAGGCCTCTTAACAGATACTTGCACCACTTTGTGAACCTTGAACCAATGCTTGACTATGTCAAGCTTCAATATGACGGCTGTCATCTGCTACTGTTCAGCATCTCAGGACCATTCTAATTCTTGTCTCTTTTCTCTCTCCTCCGGGCCCTTCTCAGTAACTGCAGCCCACAGAAGAAGATACTGAAGGAGTGGAGAATCAGTGGCGCACGTACTTCAGCCTGGGAAATGGAAATATCATACTGAAACCACAAACAGCGCCAGTGTTCCTTTCAAACTGTAAGAGTTTTTTTCTTCCTTTGCGCATCTGGCACACTTCCATCCAAATGTGCAATTTTCAAACCAAGATCTTCCAATAAGTCACTGAAAGACAAAAATAATTTGTATAAATTTTTGTTTTCCACAAGTAGTCAGAAAAGTAAATGAGAAATTAAGCTGTCAACTAATAATCACATTTTGTAAATTCATAGAATCATAGAATAGAATCATAGAATCCCTACAGTGCAGAAGGAGGCCATTTGGCCCATCGGGCCTGCACTGGCAATAATCCCGCTCAGGTCTTTTCCCCACGTACTTACCCTGCTAATCCCCTGACATTAAGGTGCAATTTATCATGGCCAATCAACCTAACCTGCCCATCTTTGGACTGTGGAAGGAAACCGGAGCACTCGGAGGAAACCCACGCAGACATGAGGAGAATGTGCAAACTCCACACAGACAGTCGCCTGAGGCCAGAATTTAACCCAGGTCCCTGGCACTGTGAGGTAGCAGTGCTAACCACTGTACCACCGTGCTGTCCATGTGTCCTTTCTCTGTAGTGACAATAGTTTCTTGTCTGCACTGGACATTTCTGTCCTTTTGGTCATTGATTTACATTCTCTTTCTTTGGAAGATCATATACATTTTTTTACTCATTCATGTGTTATGATCCATGTGGGGGAACCGTAAACCCACATAACCAATTTAAGTTTTAAAGTTTAAAGTTTTTTTAAATGACTCCCAAATGAAGAAATTACCAACAAGATTTTACCTTTTGTAACTGTTACCTTTAACATGAATCAGAACCGATACAAACTAAACAAGACATTTCAGGCAAATGATACTTCAAATAAAAAGATAAATTTCACTTTAAATAGTCGACACACAACTGAATCACTCCCCATACAAATGTACAATCTCTCAGTTTTACCAACTCAATCGATTAGGCCCTTGAGTCACATTCACCAGCAGATGTTTCCATCCAAGGTCTCTGGGTGCGGTTTACGCCAACATAGCACATATCTACCAACCCTGTCTCACTTGGATCAAATCAGTATTGACGTGGCTTTCCAGGGTTCTTTTTCAACCCAAACCAACTAATAATATCATAGATAAAAAATTATTTTTCATATCATAGAATCCCTACATTGCAGAAGGAGGCCATTCGGCCCATCGAGTCTGCACTGACCATAATTCCACCCAAACCCTGTTCCCTTAACCCCACATATTTCTCCTGCTAATCCCCCTGACATTAAGGTCAATTTAGCATGACCAATCAACCTAACCCGCACATCTTAGGACTGTGGGAGGAAACCGGAGCACCCAGAGGAAACCCACGCAGACACAGGGAGAATGTGCAAACTCCACACAGACAGTGACCCGAGGCCGGAATTGAACCCGGGTCCCTGGCGCTGTGAGGCAGCAGTGCTAACCACTATGCCACCGTGCCCATTCATTCACCCCCTGCACATAATCTAGTCCTCTGATACAAACTCTCAGCTCTTCCACATGTTTGAGCCATTCACATCACTTTTTGGAATTCAGTCGCTTTTAGCACGCTCATACATAGCCTTCCCGAGGGCTTCTTGGATTCTATTTTTTCCCTTACTGCCAAACACAAACCTGACCATTATTTACAGTTTTGCTGGCTTCTCCTCATGTGAATTTTGCATTCCTCTTTCAGTCACTGTCTGTTTTCTCTTTGTATCGGAAATGCCTTCACCCTCCAGCTCTCCTGCTTGTAGCTTTCCCTTGTCTGTTCAGGCTTCTGGTCTTTTCTTCCTATTGGCACTGTTTCCAGATCAAAGGTCACCAAGTCACAAGAACCAGTATTTCTTATTATCCAAGAACATTACAATTACATCAATTGTAATGGTATCGAATTCTTTAAGGTCCTTTTCAATAATTGCAGATTGCACAGACATTTTATAGAAATTACAAATTTTCCTGACTACTGGATCCAGGTCAAACATTAGCACACACGGCATGTGAACCTCACTATCAAGGCCATCATTCTTTAGCCCATCTAAATTTTCCCTTCAAAAGCTAGTGTTTAGAATCTTCTTGAACCATGGCACTCCACGTGGTTTAGTTACAGACACAGCTGTTGGGGGGGGGGCATTCCAAGATTTTAACCCAGTGACAGTGAAGTAATGGCAATATATTTCCAAGTCAGAAAAGTATGTGTCATGGAGGGAGACTTGTCGGTGGCAATGTTACCATTCGCCTTGTTGTCCTTATTCTTCTATTGGAACACAAGGTTGAAATGAAATTACACAGAAAAGCTATATTTTCTGGAGCTGTGCTTTCAAACATTCAGCTGTAAGAATTTTGAGGAATGGTCTTAGCTGTGCTGCAGCCTTTTACTCATCAGTAACCATGGAACCCGAGTTTCAAAAGAGCTTAAATCAATGATCCTGAAGGAAAGTTAGAGTCAGGTTACAAAATAATGACATTTAATCTGCAAAGAATTGGACTCATGCTGATATCATTGCGCCTATATTTAGTGGAATGATTTGTTTATATGTATAATTTTCTTGCATTTGAAGGTCAGAGTTAGCCATCTTGAAGTTGCCAAATTGCTTGCCCTTTTGTTCATTTGATCCTGTGAGTGTTTATTTTCAGCCAACCTTAATCTTCAGAGGTTTTCAATAGATTATTTTCCAAAATACAAAGTATAAGATGATTTTCCATTTTTGTATTTGTTGTATAGTTTATATATATTTCCTCCTCCTGCAGGTAGCATGCTGCATGAGGGTATTGGTGACTATGGATTTGCATTGGATTGGTCCATGATTATGATGGGTAAATTACTGCGGTGTTTTGGCATTGCCTTCTGTGATCTGGCTGGCCAGGAAGCTCCGTGCTCGCACCGCCCGGCATCAGACACATTGGAAGAATTTACAGGTTGGTCACATTCTGAACATGCCATCTGTGACCATCAAGTCCTGAAGTGGGATTTGAACACAGCTTTTGGCCCAGATGTAGGAACACTACCACTTCACCCCAAGACCTCCCCAAATGTATCTGTTTAAGTCCATTCAGTGTTGAAATCTTTATACAAGGTAACATTAAATATGTTTTACAAACACCTCAATAATTTTTCCCATATCTGAAAAGCCTATAACCCAAGCAGTGAGAATATTTCACTTCTTTGATATATGGGAAAGAATGGGTTCCACTCACTGCATTGGAGAGATATTTTGCCAAATCAGGGAGTGGCTTTTGATCAAACCAGGTCATCCTTCCAAGCAAGATCCAGACATTGGCCACTCCCCACCATCCCCTCCCCCGGTGAGCTGGTAAAATCGCGCGAGAGCTGAGAAATCAGGATTGCGCCCAATTTCTCAGCTCTCGTGATTTTACCAGAACCGGATTTCCGGCGCGGTTAGCCTCTCACCCATTTCCGGCGAGAGGCTGAATAAATTATTTAAATTTATGTTAAACGTAATTTTCATGTGATTAGCGACCCCAGCGCTCAATCGTCCGGGCTCACTTGCATTTATGGCCTCACCGGGAGAGGTTCTCTCCAGTGAGGAAAATACCTGCTCCACATGAACGGGGAACAATTGTGTTGCCCTCACGGTACAACTGGAGGCCATTGATGCCCCCTAGGGAAGCCAAAGGCAAGGGGGCTGCCCCTTGGGCAGTGCCAGACTGGCAGTAACAGCCTGGCACCTTGACACTACCAGCTTAGCACCTTGACAATGCCCACCAGGCAACTTGGCAATGCCCACTGGGCAGTGTCAGGGTGCGGGGCCTGAAGGGGGAGCTATGGGACGTGATCTGGAGGGGGGGTGGGGCACATGGGGGCAGGACATATGGGGGTGGGGTCTGGCGGAAGCAGGGCCAGGTCAGGCAGCCCGATCAAGCAGGGAGGGGGGGGCCTGCTGCACACTCTGCCTGTGATTGTTGTGGGGGGGCATGCAATCAATCTAGGCAGTGGCAGGGTGATGGGGGCTATATTTTTGGGTGGCTCACATTTGGTCGGGGTCCCCCGCAAAAGCTGGGGGGGGGTGTTGGTTGAGGCTTTCTTCAGCAGCAGAGGCCTGACAAATCGATCTCTCTCTGTCAGCTTTCTGCTGCTGGAATTGCACATGTGCAGCCACAGAGGTCTGCACATGCGCAATAGCTCCCTCTGCTGGCTGATCAGGCTGGCTGATGAGTTTAGCCCCTTCCACTGCCTCCAATAGCTAGAAACAGTCCAACCCATTCCTTTAAGTGCTATGTGCATAAGATTGGGAGTAAAAACTGACCCAAAAAATGAATCTGCAACTCTCCCATTTTCACGCTAGCTGGACACTTAGAATTTTTCTTGTAAAATTCCACCCATTAAATTTTTCACCCTTCATTTTATGGTGCCTTTGCACTCCCCTAGTGTAAGGAGTCATGAGGGTTCCCTTTCAGAATCTCACTTAGGTTCCTGGCCATGACAGGAATGAGTGACTATGATGAGTATTATATTAAAGTAATTGTGTTGAGTATTGATCAATAATTATAATAATATGACAATTATAATTGATAATATAAGAAAAATAAAAAAGTAAAAAGGAAGTAAGGTAGCTTCATTGAAAGGAGAAAGCTCTTTGTATATATCTGAAGAAAAGACAGACAGATGTTTGTTAAACATAAACAAAAACCCCCAATTTGGTCTCCTAAGTGTCCATAGATATATAGCTTAAGCGGATTGGCCATGCTAAAGAAAAAGTCTGTTCCACGACAGCTCCCCAAATTGGTACACACCGTTATGTACCCCTCAGCATGCCAGGCTGTGTAACAATGTGGGCCTACAGGGCACCCACTGCTGGGACTGCTTGTGATGAGCTCTTGGAATCCCACGCCACTCAGGGATCTGACACAGGCACTGGAAAATTGGGGTTGCATACTCGATGGGCTGAAGGGCCTCTCTCACGCAGAACGAAGCTCCAAACCCCTCTGGGTGTGGTCGGGATGCAGTCATCCCTGCGGAAGGCAAATTAATCACAGCTGTGGTGTGCAATACCATTTATTGGTGAAATTAAACGGTGGATATTACCCTCTCCCTAACCAAAATGCAGTCCTTCACCCATGCCATCTACAACTTCTTAATTTTTCGTAGCCTACCGTTACAACTAAGTGCCTCGGAGTGTTTGGCCCTGCCACGCCCTGGTGGCAAATTGATGTTTGAATGGAGGCTCTGGCAGAGGATGAAGCCATTCATTTTTAAATTGTTTGTACAAATAGTTCCCACCATATCCTGTATTCACAGAAGCACTAACTCCCAACTGAAATGGTTTCAGCATGCATCTCACCATTACAGGGATTTATTTTCTTCAGATGTAGCTGCAAAATGTTATCTCGCTATCAAATAATCAGAGACAGGAAGCCATTTTCCAAAATGTTGCTCCAAAGTTTGGGCTAGGGCCATGGCTTTGCTGCTCCTGTTTTGCTTCTGGAATGCCACCCCACCCCAAAACTGATAACAAGTTGCTTTTTTTTAACTCATTAAAGAAATGTAGACTTTGCTGGGTAGGCCAAGATTTATTACCCATCCCTAATTGCCCCACAGACGGTGGTGGTGAGCTGCCTTCTTGAGCCACCGCAGTCCCTATGATCATAGGTACACCCACAGTGCTGTTGGGGATGGGAGGGCATTTGCAAGATTTTGACCCAGTGACAGTGAAGGAAGGCCAATGTATTTCCCAGTCAGGATGGTGAAGGACTTGGAGGGGTGCCTCCAGGTGGTGGTGTTCCCATGTAATGCTTGTAATGATAGCTCTCGATGGTAAGTAGCCAATATTTTCAAACCATCAATTTTGTGAGACATTGACACAGTCTTCCAATTACTTGTCCTTCCTGGAACAAAATTCACTTTATAGCAGTTTTGGCATCTATACAATTTCAATAAAATGTGAACCATTAGAGAATATCAGAAAAGCTGAAATTTCTTTTTAAAATCCCATGCTATTGAAGCAAACATCATTTAAATGTAGAGGAGAAAGATTCCTGTCTGAAAAACAGAAACTCCAACTTCTTACAACAAAGATTTAGAGATAAAATATGATGTATATTCCCTATTCTTGTCTGCTCATGTGAGAATCCATCAGTTATTTCACTGGTATTTGCTTTAAGCACCCAAAAAAAAGTGAGCTATAAATTAAAGTGGCACAGCAAAGGATAAAACATAAGGTAGCATTTAATGAAGAAATGCATGGGAAAATACTATGCTATTACTAAAATTAATATGGAACAAAGAATTTTGATGGTTACTGAAGCCTATAAATTACTGTAAACTATATTAGCAGACATTTGTTTAATACTTCTTTGACACTCCTTTGTCTGCTATTTTAGGCAATGTCTAACCCATTTAAAATAAGCAAGTTAACACTTGCATAAAGTTAGCAAACATAGGTATGTGTTTCAACAACTAAAGCATACGCTCTCTAATTTGATCAAGTAATTTCTTACATAAGTTTTTTTTATTTTTTTTAGGGAATGTGAGTGTCTGGCAAAGCCAGCATTTATTGCCCATCCCCAATTGGCCTTAAGAACATGGTGGTGAGCTGCCTTCCTGAACCGCTGCAGTCCACGTGGTGTTGGTACACAATGATGACTGGCATTCCAACCATTATCTTGTAAATTGAGTTTGTGTCTATATATGCCCTGTTTGTGAACACAACTCTTCACTCACCTGAAGAAGGAGCGACACTCCGAAAGTTTTGACAATTGTTGGAGCTGCACTCACTCAGGCAAGTGGAGACTATTCCATCACACTCCTGACTTGGGCTTTGGAGAATGTGGGCAAGCTTTGGGGAGTCAAGAGGTATGTTACTCACCACAGAATTCCCAGCCTCTGCACTGCTGGTAAACCTAGAGAATTTATATGGCTAGTCAGATTTCTGGTCAATGGTGACCCCCAAAACATTGATGGTTGAGCAATCAATAATGGTATTGCTATTGACAGTCAAGTAGAGATGGTTAAAACCTCTTTTGTTGCAGATAGTCATTGCCTGGCACTTTTATGGCATGAATGTTACTTGCCACTTACTACCCCAAGCCTGATTATTGTCCAGGTCATATGGACATGGACTGCTTCAATATTTGGGAAGTTACAAGTTGGTACTGAACTCTATGCAATTATCAGTGAACGCCTCCATTTCTGACCGTATGATGGAGGGAAGATTATTAATGATGCAGCTGAAGATATTTGGGCCTAGGACACTACCCTGAGGAAATTCAGCAGCAATGTCCTGAGGTGAGATGATTGTCATCCAACAACCACAACCTTTGTTCTCGGTGTGGCTTCGACCAGTAAGAGTTTTCCCTCCCCCTCCGATTCCCATTGATACCAGTTTTGCTAGGGCTCTTTAATGCCACACTCAGTCCAATGCTGCCATGATGTCAAGGGCAGTTGCTCTTACCAGGCCTGCTATCTCCAGGTTAGTGATGCAGAGCGATGCCAACAGCGGGTTCAATCCTCGTACCGGTTATTCATGAAGGCCCCGCCTTGTCAACTTTGCTCCTCGCCTGGGGTGGGGTGATCCTCAGGCTAAATCACTACCAGTCACAGTCTATGGTCATCTGGGACTATGCTGACTTCACCTTTTTTTTATTACAATTACATTTTTGACGATGGCTTTTTAGTATTCCGAGTGGAATAATAAATACGTTCTTTTCCAACAGAATTACAATCTCACTTTTTTTATCAAAATATTTTAAATTTGTTTTTCAGACTTCCTAATTTTTTGGACGACATTCCAATTCAATTGATTTGTGTACTTCACACTTGCTCCAATCATTTAGAATGACAAGGTTCTTGAAGTAGAGGGCTCATTCCTGGCCTGCCACATGGCCTGGCATTCTAATAGGCCTCCCTGTCACTGTTGACATGGAGAGACTCTGGTCGTCCTAGGCAGTGTTGACTTTATTGGCAACATGTTTGCCTATTGAGGGGGGGAGCATGATCAGTTCACAACTTTTTTAACATGGTTTTTAGGGTCTTGTTTCCTCTCTCTATCACTGCTGATGACTGAAGGTGATAGGAGAGGTGCTGTTTAATTCTGATCCCCATTATTTACTATATTCGAGTAAAGGTTTTCCCAAATATAAAATGTGACCTTTGATCACTGTCCACTTGCAATGCCATTCCCTAGCTACCGATCACATCCCTCAATAAGATCCTGGCAGCTATGAGTGCAGTATTAGATCTATAGGGAAAAGCTTCTATCTTTCAATAAATTGATCTACCACCACCAGAGTATAGGAATAGTTACTCTGTAGTGTGTATAAAGGTCCAACTAGTCAATTTGCAGATGGATTCAGGGTCACTTGGGAGATGGGGCATTTCTCAACTGAGCATCGTTAGTATATGGATAAGAGTTATGTTGGAGCCAGGCTAAGCATCACGATACATATAAGTTGACTACATTTTTCATGGTGGACAACCATATAGTTGCAGCAACATCAGCAAGGTAGTAGTCCAACTGCAAAGTGGGAGAAAGAAGAGGAAGGGCAGTTCCTCACCCAGCACCTATAGAACACACACCACAGGGCGTGCCTGTAACATTAATAATTGCGTATCAGAATTGGTCGTTGGAAACATTAGGGTACTGAGGACCCAGGTTGTGAGTTGCAGGAGTGGTTTACTCTGTTCATGCCATACAATCACTGTACCATTGGGTCTGTAATACTGCTGTAAAGTCTCCAAATTAATGGAATCAGATAAAGCAATGCCTGTCACCAAGAAATAATGCGCAGTGAGTGAGCTCTCCAATTCATCTGAGACAAGTTGCCACCTTGGCTGCCCGATTAGCGTTTGAATCCCCTTCATTGTGGGGTCTCCTGTGGGCTGCTACCTTCCCGATGAAACAAGACTGGCTATAACTGGGTTCCCTTCAGGTACTCTGGTTTCCTCCCACAGTCCAAAGATGTGCAGGTTAAGTTGATTGACCATGCTAAATTGCCCCTTGGTGTCCTGGGATGCGTATGTTAGAGGGATTAGCAGGTTGAATATGTGGGGTTTTGGGGATAGGGCCTAGGTGGGATTGTTGTCGGTGCTGACTTGATGGGCTGAATGGCTTCCTTCTGCATTGGAGAGTTTCTATGATTCTTCTATGAACTGCTTAGGGCTGACCATAATGGTTGGAACCATGGCCCCTGTATCAGTGACTTACTATGCAGCATACCCTATACATTCTTGGAATATAATGGGAGGGACAGAATAGCATTGATTGTTTGGGCACTATCAGAGCAAATGTTCACCAGTCAATCAGAAGTCTCCCTTATGGGCATCTGGTGGATGAGTATCTCAGCATGCTGAGATGACTGTCAGATGCACTGACATTGAATGGCTTTTTCTGGCTATGTCACTGCATAGTCAGCAAGTGGCAAGCCTGTACATGGTATGATGAACTGTCTTAACAATGGGAAGAAGGAGGACACCTTTGAACCTAAATAGAAAGGTCCATTTCCAAATATGGACCACCTAAACACAGTGGTACATATTTGGTACAGTTCCCAGGGATAAAGGGCGAGGATCTAACTTAAGGAGATGGTATCATATCATTCAGTGAAAATTGTAAATAAATAAGTTCCACACTAATTGCCTAATGAATGTGGCCTTGAGGCATTGTCGTAACACACTGTTTATACTGATATAAGCTGTGACTTGTAATAATCAATGTTCTGTTATCTGAAACCTCAAAACCATAAAGACAGACTAATAATTTGCGTTGTGTTACTTTAATGACCAAAAAGTAATAAATGATGGGAGAACAATAAATCTATTTGCTCCTCAAGGTGGGGGATTGTGCAAGAGATCCACTATTCTTATTCAATTGTCCAAATTGCATTCATTGTTAAAGGAATTATATCCAATTATAATCTGCCTTTAATTATGTTCACACTCCATTTTGTAACCACTGAGAATCATGTTGTGGAGGGTGTATTCAGAATGTGGCCAAACAGGTTGATTAACAACCTGCAAAACCTCCCAATACACCTGCTGGCAGATGGTAAAGAGCGGGAGGGTTCCCTTGTCAGCCATACTGTAGAAGACAACAGCAAACCACTGCAGTACTTTGCCACACAAAATCATGGACAATCCAATGGAAGTCAATGATCGTCAATGCCTTCTTAGGGCATGCAACCCGAAGGAAGAGGGAGGATCATGTTAACATTTCACTTTCTAACAATTGAGACCACTAAGGGACCTCAAGGTGATTCATTTTATGAATTTTAAACTGTTCATCTCTCGGCACGGTGGCACAGTGGTTAGAACTGCTGCCTTACAGTGCCAAGGACGCGGGTTCAATTCCGGCCTTCGGTCACTGTCTGTACAGAGTGTGCATGTTCTCCCTGTGTCTGCGTGGGTTTCCTCCAGCTGCTCCGATTTCCTCCCACACTTCAAAGATGTGCGGGTTAGGTTGATTTGCCATCTTAAGTTGCCCCTTCATGTCAGGGGATTAGCAGGTAAATCCTTGGGGATACGTGAATAGGGCCTGGGTGGGATTGTTGTTGGTGCAAGCTTGATGGGCCGAATGGTCTCCTTCTGCACTGTAGGGATTCTATGATTTATAACTAACTCAATGACAAAGTACTTACAATTGGTAAAGAATGATTGCAAACTTCATTAAATCTTAATTGCATTATAAAGGAGCTATGTGGACTTTGTTTGAAATATAACCTTTGGGTTGGAGGGTGCAGGGTGTGGATCTCACTGTCATCCCACATTAGCCCGACTGAGTCCAGGGCAGGAAGATTCTTGGATAGTTTTCCTGCCCGAATGCTGACATTCAACATAGTGGTGGGCTATGAAGTCACCACGCGGGGAGCCTGAGAAGCATTCTTTGTTGTGTTTGCTTGCGGACCTCTAGGTTGTCTCTCGTTCGAAGACATACAGGGAGGGATTTTCTCGCCCCGCTGGCCCCAAGGCCGGAAAATCCCGCCCGAGGTCAATGGACCTTTGCATGGTCCGTGTCCCGTCTGTTACAATTCCCGTGGTGGGCGGCTGGGAAAATTCCACCCTCAGTGTCTGATCAAGGAAGGGATGCTCACTGAGAGACACCCCCTTTTTTCTTCTGATCCCATCACCAATCCCCACCCCCCTCCCCAGCTCCCCAACCAGCGACCCCTCCCTGCCACCCCCATCCTGCCCTCACTCACCTGCGACCTGGGTTCCTCATCATTGCTCGGCTTCTGAGGGGGAATTACCCACAGCAGCCAATGTTCACAATGACACCCACAGGCAATGGGGATCTTCTGGACTCGGATTGGTTGGCAGTTCTCAGGATGTGGAGATGCCGGCGTTGGACTGGGGTGAACACAGTAAGAAGTCTCACAACACCAGGTTAAAGTCCAACAGGTTTATTTGGTAGCAAATGCCATAAGCTTTCGGAGCACTGCTCCTTCGTCAGATGGAGTGGATATCTGCTCTCAAACAGTGCACAGACACAGAAATCAAGTTACAGAATACTGATTAGAATGCAAATCTCTACAGCCAGCCAGGTCTTAAAGGTACAGGCAATGTGGGTGGAGGGAACATTCAACACAGGTTAAAGAGATGTGTATTGTCTCCAGACAGAACAGCTAGTGAGATTCTGCAAGACCAGGGGGAAAGCTGTGGGGGTTACTGATAATGTGACATAAATCCACTCCTAAAGCTTATGGTATTTGCTACCAAATAAACCTGTTGGACTTTAACCTGGTGTTGTGAGACTTCTTACAGTTCTCAGGAGGGCAGGATTTCTGTCCCCAAAATCCTAATCCCAAGAAGGCCTGATGGGCACTGAATTTCAGTAGGTCTTCCCCCCCCCTGTGGAGACCACACGGGACCTCTGCCGGTTTCCAGTCAGTGGGTGAGACCTCCATCAGCAACATTATATTTTGTCCATGGTATCACACCAAAATATAAATGATGCACTTTTATGTCACAAAATCAATATAGCAAGATTTGAGGATGCGAGCTGTATGTAATGTTCAGAACTGTAACTAAAAAATTACTATTTCTTTTAAAAATGGGATGACACCTGGGAAATGTCAGATGAACAAATTAAGTAACTATTTACTAATATTGCCAAAAGTGGCCTCATAGATATATCTGTCATTGGGGCAGTGCCAAAATATTGAAAGGTTATTGTTCTCTTCAGAAAATATAAATAAATAATGGGTATAAAAATGTAATTTCTTAAAGTGATGACTGTTAAGTATAAGTTTATTTATTAGTGTCACAAGTAAGCTTACATTAACACTGTAGTGAAGTCACTGTGGAAAATCCCCTAGTCGCCACATTCCGGCACCTGTTTGGGTACACTGAGGGAGAATTTAGCCAATGCACCTAACCAGCATGTCTTTTGGAGTGTGGAAGGAAACTGGAGCACCCGGAGGAAACCCACAACTGACACCATCCTGTGTGAACGCTCCATTATTTCCTGACAAACTGATGCAGAGTGCATTAGTGATGGTTGCAGACAAGTTGATGGCCTAGTCACTTGCCACTCTCATCTGCCTCACCTCAGTAAAAGGATTTTTTGGGAAAGAAAAGCCCTGGGGAAGATGGAGGAATGTGCAAAGAACACAGACAAAGAAGAATCTCCGTTTGTGCTATATTTTATTCTGACTGTCTTCAGCCAAAATGCCCTGTGTCCTCAATCATGGATAATGCAACATAATGATGCACAGCCTAACATCTCCCATGGAGTAATGAAGAGGTGGGAGTCATGTATGGATTTGCCTTTATTACTGGTCCATTTGTTTTGATAACAAACAATGGCAAATGACATTGCTTTAAAATTATCTTTCTAATGACGCCATAACAATTCTTAAATATAAGCATGATTTTTTTTTAAATTATTCGATTGGATTTATTATTGTCACATGTATTGGAATACAGTGAAAAGTATTGTTTCGTGCGCACTATACAGACAAAACATACCATTCATAGAGTACATAGGGGAGAAGGAAAGGAGAGGGTGCAGAATATAGTGTTACAGTCATAGCTAGGGTCCAGAGAAAGATCAGCTTAATATATGATAGATCCATGCAACAGTCTGATAGCAGCAGGGAAGAAGCTGTTCTTAAAAACCAAAGAAATCATAGAAACCCTACAGTGCAGACAGAAACCATTTGGCCCATCGAGTCTGCACTGACAACAATCCTACCCAGGTCCTATCCCCGTAATCCCACATATTCACCCCGTTAATCTCTCTAACCTACGCATCCCAGGACACTAAGGGGCAATTTGGCATGGCCAATTCAGCTAACCCGCACATCTTTGGACTGCGGGAGGAAACCGGAGCACCCGGATGAAACCCACGCAGACACAGGGAGAATGTGCAAACTCCACACAGACAGTGACCCAAGCCGGGAATCGAACCCAGGTCCCTGGACCGTGAGGCAGCAGTGCTAACCACTATGCCACTGTGCCGCCTAGTCTTGAGTCGCTTGGTACGTGATCTCAGATTTTTGCATCTGTTTCTCAAGGGAGGAAATGGAAGAGAGTATGTCCGGAGTGCATTGGGTCCTTGATTATGCTGGCTGCTTTTCCGAGGTGGCGGGAAGTGTGGACGGGAAACTTAGAAACTTAGAAACCCTACAGCACAGAAAGAAGCCATTCGGCCCATCGAGTCTGCACCGACCACAATCCTACCCAGGCCCTACCCCCATATCCACCCACTAATCCCTCTAACCTATGCATCCCAGGACACTAAGGGCAATTTTAGCATGGCCAATCAACCTAACCCGCACATCTTTGGACTGTGGGAGGAAACCGGAGCACCCGGAGGAAACCCACGCAGACACGAGGAGAATGTGCAAACTCCACACAGACAGTGACCCAAGCCGGGAATCGAACCCAGGTCCCTGGAACTGTGAAGCAGCAGAGCTAACCACTGTGCTACCGTGCCGCCCCTGGGGTCAATGGATGGGAGGCTGGCGTGCGTGATGGACTGGGCTTTGTTCACAACCCTAAATTAGCACTGCACTGTGAAAGTACATTAATGCCATTCTGACTCTGTTGGACCTTTTATTTGTACAGTTCCTCTGTCATCAAAACCTGTTTTACAGGTTTATCACTTGTCCTGTTTAATTTTCCCTATGGTAGTCATGATGTGGAGATGCTGGCGGTGGACTGGGGTAAACACAGTAAGAAGTTTAACAACACCAGGTTAAAGTCCAACAGGTTTATTTGGTAGCAAAAGCCACACAAGCTTTCGGAGCTGCAAGCCCCTTCTTCAGGTGAGTGGGAATTCTGTTCACAAACAGAGCATATAAAGACACAGACTCAATTTACATGAATAATGGTTGGAATGCGAATACTTACAACTAATCAAGTCTTTAAGAAACAAAACAATGTGAGTGGCGAGAGCATCAAGACAGGCTAAAAAGATGTGTATTGTCTCCAGACAAGACAGCCAGTGAAACTCTGTGGGGGTTACAGATAGTGTGACATGAACCCAGGGATATTGGGTTCATGTCACACTATCTGTAACCCCCACAGAGTTTCACTGGCTGTCTTGTCTGGAGACAATACACATCTTTTTAGCCTGTCTTGATGCTCTCTCCACTCACATTGTTTTGTTTCTTAAAGACTTGATTCGTTGTAAGTATTCGCATTCCAACCATTATTCATGTAAATTGAGTTTGTGTCTTTATATGCCCTGTTTGTGAACAGAATTCCCACTCACCTGAAGAAGGGGCTTGCAGCTCCGAAAGCTTGTGTGGCTTTTGCTACCAAATAAACCTGTTGGACTTTAACCTGGTGTTGTTAAACTTCTTACTAATTTTCCCTACAACAGGAAACCACAGTGTGGGCCCGTAGTTACTGTAAGCCATGGGCCACCATTTTGTTTCTGGTTGTCTTACTCTGCTGAGCAAGAACTGTGTGGTCCAGCTGTCAGAAAACCAATCCCAGACAGTGTGACAGAACAGCTAAGCACCCAGCTGGCTGGCAACCAGATAAATTGTCAGTCGCTAGAGCAGAGGGACAAGGCAGCCAAACCGCCTCCTTTAACTCACAGTACCTGCCACTGAAGTCAATACTTCCATTAGTAACAGCTACTGTACCATAAATTCACCCCTTGTCATCTCACTAAAAAATAGCCTTCTGCTTATAGCTAATCAGAAAAGGCCAGAAGGAAAATCACATCACATTCTGTGAATCACTTCCCATCTCTTCCCCCCCACCTACCCATGTTGTTGTGGCGTCTGATCCGATCACAGCAGGCGGTGCCCATGAGTCTGCACCTGACTCTCGCTGGCTGCTTACTCCTTACTTAGCAGCTGGAAAGATCAAATTGTAAATAATTCAACATAAAACAATCCACTCAAAATAATTGCTTTCCACAATGTGCAGTGGCACTCAAATCATTATGGAGGAATGCAATTCAGAATAAATACCCATTAACAACAGCAGACAGTGGATCCGAACTTCAGGGTGGAATTTCAAACTGATGCTCCCTCGCCAAAAAACAGGGCCAGGAGCGACTTGGAGCCCATTTTTGCCGTGGTTCTTTAACTGAGCCATAGCATTAGAATCGCACTTTCATTCCCTTAACAATCAGCGAGGGGGCTTTCACAGTTACTTCATTGCAGTGTTAATGTAAGTCTATTTGTGACACTGATAAATAAACTTCAAGTTAAACAAAGGAAGGATCTTTGATTAAAGTGATCCCAGCATGGATTACAATGGCTTGCCAGAGGGGTGATCTCCAGCGATCAGCATGATGATCACTGCCAATATAGACCCTAGGTGCTCCACTGGGAAGGAGGTCTTGTTCCTGGAGGTGGTAGATGTAAGCAATGAGTTGCTGTGAAAGCCTGAGCCTCAAAACACTCCAGATGTATTGGTGACCCTAGCCAAGATGTTCCAATACAGCTACAAATCTACCTGACAAGGCGGAAAATTGCCCAGGCACATCCTGTCCATAAAAAGCAGAACAAATCCAATCCAGCCAATTACCACCCCATCAATCTACTCCCAATCATCAGCAGTGTGAAGGAAGGTATCATTGACAGTACTATCAAGCAGCACTTGAACAGGAAGTGTAACCAGCTCACTGATGCTCAGTTTGAGTTCTACTAGCGTCACTCAGCTACTGACCTCGTTACAGCAAAGGTCTAAACATGGACAAAAGAGCTGAACTCTAGAGGGGAGGTGAGTGTCCTTGACAGCATTTGACCAAGTGTAGCGTCAAGGAGCCCTAGAAAAACTCTATTCTTCTCTATCAGTCCCTCAAAATGGAGGACATTTACCACAAAGCCCATGACATGAGCTTATGTATGGAATCTTTTAATGTGGAAAGACTGTTGGACTGCAACTACTACACGGTTCTGGCTAACCATGAAACTCTCTTGCTTTTATCACCTGCCATAGGTATATTGGACGGATTTGCAGGTTGACAGTCAAATTGCTTGACTACATAACAAACAAATCTTTTGTGGCCATCAAGCCCTGGTGTGGGACTTGAAACTTCTTGCTCAGAGGCAGGGATCATAGAATCATAGAATCCTACAGTGCAGAAGGAGGCCATTTGGCCCATCGAGTCTGCACCAATCACAATCCCACCCAAGCCCTATCCCCATAACCCTATGCATTTACCCTAGTTCGTCCCCCTGACACTAAGGGGCAATTTAGCATGGCCAATCCACCTAACCTGCACATCTTTGGACGACCCTCAGCACTAAAATACCTCCTTTACCTAACAGAACTGGTCAATGGGAATCAGAGGGAAAACCCTGCAGTGGTTGGAGTCATATCTGGAAAAAATAAGATGGTTGTGCTGTTGGAGGTCAGTCATCTCAGTCTTGGGATATTGCTGCAGGAGTTCCTCATGGCTGTGTCCTGGACTCAAACATCTTCAGCTGCTTCATCGATGACTTTCCCTCCATCATAAGATCAGGAGTGGGATGTTCATTGATGATTGCTCAGTTCAGTGCCATTCACAATTCCTCAGGTACTGAAGCAGTCCATGTCCATATTCAGCAACAATCAGACTTGGACTGATAAGTGGCAACTAACATTTATTTGTACCACATAGTGCCAGACAATGACTATCTCCAAGAAGAGAGAATATAACTATTTCCCCTTGATATGCAATATCTTTATCATTGCTGAATCCCCCACGATCAACATTCTGAGAGTTAGCAGTGGGCAGAAACTGAACTGGACCAGTCATATGAATAGTGTGACTACAAGAGCAAGTCAGAAGCTGGGGATTCTACAGCAACTAACTCACCTCCTCACTCCCCAGAACCCTGTCCACCATCTACGAACACACCAATGAGAAGTGTCTTAGAATACTTGCCTGGCTGAGTATAGTTCCAACAACATTCAAGAAGTTTGACACCATCCAGAACAAATCGACCCACGTGATCAGCCCCTCATCCACCACCTTAAACATTCACTTCCTCCACACGACACACAGTGGCAGCAATGTGTTTCAACTACAAGATTCCCTGCAGAAACTCGCCAAAGCTCCTTCAACAACACCTTCCAAACCAGAGATTTCTATCACCAGGAAGGACAAGAGGCAATAGATACATGGGGACACCACCACCTGCACGGTCCCCTCCAATTAAGGCACACAGCATTGGACTTGGAAATATATCACCGTTCCTTCACATGTCACTGGGTCAAAATCCTGGAACACTTAACAGCACTGTGGGTTTACTGTGCACCAAACGGGCTGCAGCAGGTCAAGAAGCCAACTCACTGCCGCATACAAAAGGACAATTAGAGATTAGCAACAAATGTTGGTGCGTTTGTAGATGGTGAACAGGCTTCTGGGGAGTCGGGAGGTGAGTTATTTGCTGCAGAATTCCCAGCTTCTGACCTGCTCTTGTACTCACAGTATGCCCACATCGCACCCATGAAAGAATTTTTAAAAATGCTTTTTGCAATGTCAAACTACTTGCCAATTGACAGTCAAAAGGGAAATTTCCGTTCAGATTTCTGGGTAAACTTAAAATTAAACCAGGTGGAGTTAATTCCTTTTTAACTAGCACAGACACAATGGGCTGAATGGCCTCTTTCTGTGCTGTAACTTTTCTATGGTCCCATGTGTTAGGGACCAGATCAGAAACTCCAAGGTATATTACAAAATTAGCCTAGACCCTAACTTTTTCTTTTTAATTTGGCATTAGGGTGAGCATAAGGTGTTTCCCTCCAGGTATGATTCAATCGACCCACCAGGAAGCTTTTATTAAAACAAACTTTAGTTTTAACAACACAGTTAAAATGTAACAAAAAGAAGTAGCATAACTTTCATCAATTGGAAATACTTAAACATGGCAAGGTATAATTTCCCAATAATAGCAAGTTCTATAGTTCCAATGTAAACAGTACCTCGTGGACATAAATCCGTTTTTTTTAAATCAGCACAAAAACAGATATGCTCACATTGATGCCAGATTTCTAGCCTTTTAAAGTCTCTGGACAGAGATCTAGACAGATACCTGCCTTCTGACTCTCATACAACAACCTCCAAAGAAAGATCCCTCCCCAAACAGCAGAATCTCAAAGAAAGAGGCTTATATCCTGGCAGATTCCAGTCTCCAACTCCACACAGAGAAAGCGATCTCTCTCCACAGATCCCAAGCAGCAGACTGAGCTTGATTTCCCAGTGTAAGCCTAGCTCCACCCAGTCACCTGATTTTCCTGTCAATCAAGGCCTACGCTGCAAAACCCCAGGGGAAAATGCTAAAAATGACAGAACAGCATTCGTCCAGATTAAAACAAACACACTAGCAAGTAGGAGCAATTATGCTGTTGCAGTAACAACAGAGAATGCTGGTTACAGTCCCAGTGGCACTGAGGTTAGAGTAGACTGTTTAAAAGAAATCCTGTGCAGAAACATGACTCAAATATATTTCTTAAAGGCACAGCATTGTCACACATAGCTGTATAGAAACAATGCAGCATCGAATTGTAAATCAAAGATACCAGAGAATTACTTGCTGATAATGTGCAGAGACAGGACAGAGAAAGGAATAAACTGAATCATCTCTCTGAGATGGTGGCTCAACATCAATTATTTTTATTTTATTCATTCATGGGACATGGGCATCGCTGGCTGCCCAGCATTTATTACCCATCCCAATTTCCCTTGAGAGGGTGGTGGTGAGCTGCCTTCTTGAATCGCTGCAGTCCATGTGCTGTGGGTTGACCCACAATGCCGTTAGGGAGGGAATTCCAGGATTTTGACCCAGTGACTGTGAAAGAATGGCGATATATTTCCAAGTCAGGATGGTGAGTGGCTTGGAGGGGAACTTGCAGGTGGTGGTGTTCCCATGTATCTGCTGCCTTTGTCCTTCTAGATGGAAGTGGTCGTGGGTTTGGAAGGTGATGTCTAAGGATCTTTGGTGAATTGCTGCAGTGCATCTTGTAGATAGTACACACTGCTGCTATTGAGCGTCGGTGGTGGAGGGATTGAATGTTTGTAGATGTGGTGCCAATCAAGCCAGCTGCTTTGTCCTGGATAGTGTCAAGCTTCTTGAGTGTTGGAGCTGCACCCATCCAGGTAAACGGGGAGTATTCCATCACGCTCCTGACTTGTGCCTTGTAGATTGTGGATAGGCTCTGGGGAGTCAGGAAGTGAGTTACTCGCCGCAGTATTCCTAGCCTCTGACCTGCTCTTGTAGCCATTGTGTTTATGTGCTGAGTCCAGTTGAGTTTCTGGTCAATGGTAACCCCAAGGATGTTGGCAGTGGAGGATTCAGTGATGGTTACACCATTGAATGTCAAGGGGCGGTGGTTAGAGTGTCTCTTATTGATGATGGTCATTGCCTGGCATTTGTGTGGCACGAATGTTACTTGCCACTTGTCAGCCCAAGCCTGGATATTGTCCAAATCTTATTGCAAATGAACATGGACTGCTTCAGTATCTGAGGAGTTTAGAATGGTGCTGAACATTGTGCAATCATCGGCGAACATCCCCACTTCTGACCTTATGACGGAGGGAAGGTCATTGATGAAGAAGTGGAAGATTGTTGGGCCTCGGACACTACCCTGAGAGACTCCTGCCGAGATGTCCTGGAGCTGAGATGACTGACTCTCCACAACCACAACCATCTTCCTATGTGCCAGGTATGAATCCAACCAGCGGAGAATTTGCCCCCTGATACCCATTGATTCCAGTTTCGCTAGGGCTCCTTGATGTCACACTCAGTCGAATGTAGCTTTGATGTCAAGAGCTGTCACTCTCACCTCACCTCTGGAATTCAACCATTTTGTCCCTGTTTAACCAAGGTTGTAATGAGGTCAGGAGCTGAGTGACCCTGGTGAAACCCAAACTGGGTGTCACTGAGCAGGTTATTGCTGAGCAGGTGTTGCTTGATAGCACTGTTGATGACCCCTTCTATCACTTTACTGATGATCGAGAGTAGACTGATTGGGCGGTAATTGGCCGGGTTGGATTTGTCCTGTTTTTGTGTACAGGACATACCTGGGCAATTTTCCACATTGTTGAGTAGATGCCAGTGCTGTAACTGTTCTGGAAGAGTGTGGCTAGGGGAGCGGCAAGTTCTGGAGCAAAAGTCTTCAGTACTATTGCCGGAATGTTATCAGGGCCCATTGCCTTTGCAATATCCAGTGCCTCCAACCGTTTCTTGATATCACGTGGAGTGAATCGAATTGGCTGGAGACTGGCATCTGAGATGCTGGGGACCACTGGAGGAGGCTGAGGTGGATCATCCACTTGGCACTTCTGGCTGAAGATTGCTGCTAATACTTCAGCCTTATCTTTTGCACTAATGTGCTGGGCTCCTCCATCATTGAGGATGGGGATATTTGTGAAGCCACCTCCTCCAATGAGTTGTTTAATTGTCCACCACCATTCGCGACTGGATGTGGAAGGGCGGCACGGTAGCACAGTGGTTAGCACTGCTGCTTCACAGCTCCAGGGTCCTGGGTTCGATGCTCGGGTCACTGTCTGTGTGGAGTTTGCACATTCTCCTCGTGTCTGCGTGGGTTTCCTCCGGGTGCTCCGGTTTCCTCCCACAGTCCAAAGATGTGCGGGTTAGGTTGATTGGCCAGGTTAAAAATTGCCCCTTAGAGTCCTGAGATGCGTAGGTTAGAGGGATTAGTGGGTAAAATATGTGGGGGTTGGGCCTGGGTGGGATTGTGGTCGGTGTAGACTCGATGGGCCGAATGGCCTCCTTCTGCACTGTAGGGTTTCTATGATTCTATGACTGCAGAGCTTAGATCTGACCCATTGGTTGTGGAATTGCTTAGCTCTGTCTATCACTTGCTCTTTTTGCCAATTATGTATTCTAGGCCCAATAATCAACAGTCTAGGTTTTTCTCCTTTGTCTGTAACCTGGTGGCACAGGAGGTCTCACAGGACAAAAGAGATTGCCTCCTCTTTTGCTGTCACAAAACCGTCAGCCTGCGGCATGAGCTGGTTAAATGATTAACTGTAAACTCCCCACTTAAGGAAGGTCTCATTCGGCCAGGCATTTCCACCAATCAGAAAGATTATTTTAAAACCCTCCTTAGGACCTCACGCATCCCGGACATTCTCTCTTCCACCTTCTTCCATCAGGAAAAAGATACAAAAGTCTGAGGTCACCTACCAACCGACTCAAGAACAGCTTCTTCCCTGCTGCTGTCAGACTTTTGAATGGACCTACCTCGCATTAAGTTGATCTTTTTCTACGCCCTAGCTATGACTGTAGCGCTATATTCTGTACTCCTCTTTTCCTTCTCTATGAACGGTATGCTTTGTCTTAATAGCGCGCAAGAAGCAATATTTTTCACTGTATGTTAATACATGTGACAATAATAAATCAAATCAACAAAGGGAATCTGTATCGCACCTTCTGAAACTGGAAATTACTCCCCGCCCTAACCCGTAACCCATGGCCAATCCACCTAACCTGCACCTCTTTAGACTGTGGGAGGAAACCGGAGCGCCCCCCGGAGGGAACCCACACTGACACAAACTCCACACAGACAGTGACCCGAGGCTGAAATTGAACCCAGGTCCCTGGCACTGTGAAGCAGCAATGCTAACCACTGTGCGACTGTACCATCCCTTATGTAAATCAGATCAAAAGAATGAATGTGCGACCCACCCTGACTTGCAGCAGATCTTTTAAATCCTGGAAGAGTAAAGTGCCGAACTCTGGGATGTAAAAAAATCCCAGCGTAAAGACTCAACTCATTTACATACTTGGCTGTTGAAGGGACCAGTCCACAACACAGTAGTAGCCACAAAGCCGTGTGGCTACTTGGGCTGACCAGGGCAAATGCATACCAAACAAGAATGACAACACACATCCCTCTACAGCAAGGGATCTGTTAGGTGTAAGACAGAGTGATTTTTTAATGATGTTTGTGTTATTGCTGGACAATGTGAATGGGGGGAGTAGGTAGATGCATACTTAATCAGCTTAGCGAAGGATATGCACAATGCTGGGAATCATAGCAGCATTGGTGGAGTCTATTCTTGTGCATGATTGCATATGTAACCTGCAACATTTGTCTTCAATAAGGAGGCTGCGTGTTGCTGCTAGTTTATGAACCGTCGTCTCGCCCTGGTAGTTTCCCATCAGCCACAACCCAAAAGGTTGTAGATGGCTCACACTGTCAGTGATCTCACATGAGATCATTATCCCTGTACCTGCAATAAAGCCAAAATCCTGTCCTGACACATTCATTCTGTTACAATGATCCTTCCTCAATTATGTTCGGACAGACAGCTGTTTGCAGATCTGCTGTTGGGTCATCAGAATTCAGCTGGATTCATTCCAAACTGTTACATTTTACTAGCACTTCCAAAATTACTTCCTCTTCGATTTGTACACAGACCAAGTCACTTCCCACTTTGATGAAAGCTGTAACGGGGTAACTGTTGCGAATTCAAGTCTGCTGCATATACATTTGTGGGTTCAGTGGCACAGTCACACCTGAAAAGGGGTGTGAGCCTCTCATTTTCATAGGAGTCGACTCACACTGTCTTATATCTGGTTGCATATGTAACCTTGGAATTCAACAGTGGTACCTAGACTGGATATTCATGTCCTTCGCATATTGATTTCTAACTTTCTGAAGGGAATCTGAGCATTTGCTTTGTGAAATGAAGTCAGGTACAAATAGTTACTGTTTTATTTTGCAGTAGGGTGTACATTCAGAACAACCGTCATGATTTGGGTTTAATCTCAGTTGTTCGGGTTTAATCCCAGTTGTTGTGGATTTAATCTCAGTTGTTTGGATTTAATCTCAGTTGTTTGGGTTTAATCTCAGTTGTTTGGGTTTAATCTCAGTTGTTTGGGTTTAATATCAGTTGTTTGGGTTTAATCTCAGTTGTTTGGGTTTAATATCAGTTGTTTGGATTTAATCTCAGTTGTTTGGGTTTAATATCAGTTGTTTGGGTTTAATATCAGTTGTTCTGGGTTTAATCTCAGTTGTTTGGGTTTAATATCAGTTGTTTGGGTTTAATATCAGTTGTTCTGGGTTTAATCTCAGTTGTTTGGGTTTAATATCAGTTGTTTAGGTTTAATCTCAGTTGTTTTGGGTTTAATCTCAGTTGTTTGGGTTTAATATCAGTTGTTCTGGGTTTAATCTCAGTTGTTCTGGGTTTAATATCAGTTGTTTGGGTTTAATCTCAGTTGTTTGGGTTTAATCTCAGTTGTTTGGGTTTAATATCAGT
The DNA here is from genome assembly GCF_964213995.1 of Mustelus asterias. Taxonomy (NCBI): domain Eukaryota; kingdom Metazoa; phylum Chordata; class Chondrichthyes; order Carcharhiniformes; family Triakidae; genus Mustelus; species Mustelus asterias. The sequence continues at coordinate 54,405,950 of NC_135818.1, read as the reverse complement.
TGTTAATATCAGGGATTTGTTCCCAGGAGCAGGCTGAGGGTAAGAGAGTGGGTGTTCTGACTTTAATTATTTATTTATTTTTTCAGTTAATTTTGGGTTTAAAATCGGAGGTTTTTTTCAAAACCGGAAGTCGGGCCAGGAGAGGCCTGGGGAAGTTTTTGGAGGGTTTAAAAGCGCACCAAAGTATACAGCGGGCAGCATCGTAGCGGGCAGCAGAGTGAGTGGGAAGTTGAGTGAGCTGTCAGGGCTTTGGCTCACAGGGCTTGGACGAGCAGGGGTGAGTTTTTGTTTCCTTACACTCTTATTAACTTTTCACTGTCTTACTTGACATAAAGTGTCCAGTATGAGTGTGAAACCAGTGTGTTGTTCCCAGTGTAGGATGTGGGAGGTCCTGGAGGCATCTGGCCTCCCGGACATCCACATCTGTGAGGGGTGTGTCGAGCTGCGGTTCCTGAGGGACCGTGTTAGGGAGCTGGAACTGCAGCTCGAGGATCTTAGGCTGATGAGGGAGAATGAGGAGGTGATAGACAAGAGCTATCATCAGGTGGTCACACCAGGGCAACGGGAGGAGGCCAAGTGGGTGATGGCCAGGAAGGGTAAGGCTAGGGTAGTTGAGAGCACCCCAGTGGATTTGCCCCTGCACAACAAGTACTCCTGCTTGAGTACTGCTGGGGGGGACAGCCCGCCTGGGGGAAGCAGCAGTGGCCGTGTCTCTGCAGTGGAGTCCAGCCCTGTAACTCAGAGGGCTAAGGAAAAGAGGAGGAAGGCGGTATTAATCGGGGACTCGATGGTGAAGGGGACAGACAGGCGTTTCTGCGGAGGTAGGCGGGATTCTCGCATGGTGGTCTGCCTCCCTGGGGCCGGGATCCAGGATGTCGCTAGTCGCGTCCCGGAAATCCTGAGGTGGGAGGGAGAGGAGCCTGAGGTAGCGGTACATATTGGTACCGCTGATGTGGGTAGGAAGGGAGAAGGGGTCATGAAAAGGGAGTACAGGGAATTAGGGAGACAGCTGAGAAAGAGGAAAGCAAAGGTAGTAATCTCAGGATTACTGCCTGTGCCACGGGAAGGTGAGGGCAGGAATGGAGTGAGGTGGAAGATGAATGTGTGGCTGAGGGACTGGTGCAGGGGGCAGGGATTCAGGTTCCTGGACCATTGGGACCTCTTTAGGGGCAGGGGTGATCTGTATACAAAAAACGGGTGGAACTTGAATCACACGGGGACCAATATCCTGGCCGGTAGGTTGGCTAAGGTTACTGGGGAGAATTTAAACTAGATAGGTTGGGGGGAGGGGAGCTAGAAGAGTTGACTAGGATCAAGGAACTAATTGATGGGGTGGAGGATGCAGGGGTAAGGGGAATTACAAAATTAATGGTAGAGGAGAGGGTGCAAGTGAATGAAGGTGGTAATTTAGATAAGGGAGTAGAGGGAGAGGGTGTTCGCGACTCATCAAAGCGGGTCCAGATAAAAGCTGGAATAAGGACACTTTGCCTGAATGCACGAAGCATTCGGAACAAGGTAAATGAGTTGATGGTGCAAATCAGCACGAGTGGGTACGATCTAATGGCCATTACAGAAACGTGGCTGAAAGGTGACCAGGACTGGGAGATGAATATCCAGGGGTATCAGGCGTTTAGGAAGAATAGACAGGAAGGAAAAGGTGGTGGGGTCGCGCTATTAATAAGAGATAATATCAGGGTAGTACTGAGGGATGACATAGGCTCTGAGGAACAAAACGTGGAATCATTATGGGTAGAGATGAGGAATAGTAGAGGGAGAAAGACACTAGTAGGTGTGGTATATAGGCCCCCAAATAATAATGTTGAGGTAGGGAGGGCTATAAACAAGCAGATAAGGGATGCGTGTAAAAACGGAACGGCAATAATCATGGGGGACTTCAACATGCACATTGACTGGCAGACTCAAGTCGGTAAGGGTGGAATGGAGGAAGAGTTCTTAGAATGCTGTCGGGATAGTTTCCTTGAACAGCATGTTACGGAACCGACGAGGGAACGAGCTATTTTGGATCTGGTATTGTGTAACGAGGTAGGTAGAATTAAGGATCTTATTGTGAAGGACCCTCTTGGGTCTAGTGACCACAATATGGTCGAATTTCTGATTCAGATGGAAGAGGAGAAAGTTTGGTCCCAAACCAGTGTCCTCTGTTTGAACAGAGGGAAATATGATAGGATGAGGGATGAATTGGCTAAGGTAGACTGGGAGAGCAGGCTGGCAGGTAGGATAGCTGAGGAACAGTGGAGGATTTTTAAGGAGATCCTTTTCAGTTCTCAGCAAAAATATATTCCAGCAAAAAACAAGGATTGTAAGAAAAGGGAGAACCAGCTGTGGATAACGAAGGAAATAAAGGAGAGTATTAAAATAAAAACAGCTGTGTACAGAGTGGCCAAAAATAGTGGAGAAACAAGTGATTGGGAAAAATTTAAGAAACAACAAAGAGAGACTAAGAAAGCGATAAAGAAAGGAAGGATAGACTATGAAGCTAGGCTAGCAATTAATATAAAAAATGATAGAAAAAGTTTTTATAAATATATAAAAAGGAATAGAGTGGCTAGAGTGAATGTTGGACCCTTGGAGGACGAGAGGGGGGAGTTAATAGTGGGAAATGAGGATATGGCTGAGTCTTTAAATAAGTTTTTTGTGTCGGTCTTCACGGTGGAGGACACAAATAGTTTGCCAAATATTAACGATAGAGGGTTGGCAGCAGGAGAAATACTTAATACAATTAATGTTACCAGAGAGGCAGTGCTGGGTAGACTAATGGGACTGAAGGTGGATAAGTCCCCGGGTCCGGATGGAATGCATCCCAGGGTATTGAAAGAAATGTCAGAGGTAATAGTGGATGCGTTAGTGATTATTTATCAAAACTCGTTGCATTCTGGGGTAGTGCCGGTTGATTGGAAAACGGCTAATGTTACGCCGCTGTTTAAAAAAGGAAGGAGACAAAAGGCGGGTAACTATAGGCCGGTCAGCTTAACGTCTGTAGTAGGGAAAATGCTGGAATCCATTATTAAAGAGGAGATAGCAGGGCATCTGGATAGAAATGGTTCGATCAATCAGACGCAGCATGGATTCATGAGGGGAAAGTCGTGCTTGACGAACATGTTGGATTTTTATGAAGATGTGACTAGGGCGGTTGATGGAGGAGAACCGGTGGATGCGGTGTTTTTGGATTTCCAAAAGGCGTTTGATAAGGTGCCCCATAAAAGGCTACTGAAGAAGATTAGGGCACACGGAGTTGGGGGTAGTGTGTTAAAGTGGATTGGGGACTGGCTATCCGACAGGAAGCAAAGAGTCGGAATAAATGGGTGTTTTTCCGGTTGGAGGAAGGTAACTAGTGGCGTGCCGCAGGGATCGGTACTCGGGCCGCAACTATTTACCATTTATATAGATGATCTGGAGGAGGGGACGGAGTGTAGGGTAACGAAGTTTGCAGACGACACAAAGATAAGTGGAAAAGTGAATCGTGTGGAGGACGGAGAAGATCTGCAGAGAGATTTGGACAGGCTGAGTGAGTGGGCGAGGATATGGCAAATGGAGTATAACGTTGAGAAATGCGAGGTTATACACTTTGGAGGAAATAATAACAAATGGGATTACTATCTCAATGGAAACAAATTAAAACATGCTACCGTGCAAAGGGACCTGGGGGTCCTTGTGCATGAGACGCAAAAGCCCAGTCTGCAGGTACAACAGGTGATCAAGAAGGCAAATGGGATGTTGGCCTATATTGCGAAGGGGATAGAATATAAAAGCAGGGATGTCTTGATGCACCTGTACAGGGCATTGGTGAGGCCGCAGCTGGAATACTGTGTGCAGTATTGGTCCCCTTATATGAGGAAGGATATATTGGCATTGGAGGGAGTGCAGAGAAGGTTCACCAGGTTGATACCGGAGATGAGGGGTTTGGATTATGAGGAGAGGCTGAGGAGATTGGGTTTGTACTCGTTGGAGTTTAGAAGGATGAGGGGGGATCTTATGGAGACTTATAAGATAATGCGGGGGCTGGATAGGGTGGAGGCGGAAAGATTCTTTCCACTTAGTAAGGAAGTTAAAACTAGAGGACACAGCCTCAAAATAAAGGGGGGTCGGTTTAAGACAGAGTTGAGGAGGAACTTCTTCTCCCAGAGGGTGGTGAATCTCTGGAATTCTCTGCCCACTGAGGTGGTGGAGGCTACCTCGCTGAATATGTTTAAAGCGCGGATGGATGGATTCCTGATCGGTAAGGGAATTAAGGGTTATGGGTATCAGGCGGGTAAGTGGTACTGATCCACGTCAGATCAGCCATGATCTTATTGAATGGCGGGGCAGGCTCGAGGGGCTAGATGGCCTACTCCTGCTCCTATTTCTTATGTTCTTATGTTCTTATTTAACTCATTTAATTCAATTCATTTAACTTCTTTTTGTGCAATGATGCAAAGTAAAGAACACACCATACGCCATTGTTTTACTTAGATAAGACATGTGCAAGGGTGAGTGTACATTATGTTTTCACTTCTCTCCTGATACCAGCTGTTGTGTTCAATTGTTTGGCATTTGATAGTGTGTTCACTGTTCACTGTGCTGTGTGTAATTTGAGTCAAGTTTATGGGTGTGGTTACTGCAAAACAGAAATAAAGCAATAAACAGGAGAAGGCAAACATTTTAGAAGCATTGGAATGAAGCTCATGTTCACACAGTGAGCTGTGAACCTGCTGAGTCTCATCTCTGCATATCTCCGAGACTCAAACACAATGGGTCCGATTCTCCCATTTTGAGGCTAAGTGCCCACGCCGGGAAAATGGGAGTGTTTCCTGCTGGCGCTGGCAGCATCCATCAGGTGGGATTCACCCACCTGAAATATGCAAATAAGGTCATTTCGAGCAACCCGCCAGCCAGCCCTGTTGTTCCGAGACTGGGCCGCCATCTTTAATCTCCACCCTCGGAGAGAGGCCCCCATCACTCCAAAATATGAAACAGTGTCCCCTCCCACTGACCAGGGGAGCACCACCAACATCTCACCGAAGTGGGCCATCCTTCCCCCTCCCACAAATAATGGGTAACCCCCTCCCACACCATGCAGGCATGAGGGTGACTTGACCTGAGCCCCTTCCTACACTCAGGTCCCCCCTCAGACCCCCCAACTCATTCCCCTTCCCCCACAGTCACTCTGCCCCCCCCCCCCGACCCTCCACAGCCCCCCTTCCTGCTCAGGTACCTCACTCAGGCCCCCTTCCCCCTCAGACTCCCTCACTCAGGCTCCCTTCCCCCTCAGATCCCTCATTCCAGACCCTTCCCCCTCAGACCCCCTCACTCAGGCCCCCTTCCCTCTTAGACCCTCTGCTCAGCCCATTTTAGGCCATGCACCTTGGCAGTGCCCACAGTGCCCCCTCTTCTTTATTAACAGCCAAGCATGAGGGACTGGGTGACTGCATTGATTCAGCTGATGATTCTGCCTCTCATCCTGGTATGGATGACATTATATCAGGGACCAAGCCAATCCCATTGTCAAAAAATCAGAACTTAATTCTTAAAAAATCAGAGAGGATTGACACACATTTTCAAAATAATTTTGGAAATAAACAAAAAGAAAATCCTCAGGACATCAAAAAGCATTTCACAGTCAATGAAATACTTTGAAGGACAGTCACTATTTTTCTATAGACAACCTTTTGTGATTTAGTGGTATCGCTTAATGTTGGATGGATCGCGGAAGATCTTTCCAGCTCTGCTTTGGAACAGGTAAATTGTATTGGCATCACCTCCTCTATCTACTGAGTAGTCAGTACTTTTTAAAATATTCATTCGTGGGACATGGGCATCGCTGGCTGGCCAGCATTTATTGCCCATCCCTAGTTGCCCTTGGAGGGAATTTGAGAGTCAATCATATTTCTGTGGCTCTGGAGTCACATGTAGGCCAGACCAGGTAAGGACAGCAGATTTCCTTCTCTAAAGGCCATTCGTGAACCACATGGGTTTTTCCCACAATTGACAATAGTTCCATGATCATCAGTAGATTCTTAATTCCAGATATTTTTTATTGAATCCAAATTCCACCATTTGCCACGGTGGGATTCAAACCCGGGCCTCCAGAACATTAGCTGAGTTTCTGGATTAATAGTCTAGCGATAATACCATTAGGCCATCGCCTCACCAGCGAAAAGGTACTGAGAAAACTATTAGAACTAAAGGCTGACAAGTGCCCAGGATCTGACGGCCTGCATCATAAGGGCCTTAAAATAAGTGGCTGATGAGATAATAATTGTACAATCCCTATATTCTGGAACGGTCCAATCAGATTGGAAAATAGCAAATATAATTCCTCTAGTGAAGAGAGAGCCAGAAAGTAGGAAGCCTGAGAAGACCCCAGACCAGGAGGCCCCTGAGAGGAGCTGGGGAGTCCAAGAGGAATGTGAGTGGGTGAGAGCGAGGATGGGTGAGTGTGAGGGTGGCTGAGAATGAGGATGGCTGAGAGTGAGGGTGGGAGTTAGGATGAGAGTCCCATTAAAAATAACAAAACTGGTAAAACTTTGAAGCATTCGTTGTATAACAGAACTTCTTATGATAAGAAATGTATACATAGAAGGCATAGAAATATGTTTAAGTTTTTGTATGTTTGTACCTATTGCAGAATAATAGTAATTTTTTGTGGTTTAATTCTTCAATATAATACGAATCTTTCTCAAGGGCTCCTTCAGTACTCTGGGCAAGTCAAAATGGTTCCACAGCTGGAAAGGTTTGAGAAGCCCTGATCTATATCAATGACATGAATAAAGGGACGGAGAGTATGATTGCTAGATTTGCTGATGGTACAAAGGTAGGGGAGTAAATTAACAAGAGGATAAAAGGAGACTGCAAAGAGATAGGTTAAGTGAGTGGACAAAAATTTAGCAGGTGGCGTATAATGTGGGAGAACACGTTCACTTTGGCAGGAAGAATAAAAAACAATACATAATTTAAATGGAGAGAGATTGCAGAACTCCAAGGTAGAGGGATCTGGGTGTCGTGGTACATGAATCACAAAAGCAAGGCCGGGATTTTCTGGTTCTGCCCGCAGTGGGAATTGTCATGGCTGGGACAGAAAGTTTGACAGAACAGCCAAAGATCCATTGACTTTGGGCAGGAATTTCCAACACCGCCCACTGTGGGACCAGAAAATCCCAACCCCAGTATCCGGGTACAGTGGGGAAGCTTATGGAACGTTGTCGTTTATTGCAAGGGAAAAGGGATTCAGGAGTACATGATAAAAGCAAAATACTGCGGATGCTGGAATCTGAAACAAAAACAGAAAATGCTGGAAAATCTCAACAGGTCTGGCAGCATCTGTGGAGAGAGAATAGAGCCAATGTTTCGAGTCTAGATGACCCTTCATCAGAGCTAAGTACATGAGTTTTGCTGCAGTTGTATAGGGCATTGGTGAGACCACATCTGGAGTATTGTGTACAATTTTGCTCTCTTTACATAGGAAATTATATAACTGCATTGGATGCATCTCAGAGACATTTCACTTGACTGATTGCTGGGGTGAGGGTTATCTCATGATGAAAGGTTGCACAGGCTGGGCCTGTATTCATTGGAGTTTAGAATGAGAAGTGACCTTATTGAAATATATAAGGTACTGAGGGGACCTGACAGGATGGAAGCTTGAGGGTGATTCCCCTTGTGAAAGAAACTAGAACTAGGGGACACAGTTTAAAAATAAGGGGCTTCCCATTTAAGATGGAGGATTTTTCTTCTCTCAGAGAGGTGGTAGTCAGTGGAATTCTCTGCCCCGGAGAGGCTGCGTCATTGAATATTTTTAAGGCTGAGTTGGATAGATTTTTGATTGACAAGGAAGTCACAAGTTATGCGGGTTAAATAGGAATGTGGGCCCAAATTCTCTGGCCATTCACGCCCTGCCACCACTGCCAGCGAGAACAGAGAATTTGACGCTCAGCCAAATCTCCATTCACAGCAGCGGGACCGGAGAATCCCAGCCGTAGGCGAGGTCGGAGAATTACGGCCGTGGAGTTAAAGCCACAATAAAGATCAGCCGTGGCAGAATAGGCTCAAGGGGCCAAATGGCCTACCACCGCTTCTAATTCATACGTTCCCATATATGTTTGTATGTACTGCACTAAAGTGATAGCCTAGACAGTGTGTTGAAATTCCACAATGGGTTTGAGTGAAGATAATGTCGGATGGTAACAAAAAATGAAAAGAGACACCAATGGAGAAAATGATAGATAACACTAAGTTTAGTACTGACCTGGGTGAAGGGTACGGGCTTTAAGCTCCCGCTGCTCCTTTCCCATTAGGCGAGCTCCCATTCGCGCAATAGGGAAGCTCATGCTCCACAAAGCCCTTGGGGAAACCTATCGATGATTCCCTGTGTCCTTTGTTCTCACCTTCAACTGCAATTTTACCTGTTAGCTGGTCTTATGTGTACAATCATACTGTCTCTTTCTGAGTCATAATCAATGGGCCCCAATGCAAAGAAAGCTCATCTTCTCCTCTCCCACATCAGCAGCTCTTTCTTCATTGTTTCAAAAGGCTGCTGGGGTTGGGGGAGATCAGAATAAAAATCTTATGATTGCAGTGGGAATAAACAGTAAACCAGAAAGAATTGCCACGCAAATATGAATTTATCAGGGCTGGCCACCCTAACTGGATTACTCAGACATGACTCAACATCATCTGTCTTTCCACATGATGCTATTTATTTCATCATTTGAACACTTAATAAAATCAGTTTTTGCGATTGCTAATGATTCCATGTGATACTTTAACAAGATTGGATTACTGCTGTTACATTTAGTTTTCAGTCAAAGGTTATTTCTAATTGTGTATTAGTTTCGTGTGATTAAGGAGCACGGGAGTGGATTTTCTGCTCTACCCCCAGATGTTGAAGTGCAGGGTGGAAAATTGGGCGAAGGGGCATCAAAACCCCAGGGGGGAACCTGTCCAGTTTCCCCTCAGTGCACTCAGATCAGGTGCTGCATAAACTAAAATCAATCTCATTTCACCCAATCTGCATTGTTGGCAACTTATTCTAAAAGTGAAACTAAACAATAGGGACAATTGCGTCATTTTCCCATTGCTAGAAGTTAAAGAGACTCTTTCCTTTCATACGTATGTGCAATCTGGCCTGTTGCAGATTATACGCAATGCATAAATGTGCCAAACTGAAACAAACGCAGCCAAAGCCTAATAACAGCTTTAAAAAAGCAAAGAACTTAAAGAACAGCCCTGAATATAGAATCATAGAATGGCTACAGCACTGAAGGAGGCCATTTGCCTCACCAAACCCGTGCTAGCTCTCTGCAAGAGAAACTTAGCTGGTTCCACTCCATTGCCTTTGTCCAGCACTCCCAAGCAATACATTTCAGAACCCAAATACTAACTGCGTATATTTTCCTCATCTCACATTCAGTTCCTTTGCCAATTACCTTAAATTGGTGCCCTTTAGTTCTCAACCCTTCAGCCACTGGGAACAGTTTCTTTGTGTACTCAATGTTGACCCCTTTTGATCTTGAACATCGCTATTAAATCCCCTCGCAACTCTCCTTTCTCTAAGGAGAACAATGTCAGCCTCTCCAATCTACCCTCATGCTGAAGTCCCTCATAAATCTTTTCTGCACCCTCTCTAATACTTTCAGATCCTTCCTGAAATGCAAGACCAGAATTGGACACAATATTCCAGTTGAGGCTGAAACGATGTTTATAAAAGTTCACCGTAACTTCTTTTTCTATTCTATGGACGGGATTTTCCAGCCGCGTTCGTCCCAAGATCAGAAAATCCCACCCGAGGTCAACGAATCTTTGCATGGTCCATGTCCCGCCCGCTACAATTCCTGTGGTGAGTGGGATGGGAGAATTCTGTCCTCTGCCTCTATTTCGAAAACCTAAGATCCCATACTCCTTATTAATCTTTCTCAACTTGCCCTGCCACCTGCAGCAACTTGTGCAGATAAACCCAGGTCTCACTGTTCCTACGACCACTTTAGAATTGCACCCTTAATTTTAAATTTTAGACTGTCTATCTTTGGTCTCCCTACCAAAATGTTTCACTTCACGGTCCTCTGCTTTAAATTAAACCTACGATGTTTCTGCCATTCAACCAGATTTTCAATGTCTTCTTGAAGTCCATTATTACCCTCCTCATATTTCACAACACCCTTCAAGTTTTATACCAACTGCAATTTTTCAAATTGTGCCTTATACACTCAAAAGCACGAGTCATTAATACATTTCAGGAGAGGTACTGGTCCGAGGACAGACACGTTAGGAACACTTCTGTGTGCTTTCCTCCAGCTACAAAACAACCATTCATCACTACTCTCTGTTTCCTGTCACTTGGCCAATATCACATCCATGTTGCCGCTCTCCCTTTTATTCCATGGACTTTTATGTGGCTGTTAAGTATCTTAGTACTGAGGTGTCTCCTCAAGAACTATTCCACAGCCAGGCATCAGGGAACACTGATCTTTATTCAGTCTGCTCACTCCACACTCCAAACATTGACTGCCCACTCAGGGCAGTTCCCAACCTGCTCACCCCACACCCCAAGTCACATGACCCGTTCCCTTAAAGGGGCTATGTCCCAACATACATAACAGTGGCACTTTATCAAAAACCTTTTGGAAGTCCATATGCACCATATCAACCACATTTGCTTCATCAATCTTCTCTGGTACTTTATCAAAAATCTTAATCAAGCTGGTTAAATAGGATTTGTCTTTAATAAATCCAAATCAGCTTTTCTTAATTATCCACAATTGTCCAAATGGCTGTTAATTTTGTCCTGGATTCTTGTTTCTAAAGCTTTTCTCAGGTGTCTGATAATACAGTGAGCATGGAAGAGTAACGGGCTGCAGGAATGTTGTCTTTTTGACATTGTAGTGGAGAGTGGCATTGAAAGAAGTGCATCTGAGGAAATTGTGGGTTTGCATGGAAATATGTGATTTTCCATCCATTGCTCATGCTAGCTAGAAAATCATCAAATACACGCCTATAATATCCCTGAAATTGGGAACAGTGGGATCATGCAATGAATCTTGTATGGCAGAAGACGGGGGCAGAAATTACTGGTGTTTTCCATTATTTGTTAAGAAATTCCAGCCTACTGTCAATATCGCTGTGTTGATAATTCTGAATGTTAAATTTCTTTGAATGTTTTTGGTTGTCACAGAAGAACAAAGAAGAAAGAACAGTACAGCACAGGAAACAGGTCCTTCGGCCCTCCAAGCCTGTGCCGCTCCTTGGTCCAACTAGACCAATTGTTTGTATCCCTCCATTCCCAGGCTGCTCATGTGACTATCCAGGTAAGTCTTAAACGATGTCAGCGTGTCTGCCTCCACCACCCTACTTGGCAGCGCATTCCAGGCCCCCACCACCCTCTGTGTAAAAAACATCCCTCTCATATCTGAGTTATACTTCGCCCCTCTCACCTTGAGCCCGTGACTCCTCGTGATCGTCACTTCTGATCTGGGAAAAAGCTTCCCACCGTTCACCCTATCTATCCCCTTCATAATCTTGTACACCTCTATTAGATCTCCCCTCATTCTCCGTCTTTCCAGGGAGAACAACCCCAGTTTACCCAATCTCGCCTCATAGCTAAGACCTTCCATACCAGGCAACATCCTGGCAAACCTTCTCTGCACTCTCTCTAACGCCTCCACGTCCTTCTGGTAGTGCGGCGACCAGAACTGGACGCAGTACTCCAAATGTGGCCGAACCAGAGTTCTATACAGCTGCATCAGACTCCAGCTTTTATACTCTATACCCCGTCCTATAAAGGCAAGCATACCATATGCATTCTTCACCACCTTCTCCACCTGTGTTGCCACCTTCAAGGATTTGTGGACTTGCACACCTAGGTCCCTCTGTGTTTCTATACTCTTGATGGCTCTGCTATTTATTGTATAACTCCTCCCTACATTATTTCTTCCAAAATGCTCTTCTCCCTGTCTTGTTCACAGAGGAACTCTGCTCTCCACTTCCCCCTCACCCACGTCCCTCAGATCACAGAAGTACTTTTCTCATCTCCCAGTTCACAGAGACTTCCTTCTTTCTTCACAGTTGACAGAGACACTCTCCCTTTACCATTATCCCTTTTCCTCCTCATCTCTCGGTTTGCAATTATACTCTTATCTGGAAACCTCACAATCATACTGGCACACATCATCCTCACCCTGTTCACATTGACATGAGAACTGCTGAATCTACTTCCATCACCGCCTTCGGGCAGTGCATTTCAGCTCATAACTTGCTGCTTAATTTCTTATTCTCTCTTATGATGCCGATAGCGATTTTGTCAATTGATTGAAATCTGTGTTCTCTGCTTACTGACCTTTTTGCCGCTTCAACGGTTTCTCCTTATTTACTCTATCACATCCCTTCATGATTTTAAACATCTATATTAAACCTCCTCATAATCTTCTCTGCTATTAAGAGAACATTTACAGCTTCTCTAAACTCTCCACCTAACTCAAGACCCGCACTCCATAGTGAATCTCCTGTGCACCCTATCCCAGGCCTTGACATCCTTCCTCAATTGCACTGCCCTGATTTCATGGGTCAATATGGTTACCAAATTCTCTTTAATTTTAAAATCTCTTTAACCTTTGTTCTATCCTATAATTATCATGGTTTCCCCATTATTTAAATATTAGAACCTCTTTACTCTTTCTGCCCACCGTTCAGCTTTTCCTTTGGTAAATGTTCTATCTCTGGGGCAGTGATCGAAGTGCATTTTGTTTCAGGGCAGTAATTAGCCTGATCTATTATTTATAGAGGGATGAGCTGACTTCTGCAGTGGCAACACAAACCCACTAACAGGCACTTTATCCCATCTCTACATGGTAATAGAACAAGCTATTTTTTTTAAGTGCTGGTTGGACATTTAATACTTGCAACAACATACAATAAAATATATTAAATTTAAGGAACTGCCGAGGGCACCAAAATATTGCTAACAGTATACATCTTTAAATTTATAGGTTGCTCGTTCTCTATGTTTTGTACTAACTCTTGGCTGCACATGGCAATAGGAATTACGAGTGATTGAGGCCCAGCCTTTGTTAGAGCAAAGCTTGCATTCTTTCTGCTGTGGAGATGAACTCATCATTTAGACAAGCACAAGCTTCGGCAATGTGGCACTCCGTGACTTGGTATGGCTCCTGCTCTGCCCAAGACCGCAAGGAGTTACAAAAGGTCATGAATGTAGCCCAATCCATCTCGCAAACCAGCCTCCCATCCATTGACTCTGTCTACACTTCCCGCTGCCTCGACAAAGCAGCCAGCATAATTAAGGACCCCACGCACCCCGGACATTCTCTCTTCCACCTTCTTCCTTCGAGAAAAAGATACAAAAGTCTGAGGTCACATACCAACCGACTCAAGAACAATTTCTTCCCTGCTGCTGTCTGACTTTTTGAATGGACTTACCTTGCATTAAGTTGATCTCTCTCTATACCCTAGCTATGACTGTAACACTACATTCTGCACTCTCTCATTTCCTGCTCTATGAACAGTATGTTTTGTCTGTATAGCGGGCAAGAAACAATACTTTTCACTGTATGTTAGTTAATACATGTGACAATAATAAATCAAATCAAATCAAATCAAACTATGTACCTTAGGCACCAAGCACCCTGATACCTCCACGTGTTAGATCATTTTTTCTGAGAAGGTGAGAAGAGTGAAGATTTGAAAACATTTATTGCAGCAACTATATGGAATTACACAAAGCATTTCCTTTAATCTAAATTGACCATAAGACCATTGAGTCTGCTCCACCATTCGATCATGGCTGATATGTTTCTCAACCCCATTCTCCCGCCTTTTATCCATAACCTTTGATCCCCTTACCAATCAAGAACCTATCTAACTCTGTCTTAAATGCACTCAATGACTTGGCTTCCACTGCCTTCTGTGGCAATGAATTCTACCGAGTCCACCCTCTGGCTGAAGAAATCCCTCCTCATCTCAGTTCTAAAGAGTCGTCCTTTAACTCTGAGGCTGTGCCCTCGGATCCTAGTCTCTGCTACTAATGGAAACATCCTCTCCATGTCTACTTTATCCAGACCTTTAAGTGTTCTGAAATTGACACTGGAATAACTATGCAACCCTGTAAGAACTATCACAGACACTAGTGTTCTCTTTCCTGTTATGCGGCAAGATCTGCTGGGATGCAATAATCTAGTGGCATCAAGTATTGATCAAAGATGTGGTAAAGTTCATCTAATCATTGCTCCTAAAGGATGTTGTTACCCAGTCATATTGATCTCATCCAATCGAATTTTATCTAAGACAAATAAAATGTGAGACAGACTGGATTGCTCAGTATCTAGAACATGAGTAATGTTTACTGACACATTTAATGTAATCTCCCAAGACTATGCCAATGAAGTCAGTTGGATGATCTCATTCCTGCAGGTCCATGCTCATGTGGCATCGCAGAAATAAAATGTGAAATCCTGAGAAAAGGGAGCACTGAAAATAGATGCCTGTTGCAGAAGTGCCAGAGACTACCATCAACGAAACAAAAGTAACCAAATTCCTTCAGTTTAATATGTATCATCATGTAAGGGGAGGCAGTGGTATTTTTGCTGGACTCATAATCCAGAGACCCAGGGTGATGCTTTGGTGACCCAGGTTCGAATCCCACCGTAGCAGATGGTGAAATTTGAAATCAATAAAAATCTGGAATTAAAAATCTAATCATAGAATCCCTACAGTGCAGAAGGAGGCCATACGGCCCATCGAGTCTGCACCGACCACAATCCCACCCAGTCCCTATTCCCACAACCCCACATATTTACTCTGTTAATCCTCTGACATTAGGGTCAATTTAACATGGCCAATCAATCTAATCCACACATCTTTGGACTGTGGGAGGAAACCAGAACACCCGGAGGAAACCCACGCAGACACGGGGAGAACGTGCAAACTCCACACAGACAATGACCCAAGCCAGGATTCGAACCCAAATCCCCGGCGCTGTGAGGCAGCAGTGCCAACCACTGTGCCGCCCCAATGATGACCAGAAACCATTGTAAATTGTCAGAAAAACCCACCTGGTTCTCTAATGTCCTTTAGGGAAGGAAATCTGCCGTCTTTACCTGGTCTGGCCTACATGTGACTCCAGACTCACAGCAATGTGGTTGACTCATAACCACCCTCTGAAATGGCCAAACCTGCCCCTCAATTCAAGGGGCAATTAAGGATAGGCAACAAATGCTGGCGATGCCCACATCTTATAGAAGAATTTTTTAAAATCTACATATCAACAAGACATTTCACAGCAGTTCATTACAATGTGAAGTACTTGGCACATTTCTGAGCAATGTGCTGAGCTGCTGTTTAATGAGAGTTCTCTTTCTTTCTACCCCATCAGTGCAGTGAACTTAAACCTCTCCCCTGTGTAATAAGCAAAAGTTGAAACAATCAATGTGAAATGTCAGTACTATTTTGTCCTGTTTATTAGAGTTTTCATTTTTTTTTACCTTCCTATTTCAGGGATTCTGGTCAGAGCTGTTTTTAATTTTAACATCGGCAAAGTTGGGCCAGAGATGGTCACATGTGCAACACAAAGAAACGCCAGCCCACCCATCGGGCATTGCTTCCTATGCAGTGACCTCCCCACACCAATGCTAACCTGAAGAAGGGGCTTAGAGCTCCGAAAGCTTGTGTGGCTTTTGCTACCAAATAAACCTGTTGGACTTCAACCTGGTGTTGTTAAACTTCTTACTGAACAGAATGATGTACAAAGTCAGCATTATTCCAGTTCAGTATAAAGGGTGAGCTTTGAGTTATGATAACATCTCTGGGTGTGGTAACGTTTTCACATAGAACATGATTAAATACAATTTCAATGTTTCCATTTTAATTATGAAACCTAATCTGCAAATTTATATTCCAGTAATGATCACGAATTACAGTGAGAAATGTGATACAAATTCCACCCCAGGTTCTGAACATGCACAGCATGAAACAAGTTTTGGGTAAAATCCTCATGGATCTTGCCCCTTCAAATCGGAAAGCATAGGAAGATCAGAATAAAGGAACAGGAATGGGGTCATTTAACTCAACAAACCTATGCTGCTATTCAGTTAGACCACGACTGTTCACTGGCCCTAATATATCAATTTTTGCCCTATAATCACTCAGTGCCTCATTATGATTGTGGGACTTCATAAGGCAGTTAAGTTTTAAATTGTCTCCTTTAATGAATGAAAACAGAATGCTGTGGAATGAGGGATGACGAAATCATACTGAACACTGCCTGGATACAGGCCCATGTGATTTGGTTGTCATGGGGAAAGAGCCCCAGGCCAAAACCTAGTGAAAATTAAATACCAGCTTTTGCACCTTTACACAAAAGAGGTTTGGCTGGTCTTTCTGGACCAAGGTTCCCAGACTTAGACTTGGAGAGAGAGAGATGCTGCTGATTGAAGCTAAAAAGTGTGGGACTTAAATCTATAAAGCTACTTATCTGCCTAGAGCGTGGGATAACATTTAAACAAGTTGTAAACAATTTTTGATTGATTTAATCAGTGAATAGGGAAGAACTGCTTCTATTGTTTGGTATATTCAGTGCCTGTTAAGTAATGTTTAATCTATCTTAATTTTAGTTTGCTTGTTACAGTAAGAGTCTTAAAATGAGAAATCGTGTCATGTGACTCTTTCCATTCGGCATAGGGAAGTTCATATCTCTTTTTAAAGTTATCAGTCTCTATGGAGATCATGTCAAATTGGGAGCATGAACCCAGAAGCTGTAAAATGGATAAAATAGAACTTTCTAGAGTTAAACAAACACTTGTTTTTGATGTATCTGATGAGAAATCAGCATGGCTGCTTCTATCGTTCGTTATTGGAAAGAGAGGACCTATCTGTTGATGCTTTGCAACAGTTAACAAAGGCTAATTTGAAGGCTGGCGCAGGGGAGTTAGGGATCAGATTGGGAGTAAGGGTTAAAAAGATAGAGATTGTTGAAGCGCAGGCTCAGCACCCAAACCTAGAAGTGGAAAAGGGTGATCCTGACAGCACTCAAGCAGAGTGAGCTGGAATTCAATTACAAATGACAAACTAGAAATGGAAAGAGAGGAAAAGGAAAACAGGAGAGAGAGGACTGAAACAACTTGAATGAGAGGAAAAAGAGAAAACAGACAAATATGCGAGTATCTGAATAGAATTGCAAAGGGAAGAAAAAGGAAAAATACAAAGTTACAAAGAGAAACTGAATAAGACAAATTAGAATGAGGAAAAATAGAAAGAAAAGTTGGGCTGAATTCGCCCAAAAATATTCTAAGTGTTGAATTCACAGGAAAACTGGAGTAATTCACGCTGGTTTTTTCAGTGGAAGTTTACACTGGAAGTTCCCACACTCTGTGCGCTATCAGTGTGAATATCATTAGATTTCAGTGGGTGGGGCCTATTCCCATCCGGGAGGCTGACCCAGTGGCCTCTGCACATGCGCAGTGTCCCCGAACTGTCAGCCATCCATTTGTGGCCAGCTCAACTGCTGGCCGGACCGGGACCCCCACAATGCTAACTCCCAACTCCCCCACGGACCGATCGAGACCCGACCACAGCCCCCCGCCCATTCCCGGGCCAGCCTCAACACCTCCCCATCTAGACCCGCCCTGATCTCCAGTCCCACCCCCACAGCTTCCCACCCCCCCCCCCCCCCCTCAACCGCCCACCCCAGCAGTCCCAACCCCCTCCCAGCAGTGCCAACCTCCCAGCAGGCAGACCCCTCCAACTCACCCCAATCGCCTGCCCCCCCTCCCCCAGTAATGATCACCCCCCCTGCAGTACAGACCCCCCCAGAGGCAGACCCTCCCCAGCCCACCCCGATCGCTGGCCTCCCTGCTTCCTCCATCAATCCCAATGCAGTGTGACAGTGGGACCCCCCACCACCACCAATTGCCCTTAGGCACCACCCACACAGGCCCCGTCCCCTACGCACTGCCCAAGGGCAGTGTCAAGGTGCCCCCGGTCATGGTCACTTTGCCCCTTGGACAGTGCCGGGGGCACAGGCTGGCACTGCCAGGGTACCCATGCCCAGGTGGCACCAACCCCCCCCCCACTGCCCGACCCTCTGAGGGGCCCCTTCACTCCAGCGATGTCGTCCCAATAGTTCCCCGAACGTGGGGACCTACTGTAAACCCCGCTGGAGTGAAATAACTCTGGCAGGGTGGGAGATGCTAGTGGGCCTGGAGAATTCAGTCCCGTGCCCACTAATTACATTAAAAACAGATTTAAAATATATTAAAATCATTTAACTGGTCTTCCCGCCGGTTTCCAGCACGGACCTGACAGCGCAAGAAATCCGGCGCTGGGAGATGGGCTTGCGGCAGGAACGATGTGCCTGGCCGCGAGATTCTCCCATCCCGTTGCGCTGGAAAATTAACACAGCAGGGTGGGAGAATCGCCCCTGTTAAATCTGACAGAGTAAATCTTAGAATATAACAGTGGGTGGTTTTGACTTTGCAAGGAATATTTGCTCAGTGCTTCAAGTCAGTGTGGAAGGAGTTGAAAGGTATTTTGTGTCATTTCAGAAAATTGCCACAAAACTGCAATTGCCAAAAGATTATTGAATTATTTTATGACAGAATGTGTTTGTGGAGAAGACTGTGGAAGTTTCTTCATGTTTTTCAAATGTACAATCTGGTGACTATGTTGCAGTTAAAATTAATGTTCTCAATGCCTATGAATTAGTGCCAGAGGCTTGTAGCCAGAAACGTTGACATTTAAGGAAGAAAGTGGAATTTGCTTGGAAAAAAGGAAATGATCTTAGACAGGTGGTATATAGTTATGAAAGTTTAACAAGGTTTTGAAAACCTTCGAGAGGTGGTGCTAATGGAAATAATGTCCACCTGGAAGATCATTATATTTCTACGATAAGAATAGCTGCAAAAGATGAGAGAAGCTGCAGCAATGATTGATCACTGTGCGTTATCTCACAAGCATGTGAGCAGAAAGCCATTGCTTGTGAACTCACACAAAAACTGGAGAAATAAGTGATCAGATCAAAGTGAGGAGAATAGCCTATGAATAGCAGATGCAAAAGGGACACTCTCAAAGGTGGTCGGCAGTCCACTCCACCTGTATGGTCCCAGTTTCAGCTACAGCATCCTTGCAGGAATTCCAGTCCCTTTCCTTCAGAGATTTAGTCTGGTCTCCATATACAGAAGTTTCCATGTAAACAGGGTTCCATCCATGCAATCTTCCTTATATAGTGCACATCTTTCCTTCCTTCTTTCTGTCTGTGTTCTCTTTGCGCCACACAACCTCCGTATTTTAACTTCCTTCCTGTTGCCTCCAGGTCACATGGACCAGTATTGATTACCCAAAATTTATAACTGATCCTTTTCAAACATTTTTTTTTAAATTGCAGACTCCCATTACAGATTCCAAAAATATGTTAAGTAATGACAAATTTTCCTTACTGTTGCTGTTACAAAGGTCATCACAGCTCAATGGACGTTTCTCCCCATGCCAACTAGATCACATGGACATGTCTCCGAGCCAGTTTTACTCTGAGTTAAAGGTACATTTCATAACATAACAACCTTGTAAAGTTCAATACCTATGACACCTCCCCTAAAAATGAAAAAGCTTTACTGTGGTAATTATTTATTCGATAAAAATTATCAAAACACAACATTTTAACATCTAACATATTACACATAGCACAGGTAACATTCTCCCTCTGTCACATTTCACCAATAAACATTCCGCCTTCGCAAAATAAAGTTTATCTTGTAACAAAACCAATTGAAGGCGGTAATTGGAATTTAAAGTCTCGGTTGTGTGAGTTCTTAGAGTAAAACTTTCTTGCAAATGGAAGTTTACTTTCTCACTGGATAATTCACCTTCTTTCAATCTCCACAAAGTTTTTAAAAATTTGTTTAAACATTGCGTCCTTGGTTTAAAAAATTGCACCTTAACTTTGTGTTCTTCATTTTGCTTTTTAGAATCTGTATTGAGGGCAGAACTGGAAATTCATGCCCATTGTCAATGGGCTTTTGACTGTACTCCAAGTTTTCCAGTCCTGCCCATGGCAATTTACTGGAGCAGTAAGGAGTCTCTGTGCCCTATCTCCACAGTCTAAAAATCCGATATGAGAGATAGTGATAGTGAATGCTCATTGGAAGGAACTTCATCAATACTGATGCCCCAAATCTGCACCTGAATCTAATTTGATATCCAGTCTCCATCTTACTCAGGTGTAGTGTTCTGCCTCCTCATGCTCCCCTTACTGATCATGCAGTTGTACCTTTTAGCTTCCTGCTACAGCAATTTGCACCAATTGCTTTAAGTTGATAGACAAATAACTGCCAATATCAGGTCGTTCTGTAGGTAACAAGATTGTCTAACTTATGTGACGCTACTGTGTCATTAAGAGGTGTATTTTAATCATGTTTCCCTGCAGTTCTTTTAAGAGGGCTGGGCCCTTTGCGATTGGTGTCGTATTGGCTATACCAGTATCTGTTATGGTTGCTGTAGCAGGATAATTGCAGAAATATTTATTTTTAATTTGGGCCTAATGCAATGTCCTGGAGTTTACGACCCTTTTGACATGGTTGGTTTGCGACTGAATGACAGGTCAAGGTCAGGGGCTTCCTTCACAGGGAAAATCCAGGAGTCACTTTCAGTTTAGTTGGAAGCTGTTTGGACTCCAGACTGAAAACAGTATTTGTCTCTCTCCCTGGTGTAGGAAATTCTTCTGGCCGCTGGCTGGTTAAAAGCTGTTTGGACTGTAGACTGGAAGCATGTTTTTTTTTGCCTCTCTGGAGTGAAAATTTTGCTGTCAGTGGTTTGCTGACTAAAAACTAGAGGCCAACAGTGGCTCCATCTCTACATCGAGGTGTGCTGGGAGCTCCAGGATGGGGAAGTCAGAGTTTCAATTCTCCATCCAAAGGACTATTTCACAGCGGGTGTTGCAAAGCTGCAAGATCCAGTATCATGTGGGCATACTTACTTTCGGTGCTAAGCCAAGAATGGGGGTACATGTTTGTAGGGATGCTTGTGTTGGAACAGTTTTTTTTTAGTTGTTAAGGTACATACAATCTCATGGCTGCTTTTTTTTCTTTTTTGTAATTGGTGAAAGTTATTGCTAATTGTCTTATTATACGTTAACTGTATTCTTAAATAAACTTTGTTTGATAAAAGCTCCCAGGTGGGTCATTTGAATCATACCTGAAGTGAAACATCTTGGGGGGGATTTTTCCCAAAAAGATTCTAAGTGTTGAATTCATGTGAAAACTGGAGTAATTCACATAGTTTTTTTCAGTGGGAGTTCAGAGAAGGATCTCCACACTCTGTGCACTGCAGGGGCCACCAGTGTGAATATCATTAAATTTCAGGGGGTGGGACCTATTCGCACTCGAGAGGCCGGCAGCATAGCGCTGAGCAGGCCACTGTGCATGTGCTGATCTGTCAGTGCCGGGATCGGCGCATGCGCAGGGGCCCCGCACTGATGGCCTCCTGCTTGCTGACCAGTGACCCCTGCATTGTCAGCACTCGGCACCCCCACCCACCCCGCGGCCTGATCGCTGGCCCCCTGACCATTCCCAGGCCCAGCCCCGACACCACACCTTCCGGCCTGCTGCGTTCTCCAGCCTCCCTCACCGATTCCCCCCGCCCAACGGTAACCCCCCACAGTGCCGTCCCCCCAGCCCACCCCGATCACTGGCCTCCCTCCTTCCCCCGCCGATCCCTATGCAGAGTGGCCACCAATCACCCCATATGCTCTGCTCCCTGGACACTGCCGCATGCATGGTGGGCTGTGCCAAGGTGCCCCCTGGGCATTGACTCTTTGTCCCTGCGGGGTGCCAGGGGGCACAGGCTAGCACTGCCAGGGTGTCAATGCCCAGGGGGCACGCCCCATCACCCGACCCTCTGAGGGAGCCCTAATTGCCCTCCCTTCACTCCAGCGGGGTCATGTCACTAGTTCCCCGTTAGAGGGGAGCTAATGTAATCCGCACTGGAGTGAACCACTCTGGCAGAGGGGAGATGCTAACGGAGACTTCAGTCCCGGGCCCGCTAATGACATTTAGATTATATTTAAATGGTCTTGGCACCTCCCTGCCGATTTCCGGCGCAGAGGAGATGCCACTGGAAATCCGGTGCTGGGAGACACAAGCTGGGCGAACGCTTGCACGAACCCCGCGAATCGGCCAATGCGAGAATCTCCCGGCCCGCAGCGCTAATAATGGGAGAATCATGGTCCTTATGCTTACTGAGCCAAAACTCAAAGTGCAAAACTCATGATCCAAGCAGTCTTCATAAAAAATCTTGGAGTTTCTGACCTGGATTATGACAATTATTTGAAGGTTCTTAGTTCTATGTCAGAGCTTGACTCAATCTATATTTAAACCTGAAAAGGATTTACCAGAACTTACCACATGTACCTGATTCACTACTCAGTCTTTGTCTCACTTGGGCGTGGTCTCCTGGCACTTGACCTCTGCTTATCATCAACCTTCTACTCATTCCAGTTTTTCTGGAAGGTTCTAAAATGGGGCCTGTTATTAATCTACCTACTTGTGACTAATAAATAAACTTTAACTTTAACTTTTAAATCTTTAATTATCGATGCTAACAATTTATTTGGCTAACTGTCTATAATATCCTGGTTTCTCTCTCTCACTTTTCTTAAATAGAAGAATGACATGTGCAAAATTTCACCCGAAAGGAATAGCTGCGGAACCGTGAGGATTTTGGAAGGTTCCGGCATCTGCCAAGTTCTCACTTACTTCCTTTTCAACCTAACATGGAAGCTCTGACACTGGGGATCTGACACTCTTTAGTGCCGTTATAATCTTCATTACTGCTATTTTGCTTACTTTAATTTTGGTGAGACCCCCATTATTGATTAGGTATTAGTTTCCTTGGGATGTCCAACTTGCTATCTTCTCCCTCTGCTGTAAATACTGTTGCAAAGTAATTATTCATCTGCCACTTCCTTATTTTGGTTTTAAAAAGCAGGGATAGAAATTTTTTTTTTGAAATTGCTACGTTCAAAAAATGATTTCAGGAAAGCAGGAATTGTTGAATGTTGTTAAGCATAAGGCGTAAGTGTTGCAACAAAGACCAATGATTCACTTTGAAATTATTCTGAGTGACAAAGGAACATGGGAAAGCAGCCAAAAATAATGAAAGAATATTATTATGTAGAACGTCTGAAACACACACCCAGCTTTCACTTGAGCGGTAGTCACAAGCTCTTGATAAGTAGACATGTTCATCTATAATTATTGTTTCAAAGAATCTGAATGAACAATCAACAAAGTACAACAGACCCTCCCCCCACTGTTAGCACTTTAATGTGAATCAGAAGTCTAGGCGGAGAGGGCATTGTCTCAGAGTAAGAGGCCTGAGCATGAGAAGTTTCACTACTAGTTGTGTATACTAGAATTCTCCAATGCAGAGAATTGTGGATGCTTAGCTATTGACTATGTTCAAGACTGAGTTTGATTAATATATGGACACTGTGGGAATCGAGCAATACAGGGATTGGATTGGAGAGAAGAGGGGAGGTTAAAGGTCAGCCAAAGGCTTAGTCATTGACAGAATGGGCTCAGGGGCACACAAGGTCAACACTTGCTCTTATATCTCACCTTATTAAAGCAGTTCCCGGCAGCACAGTGACATGACATTCATGTCACACCAGGGCCAGCTAATGACCATCTCCAACAAGAAAAACTTTTAACATGCTGGGTGAGATCTTGAGTCCCTGTTAGCTGTTAACGGGGACGGTGATGCGGACGGGAAATTCAGTGAGAATCGGGAAACTTAATTCTCGCTGGCAAGGTTGCGATTTCCGATTATCAAGCCCCCTCGCTGGTGACGTAACGGGAAATCCTCCGTGGAAGACTGGGAACCTCATTCTAATAAATCACATTAGCAAGCGGTCCCTCCGGGACTCCCCCCGCCCCCCCCCCCTCAACCCCACTCCCCGCCTCATTGAATATTCAGTGGGCACCGGCATGACGTCAAGCTGGTACAGTTATCAACAACTCTATAAAAATGAGAATCTGGTGACCTCACCTCCAAAGAGGATATCAGAGCGCCATTACGTTCCAGGGTGCAGTTGCAGAGGGGACAATGCAAAGGACATGGGCACCCAGATGAACTCATCTCTGGGCTGGGGGAATGGGATGGGGTGTTCAGTAATGGTATCTCATGGTGACAGGTCGCTCACAGGCTTTACCCTCCCTCCATGTCAGGGTGCCTCTAGGTTTAAAGGGGTCTGGTGGCTCTTTTGCAGGCAGCGCTTCCTGTGTCTTACTTGTTGGGTCCTTGATGATATAAACTCAGAGGGATTGCCCTTCCAGAGGGGGAATTGGAAACTGGGTCAATTCAGAGGGTCAGCACTGGGGGCGACTCTGAGGTTCTTGGAGGGGAGTCCCATGAGACGCCAGGTTGCATGGGCAGAGTGAGGGACTCTGACAAGGGTTAGCTCCCTGCCCCAAGAGGCCTGAAGAGCCTCTCACTGGGGGAGGGGGAGGCCGACTGCGGTGAGAATGTATCCCCACACTCAGGTATGAGTTGTATGGAAGCTCCAGGCCACTGGTTGTGGAGGGGTGACTGTCAGGGAGTTGTGTAAGGGGGGACAGACTGTTCCAGATGGAAGGTTAGTCTAATCCACAGCCCTTGTGAGCTGGGGAAACGAGGCTGCCTTCTAAGGTTGACTTAATTGCAGTCTTCACCTGAATCAGGTGTGCATCGCCTGCCACACGGGGAAGCCAGTTGCCTGATCAGCTCTCTGGCCCTTCCTTGGTGAGTCAATTGTGCCAATTAGGTCAGCATTGCAATGCATGTGTGCCACTGATCGACACCTAGATTTTAACCCTTTGGAAGCATAGCCCCTCCCAGAGGGCTGGTCTGTTGAATGCCTTCCTGTCTCTTGGCCAGGAGAAGGCATTCGACAGTGTAGATCACAAGTATGCATTCGGAACTCTGCAGGCATGTGGGTTCAGGACGCACTTTGTCACCCGGATCCGCTGCTGTGGAGTGTCACATTAAGGTTAACAGGTCCTTGATGGTGCCACTTTGCATTGGGAGAGGAGTATGGCAGGGCTGCCCCTTGTCTGGCCAACTGTATTCTATCTGCGTGGAGCCTTTCCTGCACCTCTTGCACCTCCAGGCCAGGTGCTGGTGTGACTTTGCACCCAGGTGGTGACCTTCCACCTTCAGACCCTGCAGCAATGCCTCTATGTCGAGCCCCCTCCTCGATGGTGCTCCCTGGTGATGCATTTCTTTCACCAGGTGCACGGCCTGACTTATGACGTGCAGCTCCTGTTCATAGACCTGAGGGGTCTTTGTGACTCCTTGCCGGCGTTGCCTGTCTCTTATCAGGACGTGCTTAAAGTGTGGGACACGGTCGCCTCGCGCCGTAGCGCTCCCCTGTCTGGAGTAGCGGCTGTCATCAGGGAGCCACTGCTCAGGAATCCGCTCTTCCACCAGCTCCATGTCAGGTGGCTGGCAGAGCGATGGGCTGTGGCTGCCGGGGTGACCAGGGTCAGGGACGTGCAGGATGATGGAGGAATGGGCAGGATGATGCCCCACCATTTGACTCAGCGTGTGGCAGTGAACATCCGGCTTGTGATCGATGCCATCCACGACCTCAAAACGGTCATGCTTGGACCCGATGTCACACGTGGTCTCGAGGAGATGCAGCTGTGTGGCGGAATTCTGTCCGAGCGTACCCCGTGCTCAGATGGAATTTTACATTGGCCCCAAGCCCCCCCCACCGCCCAGTGGCTGAAGCCCCGCAGTCAGAGCCACTTCACTAAATTCCCTCTGTGGCCTTTGCATGGAGGGGTTTTGTATATGGGCTGCTGCTGCACACCTTCCACTTCTGTGCCCTCGCCCATCGCCCGGACAGACCATAGCAAACCTTGTTGCTGTCCAGCGGCAGTGGTCCCCAGTGGAGATCTCTCTACAGAAGGGTCCTGCCCCTTAACATTGGGGACCTGGAGTGGAGAGTGTTGCACACAGCATTCCCACACAATCAGGCTGCGCCGATTCACCGACTCCCAACAAACCTGCCCTTTTTGCGAACTTGTGGCGTGCGTGGACCATGTTTATTTGGGGTATTTTAGACTGCACTCACTCTTTTAGTTATTTGCAAAATCCTTTGTTACAGTTTTGTTTGCACTTCAGCCCTAACTGAAATTTCTATTGTGTCTTTTCTCATTTTAGATGCTGGATGACCTTCTGTGTATTTTCAATGGCATTTCTTCAGGAATCTGCTGTTATTTACTTTCTTT
Source organism: Mustelus asterias (assembly GCF_964213995.1). Lineage (NCBI taxonomy): Eukaryota > Metazoa > Chordata > Chondrichthyes > Carcharhiniformes > Triakidae > Mustelus > Mustelus asterias. The sequence goes on along the minus strand of NC_135818.1, from coordinate 54,379,689 downwards.
TCCATCAGCTACTGGACTAAAAATGTTCCTTTATCAATTACAATTTCATAAACAACGGAACAGATTGTCATAAGTTCTCAGCTGATAATTCAAACACAGCTGGTCTGACTGATTCATTCCTGTTATTCTCTGCTGCCTACTGGGCAGAGCACTGTATATTCTCTCAGTGCACCACCTGCTGGTAAAGAGAAAAATGATGTGGAAATGCTGGCGTTGGACGGGGGTAAACACAGTAAGAGTTTTAACAACACCAGGTTAAAGTCCAACAGGTTTATTTGATAGCAAATGCCATTAACTTTCGGAGCGCTGCTCCTTCATCAGATGGAGTGGATATCTGCTCTCAAACAGGGCATACTGAGACAAAAAAATCAAGTTACAGAATACTGATTAGAATGCGAATCTTTACAGCTAATCAGGTCTTAAAGATACAGACAATGTGAGAGGAGGGAGCATTAGGTACAGGTTAAAGAAATGTGTATTGTCTCCAGACAGGACAGCCAGTGAGATTCTGCAAGTCCAGGAGGCAAGCTGTGGGGGTTACCGCTAGTGTGACATGAACCCAAGATCCTGGTTGAGGCCGTCCTCATGTGTGCGGAACTTGGCTATCAGTTTCTGCTCAGCGACTCTGCGCTGTCGTGTGTCGTGAAGGCCGCCTTGGAGAATGCTTACCCGAAGATCAGAGGCTGAATGCCCGTGACCGCTGAAGTGTTCCCCAACAGGAAGAGAACAGTCTTGCCTGGTGATTGTCGAGCGGTGTTCATTCATCCGTGGTCGTAGCATCTGCATGGTTTCCCCAAGGTACCATGCCTCGGGACATCCTTTCCTGCAGTGTATCAGGTAGACAACGTTGGCTGAGTTGCAAGAGTAGGTACCGTGTACCTGGTGGATGGTGTTCTCTCGTGAGATGATGGCATCCATGTCGATGATCCGGCACGTCTTGCAGAGGTTGCTGTGGCAGGGTTGTGTGGTGTCGTGGTCACTGTTCTCCTGAAGGCTGGGTAGTTTGCTGCGGACAATGGTCTATTTGAGGTTGTGCAGTTGTTTGAAGGCAAGAAGTGGGGATATTTAAAGAGAAAAATATCAGCTCTCAATCCACGTAAAGGCAAAAATCAAACTTGTATTCCTGGTATATTGTGATTTATCATATCCTCAGGTCATCCCAAAGCAAGTAGGAATTCTGACATGCAAACAGCATTATGCACAGTAATGACTTGCATCTCAGGAACAGTTTTAACATGGGAAACCAGCCGTCTGCGGTTTAGAGGCGAATTTAAATTGAATGTTCAACCCCAAGCAGGAGCTATTGGAAAGGTCACCTGCAGCTGGGTTAGAGAGGTGTTAAAAAAGGCCTTAAAGGGGGGAGAGGGAAGAGAGAATCAGACCTAGGCAACTGGCGGCACAGCCATCAATTGATGGAGAATGGCTACGATTACCTTCGAGGTTCGACTCAGAGCTATGGGGAGCTCGGGTGGGGAGAAGGGGGCTTGGTGCTGGGGAAGATTAAAGGGAGGGAAAGTTGGAGATGGGTGTGGTGATCAGTCAGGCAGGTGCGAGGGGTGGCGATCAGTCCAGGTGGAGGGGGGGAGATGGGTGTGGTGATCAGTCGGGCAGGTGCGGGGAGATGGCGATCAGTCTAGGTTGGGGTGGGGGGGGGGTGGGGGAGAGGAGTGGCGTTCGGATGGGGGGGTTTTTGACCGCAATTGGTCCAGCGGGTCGGGATGGGTCTGGGCGGGTGTGGCAATCATCCGTGAGACCCCGCAATGGCAGGGGGAAGTGATCGCCCAGAAGGCCAGCGACAGCTGGGGAAGACAGTGACAGGTTTCTGGAAATCTGCAGACACGCAATTGCGCACTCTGCTGCTATCAGCCGGCTTTTGGGTGATTTAGACCCCACCCATTCCCCCTGATAGGAGAATCCAAGTTTGCCTGATGTTTTTTGACTAAGTCTATGTCACCTACCAATGCTGCCTCACAGCACCAGGGACCTGGGTTCGATTCTGGCCTCGGGTCACTGTCTGTGTGGAATTTGCATGTTCTCCCCGTGTCTGCGTGGGTTTCCTCCGGGTGCTCCGGTTTCCTCCACATTCCAAAGATGTGCGGGTTAAATTGATTGGCCATGCTAAATTGCCCCTTAGCGTTAGGATGATTAGAAGGGTAAATACGTGGGATTACAGGGATAGGGCCTGGGTGGGATCGTTATTGGTGCAGGCTCGATGGGCCAAATGGCTTCCTTCTGCATTGCAGGGATTCTTTGGTTCTAAGTCAGGTAAGATTCGATGTTTAAGCCTCCCGAAAAAAGGCACGATTTTCCCCCGTTTTCACGCTCATTCAGGACTTAGACTCTTTTTGGTAAGATCGCCCCCAATTAACAGTAATTAGCAGTAAGTAACAGTGACTAACAGTAGGAGGGGAAAGTGTAACTTTAAAACTTGAACAGACTTCTCACCAGATTTCTCAGACTAGGACATGAAGTGATGTCTCTGAAAACATGGATAACAGGTAAAAACATAATCCCTCATCACCTTTATAGAAACATCACTCTCTCCACCTCTCTCTACTTGCATCTTTCACTTCACATCTCTTTCTACATCTCTCTACATCTCTCCCTCTACCAAAATGGCTTCTCGAGACCCCTTTTCTATGGCCTTAAAAATGTTGAAAGCCCACCTTCACCAATTGTTGGAAAATAGCCAATTGGTCTATAACTTATCAATAATGAATAAGTGATTTTGAGCTAATTACGCATGTTGTCTCAGCTCTAAGACAATGCTTCTTCTACCTCTTCTCTTGAGGTAGCCTGAGTGTTGATTAGTAATTGGTTAACATAGCTATCTGTCATTTAAAGTTGAGACATCTTGAACAGGAGACTATTCATTCCCTCCAGTCAAGGTTAACAAGTCATGTTATCTTCTTTCCTGTCAATCTGAGAAGGGCACAATCTTATAATTCCCACTGCATTTTAAGAATCTGCATTAACAATTAAGTGTAAATAATATGTTTATAATCATAAGTTTTAAGCTTGTGTGTTCCAAATTACATTTCCAGCCTTCCTAACATATCTATTAATAAATGCTTAAAACCATTAATTCAAACTACAAAATGATAGTCTTTTTTTACTAGTGTCACAAGTAGGTTTACACTGCAATGACGTTACTGTGAAAATCCCCTAGTGGCCACACTCCGGCGCTTGTTCGGGTACACTGATGGAGAGTTTAGTATGGCCAATGCACCTAACCAGCACGTCCTTCAGAGTGTGGGAGGAAACCCATGCAGACATGGGGAGAACGTACAGACTCCACACAGACTGCGACCCAAGCCGGGATTCAAACCCAGGTCCCTAGCACTGTGAGGCAGCAGTGCCAACCACTGTGCCACCATCACACTAAAATTAGTGATTTTGAAATGACCAACAGTGGGTCAGTGATGTTGGGCATCTTTTCAATATGGCGCTCGGATATGATGGTGGACTATGTGCCATTTGGCCTGCCCTGTCACTGAATACAGTGCAGAACATCCAGTTACATGATTAATGAGGTCGGGACCGGAAGATATGACATGTTTCCCCGCCGGCCTTCACAGCGGGAAACACTCCACATTCCCACTCCCGGCACTGGATTTAGTCCCAGGTGGGAGAATCCTGTCCTTAGATTATCTTTAAATGAAATTCTATTTCTGTCCACACGAGCATTAGAAATTCATTGTGTTGTCTTCCAGAAAAGAGAGCCTTCCCTCAACTGGCAAATATGTAAATTATGCTGATGTTTATATTCACCTTTTAGAATGTTTAAGGTAGGCCACATAGACAGCAAAATCTAGAATATAGTTTGAAAATAGCTGGACAGATTTCTGTCTGCGTTCGGTACCCATGTCTCTGATTTCTACCCCATAGCTGAAACAACAAGCTGACAGATCTCAGAGAATGATGGTGAACTAGTTTTAATTGTTTGATTTTTCAATGGTTTTAATCTTCCCCAAATGGGGGCAAAGTGAAGGAAGAATGGGTTCCACAGATTATAACACCATAAGACATAGGAGCAGAATTAGGCCACTCGGCCCATCGAGTCTGCTCCGCCATTCAATCATGGCTGATATTTTTCTCATCCCCATTCTCCTGCCTTTTCCCCATAACCCCTGATCCCCTTATTAATCAAGAATCTATCTATCTCGATCTTAAAGACACTCAATGACCTGGCCTCCACAGCCTTCTGCGGCAAAGAGTTTCACAGATTCACCACTCTCTGGCCGAGGAAATTCCTCCTCACCTCTGTTTTAAAGGATCGTCCCTTTAGTCTGAGGTTGTGCCCTCTAATTCTAGTTTTTCCTACTTGTGGAAACATCCTCTCCACGTCCACTCTATCCAGGCCTCGCAGTGTCCCGTAAGTTTCAGTAAGATCCCCCCACCCTCATCCTTCTAAACTCCAACGAGTGCAGATCCAGAGTCCTCAACCGTTCCTCATATGACAAGCTCTTCATTCCAGGGATCATTCTTGTGACTGTCCTCTGGACCCTTTCCAAGGCCAGCACATCCTTCCTTAGATATGAGGCCCAAAATTGTTCACAATACTCCAAATGGGGTCTGACCAGAGCCTTTATACAGCCTCAGAAGTACATTCCCATTCTTGGATTCTAGCCCACTCGACATGAGTAGGTACTAATCCTTTGCTCTTATTTCACACCTAATTAGTACTACACATAAATGTCTATGTTTTATCTGGTGTTAACCTCTGCCTGCATCAAATGTAAATCTCATGCAAGTGAAATTCGAGACTTCAATAATCGAATTTCCTCAAATAGCATGAAGTTTATTTATTAGTGTCACAAGTAGGCTTCCATTAACAGGGAGATGATGGTCTAGTGATGTTACTGCTAGATTATTAATTCAGAAGCTCAGCTGATGTTCTGGGGCCCAGCATGGCAGGTGGTGGAATTTGAATTCAATGAAAAATATCTGGAATTAAGAATCTTCTGATGTCCATGGGACCATTATCGATTGTCAGAAAAACCCATCCGGTTCACTAATGTCCTTTAGGGAAGGAAATCTGACATCCTTACCTGGTCTGATCTACATGTGACTCCAGACCCACAGCAATGTGGTTGACTCTCAGTGCCCAAGGGCAACTAGGGATGGGCAATGAATGTTGTAAGGAGTCCAACAGGTTTATTTGGTAGCAAACGCCACCTTTAACCTGGACTTTAACCTGGTGTTGTTAGACTCCTTATTGTGTTTACCCTAGTCCAACGTCGGCATCTCCACATCAATGAATGTTGGCCAGCCAGCGATGCCCGTGTCCCACGAATGAATTTTTAAAAAATACACAGTGAAGTTACTGTGAAAATCCCCGAGTCGCTACACTGAGGGAGAATTTAGCATGGCCAATGCATCTAACCAGCACATCTTTCAGACTGTGGGAGGAAACCAGAGCACCCGGAGGGAATCTACGCAGACACGGGGAGAATGTGCAGACTCCACACAGACTGGGAATTGAACCTGGGTCCCTCGCACTGTGAGGCAGCAGTGCTAACCACTGTGCCACTGTGATCAGGGATAATCTGCTCCCAAAATAGCTGGCCAGCTGTCTTAATGGGGGGGCGGGGAGGGGGGGAAGGGGGGTGGACTTCCATTTTTGCCCTTTTGATGTAAAATGTGGTTTTAGTGCTATTGTTGTACTTGTTGCAGAATACCGTTAGTATTTTATACCTGGTGATTGAGATCATTCTTCAAACTGTGAGAGCTGCCCTTGTGACATGTTTTATTCAGGGGCAGAAAGGGGGAACAAACACAAACCCTCCCTTGGCAGCTGCTAATGCCAATCGCTCAGCTGTTATCCACAAATAACTGTTCCCTTTAAACAGAGTAGGAAATCTCCATTCCTCATGGCCAATATATCAAATAGATAGAAAGATGGTCTCACTGTCAAACTAGAATCCTCCTCATATTCCTGCTGCACAATTTTATAAAGCACGCTTGATATCCTTTGGTATTATGGTACTGCTGACTTGGCCAATAGCTGCAAAGCAGGCAGTAAAGGTGTTCAGGCTGCTGATTAGTCTCTGTCACTGCAACTCAGTCAATAAGGACATTTTGACGCAACTTTGTTTCATTGAACAAGAGCAAGTGTCAATTTACTACATTTTACATACCAACACAGAGCAGAAATAGGCCATTCAGCCCCTCGGGCCTGCTCCATCATTTAATAAAATCATGGCTGATCTGATAGTAACTTCAAATCTATATCCTGCCCACTCCCATAATCTATCACCTCCATGCTTCCCAAGAATCTATCCACCCCTGCCTTAAAAATATCCAAAGGCTGTTTCCATCACCTTTTCAGGAAGAGAGTTCCAAAGACTCATGACACTCTGAGGGAAGCATTTTCCCCTCATCACCATTTTAAATGGGGAACCCCTTATTTTTAAACAGTGAACCCCTAGTTCTAGTTTCTCCCACAAGAGAAAACATCCACTCCACATCCACCCGGTCAACAACCTTCAGGATATGTTTCCATCAAGTCGCCTCTTACTCTTCTAAACTCCAATAAATACTTAGAAACCCTAATGCACAGAAAGAGGCCATTCGGCCCATCGAGTCTGCACCGACCACAATCCCACCCAGACCCTACCCCCATATCCCTACATATTTTACCCACTAATCCCTCTAACCTACGCATCCCAGGACACTAAGGGCAATTTTAGCATGGCCAATCATACAAGCCTAGTCTATCTAACCTTTCCTCATAAGACAACTCACCCTTTTCAAGTATTTGACTGGTAAACCTTCTCTGAACTGCTTCCAACACATTTCTCATTGTTTCTTAAATGAGGCAAGCAATATTACACACAGCACTCGAAACGTGTTCTCACTCATGTCCTTTACGACTGAAGCATAACCACACTTCTTTTGTATTTAATTCCCCTCACAATAAACGATAACATTCTATTAGCTTTCTTAATTACTTGCTGTACCTCTGCTGTACCTTGTGTGATGCATGCGCTAGGACATCCAGATCCCTCTGCATCAGAGCTCTGCAATCTCTCCCCATTTAGATTATATGCTTCTTTTGCATTCTTCCTGCCAAAATGGATAATTTCACGTTTTCCCACATTATACTTCATCAATTTGCCAGGTCTTTGTCCACTCACTTAATCTATCTATATCTTGTTGGTAGCCTCCTTATGTCTTCTTCACAACTTACTTTCCTATCTTTCTTGGTGTCATCCGCAAATTTGGCAGCCAACCCCTCTATCCCCTCATCCCTGAATCACTCATTACATTTTGCTAAACTGAAAAATACCCATTTGTACCTACTCTCTGCTTCCTGGTAGCCAGCCAATCTTCTACCCATGCCACTTTTCCTCTGTTGGCTGCATAAAAATACAGAACAGAAAGAGGCTCTTTGGCCCATCAGCTCTCATCCATGCCCATCCTGCCATCCAGCTCAAGAAGAGTAGCAGCCAGTTGAACACTTCCCACAATCTGTGGACTGCAGTAGAGTGCCCACTTGATGCCCATAACTTGCCAGATACATTCATATGAGACCCAATTTACACACAACCCTATGAAAGGGAGGGGAGTGGCAGTGGCAAATCAGGCTTCAGAGAATTGATCCCCTATAAGGAGCAGGCCATTCAGCACATAGGATACTATTGGCTTGAACAGTGGAAGATGATGGACGGTGCAGACTGCAGGTTGACTACATTTATGTCAGTTACCAGAATTCCCTGTAAATCTGAGGATATGATGTGGAGATGCCGGCGTTGGACTGGGGTAAACACAGTAAGAAGTCTCACAACACCAGGTTAAAGTCCAACAGGTTTATTTGGTAGCAAAGGCCACTAGCTTTCGGAGCGCTCGCTGCTCCTTCGTCAGGTGAGTGGGATTTCAGTTCACAAACAGGGCATATAAAGACACAAATTCAATTTACAAAATACTGGTTGGAATGCGAGTCTTTACGGGTAATCAAGTCTTAAAGGTACAGACAATGTGAGTGGAGAGAGGGTTAAGCACAGGTTAAAGAGATGTGTATTGTCTCCAGCCGGGACAATTAGTGAGATTTTGCAAGCCCAAGCAAGTTGTGGGGATTACAGATAGTGTGACATGAACCCAAGATTCCGGTTTAGGCCGTCCTCATGTGTGCGGAACTTGGCTATCAGTCTCTGCTCAGCGACTCTGCGCTGTCGTGTGTTGTGAAGGCTGCCTTGGAGAACGCTGACATCTTGACTTCTTTGGACTGTGGGAGGAAACCGGAGCAAACCCACGCAGACACGAGGAGAATGTGCAAACTCCACACAGACAGTGACCCGAGCCGGGATTCGAACCCAGGTCCCTGGAGCTGTGAAGCAGCAGTGTTATCCACTGTGCTACCGTGCCGCCCTTGTTGAGAAGTAAATTTCAAGTACATAGATGACCTTGTTGATCCTTAAGAGGCCCTACTCCCTCCCTTGTTACTCTTTTGCCCTTTATGTATTTGTAGAAGCTCTTTGGATTCTCCTTTGCCTTATCTGCCAAAACAATTTCGTGTCCCCTTTTTGCCCTCCTGATTTCTCTCTTAACTCTACTCCTACACCCCCTATACTCTTCAAGAGATTCACTCTATCATCCAATAAGACATTCCTTAAAGCTTCCTGACCAAGATTTTCATCATCCGTCCTGATACCATCTTTGTTATGTGGTGTCAATTTTCTTTGAGAACACTCCTATGAAGCAACAAAGGACACTTTATTAGGGAATTAGCTAGTGTGTTTGAGGTTCTGCCACTGAGTGACAAGGCTGTTGGAGGAATGGGGAACAGATGGGGAACATCTGGAACAACCAGATGCTTGGTTTCAGTCAATCCCTTAGCCTGAAAAGCTTGATCTCCAACAACAACTTTCATTCACATAGTATCTTTATTGAACAAAATTTGATAGCCAGTTGCATATGCAGGTATTAGATCAGATGACTAAAAGATTTAACCCCAAAGGAAAAGAGAGGGACAGTGGCAGGAAGGTTTAAGGTAGAAATTCCAATATTTAAGGCCTCGATACCTGACCACTAATGACAGAACAATTAAAATTCGGAATGCTCAAGAGACCAGAATTGGAGAAGCGCAGAAATCTTGGAGGATTGCAGTCCAATGGAGGAGATTGCAGAGATAGGGAAGGATGAAGATTTAGAAGGATTTCAAAACAAGGATAAGACTTTAAAATTGAGAAGTGCCATATCAGAAGCTAATGTGGGTCAGTGAGCATAAGGGTGATAGGTGAGTGGGACTTGGTGCAAGTTAGGATCTGGGCAAGAGAGTTTCAGATGAGTTCAATGGAGAGACGAGTGCCTGGAAACTATGCTCTCTCTGACTATACTCTCTTTGACTATACCCTCTCTGGCGATGTTCTCTATCACGTGCAACGTTAGAGAATGTAATTAAACACAAAAATAAAGAGAAAGCAGGTCAGAGAGAGTATACAACTGATAAATAAAACTTGCTGTGAAACAATCTCCAAAAGCATTATGGAAATTGGACAAAGGGGCCAGGAGCTAGGCTCATTGGCAAGCACCTCTGTGATGTTATGTACATCGTATCATACCAAAACATTCACTTAATGAGCTGTTTTCCCATTTCTGAAAACAATTACAAAATCTTGATTGAGTAAAGACGTTCAAAGGTTACGTGCAGGGCAGCCTAGTTCAGGTCTAGTGGGAAAGGCTGCAACAATAGAGATTTCCTGTTTATTCTCAATTTCTGATGCAGGGCTGAAGATAAGACGATAAATGAATCAGCTCGGCTAAACTTTGTAAAAAGTGGCTTGAGAAGTAAATTTCATTACTGATGATTGACAATCTGAAAAGGCCTAGTGAGACCCCGACAGCACCAAGAGTGAATCAGAGAGAACTGCCGAGAATGCAAGAGGAGAAGGAAGAAGACCCAGGGAATTCTAGGGTCTTGTGCAGGGAGAGTTTGGACATGTCAGGAAGGGATGGGTGGGAGGCTCTGGGTGGGTAGGGTAGGAAGAAGGGTGGACCCTGCAGGAAGAAAGGTAGGGGATTCTATCTTGCAGTGGGTGGGGGAGGGGGGACGCTCTAATTGGCAAAGGGAAGTCCCCAAAGATCGAAACCACCCCCCCCACCCCCACTTCCCTCCCGCCTTTTGAAGAATTGACTTAAGTTTATTTGTTAGTCATAAGTAAGGCTTGCATTAACACTGCAATGAAGTTATTGTGAAATTCCCCTAGTCGCCACACTCTGGCACCTGTTTGGGTCAATGCACCTAACCAGCACGTCTTTCAGATTGTGGGAGGAAACAGGAGCACCCAGAGGAAACCCACGCAGACACGGGGAGAACGTGCAAACCCCACACAGACAGTGATCCAAGCCGGGAATCGAATCCGGGTCCCTGGCGCTGTGAGGCAGCAGCGCTAACCACTGTGCCACCGTGCCGCCCTGTAAAAAAATCAGGCTGCCCACTTATCCAACTGCTCACGCCAAACCTTTTACGTTGTGGGCAGTGTATCATCAAGGTCAATAGGCTCGATAACAAGCCTAATTTATTCTTAATAATTTACTTAAATATGATGGGCTGGCTGCCAACTTCATTGTCCACCCTATGGGGGTGAGTTCGGGGGTGGGTGGGAAGATGGTGGGGTGCGCACCCACCCTTTTCATGTACCCTCCCCCCGCCCCCGCCGGAAACACACCCAGTAGGGGCAAATTAAATGCAACCCAAGATGCAAAAATACCTAACATTCAGATTTCTCTGAGATCATAACCTAATTGCATATTCCATCTCAACTCACTGTAAGTCTGCTGAAACCATTTAATATTTGTGAACATTGGGGTGCACACTGTTAAGCCTTCTGAACCTGTGGCCTTTTCCAAGTGAAAAGTTGAGTACAACAGATGTTTTTACACTATTTATCAGATCATATGCAAAGCTTTTTAAATAGCGTACAATCAATGCCTTTTAACACCTACAAACTGGATTTTAAAATTTCTACTCATATAATGTAATTTCAAATGATATAATATAAACTTCAAATTATATCACAGAGGAGGAGGAATTTCTTCAGCCAGAGGGTGGTGAATCTATGGAATCCAATGCCACAGAAGGCTGTGGAGGCCGGGTCATTGAGTGCATTTAAGACAGAGATTGATAGGTTCTTGATTGGTAAGGGGATCAAAGGTTACGGTGAAAGGGTGGGAGAATGGGGTTGAGAAACTTATCAGCCATGATTGAATGGTGAAGTAGACTCAATGGACCGATGGTCTTATGTAGATTCATCTTTAAATGTACTGTTACAGAAATAAGGCAACAGTTACAGGAAAGTGCAGCACAATGCAACGGATCACAATGCTTTAACCATGTTCCCAATTATTTCTCCTAGTTCTGCATGAGAAATACTTTGCATTGCACAGGAATAGATTTATATGAATGTATGCAGCTTCTATTCATACAGCGCCTCTAATGTAGGTACACATCCCAAGGTGCTTAGGCGATGAAGGAGGTAGGTTTTAAGGAACATTTTAAGTGAGATGGAGCGACACAGAAGTTTAAGGATGGAATTCCAGCGCTTCAGGCCTAGACTGCTAAAAGCATAGCCGCTAATGATGGAACAATTAAAATCGAGGATGCTCACGAGGTCAGAATGTAAAAGCGCAGAGATCTTGGTGGGGGTTGAGAGGTCTGGAAGAATAACAGAGATAAGGATTTTAATTTTGATTTGATTTGATTTATTAGTGTCACATATTGATACAGTGAAAAGTATTGCTTCTTGCGTGCTATCCAGCCAAAGCATACCATTCATAGAGTACAGAGGAGAGAAGGAAAAGAAAGGATGCAGAAAGTCATGTTACAGCCATAGCTATGGTGCAGAGAAAGATCAACTTAATATATGGTAGGTCCATTCAAACGTCTGAAGACAGCAGGGAAGAAGTTGTTCTTGAGTCAGTTGATACGTGATCTCAGATTTTTATATCACAGGGAGGAGCCAACCCTCAGGCCATGGAGTATGGGGATGAATTTTGTGGGAATAATGGTGTTGAAGGCAGAGCTGTAGTCAATAAATAGGAGTCTGAACAAGGTAATGGAGAGATTTGAAAACAAGGATGATAATTTTAAAAATGAGGCCAGACCAGGTGCCAATATGGTTCAACAGGCATAGGAATGATGGGAGAACAGGATGTGGTGTGAGTTAGGCAGCACAGTTTAGGATGATCCCAAGTTTATGGAGAGTGGAAAATCGGAGGCTACCCAGAAAAAACACTGGATTTCTCAACTCTAGAGATAAAACAAAGCACAGATGAGGCTTTCAGCAGCAGGTAAGCTGAGACAGGAGCATAGATGGGTGATGGTGCAGAGTGGGACAGAGGTGGGCATTGTGATGGAGTAAATGTGGTATTCGGAAGTTTATCTTTGAGTCAAAAAGGACTCTAAGATCAGGAATGCTATGCTTTGGACTCAAACAATGTTCAAGGGGAGAGATTAAGTTTGGCAGCGCAGTTTTGCACTACATTAATTATCAAACAGTACCTACTTTGTTTTTCAAAATGAATTTCATTCAGCAAGAAATTGTTGCTTAGTTTATGTGTGGATGATGCCACCTGCAGTTGGAGATGTGTATGGATCAGCAGTTGCGAAGTGCATCCAAATGTATTACGGAGAGGCGTCTTTCACAGTCTTTGCAACCCATTCAGTTCTTCTAGCTGAATTTTCTGTGGTGTGCGTCTCATAAATCAGTACACATTACATTTTTATACAACAATATCTGTCTGTTTCGTTTTGGTACAGTGTGGTACACAAACCCGCTGATATTGTTACACTCATTTATGTGAAACCATGGCTGATATATTGAGAAATAACAATGGAAATGTGATGGTAAATGTTCTTTTCCAAATTCTGAAACGGGGCAATTTTCTCTGGGGAAACTACAGAAAATGCCCCAATTTACATAATTTTCAAATGTACAATAAGCTTGTGCTGCACCACTGAGAATGGAGGCCAATTAATCCCATTGTAAAAGCTGAAGTTACTGTGAAAATCCCCTGGTCGCCACACTCCGGCGCCTGTTCAGGTACATTGAGGGAGAATTTAGCATGGCCAACGCACCTAACCAGCACGTCTTTTAGACTGTGGGAGGAAACCGGAACACCCAGAGGAAAGCCACGCAAACACAGGGAGAACATGCAAATTCCACACAGACAGTGACCCAAGCCAGGGTCCCTAGCACTGTGAGGCAGCAGTGCTAACCATTGTGCCACCGTGCTACCCAAGTGAAGGGAAAACTTGGGCTACTACTCTGTCTATTTGATTAAAAACTCAGATAATGATTAACTAGTAGTACTATGTGGGTCACGTTTAAACTCAACATTTACCTCTTCGTAATATTGTAATGTCAAAGATGGATTTCACAAACATTCACAAGTATGAGTACATTTTTTAAAGTTTTATAGCAATATGTAAAGGTTGGAAAGTCTTACAATTGCATAGGTCATTGGTGAGACTGCACCTAGAGTACCATGTACAGTTTCAGTTACCTTACATAAGGAGGGATAGACTTGCACTGGAAACAGATCAAACAAATTCACTAGGCTGATCCTTGGGATGAAGTGGTTGTCTTATGAAGAAAGGTTGAATAGGTTGGACACATACTCATTGGAATTTGGAGTTTGCATGTTCACCCCGTGTCTGTGTGGGTTTCCTCTGGGTGCTCCGGTTTCCCCCCACAGTCCAAAGATGTGCGGGTTAGGTGGATTGGTCATGCTAAATTGCCCCTTAGTGTCAGAGGGAATAGCTAGATTAAATGGGTTATGGGATAGGGCCTGGATGGGATTGTGATCAGTGCAGACTTGATGGGCCGAATGGCCTCCTTCTGCACTGTAGCATTCCATGATTCTATGAATTTAGAAGAATGAGGGGCGGCACGGTAGCACAGTGGTTAGGGGCGGCACGGTAGCACAGTGGTTAGCACTGCTGCTTCACAGCTCCAGGGTCCCGGGTTCGATTCCCGGCTCAGGTCACTGTCTGTGTGGAGTTTGCACATTCTCCTCGTGTCTGCGTGGGTTTCCTCCGGGTGCTCCGGTTTCCTCCCACAGTCCAAAGATGTGCGGGTTTGGTTGATTGGCCAGGTTAAAAATTGCCCCTTAGAGTCCTGAGATGCGTAGGTTAGAGGGATTAGTGGGTAAATATGTGGGGGTAGGGCCTGGGTGGGATTGTGGTCGGTGCAGACTCGATGGGCTGAATGGCCTCCTTCTGCACTGTAGGGATTCTATGATATTCTATGAGAGGCAATCTTATTGAAACAGATAAGATTCTGAGGGGGGTCTTTACCCCTCCTGAGAGGATGATTCCCCTCCTGTGGGAATCTAGAACAGGGGGGGGGGGGCATGGTTTTAAAATACAGGGTTTCCAACTTAAAGTACATATTAAGAGAGAGTTTCTTCTCTCAGAGAGTCATTAACATTTGGAATTCTCTTTGTCATTGAGGAGTGGAGGTTGAATCATTAAATATATTCAAGGCTGAATTAGACAGGTTTCAATTGACAAGAGAGTCACGGGTTAAGGACAGGAGGCAGGAAAATGGAGTTAAGGCCAGAATCAGATCAGCCATGATCTTATTGAATGGCAGAGCAGGAACGAGAGGCTAAATAGTCTCCTCCTCCTCCTATTTCTGATATTCTCTTGCTAATGCTTTGATTTCCCAAAGTTTCCACATTTCAAATTGTGGCTGCTGTTAAACCATTAATGGGCAGATAGGGAAATTTTATAGAATTTTTAAAAACTTGGAGCAAAACAAACAATTTTCACAAAAGTTTTCAACACAACCAAACTGGAAGTTCCTCCGGTAGAGAGCAGTCCGTTACATATTAATTTAAATTCGCAATCTTAACTGCTGGAAATTAACAAGTTTAAAGTCCAGTTTTTCATTCTACTCAAGTCAATAAGCAATAGAAAATGACGTTGTACTCAGAAAATATGCAATTATTGTATTGTTTATTGTATTGAATTATTGTATTGAAATTTGTGTGGGCAATATGATTGCTTCAATTTTCTTATCTCAAATTGAACAGCCAGAATTGTTGAGTATGAAACAACATGCAGCAATGCAGGGCAACAAATTAATTGGCAAATGATTTCTTAAAACATTAGTAAAGTGTCTAAAATTACACACATTGTCATGAGCTGATGTAAATAAATTAATGATCTTCAACATGTTGTTTGCCATATGAAAGAAGTTACATTTTACATTAATTTTCCCAAATTAAACTGCTAACATGGGATTTAACAAAACAGGTATAATTTTTTTTAGACATTTTAATTCATTCTTAGATGTGGGCATTGTTGGCAAGGCCAGCATTTGTTCCCCACCCCTAATTGTCCTTGAAAAGATTTAGTTTTTTATTTTATTTATTAGTGTCACAAGTAGGCTTACATTAACTCTGCAATGACGTTACTGTGAAAATTCCCTAATCGCCACACTTCAGCACCTGTTCGGTGCCAGAGTATGGCGACTAGGGGATTTTCACATTCACATGAGGGAGAATTTAGCATGGCCAATGCACCTAACCAGCACATCTTTCAGACTGTGGGAGGAAACCAGAGCACCAGGGGGAAACCCATGCAGACACAGGGAGAACGTGCAAACTCC
This sequence comes from Mustelus asterias, assembly GCF_964213995.1. Classification (NCBI taxonomy): domain Eukaryota; kingdom Metazoa; phylum Chordata; class Chondrichthyes; order Carcharhiniformes; family Triakidae; genus Mustelus; species Mustelus asterias. Next base: position 54,364,072 of record NC_135818.1, on the reverse strand, counting down.
GCACAGACAGTGACCCAAGCCGGGAATTGAACCAAGGTCCCTGTGCTACCATGATGTGAACATATGATTAACAGTGAGGTTATCACAGCTCATTGTTATTCAGGAGTAAATGGGCAAGCAGTTTCTAGCCTCCCCACGTGCTCAGTTAAATGTGGAAATGCTGTCGGATTTGTCCTGCACCTTCACAAGCTCATCTATAAAACTGGCATTTGGGCTTATGAAAGGCACAAGGTTTTGGTACTTACCCACAAGATACCTTCTACACAAGAGTTAGGGTTTGTCTGTTCCGGCATAAGTACATTTTTTAATAGCATGGTAAGTCTTAATAACTAAAAAGGTAACCTTTCTGACTCTGAAAATATACTTTACAAATGTAGAGTTGAATTCATTCAGGTTTAACTTATTGTTGGAATTTTTTTTAAAAATAAAAATGATAAATTACGTCGCCACACTCCAGCGCCTCTTCAGGTACACTGAGGGAGAATTTAGCACAGCTAATGCACCTAACCAGCACGTCTTTCGGACTGTGGGAGGAAACCGGAACACCTAGAAGAAATCCACGCAGACACGGGGAGAATGTGCCGACTCCACACAGACAGTGACCCAAGCTGGGAATCGAACCCAAGTCCCTGGCACTGTGAGGCAGCAGTGCTAACCACTGTGCCACCGTGGTGGTGATTGGCCTGCCAGTGATACCCATGTACCATGAATGAAATTTTTTTTAAATCTTTGGAACCATTGCAGTCCAACTGGTGTATCCACAGCTCTGTTAGGAGTGAGTTCCAGGTTTTTGACCCAGCATGAAAGAACAGCAATATAGTTCCAATTCAGGATGATGTGTTGTTTGGAGGGACACTTGCATGTGGTGGTGTTCTTCTAAGTGGTAGAGGTCACAGGTTTGGAAGGTGCTGTCGAAAGAGTCTTGGAGGGTTGCTGCGATGCATTTTGTAGATAGTACACACTGCCCCTATGGTGCACCATTGATAGAGAGGTGAATGTTTAAGGTGGTAGTTCAGGTGCCGATCAAATGGGCTGCTTTTTCCTGGATGTGCGAGTTCCAATACAATCCTCACTTGTATCTTGTAGATACTGGACAGGTTTTGGGGTGTTAGGACTGTCGCCACATAAGCCCCAGCCTGTAACCTGCTCTTATAACCACATTGGTTACTTAGCTTGTCCAGATAAATATTTGAGTAATATCACTCCAGAGAATGTTAATAGAGATGGATTCAGTGCTGAAGATGCTGTTGAATGTCAAAATGACATGGTTAGATTCTTTCTTGTTGGAGATGGCCATTGCCCGGCACTTGTGTGGTGAGAATATTACTTGCCACTTCTCAGCCCATGCCTGAGTGTTGTCCAGGTCTTGTAACATGTGGACAAGGACTGCTTCAGTAAGTGAGGAGTTGCAAATGGTACTGTACAGTCTGGAAATATCAGTGAACATCCCCACTTCTGATGTGGAGAAGGTCATTGATGAAGCAGCTGAAAAGGTTTGGGTCTAGGACACTACCCTGCTCCTGCAGTGGTGTCCTAAGACTGGGATAATTGGCCTCAAACAACCACCGTAAAATGGAGGAATGAACAAGGTCAGTGAATGATGCAGGCTACAGATTTCGCCAGGAACACGAAGGGTATTTATTGACAAGGAAAATCTGTACAGAGACCGGCAGCATTCCACCCCCACTCCCAGCTGCCTTCCAGCAGCCCTCATCCCTACATGTCTATTACATACCGTCAGACTGTTTTCTACCTCAGAGAGGACTCCATCCCTGGGGTGATTATCCACTCTCAGTCCCAATTGGTCCATAAAGCCAGGTGTAAAAGTCCTCAGAGGCAGAAATCCCTTCACCAAAATCCTTGTATTTACAAGTCTGACAGCAGCATACAGAGTGCTTTCAGTTCGCAGTCTGCATTAGGTGTTCCAGAGGAACTGGCACTCCTGGTCAAGTACAAAGCAAGAGGCTCCCTGATTGGCCCATCCATTTGGCCCCTGATCAGGGATCTCTTTTAAGGTACCAACATAATAAACTAACTCAAATTAACTTAGGGACAAATTAAAAGGGGCAGCTCCCCAAAAGGAAGGGGGAACAGCCCGAACCAAAAACAAAGTCGAAAGGAAACTTAAAACATCAAACCAAGAGGTGATTATCAGGGTCGATAATACACCCCAGCCCCTGCGGCGCCCAGCGGTCACGGAAGGCGTCAACTGCGCCCGTGGACACCGCATGCTCCCTCTCCAGAAACACCTGGCTGCGAATGTAGCCGCGGTAGAGGGGCAGACAGTCAGGATGGACGTCCCCGTCGATCGCCCGCTGCCTGGACCTATTGATGGCGCGTCTGCCCCTGATCAGGGAGTTCATATTCTAACAGGCCCACCCCAATGGCCTGATTAAAGTCATTACACCAGGTGACCCTCTTCTGCTGTGTTGCCCTTAAAGAGACAATCACCATAATCACCACAGTCAGGTGACCTGCTCTGAATTCTTCCCAACAAGAATCTTGGGTATCTTGGTTGTGAAAGGATAAAGGTTGGTGCCCGTTTCATGCCAACTAATGCTACATTGTGCCCCTCTCCCTACCCCATGACCCTTCATACCCTCCATGCAAACCTATGCCCGCAAGTGCCTTATAATCCCTATGCCAACTCATGCTAACCCTTACCACTCACTCACCACCCTTAGCCCTTACACCCTACATGCCAACTCCGTATCCACCAAGGGCAGGAGATGAAATATACTATTGTTCTAATTACCTATTTCAGACTTCACTATGTTGAATAAAACATTCTCATTGATAAAAACCCAGTCAATATATTTAAGTACTTTCAAGCAATTAATCCCTTATAAAAACAAGCATTTGTATTCATAGCTCCATATGAAAGACAGCTAATCCTCCAGCTGGTGCAGTGCAATTTGCACAAACATCTCTGGAACATTAGCTCAGGCCTCCAGAATATTGGTTCAGTGACACAGCCAATATGCTACCGTATCCCAGTATAATCCTAAATTGGTAACACTCCCAATCTTGTTGCCAGAATGGGGAAGAATCAGGGAGAAGATGTGGGGTGGACAGACGTTATGCCTCTCAAATGGCTTGGGTCACTGGGTGGAGTCTATACATTCTCCCCGTGTCTGTGTGGGCTTCCTCCAGGTGTTCCGTTTCCCTCTCACAGTCCGAAAGACGTGCTGGTTAGGCGCATTGACCTGAACAGATGCTGAAGTGTGGCGACTCGGGGATTTTCACAGTAACTTCATTGCAGTGTTAATGTAAGCCTACTTGTGACATTAATAAATAAACTTAAACTTAGTGTCCAAAGATGTATAGGTTAGGGGGATTAGCAGGGTAAATACTTGGGACTGTGGGGTTAGGGCCTAGTTGGGATGCTCTGTTGGAGGGTCGGTGAAGACTCGATGGGCCGAACGGTTTCCTTCTGCACTGTAGGGATTCTATTCTATGATTCTATGGAGTTCCAGCAACTGCTTACTGAGGTGAATTTGTTTCAAAAACTAAACTCACCAGAGTAGAGTGAGGTGAGTATGTCAGAGTTGAATGGTGTTCACTAAGAGTTAAGAATGTGTGTGGGATAATTAGTGGAAGGGATAAAGTGACAGAGCAGGCGCATGGGATTACTCAAGCAGAAGGTAAACACTAGCTGGGTCATTTCCATGTAAAATCTGGCTGGCTGGAACTTGCAGACAAAGAGAGATTAGACAGATTGGTTCCCAAAGAAGAAAAGTATATGCATCTACAAAAGGAATAGCTTAGCATATAGATTCTGATATTTGCCTTTATTTGTGCAGTTGATAGCATAATAACAGTGGTAAATATATATCCCAGTATACATCGGCCCAGATCTTCTGGGAGGCAACAATCTCTGCTCGAACTTTTCAATGCCCCAATGCATTTCTTGCTGAGTCTTCAGGGCACAGCTTCTCCAGAAATATGGGGCTCAGCCTCCATCAGAGAGTATGGGAAGGAGGACAGGACACTCTTCCTTTTTAGGGCATTAGTTGCCGTATGGTAAGTTTAAATGTCCAGTATGAATGTCAGTGACTGGTTGAGTGGATGAATGAGTGAGTGGGTAGGGAGCGGTAGATGGGTGAGTGGGTGGGGGCGGCAGGTGTATGAGGTATATTAAGTGGATGAGGTGATAGCTGGGTAGGCTGGCAGGTAGTAGCTATTGTAGACACATCACTTAGTTTTGATGATGTTATCAGATTCAGAGGCAAGAAAGGCACACCCAGCCCGATTGACCCTGCAAAGCTCTCTTCACTAATATGCACTTTGGTGTAAAGAATTCCAAAGATTTACAACCCCTGGGTAGGTAACAGGTGGATGAGGCGTGTACGTGGGTAAGTTGGCAGGTGGTAAGTGGGTAGGTTGAGATTAGCCAATTTTTAAACAAAATTCAGCCAATAACCCCAAAATGCACAGATTAAAATCCGTCACTGTGCTGTTTTCTATAAATTGGAGGGAATTACATGGTGACCAGGTGAAAATGCACACCTCAGGGCAAGGCAGGGGTGAGCCAGGCTTTGTTGTGGGTTAGTGATCTCACTGCTGCCACTGTAAATGAATGCAACCTTTTTGACAGGTCAGTCAAAGTATTTGGCACAGGTCAATTAAACATGTCACCTTATTCCATTCCAATACTCCCCCAGGTAACTGACCATCCTGAGAATGTGATTCTTGATTGATAACCAAGTCTGTGAAGAAGAAATGGATCAGGCTTGTAAACAGACAGGACCAATGACTCTTGTTAGTTTGTGATGGTTAATTGTGTGGCTAGGGGTTTCTAGTCAAAGGTTTATATTGACAAACGTGTGTTTGGTTCATCGCGTAGTGTAAATCCAGCAAAGACTGCACAAAGTCAGTGATTTCCTTGGTTCATCAATTATTAATGTGTATTAAAAGTTAACCCAAGGAACCACATCTTGGATGTTTTTGATATATTATGAAAGGCATTGAGCTTTGTACATGACTGTGAATAGATAGCTTTGTGCCGATTACATTCATTTACTTGTTCCAAACTAAACAGACAGGGTGGATTCCGAGGGGGAGGCCAGAACTAGGGGTCATAGTTTGAGGATAAGGGGTAAACCTTTCAAGACTGAGATGAGGAGAAATTTCTTCACCCAAAGAGTGGTGTATCTGTGGAATTCACCACCAGAGAAAGTAGTTGAGGCCAAAAAGTTGTGTGATTTCAAGAAGAAATTAGACGAAGCTCTTGGAGTTAAAGAGATCAAGGGATATGGGACAGGAAACAAGATCAGGATATTGAATTTGGTGATCAGCCATGATATAGTGAATGGCAGAGCAGGCTCAAAGGGCCAAATGGCCTACTCCTGCTTCCATTTTCCATGTTTCTATGTAAATGAATTATTTGGTGAGTCATCACCTTAGTAAGAGACACTCTGTAGGAGGATGGGGCACATGGGTCCACCAGGATAATGGGCTTCTCAATGAAGCAACTGCATGCATGTGGCTCTGCACACCCCATCCCACCCCCCACACACACACGTTAATGGGGATACAGCATCTGTAAGAGCTCCCATTCAGTCCTCCTCCTCCCCTTTCTGAGCTCTCATAATCTGGAGAGTGTGGCCCATCACCATAAACATGGAGATCTTCCTGGGCCTCTACTGGAGAGAGCCCTCCTCAATGATCAAAGCAACAACATTTCTGCTTTAGGAAAACCAATGCTGTCTTCCACATGTTGCTGGTGGCTCCATAACTTTCACTGATACCCACTGACTTCGTGTGATGGGATGGTGGAAGGGAGTTGTGAGCCAAGTGTGGGGTAGGTAGCCCACCAGGCCACCCCTGGAATACTGTGTGCAGTTTTGGTGTCTTATCTGAGGAAGGAGGCTCTTGTTATAGAGGGAGTACAGAGAAGGTTTACCAGACTGATTTCTGGGATGGCAGGACTGATGTACGCGGAGAGATTGATTCGGTTAGGATTTCATTCACTGCAGTTCAGACGAATGAGGGGGGGAATCTCATAGAAACCTATAGAATTCTGACAGGATTAGACAGGGTAGATGCAAGGAGGATGTTCCCATATGTGGAGTGAGCCCAGAGCAAGGAGTCACAGTCTGAGGATACAGGGTAAACCTTATAGGACAGAGATGAGGTGAAATTCCTTCACCCAGAGAGTGGTCAGCCTGTGGAATTCACTACCACAGAAAGCAGTTGAGGCCAAAACATTAAGTGTTTTCAAGAAACAGTTAGATGTAGCACTTGGGGCGAAGGGGATCAAAGGATACGGGGGAAAGTGGAATCAGACCATGGATGATCGGCCATGATCATAATGAATGATGGAGCAGGCTTGAAGGGCCGAATGGCCTCCTCCTGCCCCCATTTTCTATGTCTCTACATTTTATAAGTAACCATCCTGTTGGCTCTCTTGAAGGCCTGAAGACAGTGGGAAGTACTGACTGTCACAGGATGAAAGCATCATGGGTATTGCCAGGGTAGTGGCCATTCACTGAGATAGATTTTGTGGTGTGGCCACACACCAACTGTACCTGGACAGAGTGGTAGCTCTCGTCATTACAGTATCACTCCCCTTTGACATGAGGAACCAGCAGAACATTTGATGGTGTCCTTCACCATCAAAGAAGGTCCCTTGGCAGACATGTCGTTTCGTCCTGGTTTTCCACAGGACAAATTGGAGGAAGTCACCTCTCCTTCTGTAGAGTGCCTCTGTGACTTCCGTCATACTCCTGGGAATGATGAATTATGACACGTTACTAAAGTCTCCAGCTCCCGCCTGAAAGGAACCAGTTGCATAGAACAAAAGAGCAGTGGAGATCTTCCCAGTCACTGAAGCTCATCTCCACACTGGTTTATCTTTTATGGGATGTGGGTTCTGCTGGCTAGGTGAGCGTTTGTTGCCCATCCCTAATTGCCACACCATTTCAGAGCAAAGTTAAGAGTCAACCACATTGCTGTGGGTCTGTCATCATATGTAGGCTAGACCAGGTAAGGACGGCAGATTTCCTTCCCCAAAGGGACATCATTGAACCTGATGGGTTTTTACAACAATCGACAATGGGTTCATGGTCACCATTGGTAAAACTAGCTTTTAATTCCAGGATTTATTCATTGACTTTAACCTCCACTAACTGCTATGGTGCAATTTAAATCCTTACCGCCAGTACATTAGCCTGGGCCTGTGGATTACTAGCCCATTACATTACCACAGTCACCCCTTTGAGGCTCCAGGTCATGGTGAAGGAGTTGGCGTAACTCCAACACCATCTCCTCAGGGAAGCATAACCACCTAACGCACTGCTCTTGGCCCATCCCAATGCCAGACTGGTACTCCCCACAGAACTCTCCCAGGACAGGGCCTTCAAAAGAGAGCCTACCTCACCGCCCTGCTCACAAAGGCTCACCTCTCTGCCTCCTCCACTGCATGTGCTGCTCATTTGGTGACCCAGTAGAACTGAAACCATAGCCCCTTTACCTATAGGCAAGGCAATGTTATCTTCTGAGAAAATGCTGGAAAATCTCAGCAGGTCTGGCAGCATCTGTAAGGATGGGCATGAGTCCTCCCCGTGTTCCACAGATCCTTTCACATGCCTCCAACATTCTGCCTCCAATTGGATACCCCTGCCGGGACAATTACCTGCCCTCGATCTTTTCATTGGGAACTGTCGACGGGACATTGGCCGTCTTAATTTTTCTACCCCCCTCACCCATTCCAACCTCTCTCCTTCTGAACTTTCCGCCCTTCGCTCCCTCAGGTCCAATCCTGACATTGTCGGCAGGTTTGATGACAAAGGGGATGCTGTTGTTGTCTGACCTCTACCTCGCAGAGGCTGAGCGCCAACTCTCAGATACTTCCTCCTACCTCCCCCTGCACCATGACCACATCACTGAACATCAAGCCATTATCTCCAACACCATCACCGACCTCACTTCCTCTGAATGCCTTCCCCCCACAACTTCCAACCTCATAATCTCCCAACCCCGGACAGCCCGCTTCTACCTACTCCTCAAAATCCACAAAAAGGACTGTCCCGGTAGGCCCCTTGTGTCAGCATGCTCCTGTCCCACTGAACTTATTTCCTCTTATTCTTACAGATGCTGCCAGACCTGCTGAGATTTTCCAGCATTTTCTCTTTTGTTTTCAGATTCCAGCATCCGCAGTCATTTGCTTTTATCCAATGTTGCCTTCTGCCTTCCTGAAGGGTTAGCAGAAACGTCCAATCTCACTGAAGAATTCATCATAGTGCTTCCACAACACAGGTAAATCAAAAGCACCATTTTAGTGGAGCTTTAAATAGCTCCAGTGTAGGACCTATTTTGCTTCCTACTGTATGTTGCTTAAGGAGCGAATGTGAAAGATGTTTTCTGTGCAATCTTTGGCCGATGTTAGTATCCATGCATTGCATAAGGCCGTGAATGGTAATGATCATCCACATTCAGTGATTGCGGCTGTATTCAGGGGCACACCCGACTGTGCTACACCAGTTAACCTCACACTTTGCGGCCTGAACAGGAAGTAGCCAGTACCACAATTCTGCAGGCAGGCACTGCTAGAAACACCACCATGCAAATGAACACCAGCGCCTTGGTGTTAATGATAACACATATTGATCTATTGCATAATATAGTTGGGTTTTTCTTTTGCTACTTAGGCATTCGCACCTGCCATTAGTTGCACAATATGTCTGTAAGTAACATATAAACTGTCAAAGGCAAGCAGCCCAAGTGCTTACCATCAAATGTATCTAAAGCTGGGGAACTGAAGCAGCATATGGGCATGGAGAGGGGAACACATAGGGCCCGATTTTACCATTTTCATTCGAAGTGCCGAATCTGGGCGTAATGCAGATCCGACTTGAAATCTGCTTTCAGGCGCCCCCATACGCACTCAGCCATCTCCAGTCCCATTCACGCTGTGGGTGGGACTTAGCGCGGCCGAAACGATCGGAGCTCTGAACTGCGCATGCGCAGTTTGAAAAAAATTTGAAAAAGCGCGTCCGTGTCAGATCGCTCCCGGGCCGCAGAAAGTGGAGAAAGCGGCCTGGGAGCGAAAAGCTGGAGCGATGGTGCACACACACACATCACTGTCCCCCTTATCCACCCACCCCACTACCCACACACATCACTGTCCCCCTTATCCACCCCCCACTATCCACACACATCACTGTCCCCCTTATCCACCCCCCCACTACCCAGACCGATCGCCACCCCTGCCCCCCTCCCCTCCCCTCCCCACCGATCGCCCACAGAGTGGCAGCAGACCCCCCTGCCCCCCGCCCCCCACCAGAGATCCATCTCCCCCACCACCACCAGAGATCCTTCTGCCCCCCACCACCAGAGATCCATCTGCCCCCCACCACCAGAGATCCATCTGTCCCCCCCCACCACCACCACAAGAGATCCATCTGCCCCTGCCCCCCCCCAAACCAGTGAGCGATCCCCCCCCCCCGAGAATGGTCTGGCCTCACCCACTTCCCCCTCACCATACAACGATCTGGCCTCACTCCCCCCGCTGCCCCCGACAACGAACAGGCTTCACTCCCCCCCCCCCCCCCCCGAGAATGGTCTGGCCTCACTCCCCCTCCCCTCCAGAGGAACATCTGACCCACCTCCTCCTCCCTCCCCACCAGACAACGATCAGCCCTCCCCCCCACCACCAGACAACGGTCAGCCCTCTTGCCCCCCCCCCCCCCGCCCCCGCCCCCGCCCCGCCTGAGATGCCTCCTCCTCCTACCCCCCCCCCACCCGCCTGAGATGCCTCCTCCTCCTACCCCCCCCCCAACCAGACAACGATCTGGCCTCACTCCCCCCCCCCCCCACCCACCCACCCAACCAGACAACGATCTGGCCTCACTCCCCCCCCCCCCCCCAGCCCGAGAATGATCTGACCCGCCTCCCTCCTCCCCCCCACCACTGATCTGAGTCAGAGAGCCGTTGGAAACACTGAACGCGCCCTTCAGAAGCTGGAGCGTCCATTTCAGACTTTTATTTAGCAGGTCCATTACGGCACGGTTCCGGATTGGCAAACGCAGATTGGTAAAGGAGGAAAGGCTGATAAAGTTGGGCGGGCAGTTCATTAATTCAATTTAAATGCATGCAAAGACTGTTCTCTTCCTGTTGGGGAGCACTTCAGCGGTCACGGGTATTCAGCCTCTGATCTTCGGGTAAGCGTTCTCCAAGGCGGCCTTCACGACACACGACAGCGCAGAGTCGCTGAGCAGAGACTGATAGCCAGGTTCCGCACACATGAGGACGGCCTCAACCGGGATCTTGGGTTCATGTCACACTATCTGTAACCCCCCACAACTTGCCTGGACCTGCAGAGTCTCACTGGCTGTCCTGTCTGGAGACAATGCACATCTCTTTAACCTGTGCTAATGCTCTCTCCACTCACATTGTCTGTACCTTTAAGACTTGATTAGCTGTAAAGACTCGCATTCCAATCATTATTCTGTAAATTGAGTTTGTGTCTTTATATGCCCTGTTTGCTGTTTATGAGCAGAACGCCAACGCATCTGACGAAGGAGCAGCGCTCCGAAAGCTCGTGGTGTTTGCTACCAAATAAACCTGTTGGACTTTAACCTGGTGTTGTTAGACTCCTTACTGTAATTAAGAAATAAACATTTTTAAGCAAGCAAATGAATACTTATGAAAAAATAAATCCACTGGTGGGAAGGATTATATGTTAATTTTTCATCTCTCTTTGCATATGCTAACTAACCTTCTGTGTAAGTCTAACATTCTTTTTTTATGTCTGCAGACCTACAGTATACTAATAGACAAGGGGCGATTTGCCCTATCGCCTAAGCTGAGGTTAGTAGACCTACCTACAACTCACAGGAACAGGAAGGGCTCGGGCAGTCAGTAAAGCTGTGTTGCAACCTTGATGCAGAGATGCATCAGGTGCCAGTTAACTCGACAGACGTGTAACTCCGGGGCGGAGGGAGAGCTGGAAATACCTAGCAGGTGAGGCAGCATCTGACCTGAAACCTGTGACTCAATCAATGCACGCAGCCCATTCTAACGTCAGAGCAAAAAAAAAATTGGCAACTGGTGGAAATCTGAAACAGGAAATGGTGGAAACACTCTGCGGGCCTGGAAGCATCTGTGGAGAGAGAGAATGTTCCAATATCAGGTCATCAACCTGAAAGGATCAGCTTCCCTTTGGCTGGCAGTGTTTGTGTCAGCAAATGCTCAAAGCTAAGAGGGGTTGGGCTGGGTGACGTGTGTAAAACTCCACAAGTGGAATGCTTTTCAATGTGAGACTGACTGCTGATACAGCGACTGCTGAGGCTGTGCTGAGGCTGTACTGTGGCTCACAGCTGATTCCTGGGCAGCGGCGGAGCCGACCGACCGACCACAGGTACCATTGTAGCAGGCTAGCTGGGCAGGGGGAATCGAGCGAGGATTGGGGCTGAGACGGGAAACACTCCCCGACTTTTGTTACTGTTTATTTTTCCCCCGCTGTTCAGTTTTTCCAAGCTGGAGGATCTGCCGGCTCCGCCCGTGGTGGGAGAGTAACTGATCCCAGCCCAGGGCTCGCTGTAGCTAAGCCGGTTCCTGAGCCCTCGCTGTATTTCACCTCTCTCTCTCTCTCTTTCTCTGGGTGCTTTTAAACATTCGAGCTGGGGTTTAAAAAACACAGATTGGGAAAGTTTTACTAGTAACGAGAGCGGAAAAGTGTGGGGGCTGAAATTATGCAAACGAGATTGATCATAAAAATCCTATTTAAATATATTTTTTAAGAAATGCGTCTAAATAAGTTGCACTAAAACGAAAAGGTTTCGCTTCGAGTCAGTGGGAATTACCAGATCTATTTTAAGTACCGGCTGGAAAGGTACCGATAGTGAGTGCTGGTTTGAAATGTTAATTCTTCGCATAGATGGAGCAGCTGAGAGCTAGCACTGGGAGAGAGACTTGTCCTCGCTCTGGGGAGTTCTTCCTCCAGGGTGTTCTTAACCTGCCATCATTTCTAACCCTGTCCCCGTGAACATGCTTTCTTTCAACTTTGCAAAATGACAGCAAGGTTGTGAAATGCTATTGATAAGCGTTTGTCACTTCCGGGTGTGAAGTGATCGTAATTATTGTGCGGCTGATAAGGGCACTCATTAATTGTTTTGCACTGCTATTTATAACAATCCGAGCCTCAAATGTCCAAGAGGCTTTAAATCAATGCCTGTAATTACATCAGTTGCCATTAGTATCTGTACAATGTTACTGTTCTTGTAAATATACGATTTTAAACTGCTAGCATTATAGCTAGTATTATAGCTAACATTATAGCTAGTTTAACAGCGTAGTGTATTATATACACTAGTATTATAGCGTAAAATAAACTGCACTGCTAACGAGGAGGTTTTAATATTTTTAAACGAGGTATTGTTAAGGATTGAATGCAACATTTTGCAAATTAAAAACCAAGAAGGTAATAAAAAACAGTTCAGCAAAAATGTTTGCATATTCATGTGCCTTGTTATCTCGTTTTTGTTACATTTGAGACTCCCAAGTCATGAATGGTGACACAGAAAACGGGGTAGCTTGAGTATCACAGGAGAGACTTGTGTGCAAAGGGAATCGAATAATTCCTAATGATCCTTTTGTCAATCGTTTCTGTTGCATTCCAAAACAGATAAGAACTGAGGATTAAATAATAGAAAACGATGTTAACAAGGTTTATATGATCAGATTTATCTGCTGAAGGACTGACTATAAGCAGTTGGCAACAGTGTGTTTTTTTTAAATTTAAATTTGATTTATTATTGTCACATGTATTAACATACAGTGAAAAGTATTGTTTCTTGCACACTAGACAGACAAAACATACCATTCATAGAGAAGGAAACAAGAGAGTGCAGAATGTAGTGTTACCGTCATAGCTAGGGAGTAGAGAAAGATCAACTTAATGTAAGGTAAGTCCATTCAAAAGTCTGACAGCAGCAGGGAAGAAGCTGTTCTTGAGTCGATTGGTACGTGACCTCAGACTTTTGTATCTTTTTCCCGAAGGAAGAAGGTGGAAGAGAGAATGTCCGGGGTGCGTGGGGTCCTTAATTATGCTGGCTGCTGTGCCGAGGCAGCGTCAAGTGTAGACAGAGTCAGTGGATGGGAGGCTGCCTTAATAATGTGCTGCCTTAATAATGGCTCCTTCAGTCTTTTAGCTGCAGAATTCTACAACTGACTATTGCTGAGATCTTTAATATTTAATTAAAAACTTACACATTATTCCAAATGTCGGTGTCTTGACCGTCAACAAATTTGTCCCATTAGAAAATATTTATTTAATTATGCTTCAATTCGAAGTTGGAGATAGAATTTATCCTCAAAACTCCTGTGCAATTTGTAAATACAAAAAAAAATGACATTTTTGGTGAAAACCACCCTAACTTGAGGAAAGAATAACCAAAAACAATGTTCAGGTTGAAATGAGCAGGAGGCATATAAAATATTTTCATAGAATCATTACAGTGCAGAAGAGGTCATTCAGCCGGTTGAATCTGCACCGATTCTCTGACTGAGTATCTTAGCAGGCCTTCTTATCCCTGTAACCCCACAGATTTTCCATGGCCAACCCCCTAACCCCCACATCTTGAGGCACCAAGGGGCAATTTAGTATGGCCAATCCAGCTAACCTGCACATCTTTGGGGTGTGGGAGGAAACCAAAGCACCCGGAGGAAACCCACACAGACACGGGGAGAAATTCCAAACTCCACACAGTCACCCAAGGCTGGAATCAAACCCGGGTTCCTACATTTCTAAATTATATTTCTTTTGAAGAAAAGTTTTGCCCTCTGGTGAAATTTTTAGAAACTGGAATTTCTAAACATTGCCATCATATTGTGCATAAATTACAATCCTGAAGTTTTGGGGTTTATTTTTATAAGATGCTTTTCCTATTCGGCAACTGTTGCATCCACTTGGTAGAGAAACTTAGTCATTTATCTTGTTTTTTTTGGTGCAGCCGTCCCACTGCGCCAATAAAGTATTTTCAAACAAAGTACTGCTTTGAAAAATCTCCGCAATATATTTGAGATTGTCACAAATTTCAGAATCAGTGGGTTATTAAACTAATTATGTGAGCTTATTTTGAAGTGAGGGCAAAGTCTGCTTTTTCAACATTTAATTTTCAGAAACTTCCTCTTCCTGTTCACATACATGGGGATAATCTCAGTCTTGCCTCTTAATCGTTTTAATAAGTTTGAGCCATGATTAAATCATTACCCTATTACCCTTTTGTCTGATAATCAAACTAAACACAATGCAAACCCTTGAAAATTTCAACATACTTGCCAATCGCACATTTTTCTCTCCGTCCATTCTCTGCTTTGGAATTTGATAAGTGTATTCCATATTGAATTTGTGAATCCTCTGGCTCTTCAGGAAGTAACGGACGATGTGCTCCCCTAAGACAGCCTGACTGTCACACATTTTGAATCAGAGTAACACCCTTATTTGCCATACATTTTTACTGAAGCAAAATTGCAACATTGACCAGCTGGGAAGGTTCCTCTGCCAACTTTGCCAAACCCTGGGGAGGGGGGTCTTCTCCTTCACCAAGAACAGTTGTTGCTGACTACCCTAAGCCTGTTTAATTCACCAATCAAAATGGTCGTCGGCTGTGACCTCTGTCATGCATTAAGTTTGCAAGAGCCCAAAGGTTACATGTGAATGAGGAGGCGATGGCCTAGTGGTATTATCGCTGGACTATTAATCCTATGTTCTAGGGACCTGGATTCGAATCCCGCCATGGCAGATGGTGGAATTTGAATTCAATAAAAAATATCTGGAATTAAGAGTCTACTGATGACCATGAAACCATTGCTGATTGTCGGAAAAACCCATCTGATTCACTAATGCCCTTTGGGGAAGGAAATCTGCTGTCCTTCCCTGGTCTGGCCGACATGTGACTCATAATGTGGAGATGCCGGCGTTGGACTGGGGTAAACACAGTAAGAAGTAGCTTACTACATGTGACTCCAGAGCCACAGCAATGTGATTGACTCTCCACTGCCCTCGGGCAACTAGGGATGGGCAATAGATGCTGGCCAACCTGCGACGCCCATGTCCTAAGAATGAATAAAAAAAGGTGAGCATAATGTTGTAAAATAAGAGCAGAAAACTGCGGATGCTGGAAATCTGAAATTAAAAAACAGGAAATGATGGGAAAATGCAGCATATATGGAGAGCAAAACAGAGTTATACAGACTCAAAATGTTAACTCTCCACAGGTGCTGCCAGACCTACTGTATATTTCTGGCATTTCCTGTTTTTGTGTTAAGATTATTGTTCTGGTCAACACAAGACATTGTTAGGACACAACTGCCTTAGGATCAGATATGCTGCTACTCAAATATCCCAGTTAAAAACTGAGTAAGTTAACTTTGAGATTTTTAAAAGCCAACCCACATGACGAAATGCAACATTAATTTGCACTGGTGTGCAAATGTTAAATATTCATTCTTTTTCTTCCAAATTCAAAACTCATTCATTTTTTAAAAATATCAATTTAACTGGGCAGTAGCACTTTTACCTCTGGTCAGAAGGTCATGGGTTTTAGCCCGACTCATTTGCAGTGGTAAGGGACTGTCAGAGGTGCTGCTGTTCGGATGAGAGGTTAAACCCAAGGTCTTGTTTTCCTGCACCACTGAATGTAAAAGATCCCACAGCATTATTGTTAAAGTGTGGAGTCTTTCCAATGCTTTTGTTAACATTCCTCCTGCAGCCAACACCACCAAAACAAAAATTCTGGTCACTTATTCATCTGCTTTCTTGCTGCCAGCTTCTATTCTCCTTTTTCTTTCTTTAAAACTCCTTTATTCTAAAATAGTAAAGTGGGAAGCATATTGATGAGAAATGCTTTAGGTTTAATCACTGATAACACTTTCAGGCTAATAGTGGGACTATTACAAATGATCTCAGTACCCTGAACTAGGAAAATAATGCTAAGTTTGTATTCCTATTTTGTTTCGCAAAGATCCCTGCTAGGAAATGTTGTGGGCAACCATTAAAGATGACTGGGCTTAACTTTGATATGCCTTCTAGATATACTACAGGCTGAATCATCTTTTGGTGATGAAACTTAAACAGGAAAGAAGGAGGAAACTTAGTGTTTACTTGTTGGCAAAATGCAAATTCTTCATACAAATCCAGTTTTCTAAACATTTCTTTACATTTGTTTTTGAGATGTGAACTTTTATAAGCCAACGTTTACTCCTCTTCCCTTGTTACCCTTGAGAAAGTGGTGGAGAGTTACCTTCTTGAACTGCTGTAAGATGTATCTAAGAAGCCAGAATTGACGTTGGTCTGGGTATAAAAGCCTTTTGTGTACTTCCATAATACCATGCCTGATCTAACAAATATGCAAAGAATGTTTCACTTTGTTATTTTTTCATTTCTTTCTACAGACTGAAGGAGATAATTGGCACAAATGCTGAAGGTCATTTGAAAACAGCAGTAACCATGCTGGGAATACAACCCAGTCTATAAAACCATAAACTGCAAAATAAAGTGAAATGATCCGTTCCTATTTTGCAAACGTAGCTTGCAAATTAATACAAATATTTCCATAGCATCGAAACTGCAATGCCGTTCAGTACATAAAGATTGACCTACTTTCCTTTTAAAGCTGTTTCATTAGTAACTTTAAACTGAGATACGTGAAGTGTATTGAGTTGCCCAGAAGCTAGAAACAAAAGAGTAATGGAAGTAACTTTCCATTTTAATTTCTTAATCATTCGACCCTTTGTGAACTATTTCTGAATTATCTTTGCATAATAACTCCATGCTAGTACTGTCATCAACCATGTGCTGTCAACGTGATAACTGGTTATCAAGAAAGATCACCAGTTGCAACAGAATGAAGAAAACATAAATGCAAACAACTTGTCCCAGAACATGGCGGAATGCTTGGTGAAACTGAATGGCATTAATGGAAATGTGGAAGTTTCTATTCCTTTGGGTGATTGTGGATTAGATGTGAACCAGAATTACATGGAGGAACAAGATCTTGGTGCAGTTCAGTTCAAAATCCAAAGAGACACAACTGTACTGGAAACTCACAACTCTTTCAATTCAGAAGCGTTGGATCGCAGTGAATCAGTCAATGCTACCCCAGCAGGCTACATGGAGGATCCCATTAGCAAAATGAAGCATAATTTAAATGGAGCTGATTTAATGGGTGGGAGGGAGGATATACAGCTTAACGCTCCAACAAACGAAGGATCGTTTGCATCAAATGATGAAGAAAACAATGAGTTATGGAGTGACTTTGCAGGTTATTGCAAAACCTCTCAGTTTTGTGGTACTTTTCGTGAATTGTCTTCGAGAGAGAAAGATGATTTTGCTGGAAAGAGCTTCCAGGAACAGAGCTCCAAAATTCCTAAAGGAGGCTTCACAAATCATCACTTTCCAAACCAACGCCATAAATCTACAAATCGCAGATGTGACAATGGATTGAACTCTTCTGTTTCAACTACCGACGCTTGTGCTCTGAAGTTCAGCTTGTTAAAATCAAACATTTCTGGGAATGCTGAAGAAGAACCACCGAGAGGCCACAATCCAGGCCAGTCTGCAGCTTTTGTTGACAACAGCTTCACTGATTCTGCAGCAAATTGGACAACGTTTGAACGTAATGGCCAGTTAGTTGAGGGCACGCTTCAGACTGACTGTGGTGAAACTGAATTTTCAGGCTTTGGTACAACATTGTGCCCTACGAACTCTCCATTTTCCGACAATCAGGAGGTCCTCTCTGCACATTCAGCTCTGAAGGTTAGTCTTACAAGTTCTTTTGTAAACAAATGATCATCAAGATAATGCTTGGGAGAGTTGCTGAGATTGAACCTTTAGAGAATTGAATTAATTACTGGTTGAAAGTAAACACAAAATGGTGGAAAAACACAGCAAGTCAGGCAAAATCTGTAAAGAAAGAAAAGCAGCCTGACCGATGTGTATTTTTGTTTTTGTTTCAGATTTCCAGCATATTTGCAAAATTTTGTTTTGATTGGTGGTAGAGACAATGATAAGCTGTAAAGTTTTAAAGTTCATTTGTTAGTCACAAGTAAGGCTTAAATTAACACTGCAATTAAGTTACTGTGAAATTCCCCTAGTCGCCACAGTCCGGCGCTTGTTCGGGTCAATGCACCTAACCACCACGTCTTTCAGAATGTGGGAGGAAACCGGAGCATCCGGAGGAAACCCACGCAGACAGCGACCCAAGCCGGGAATCGAACCCGGGTCCCTGGCGCTGTGAGGCAGCAGTGTTAGCCATTGTGCCACCGTGCCGCCCTAGTGATTCAACTTTCATCTTTGATTTTGCTTCCTCACATGATCTGACCCCAAAATATTTCGACTAGTACTGATATCATCTGCATTTGCCAATTTCAGTAAAAGTCCAAATAAAAAGCCACTGAAACAAACAAAACGACAAGGCGTTTCAAAGAATTTTATAACTGGAATTGAAAGCGATGCTGATTGTGACATTACGTTTTGTAACGTAGCTGAAGGAAAATAATATCATTGAGTCAGTTACAAGGCTGTGATCTTGAGTTTATCTGGAAAAAAGAAGTTAAATTGCAAATTCATATCTGTTAAGCGATATCTTATACAATTGAGATCTTGCTTTTCTGATGAATTTGCTGCAATATTGTCAAAAGAAAGGCTCAGCAGTGGGAGAAGAAATAGATTGTTTCTTTGTCACCTATGTGGCTTTTTTTTTAGAATATCAAGCTTTTTCTTGCTACTGAGCTAGTATCATAGAATCCCGTCAGTGCAGAAGGAGGCCATTCGGCCCATCAAGTTTGCACCAACTCTCTGGCAGAGTGTCTTACCCAGGCCCCCTCCCCATGACCCCATGCATTTCCATCTAACCTCCACATCTTTGGACTCTAAGGGACAATTTAGCATGCCCAACGCACCTAACCTGCACATCTGTGGTAGGAAACCGGAGCACATGGAGGAAACCCACGCAGACATGGGGAGAACGTGCAAACTCCACACAGTGACCCGGAGCAGGAATTGAACCCATGTCCGTGAGGCAGCAGTGCTAACCACTCTGCCACCGTGCTGCCTGCGTCGTTTAGGAATTTAGCACATTCTGGGCACACAGACTAACCAGGACAAAACCTGTATATAGAAAGATTGGCGAAGTGAATGGAAGAGGAGAAAAACTGAAAATGCTGAATTAGTCATCAGGTCAGGAAGTGTCTGTCGAGAGTACAAGCTGACCTTTCACGTACTGAACCTTTTCTTGAAATTGTGTGCCAATAGCTAAAGGGCAAGTCAGAATAGAAAACATGGGAAATTGCTGAGGAGCAGGTTTCTATATACAGGAGTGTGTGAAAGATGAAATCAAAATGACACCGAGGTTACATACCACCACAGCAGTATAAACGTTATTTATTAGTGTCACAAGTAGGCTTACATTAACACGGCAATGAAGTTACTGTGAAATCTCCTAGTCGCCACACTCCGGCACCTGTTTGGATACACTGAGGGAGAATATAGCATGGCACAGCACCTAACCAGCATGTCTTCAGACTGTGGGAGGAAACCGGAGCATCCAGAGGAAACCCACGCCGACGTGGGGATAACGGCAGACTCCGCACATACAGTGACCCAAACTGGAATTGAACCCAGGTCCCTGGTGCTGTGAGGCAGCAGTGCTAACCACTGTGTCGCCCAATAATGTTCTGAAGTGGGAGAGGATTACCACCTTGAACACCAATCTGCACCTGCTCCCCAGTATTCAAAAACAGAGAGGAGAATAATTTCAGTTTAAGACGCCTATTGGTTCTAATTTACATAAATCAGGATTAGATAAGAACATCAAACTCTTTTGGAGTTCATGGAGGTTTGAGTATAGAAGGCTGGCCAGAAAAGCATTGTAATAGTCAATAGATAAGGCATCTTTAAGGACTTTGGAAACAGGCAGGTGGCACAGTGGTTAGCACTGCTGCCTCACGATGCCAGGGACCCGGGTTCAATTCTGGCCTCGGGTGACTGGGTGGAGTTTGCACATTCTCCCCGTGTCTGCGTGTGTTTCCTCCGGATGCTCTGATTTCCTCCCACAGTTGAAAGACATACAGGTTAGGTGGATTGGCCATGCTAAATTGCCCCTTAGTGTCAGGGGGATTAGTAGGGTAAATAGGTGGGGTTACAAGGATAGGGCCTGGGTGGGATTGTTGTTGGTACAGGCTCAATGGGCTGAATGGCCTCCTGCACTGTAGGGATTCTATGATTTAATTTTTGGAGATGATCCAGGGTAAGAAATATAGCTAGAGTGCAAATAGAACATCAAAGCTGTAAACAGTCTGGTTTATCCTCGGAAATAGTCATGGAGAGGGATATGAGGGATATAGAGTTGATGGCAGGCTCTGATTCAATAGTTTCACTCTTCCCAGAGTTCAAATGGGAGAAATTCATCTTATCCAAGCCTGGATACCTGGCAACAGGGAGGCAATAGAGAGTTCAAGAGAAGTGCTGGAATGTAGAACTGAGTATCACCCTATGGAATCTAATCCTATTCTTCGGTAGGGATGGCATATAGATGAGCAAGGGGATTAGTCAAGGATTGATCCATCAGAATTCCAGAGGTAATGGCCTGGTGGCAGGAAGTGAAGCCATTAATAGGCTGTGGTTGTGATTGAATAATGAAGGGCAGAACCAAGCAAGGGCAATCCCTCTGAATTGGGCAATGGAGGAAAGGTGGTGGAAAATTGTATGGTCAACCTGAAGGCATGAAGGAAAATAAAGAGAAATGATGGAGTTTGGGACGAGAGGAAGAGGCAGCATTTGAGGATGTGTGACTTATTGGGTAAGGAGGTGAGGGAGAGGCCGCAGGTCTCAGTCTTAATGACAAAGTCTGTAAGGAAGAAATAAATAAGTATGAAAACAGGGTTTGAGGAAATCTTAGAAACCTTACAGCACAGAAAGAGGCCATTCGGCCCATCGAGTCTGCACCGACCACAATCCCACCCAGGCCCTATCCCCATATCCCTACATATTTATCCACTAATCCCTCTAACCTACGCATCCCAGGAAACTAAGGGCAATTTAAGCATAGCCAATCAACCTAACCCGCACATCTTTGGACTGTGGGAGGAAACCAGAGCACCCGGAGGAAACCCACGCAGACACGGGGAGAATGTGCAAACTCCACACAGACAGTGAGCCAAGCCGGGAATCGAACCCAGGTCCCTGGAGCTGTGAAGCAGCAGTGCTAACCACTGTGCTACCGTGCCGCCCACAATAGTGAGTAGTGGTGAAAAGAAGCAACTTTGCTTTCCAGGCTGATTTTGGAGTAGTTTGTGGATAAATCAGTTGTGCACCAGATATGGTCAAGCTTGCTTCATGGTCTTGACAGAATGAAATTGGGCTCTACGTCAGGGGTGATGGCCAGGGTGGGAGCATTACTGGGAGCAAGGCTATCAAAAGCGCAAGTGAGGATGTGGTTGAGCAAAGTGACAGCTGCAGGAGTAGTGTTGTGAAGGAAAGGCCAAGGCTACACTGTTTTGTTTGGAGTTTAAAAGTGCAGCTGCTGTGTTTTTGGGGAAGGATTTTTCCAGCGATGAATGCAAAAGGGAACTGGGTTGGAAAGCTGCATTGGGAAACAAGTGTTGAGGTATAAAATGAGGTGATTGTAATGTTTTTATTCTGCTCACAGATATGTCGTCTGCATTTTGCTAACCTTTAGAAATAGTTTCATTTTGAGTTATGAATCTTGTTTCATTTTACATTCTATCTTCACTGATTGTTCATGCTAAAAGTGGTGCGATTATATGCCCATATCACATTTAATTTCTGACTTGTTTGTTTCTCATTGTGGGATGTCCCATCCTGCATTTCTGTCCCTACCTCTGACGAGGATAGGATGATGCTTTCATCTCAACAATCAGCCTTGAAATGCATCTTTACTTAAACCCAGATAAAAACATGTCAGATCCCTGACAGATATTTTCATCAACTCAAAGAAGGTAGCTCTGTTCTGTTATGTGATTAAGCCATTTCAAGGGCACAGATTCAGGTGGACATTCTATTATCTGATGAAGAATAGAGAGAAAGCTTCATAAACCACAAGGTAGAGATTCATCTTGGATGCCAGTGCAAAACGATCAGTATTGAATTGTCCACTTGCTTATACATGCCATCTGATATTCAGTTATATTGCATTCAGTGGCATTAAATATTAGGTGCTGCATGTAGCGGGCAGCTGATTTAATACAACCCATTTCCTTCCACAGCCTGAAATTAATTTCTACCCTTGGAATTTTTCGAGCTTACAACCTAAACCTTGTTAGCAACAGCTGAGGCTGAGGAAACTGTCTTGCCATTGTATGTCCCTCAAGCCCTTGTGGCATGGTGGCACAGTGGTTAGCACTTCTACCTCACGGCTCCAGGGACCGGGTTCAATTCCGGCTTTTGAGTGACTGCATGGAGTTTGCATGTTCTTCCCGTGTGGGTTTATTCTGGTTTCCTCCCACTGGCCAAAGATGTGCAGGTTAGGTGGATTGGTCATGATAAATATGTGGGATTACTGAGATACTCTAGATAAATAAGATACTCTATCAGAGAGTCAGTGCAGACTCAGCGGGCCTCTTCTGCATTGTAGGAATTCTATGATTTGGCATTAATATTTCAAACAAGTTAAGCTAATCAGTTACTAGTTCTCCTCTGGCAGATATCCATGTGCCTGATGTTAGTAAATTGGATAATTTTGAATTTGCTGTTGCATAGCTCCAGGTAATGCTTTGTACATATAGTTAGGTTCTTTTATGCCTTTGATGAAATTTTTACCAAAACACCAGTTTTACAATATTATATTCCTTACATAATTCAGGTTCCAGTGCCAAAAATATAGTTAAAATTTCTCCCACTGAGCGACGGGGTCAGTTTCTGTGCTTGTTATCAGTTGTGCTGACAGTTCAAATGCACACAAAAATCGTTCAAACCCATCATTAAATTTTGGAATCGGGGATTGATTTATTTAATGTATTATTTTTTTCAGATCATAAGTTCATTTCACTTCCAGCTTCTTTCAACTGAACTAGGTGTGTCACAAATTGTCCAACAATGATCATTCTGTAATTCTGCCTCATATTTATACAATGCTTCTGTGTGCTGACACTGTGTCACCTTTTCCTTGTTGTTTTACCTTGAGCTGTCGTTGCTTTTCTCTTTTTGCATGTCATCTTCTTGCATCTCCTCATTGTTACTTTTATAGCCTTTTTTGTTTGGCTTGAGCTAACTCTACATAAGCTAAGTTCTGCTGAAAGCTGCTGCTAAAATTAATTCAAATGTAAAAGAGATTGAATAGTCTATTTTTGCTCTCGGGGTGATACTCTTAATCAAGATTGCTACCAACATTGTTTCCAAGCTTTGACCAGATAAAGCTTCAGCTTCATGTGAAATTTTACTTCTGACAAATTAAAGTTTGACCTTGAGTGTACGACATGGTGTTATATTATTACCCAGGGATTGATTAGTAATCTTTTAATGTTTTTACCTCACTGGATATGACTCGTGATCACCTGGACTTCAGATACTGGAAAGATAAGCACTTCAATGTGGTTTTGGTTATAAATTAAACCGGACGGCACGGTGACATAGTGGTTAACACTGCTGTCTCACAGCACCAGGGACCCAGGTTCGATTCCGGCCTTGAGTGAGTGTCTGTGTGGAGTTTGCACGTTCTCCCAGTGTCTGTTCCCTCCGAGTGCACTGGTTTCCTCCCACAGTTCAAAGGTGTGCAGGTTGGGTGGATTGGCCATGCTAAATTGCCCCTTGGTGTCTAAAGATGAGTGCATTAGATGGATTAGCCATGGTTACAGGGATGGGGCGGGACAGTGGGCCTGGGTAATATGCTCTTTAAGAAGTTTAACAACACCAGGTTAAAGTCCAACAGGTTTATTTGGTAGCAAAAGCCACACAAGCTTTCAGAGCTCCAAGCCCCTTCTTCAGGTGAGTGGGAATTCTGTTCACAAACGGGGCATATAAAGACAGAGACTCAATTTACATGAATAATGGTTGGAATGCGAATACTTACAGCTAATCAAGTCTTTAAGAAACAAAACAATGTGAGTGGAGAGAGCATCAAGACAGGCTAAAAAGATGTGTATTGTCTCCAGACAAGACAGCTAGTGAAACTTGGCAGGTCCAGGCAACTGTGGGGGTTACAGATAGTGTGACATGAACCCAATATCCTGGTTGAGGCCGTCCTCGTGTGTGCGGAACTTGGCTATCAGTTTCTGCTCAGCGACTCTGCGCCGTCGTGTGTCGCGAAGGCCGCCTTGGAGAACGCTTACCCGAATATCAGAGGCAGTGATGGCTTCATAAATGAAATAGCTTCAAGTTAAAAGGCTTCCGAACTTCATAAATTGAGAGAGTAAAGCAACTTCTGCCTTGCAAATCTGTCAGCAGTGATATTGAAGAAGTGTGCTTATTACCAAAAGTTGGCTACGGAGGATGTTGTAAGATCTTTTTGGCAGTATTGCACAGCTATAGGGTTAAAGTTTGGAAGGTAATAAAGATAACACTGTAACTTTGGCCTGAAGGCCTGCAGTATTTAAGTTTAAGGTTACTTATTAGTGTCACAAGTAGGCTTACATTACCACTGCAATGAAGCTACTGCGAAAATCCCTTAGTCACCATACTCCGGCACCTGTTCGGGTACACTGAGGGAGAATTTAACATGGCCAATGCACCTAACCAGCACATCTTTCGGACTTGTGGGAGGAAGCCAGAGGAAACCAACGTAACGTGCAGACTCCGCACAGACAGTGACCCAAGCCAGAACTCGAACCTGGGTCCCTGGCACTGTGAGGTAGCAGTGCTAACCACTGTGCCACCATGCCACCCTATTGTGACTGCCACTAAATTAAATACCAGTTTGTACTCGAATGTAGAAACATATAGGCATTGGTATTCACTTGAGGAAAAACTGCAGAATTATTAATGTCACTAGCAAGGAGTGTCTGATTTTAAAAACACCATACTTAGCATTTTTTCTGTAAAAATGCAGGACTTTCGTGTGACATCTTCAACTTTATTTGATTCTTCTAAATATTCTTTCTATGGCAGTTTTCAGAAAATAATTAACATGCAGATCAACGATTTACAGAAGCTGAAAGTTTTCATTTTGCTTTGTGCAGTGTCACATTTTTGGCTTGATATTTTGTCATCAACAAGTCACACCCATAAGCAGATATCATATTGCCTATTATTGTAGCATGCCTAAACCTGCCCAGAGTATCTAGGTCAGTGATGTTGTAATACCTTTACTCTGTACTTGCTACTGGATTCCCCTCTTTGCGACATGGAGACTGAATCTACACTGTTACCAGGACAACAGGCACCTGTGGGCAAAGGTGTTTTATGTGAATAAAATACCATTTATTTTCTCTCTGGAGATTATCTCTAAGACATAAACTACCCTTGTTTACTGTAGAACAGACTACCACTTGAAAGTTTGCATTGGCTTAGAGCAGGGGTGGAAATAATTCATTTTTTTGAGGGCTGCTTTTTGATTTGGGGCTACGTTTGGTGGTGGCACAGTGGTTAGCACTGCTGCCTCACAGCACCAGGGGTCTGGGTTTGATTCCTGGCTTGGGTCTGTGCAGGGTCTGCGCGTTCTCCCCGTGTCTGTGTGGGTTTCCTCTGGCTGCTCCAGTTTCCTCCCACAGTCCGAAAGACATGCTGGTTAGGTGCATTGGCCGTGCAAAATTCTCCTTCGGTGTCCCTGAACAGGTGCTGGAGTGTGGCGACTAGGAGATTTCTTACAGTAACTTCATTGCAATGTAAATGTAAGTCTATTTGTGACACTAGTAAATAAACTTAGTTTTCGGAGATTCCTCCTTCATATTTACTAATCAACGTGTTTTAGCACAGACACAGAGAGACGCACATATTTTAGTGCATTACCCTCTTCTCTTCCTCCCCAAGTGTGGACTGTTTGTTGCTATTTCTATTTCACTGTGAGCTGCTGATGGCTCACTCTGGTTTGTCGCTGGGGCCTTGTCGGTTACAGAAGATGAAATTAACATCAGATATCATTAAAGGCGCTGCTCCCCCTCCCCCACCGCAGTAACAGTGCAAGTGGGGAGTTTCAGATATGTATGTTTTTGTGTGCATGGTTTTGTGTCAGGATTTCCAGGGAAGGACCGATCTGTATTCGCAGTGGTCTGTTTGCTGCTGGGGGAGACAAATATTTTCCATGAGGTACATCAAAAGCAGGTAGGAAAGAAGTGCAGGTTAGATTGATTGGCCAAGCTAAATTGCCCCTTAGTGTTAGGGGAATTAGCAGGGTAAATACGCGAGTTTACGGAGTGGGATTGTTGTTGGTGCAGACTCGATGATGGGCTGAATGGCCTCCTTCTGCACTGTGGGGATTCGATGAACAGTAAGAAGTCTCACAACACCAGGTTAAAGTCCAACAGGTTTATTTGGTAGCAAAAGCCACTAGCTTTCGGAGCGCTGCCCCTTCATCGGGTGGGTGGGAGTTCTGTTCACAAACAGGGTATATAAAGACACAAACTCAATTTACAAAATAATGATTGGAATGCGAGTCTTCTAAGGGATCACATTCTAGGGATTCTAAGACTCGCATTCCAATCATTATTTTGTAAATTGAGTTTGTGTCTTTTATATGTCCTGTTTGTGAACAGAACTCACACTCACCTGACGAAGGGGCAGCGCTCCGAAAGCTAGTGGCTTTTGCTACCAAATAAACCTGTTGGACTTTAACCTGGTGTTGTGAGACTTCTTGCTGTGTTTACCCCAGTTCAACGCCGGCATCTCCACATCGGGATTCTATGAATACAGGCGTAAGTAAAATGGGTCGGCTAAAAGGATCAGAGCTGGCAGTTCAGAACTCAACTCCCGACTTATTTACAGATCAGTGCTTTCCTGGGAGAGGGAAAGCGCCACTCAGCAATTTCACTGTGAAATGAAAATCTCTCAAACAGCCCAGGGAGAGAGCAGTGTATAAACCAGCACAGTACAACCGCGGGCTGGGCAGAGACCCCTGGTGTTGTTAAACTTCTTACAGAGATTTCCGGTCAGGGTCTAACACCGGCTTGGATATAAAGTGCAAAGAGCAGGAGGGGAGACACAGTGAAGTTTAAAGCAGCAATCACCTTCCCAACATGGTCCGGGATTATTGCAGCTCCACAAGTGGCCAGGCTGAAAATTGTATCAGAAACACACTGTGAACTGGTGTTTCCGGATTCGGTAGCTCCACACTGGGGAGGTTACCGTGGGCAACCTTCCTTTGAATATTTTGCACCCCAGCCTTTGCTTTTTCGCAGGATATTTGCCCATTGCCCCTGTGGATTTTAAATCCTGGTTGACACAGAACTTAAAACATCAACTGAAACGTTGACTGCTTTCTCCAGGAAGCATGCCCATAAACACGACCCTGTGAATTCACACACAAACAACACTGGATATGACTCTCTTTCTCGCAGTTGAGATTGGATTGATAGCCATTGATCAATCTCGACAGCTTTGACAATATGGAATATGTCTGAGGTCTACAGGCAAATACCCCAGCTCTCCTATTGTGTGACTGGGACAGGAGGTGTGGGATGCAATGCGATTAAACCAATAAGGGTGTTGGGGGGGATGGGGGGTTATAAGTAAAATTGAGGCAGGAATTGAGAATCATTTCAACTACATAGGTAGCGATGAAAGCAGTTAAGATAGGGAAGATAAAGAAATCCTGAGAGGCATGAATGAACCTAAAAAAAATTTTTAAGTGGCACAGTGGTTAGCACTGCTGCCTCACAGCACCAGTGGACCCAGGTTCGATCCAGGTCTTGGGTGACTGTCCGTGTGAAGTTTGCACGTTCGCCCCCATGTCTGTGTGGGTTTGCTCCAGGTGCTTCTGTTTATTTCCACAGCCCAAAGATGTGCAGGTTAGGTGGATTGGCCGTGGTAAATGTCCGGGCTTACAGGGATAGGGCAGAGGCGTGGGCCTGGGTAAAATGCTCTTTTGGAGAGTCGGTGTAGACTTGATGGGCTGAATGGCCTCCTTTCACATTCTAGGGATTCTAAAAACCAAATGTGAAACAAGGCAAATCTACAATGTGATGTATATATGTGAATGCTGGAAGCAATGGAAATCAATGCAGGACATTGTGGCAGAATTGAAAGACAGTTTGCAGAAGTCTGTCTCATTCTAGAAGGTGGAAATTAATTTAACATTCCAAATATAATTTTTCAATTTATTTTCTGGAATAGGTGCCGCAGATAAGGCCAGATCTTTTGTAAAAACGTTGGTTGTGTACCATGTTACTGAACCATTGAGGTCAATACCATTGAATCCCTACAGTACAAAAAGAGGCCATTTGGCCTATCGAGTCTGCACCAACTCTCCAAAAGAGCATCGCACCCAGGCCCAACCCCGACCCGGTGGGTGGTTCAGTGGTTAGCACTACTGCCTCACAGTGCATGGACCCGGGTTCAATTCCCGGCTTAGTTCACTCTCTGTGTGGAGTTTGCACATTCTCCCTGTGTCTGCGTGGGTTCCCTCCCGGTGCTCTGGTTTCCTCCCACTGTCGAAAGACGTGCTGGTTAGGTGATTTGGCCATGCTAAATTCTCCCTAAGTGTACCCGAACAGGCGCCAGAGTGTGGCGACCAGGGGATTTTCACAGCAGCTTCATTGCAGTGTGAATGTAAGCCTACTTGTGACTAATAAATAAACTTTAACTTTTTTAACTATCCCCTAATCCCGTGCACTTAGCATGGCCAATCCACCTAACCTGCACATCTTTTGGACTCGTGAAGTTATTCGAACAATCCTGTTAGGATAGAGTTCCAGGATTTGGACCCAGTGATAATAAAGGGCAGTGACATTTATGCAATTGTAGGAAGTGTACTGCAGCCACAGTCTAAGGGTGAAGGAGGGAGGATGTTTAAGCTTGTGAATGGAGTGTCAATGAAGCTGAGAGCTTTGTTGTAGATAATGTTGCAGCTGGACCCAATCAGACCAACAGAATACATTCCATCACACTCCTAACATGTGCCCCGTAGATGATGGGGATGGTCACTGCCTAGCACTTATGCGGCACAGATCTCACATGCCACTAAATGCCCCAAATCTGGATGTTGCCCAGATCTTGCTGCACACAGGGATGAACTGCAAACAGAGTACAAAGAACAATACAGCACAGGAACAGGCCCTTCGGCCCTCCAAGCCTGCGCCGCTCATGTGCCCAACTCGACCATTCGTTTGTATCCCTCTCTTCCCAGTCTGTTCATGTGGTTATCTAGATAAGTCTTAAACGATCCCAGCGTGTCCGCCTCAATCACCTTGCTTGGCAGTGCATTCCAGGCCCCCACCACCCTCTGTGTAAATTACGTCCCCCTGACATCTGTGTTGAACCTTGCCCCCCTCACCTTGAACCCATGACCCCTTGTGTTTGTCACCTCCGACCTGGGAAAACGCTTCCCACTGTTCACTCTATCTATGCCCTTCATAATTTTATACACCTCTATTAGGTCGCCTCTCATCCTCCGTCTTTCCAGGGAGAACAACCCCAGTTTACCTAATCTCTCCTCATAGCTAAGACCCTCCATACCAGGCAACATCCTGGTAAACCTTCTCTGTACTCTCTCCAAAGCCTCCACGTCCTTCTGGTAGTGTGGCGACCAAAACTGGACGCAGTATTGCAAATGTGGCCTAACCATCGTTCTATACAGCTGCAACATCATATGCCAACTTTTATATTCTATGCCCCGTCCAATAAAGGCAAGCATGCCATATGCCTTCTTCACCACCCTCTCCACCTGTGCTGCCACCTTTAAGGATCTGTGGACTTGTACACCCAGGTCCCCCTGTGTGTCTATACTCCTGATGGTTCTGCCATTTATTGTATAGCTCCCCTTTACATTAGACCTACCGAAATGCATCACTTCGCTTTTATCTGGATTAAATTCCATCTGCCATTTCTCCGCCCAATGTTCCAGCCTATCTATATCCTGCTGTATTCTCTGACAATGTTCATCACTATCCGCTACTCCAACAATCTTTGTGTCGTCCACAAACTTACTGATCACACCAGCTACATCTTCCTATATATCACAAGTACTGTACTGTACGATCATTTAGTAAATTTCTGACCTTCTGCTGAAAGGGAGTAATTGATGAAGCAGTGGAAGATAGATCGGCCTGAAGAAATTGATGTGGAGATGCCGGTGTTGGACTGGGGTAAGCACAGTAAGAAGTCTTACAACACCAGGTTAAAGTCCAACAGGTTTATTTGGCAGCACTAGCTTTCGGAGTCTCGGGCTCCTTTTATTGGGTGACTCACCTGATGAAGGAGCCTGAGACTCCGAAAACTAGCGCTGCCAAATAAACCTGTTGGACTTTAATCTGGTGTTGTGAGACTTCTTACTGAAGAAATTGTCCGGGGTGATGATTAGGAACCACAATCATTTCATTTTGTGCCAAATATGACTCCAGCTACTGGAACATTTTCCCCTTGATCCCCACTGACTTCAGTTACACTGAGGTTGGGGTTACACCCCTATTGAATGCTGCCTTGATGTATAGGGCAGTCACTCACTTTTGGAAATCAGGTCTTATGTGGAAGTTTGGATCAATGTTATAGTGCAGTGTGGTCCTTACAAAACTAACCCTGGGTATTGCTGAGTAAGTGCCACTTGATATCATTCTTAATGACTTATTCCATCACTTTGCTAATGAATAAGAAATTTAAATTATGCAAAGATGTGCGGGTTAGGTCATTGGCCATGATAAATTTCCCCTTAGTGTCCCGGGATGCATAGGTTAGAGGGGTAAATAGGTGGGGTTATGGGGATAGGGCCTAGGTGGGATTGTTGGTGGTGCAGATGCGACGGGCCAAATGACCTCTTTTTGCGCTGTAAAGATTCTACTACAGAAGGAGGCCATTCAGCTCATCTTGCTTGTGGTGGCTCTTTGTAAGGGCTTTCTTGTTAAAAGCATCTGAGATTAGGTAATGGTTTCAGCGCCTGGTTTGTGCTTGGTAACAGTTTCAATGCCTGGTTTAATAACTTACCAATCACCTTATTTCTCCAACATGTATCTGTGAAGAAATTCTAATCTTGGACATTGGCCATTTGGTTCCTTGAGCATGTCCTCTATTCAATAATATTATGGCTGCTCTTTTCCCTCAGCTGCACCTTCTCACATTATACTCATTTCCCTTGATTTCCCAAGTATTCAAGACTCTATCAACCTTTGACTTGAATATACTCAATGGCTGAGCATCCACAGTCAGCAATAGAGATCTTCAAAAACCCTCAACCTCTGTGTGAAAATATTTCTCCTCACCTCAGTCCTAAATGGCCGAGTCCTTATTCTGAGACTATGAATCCTTGTTCTAGGATCCCCAACCAGGGGGAACGTTCTCCTGGCATCTACCCTCTCGAGCCCCTTATCAGTTTCATATGTTTCAATGAGATCAGCTTCTAAAATCTAGAGAATAAGCACCTTGTTTACTCAGTCCCTCTTCCTGAGACAATCCCCTTCTCTCAGGAATCGGTCCAGTGAGTCCCTTTCCCTTTTCATCTCCCTTCAGTTTAAAATCCACACATTCAGCTTTCATCAAATCCAGATCCTTTCAATGGAAACATTGGCACAAATCTCAAAATATGACAAACACAGCAAGTTATATTTTTGATGTCAAACGTGATTTGCTAATGCTCCTGAGTGGCACAGTGGTTAGCACTGCTGCCTCTCAGCTCCAGGGACCCGGGTTCGATTCCCGGTTTGAGTCACTGTCTGTGTGGAGTTTGCACGTTCTCCCCATGTCTGCGTGGGTTTCCTCCGGGTGCTCCGGTTTCCTCCCACAGTCCAAAGATGTGCGGGTTAAGTTGATTGACCATGCTAAATTGACCCTAGTGTCAGGGGGATTAGCAGGGTAAATATGTGGGCTTTTGAGGATAGGACCTGGGTGGGATTGTTGTCGGTGCAGACTCGATGGGCCAAATGGCTCCTTATGCATTGTAGGATTCTACGAATCTATGAAGTGATGTGGGACATTTTTTTAAAATACTTTTCCAATTCAATCAAATCAAGTCCAATTCAGAGTCTCAACAAGTTGAGACATTTCCGATCCAAGCTAACGAGACAGGGCCTTCACTCCTGTCTTGGGCCTGATCTACATGAGCCAAGCTGATTGGAGGAGGGGGAGGTTTCCTCCTCCAAGGCTTGATCTCATTTGCATCTGAGCCAAAAGGCAGAGATGCCGCTTTTAAAAATTGCTTCATATGAACGTTTTACTATGCTGATATAAATGCAAATCTTTGCTTGCATATAGCACCATGAACATGGAAATAATGATTCCAGGCATGTCACCTTTAGGAGAGCTGACTAAAACCTGGGTGAAAGGAAAAGGGGGTCCGAAAGGAGAAGAGGGAAGCAGAAAGGCAAGTGAGAAGTTTCAATTGGAAGACTTTGGAGGACTGGGAACTATGGTTCAGTGAAGGCCAGGATTACACCAAGCAACATTTTGGTGAGGCAAAATCTGAGCAGCATGGTTTCGGAAGAGTTGATGTTTAAAGAGAGTGGAGGATGGGAGGTCATTCAAGGGAAAACTTGAGTTGGTTGAGTCTGGATGTGACAGAAATGTGGATGATGACTTCAGCAGCAGATTGACTGAGAGGGGAATGAAGGTAGCCAGTGTTATGGAATGGGGCCTGAAGTTCAGCATGAGGTTGAATAGGACAGAGGCTGGAAAGCTCACTGAGGCTGAATAGGGGGCTAAACGTAACTGGGATTCTGAGGTTGAGAAAAATTTGGTTCAGCCTGACAGCAACAGGAGTGAAGTTTTCCTCGTGCTCAGCTGAAAGATACTGTGGCTCGTTGTGGACTGAATATCAGGTAAGCTGTCTCACAGCACACTGCCAGTCGGAGGGGTTAGGAAAGATGATGGGAAGGGAGAGCTGAGCATCAGTGTGCATTTGGAAGTTGGCACACATATCCAAGGGTAGACACGTGGATCCGGAAGAGCTGAGAATAGATTCTGGAGGAATTCCATCAGTAATGGTGCTGGAGGCGAAGTTAGAGATATTTTCCTGCTTGCCATTGGATGGGTATGAATGGAACCAGACGAGGGTAGTCGCAACATATAGAGGTTTGACTCAGGTACTGATGAAGCCCGGCTCTACCTCTCCTCCACCTCTCCGGATCCTTCCGCTGTCGTGATCAAACTGTGTAGTGCTCTGACCAGGGCACACCTCAAATATTCACACCATTGCTGGTTGCTTGGACACAGAATAGAGAATCAAGCGATGGAAGCAATGCAGAGGAGAACCATTCTGCTGCTGCCTAATCTCTAATGTCCAAGTTGTAAGAAAGGACTTTCAAAGCATGATTTTCTTTTTAACCTGCAAAGAAAATGGCTGTGAAGTGATCTGGTACGAGACAATTGCACATAGCAAACTCCCACAAACAGTAATGTGATACTGGCCAGTTAATCTGTTGTTTGTGATGTTGATTGAGGGATAAATGTTGGCCAGGACAACTCCCTGCTCTTCTAAATAGTGTCAAGGGGATCTTTTCTACTCACCTGAACTGGCAGGTGGGGCTTGGGTTTAAAGTCTCATCCAAAAGACGGCACTTCTGACAGTGCAGCACTCCCTCAGTACTGCACTGGAGTGTCAGCCCAGACTTTTATGCTGAAGGCCTGGAATGGGGCTTGAGCCCAGAACTTTGTGACTTAGCTGGTAGCATGCTAGTCTCCAAGTCACGTGGCGCACAAAAATAAGATGGGCTGAATGGGCTTTCTCATCAGTAATTATCTTGTGATCTTGGAAAAAGTGAAGCATCAAAAGATTTTGCATCTGAAATATCTTAATTCCTTTAGGCTGATACGAGGAATCTCTTGGAAAAAGTTTTTCAGGATTCCTTTCCATCTCAACCTACGAAACATTCCTTTGAAGACATTCCAACACTAGAGAAATTTCTCGAGATAAATGGAGAAGAAAGCGATGCAAATAGAGCAAAGACATTAACCAGGTATTTGAACATTATAGTAAATAAGTTCTGTTAGAGTAGCTGTGAACCAAAAGCTTTGTAGCCTCATTGTGTATCAGCTTGGCTTAGTGTTAGCAGTATACTCACCACGGAATCTA
Source organism: Mustelus asterias (assembly GCF_964213995.1). Classification (NCBI taxonomy): domain Eukaryota; kingdom Metazoa; phylum Chordata; class Chondrichthyes; order Carcharhiniformes; family Triakidae; genus Mustelus; species Mustelus asterias. The sequence goes on along the minus strand of NC_135818.1, from coordinate 54,329,966 downwards.
ATAAAACCATAAGATGTAGGATATCCCCATAAACTTTCATTCCCTGATTGATTACATATCTGTCTGTCTCAACATTGAATATACTTAACGACCCAGCCCCTATAGTCCTCTGCAGTAAAGAATTTCACTACCCTCCTTTAGAGAAGAAATTTTTCCTCATCTCTGTCTTAAATGGGCGACCCCTTACTCTTAGATTATACACTTGGGTCCTAAACTCTCCCACAAAGGGAAACAACCTCTCAGCATCTACCCTGTCAAGCCCATTGAAAATCCTATATGTCACAATAAAGTCCCCTCTCATTCTATTAAACTCCAATGAGTTCAGGCTCAATCTTCTCGACTTCTCTTCATAGGAAAATCCCTCCATACCCAAGATCAATCTAGTGCACCTTCTCTGAAATGCCTCCAATGCCAGTATATCTTTCTTTAGATAAGGGGAGCAGAACTACTACAGTATTCCAGGTGTGGTCTAACTAGTGCCTCATATAGTTTTAGCAAGACTTCCCTATTTTTACACTCCATTCCCGTTGAAGTAAAGGCCACCATTCCATTTGCCTCCCCTATTACCTGCTGAACTTGCAAGCCAGTTTTTTGTGATCTTTGCACGAGGACCTCCAAATCCCTCTGTGCTGCAGCTTTTTGCAGTCTTTCGCCATTTAAATAATATTTAGCATCTTTATTCTTCCTACCAAAGTTCATAACTTCACAGTTTCCGAAATTATATTCCAATTGTCAAGTTTTTGCCCCTCATCTAACCTGTCTATATCCTTCTGTGGATGCTCAGTGTCATCCTTACCAGTTGCCTTTGCACTTATTTTTGTGTCACACACAATGGTGTATGCACTTCCCTCGTCCAAGTCATTAACATATCTTATAAATAATTGTGGCCCCCAACACAGATCCCTGTGGCACTCCACTAACTACAGGTTGTCATCCTGAAAATACCCCTCTTATCCCAACTCTGTCTTCTATTAGTTACCAATCCTCTATCCATGCTAATATACTACCCCCAACACCACGGGCTCTATTCTGATTAAAGAGCCTTTTCTGCAGTATTTTACAGTCTGTGAGCCGGAACCACACTGCAGGATTTGAGCGTATAATCCAGCATGCTTTAACATCTTGGTCAGCTGGACAACTTTGTGCACCCAAAATGTGTCAATGAGACTCAAGTGACTACAAAGACCCAATACAACAAAGTAAGAGGCAGAAAGACTACCTAATGAGGGTAAAATGCCGTTCAAACAAGCTTCTCAGAAGTCTTAATCAATTGAATGGGAAACTTGATGGGCCAATCCTCCTCCAGTGCTGTACTGTTCTATGATCTGTTGCTCCTTCTGCAGTTACCTCAGTCACATACTCTGTCTACACTTCCCGCTGCCTCGGCAAAACACCCAACATAATTAAGGACCCCACGCACCCCGGACATTCTCTCTTCCACCTTCCTTCCTTCGGGGAAAAAGATACAAAAGTCTGAGGTCACGTACCAACCGACTCAAGAACAGCTTCTTCCCTGCTGCTGTCAGACTTTTGAATGGACCTACCTTGCATTAAGTTGATCTTTCTCTACACTCTAGCTATGACTGTAACACTATATACTGCACTCTCTCATTTCCTTCTCTATGAACGGTATGTTTTGTCTGTACAGCGCGCAAGAAACAATACTTTTCACTATATGTTAATACATGTGACAATAATAAATCAAATCACATCAAATATCCCAGCAGACTAAAACAGATTCTGAAAATTGTAGAGTTTCTTTCTACCAAGCTGAAGGCAAGTGAGTGGCCAATACTAAACCAGGCAGGTAATGTGCAACACTGAGGTTGTGTCATAGCTGGAATCCAAGCTGTCATCTGGCAATTTGATGAGAATGGAATTTATACAAAGCTGCTAGTTTAGATTGTTAAACTGAAACACTTTAGTTACCTGTTGCTGGCTCATTACAAAGCGTCAGCAAAGGATCAATCATTTGCTTGGAGGTTGTTATCAACAGATAATTAAAGAACTGGAGTTAAATCTTCAGTAATTCTCCAGTCGAGATACAGTTCTTGTCAATAATAGACATTGAATTAAACTGTAGGTCTGGAAGTGTCCAAACTATAATCTGCAAGTTTTCAAGTTTAGGTCCATAAAATCCATTGGCAGAAAAAGTCTAGAATTGAAAGCTCATCTCAGTCATTGCAACCATGAAACTATCATCGATTGTCATAAATGTTTTCATTCCCCCCCTCCTCCTCTTCACCCCTACTCACCTACACTCTCTCCGCCTGACCGGAACTCCTCTCCTCCCCCCCCCCCCCCTTACTCACCCTCACTCTCCTACTCACCCTCACTCTCCGCCTCCTCACCTGCACTCCCGCCCCACCCCCACCCCCCACTCTCCTCCTGCTTACCCCCACTCGCACTCCTCCACCTCATCCCTCTCCTCCTTCTCCCCACTCCCAATCTCCTCCCTCTCACCTCCACCCTCCTCCACCCCCTTGGCCACTGCTGTGTCGCTTGTCATGATGTAACAGGATAAAACATGAGAACTGCTCCTGCGCAGTGGTGACAGAAATCACAGCTATTTCATTATGAATCTACTATTCTGAGGCAGGCTGTTGCTGAGTTACATTTTACTGTTAAATGCTGTGCCGTACTGTCTGTCTGGAAGGCAGGTCATCCAATTACTCAAATGAGAACAAATTTAGTGGAAAAACTACCCTAGGCCTGAAATGCACATTAAACTAATCTATAACAATACATTTTACCACAAAGCATCTGATCAACTATTTACTAATCCAGTTCAACAAATATAAATTGACAAATGCAGCTCTGTTCCAAGACTGACCCACTCTGTTCCAAAACTCTAACTGTGTGTAAATTATTCTGTGGAAAATATGCAGAGACAATTTTGTTCTAATTTGTTTTAAATCTTTTGTTGGTGTGGTTGTGGGGCAGTGCTGGCAGGATCCAGTTTATTGTCTGACCCTGAGCTGGTGATGGTGGGCCATCTATTAGAATTAGTGCAGTGACAGTGGTGATGCTTCCACTGTGGGTTATGGAATTTTCCAGAACTTTGACCTAGTGCTGTCGAAGGAACGGTGTTACACATCCAAAAATAGGTTTCAGGTTGGTGCTGAAACATTTGAATTCCCATCAGGCACGGATGTGTGAGAATTTCTCCCAATGGACAGCCAAGAAAACTCATTTGAAAAGCAGCACTGACTTCAATCAATGGTGAATTAGATTCTCACAAAAACTCTTAGAACACCAAGTTCTCTCCAGCGCCTAGAATAGAGGCTGCTCTTTCTCTGCTCACAGTCCTTTCTCTCATGGTGTCCCTCTGATCCTTTTATATGTCTCCCTGTCTCTGAGCCTGTCCCTTTCTGCTGCCTCGGCAGCTCCTACTCTTGTTTTGCAATATCGAGTGGTAGATCTTGCGTTTATTTCTGACTCGCACTATTATCACAAACCTTCGGAGGGGTTTTGGTTTTACAGCAGCACATTACTACATCCAGCAGCAATCCAGTCCTGACTCCATTTAACCCACACAAGGAGACTGCTTGCAGTTCAGTCCGCAAACCCACCAAGAATGGCACAGTTCAAATCCACCAGGAATTGGGCGACATGAAGATTTATTCCTGGCATTGCAAAACAAGAGTAGGAGCTGCAGAGAAACAGAAGGGGACAGAGCTGACACAGACAGAAAGCCATACCAAACAGGCATAAGCACCCTGAGAGAAAAGACTGAGAGCAGAGGAGGAGCAGGCTGATATTCAAGGAGCTGGGAGAAGTTTATGTTCCAAGAGGGCTTTTTTTTTTCAAAAACAAATTGCCGCGGATGCTGGAATCTGAAACCAAAAGAGAAAATGCTGGAAAATCTCAGCAGGTCTGGCAGCATCTGCAAGGAGAGAAAAGAGCTGACGTTTCGGGTCCAGATGACCTTTTTGCCAAAGCTAAAAGGCATGGAAAGTGGGAGATATTTATACTGCAGGGTGAGGGAATGAAAGATGAGTCACAGTCACAGAAACCAGGGGAAAAGGCTGCTAATGGCAGTTTCTACGAAAATAAAAGATGTGAATGGCCAAACGGCAGAGAAGCTGAAATCAGAGGGTAAACTGTGACAGGTGTGTGTGAGAAAATGGAGGAAATGGGGGTTAAAATAGGGGGGAAGAGCTAGGGGAAAGAAAAATATAACAATAAGAAAAAGGTAGAGAACAGTTAAAAATAAAAAGAAATGAAAACAAAGGGGTCGAGGTGGGGTAGTGCTAATTATCTGAAGTGTTATTTTTTTGCTAGAATCCAATTCCTTATTAACTGGAGTCAGCACTGCTTTGTAAGTGAGTTTTCTTGGCTGTCAGTTAGGGGATAATCTTGCACATCGGTACAGGACGGTAATCCAAATGTTTTAGCACCAATCTTTCGACCTATTTTTGGATACAGAATACTGTTCCTTCATTGGGTTGGAATTCCACACCTAACATCACCATGCATTCTATCAATATTTGTCCGGCAAATTAAATTGAGGAGGTCTGTTTGAACGAATACTCTGCTCCCTGTGCTGTTTAACTACCAAGCACACGAGCGTACAAAATGATTATGTGTATTTCTTAGTGTTGTTGTTCTGTTTCAGTCCTGAATTTTCAAGTGCATGGGAAGTCCTTCAAGATTTAAACAAAGTGTACTTAAGATCCAGCTGGAATGTATCGCATGCCCGTCAGAGACTCCTTTCTACACTGGGTATTGACCAAAATCAAAAGGTAAGATTATTCTGTGCAATTAATTTATATATTGTATGTTTGTCTATCCAATGAAACTCACAATACTTCTTTCAACATAATCCGACTCTACAAACTTTCGGTGCATTCAGAAAGGGGTAATAATTTGAATCACTGTATCTGTGACTCAAAGCAGTATTATATGGTTACAGTCACTGAATGAATCCTCCTTGCACGGATTTTAAAGAAGAAATGAAGGTAACTGGTTTGACTAGTGTGGATAACATTGATCTCTAAGCTTTTAATAACCTTCAATGAAATCAATAAATATGCATTAATGCAATAAGCACTAGTGGCACGGTAGCACTGCTGCCTCACAGCGCCAGGGACCCAGGTTCGATTTCGTGCTTGGGTGACTGTCTCTGTGGAGTTTGCACATTCTCCCCGTGTCTGCGTGAGTTTCCTCCAGGTGCTCCGGTTTTTCCCCTCGGTCTGAAAGACGTGCTGGTTAGGTGCATTGACCCGAACAGGCACCGAAGTGTGGTCACTAGGGGAATTTCACAGTAACTTTATTGCAGTGTTAATGTAAGCCTTACTTACATAGAACAGTGCAGCACAGAACAGGCCCTTCGGCCCACGTTGTTGTGCCAAGCTTTATCTGAAACCAAGATCAAGCTATCCCATTCCCTATCATCCTGGTGTGCTCCATGTGCCTATCCAATAACTGCTTAAATGTTCCTAAAGTGTCTGACTCCACTATCACTGCAGGCAGTCCATTCCACACCCCAACCACTCTCTGCGTAAAGAACCTACCTCTGATATCCTTCCTATATCTCCCACCATGAACCCTATAGTTATGCCCCCTTGTAATAGCTCCATCCACCCGAGGAAATAGTCTTTGAACGTTCACTCTATCTATCCCCTTCATCATTTTATAAACCTCTATTAAGTCTCCCCTCAGCCTCCTCTGCTCCAGAGAGAACAGCCCTAACTCCCTCAACCTTTCCTCATAAGACCTACCCTCCAAACCAGGCAGCATCCTGGTAAATCTCTGCACTCTTTCCAGCGCTTCCACATCCTTCTTGTGACTAATAAATAAACTTTGAAACTTTAGGAAGATAACATTTGTATTTCTGTAGTACTTTTCAAACCTGCATGACGTCCCAAAGATAATAACACCAATTAATACTTTTAAAGTGTAGTCACTCTGATGATGTGGGCAAAAATAGCAGTCGATCCCCATAAATGGTAATGAGATAAATGTCAGATCATTAACTTCAATGGTGTTTGTTGAGAGACAAATAGTGATGATAAAAACAGGAGGAATCCCATAGTCCTGGAATTGTTTTAATATCCACCAGGCTATTTATTTAATGTCTCCTGCAGCAAGTGGAGATTGTGTGCACAGGTCTCTGGAATCAGACTTGAATGTACAATCTGGTGACTCAGAGGTTAAAGAGCTGCCATTGAGTCAAGGTCCACAGAAAGGGAAACAGTGAACTTCACACTTTATTTCATTTGTAAAGATAACTATTATCACTTACGAAACTGCAGTATGTTACTATTTAACAATTGCTAATTATTGAGGACATGGACAAAATGGCCCAGGCCAGTTCTCCCGTATCGAAACAAGTAGATCCATTACATGAGGGAAATTAACTGATGTTCAAACAGAAAAGTTTACCTGAAGGTCAAAACTAGCGTACAATGACAATGCTAAACTTGCTTGTACGTCTGATTACTGTGACCAGGAAGCAAAGTACAATCTAAGGCTAATCTTGTGAAAGGTTTGAATGTAAGAAGATTGGAGCTAGTTTATGAGATTTAACCATCTTTAATGTGCCGATCTTTTATCAGCAGTATCCTGTGGATTTGATCTTTAATTCCTGGAGACTCCAGGAGAATCCTGGGGTGGCACAGTGGTTAGCACGGCTGTCTTGCAGCACCAGGGACCCGGGTTTGATTCTGGTCTTGGGTGGCTCTTTGTCTGGGGTTTTCTCTGCGTGGGTCTCCTCTGTATGTTCCAGTTTCCTCCCACACTCCAAAGATGTGCAGGTTAGGTGGATTGGCCATGCTAAATTGCCCTTTTAGTGTCCAAAGATGTGTGGGTGAGGTGGACTAACCATGGAGAATGTGCAGGATTATGGGGATAGGGGTGGGGGGGCTGGGTAAGACGTTTTTTCGGAGAGTCGGTGCAGACTCAAAGGGCTGAATGGCCTCCTTCTGCACTGTAGGGATTCTATGGTTAAGTTGGCAACCATCAGTGGTAGTTTAATAAGGCCCCAGGGCCTCAAAGTAGGAAAATACTCATGCTAGCACCAAAGCTCCATCAACTTTGCCTGTTGTGGATTTGATTCAGCATTAAATAACTTGAGCAATAAAAGCCAGTAATGGGCCAGCTGGAAATGACAGCAAGATTCAGCTACCAATGGTGGAGTAAAGTGGGGGTGGGTAGGGAGGTGGACAATAGGCAGAGGAAAAGCAAGATTGTAAGGCTCAAGGAGTTTGGAGATTGGGAAGGAACAATTTAAATACAACATTGAGAATTTTAAATTTGAGGTGCTGGAGTATTAGGGAACAATGTGGCCAAGGACTGGCGTGATGGGCTTGAATGGAATTTATTGCCGGATTGAGTATGGATGACAGACCTTCGGTTTGACAGAATGGGGGTTGAATGGCAGCTAGGCTGAGTCTGGAGGTTCAGTGGAAGATGATTGAAGAAAATGGGTTGGAACCCAGACAGTCTTCATGACAGAGAGGAGAATGAGCTGGGCAGCTCAGGATTAATAGGATGTTTTAGTCGTACACGATCTGGTTTATACTGAGACAATAGCTGGAGAGGGAGTTGGGTTGTTAAAGGTTAGAGACTCCATGGTTTGTGGAGGCAAAAGGGATCTTGGCGCTGGTGAGATCCCTGTATCACTTCTTTTCAAATAGGCCCATCATGTATCGTATGCAACTGCTGGCACTACACCCACTGAGGCCTTGGGTTAAGGCGGAAGGCACAGTGGTTAGCACTGTTGCCTCACCGCGCCAGGAACCTGGGTTCAATTCTGGCCTCGGGTTACTGTCTGTGTGGAGTTTGCATGTTCTCCCTATGTCTGCGTGGGTTTCCTCCGGGTGCTTCAGTTTACGCCAACAGTCCAAAGATGTCCGGGTTAGGTTGATTGGCTATGCTAAATTGCCCCTTAGTGTCAGGGGGATTAGCAGGGTAAATGTGTGGGGTTACAGGAATAGGGCCTGGGTGGGATTGTGGTTGGTGCAGACTAAATGGGCCAAATGGCCTCCATCTGCACTGTAGGGATTCTATGGATCCAAGTACAGGGTGTGTGATGGTAGGAACGGGATCATGGGTTTGGGGAGGGGTCACAGGACCAGGTGACAATGAGGTGCCACAGCAAGGGTTTGGGGGTGGCTTTCAGCATTCCAATCACCACCCCTCACCAGGTCCCTTGATCAGGCACTAAGTGGCTTTCGACAAGGGAAACTCTGGGAACCTACAAATAAACACATCAGTGTAGGCCTTCCTACCAAAGGCCTAACAGGTGGAGACAGGATGATGGCGAGGTCACCACCCACCCACCTGACTAAATACCCCTTCCACCAAACTCGTACAAGTGTGGGTTCCCTTTGGGTGCTCCGATTTCCTCCCACACCCCAAACATGAGCATGTTATTAGGATTGGCCATGCTAAATTTAGCCTCTTAGTGTCAGGGGGGTTAGCAGGGTAAATACGTGAGGATAGGGCCTGGATGGGATTGTTGTCAGTGGAGGCTCAATGGGCCGAATGGCTTCCTTCTGCACTGTAGGGATTCTATGATTCAATATTTGCAGCTGATAGCATCCAGAATAGCGCTATAGAAGAGGGAAAAGTGGGTCAAAGACCAGGCCTGTGGGAACCTCCCACAGTAGTTGTGTGGGGATGAGAAAAGAGGCAATATAAATAAACCAGCAAATTAAAACTGCTGTCCTATCGCACATGAGCTATCTAATAATTTGAATTAGACAACCTTGAATTAAAAGTGTACTATATGCTGTCTAAATGAAAAGTAGATTTAATTTTACCGGATTGAATGAGTTGTAGTTTTAACAATAGACTTGCACGTCCAATTTAAACTAGTTATTCATTGATAAATATTCTATTCAAGCACATCTGGTTTGTTTCTTTAGTTAAAAATACTTGTTTTATGTCAGAGTTACCATCATTTTAATGTATCACATGTTTCCAAAGTCAAATTGCAGTGAAATACAGAATAGTATTAATATATTCATCTCCACTAGGTGGTGCTCTGCAGCACTAAAGCTAGAGATTTATCGCCTGAGATGAACCAAGCTGTCCTAAACATCTTGAAAATGGATTTATTGAATTTTTGATGATTACGAGTTAAACAAAAGAGAAAGCAGATTTATAAATGGAAATAGGGATTAAAATATCGCAGGTTCATATCTCTGAAACAATTCCATTTCATCTGATTTGATAGACGCCACATTTTTAAGATTGAATTTGATAATCATAGATTGCCTACAGTGCAGAAGGAGGCCACTCGGCCCATCGAGTCTGCACTGACTCTCCGATAGAGAACCTCACCCTGCTAATCCCCCTAACCTACACATCTTTGGACACTAAGGGGCAATTTTAGCATGGCCAATCCACCTAACCCGCACGTCTTTGGACAGTGGGAGGAAACCCACGCAGACATGGAGAGAATGTGCAAACACCACACAGACACTAAGGCTGGAACTCTACCACCTCGCCCGCCATGGAATCGGAGCGGGTGAGGGTCTGACAGCAGAAATCTCTATTGAACTCTGGCGGGAGTTTCCGGTCTCGCCCGAGGTGAGGCCATAAAATCCCACCCTAAGTATCCGAGCTCCACCATAACCGTTGAGGATTTTTTTGAAGGAGGGTCAGAGGATTAATTGTACAATATAGTACAAATAGCTTTCATTTTCATACCTCATGTTTCACTTCATTTTTTACTGAGGCCACCAGAAATACTGAAACTGATATTGACCAGAGAAAGGCTAAATGATTGTGCTATCGGGGCACTCGGAAGCTTCTCTGGTATGCCCCTACCAAATACTAAATAGAGGGCAATAAACTGGGGCAACTTTCCATATCACTTCTCAGGACACTTTAATTAGCAAAGTGGTTTTTAACTTTCATGCCTCACTCTAAATACAAGTCCCAAGTTTTTTTTTAATGCTTTTCCAATTCAATCAAATCAAGTCCAATTCAGAGTCTCAACAAGTTGAGACATTTCCGATCCAAGCTGACAAGGCAGGGCCTCACCTGTCTTGGGCCTGATCTACATGAGCCAAGCTGATTGGAGTAGGTGCAGACTCACCTCCTCCAAGGCTTGATCTCATTTGCATCTTAGCCAAAAGGCCGAGATGCCGCTTTTAAAAATTGCTTCAAATGAAGCTTAAATGTAACCTAATGACCTCAACCAAGCGCAGCATCCTATCCATACTACACTTGATCTTAGCCAAAAGGCCGAGAAGCCCCGAGTTGTATAAGAAGAAGCTGTACAATGCTTGGGAGAGTACCCTCTCTTACCCCCGACCATCTGGGGGGGCCTTGATGGCCCCCCCTTCACTCCCAGCAGGTTTGGGCCGCCAGCTCCATGCTAGCGGGGTGCTATAGTAAACCCCGCTGGAGTGAAACCCACCTGGCCGGGGGGTGGGGACAGACTCTAGCGGGCCCAGAGATTTTGGTCCCTGCTAATGGGATTCAAATTGTATGTAAATGAGGATTACCATAATTTATTCAGCTCCGCACCGGAAATCGGCACGGAGTTGACGGCGCCGGAACTCCGACTGCCAGAAGCTTGCGATGGCCGTGGCACCCAGTGGGGAGCCCGCGAAATGGCCTCCACTTGAGTCTCCCAGTCCGCTGTGCTGCAAAAGCTATCTAACCCGGCTCTCTCGGCTCCCTTGAAAGCATGAAATTGCTCAATGCACCAGCGGAGTCCAACAAACCATGAGAAGTTCCCATATCCAGGGCCCGATCGAGGCTTGAATCTCCATGCTGGTTCTTCTGCTGCTGAAACCCCTTCATTTGTGCTTGTGATAGGTGCCACCCAGGAGCCATTGAGGTGATCACAGTAATAAGTAGGAAAGTAAGACCCCACCTGATGCTTATCTCAGCTGGTCCTCAATACAGACGACTAACCATTGACCAAGATCTGGGGGGGGCTGCGAATCTCCCACCCCGCTGCGCTGCTTTGGTAGCACAGCGGGCCAGGAGACTCGAACAGAGGCCGTTTCGCAGGTTTCCCGCTGGGCACCACGGCCTCCACAAGTCTCCGGCAGTCGGATTTCCAGCGCCGTCAGCTTTGCGCCGATTTCTGACGCGGAGCTGAATAAATTATGGTAATCCTCATATACATTCAATTTGAATTCCATTAGCGGACCCGGGACTGAAATCTTTGGCCCGCTAAGGGGTGGGGCCTAATGGTGGCAGGGCCTAAAGGGGGGTGGGGCCTCGGGGGGAGATCGGTGGGGGTGGGGGGGGTCCCGCTGCCACTCTGCATAGGGATCATGAGCAGAGGCAGGGAGGCCAGTGATCGGGAGGCCAGCTACAGCGCATGCGCTGATCTCGGCACTGACGGATAGGCGCGTGCGCAGTGGCCCACTTAGCGCCATGCTGCTGACCTCTCCAGCGGGAATAGACCCCGCCCAGAGATTTTTCCTGGGATTCACGCTAGTGCAGTCTGTGGTGGACAAAGTGTGGGAGATTCATTTTGAAACTCTCGCTGAAATAAACAGCGGGATTTACTCCAGTTCTTCCGCAGATTCAACAGTTAGAATTTTTTTTCCCCACCTGGACTTCCAGGTTGCTCCATGGGAATCAAATTAGGCTTCTAGAATCATACAATGGTTACAGCAGGAAAAGAGGCCATTTGGCTGGCATTTCCGTGCTGGCTGTCTGAAAAGCACCTACTAACCATTCCGCTACCTTTTCCCCGTAACCCTGCAAAATCTTCCTTTACTGATAATGATCCAATTCCCTTTTGAAAGCCTCAATTCCCCCTGCCTCTTCACAGGCAGTGTGTTCCAGACCCGAGCTACTCGCTAAATGAATAAAGGATTCCTCCTGTCGCTATTGCTTCTTTTCCAATTATCCTAAATCTGTGCCCCCTGCTTACTTTCACCACTGGAAACTCTTTCCCCCGACCTACTCTATCTAACCCCCTCGTGATTTTGAATGCCTCTACCAGATTCCTTCTCGCCCTTCTCCCCTCCAAGGAAAACAATCCCAACTTCTCCAATCTTTCTATGGAACTGAAGTTCCTTGTTTCAGAAACATTCTTGTAAATCTTTACTGCACCCTTTCTAATGCCTTCACATCCTTCCTAAAGTGTGGGGCCCAAAACTGGACACAGTAGCCCAGCAGCGGCTGAGGAAAATCTCCCCCCCCCCCCCCCCCCCCCGGTTCATGCTCTCTGTTCAGGAATGCTTGTTTCCCCCCCCCCATCCCGGCTGGGATTTTCCAGTGCCGCTGAAAGTGAATGGGGTTTAGGCTGGAACGCCAAATTCTCCGTTCTGACTTGCAGCGGGATGGCTATGGGCGAGATCGGAGAGTTCTAACTCCAGTGTTTTGTACAACTTTGTCCTAAATTGCTTGCTTTTGTACAGTGTGCCCCTATTAGTAAAGGCCAGGATGCTGTATACTTTATTAACCACGCTCTCGCTCTTTCCAGCCAGCTTCTTTGATTTGATTTATTATTGTCACATGTATTAACATACAGTGAAAAGTATTGTTTCTTGCGTGCTCTACAGACAAAGCATACCGTTCATAGAGAAGGAAAGGAGAGAGGGCAGAATGTAGTGTTACAGTCATAGCTAGGGTGTAGAGAAAGATCAACTTAATGCGAGGTAGCTCCATTCATAAGTCTGATGGCAGCAGGGAAAAAGCTGTTCTTGAGTCGGTCGGTATGTGACCTCAAACCTTTGTATCTTTTTTCCGACGGAAGAAGGTGGAAGAGAGAATGTCCGGGGTGCGTGGGGTCCTTAATTATACTGACGGCTTTTCCGAAGCAGCGGGAAGTGTCAATGGGTGGAAGGCTGGTTTGCGTAATGGATGGGAGGCTGGTTTGCGCGACGGATTGGGCTTCGTTCACGACCCTTCGTAGTTTCTTGCGGTCTTGGGCAGAGCGGGAGCCATAACTAGCTGAGATACATCCGGAAAGGATGCTTTCTATGGTGCATCTGTAAAAGTTGGTGGGAGTCGTAGTGGACATGCCAAATTTCCTTAGTCTTCTGAGAAAGCAGAGGCGTTGGTGGGGCTTTCTTAACTATACTTTCGGCATGGGGGACCAGGACAGGTTGTTGGTGATCTTGGACATCTAAAAACTCTCAACCATTTCTACTTTGTCCCCATTGATGTAGACAGGGGCAGATCCTCCACTACACTTCCTGAAGTTGATGACTATCTCCTTTGTTTTCAATTCCTTCAGTGCACATTTACACCCAGGTCCCTGTGCTTGTGCTTCACTTTTAGAAATGTAGCCTTTGTTTTATACTGTCTCTCTGCATTACACGCAATTACTTTGAAGATTTGCACTGGGTCTTTATTCACTGCAACTCACATTGCAGTAGCACCAATGTTGCTGCTCTGATAGTTTCCTTAGACACCAGAAAGGAATTCTGTGAATAAGAATAGACATTTCCCCCTCAAGACATTTAAGGGTATATCTTTTAACAGTGTGTTGCCAAGGCAGATGAAAATCCTGTCTTTACACTTTGCTGAGTTCCCTGCATTCCCCCTCCATCAAATGACTATCTTGTCGACACAGTGCTCTGGCTGCAGGGTCCCTGGATTTAAAGTTTATTTATTAGTGTCACAAGCAGGTTTACATTAACACTGCAATGATGTTACTGTGAAAATCCCCGAGTCGCCACACTCCAGCGCCTGTTCAGGTACACTGAGGGAGAATTTAGCATGGCCAATGCACCTAACCAGCACATTTTCTCGGATTGTGGGAGGAAAGCGAAGCATCCGCACGTAGACACGGGGATAATGTGTAGACTCCACACAGACAGTGACCCAAGCCGGGAATTGAACCCAGATCCCTGCCACTGAGAGGCTACAGTGATAACCACTGTGCCATAGGAGAATGCATCAGAGCAAATCTAGACATCTACCAAACCAGAGGAACTGTGCCTGATAATCTATCACTGTATGCAATGAATTACCCAAGATCTATCAAAGTGTGAGCAAATTGGATTCACATAAGTATTCCTGAACAGAGAATGGTGCCGGATTTCCTCTTGCATATTTGAGAGCTGTAACTTTTGGTACAATCAGGAAATAGCTTTGAATTTCTGTACATTCTCCATCAAAGTTTACATCCTGTCAAATGGAGATCGGATTTCTAGCTCCCCGCCACCCCCCCCCCCTCCCCCGAATGTCCCACAAACAGCAATGAGAAAATAACACAATCATTTGTTGTTTAGTGGTGTGAAGGTTCTATTAGTTGCATAGAGCAACTTTAGCTGTTCAGGAATTCTAGGCCGTTGATTTGCTGTGGGAATGCTGGTGAGGCTAATTATTTTTATTCAGTTTTGGGATGTGAGCATCCCTGACGAGGCCAGCATTTATGGCTTGCCCCGAATTACTCTTGAAGGTAGTGATGAGCCACCTTCTTGAACCACAGCAGTCCATCTGGTGTAGGTACATCCGCAAAGGAAAGAGTTCCATCACTTTGGTCCAGCGACAGTGAAGGAATGGTGATGTATTTCCAAGTCAGGATGTTGTGTGGTTTGGAAGGAAACTTGCAGTGGGCTCTGCTCCCATGCATCTGCTGCCCTTGTCCTTCTAGGTGGTAGAGGTTTGGGTCTGGAAGGATCCGTCAAAGGAGCCTTGGTGAGTTGCTACAGTGCATCTTGTAGATGGTGGACACTGCTGGCACTGTGTGGAAATGGAGGGAGTGACTGTTTAAGGTGGTGTATGGGATGTTGATCAAGCGGGTTGCTTTGTCCTGGGTGGTGTTGAGTTTCTTCAGTGTTTTTGGAGCTGCGTTTATTCAGTCAAGTGGAGAGTATTCTATCACTCCTGGCTTGTGCCTTCTAAAAGTTTTTTTAAAAAGTTTATTTATTAGTCACAAGTAAGGCTTACATTAACACTGCAATGTAGTTAATGGGCTTTCGGGTGTGAGGAGGTGAGTTACTCATTGCAGAATTCCCAGCCACTGACGTAACCAGGATAGATGGTCTCATTAAGTTTCTAGTCAATGGCAACCCCAGGATGTTGAGGAGGTGGCGGAATCAGTGATGGTAATGTCATTGACTATCAAAGGAAGATGGTTATATTCTCCTCTTGTTGGAGGTGGTCATTGCCTGTGGGCCTAATGTTACTTGCCTCTTATCAGTCCAAGCCTGAATGGTTTCCAGGCTTTGCTGCGCGCAAGCACAGAGTGTTTCAGTATCTGAGGAGTTGCAAATGGCACTGAATATTTTTGCCATTATCAGCAAACATCCCCACTTCTGATCTAATGATGGAGGAGATCTCATTGGTGAAGCAGCTGAAGATGGTTGGGTTTAAGACACTACCCTGAGAATCTCCAACAGTGATGTTCTGGGGCATTGGTAGTTGACCTCTAACCATCACGACCATCTTCCTTTGTGTTGAGAATGACTCCAACCAGTGGAGAGTTTTCCCCCGATTCCCATTGAATTCCATTTTGCTAGGACTCCTTGGTGCCACACTCAGGCAAGCGCTGTCTTAATGTCAAGGGCAATAACTCTCACCTCTTGAACTTTGCTCTTTGGTCATATTGGGAGAAAGACTGAGGTCTGGAGCCAATTGGCCCTGACAAAACCCAAACGGAGAACTGGTGAACAGCTTGTTGCTAAGTAAGTGCTGCTTGATAGGTCTGTTGAAGATACCTTCAATCGCTTTGCTGATGATCAAGACTAGACTGATGGGGCGGTATTTGGCCCAGATGGATTTAGGAACATAGAACATAGAAACATAGAAAAACTACAGCACAAACAGGCCCTTCGGCCCCACAAGTTGTGCCGAACATATCCCTACCTTTTAGGCCTACCTATAACCCTCCATACTATTAAGTCCCATGTACTGATCCAGGAGTCTCTTAAAAGACCGTATTGAGTTTGCCTCCACCACCACTGACGGCAGCCGATTCCATTCGCCCACCACCCTCTGTGTGAAAAACTTCCCCCTAACATTTCCCCTGTACCTACCCCCCAGCACCTTAAACCTGTGTCCTCTCGTAGCAGCCATTTCCACCCTGGGAAAAAGCCTCTGAGAGTCCACCCTTTTGTGGACAGGACATTCCTGGACAATTTTTCACATTGCCAGTGTTGTAGTTGCACTGGAACAGCTTGGCTAAGGGCACAACTAGTCCTGGAACACAAGTCTTCAGTACTACAGCTGTGATCCTGTCAAGGCCAAAAGTCTTTGCTGTATTCATAGCCATCAGCCATTTCTTGATATTACATGGAGTGAATCGAATTGTTTGAAGACTGGCACCTAAAAGGGACTTGACGAGGAGGCCAACATGGATGATCCACTCGGCACTTCTGGCTGAAGATGGTTGCAAATACCTTATCTTTTGCTCCGACACACTGGGCTCTCCCAGCATTAAGGATAGGGATACTTTTGGATCCTCCTTTGCTGGTTGGGTTAACTATTATTATTCATGTACAAATTGGATAGCAACTGCCGATGAGCACATGTGCATTTAGCAGTAGAAGTAAAAAATCCTGAAGTTACTGTGTGCAATGCATTTCCTCTCCATAACCTGCACGAAAGGAGAACTTTGCCATCTGGCTCCCCATTCAAATGTATTGGGCATTATTTATTTATGTCACAAATAGGCTTACATTGACACTGCAATGAAGTTACTGTGAAAATCCCCAAGTCGCCACACTCTGGCACTTGTTTGGGTACACTGAGGGAAAATTTAGCATGGCCAATGCACCTAACCAGCACGTGGGAGGAAACTGAAGCACCTGGAAGAAACCCACGCAGACACGGGGAGAATGTGCAAACTCCGCACAGACAGTGACCCAAGCAGGGAATTGAACCCGGGTCCCTGGTGCTGTGAGGCAGCAGTGCTAACCACTGTGCCACCATGTTTTTGTTGAGAACACAATCGGAGCAATTTTTGTGCCAAAACTTTGTGAATGGTAAGGTCGCATTTAAAATGGTTAGTTAATGCAAACATTTTGCGTTTGAAAGGAAAGTTAGACAGAGACAATATAATTGTGAGGTGGAATGTTAATGGGGATACAGGAACAGAGAGATTCAGGTATTTGCATCCACAAGTCTTTGAAGGTTCAGGGGAATTGATGAGGCTGTTTTTAAAACAAATAAAGCTTACAGGTTCTTTGTTTTATACATAAAGATACATACAAAAGAAAGGAAGTATGCTAAATCTTTATAGATCAGCAGGGATAATGAGTCCAATTCTGGGCTTCACAGTTTGGGAAGGGTGGCATGACTTTGGAGAGGGTGTAATGGAGATTTAAGCGAATGGTATCGGAGATGAGGGTCCTCAGTTATGTGACAAGAAGATGGATGCAGATGCAATAGAAACTTTCAAAAGGAAAATGGATAAATATGTGAAGGGGGAAATTTGCAGGGCTGTAGGAAAAGCCCTGCCGTAGGAAAAGAGCAGGGCTTTGAGATAACTAGCTCCTTCAAAAGCCAGCAGGCATCATAGGCCAAATGGCCGCCTCCTGTGCTAAATGATAACTATTTGGACTATTTTTGGATTATTTAACCAATCTAGAGTCATGGGGCAGAATTTGATCATCCCACCCGCTGCGGGAATCGTAGCGGGTGGGACACGGATCATGCAAAGGTCCGTTGACCTCGCGTGGTATTTTCTGACCTTGGGACGAGCGGGGCTGGAAAATTCCACCCCTAGAGTTTTACAGCACAGAAAGGTTCCTTGTGTCCATGCCAGCCACCAAACACCTATCTATTTTAATCCTATTTTCCAGCACTGGTCTGTAGCCTTGTATACTATGGCGTTTCAAATGTTCATCTAAATGCTTCTAAAATGTTGTGAGGATTCCTCCCACCACCATCCTCTCGGGCAGTGAGTTCCAGATTCCCACCACCCTCTGGATGAAAAATCTTTGCCTCAAATCCCCTCTGAGTCTCCTGCCCTTTACCTTAAATCTGTGTCCCCTAGTTATTGACCCTTCTACTAACAAGATAAGTTTTTTTTCCTATCTACCCTATCGAAGTCCCTCAATTTTGTACACCTCGGTCAGGTCACCCCCTCCGCCTTCTCTACCCCCAGCTTAGCCATAACTAAAACGCTTCAGCCCAGGCAACATCCTGGTGAATCTCCTCTGTGCCCTCTCTAGTGCAATCGCATCCTTCCTATAGTGTGGAGACCAGAACTGCACCAGCTGTGGCCTAACAAGTATTTTATGTAACTAAGTTTAAGTTTATTAGTGTCACAATTAGGCTTACATTAACACTGCATTGAAGTTACTGTGAAAATCCAACATAATCTCCCTGCTCTTTTATTTTATGCCTCAGCTAATAAAGGCAGGTTTCCTATGTGCCTTCTTAACCACCTTATCTACCTGTCCTTCTATCTTTGGACATGCACCACAGGATCCCTCTGGTCCTCCTTTCTTACCGGCGTCCTACCGTTCATTGTGTATTCCCTTGCCTTGTTAATCCTCCCAAGATGCATCACCTCACACTTTTCAGGGCTAAATTCTACTTGCCACTGTTCTGCTCATCTAACCAGCCCGCCTATATCGTCCTCTAATCTAAGGCTTTCCTCTTCACTATTTACCACACTACCAATTTTCATGATATCTGCAAACTTACTGATCATAGTCCCCACATTCACATCTAGATCATTAATTTACACTACAAACAGCAAGGGATCCAGCACTCATTCCTGTGGTACACCACTGGACACAGGCTTCTAGTCACAGAAACGACCTTCGACCATCACCCTATGCTTCCTGCCACTAAGCCAATTTTGGATCCAATTTGCCAGATTTCCCTGGATCCTATGGATTCTTACCTTCTTGACCAGTCTCCCATGCAGGACATTAGCAAAAGCCTTACTGAAGTCCAGTAGAGTGCATCAACTACACTGCCCTCACCTACACAATTCATCCAAAGACTCAATCAAATTTGCTGGATGGTCTCCCCCTGAAAATCATGCTGACTATCCTTGATTAATCCTTGCCCCTCCAAGTGGAGATTAATTCTGTCCCTCAAACTTTTTTCCAACAATTTCCCTATCACTAATATTAGACTCACTGGCCTGTAAATACATGATTTTTCCCTACTTCGAATCCAGTTAGCACTTTTTGCAGTTTGGGAACAAACAACTGTTAAACAGTTCCAATTTAACTTTGAAATACTGCCTTCAAAATATTGTTCTTAATTTGTGAAAGTCTTTCTGTGCAAATTTTTAAAAATGTATTTTACTTTCCACTGTATTTATCTCGGGATATAATGTTGTTGGGTGACTAAAGGGGTTTGTCAACTGCTTTCATTCCTTTGGTTTCCAAAATTGTAAATTTGTTGTGAGAACTCTTTTTATTAAGTGATGTAATTATCATAGAATTGCAACCTTAAATCCAACTTGTTCCCCTACAACTCAGATTGATTTTAAACATTTGATTAATTTTTGTACAGATTGACTTACGTTTCTTAGCCTTCCTTTTTGCAATGTAGGGCGTTGGACAATGTGACCTCCAGTATCTAGAGGACACGACAGCCTGCTGTTCTGACCTGGAGAAGATCAGTGCACTGCCAAATGTTCCTCCCGTGTCTGAGAATGGCACCAAGACACTCATCCAAACCAGGGTAAGAGAAAATATACATTGTAGTTACTAAATTTGAAAACTTGTCTTTTTTTTAAATGTGTATATTAAATTTAAAACTCTTGCCAAGCAAAGTTAATGGCAGAATTTTACACTTTTTTTTGGCAGCATTTGGAAGCGGGAAAGGGGCAGCATGGTGAGCATTGCTGTCTCAGTGCCAGGGACCCAGGTTCAATTCCTGGCTTGGGTCATTGTCTGTGTGGAGTTTACATGTCCTCCCCATGTCTGCAGGGGTTCCCTCCGGGGGCTCCTCCCACAGTCCAAAGATATACTGGTTAGGTGGATTGGCCATGCTAAATTGTCCCTTTAGTGTCGGGGGCTAGCTTGGGTAAATGCATAGGGTTATGGGGATAGGGCCTGGGTGGGATTGTGGTCGGTGCAGACTCGATGGGCCGAATGGCCTCCTTCTGCGCTGTAGGATTCTATGCTTCTATGATTCCATTGTATGAAAGGTGGCATTGAAGCTGCCCCCGGCACTCTCCCGGTCATCATCCTATCCCCCTGAGTGATAGACCCACCTGAGCTCCTCGGGGAGCTCCTTCCCTCAGGGGCACACTGTGGGAGACCAGTCATAATTCACGCCAGTCTGCCCTTACGCCAACATGAATGGATTATCTTACAGTGGGGGGGGGGGGGGGGGGGATGATCAAGTGTAGAGGCCTGCTAATGATGTGCAGATTAATTAGAATGGTTCCCAATGTTGAACATGTTCTTTTTTAGATTCTTTCACCTTTTTCTCTATCGTTTATTTTTTGCCCAGTGTGGATGAATCCTGTTGTGAGGAAGGACAAACTGCTGCTTAACTTGTCCCTTTGTTCAGGTCTGCACAGCTGGCTGCGGGATATGTAAGAGTCCTCAGTGATTTCACATACCACCCGCACCCCACCAGAACCTGGGGACCTCGGACGTGCATCATTCTCCATGGTAACCTTCTGGTTACATTTGCCTGCAATAGGTCAAATTGAGCACATGGTATACATTGGGAGAATCCAAAGCAATAAGTTCCGTCTAGCACTATGTTTTCAGTATCTCTTACTAAATAAAGTGTGACCTCTCGCCCCTCAATCTGATTGAGGTGTTATTTGTTCCTGTATGTGGGATGCCCTGTATCAGATGAGATGGGGCTTATTGGACCTTTGGGATGCCAAGTAGCTTGGGATGATGTTGGGGGTCACACAACAGAAGCATTTGCCACCTGATGGAAGTTTGGTTCTGTTTATTTATTAGTGTCACAAGTAGGCTTGCAGTGAAGTTGCTGTGAAAATCCCCTAGTCGCCACACTCCGGCACCTGTTCGGGTACACTGAGGGAGAATTTAGCATGGCCAATGTCTTTTTGGAGGAAACCGGAGCACCCGGAGGAAACCCGTGCAGACTCCGCACAGACAGTGACTGAGAATAGTGGTGGAGAATATTGGGAGAAGGACGTCCTTTTCCTCCTCTTTTTTTCATCTGTAATTGATTGCCGCTGTTTTGGCCGTCTTTGACCCCTTCCGATTGAGCTGTTGGTTGCCCTTCCCTGGCTTTGCTCTTTCTCACTGTTCCCAACTCTTTCCCTACCTACCTGTCGACAACCAATGTTGTCCTGCTCCACCTCGGGAGAGGCATTTTCTGTAACTTGTCTGGGTGCTTCAACCATGGTGGTATCTATGGATTATGTACTATTGCTTCGCCCGTATTGGAGGAGAAAATACTTAAACGTAAGAAAGGAATGCAAATGCTGAAGGCACAAAATTTGAATTCTGGGGACTGGCACACCCAAGGAAAAGCCCTAGCCTGTTTCTGTCCCTGAAAGCTGTACTCCCTCAGTTCCACTGTCGACTTTGTAATTACTATTTGCATTTTTTTGCCAATGCGTCTATATCCTTTTTGTAAAGTGGATGCAAGAACTAGAATAAGATGCCAAGTTTGTGAGCAATCTGGCTCAAGCTGATAGAGGCCAGGGAGGGGAGTGAATCAGTGGCAATTGTAAAGTTTGTGGCAAGGCTGATGACAATGGGCTGAATTTAATGTGAGTGACAAGGGCTTCAGCTACTGGTTGGAGAACCAGTGAGAGGCTCATATCACTGAGGTCCAAAACAATTATGTGCCCCTCAGGCACTTGACTGGCCAGCATCGGGCCTTCCCTGGGATTAAGGACCCCAATTGCCGGAACTCATGCCTGCAAATAGCTGCTGACCAATCAGAGGCTGGCAGCTCTCCATTGCCAATAGCGCCACTGCCACCAGTAATGCATTGAAGCCTTCACCGGGGATAGTCACTGGATCCCTGGACACAGGTGAGTGAGGGCAGGCTGGGGTTTATAGAGGACCCAAGAGGGTCAAAGGCAAGGACAGGGGGAGTTTACAGCACCCAAACCCCTTTCCCAAATCCGAGTCCCTCGATCATGCACAAAGTGCCTCACAACAGAGTGGCATGCCCCTCCCCCATAAGCTTCTGGAGGGCCTTTGGGAGGCACGGGGAAACTATGCAAATCCTATTTAATCCTGGAGCTACCATTAAATTTGGTGAGTTCAGGAATAATTGGCTCATTAATTGGCCTTCCACCTTGAGCGGGCAAGCTTTTCACAGGGGCCCCTTCCCACCTCTGACTTAATTATGGTATTTAGCTGGAAGAATTGTGATTGATCCAGAATAGGATGTTGGACAAGCAGCCCAGCAATGCAGACAGTGGAGGGGTCACGAAAGGTTGAAAGAAGATGGATTTATGGGGTGCCTATTAAAGCCATTGATAGTTACAGTGAATCGGGTACATTGGGAATCTGGTAGTGGTGAGTGCAGTGTCCCTGTCTGCCTTGAGCTGATGGTTGACCCCCTCTACTTTTGACCCTTGACCCATGATGCTTTGAAGGCCATTCTCACTGTGTGACATTCGGACACAGTCAGTGGCTAGCAGCAATTCCTGTAGCATGTCTCTGATACCTTAGTTGAAGATTCCAGTTGCCTCAAGCTGAAAAGTTTATTATCTGTTCTTTATTTGATATATAGTCCATCACATGTCCCAGAAAGCATGGCAGCGAAGGATATACTGAAAAGCATAAGGATCATGACACACCCCTGCATCACACCACTTGTTATGTCAAAGGGGTCAATATGTTCACCACAGTCGGTGACTCTGACCATCATTCCACCATGAAATTGCTGTATCTGACTTGCAACTCTACCAGAACATCCAAGTTTGACTAAGATTTTCCACCAGGCCTCTCTATTGGTTGTGTCAAAGACCTTCATGAGGTCAACAAAGGCACAATACAGACTCCTATCTGTTGCCCAGGGCATTTCTCCCATATTTGCTGTAGGTGGAATCATATCACAAGTTCCTCCATCATTCCTGAACAACACTTTGACTTTCTATCAGCACACATTCTTCTATGTGGCTCACCAGGCTGTTGAATAGAACTTTTGCTGCAATCTTACCAGCTACAGCAAGCAGAGAGATTCCTCTGCGGTTGTCACACGCGGGTCTTTCTCCTTTGTATAAATTAACAGTCGGGGCCTCTTGGAGCTCCTGAGGAATGGTTTGTTGATGCCACGTTGTGTGATATAATTGTGAGTTTGATGACGAGCAGATGTACAAATTTCTCCCCGGATCCTGGACATTTCAGTGAGGGTAGGGATCGGATGGCTTGACATGAGAGGTTTGCTGTGAAGTCGGGTGCAACCGACTCTTACAGAAGACACTACCACTGACACAAACGTCACACATTCAATTTATACAGAGGCTGTAATGTAGTAAAACATCCCAAGGTACTTTACAGGAGCATCATCGAATGTCATTTCCCACTGAGCCACATAGGAGCAGTTAAACCAGATGAGGTTTGACCAAAGGGATAGGTTTTTTGTAGAGCGTCTTAAAAGAGGGTGAAATTCCAGAGCTTTGCACCGTGGCAGCTGGAGGCAGGAGACTTGTGGGGAAGCAATTCAAGTGGAGGATGCCCCAGAGACCAGAATCGGAGAAGGGCAGATATCCTGAGGATTGTGGGGTTGAAGGAGACTACAGAGCTAGGGAGGAACAGGGATAGTCAGGAAGTGTGTTTCTCACTGCTTAAGCCTTCAACAGGGAATTCCAGATATTCTAGGTAGACAAGAGTTAGCTCTTATTGTCACTTAGTTGGTGTATTTATAATAGATTTTGGATCACTCCATAATTCTCTGCATGGACAGGTTATGCCATTTAAAGTGCCTTGTGCGATGAATGTACATCAAAAGTATACTAAGTTTTCCAGGAATTAAGATGTTCGAGATGGTGGAAATGCTTCGTTTTGGCAAGAATTATCTGTACGTTCGTTCAAGTTTAATACCTCCAAAGAGATTGTTTTTATTTGATCTCCATAGGATGCCTTAACTCGAGCCTTCGAAGCCTGATTACTCAGTCACTTTCTGGCCTATTTCTTTTTGGTCCATGGAGTGAGACTATTTCTGCTGTAGGAAAGCTCATTAATCATGGGTTCAGTCACCTAATTTTAGTCATGACAGAGAAGATTACATTGTGTTCTTTCTGACTGCCTGAGTATTCAGCACTTTCATCAGGTTGGTCCACATTGTTAGGTGAGGCTTCTTATTCTGTGGAGTCTTTTACTTCCTTTGCTTTGAAACCTAAAGCTGACATTTTATTTTGTACTTTCTGGACCTTCAGAGGGAAGATTTTATAAGCTTAAAATCTAAACTAAAGCGTTTAGACAGTGCTGTTTAAAACCCTATATTCACTGGGCGGCACGGTAGCACAGTGATTAGCACTGCTGCATCACAGCTCCAGGGACACGGGTTCGATTCCCAGTTTGGTTGACTGTATGAAGTTTACACATTCTCCCTGTGTCTGCGTGGGTTTCCTCCAGGGGCTCCAGTTTCTTCCTACAGTCGAAAGATGTGCGGGTTTGGTTGATTTGCCATGCTAAATTGCCCCTTAGTGTCCCAAGATGTGTAGTTAAGGGTAAATACCTGGGGTCATGGGGATGGGGCCTGAGTGGGGTGCTCTGTGGGAGAGACGGTGCAGACTCGAAAGGCTTCCTTCTGCACTGTAGGTGTTCTATGATTAAGCACGTGCATCAAATTGCCACCCAATCAGTGACTATATTTATTTATTTGACCAACGATGTTTACTCTCTGGGCATCACCTGAACTATTCAAATACGTCAAAACATATTTTCTTTTTATTGTGGTCTGTGTTGGGTGTAGCAATGTATCACAAATTCAGCCTCCGGTCCAGAGAGTAACCAAGCTTGACTTGAATCGAGATGGTAAAAGCCGACTTGCAGGACGTGCCCTATTCAGTGGGGAAGGGTGGGGAAATCAGTCGTCTGCTTATAGTTTCATTCCACCTTCTAGACAACCCTCATTTGCTGGTGGCCCATAAAAAGGGGAGAGTGTAGAAAGGGATTCATACCTTTGTATCAAGAAGGAATACAACTCCGTCCTCATTCAGTTGGCTTTCCCATCTTGTGATTGGAAACTCTTCTGTTGTATTGAATGCGTGAATGTTGGTCATTTCACTTCTGTATTGAACATAGAACAGTACAGCGCAGGAACAGGCCCTTCGGCCCACAATGTTGTGCTGAACGTTCCATTCTTCTTCATAAGAACATAAGAACATAAGAAATAGGAGCAGGAGTAGGCCATCTAGCCCCTCGAGCCTGCCCCGCCATTCAATAAGATCATGGCTGATCTGACGTGGATCAGTACCACTTACCCGCCTGATCCCCATAACCCTTAATTCCCTTACCGATCAGGAATCCATCCATCCGCGCTTTAAACATATTCAGCGAGGTAGCCTCCACCACCTCAGTGGGCAGAGAATTCCAGAGATTCACCACCCTCTGGGAGAAGAAGTTCCTCCTCAACTCTGTCTTAAACCGACCCCCCTTTATTTTGAGGCTGTGTCCTCTAGTTTTAACTTCCTTACTAAGTGGAAAGAATCTCTCCGCCTCCACCCTATCCAGCCCCCGCATTATCTTATAAGTCTCCATAAGATCCCCCCTCATCCTTCTAAACTCCAACGAGTACAAACCCAATCTCCTCAGCCTCTCCTCATAATCCAAACCCCTCATCTCCGGTATCAACCTGGTGAACCTTCTCTGCACTCCCTCCAATGCCAATATATCCTTCCTCATATAAGGGGACCAATACTGCACACAGTATTCCAGCTGCGGCCTCACCAATGCCCTGTACAGGTGCATCAAGACATCCCTGCTTTTATATTCTATCCCCTTCGCAATATAGGCCAACATCCCATTTGCCTTCTTGATCACCTGTTGTACCTGCAGACTGGGCTTTTGCGTCTCATGCACAAGGACCCCCAGGTCCCTTTGCACGGTAGCATGTTCTGATCCGTTTAAGTAGGCTGGAAACTGCATTCCTATAATGTTAAACATGCCAGCTTTTCTTTAGTTGATTTCCTGTCCATCAGCACGGTAATTTGCACCGCATGCTTTCCCCAGGTAGGAACTTCCTGACTTGGCTCATGCTGTGTTAATCAGATGAGGCATCTCCCTGGAGGGAGGGAAGAAATTCCTGAATGAAGAAATCAAATAGCAATTACTACTTCAGGACAAGGTGGAAGGGAGAATGCTCTCAAAGTACGTTTGTACGAAAATTGAATGACCATATCTGAAAGGTTAAAGTCGGCCTTGCGGTAAATGTCAACATTTCAGTTCTGTACGCTGTAAAGACCCTGCTGAGTTATATCCATCAGCTTTTACATTGTTTAATTACAGATCCCCGTCACCCCTCTCCCAAGAACTGGCCGAAGCTTTACACATCGACTAGAGACTGTATTTATCCAGTGGTTACAGATGAATGGAAATCGAGTACGAGAGGTCTCGAGGATCAAGAGAAATTCATTGTTTTTGTGACACGCAATTGCAAACATTCATATTTCATACTTTTCCCGCTAATTCTTTACTAACACCAACTTGTTTCAAACGATTTATCTAAGTTTTTAACTTTTTATATAGTTTGGATCATTCAGCATCACATTTAAATTCTGTATACTTAACATTTCATTTTATTGGAATTCAGTTACTGCACAGGAATTTTAAAACAAGTCTAATTTACAAACGTACAAAGAATTGGGAGCAGGAGTAGGCCACTTGGCCGTTCGAGCCTGCTCCCCCATTCAATAAGATCAAGGCTGCTCTGATTGTAGCCTCAACTCCACACTCCGCCTTCCTCCGATAATCTTTGAATTTAACAGATCGCCTCTAACAATTAATTTTTTTCAGAAGTTTTGTATTCTCGGGACGTTGATGCCACTTGCATGGCTGCCCTTTATTGCCCATCCCTAACTGCTGTGAGAAAGTTCGGGGACCCTTTTCTCGAACCATAGAAGCAGTTTTAAACCAACTGGCCAACTTACGGCGTCACTCCTGAGGGTAGCTCATTGTCAAGTTTGGCGTGGAACTGGAGTCACACACACACACAAGCCAACTTTTCTTCCCGAAGGGACGTTGGTGAACTGGTTGGCATTTTCCCAACAGCTAAATGGTTGCTTTTATCGATATTTATTTGCAGATATTTTAAAAACTGAAGCTAAATTCTCAGCTGCCACAGTGGCATTTAAACTCCAGTTTGCTGAGTTATCCATTCAGTTTCTGTATACTTAGGTCAAAAACATAACCATTACACGACTCTACCCCTATGATGTTTTGGGACTTGATTTAATATGTGACTACTCATTTGTAATTTTAATGTGGAGATTGGACTGCTATTTTATCAGTGCAAAGTGATTTTGGGTGCATATCAATGCAAAACTAGAAGTCTAACTCAGGAGAATACCCAACAGAATAAAGCTGTGATGTCCGAGGTTCCCTCTGCGAAAGGTGACTCTTCAAAGCTTTGGGGTTTTTTTTACAGAGCCTGGTGTAACTCCAGCCTTAAAGGACCAAAGTGCAGTTTCATTCTTCTATCAGTGTCGATTTGATGGAGCTGCTTCATAATATAAGAACTTCAAGCAGTGAATACTCGCTGGTATTTCCTGTGCTTTGGTTTATGTTAGTGCTGTACTAATAAAAATTTGTAATCACAATGTTGTAAAGTCATTTGGTGCAAGAGAAATAAAATCAGAAGTGTTGGTTTATTTGGCTTCTATGCATAATGAATAAGTTCCTTGCCAGCGGGAGATAGAGGAACAGATATATAGGCAGGTTTTGGCACGGTGTAAAAGTAATAGGGTTGTTGTGGTGGGAGATTTTAACTTCCCCTATATTGATTGGGACTCACTTAGTGCTAGGGGCACGGATGAGGCAGAGTTTGTAAGGAGCATCCAGGAGGGCTTCTTGAAACAGAATGTTGATAGTCCAACTAGGGAAGGGGCCATACTGGACCTGGTTTTGGGGAATGAGCCCAGCCAGGTGGTTGATGTTTCAGTAGGGGAGCAGTTCGGGAACAGTGACCACAATTCAGGAAGCTTTAAGGTACTGATGGATAAAGATAAGTGTAGTCCTCAAGTTAAGGTGCTAAATTGGGGGAAGCCTAATTACAACAAGATTAGGCAGGAACTGAAGAATGTAGATTGGGGCCGATGTTTGAGAACAAATCAACATCTGGCATGTGGGAGACTTTCAAGTGTAAATTGATAGGGATTCAGGACCGGCACATTCCATGAAGGATGAGTCATAGAGGTTTACAGCATGCCACCCTTTTTTTTTAAACCCCTAAGTTAATCCCAATTGCTTGCATTTGGCCCATATCCCTCTATCTCATCGTACCCATGTAACTATCTAAATGCTTTTTAAAAGGGATAAATAGGAGGGACATCTGAGGTAGGTTCTTTACTCAGAGAGTGGTTGGGGTGTGGAATAGACTGCCTGCTGTGATAGTGGAGTCGGACACTTTAGAAACTTTCAAGTGGTTATTGGATAGGCACATGGAGCACACCAGAATGATCGGGAGTGGGATAGCTTGATCTTGGTTTCGGACAAAGCTCGGCACAACATCGAGGGCCGAAAGGCCTGTACTGTTCTATGTTCCAAAAGATAAACCATAGCTATTGTTGGATTACACCCAATGACAAACATTTCAATTTTGGGAGATTTTTGGCAAATTAAATTTCTGGTCTCGAATTTTAATGAAAAAGAACTGAATTTTTATACAAGGTCCTGGAGTCATTTCCACATGTATTATTCCCATCTGTTGTAATACCAAATTTCCAGTATAATTTTTGAAATGCGAACGCGCTTTACTGGATGTGAGCAGATAGCAAATTTTACTACAGCTTTCTAAGTATGCAAAACATTTCTCTGCGTTTCTACTGAAACACATACGTAAAACTGCTCACTGCTGGCATTGCAATGTTTGTTTGAATCGAATCAATTGATAGACTGTTGGCTTATTTCTAGCAGTAGGAATGTAATGGCGTACAGTGAAGTGACACTAAGACCTCAGCTTTGAGTTCCAGCAGTGCGAGATGGAGAAAGAAATTTGCATTAATTAAATATGAAAATGTCCTCCTAAATTGACTTTTTAAATATTGTTTAGGATTGTTTTAATGTCCTGTGAATCATTAACAGATTATGTAACGGATGAAGTTGTAACCCTTAATCCCAAATTTTCTGCCCTCTTCAGGCTTTTAGGAGACTAATGGGTATCGCCTTGCATCCAAAACACTTTAGTATTCTCTTAGGTATAAACTTTTCAAAGTAAGCATCTTCCATGTTCTTAGGGCTGAAACACTCACCAGGAACTGAGCAACACACCTTTACAGCACATCACCTACTCAATTCATTTTAATATTTTCTGTAAGGCACTATACTAATTAATGCGCACCAATTGGCTTTGAATGAAAATTGAAACAGTATAGTAATCTTCCATACCGCATTTTGGTGCCTTTAAACAATTTCTCCAACTTCTACTCCAGAAATCTAACTCGCCCAAAAACATCGTCTCCTGTACATTGTCCTGCACATTGCACCATCTACCACCACATACCTCCCTCAGCAATCCCACTATGAATTACTTTCATCCTTGCTGACCTACATTGGCTTCCTATCCTCCAGTAGATCACGGTAGCACAGTGGTTAGCACTGCTGCCACAGAATGCCAGGGACCTAGATTCAATTCCCGGCTTGGGTCACTATCTGTGTGGAGTTTGCACGTTCTCCCCGTGTCTACATGAGTTTCCTCTGGGTGC
Organism: Mustelus asterias; assembly: GCF_964213995.1. Lineage (NCBI taxonomy): Eukaryota > Metazoa > Chordata > Chondrichthyes > Carcharhiniformes > Triakidae > Mustelus > Mustelus asterias. The sequence goes on along the minus strand of NC_135818.1, from coordinate 54,300,301 downwards.
TCCGGTTTCCTCCCACAATCTGAAACATGTGCTGGTTAGGTGCATTGGCCGTGCTAAATTCTCCCTCAGTGTACCCGAACAGGCGCCGGAGGGTGGCGACTAGGGGATTTTCACAGTAACTTCATTGCAGTGTTAATGTCGTGTGACACTAATAAAATAAATTAAATTAAATATTCAGCTGAGAAATATTTTCACTGCCTTGTCCCAAACTGGTTCTGGAACCTTCACCAACTTTACATCTCATCCATTCCTCTGACTTGGACTTTCTGATGTGGAGATACCGGCGTTGGACTGGGGTGAACACAGCAAGAGTTTTAACAACACCAGGTTAAAGTCCAACAGGTTTATTTGGTAGCAAATACCATAAGCTTTCAGAGCGCTGCTCCTTCGTCAGATGGAGTGGAAATGTGCTCTCAAACAGGGCACAGAGACACAAAATCAAGTTACAGAATACTGATTAGAATGCGAATCCCTACAGCCAGCCAGGTCTTAAAGATACAGACAATGTGGGTGGAGGGAGCATTAAGCACAGGTTAAAGAGATGTGTATTGTCTCCAGACAGGACAGCCCGCAAGTCCAGGAGGCAAGCTGTGGGGGTTACTGATAATGTGACATAAATCCAACGTCCCGGTTTAGGCCATCCTCATGTGTGCGGAACTTGGCTATCAGTTTCTGCTCAGCGACTCTGCGTTGTTGTGTGTCGTGAAGGCCGCCTTGGAGAACGCTTACCTGAAGGTCTGAGGCTGAATGCCTGTGACTGCTGAAGTGCTCCCTCACAGGAAGAGAACAGTCTTGCCTGGTGATTGTCGAGTGGTGTTCATTCATCCGTTGTCGTAGCGTCTGCATGGTTTCCCCAATGTACCATGCCTCGGGACCTGGCTGGTTGTAGGGATTCGCATTCTAATCAGTATTCTGTAACTTGATTTTGTGTCTCTGTGCACTGTTTGAGAGCACATTTCCACTCCATCTGACGAAGGAGCAGTGCTCCGAAAGCTTATGGTATTTGCTACCAAATAAACCTGTTGGACTTTAACCTGGTGTTGTTAAAACTCTTACTGTGTTCTGACTTTCTGCTCATGCTTCCCTCCTTCTTCAGCTCCCTCTTTGAAACTACACCACGCAAACTACACCACCTCTGTACTTTCATCTCCACCTTCAATAGCCTCCCAAAATAGATCTTTGCCCAAGCTTTACTAGCTTCTCACAACTCGCCTATAAAGCTAAATACTTTTTCTCCTCTTGCTGGCTTGGGACATTTTCCAATTTTAAGGGTCTAGTTGTCTTCAGTGTGCATTTGGAACTTAACTGTATAATTTTAGGTGATGTCGCTGAGGGCCAGCATATAGATGAGAAATGAAAGGACCGGGATCGATTCCAGATGTAACAATTCAGGAGTGGGAAGAGAAATCATTTTTTAATGGTAAGGTCAGTATTCACTGCCCATCCTAAATGTCCTTCAGAAGGTAATGATAAACCACCACCTTGAATTGCTGCAGTCCGAAGTCTGAGTTTTCCCGTCCTGCCTTCCATGGGGATCGTAGCGGGCGGGACACGGACCGTTGACCTCAGACGGGAGTTTCAGGCCTTGGGGTGAATGTGGCCAGAAAATCCCGTCCCACGTGTTGTACTTACATCCTTAGTGCTGCTGGGAAGGAAGTTCCAGGATTTGTGACAATGAAGGAACGGCGATATAGTTCCAAGTCAAGATGGTGTATGGCTTCGAGGGGAACCTGCAGATGAAGGTGCTCCTCCTATGCATCAGCTGTCCCTGTCCTTCCAGGTTGTAGAGGTTACAAATCTGAAAGGTAATGTCAAAGGTGCATTGGTGAGTTGCTACAGTGTATCTTCTAGAAGGTACACACTATTGTCACTGTGCGTCAGTGGTGGGGGGAGTGAATGTTGAAGGTGATGGATGGGGTGCCAATCAAGTGGGCTTCTTTATCCTTGTTAGGGGCTGTAAAGATGATGTTCTTGCTGTATTTATAAAACAATTGTTCTCCTCAAGTAGCCAGCGTGGTTTCAAGATGATTTTAATAAATTATAGCCAGCTACAGGACCCTGAATGTCCACTCAGAGTGAAAAATTCAGAAATACAAAGGAAATTAAAGACTCAGCTTTGATTACAAGTAATTAGCATATACCAATAACAGGATAGAGATAACTCCTATTCTATCATAGTTATGGTTACATCATGCATACATAAGGGTGTATCAGCTGCCCTTGTCCTTCTAAGCTTGATCTTGGTTTCGGACAAAGCTCGGCACAACATCGAGGGTCAAAGGGCCTGTATTGTGCTGTTCTGTTCTATGTTCTAAGTAGTAGAGGTTGCAGGTAAGGAAGGTGCAATTGAAGGAGAGAGATGCTGCAGTGTATTTTGTAGATGGTACACAATGCTGCCACTATGTTGTCAGTGGTGGAGGGAATGAATGTTTAAGTTGTGGTGTCAGTGCTGGAGGGAGTGAGTACACAATGCTGTCAGTGATGGAGGGAGTAAATGTTTAAGTTGGTGGATGGGGTGCCAGTCAAACTGGCTGCTTTGCCTTGGATGGTGTCGAGCTTCCTGATTGTTGGAGTTGCACCCATCCAGGCAAGTGTGGAGTATTCTATCACACTCCTGACTTGTGCCTTGTCGATGGTGGGCAGGCTTTGGGGAGTCAGGAGGTGAGTTACTCGCCACAGGATTCCTAGCCCCTGACCTGCTCTTATAGTAAGAAGTTTAACAACACCAGGTTAAAGTCCAACAGGTTTATTTGGTAGCAAAAGCCACACAAGCTTTCGGAGCTGCAAGCCCCTTCTTCAGGTGAGTGGGAATTCTGTTCACAAACAGAACTCTTATAGTCACAGTGTTTATGTGGCTGGTCCAGTTCTGTTTCTAGTGGATGGTAACTCCCAGGATATTAATAGTGTGGTTTTCAGTGAAGGTAATGAATGTCAAGGTGAGATGATAGGATTCGCTCTTGTTGGAGATGTCTGGCACTTATGTGGTGAGAGTGTTACTTACGACTTATCGGCCTGAAAGTTGTCCAGGTCTTGCTGCATGTGGCACAGACTGCTTCAGTATCTGAGTCGCCGCAAATGGTGCTGAACATTGTGCAATCATCAACAAACATCCACACTTCGGACCTTATGATGGAAGGAAGGTCATTGATGAAGTTGCTGAAGATGGTTGAGCTCAGGACACTATCCTGTAGAGATGTCCTGGGACAGAGACGATTGACCTGCAACAACCACAGCCATTTTCCTTTGTGTTAGGTCTGACCCACCAGCTTTTGCCCTTATTCTCATTGACTCCAATTTGCTAGAGTTCCTTGATGCCATACTCTCACCTCACCTCACCTCTTGAGTTCAGCTCCTATGTCAGGTCAGGAGCTGAGTGGCCCTGTTGGAACCCAAACTGAGCATCATTGCTGAGTAAATGCCGCTTGATGGCACTATCAATGACACCTTCCACCACTTTGCTGATGATCAATAGGAGACCGAAGGGGTGGTAATTGCCAGGTTGGATTTTTCTTGCTTTTCATGAGCAATGTTGGGTAAGTGCCAGTGTTTTAGCTGTACTGCAACAGCACAAGTCTTCTGTACTATTGCCAGAATATTGCCAGAGCCCATAGATTTTGCAGTATCCAGTGCCTTCAACTATTACTTGATATCAAATGTAACTAACCAAAATGGCTGAAGACTGGCATATGTGATGCTGGGGACCTCTGGAGGAGACTCAGATGGTATTTTTGGCTGTATGCAAATGCTTCAGCTTTATCTTTTGCACTGATGTGCTGGACTCCCCCATCATTGGGGATAGCGACATTTGCAGAGCCTGCTCCTCCATTTAGGTGTTTAATTGTCCACTGCCAATTGCAACTGGATTTGACAGGAGATTAGAGATCCTTTGGTTGTGGGATCACTTAACTCTATCTATCAAATGCTGCTTCCACTTTTTGCTATGCAACACGATAGAGGATTAATGTGAAGATGGGATTTTGTCTGCACAAGGACTGTGTGGTGGTCACTCCTACCAATACTGTTATGGACAGATGTATCTACGACAGGTAGATTGGTGAGGACAAGATCAAATAGGTTGTTCCCTATTATTGGGTCCCTCATCACTTGTCACAGACCCAATCTATGATCTTTAGGACTCAGCAAGCTCGGTCGGTAATGGTGCTACCGAGCCACTCTTGATGATGGACATTGAAGTCATCACCCAGGGTACATTCTGTGCCCTTGTCACCCTCAATGCTTCTTCCAAATGATGTTCAGCATGGAGTACAGATTCATTAGCCGAAGGGGGGGGGCGGCAATAGGTGGTAATCGGCAGGAGGTTTCCTTGCCCATGTTTGATCTGAAGCCCTAAGACTTTATGGGGTTCAGAGTCAATTTTGAGGACTCCCAGGGCCATTCCCTCCTGACAAGTATACCAATTTTCCTCCACCTCTAGTGGGTCTATCCTGGCAGTCAGACAGGACACACCTAGGGATGATGAGGCTGGTGTCTGGGGCATTACCTGTAAGGGATGATTGTCAGTATGACGATATCAGGTTTGACTAGTCTGTCATCTTTCCAATTTTGACACAAGTCACCAGGTGTTAGTAAGGTTAACTTTGCATTGTCAACAGGGCTGGTGTGTCATTGGTGTTTCAAGTGCCTCGGTTAATTCGCGGCAGGCTGTCCGGTTTAATTCCTTTTAGACTTTGTAGTGATTTTATTGAGCTGAGTGGCTTGCGAGAGGGCATTTTTGGAGCCAACCACATTGCTGTGGGTCTGTAGTCACAGGAAGGCCAGACCAGGTAAGCACGGATGATTTCTTTCCCATAATGGAGGGGGCATCAATGAACCTGGTGGGTTTTACTGAGACCAGATTTTTATTAATTGAATTTAAATTCCACCAACAGCTGTGCTGGGATTTGAACCCACATTAGCCTGGGCTTCTGGATTGCTCATCCAGTGATATTAGCCCTATGCCACTATCTCCCTATTGTTGGAGATCCCAGTCATTAGAAAAGAGAGAATTCCATCACACTCCTGACCGGCGCCCCTGACCTATGCCTTGTAGATGGTGGTAAGACTTTGGGAAGTCAGGAGGTGATTCCAACAGGATTCCAAGCCTCTGATCTGCTGTTGTAGCCACAGTTGTTATATGACTGGCCCAGCTCAACTTCTGGTGAATGATAACCCCCCCCAAAGGAAGTTGTTAGTGAAGACTTCAGCAATAGTAATGCCACCAAATGTGGAGGGGAAATGGTTAGATTCTCTCTTGTTGGGGATGGCCATTGCCTGGTACTTGTGTGAAGAGGACATATGTTGCAGATGGATATAGATAGATTGAGTGAGTGGGCAGAAATCTGGCTGACAGAGTATAATCGGGGCAATATGAAGTTGTTCACTTTGACAGGAATAAAAAAGCAGAGTATAACTGAAGCAGACAATGACTGCAGAATGCGAAGATGCAGACGGATTGAAGTGTTTTCATGCATGAGTCACAAAAAGTTAGTATGCAGGTGCAGCATGTAATTAAGAAGGCTAATGGAATGCTACTGTTACTATGAGAGGAATTGAACATAAAGGTAATGATATGCTTCAGCTATACAGGGCATTAGTGAGATCACATCTCGAATACTGTGTGTAGTTTGGTCTCCTTTTTTAAGGAAGGATGTAAATGTATTGGAGGCCGTTCAGACTGGAATGAATGGTCTGTCTTATGAGGAAAGGTTGGAAGGCTGGGCTAGTTTCCACTGGAGTTTAGAAGAATGAGGGATGACTTGATTGAAGTATATAAGATACTGACAATGTGGATATTGAAAAAACGTTTTCTCCAGTCCAGAAGTAGAGCTCACAGTTTTAAAATATGGGGTTGGCCTTTATAGGATAGAGATGTGGGGAAATCTTTTCACTGGGAGAGTTGTGCAACTTTGGAACTATGCCTCAGAAGGCAGTGGAAACGGGCTGCCTGCCTTTTAAGGCAGAGGTAGATAGATTCTAGTTCGGCAAGGGATTGAAAGGTTGCGTCAGTGCTGCTTAATGGCACCATCAACAACAGCTTCCATCACTTTGCTATGATCAAGAGGACATTGATGGGGCTGTAGTCAGTTGGATTGAATTTGTTCTGCTTTTTCTGGACAGGACATTAAAATCATTGAGTTCCCCTGTGAATTGAGTACAGCAGATTTCCCCTAGCATAGGAACTTTCATAAATAAACAAGAAGGGTAATAACCATAAGAACTAAAGTCTGCAGGTGTGAATGTTTGGAAGATGTAGCCAGAAGTAATTAAAACTATTGGCTGTAATTGGATATCAATGGCTTCAGAACAAATGTATACTTGTGATTAGTATAAGCAAAATACTTGTAAGATAACCAGGAGTATAATTGCTTATGCCACATATCACACAAGTAGTCTGTACACCATGTCATGGAAGGCAGACTTCCCTGCTATAGCTTGAATAAAGGCTGATTTAAAACTCCAAAATCTCTGTCTGGTCACTCGGTGAGAATGAGGGTCAGGGATAGATGGGCTGTTATTGTCTGCTGCCAAACAATCATATCAAGGACGTCCCTGGAAAATTTTCCACATTGCTGGGTGAACGTCAGTGTTTTCATTGTAATGGAACAACTTGGGTAGTGGTGTGGATAGTTCTGGAGAACAAGTCTTCAACACTATTGTCAGAATATTGCCTTTATTTCTTGGTATCATGTGGAGTGAATCAAATTGGCTGAAGATTGGCATCTGTGGTGCTGGGGATATCAAGAGGATGTTGTGATGGCTCATCTACTTGGCATTCCTGGCTGAAGATGTTTGCAAATGCTTCGGCCTTGTATTTTGGACTAACATGCCGGGCTCCCCTATTTCTGAGGTTGGAGCTATTGTGAATTCTCCTCCTCTAGTTAGTTGTTTATCCACCACCATTCATCACTTATTGTGGCAGGGCCACTGATCTGATCTGTTGGCTGCAGCAGAGCTTAGCTCTGTCTATCACATGCTGCTTCCAGTGTTTGGCATGCAAACAGGAGTGTGACTATTTGCAGATGACTACGTGGTTTATACATCAGGAAAAACTCAAGATCATAACAGTGCGCTGCATGATGATCTGATGGAATTGCACAAGTGGCATGATCAATGAGAGATGGCATTCAATGCCAAAAATACCATGTCCTGCACAACACCAACAAAAAGGATCCACCAACAAAGCGCCTCAAGTTCTGTTATCAAATTCTCCAACAGGTCAATCCACAACCAAACCTGCGGGTTCAACTTAAAATCAATCTTCACTGAGGATTCGACATTCAGCAGATAACATCCAAAGCACACTGGGTTCTTGGATTTCGAAGGAGGAATCTTGGGTATTAGAACAAAAACATCAGAATTATAGCATACCAAGACATTTGTCCATCCATTCTGGGAGTAGGCAAGTTGTGTACAGGATCCTTATTTGCTGAGAAATATAAATAAGATTGGAGTGGTCCATAGACATTGTGACAACACTGCGCCTTTAAGAATAGTATTTTAATGTTTCACTGCAGGCCGTAGCATTTTATTGGTGCCACATTGTCTGTAACTGGTATCCTTTATTGCTGCTGAGGCAGTATAAATTATATCATGTTTATTTTTAATCTGGACTAATGCAGGGTCCTGTGGTTTTTAATGTCCTTTGGGATTGCTGAGTGGAACTTGACTGAGGATCATTGACAGGTCAGGTGATATGCCTAGGAACAGCTATTCTTTCTTTTACAGAGCATCCCAGGATTTTAGTTTCATTGTTCAGTCACTACTAGAAGCTGGTGGAAGAACGCAGTGTCTGTGTCTCCCCAAACACTTCCTGGAAGTTCCAAGACTGGCGAGCTTTGGAGAATTGATCCAATAGTCAAAGGAACAATTCACATAGGTGTTAAAAAGCTGCAAACCCAGCATCACGTCAGCATATTGTTTCTGTGCCAAGACTGAAGAAGGTTGTACGTCTGTGGGATGGTGTTTAACTTGGAATTGCAGAGATAGTTTGCTGTTAGAAGTTATACTGTGTCATATTTAAGTTTCATAATTGGTAAAAGTGATGCTTATTCTTTTTGTTATATTTTAATATGGGAAATATGCCAATGTCACATCCTTCATCAAAGATTTGGAATGGAAATCACTACAGTAAAGAAGGGAGAGAAATAAACGGACCACGTTCTGTAAAATATAGAATAGACTGGTGAGAATTGACAGAATTAAATACACAATGCCCTCAACAGTGACAAAACATGAGGGGGTCATCCACACAAACTACAAAGACCATTTGTCCCCAAGAGAGTGTATCAACAATCTTCCTTCCCAATGACAATCCCACAGTGAAACTAGTCACAGTTCCATCACTGGAAATCTTCAGGACTCATCTTTAGATAATTCCTATTTAAAGGTTTTTATTATCAGGACAACCAGTTCAGCAGGTCCTGCCTGGTTTAGTTAGCATTAGCCCTATAAATGCTAAGTTTTAAAGTTTATTTATTAGTGTCACAAGTAGGCTTACATTAACGCTGCAATGAAGTTACTGTGAAAATCCCCTAGTCACCACACTCTGGCACCTGTTCGGGTACTGAGGGAGAATTTAGCATGGCCAATGCACCTAACCAGCACGTCTTTCAGACTGTGGGAGGAAACCAGAGCACCCGGAGGAAACCCACGCAGACAAGGGGACAGTGTGCAAACTCCACAGCAGTGACCCAAGCCAGGAATTGAAATAGAGTCCCTGGCAGTGTGAGGCAACAATGCTAAACATTGTGCCACCATTCCACCCATATGTTGGTGGAATATGGATATTAGTCTGTAATGCCAACACAACTAAAGAAGTATGCAGTTTTGTTTTAGTTTCACCAGGTCAATACTTCAATTTTACTTGTGCCTGATGGAATGCCCTCCTGCACTCTCAGGGTTGATCCCTTGGCTTGATGGTGTGAGGGTATTGAGCCATTGTCATTTCGCAGCTGTTGGCTAACTGGATATTGTAACATTAAACTTGGTACACTTTGTACCTTAAAATACATCAGACTCTGCCTTAGGGCAGAGGCTGTACCCTGTTGAAAGATTTTTAACAAGACAGATCAATCAGAGAGATAGTTGTTGGCTGCAGCTCAGCTGGGGAGCTGGAACTATGTCTGTGTATAAAGGCTGCAGTGTAGCTGGACAACACACTGGGACACAGTCTTGAAGAAGGTCGGCTCAGATGGAAAAGATGACCAAGAAAGCTGGATCTGGGAGCAGAACTGAGAGAGGTCCAGAATAATGTGCCTTTTGGTGAGGATCATACCTGTGGAGCTCAGGTTGATTAGAGGCACTGTCAGCTGGAGGTCAGATTGACTCTTTGAAGGAGACAGAGTCTGAATGGCTTTGTGACTCTCAGTGATCCCTGAAATCAGAGTGGGCTACTAAGTAAATTAGCATAATTAGTCTTAGTTTTCTCTACCATTTAACATGAGCTCATAGTTCACATTCAACCACAGTTTTCCAGTTAATGCATGTTTATTTCATGTTAATTCTAGATGTTACAGTATAAGATAGCCAGTATTGAGTGTTTGCTTTGTTGACTTTTATAGTAAAAAATCTTCTATTTGTTTAAAACCTTGGAATCTTGTGGTTTTATTCTTTTAGTTAAGAAACTGGGATTTCAAATTTAATCTACTTTAAACAAAAAGTCATTGGTCCCGAGCCAGATCATAATAATGACAATAAGTAAAGTGAGGCTTACATTAACACTGCAATGAAGTTACTGTGAAATTCCCCTAGTCGCCACACTCCAACGCCTGTCTGGGTCAATGCACCTAACCAGCACATCTTTCAGACTGTGGGAGGAAACCGGAGCACCCGGAGGAAACCCGCACAGACACGGGGAAAACATGCAAACTCCACACAGACAATGACTCAAGCCGGGAATCAAACCCAGGTCCCTGGCGCTGTGAGGCAGCAGTGCTAACCACTGTGCCACCATGTCACCCCGAGGTGTAGTAGGGTGAGGGATGTCAGGCCATGAGGTTACAGACAATGGTTGAATACACTTCTGCTGCTGGCCCAAAGTGCCTTATGGATGCCCAGGTTTGAGCTGCTAGATCAGTTTTGAATTTATCCCATTTAGCACAGCAGTGGTGCTACGCAACACAATGGAAGGCATGAAGATGAGATTAGGTCTTCACAAGGACTGTGTGGCAGTCATTGCTACAAATACTGTCACTCATCAGTCACAGATAGATTAGTCACGACCAGATCAAGCAGGGTTTCCCCCTCTTGTTGGTTGTCTCACCACTTTTTGTAGGCCCAGGCTGGCAGATATGTCCTTTAGGGTTTGGCCAGCTTGGTCATAGTGGTGCTACTGAGACACTATTAGTGATGGACATTGCATTCCCACACCCAGAGTACATTCTGTACCCTTGCCACCCTCAATACTTCCTCCAAGTGCTGGCCAATATGGAGGAGTATTGATTCATCAGCTGAGGGAGAATGGATAGGTGGTAATTAGTAGGCGGACCTTTCCAGCCGGTGGAACAAGACACACCCAGGGATGGTGATGGTGGTGACTGGGACATTGGCTGTAAGATATGATGTGGTATGACTATGTCAAGCTATTGCTTGACTAGTCTGTGAGATAGCTCTCCCAACTTTGGTACAATGCCCCTGATATTAATGAGGAGGACTTTGCAAGGGCAACAGGGCGGATTTGGCCATTATCATTTCCATTAATTCAATGCCAGGTGGTCCGTCCAATCTTTTAAAAAATGTTTCTATACAACTGAAGGGGCAGTTAAGAGTCAACCACAGCACTATGGATCACGAGTCACATCGAGGCCAGACCAGGTAAGGATGGCAGATTTCCTCCTCCCAAAGGATATTTTGTGAACCAGATAGGTTTTTACAGCAATTAACAATAGTTTCATGTCACAATTACTCAGACTAGCTTTTAATTCCAGATTTAATGAAATTTAGTTTCCACCAGTTGCCATGGTAATATTTGAAGTTGTGTCCCCAAAGCATGAGCCTGGGCCTCTGCATTGCTAGTTCGAGACGTTATCACTATGCCACCATCCCTCCATTGCAGTTGATTCTCTGACTATAACTGGAGAGATAAAATGGAAGCAGACATGTTTACCCTCACTGAGCGGGAAAATGGAGCAAAGGTTCTGTGCCCGGGGAGAATGGTGCGGCTGAACATGTCAAAAGCTGCAGGCACATTGAGAGGAATGATGAGGAACAACTTACCATGGATGTATTTTGTGATTTTAATAAGGGCCATTGCCGTACTGTGGCCACAGTGCATTGATGGATGTTCATTCTGGTAATATGGAAATCAATTAAGTGAACCACACTACCTTGGATGGTATTGAGCATTCTTGCAGCTGCACTTGTTCAAACAAGTAGTACATTTTCCATCACCACATTTCTGAAGGACCTTGCTAATGATGGAGAGATGAAGGGTGGGAAGTGATCGAGTCAACAGAGAGAATCCATCTTCTGCTCTGATTTTATGGCTGATATTACTGGGCCAGTTAAGTCATTGATCAATGGTGCCACCAATGTGTTCATGGCAGATGCTTGGAAATGCTGATGCCTCCCTTATTACCTGGCACTTATGTAGTCACTTGTCAATCCAAGTCTGAATGTTGTCCAAACCTGCTGGAGGCTGAAGTGTACAGTTGCATTTATGAACTGAGTTAAGCGATATGAACAACCTCATTCTTGATAGATAGAAAGTCTTTGATGAAGCAGCAGTCTTGAAGGGCTGCAATGATTGAACTCCAACAACCACAACTCCTTGTCTTAGGTACAACTTCATGCACTGGAATGTTTTCCTATTGACTCATTACACCACCTCCACTGGCTTCAGTTTTACTAGGGCTCCTTCATTAGTTGAACGATACTTTAATTTGAAGGCATTAGCTCTTGTATCCAAAACCTGGATCAGGATTCGGAGGTGGTCTGGAGCTGAGCGGCTCATTGGCGAGGTGTTGCTGCTTCATGGGGAATTATCATTGGGAGGAGACTGTTTAGTGGAGTGATTGATTGGGTTAGACATATTGTGGGCAAGGCATAAGTATTGGATAATGCTAGTGGTATACTGGAACAACTTCGCTAGGGACTGGGGAGCAATTCAGTCCAATGTTGTTCAAAAATAGTTTGCATTGGCATGCTGCCTTCCCTGAAGAACATCGGTGAACCAATAGGTTTTATGACATTGGTACAATTACCACAACTGGTGAAAACTACCATTGTTCACTTTATGATGCTAGCCTGCAAATTGCAAGATTTATTGAATTTTATTTCATAATTAGATTAAATTGGAGCGTTCTAGAGCCACCACGGCACTGAGAGTTTAACCACACCAGATGAACTGCAGTAGTTCAAGAAGTCAACACATCCCATTAAAGAATTTTTTAAAAAACAACCAAACTGGCCTCATACATGCTGCAAAATTCTAATTTACGATGGTAGAATTTTAACCTGTGTTACTAGTCCAACATCATAACCGTTAAGTTATTATGTCCTAATCTGTTCCACCTACTTAATTGAATGTGAATTTACAAAAACATTAATTTTTCTTCAGGTTTCCAGGGAGGGGCACGGGGGGAGTGAAGGGGGGAACCCAGCAGCAAGGGGGTGGGGGCTGATGTGGGGCCAGCAATTGGAGGCCGGGACTGGCCATCAGGAGGTCAGCGATGGGGTTCGGGGGGGGGGGTGAGATTGGGGTCAGCAATCAGGAGGCAGGCGATGTCCAGGTGCGGGGGGTGTCAACCTATGGCCCCACGAATACTCTGTTGCCAGCCTCACCAGCGGATTTAGGTCCTGCACCACCTCCCCCCACTGACATGAATCATCCAACAGCCTCTGTAATGCACAGTGCACCCCATAAATTCATTTCACTAGCTCATCCAAAAAAACGAGTGGGAAAACAACATCCTGTTCCTCCCCATTGGGCACTTAGAATGAGGGAAAATCATACCCAAGGTCCTGGAGGCAGTGTGTGCATGGGGATCATGTCTTTCAGGCAGGATCATGTCTTTCAGACATGTCCTGCATTAGGTGTTGCAAACAACTCAACTGAGGAAAAAGGCTGCAACTATAGCTCTCGCTCGTACAGTGATTGTATCCGTAAGCACTGATTTACAACCATGAGTGTGTTAGGGGTATACTTCCATGTGGCAGTCAGAGATCAAGATTGTAGTGCTACTGGCATTTTCAGTGCACAGCCTGTTGTTCATCCTGGAACTTGCATTCCCACTTTATGTGCAAAATAATGTCACATTTCATAGCAAGTGTGGGCTTGTTTGTGGATGCTTGTCTTACAACCTTAAAAGGGGTGAAAAACGCAGGTCTGGCAGCATGTGTGAAGAGAGAAACAAAGTTAACGCTTCAGGTCCAATATGACTCTTCTTTGGAACTTGCGTTGGGCACAAAGAAATGTATCTGAAGTTAACTCTGTGGTCAGCATCACCACATGTGGCTCAGGAGCCCCACTCTGGCATGGCTGTGTCTGCTGAGTTTCCCCTGGGCTGAAAAGGTGCACGATTCATCGGCCTCTATTTTCTTTGGGCCCTCTTCTCAGCCAGTTAAGTTGTTTTGTTTCTGTTCTCCTCTTCCTCTAAACAGTCAGCCTCCAAAGGCCATGGATGTCAGCCACTGTCTCCCAGTTGTCAGTGTCAATGTCTACCATCTTCATATCTCACTTCCAGGTGTCCTTATGGCAGAGATATGGACATCCAGGAGGTCATACCCCATAGCCAATTCACCATGTAGGTGGTCTTTGGTTATATCGCTGTCATCTATCTGACAAACGTGGCCAAACCATCACAAATACCATTGACTTAACAATGAGCGTATGCTGATGAAATTAGCACACTCCAGGACCTCTGGCTTGGTAACCTGGTCTGCCAAGAGATGCCAAAGATATAGCGGAGACAGAGAAGGTGGAAATTGTTCAGCCTTTTCTCCTGCCTAGCAGATGTTATCCAGGTGTCACCAAAGGAGAGGAGGGCACTGAGAACTGAGTGTTTGATTTGACTCTCAGCTTGATTTGATTTATCACATGTATTAGTATACAGTGAAAAGTATTGTTTCTTGCACGCTGTACACAGGGCATACCATTCATAGAGAAGGAAATGAGTGCGTGCAGAATGTGTTACAATCATAGCTAAGGTATAGAGAAAGATCAACTTCGTGCGAGGTAGCTCCATTCAAAAGTATTGAGTCAGGTAGCTGTTGTTCCATATTCAACTTGGACATAACAGCTGCAGCTTTAACAATGTGTGTATTGGTTTCAGTATGATGCGACAGATTGTTGGTGATTATGGAGCCTAGATATGTGAAGCTATCAACAACCTCCAGTGTCACATTGGAAATCCTGATGGATGACACCTGGATCATGAAATGGAAGGGAGGGAAGAACTCAAGAAAATTACAACACCAGGGAAGTGCTACTGAACAAAGCACTGGAGCTGCAATCTGACATCCCCAGGTCTTGATATACTTCAACCCGAGGGTCTTAAAATAAGTGGCTCATGAGACAGTCGATGCACTGAGTTAAGAAGAGTAAGAACTGATTTGATTAAAACATAGTGGATTGGGAGGGATCTTGACAGGGTGGCTGGGGAGAGGATGTTTCCTCTCGTGGAAAAATCTACGACTAGGCGTCACTGATAAAAATAAGGGTTTATTCATTTAAGACACATGAGGGCTTTTTTTTCCTTTTCAGGAGGGCCACGGGTACTTAAGACTCTCTTCCTCAAAAAGCAGTTGAAGCAAAATCTTTAAATATTTTAAAGGCAGAGGTAGGTAGATTCTTGATAAGCAAGGGGTGGGCGGAAGGTGAAGCTGAGGTTACGATCAGATCAGCCATGATTTATTGAATGGTGGAGCAGGCTCAAGGGGCCAAGTGGCCTATTCCTGCTTCATATGACATTTTTCTTCCTGATGCCAAGGTGTGAGAGTCAGTATATTTGCCACTGCTTATTTGCCCCAGTATGAAATGTTAGCACAGCATTGTCAGCATAGAGCAATTATAGAATAGAAAAAATGGCACATCTTTTCCTTGGATCTCGAGCTAACAAGGCTGAACAGCTTCCTGTTAGATCTGGGATGTAAGTCGACATGCTCTGTAGATTGCTGCTATCATATGCCTGCAGGCAAAGTGAAGAAAATGCGGAAGTGTGTCAGCACCAGAACACAACTATGTCTGACCCCACTGTGGATCTCAAAGGGTTCCAATGCTGCCCCATCCTTGCTGACATTGCTGACAATTTTGTCATGGAGATCACATCGCGCAGCTTCTGCTGGCAACCAATTTTCTCCAGCAGCTTAAATAGACCATCACTGCTCACATGGTCAAAAGCCTTGGTGAGATTGGCTAAGGCAATATCTAGTGGTCTCCTTTGTTCAAGGCATTTCTCTGACAGTTGCCGGACTAAGAAGATCATGTCAATTGATGATCTTCTAGTTCGAAACCAGACTGGAATTGGGGATAGATCTGCTCTGCAAGGATCAGCAGGCTGACAAAGGGAAACATGGGTAAATGTTTTTCCCACAATGCTCAGCAAGTTGTTGTCTCATTAGTTGTTGCAATCACTGCAGTCGCCCTTGTTCTTGGACAGGATCACACATCTTTGCATCACATACATCCTGGGGAACTACTCCCTGCCCTCCAGCAGAGATGGAGACATTTGTGCAGATGCTGCAGGAGTTGCCAGTTTCCTGTGCTTGATGAGTTCTGGTGATATAGCATCAGCACCTGGAGCTTTGCAACCAAGTCAATAAGCTCCTCCATTGCGGGTTTGATATTCAGCTGCGCCATGACAGGAAAGCTTCTTACGGTGTCTAGAGTTTCCTCAGTGCTGGCATTATCAATAGAGTAAAACTCAAAGGTGGCGTTCTACTCATCTTGCCAACTGTTTATTTTAATCAGTAATGACCTCCCCCTGCCTTTGTTTACAATGGAACCATTTTCTTTGCTGATTTTGATCCCTTCATACGTTGCCCAAACATTCCGTTTTCAAAAACAAATGGATATTCTGGTAGAGTTGTAACCAGTAGTCACTGGCACCTAGCAGTTGGTTGGACTTTATTCTGAGTGGCTCTTAGTGCATTCAGTTTCCTCGCTCAAATCTCTTGTAATTAAATGAGAACAAACTGCTAGGGTTCAGTGATAGGTTCCATCACAGTGATGTTAGCCTCAAACCAGTCAACATTTTTCCACTCTTGCCTTCCATTTGTTGAGAATGTGTCTTGAAGTATGTTCCATTTTCTTCTATTCTCTTTGTGGGAATGCCCGAGTGCCTGTTCATTCGAGTCACAGAACTGCTGGCTTTTATCTGCTTAGGCAGTATGGTCAATGTTAATACAGGGGGACGGCATTTCTGCTCTGAATTTAAAACTTCCAGGGTTGAATCCACACCCTGGTATATCCCAGGGAGTAATCTGTATCACAGTCAGCGCAGTGGTAGCTGCGAGATGAGAATTCTGCTCAGAGTCAAGTCTGGCAATAATCAGATTGATCAATGTCCTGATCTTGGATATCTCCAGGACAGCTTGTGGCATGGTTTGTGCTGACAGGAAGTGTTAGTTACACAAAGCTCAAGGTAGCATCAAAGCTCAAGTAGTCTCTGTCCATTCCCATTTATATTTCCCAAACCATGATGTCCGAGGCAGGAGGGCCATGCCTCATGGTCTGCACCCCACCCGTGTTGAAATCCCCCAGTAGGGAAAGGTGAGAGAAAAACATTTTCAATCACAAATTAGCGATTTACCTAAACTTTATTTTCAACAAAAAGTTTGGGAAAAAAAAGCAAGTTTTTCAGTAAACTGACCTGTTACAACGGTATTGCAAGAGGAGAAAATTAATACACAAATTACTTTGAAATTTCTGCAGTTGTCATTCAAAACTTCTCATTTAAAAATAGAACAGTCCGTGCAATAAGAACTATAGTCACACCACACGTCTCCAGCAAATCATAATTTCCATGGCACCATATTATCATGATTTACAACATAACTTAAATCTCAGCTCTGCTGGAATAAGTGGGAACCAACCAACATTAATGCAAACATGCTGAAAATTGTGTGTAAACTGCAATATAATAATGGAATTGGTCTTGCCTTTTTAATTCCTGTTTTTCAGACATCATCATCAAATGTAAAATCCTTAACAGTGAAACTACAAAAAGGCAAATTTATCCCCTTCATGTAAGTAATGACATGTGGTTTTGGTTCAATCCCCAATCCATTTTATTGGTAGTAGGCTTTCAACATGAACAAAATGATTTAAACTGGTTAAAAATCTGGAAATTTAAAACTCAAATGATGTACACAGAATGGGACTAGGATAGAATTCTAAATGGTCAGTTAAAAGAGTACTGTTTTACATACCTCAGGAAACTTACATGTTGTCACTTCCCGATGACGCACAGTCATAACTCCCACAGACTTCCTCTCAACACTGATGAGGTTATTTTGATAATTATGCACAAAATGAACGACATATTGAAAGTTAGAGTTTGGACATTTGAGCCTTCACCCCAATTGTTCCAAATACTTCAGTTTCTCCAAAATTTTGAAAGACTTGTCACATTCCAGAAGAATTGAAATATTTTTCTTCTAAATAATCAATTTTTAAATTAAGATGTTCTGCTTTCTCCACTTGCCATGGTAAAACACAAAATCAATTTAAATATTTCAGAATAACTTCCTGTTAAATACCACAACTAAATAAACCTTACTTTGAAGAAAATCTTATAAGCTACGCTAAGTTACAATATATTATCACTAAATGTTCCAATTCATACTGTGCTGCTTCCAGTTTCACTGAAGCAATCATATATATCTAACCAGGTACATGAGTTTCAACAAAATCTTCAATTTAAATATCTAACCTAAAAGTGTTTAAAGCAACCGTAGGATAAGTAACTAATGAAAACACACACAATTCTATGAAACTCAAATGACACTGAATACCATCTGTTCTAAATATAAGTTACCTCAGTTTGATACCACAAAAAATGTATGAATATCTCAGATACTTGTAACCAAATTGAGAGATCAGACATGCTTTTAACACTTGACAGAAAGGAACAAACATGCATCCAAGTGAACTGAAAATAAAATGATACAAGTGCTTACAGTGGTCAAATGTATTATTAAATTATTTGGGGAGGGTGCACAAGGGGATGGTTGCTGATGGTGGGAAAGAGACAATTTTGGTTCCAACATGATAGAAATCCATTTAAACAAAAAAAAAGTCACAATTTGACCTTTAATGTGTGATACACAATCCCAATAATAGCTGCTGATCTCCCACTATAAGGAAGGATTAAAGGTGAACTGTAATTCACACCTCAGTCTGACGTGCTACAGTAAGATGCCAATTGACTTCACACTAAATATACTTGCCCAGAAAGCTAAATATCCAAATATCATGGATTGCACTGCAACTTAAAAATGAATAGCAATATGTCAAATAATTCATCTGGAACTGCTTTGTTGATATCCAACTGGGTGATGAATGGGTCACTTTTATCCAAGATTCACTGCTGCTCCCAACCCTCCGACTGAAATCAAGAAAGGACCATCCAGAATTCAACCAAACAGGGTTCAGTTAACGCTATTATCCCATTAGTATTAAGATTATACTTTCACTTATACCACAGAGGCTCGGATAACATCACCTTTCAGTCAGACTCTCTTGGTTGTGCCAATTAGGTAAAGGAGAAGCATTGCCAAATCTTGAGAGCTTTACTAAGGAAGCATTTGCATTGAGAGAATACCTTGCTCATCTCACAATTTTTGACTGTGAATTGTTTTGTATCCTATTCCATGGTGTACGGCAAGGTCCAGGCAACAACGTCTCCAACAAGGGGGAAGCTAACCATCTCCCTTTAACATTCAAGGGCAATAACATTGCTGAATTCCCCGCCATCAACCTCCTGGGGTGACCAGAAACTTAACTGAACCATCCACATAAATACTGTGGCTACAAGAGCAGGTCAGAGGATGGGAATTCGGTGGCAAGTAACTCGCCTCCCGACTCCTCAAAGCCTGTCCATCATCTATAAGGCACAAGTCAGGAATTTGATGGAATACTCTCCACTTGCATAGGCTCCAACAACATTCAAGAAACTCAACACCATAGTGGACAAAGCGATAAGCTTTATTGGCATCCCATCCATACTTTAAACATTCACTCCATTCAACACCAACACACTATGCTGCAATGTGCACAATCAATAAGATCCACTACAGCAACTTGCCAAGCCTCTTGCTAAACACCCTCCAAGCCCAGATCTCTATAACCTGAAAGAATAAGGGTAGCAGACACATGGAAACACCACCACCTGCAAATCCCTCTCCTAGCCGCACACTGACTTGGAAATATATCAGTGTTCCTTCGCTGCCACTAGGTCTAAATCCTGGAATTCACTTCCTAACATCACTGTGGTGTATTTACAGACTGCAGTAGTTCAGGAAGTCAGTTCACTACCACCTTCTCAAGGGCAAAAAGGGATGGGCAATAAGTTCTGGCTTTGCCAACAATGTCAATATTCCATTAAAGAAAAGACTAATGAAACTGTTTTTAGTTACATATAAGAATGACAGATGTCAGGTTGATATCGCAAGTGAGAATCTAGCTGAATATGGGAAGTTCAGAGGGAAAGTAACATGAGAAGCAAATAGAGAGTATGCAAAGAACCTGGCAGCTAGTATAAAAGTCTTCTATAGTCATAAAATAAATATTTTTAGTATAAATAGTAAAAATGATAGTAAAAGTTGGGGTGGGGCCTAAAAGCAGATTTAAGCATGGTGAAAGAGGACATGGCTGAGATACTAAATGAACATGCTGCCTCTGTCTTTACCAAGGAAGAAGGTGTTGCTAAAGTCAAAGAGGAAATAGCTTTGATGCTCGATTGGCTGAAAATTAGTTTTAAAAAGAGGTATTAGAAAAGCTGTCCATACTTAGAAGTTGAGAACTCCCCAGGTGAGATGTATGCAAGGAAGTAAGTATGGGTGGAAATTGGAAAGGCACTGGCCATAATCGACCAATGTTCCTACAATACAGGGCTGGTGCCAGAGTATTGGAGAATTTTAAATATTTGTTCAAAAGAGACAGCAAGGATAAACTCAGCAACTACAGACCAGTCAGTTTTGTCTCAACGGTAGGAAAGCTTTTAGGAATGATAATCTGGGACAAAATTAATAGTCACTTGGACAAATGTGGATTAATTAGAGAAAGCCAACATGGATCTGCTAAAGGAAAATTGTATTTAATTAACTTGACTGAGTTGTTTTGCCGACATGGCAGAGTGCTGATGAGGGTAGTGCAATAGATGTGGTGTACATGGACTTCCAAAAGTGTTTGATAACAGGTTTGTCAGCAAAGTTAAAGCTAGCAAATAAAAGGGACAGTGGCAGCATGGATACAAATTAGGCTGAGTGAGGAAACAGCGTAATGAGGAATGGCTCTTTTTCAGACCAGGTATGCAGTGCGATTTTCCAGGGGTTGGTACTAAGATCACTGTTTTTCTTCATCTATATTAGACTTACATACGCAGGGAACATCTCAATTTGCAGACAACACAAAACTTGGAAATACTGTGAAGAGAATAGTGAAAGACATCAAGAGGACACCTGCTGGCGGAATGGACAGACACTTAGCAGCTGAGCTTAATGAAAGGAAGTGTGAAGTGATACATTTTGGTAGGATGAACGAGGAGAAGCAATGTAAAATAAAGAAAACAATTCTAAAGAGGTCTCAGGACCAGAGAGACCCGAGATATGGGCATAAATCATGGAAGATGACAGGGCAGGTTGAGAAAGTGGTTAAATAGATATTTAGGATCCTGGGCTTCATAAACAGACAAACAGTACATAAGCAAGGAAGTTATGACAAACCTTTAAAAACACTGGTTGAGCCTAAACTAGAGTAATGTGTTCAATTCTGGACACCACACTTTAGGAACGATATGAAGTCATCAGAGAAGGCGCAGAAAAAATTGAAGAAAATAAGTTCCAGAGATGAGGGACTTCAGTTAAGTGGCTAGAATGGAAATGCTGGGGCTGTTCTTCTTCGAGAATGTTGAGAGGAAATTGATAGAGGTTTCAAAGTCATGAGAGGCCAGTAGATAAGGAGAAACTCTTCCTATAGGTGGAAGAGCTAAGAACCAGAAGACACCAATTTATGACTGGCAAAAGATCCAAAGGCAACATGAGGAAAATCTTTTTTTTTAAATGCAGCATGTGGTTAGAATCTAGAATACAATGCCTGGGAGCAAAATGCAAGAAAGTTTTGTAGTCGCTTTTGGAAGGAAATTGGACAATTATCTGGAGGAGAAAATATTGTAGGATTTCAGGGGAAGGGCAGCAGAGTGGGGCTAGCTGAGTTGCTCTTGCAGAGAGCCAACATGAACACAAGGGGCCAAATGGTCTCCCCTGTGCTGTAACCATATGATTCTCTGATATGGATTGAAGGATAAAAGCTAGTCGGGATACCAGGAGAACGCTCCTGCTCTTCTTTGAAGAACAGCATAGAAGCTTTTGCACTAAAAAGCTAAGCTAGTTAATGAATGGAGCAGAAGGCCAGAGTGAGAAAGAACGAACAAATATACAGCTTGACATCCCAAAGTGCTTTACAATGAATTACTTCAACAAGTGCAGCCACTGTTATATAACCAAATGTAGCAGCCAATTTAAGCACAGTAGGACCTCACAACTGCTCATTTACTAGATAATCTGGTTAATAGGGGAATGTTGGTCAGAATGCTACAAGAATGCTGTGCTCTTATCCAACTAGTACCATGGGATCTGCAATATCCCTGAAAAGGCCAAGGTTTAGCATCTTACCTGAAAAATTTGGCAACTCCAAGAATTTCTCTCAGTATTAGGGTAAACTGTCAGTCTAGATCATGTGTTCAAATCTGTAGGGCTTTGTGGTGACAGGGGAAGGAGCTAGGTAGAATATTGCAAGAGTATGTTCACATTAAATGTCTTCATAATGATCGGGGATATCCTCCATGTTGCTGGCGTCATTTCTAAACACCACATATCAATATAACGGAGGAAAGAGGCACCATTTTTTTGGACATGCTGATATCAGCATCAATCTTACGGTGTAATTCAATTTTGTTTTTACACAATCATTAAAACACCATCCCTTCCCTCAGTTATATCTGTTCCAGGATTTGACAATAAGCCCAATCAAGAGTTTATATTATTATTTCAGAACATAAAGAAATCTAAGCAAGAAAGATGCAACATTAAAGTCAGCAAACATTTTCACCTCAGCATTCAATGATAATGTGATAATTGTATTTGGGGCACTATATTGGAACATCTAGTTCAGTGTACAAATTGTGAAAACTGGTTCACCCAAATAATTACAATTGCCACATGCGTTAGAGCTTCCAAACCAAATGATACCTTTGTTCAGGGTTCCACATGCATTTCCTCATTCCCACCATCATATACATTCCCTTGTGGTAGTCTTTCGTCAACAGAATGGCTTTGGGTAGTTGGACAGTTAATCTCACAGGAAATATATCGAAATAAAAAGGCAATACATTTGTTTACAGGTCAGATGTCAGAATATCTACAATTACAGTACTGAAAAAAACCAAACAAGAAATCTTCTGGCACAGCTGAAGAACGGAGGCCACAATTCTCCAGCCATTCATGCCGGCAGTGCACCCCCGCCCGCGGGTTTCCCGCCGGCGTGGGGGTGACATCAATGGGAATTCCCATTGACAGTGGCAGGACCAAAGAATCCTGCCACTAGCAAGCAACGTGCCACCTCCCGCTGGTGGGACACAGGCGACTAGGAGGCCAGAGAATCTCGCCCGTAGTTCTTGAATGTGCACAATTTTAATTGAACATAAATACTCAATTCAAAATAAATCCCAAAATCAAACAAGTCAATGTTGAGTCAATAGGTTTTCAGATAACTGAGGAGTTACAAATCGAATTGGAATAAAACTAGTCTACATCATAAATATTTAAATCTATCTTCACATTTAAAGAAGAAAAAAAAAATCTTTCTTTGCTCTGGATAAATTAAATTCCACTCCCCCTTGAACATTTATCTAAATTAAAAACAGAAGCTGCATCTGCTCATGTACAGCACATTCTTAAAAAAAAAGAATGCTTTATTGTTAGATCTTGGGAGAGGTAGTGTAAGTGAAATCCAACAGCAAAGTCTGTCAGATGGGAACTAAAGACCAAACAAGACAAACAACAAACATAGAGATTTAGAGTATAAAATTCTAAAAAAATAAATAGTTTAAATGTAATATAAAACATTCTTGTAACCTTTTGATAAAGGTGCCTTTGTTGGTACAAGAATACCATATAAAAACATTCTGCAAGGAAACAAAACACACCATGTGCTTCAGTCAATAGAATAAAACTGCTCATCAAAAATGTCCTTCGGAAGATTAGTTCCGCCCACACTTCAGATCTGGATGCTGTAAAACCGTAACTATCAAAAGATGTACAGAAACACAAAATACTGCTTAGTCTCTATTAATGGTTTAGTTGATTAAGTTAATGTTCAGTGTGTGGCAGCAGTTCATTAATTTCTTAAAAACAATCTTATCCCATAAAAAAATAACCTAAATGGTTACGGTCACATTTCTGGATCTCAAGCCAGAAGTTGTCATTACTAGCAAAGAGTTCACTTGCCATGATTCACGTGCTAATTATCTGCTTGTTTTCTGGAGTCTTTCGTATATGACCTTTAAAAAGTTGAAAACTATACTGTTCAAACTCTTCCAAGATTTATAAGATTGAATGCAGCTCGCTATACAGTGGCTGTTCCCATCACTAATGGTACAGATGAAGCCATATTAAATAAGTAGGAAGACAGGCATCCAAAATGTTGAAGCACCTAGTGATGAATTAGGATCCTACAAGAATCTCCATGATATGGTCCAGGTCACTCAAATCCACTCTGCAGATCTGAATGGCATTCACAGATGTAGAGTTGCATAACTGAAAGGGTTTAGAAACTTCATCCACATTAGCTGGTGGTGATCTAGCAGGTGTCAATGGAAGTAAGCACAGATCTGAGTCATACATGGATGTGTCAATGTCTTCAAATATGTCATCGAAAGCAAGGTCTGTTAGGTAACTCGTTGAATTTGTGATTTCAAAAGATCCAAACACAGTTTCTGCAGGCTTAATTTCCTGCGGTCTGTCCCCCAAGGATATGTCTGTATTTATGTCACCCTCGCCTGCAGATGTTGGACAGGGAGATGGGCTAATATCCTCCATAAAATCCAAATCTTTGAGGATTGATGAAATGGCGGATGACATGTCATCATCTGAAACCACCACTAAAGAGTTCTCAATCTGACTCTCTGAAAAATCTGAAGAACTATTCAAATCCAGAGAGTTAGTTTGAACAGATGATGGTGTTCCAGTTAATTCAATACCTGCCTGAGATGCTGTGTAAGTGTCTGGAATTGGATTTGTTCCATTGCAAATGTTAGATCCTTCATGGCTGCTTTCTTGTCTCATTTCTTCCTGGATCTGCCGTACAGTATTTGCAATGAGAACAGAACGATGCAGGTTTGGTTCTACCAGCATCCTACAGCTTTGCAATTTGATGAGGCACATATTGAGTACTAACTGTCTCTGCAAAGTATAGGGCAGCCCTGGGTTCGAATCAAAGGCACCAGGAACACCAGCCATATTTTCTTCGTAATCACTAAGCTTGCGCTTCAGTCCTTTAGCCAACATGAATCTAGGAGAAGGAAAAAGGAAAGAAAATGAGTAACTGTTGTCACTATATTTTAATTAATGTGACCTGAAGAAATTATATTCAGCAATGAACAGTAAACTGGTATTTCAATTAGCATCACAGACTTTTAAAGACATTTAGTTCATAAGAAATAGGAGCAGAATTAGGCCATTTGGTCCATCGAGTCCACTCCGCCATTTGATCATGGCTGATATGCTCCTCATCCCCATTTTCCTGCCTCTCCCCATAACCCTTCAACCCATTACCAATTAAAAGTATGTCTAACTCCTCCTTAAATTTACTCACTTGGACAGTGAATTCTACAGATTTACAACCCTTTGGGAGTAGTTTCTCCTCAACTCTGTTTTAAATTTGCTACCCCTTTTCCTAAGATGATGACCTCTCATCCTAGAATGCCCCACCAGTGGAAGCATCCACCCCACGTCTACTTCATTCATACCTTTTATCATCTTGTATACCTCAATTTGATCTCCCGTCATTCTTCTAAATTCCAGACAGTATTGGCCCAAACTGTTCAATCTCTCTTCTTACGACAAACCCCTCATCTCTGGAATCAATCCAGTGAACCTCCTCTGAACTGCCTCCAATGCCACTACATCTTTCCTCAAATAAGGGGACCAAAACTGTGCACAATACTCCAGGGGCGGCCTCACCAATGTCTTGAATTTAGGGCAATTTTCAGGTCACAAACCTGAAATATTGGACAGGAGTTTCCGGCCTAGCTCGCCCGAAATCAGAAAATCCCGCCCGAGGTCAATGGATCTTTCCATGGTCCGCCCCAATTCCCATGACGGATGGGATGGCAAAATTCGCCTCATTAACTCTGCTTCTACTTCCACAGGTGCTGCCAGACCTGCTGAGTATTTCCAGCATTTTCTGTTTTTTTATTTTAAGATAATAATTTCCTCTGTTAACGAAGCACGGGGAATAATCACTTCGCAAGTTTGGATTCCCAACAATGAGCATCTCACAACAGGAGCTGATGTTAGACGTTCAGAGGCATATCTGCAGTTAATCTTCTGCCTGTTTAAGTTAATTGATAACTGCCCCAAATACACAAAGCTCACACAGACAGTACAACTCAAAAGATGTCTGCCTTTATAAAAAAGAAAAATCAGTCTATCATTTTCCTACACCAGATTCAGCGTTACCTAGCCCAGTGAGTTACAAACCTTATTGTATTGGGGAATCATTCCTGGGAACGCATGCCCTGACTTTAGAAGGATCATCAACTTCTTAAAGGGATATCAATGCTCTCATTAGTAAACAATAACAAGAATAACATGCTAGTACATCAGAAAAACTGAAATATGAGCACACAGCTGAAATTTGATGACCTTGCAGTCCTTAAGAGTCAGACTGAAAATCGCAGTGATATCAGTTCAGCTATTTCAAACGCATGTTAATTGATTCATTGTACGCCATTAGAAGATCCTTCATTGAGCCTCTTTACTGGATGTAGGAAAGATTTCAATCCAGAGACAGCTAGCAGTCTAACTGCATGCAGCACCTGGGTACATTCCTGCTGTCACATGCGATATTCTTTTAGTTATAATCATCAGACCACAACAGGAACTAGTTTTGACTTGTATAATGTTACCTTACTACAATTTATATTCTAAAACCTTTTCCCATGAGCATATTACAAGGTTGGATCATAGTGGAGTGGCAGTATTACGATCCAGAAACCATAATTCGACACTTTATTTGAAATGAATTAATTATAGGAAACATAAGAGAGTGAGCTGCATTTGCATTTGTTAGTGCCGTTCCCATTTTAACAACCAGCAGTAAGTGACCAATATACAAAATTGATGACTAGGTAAAGGCCAACTGGTCCAACCAACCTGCTCCACACATCCTAAATAGACAGTTCTTACCTCCCTATATGAATGCACTGGAAGAAGTAAAACAACAGAAAATACCAGGGCCAATAAGGGAAAAATAATCCAGGAAATTTCTCTCCTACTGCCTCAGGGAATGAAAACTGGTCCAAGAGATCGCTTGGACCATCTGTTATCTGTAAATTCACTTACCTATGATAAGCTGTGATCATTACCCCAGTCAAGAATTGGTCCATCTGTCTCTTGAAGGTGTACAGAGTGTCACCAACCACCACATCCACCAGTAAAGAGGAACTGCCTAACATCCAGTCTATTCCTATCTTTATGTTGTTTGAACTCATGACACTGCTCCTCCTCAATCTGTTAAACGGGGTTAATGTGACAACATTACTACTTACCAGGCCGGCAGACAGCAAAGTCATGGAGTGTCTGTAATTCAGGATTGGGAGGCAGTGGGAAGCCTACCTTTCAACCTCAGAAAAACACATATGGGCGGGATGGAGGCGGATTTGAGTCAAACAGACTTCTCAGACACCTCCCCATCAGCTAAACCATATTTGCCCATTTGCAGGGGTGGGGGGCAGAAAATTCCACCCCCAGATTTATTTTAATTAAGTGAATTTAAACTCCTCTGCTGTCATTGTGGGATTTGAACTCGTATCCACAGATCATTAGCCCAGATCCCTGCATTATTAGTATAGTAATCGAAGTGCAATGCTAGCATAATGGTTAGTGTATAAATAAATAAATAGGCCGACACAATAATAAAACCCAATGTCAATTAACAAAATATAGACAAACAATCTGGTCATTACCAAGGCTGTCGCTATGCAATATTTATGCAAGAATATATGATGGAAAGCAAGTGAAAAACTGAATCCAGTGCTGTTTAGTTTCTGAAATGGTGTGGCAGCAGATGCACTACTGAGGCTATGAGGCATGGAAATTGAATCATCCTTCATTTTTTAAACCCAGAGTACAAGCTACATTCTGGATTTCTTCCATTTTCTATGTAGGCTAAAGAGCCCTGGAGATTACTGCAAGCAACCTCTTAAAAGGAGTTTCAACCAACCATGATGTATCAATCATGAATTCAGTTCCTTCGTTCCCTTTTTAACAAAATGATTCTCTCTAATATTTTAAGTCACCATTTTCCAGTCCTATTGCATTAATCAAACTATTGTGACGAAGGTTTCTTCTACACAAGAACCACATTGGGAGTAATGTGTTCCTTCGCTGTGCAGAGTCCGTTATACTGCGTAATCCCTTAAAGATTGCCACACTGCCGGGAATATGCACGTTTTATGGGAAATTCTGCTGGAGTGTGGCCTGCTTGTTCCCTGGGTGGTACATTTCAGATTGTGGTATGGCTGCGCATCCACACAGCCCGGATGCCTTGAATGAGCCTCTTTTATCCACGATTCTTAATCAGGAAGGTGACCACGGCAAATTTAGGTGGCTCTTTACATAAGAAAGTGCTCTGACCAAGGCATATACTAAATACCTGAGACAGCAATTTAACAGTTGCAAAATGCAGACAATGTAATGAAACTAATAACTATATTGCTAGTTCACCAATTCAGGATCATGTATATTTTACTTTGTATAATATTCATTTCCTCTTTTGAGCACAATTGACAATCTGGGCAGAAATTGCGCTCAAGAGTTGTGATTTTCTGAGCCAAACTATTTGCTTAAACTCATTTGTATATCGCCAAATGTGAAACTTTCCTTCAAACCATTGCAATTGGGCAACATTTTAGGATGTGAATTTTTAGTGTTAAAAACTGTCCTTGATACATTAAGGTGCAGTTATATTAATACATTTGAAAACGGATTCATCACAAAACACTATAAAATCGGAATATCCAGCCCAGTACTCAATTTTAACTGACTGAAAAAGGCTCAAGAAAAACTAGACAGAACAACTTACCAGTATCGTTGGCATACAGTAGTCAGTCTCTTAGCAAATCAAGAACAAAATATTTTTAAAAGCTTTTAAAAAGATGCCTTGAGTCTAATAAAAGTTAAATTTGAAGGGCCGCTGAATGTCCGCAAACAGGTTCAATTAGTGGAAACTCGCCATTGTGATTAATTCGATTGGGGGCATGGCTAGTTTCATGGGCAGCGCAATATTTTTAAACGAATACACAAGATTGTAGAAACCCGCACAGGCTTTTGTGCTGATTTAGCCAATTATCAGTGAATTGCACTAGAAGTATCAGCACAATCTAGTGGAAACTCGACCACTAGGTACATACACACTTCACTGTGAGTGAGTGGAAGACTCAGGATTAAAGCAAATGTTCTTAAGAGCGATTGATCGCCATTAGTCTGACATCTATTTGATATAGCATTGATCAGAAGCTTTCAAATACGTTTGGCACAATTTATGATTTTTCCAGCTATTTTAAGACAATCAAAATTCTTATGGCTTTTCTTTCTTAATTTGTTAGCCGCTTGCTGCACAAGAGAGGAATTTGTAGCATTTCTCCACAGTAAAATACGTATTTCCAGGACATGATTCTTCTTGCAATACCGTAAACACACACTACTATTTAAGATTAAGGACTCACTTTTTGCTGACGATTTTTAATGCAAGCTTTACAAGCATCTCTCCTGTGACAGAAAAAGTAATTCTAACACCTTCTAATTTAATCAATAAATCATCGAACCGATCTGTAGTCATAAAACAGAAAATAAGTACCATAGAGCTTTCCACCAATCAGTATAGCAAAAATGAGATGACAAACACCTCGATATGTTTTGGCAACAGAATAACAGAAACTCACTTGTTATAGTTTTACTAACAAGTTCTAGGGGAGTTGCAGTGCCCTATCTCCAGTGATAACAGACAATTGCAGTGAATGAAAAGGATGAATGTGCACGTTTTAATTCAGATTCAAGACCAATAAAGTAATCTTTAAAAGTTTGCATAATTTGGAGAAATACAAATTTAGATTCTTAACAAATCGCCTGTGCTAATCATGTCACTAGCCAGATCGTAAAAAGCTGATAAGTTGACTGCATGTACATTTAGTCCACCATACGACCACTGTATCAGAAACCTGTAAAGAAGTGAACCCAGGCAGCAAGATGAGAGTTTACCAAAGTGCTGATTTACTTAATTCTTGCATTTTCACCACTTCAGTGGTGAAGCTACGTTGCTTACTACAGTTTATAAACTTAAGTATTTGATAATAAGGAAAAATAAAACACGTTATGCAGGACAGTTTTGTTGGAATCTCAAAAAACCCATTTAAGTATGTCTGTTACAAACATTGGAATTCAACAAAGCACTTAACGCAGACCGGGTAATGGACTTTCAGAACAGAGCCTCAGAATACTTTCACTGAATTTCTACACATTTTCCAAATTAATCACAAAACAAAAAATTCAGTAACTCTGAACTTCACACGATAATAACTACAAATAATCTGACCTGATACATAGAAATCAAGGCAAACACTAGTTTGGTAATTTAAACTACTTGATCTTTGTTTATGACTGATACTTAAGAGGTTACTCTTTACTGTCCCTATGCATATTTACCCAAATCAAATAATGTTTAAATCAATACTGCTCCTTCCTACAAAAGCACTCCCCTTCTTCTTGTAATTATCAATTGTTTATAATGTCCAGGCAGAACAATTCCTACCCAGATTACTGTATGCCTTCACATACATGGGGTGTACAGTAAACAAAGAAGTCTGTCTGACTGAATCTTTTTAAAGCCATAACAGAATTTGGACTAACCCTTGCTTGCACCACTGTCTCTTTTTAGGTCTCCACACGATCTGATTATAAGCAAAGTAACAATCTAACAAAGAAACAGATATTTTTGATAATTAGTGCAAATGCTACACAATAAAAGCTTACCTTGTTCCAAAGTGCCACAGTTTTTATTTCCAAATCTTTGGAGTTAGTGTGGCAGTACATTCTGAACATTTCAAATAAAAATGAATCAGTCCTCGGTTGGTTTTTAAAGCAGTTTGTGTGTGCAGGCTAGAATTCTCCACTTGCACTAACTGCCATGCAGCTGTCCTGCTTTTTTCAGACAGCTGACAAACAGCAACTGCACAAGCACAATGACGCAGAAGACTAAGCTGCCGTGGAAAGGAGTGGGCTTGAAAAAGTAGGTGGAGCTTTGTGGCTTGCAGTAGTGTCCATCTCCAGCTTGGTGAAACAGTCGGAGAGAACTGCTCAACAAGCAGACAGGGCCCCAATTGCGCTATTCCAGAAATGCTGACAGTGTCTCTAGCATGTCCACTAACAGCAGTTTGTTTAAGCATTACACACTGCAATCCACTTGGATACTGTAAAAAGATTACTGAAATAAAAGAGCCGGAAACAAAGAAACAGGACATTTAAAAACTTATTTCACAACTGGGCTCCCATTTAGGATGTTTCTATTTTAGTAGAAAACATGCAAGGCAGTTCCACTATACAAAATTCTAAAAATACTTATTTAAGGAAGAAATCTGAGAATTGTAAAGCATTCATGGAAACGCTCTTACTTTTGCTCTCTGTTTAAATAATGTACAACTCTGTTAAAGAGTAAAGGTTTTTTACATTGACTAGAACACTGGGTTAAATGAGATAGCTACAGTAACCAAACAGGTGAGCTGAATCAACAAGCAGACTCAAAAACAGAAACGGTTCAAGATTATAGAAATGCAAAGATTCCATTATCTGTACCAAGGTCTTCCATATGGCCAGCAGAAATATGAACTTGTCTCTAGGTGAGTCCATGTGTCTTTTTAATGTACTTGTTCCATCAATTTCTCCATTTTAAAAAAAACATATTTTTACACAAGTTGCAGGCGATAACAATTTAGATGAGGGTACCGGCTTGGAATGGCTACTGTGCCTGGCGGACTGTAATCATTCATACATTAATTCATTTTTCAACTTAATCTCATAGAATCCCTACAGTGCAGAAGGCGGCCATTTGACCCACTGAGTCTGCACCAAACACATTCCCATCCAGACCTGATTCCTGTAACCCCTCATGTTTACCCTGCTAATAATCCCCCTGACACTAAGATTAATTTAGCATTGACCAATCAACCTAACCCGCACATCTTTGGACTGTGGGAGGAAACTGGAGCACCCGGAGGAAACCCGCGCAGACACAGGGAGAATGTGCAAACTCCACACTGACAGTGACCCGAGCTGGGAATCGAACCCGGGTCTCTGGCACTGTGAGGCAGCGGTGCTAACCACTGTGCCACCATGCCACCCTAGTACATTAAAAAGACACATGGACTCACTTAGAGACGAGTCCATATTTCTGCTGGCCATATGGAAGACCTTGGTACAGATAATGGAATCTTTGCATTTCTATGAATTTATTTTTAAAGGGATTATGGTTAAATTCAAACAGCTGAACACATTTTAATGCAATTAGATTGAGGGAATGTTTAATGCGTGGATCACTTGCCATTGTAAAATCCTACCCTACTTTCATTCCATTTATTTACAGTTTACTTCTTTGGTGGCAACGTTGAAAATTACCCTCTAGACATTAAGGGATGAAATACAATTTTTAATCATTCATACAATTTAATTTTTTTAAATGGATTAGAAGTTTACAATTAATAGAGTACATAAAGATATTGGGGGTGATTCTCCAGGGCCACTAGCCCCAGTTGTGATTTTGATGGCCTCCTGAATCGGGCGAGGGGGCCAAATCAGGATTCTTGCCTGGTGCCAAGCCCATTGAGAGTCTCCTGGCCTGTTGCACCTGGTGAGATCAGGTTATCGCCCTGATCAGAACTCATTTAAATCCATGTCACAGAGTATCATAGAGTCCCTACGATACAGGTGGAGGCCATTCAGCCCATCGAGTCTGCATCGACTCTCCGACAGAGCATCTTACCCAGGCTCAATCATAAACATTTCAGATTTTCCCAGCATGGTTTTGTTCGGTCCACACTGCAGTTATCGAATTGAATTGCCCTGTTCCTTCTCACGCCTTAATTTTTTAAGAGTTTATCAATTTCTCCCTTAGTACATTCCCCTTGTTACTCCACGGAATTAAGCCTAGTTTTTGCAATCGATTAAACCTGCCATCTCCAGGGACATCCCACTGAATCTGTAATTCGACATAATTTCCATGGTTCCACCATTGTCAACAAACAAGCAAGTTGTAGACTATTGCAGAAGGCACCAAGCGTCAACCATATACTTTGGGGCTGGAATCACACAGGTCAGACTGAGTAGGTTTCCAGTTGTTGAAGGGCAGGCATTAGTGGGCGAGTTGGGTTTTCGCAACAATCCGGAAGCTATATCACATAAGACTCAGTGAACTGCTTGTTCACTGAGATTAGGCAGGCAAACAGTGGCATATTCCTTACACCAGGTGCAACTTCAAAAAAAAAACTAAAACTATACAAGGCATTAGTTGGACCACACCTGGAATACTGTGGACAAATTGAAGGAAAGGCATACTGCATTGGAGACAGTCCAGAGAAGGTTCAGTAGGTTGTTCTGGGTACAAAGGGATTTTCTTATGAGGAGAAATTGAGCCTGTATTTGTTGGAGTTTAGAAGAATGAGAGGCAACCTTATTGAGATATATAGGATTCTCAGGGGTTTGACAGGGTAGAGAGAATCATAGAAAAACTACAGCACAAAACAGGCCCTTCGGCCCCACAAGTTGTGCCGAACATATCCCTACCTTTTAGGCCTACCTATAACCCTCCATCCTATTAAGTCCCATGTACTCATCCAGGAGTCTCTTAAAAGTCCCTATTGAGTTTGCTTCCACCACCACTGACGGCAGCCGATTCCACTCGCCCACCACCCTCTGTGTGAAAAACTTCCCCCTAACATTTCCCCTGTACCTACCTCCCAGCACCTTAAACCTGTGTCCTCTCGTAGCAGCCATTTCCACCCTGGGAAAAAGCCTCAGAGTCCACCTGATCTATGCCGCCCAACATCTTATATACCTCTATTAGGTCTCCTCTCATCCTACGTCTCTCCAAGGAGAAAAGACCGAGCCCCCTCAGCCTATCCTCATAAGGCATGCCATTCAATCCAGGCAACATCCTTGTAAATCTCCTCTGCACCCTTTCAATCTTTTCCACATCCTTCCTGTAATGAGGCAACCAGAACTGAGCACAGTACTCCAAGTGGGGTCTGACGAGAGTCTTGTATAGCTGCATCATTATCCCCGGACTCCTAAACTCAATCCCTCGATTGGTAAAGGCCAGCACACCATACACCTTCTTAACCACCTCCTCCACCAGTGGGGCCGATTTTAGAGTCCTATGGACCCGGACCCCAAGGTCCTTCTGATCCTCTACAGTACTAAGAGTCTTTCCCTTTATATTGTACTCCTTCATCCCATTTGACCTGCTAAAATGGACCACTACACATTTATCTGGGTTGAAGTCCATCTGCCACTTCTCCGCCCAGTCTTCCATCCTATCTATGTCCCTCTGTAACTTCTGACATCCCTCCAGACTATCCACAACCCCACCAACCTTCGTGTCGTCGGCAAACTTACCAACCCATCCCTCCACTTCCTCATCCAGGTCATTTATGAAAATGACAAACAGCAAGGGTCCCAGAACAGATCCCTGGGGCACACCACTGGTGACCGACCTCCATTTAGAAAAAGACCCATCTATACCCACTCTCTGCCTCCTTTAGGCAAGCCAGTTCTGGATCCACAGGGCAGCAGCCCCTTGGATCCCATGCCCTCTCACTTTTTCTAGAAGCCTTGCATGGGGGACCTTATCTCTGCCCATGGCTACATTTCAAGTTACTAAGTAAGGGAAAGGGGCTCCTTGAACACAAGAATAAGGAGCAGGAATAGGCCATTCTGCCCTTCAGGCCTGCTTCACCATTCAATAAGATCGTGGGTGATATGATTCTGGCCTCAACTCCACTTTTCTGTCTGTCCCCCATAACCCATGATTCCCTTGTTGATCAAAAGTCTGCCTAACTCACCCTAGAAATATTCAATTACTCAGCCCCCATTGCCTTACTTGGGAAGGGAATAACTTCCTCCTCATAGAACCATTGAAAAGTTATAGCACAGAAGGGGGCTATTCGACCCATCTTGTCCAGTCCAGAAAGGGCTCATCTGGGATTTGAACCCAGGACCTCGCACGTTTCTGATCTGAAATACTCATCTCAGTCTTAAATGGGAGACCCCTTAACTTTGAAGCTGTGTCCCCTAGTTCAGGACTTCCTCACAGGAGAAACATCCTCTCAGCATCCGCCCTGTCAGTCCTCTCAGGATATATGTTTCAATACAATCATCTCTTATCTTCCTAAATTCCAATGGATAAAGGCCAAAACTGCTGAACTTTTCCTCATAAGATAACTTCTGCATCCGAGGAATTAGCCAAGTGAACTTTCTCTAAACTGTTTCCAAAGCAATTATATCCTTTCTTAAATAAGGTGACCAAAACGGCACACAGTGCTCTAGATGTGGTCTCGATAAGGCCCTGCACAACTGTAGCAACACTTCTCTACACTAATACTCAATTCCCCTTTCAATACACGCTGTTATGCCCAGTGAAGGCATGGCTTAGTCATCACTTTATACATGGACTGTGCTTGTATCAAAACTTCTGGAAATTTCTTTTTATCTTTTTTTAAATGCACATGAACCAGGTGGTTAAGATGGCTGCCCAGAGTCAGGTGATTTTTGCAAATTCAAAACAGACAATATCAAGCTTCTAGAAAGTTCCTAATTGAATCACCCTGGGTGGGGAAACCCCACCCCACCCAGACAGCACTCTTCTGTGGAATTCACAATAACCATTGTTCATATTTTACTCCAAACTCTCAATCAATGGCTGGTTAGACTGCATGGCCTGAATTTTTCAGATGGTGAGGGCTTGGCCGGAAGAGGTACTGCAGCACCATGCCTGGGCCCAAGTGCAGGGAGCCATTGTGAGGTAAATGGCAGGGGTCCCAGGGAGGGGTGGGTTAGGGATGCCCTGAGGGAGTGAGTGTGTGTGCGTGTGCGTGGAGGTCCAGGTGTCTGGCCCTCGAGGGGACGGTGCTCCCAGTTAGAAGGGGCTTCTGATGGAGGTGCTCCCCTCCCCATTCAAGCTTGAGGTTCTTCACTTTTTCTGTTTCCCACACTGAAATATCCAGCATCCACCAGCCTGAAAATTGAGGCTGTGCGGGAAAAGGCCCTTAAGTGGCCATTAAATAGTAAGGTGGTGTCCTGGCCTAGGCGTAGAAAAGGTACAGCCTCCACATTACATGCATGTCTGAGCCTTCCCCTTGCATGTGGATGTGCTCTGTGTTTTGGAGGTGGTTCACAACCTCTGTCCAGTTTGCACCACTGATGACCGGCTACAGGAGTGGGCTAATCTTACGGAGGTGGGAAGGATGAGGAATGAACCAAAATGCAATGTTCCATCCAACATAATATGCAACTCCTCTCAAGCATTCTCTTCTTTGAGCAGAAGCATCAGCATAACCGACTTGATCAGGAGAAGACCACAGGGACTTGACCACACTTGAGTATTCTAATGGAGCTTGAAGAGGGCCTCAGAGCATGTCGGCATCAAGTGGGTCAGAGCCACTGACGATGAGGAGCTTGGCCTTGACCATTCACCGAATAAAGATTCCGCCGTTGATTTGACCTTAGGGTCAAATGTGCCTCCATCTTGGAGACAGCTGATGCTGTTACTTGCACATTCTCATTTGCACATACCTCAGGAAAAGACCAAGGCCTGTGGAGGAGGAGGGGGAGTGGAAGGCAGTGTGTCCTTTTCCAGCCCCAGCCAGAGCCAGGAATTAGCCAGGAGGGAGAAGCCATTGAGCTCATTTGCACCCTCCACCAGTTCAGATACGCACACAGCGGTGGGGATTAGTGCTAGTTCAGGAGGATTTGCACAATCTAGTGGTCACCAAGAGAGGGCAAGTTCAGTTGAGCTTCCTGGCTCTTAGAAGTGGCATGTGTGAGTCTGATGAAGAGCCTCAGGAATTGGCCTTCCAACTCTCGGAAGAGAGTCAGCAAGAGGCGGGGGGAACATCAGAAAGAGCTGTTGGAAGCCATTGACAAAATAGCACGCGAGTTGGAGTCTGTCCGTCATCTCTTTGAAGTGGTCCACAGTTGTTCATGTATATTGAGGACTCCATTGGGGGGGGGGGGGGGGGGGGGGGGGGCGGCGTGAAAGATGCCCTGGAGACCCTGAACGCAGAGATGAATGCAGACCTGTACTCCACCACCATTACCATGGGTGAGTTCATGCAATGACAACACGAGAGAGGAATGGGGCACCTTGACATCGCTCTAGGTATGCTGTCCCCTCAAGAGGTCAGGCCGGGGCCCTCGGACATTCAAAGGGAGGAGTAGCAGCAGCTGGAAACCACTGTGCCATTCACTCGGGGCTTTGAGGTAGCCTACTCCCTCGGAGTTCCCTCAGCCTGCGATCCCTTCAACCTCATCCTCTGTTGGCATGGAGGAAACAGCTGGCCCATTGGTGAAAAGCCAAAATAAGCCAGGCCCTCCAGGCCTCTGCTGTCCAGCGATCAGCCGCCACAGTCATCAAAGGCAACAGGGTCAACAACTCCACAGGCTGCCTCCACCCCGGCTGCGGATTGCTCAGCAGCACTTAGAGGTACTTGTAAGCCCAGAAAATTAAGTGGTTGCACAGATGAATGTTGTCACTATTATATGCAAGTATATTTGCAAGGCCCACCCTTTTCCCATTCCCACCATGCCCGCCCACCCACCCCATCCCAGACCCCCCACGAGTGATTCTAGTAGGAGAAGGGTCTTTGTCAGGGCCTTTCACAGCCCCGTGCAAGCATTCCCCCACATGCAGATTCTCCAACCATCACACTCATCTAACGGTCCTGAGCTTTTGCAATGCTGCTTGCGGGGATTCGCTTCCGGTTTTTCATCTGACCTGCTCAACATCTCTCGCCGACTCATTCCCCTGCAGCACCAGTGTCTGTCCAACACTGGCGACAATTACTTTTTGTTTTGCTGCCAACCACCCCCCCCCCCCCCCACAACCCCCCAATCCTCCTCACCGCACCCCCCCTCATCCTGCACCATCTTCAACCTCCTCTCTATTACCCTTCTGCCCAACCCTTCTTCCTCAGCAGTGTCCTGGTGAACGTACACATTCCGTCCCTCCCCGAAAACACCTCGTCCCCATCCACAGTGACCTCGCCAGCCTCCAAGTCCCCACCAACCATCCTCACCACCCCTCTGTCACTATTGACACATACTCACCCTCACGCCCCATCAGCTGTCTCTGCCCCCTCTCACACTTCCCATTTCTTCCTTCCATGCCCACCCTCCGTTCACTCCCCAGGAAGCAGACACTGGGCAGAATTTTCTCACCATGCCCGCCCACCCACCCCATCCCAGACGCACCACGAGTGATTCTAGTAGGAGAAGCCAGAGTGGCTCAGCAGGTGGGAAAAATAGTGTGGAAGCCACTGGCCCTGGGGGCAGCTCCCCCCGATGTATTTTTAGGCTCTTAGAGAAATAACAGTGAAGGGGTGGGTCCCACCACATCACCCCAGCGGGCTCTGATCCAGCCTGCATCTTCAGCAACTTAAGTTTTTGAAAGATTGGGGTGCCATTTTAAAGGGCGCACTGATACAAAGAATTAAAAGTAGAACCCCCCCCCATAACGGAACTCCTTGCACTACCCCCATGGAGCCTCTGGTACGGTGGCAAAGTGGTTAGCACTGCTGCCTCACAGCGCCAGAGACCCAGGTTCAATTCCGGCCTCGGGTCACTGTCTGTGTGGAGTTTGTACATTCTCCCCGTGTCTGCTTGGGTTTCCTCCAGGTGCTCCGGTTTCCTCCCACAGTCCAAAGATGCGTGGGTTAGGTGGATTGGCCATGCTAAATTGACCCTAGTGTCAGAGGGATTAGCAGGGTAAATGAGGGGTTATGGGGATAGGGCCTGGGTGGGATTATGGTTAGTACAGACTCGATGGGGCGAATGGCCTCTTTCTGTACTGTAGGGATTCTATGATTCTATGGTCAGCCAGATAATTGACACCTCCCCCATCACTGCCAAACTCTCCCACCATGTAACCCCTAGAAGAGGTTCTTTATTACATCGAGTATGAAACTGGATGTCGTGCCTGGTCAAACCTAATTTTTAAAACTGTCAGAAATGGAGAAGGGAGTCAGTCTTCTGGATGGCCTGGGCAACAGAGGCTGGTAGCTTTGTGCGGAGAGTTACAGTAGGAACTGCCATTATCAGTCTCAGGCACAACATAAAAATATTACCAATGCTCTTCAAAATAGCTTTTGATAGCTACTTAGTACATAATAGCTTCTTAGTACAGAATAAATGTGTAAATTCTTCAGCTTTTCAGCAGTTTAAGGGGTACATTTTCAATTGTATAATCTAAGGTGGCAAAGTAGCGAGTGATATTTCATTCACACACCACCAACAATGTTTTATGTCACATTCCATCCATGGCAAACTGGAATAAAAATAGGAAGTAACAAGCTTGGAGTTATGTGGCATTTTTCACGAAGACCTTACTTCATACCGCCATATTTTTGCAGAAGCTTCTTTCATTTACAATGTGAACTGCCCGAGTAAATTAGCCATACTCTACACGCTCAATACTGGTGACATTATGTTTTGTATGCCACATATCCTCACTCTGTACATCACAAAATATTTAATACTCCAACAAACTCTACTTCTGTTTCCCAGATTGCTGCAAGTTTTACTCTAACTATTAAAAAAAATTAAATTATTCTGTGAAATTAAAGATGAAATGTATTGGAAAGAAACAAATATCACCGTAAAAATTTAAAAGAGTTTAGTATTACTGCGATGTACCTTGGCCCAATTATTTTAAACCTTCTAACCCACTTTACCTGAAGATGACATTTGGGGTGGAACTTTACAGAGGCCCTGGAAGGAGATGGCAGGCCAGGATGGGGTGCAGGGCGGGGCAGGGACATAAAATTGGACGCTATGGCGGTGGCTCTATACCTGCTGCCTACCCACCCCCACTGTAATTTTAACCAGTGATGGGGGAGGTGTCAATTACCTGGCTGACCATGGACCATAGAATCATAGAATCCCTACAGTACATAAAGAGGCCACTTGGCCCATCGAGTCTATACTGACTACAATCCCACCCAGGCCCTATCCCCATAACCCCTCATTTACCCTGACACTAGGGTCAATTTAGCATGGCCAATCCACCTAACCTGCACATCTTTGGACTGTGGGAGGAAACCGGAGCACCTGGAGAAAAACCCAAGCAGACACGGGGAGAATGTACAAACTCCACACAGACAGTGACCCAAGGCCGGAATTGAACCTGGGTCCCTGGCGCTGTGAGGCAGCAGTGCTAACCACTTTGCCACCGCACCAATTGGAGGATAGCGCAAAGAATTCAATCCAGCAGGTGAAACCTCCCACCCCCGGAGTAATTCTTATCCCAGTGGGGTCACAAGATGAGGTTTTGCGGTCGCGAGCTCCAAGGCAGCAAATGCTGCCAAGAAACTTGGACTGAGTGTTAACTGTTGCAATTAAATCCCCGTTTCTTCACTAATGGTGGACTTGGCCTCATGTATTGCTTTCTGAGGCTGACTGCTACTCAAAATGCCTGAGAACAGATAAGTGTTTGATTTTGTAATTATCTTTTGATTTTAAAGCTTATAGTTCTGTGTTCAAATGTTGCATTTTCCAAACTACAATCGCCATTTAATTCAATGTACAAAAGGTAACAGAACAGAAAAATGATTACATTAGATTAGAGAGATTTTGTTCTTCTGTCCAAAGATCTTCCTCATTTTTTGAATTTTATCCTTTTAGATTAATTGAACATAAGGTTACTAAGTAAGAGAGCATTACTATCAAG
The DNA here is from genome assembly GCF_964213995.1 of Mustelus asterias. Classification (NCBI taxonomy): domain Eukaryota; kingdom Metazoa; phylum Chordata; class Chondrichthyes; order Carcharhiniformes; family Triakidae; genus Mustelus; species Mustelus asterias. The sequence continues at coordinate 54,259,875 of NC_135818.1, read as the reverse complement.
GATATTTTAGGCGTGAAGTTTATGGCCACAGATTTAGGCCACTCAAATATGATTTAAGTATGTTTATTCTGCCGTGTGAGGTGTTGTTGCGAAAGGATCCAGTTCGAAACACAAATGAATGAGGCTTTGGAGGTCTCTTAATTGGTTCTGGTTAATCTAATGATTCCGTTATATTAGATGCCTTCATCAATCCGGTCTACTCCCTTTGCAGCCACTCAAATCAGTACCACTGCCAAATACGAATAGTCCATAACTGAATCCGAAACCAAGCTTCAAACTAGCAAAAGGCAAATTTAGGAGCGATATCATGATTCTTTTCAGAAAAAGAACACGTGATGGGCTTCAGGTGGAGCAGTGGAGGCAAAAACCCTGGAATAATTTCAGAAACAATTAGATGTTGAAATGTGGGGAATCTGGGGTCATTCAGTAGGAATGAGGTACAATGGAAAAAAATGACTTTCTTCATCCATATACAGCTTGTCAAAAGTCTCCCCCACCCCCGTTCAACAACTGAAGCCTATGCCACCACCCACCCCACCTTCCCCATTCAACAGCTCTCGCACCCTCCAAGTTTCCACTCCAAAGTTTGAGACATTAAAATGGGATATCAGGAAAAAGCTTAGGCAGCTCTGGCTTAGGTAGGATATGTATAATAGCATACACAACATAGTAAAATTTAAATTGATGGTACTATAAGATTTGAAAATGTTCAAAAATTGCATCACTATTTACATCTTACCAAAAAATGTATTTATTCAAGATGTGAAGGATGCAGGACAACTGGAATAAATAAACGCACCACTGTAATAATTGGCAATTGCCATGCTTATTAGCCCAGTTCAATTCTGCTACATGTACATGGTCAACAAATATGTCCAAGTTTGCCAAGTATCAACCCATGTTGCGGAAAGTCCTAGAAGAACAATTCTTCAAATAGGTTTCTGACATCATCTCTATTCTTAAGTTTTACATTACAAAAATGTAAAGCTCATCTGCTTGTCTTTTTTAAAAAAGAAATCAATATTTACTAAGCCAAAGATTATCAACCTGTGGACCAACAGACCAACTATACGACCCCCTTTCAGATAGAGTTACAGATCTTGACCAGAAGCAGGAACAAATTTTCCTCTCCTTAATCCAGAGCACAGAAGTCAATTCGAACATTCCTACATCCAATTCAGTAGAGATCTCTGATTGGACCAATGTCGCTGTAGAGTTGATCATTTATTGCAGATTGAACTCGCTGAGCCACCGTAGAGAACTTAAACATAGAAACACCATTCATTACGATCATGGCTGATCATCCAACTCAATAGCCTAATCCTGCTTTCTCCGCATTACCTTTGATCCCATTCGGCCCAGATGCTAATCTGGCCGCCTCTTGAATACATTCAATGTTTTGGCATCAACTACTTCCTGTGGTAATGAATTCCACAGGCTCACCACTCTTTGGGTGAAGAAATGTCTCCTCATCTCTGTCCCAAATGGTCTACATTGAATTCTCAGACTGTGACCCCTGGTTCTGGACACCCCCACCATCAGGAACATCCTTCTTGCATCTACCTTGTCTAATTCTATTAGAGTTTTATTAGTCTCTTGGATCCCCCCTCATTCGTTTGAACTCCAGCGAAAACAATCCTAACCTAGTCAATCTCTCCTCATACATCAATCCCGCCATCCCCGGAATCAGCCTGGTAAACCTTCGCTGCACTCCCTCAAGAGCAAGAACATCCTTCCTCAGAAAAGCATCATTACTCCTGCAAAATTGTTACACATTTGAAACTATAAATACGGCACAAACTGCACAACTATCAAATTCATTTGTGTTGCTTTGCCTGGGATTCAAATAACAGTCAATCTTCCAAAAATCAAATGATTTCCCATTCCAAAGGAATACCTATCTTTAAAGAAAAGTTAATACATCAGTGGTTGTCCAGTTCGCAAACCAATCAAACGAATGCACAGCCACACCTCACCAGACAGCAGTGAGAATCTCGAGAATAAATGGTCCACAATGTTATGGCAGTGGGATAAGTATGAAGTAGCCACATGTAGTATTTCACCCTCTGATTTTAGCACATCTGTTCTATTTTTTAAAGAAGTAATGTAGGAGGCTTTGAATGCCACATGTTAAAGGCTTAATTTTCTTCAGCTAAAAATTTCAGTTAAATTTAGACACCATATAAAGACTTCCTACTGTGCATACCATTAAAGTACTTTTATTTTAACATTTTGTTGGTACAATTCAGTCACCTCGCATGAAATATTGTCAAGCGTGACTCAGTGATGCAGTGGGCGTTTGGCTGTCTGACTCCCACAGATTACACACTTAGGGCAGGAGCATAGGCCAGCCTCTCACTGGCTGCAGCTCGACAAAGAAGCAAGCCATCGACAGGAAATAAGTGATGGCTTTAGCCACGTAGGAAGCTGCATTTGAGTGGGCTGCACTTTAGCTCGGGGCAGGCCAATCATCAGCCACCCTTCTCATTAGGGCTATTTTACCATTAAAGGAGAGTTAACAAGCCGAAAGACATTGCTGTCTATATCAGTAAGTGAAACAGCTGCCTATTATGACTCATCTACACATATCACTATGTTAGTCACCAAGTTACAAATTCTTCTGTGGCTGTAAAGAAAAGTTTAAACTAGAAGTAATGACTGAGCTAGCACACACTTTGTAGGATACACAAACAGTATTTTTCATTATTCTTTGGCCAAAGAGGCACGATGTCAAAAAGTCATTTTCAAAAGGAATACCTTGATAGTATTTTCTTGGGTACAGTAATACACTGAATTACAATACCAATGGCGCACTATTTGATCTAACTGTTCTTTGTTGGTGTTAAAGATTCACATGTGGTAGTTCTAATCCCAGGTGGTTGCTCTATTCCTACATCCCTTTATAGTCCCCCTGTGCTTCAACCAATTGTTTAACCCAATCTTAAAAATTGACATTAGTCTCTGATTCAATTATCAATTCTAGTCGCACATTCCAGTTTCATAACCCGTTATGTGAAAAGGTTTCTCCAGTGTTTCTTCTGAATCTCTTTGCGTCTGATCTTCCATCAATTCCCCTCATTCCGGACCTTTCAACTACTGGAAACAGTCTATCTACCCTGTCATTCCCACTACACTCCCAATACCTTTTCTATTGTTTATAGTGCCTTAAATAGGCAAATAAATAAACATCTCCATCAGGAATATACCATTTGCAATAACATTTCTCCCAAGATTGGGGATGTCAACGTGGCTGAAACCACAGATGAAAAATGCACATCACTGAAACACAAATGACCAAAGTGTACAATTAAGTAGCGTTTCAAGCTTCTAATGAGGATTTTTTGCCCCAAGTTTCAACATTCATAGTACATTTCCTAAGCATTCCTAATGAAATTCTTGAACTTGCATATCAGTTTAACAGCGAACCCCCGCTCCCCACCTCACTCAGCCACAATTCAAGGAAGAAGATAACTAAATTGTCACAGTGCAACTTAATTACTGCCGAAATCAAATGCTCGATGGCTGGTCAAATGAAAAGGAAGTGTAAAATAGGCAAACACACACACATGGCCACACTGTAAATTTTCTTGGAATTAAGATTTACTTTACATCTGGTTTGTCACTCAAATACACATTTTAAATATCTTCAACAGATGCATATTCTTTAATCATAATTCACCAAATCATATCTTGGCCTAAAGAATGTTGTTTCGTACAATCAGCGCAGATCCATTCCACTTAACATTTCGTGAGGATTCCTTGTACCAAAGCTGCAAGAGCAGATTCATTCAGAATTTGCTGAACCAAAGTTTGATGCATACGAGTATTTACTCTTAGTTCTTTATGGTTTAATGTCCATTACATTTGTAGAAAAAAAATGTTAATCCGATGTACATTTCGTTTGAAATTGTATGCAGTCATACTTTTCGATAATATCCGAAAATTTCAAGGGCCGCTGAAATGTCCTTCGTCTACCCTGGCAGGACCATAGGATGTATGATGTCAGCCCTAATTGCTTTGTCTTCCCTTAGCTTAACCAGTTCCTTTTATGTATAATAATATCACTAATCTCACTCCCAACTATTTCAGGATTCATCTCCTTCCCTGATACACTTCTTGTTAAAGACTGATGTGACGTATTTATTAAATACCTGCACCAGTTTTTGATAATCACTTACAACGCCCTCCTCTTAAGAACCCCACACCAGTTAGCCATTCTCTTTCCATTGATAAACATGCGACATTCAGTTCCTTTTGATGTTTTTTTTAAACTGTTTTGCTCATAATCCCTCATAGGTTTTCATATCCCACCCTCAACATGGCAGCACAGTGGTTAGCATTGCTGCCTCACAGCGCCAGGGACCCAGGTTCAATTCCGGCCTCGGGCCACTGTCTGTGTGGAGTTTGCACGTTCACCCCGTGTCTACATGGGTTTCCTTCGAGTGCCCCGGTTTCCTCCCACAGTCCAAAAATGAGGGTTAGGTGAATTGGTCATGCTAAATTGACCCTAGTATCAGGGGGATTAACAGGGTAAATATGTGGGGTTGCGGGAATAGGGCCTGGGTGGGATTGTGGTAGGTGCAGACTCGATGGGCCGAATGGCCTCCTTATGCACTGTAGGGATTCTACGACCTCCTATTTCCTCATATTCTCCTTTAGCTTTCTAATTATTATTCTTTGGTCCCCATAAGCCCTTTCTCCAACTGTTTTTGGTTTCTAACCTTTTCTCTATATTTATCCATGAAATTCCAAAACTACTTTCCTGCTTATCCCGTACCTTTGCAATCTCTTTTTAAACCAATTCCACTATTTCTCTACAGTCCTCTCTGTCAAGTTCTCACTCTCCTTCACCTCAAGTTAGTTTTTTCACCTTCCTAATATCTAATCTAAACTAATTTTGTGTTCTAGGTTTGTATGGCTATTTTCCCTTTATAGTTGTATTTTAAAGCTCACCTGTCACTATTCCCAAGATGCTCACCCACATTTATCTCCTTGATCTATTTCATTATTCATAAACAGATCGAGCAGTGTCTATATCCTTGAAGGCCTATGAGAAAACATTTTATGGAAGGAGTTCTGTATACATTCTGTATACAGAGAGGAAGACAAGGCAGAAAAAGGGTCAGATGTCAGAAGGATAATACAATTGAGAACCATGTTTTTTTATTCATTCATGGGATATGGGCATCACTGGCTGGTCAGCATTTATTGCCCATCCCTATTTCCCAAGGGCAGTCAAGAGTCAACCACATTGCTTTGGCTCAGGAGTCACATGTAGCCCAGACCAGGTAAGGATGGCAGATTTCCTTCCCTAAAAGACATTAGTGAACCAAATGGGTTTATGGTCATCAGTAGATTCTTAATTCCAGATCTTTTATTGAATTCAAATTCCACCATCTACTGTGGCAGGATTCAAACCTGGTCCCCAGAACATTAGCTGAGTTTCTGGATTAATAGTCCAGTGATAATACCACTAGGCCATTGCCTTCCCTAAACTAATTTGTTTGAGTTTTTTAATGAAGGAACAGAGGGCATCAATGAGGCCAAAGAGGTTGATGTGGTATACAGGACTTCCAAAAAGCATTTGATAAAGTGCTACACAACAGATTTGTGAACAAAATTAGAGTTCATGGAATAAAAGCAACATGGATATCGGTTGAGTGGCAGGAAAGAGAGTAGTGCTGAATAACTGTTTTGCAGACTGGGGTACAGCTCCTCTGTGTTAAGAGCCATTGTTCTTCCTGTGATAGATTAATGACTTAGACCTTTATGGACAGGCCACATTTGCAAAATCTGTGGACAACAAAAACTTGGAAGTAGCGAGAACTGTGAAGAGGATAGTATTAAACTTCAAAAGGACGTAGAAGCAGTTAAGGCTACCTCATTGAATATTTTTAAGGCAAAGTCCACGAAAAGATCAGACATGATCCTATTGAATGGCAGAGCAGGCTCGAGGGGCCAGAGGCTTACTCCTGCTCCTAGTTCTTATGTTCTTATGAAAAGTTTGTGGATTGGGCAGACAAGTGGCAGATGTAATGCCGAGAATTGTGAAGTGTTTCATTTTGACTGCAAGGAATGGGAGAGGCAATACAGAACAAAGACTACAATTCTACAGGAGGTGCAGGAGCAAAGGGACTTGAAGGTATATGTGCACAAATTACTGAAGGTAGCAGGGCAGGCTGAGAGAGAAGTTAGTAAAGGATATAGGATCCTGGGCTTTATAAATAGGGGCATAAAGTACAAAAGGAGGAAAGTTACGATAGACCTGCATAAAACGGACATTCGGCCTCAACTGGAGTACTGCATCCAGTCCTAGGCACCACAATATAGAAAGTATGTGAAGGCATTAGAGAGATTGTAGAAAAGATTCACGAACATGGTGAAACTTCTTTACAGCTTCTGTCATTAGAATCTACAGTGTGCTGCCTGAGAGTGAGATGAAGTCTGGTTTAATCATGACTTTCAAGTCTTGGATCGTTATATAAAAAAGGAGCTCTGGGAAAAAGATAGGGGAGTGGCACTCAGTGCATTGCTAAGACAAATCCAATACAGACATGACGGACCGAATGACCTCTTTTTGTCTATAATTCTACGACAGTTTAGAAATTTCATTCCAGGTGAAGTATCATTTTAACAGCTACACTATTCCAATGTGTCAATGCCATCACCTATACTTAGCTAATGGGGCAGATCTGACTGAATTAACAGTCAGCAACCTTATATATAATGTGTGCTGGGCAGAGTATATCGTCATACACAATGAATGCTTCAATTATCAATTTTAGGAGTACCACAGTTTTTGTCATGGCTATGGTCAATCCCAAGATGGGGTGTAATGTTTATATTGTCAGCTTGGATCTTATTTGTCTCTCTTTTAGGAACCATAAATTGGATTTTGAATTTGGTTTTCGGAGCAAGCAAAGAATGGATTTGGGTTTGCCTGGTCCACTCTGAGCATTGGCTTTGTAACTTTAAGGATGGAGTAAAATATATATTTTTTAAATGTACCTACTTATACAGTGCCACTCCACAGGTTACAGGAAGTATGGATACCAAGTATATATTGAACAACATCAGCGTCCAAGTTACAAGGTGTAGAAGTTCTACTTCACAACCATGGGCTCAAAAACCGGTGTGCACCACACATTGGCCACACCAAGAGAATTACAAAACACAAAACTGCGCACCTCCAGCCTGCTATTTTCCATTCATTAGATTTATGGTTGTTCCTGTGCTGGTGGCAAAAGGTGGAGGGATTATCTCCAGTGGAAAGCAGCAAGCCGAGGTCTAATAATGCAGATGAATACATATTTAACACTCTAGCGTAATTATTTTTGAGGATCAAGCAGTGTTTGTGCTGGACATTCCCCGTGATATGAGATGGGCAGACTCTAAGTTTATAATAACATAGATTATGCAGAATCATTGGACAGAGGAGACCCGAAGGCCGCTTTTTCATTTTGGTGATGCTCTTACATTAGAATGCACTTATAAAGGGGAGCAGATTAGCACATTGTATTAAATTAAGGTTTCTTCTGTTCAGTAAACTGTTGCATTTCAGGATCTCTCTGGTACTTTAAATAATGCTTAACCCCCCAAATTCTGAAATCTTAATATATTCAGTAGATAAATAGCTGACTGCTACTATTGTCATTTAACAAGTTAAACTGAGTTTCAATTGTATCCTCTCAGCATATTTTTTTATGAATAAAGTAATTTAATCACTTACTGAAAATCTGACTTTAAATATAGTTGCTCAAAAATATTGCCCAAAATAGCAGAAAAGAACACAAGATACTGAACTGAAAGCCATTTACAGGGGACACCAGAGTGTGATCTTATGTAATTGAAGTGGGTAAACATGGTTCCATCTGCAACCCACGCGAGTAACGCAGTGAAGGGTGACCCCCTGTTGCATACCATAGTGACTTAACTTGATTTGATTCCTGTCATGGCAATGATATCTTCTTAGTGCCTTAATGCTAGAGTTTACCTTTGGACATCAGGGACCTGAAACATATTTTAGTGAGATTTTCTCATAAACGCTATAAAGCTAACAACTTCAGTGTTCAGTTGTGGCATCAGTTTCATGTCACTGCACATTTTGCTTATGGTTTGAAAATATTTATGTCACGACATGCAGCACAAACAGAAATAATCGCTACTTAGCCTTGTAACTTTGGGCAATAGGAAATGAAAGGAGTGTGTGCTCATTTATGGAACAGTTTGTGATGTCTTTCACATACCACAGGAAACAAAGAGAGAGAATCAGGAGAAAAATATGCAGCGTGTCTCTTGACAAAAACTACTGAATTTAAATTATTGATCTGCAACTTGTCCTATTTTATCCCATTTTTATTGGAATCACAGAAAAAAAGTTATGGTGTGGCCATTCAGCCCAATGTCTCTGCGCTGGCCAAAGAGAAAAAAGAAACCAGCCGGTCATTTTAATCCCATTTTTCAGATCCTAGTTTGTAGCCTTGCAGGTTGCAGCACCTCAGAGGAAGATCCAGTTGCCTTTTAAATGAGTTGAGCATTTCAGCCTCAACTACAAGTTTAAGGATTGAATCTCAGACACCCAGAATGAAAACATTTTCCCCCCATGTCCCCTCTAATGCTTCTACCACCTTAAATCTACCCCCACTCTGCTAATTGATCTTCAGCCAGAGGACAGCATTTCATATGCTTCCTTGACCACATTGTCCACCTGTCCTGTTACCTTCAAGGATTTGTGGACATGCACTTCAAGGTCTCTCACTTCCTCAACCCTTCTCAATATCTTCCTATTTATTGAGTATCCCTTGTTTTGTTTGAACCTCCCCAAATGCATTATTACCTCACTCTTTTCCACATTGAATTCCATTTGCCACTTTTCTGTCCACTCAACCAAACCGTTGATATCATTCTGAAGTCGACAGCTGTCCTCTTCACTATCAACTACACGGACAACTTTTGCATCAGCAAATTTTCCAATCATGCCTCCCACGTTTTAAGTCTAAATCATTAATGCATACAACACACAGCAAGGTCCCTAACACCGAGCCCTGTGGAGCACCTTTGGAAACTGTTTCCCAGTCACAAAAACATCCATCGACTATTACCCTTTGTTTCCGGTCACTGAGCCAATTTTGGATCCAACCTGCCACCTTCCCCGTATCCCATGAGATCTCACTTTTCTGACCAGTCTGCCACGTGGGACCTTGTCAAATGCCTTACCGAAATTCGTGTAGATGATATCTACTGTATTATCATTGTTACGTCCTCAAAACATTCTATTAAATTGTGATTAATTTTAAATTGAACTAAATAAAATCTAGTAAAGCTCTGATGGAAGAACAATTTCTGGTTTGATTGTCTGTGCCCTTCATTTTCCAATGCTGCCATGTTGTGGGGAAGAGAGAAAATTCCATCACCCCTAGACCACCTGAGCTGGAGTGGATGAGGCTTGGATGGAATCCTCATCAGAGCTGGTGCAAGACCCTGGGAAAATACCAAATGAACGGCATGGAGAAGATAGCAAACAATGAGTTCTGCTTCAAATACAAACAAGATTAACTAACTTGAAAACCTTTCTGCTATGACCATTTATTTAACCCTTTCAAAATTAAATGACCTGATTAAATTGACAGTGGGCTAACTATACTTAAAAGTCAAAATATGCAAAACACCTAATATTGTGTGTGTAAAATCGGACTGCATGGTTAGTTCAGAGGGAGAGTGAATGGGATACGGTTAAACAGGGTTTTGCCTGCTTTGTCTGGGCGTTTCCCCAAGTGCTTCTGTTGGCAACTCTGGAGAAAAAAAAACTTACATTTCTTAGGCTGTCCCCAACTGTGCTTGCAGTAAGTCAAAAATAGTGCGATGGCCCTTCTGTACACCAAAGATGGGACATGGCCAAGCAAATGAGGTTAGTGTGGGTCTATTTGATCAATGGCCTGCGTATCAATAGATCATTCCTCAACCTCACCAAGGCAGTACTGACCTCCCGGTGACTCAGAGACAAGAGGGAAATCCTGGGGGCTGGCCTTCACCTGGAACTTAAATGGACCAATGCCATCTACTCGACAGAACAAGGAATCAATGAATTTCAGCTCCTGACAAACATATTGAATACTCTGGGCCAAACGCAAGAATGGTCAATAACATGCCTCTTAAAGAGTCAAAGTATATGAAATAATCCAGTATTCAAAAGGGAATTTCTCTTCCATCATTTAATAATTCCCCCCTTTTCTATTGCATTTTTTTGTTTGTTTTCTTTTTCCCCTTCTCACATAAAGCGACTCGAATTTTGCTGAGGTACGTTTCCCTGACAACAATTCTCACTGGGCTATGGTTCCCCGGCACCGATTCTCATTTCAGTACATTTATCTTCTCACTAACTCTAACTTCAGCATGGTTTCCCTAGCATTGACACTCCCGCGGGTACAGTTCCACAGGTACTGTCTCTCCTGGGATACAGTACCCATTGCAACAAATTCTGAGTTGTGCTTCCCCTGGTACAGACTCTCGCTGGGGTACAGTTCCACAGGCACTGACCCTCACTGGGGTACAGCAAGGACAAAGATCCCTCTGTCAAGACCTGCCAACCAATCGGATGGCAGGCAGCTCTTCAGTGCCAGCAGGGTCATCAGAAGTAATGGCCACTAGTGGTACTGCACCCTGCCCAGAGCAGCAACAAAGTAGGAGGCCCTGGAATGGAGATAAACGCGTGGGGCTCACCAACGCCAAATCAGGCAGGCCCCAAGAAGGATAGGCAGATCATCATCATGGAGGGAAATGGAGGATGGCTTTCTGAGGGGAGTGGCCCCTTGTTGGTAGCAGAGGGGAATAGGGGCCCTCTGTGGGTCACAGTGCCAGATCAGGAGGACCACTCCACCAAGCTGACAAGCATGACTCCAGCTTTTACCAGGAGTCGTTTTTACAGCAGTCTAGAAGGTGACTTCCTGATTCAACAGCCCCACACACCTCCCAAGCTGCTCCTGAAGGAGGATTGAATTCTGCCCCATATGGTTAACTCAATATTCAATTGCGATACGAGGCAGAGGTTTCATTCACCTGAGAGGGGAGGGCCAAAAAAGGGGGGATTCCCCAAAGACAGGCCGGTGGGGTGGGGGGAGGAGGAGATTGGTATTGACAGCTACCAGTCGCTAAGGCCAATTACAAGGCCTATTGGGGCCACTCTGTGGACACCAACTATGGAGAACCTTGATCAGGTGGCGAGACTGCCCTTCCACAATGATGACTTGGCAGCAGTGGCCTTTAGAAATGTTAAATTGATATAAGCTTTTCAGAGGACTCCATCTTGAGCCACATGCTCTCTCTCTTTCTCTTATCTACATCAGGAGCACTGGCCTTGGATGTTGGGGCTGCTGATCTGTCAGTGCTGGAGGGATTCCAACTGAATCATAGAACCCTACAGTGCAGAAAGAGGCCATTCGGCCCATCGAGTCTGCACCGACCACAATCCCACCCAGGCCCTACCCCCACATATTTTACCCGCTAATCCCTCTAACCTATGCATCTCAGGACACTAAGGGGCAATTTCTTTTAGCATGGCCAATCAACCTTACCCGCACATCTTTGGACTGTGGGAGGAAACCGGAGCACCCGGGAGGAAACCCACGCAGACACAAGGAGAATGTGCAAACTCCACACAGACAGTGACCCGAGCCGGGAATCGAACCCAGGTCCCTGGAGCTGTGAAGCAGCAGTGCTAACCACTGTGCTACCGTGCCGCCTGTACGGAGCCTCGCCTTAGGAGCCTGCCTCCGTCCTTGATTGGATGGCAAGCATGCACCTAGGCCACCAACTGGCTTGCTCTTCCACGGAAAGATGCCAATGCTTTGTTGCTGCGACAGTAATCACCAACTCATATGTGAGGGAGGCAAGGGCTGGGTTGCTGTCCTGTCTCATGTACCAAGTTACTGATCCAATACTTCCTAAACTAGCGAGTACAACTGGAGTTAGCTGTGAGATTCCTTGAAATTAGTCTGCTGATTCTTATCCAGGCCCAAGTAAGCCACGGCCATTTTGACAACACCCATGGATCAATATGCCAGTGAGGTGACAATACCTAAACTGACAGAGCAAATCACCCTCCCATTTTACCAGCAATAACATATGCCAGTCAGACATATTTAAAGCAGCAACTGGTTTCATAGCAGTAATTTTTCTACTCTTTTTTTTTCCTCCACCCAGTTCTCGTCATCGCTTGAAGGTTTTGGCACAGTTCCATAGGTGCAGCAGCCCCAGAATATCTCACTGAAGAGGCCACAGCGATCAGCAACAGGATATTATGCTTATTTTTCTCCTCCAAGGCTCTGATATAAATCACCGCATCGCTACTGTTGTTGTATCCGAGACCACCTAACCCAACACAAACCCCTGAAATTTCGCATGGGATCCTCCTGAGCTCTGTGACTTAATATTAGATCCAAGCAGTGCGTTTACCCAGCTCGACCTTGGGCAGCCAAATTTTTTTGAAGTAGTTGTTCTCTTCTTCACAATCACAGAATCGTTAAGAATACCGGTGGAGGAGGAGGAGGAAGGGACTGAAGTTCCTCAGTTTCAAATTTAAGAACGTACACAATCGGAGTCAACAGAAATCAGTGTTGTGATTATACATTACTATGACGGCAATATAATCTACCTACTACGATGGGAATAGCTGGTGCCTCAGGAAGGCAAGAAGCACTAGGCCTGACAACAAGCAACAGCAGGCAGATTTTTACATTCCACCGCTGGCAGATTTTCAGACAGAGAAGGAGGGCTGCAAGATTCTTCCAGTGTCCACCCCTCCCCCCCTTTCCTCCATTTTCCATGACTCCACCATCCGAAAAATCCTGCCCCAGAACTCTCACTTCCTCAATGCGGGACATCAACGGAATTGGAAGTTCCAATCACAAGACCCATTCAGACAAAGGAACATTCCTTACAAAAAAACAAAGGTGTGTAAATACTAATAACAAATCATATGGGGGCCAGCCATGGCTCGGTTGGTAGCACTCTTGCCTCCGAGACAGAGGTTGTGGTTTTGAGCTCCCGAGGGAATACTGCACTCGAAGAGATGTGTGCCGGAATTCTATCGCCCCACCTGCCACGGGAATCGACACGGGCGAGGGGTGGACAATGGGAAGGTCTGCTGACCTTGGGCAGGATATTCCAGTCTCAGGTTGAGCGAGGCCATAAAATCCCGCCCGTGATCTTTTGGATGAGACGTTAAACCAAGGTCCTGTTTGTTCCCTCAACTGGATGTAAAAGATCGCATGGTATTATTTTAAAGAAGAGCTGGAAAGTTGTCCCTAATGTCCTTCATCCCCCAATTATCTACAGGGAAACAGATTATTTGGGTCATTATCACATTGTTGTATGCGTGAGCTTGCTCTCTGCAAATTGGTTGCTGTGTTTCCTACATTTCAACAGGGAGTACATTCCAAAAGTACTTCAGTGACTGTGGAGCAATTTGGGAGGTCCTGAAGTCAGGACTGAAATTTTCTGGGTCCTCCTCCTGGCGGGATCTTCTGGTCCCACGGATGGTGACCCCATGGCACATTCCCCAGCAGCAGAGGGTGCAGTGCACGCAAAACCCCGTAGACATCAGCGGGACTGGAGGATTCCCCCTACCAGGCCATCTCTGCCACTGGAAAATCCTGCTCTATATAAATGCAAGCCTATTTGTTTCAATCTAGGAATACTGATTTTCCAGAAGATTTGACTTATACCCAACCCTCAAATGTACATGATGTTAAATTACAGTGTACTACTGAACCTGCTTTCATTTGTTGTTGAATTCTGCCTAATGTGGAAGGAGATGGCCTTGTGGTATTATCGCTAAAATATAATCCAGAAACTCAGCTAATGTTCTGGGGCAGCACGGTGGCACAGTGGTTAGCACTGCTGCCTCACAGCTCCAGGGACCTGGGTTCGATTCCCGGCTTGGGTCACTGTCTGTGTGGAGTTTGCACATTCTCCCTGTGTCTGCGTGGCTTTCCTCCAGGTGCTCTGGTTTCCTCCCACCGTCCAAAGATGTGCATGTTAGGTTGATTGGCCATGACAAATTGACCCTAGTATCAGGGGGATTAACAGGGTAAAATGTGTGGGGTTAAGGGAACAGGGCCTGGGTGGGATTGCAGTCGGTACAGACACGATGGGCCAAATGGCCTCCTTCTGTACTGTAGGGATTCTATGAAAGTCTAAATCCTCTGTAAACCAGCATCCGGAGTGAGGTTCCCCTTTCCACCATTCTAAAATATTAAATAGTTTAAACACTAGCTCAGGGCACATAAACTTGGCACAATGTGGGATGATAAATACACAGACATTTTAAAGTTCGTATATTTGTCCAATTGTAGTTTGGAGTGATGAGAAAAGGAGCCTCAGTCAAGTTAAGAACAACCAAAAGTATTGAGGGAGATGTGGAGGATAACAGCAGCCATGCATTTTTCACTTCAGAAACAAACACCCTTCCCTTAATCAGGAAGCCATTTGCACAACAAACAGCCTCACAAGAAGAACATGGTGCTGCTGAGTGCCTAGACTCTTGCCAATTTCAGGTCTAAGGATAAATGTGGTAAACACACCGAGACCGGAGGGGAAAAAAAACAGGAATTCATGACAGGTTTTTCTTGCAACGTAGCTACAGTGCACTCAGTCATCAGATTAATATAACATATTATTGTACAGAAATTTTAAATCACAGGTTACACGCTCCACAAGCACTTACAAATAAAATGCATTTATTAATTCAAATGAATTGCTTTGTGAGGAAAATAAAAATTCCTGTAATAACATCAAAGTGGCTTAACCAACTGGATTCTGAAATGTTCATATTAAACGACTGAAAAAAAAAAATCTTGGTGAGCCAAACCTCACGTAAAAGAAGCTTATTTCACTACACCAATGCTACAAAGGCATGACATTCAATTTCCATGCTCCCTCTACAAGGGAGCTTATTCTTATGCAACCACAGCTCAAATACAACAGATACAAGATTGCCCCAATTAACTGCTCCCCTATTACTTGTGTTTGCAAGTGCATCCAAACTGGACAGATGGAAGTGGGGCCTGTGGGTTGTTTCAACTGCATGCAGCACTGTAACTTCATGCGCCTTACGTACACTTTAACATGCACTTTGGATCAGGGATTCAGGCTGTATAAATCCTACCAAGAATAAAACACTGCACAGAACACTTCTGATGAGGCCAGGTCTTTGCTGGCTTTTTAACTACTAGTTTGACGTGAACTATCAACCTGGAAATCTGGATGGAGACTTTTGCGGTATTGGACTTCAGTGATCTCTGGGAGGGAATTCTTCATTATAGAAAAAATTAAACTTCCATTATAAATTATTAACGCTGAAGTGCTTAAGGAAAAAGAAGTTACTCCGTGGAAGGAGATTTTGCTTGCAAACATTTAATCTTTCAATCACAGAAGCAACTTATCAATACTATCCAAGCTGTAGAAATAGTATTCAGCAGTTCTGTTTGTAAAACAAGGAATAGGAGGTTACAATTATGAAGAGACTCTAAGCAGTTATGGGTTTTTTCACTAACAACTTACATTTACACAAATAATTTAACATTGGAAAACATTTCATGCTACTTCATGACGACCTCAACAAAAAATATTTGCCACATGGAAGACATTAATAGGAGAGATCATCAAAAGCGTGGTCAAAGAAGATGGCTTCAGTAAGAGGAGGACCAGCAGAGTTTTAGGGAGGGAATTTCACAGCATAGGCAGAGATATTGATGTAAGGTGTTAGCTGAAGAGGACTTGGGGTGGGGTAGGACATGTTCAAAGCTTCAGCAGGACTGAAGTTACAGAGTGTGGAAGCCAGGTGAGCAGTGGAATAGCCAAGTCTATTGTGCCAAAGCGTGAATGAGAGTTAAGTAATAATTGGGCTAAGACTTCAATATTGTGGAAGTGGGCAATATCTATGATGAACCAACAAGAGCTTTGCTCAGGGTTGAGATGGACACGAAGTTGTAAACAGCATAGCTCAGTCTGAAAAAGTAGGCAGGGTGGGGAGTGGAATTGGTACCGAGGTACAGCATTTGTGGCAGGGGTTGGTGGCATTTGTCACCCCAATGGAGGCAACTGCAGCTCATTGAAGACTGGATGTGGGATAATCAGTACAGCAACAGGAGAGAGTCCAGAGAGCTGTATATCATCAGCGCACATTTGGAACCTGAGCGCACATTGGGAAATGACGTTGCAAGTAGAAGAAAGCATAGATCCTTGGGGGATTCCAGTCGCAACACTGAGGGGACAGGAAAATAAGCCATTGTTGAAGATGCTACAGTTATGACTAGAGAGGTGAGAATGAAGTCAATCAAGGGCGAGAGAGGTTTCAGAGGTTGACAGTGTGGCTGAGAAGTGAAGGAGGGAATCATTGAGGATGCCATTGATGGAATTGGTTTGAACAGTTTTGTTGTGATGGTTAGGGCAATGCAGAGATTCAAACAGGGATTTGCTTTCCATTCTGGGCCTAAGTCTTGTGATGAGGGTGCAAACTGGGAGTGTTTCCTGCCACATGTGGGAATTCACACAGAATTGCGCGATGTTGGGCTCATTAATTATGCAGTCAGGAGATTCCTACACATTGCAGGACAGGCGGACTGCATGAAGCCATCATGTCCAGGCGCCATATTTAAAAAGGTGCCTGTACATCAACTTCTTTGTCACAAGCTCACAACGGAAAGAGGATACGGCTTGGCAATCCCAGGGAGCTCTAGCCCCCAGATTCAGCAATGCTTCCCTCAGTGTGCTGCTCAGTGCACTAGAGGCCAAAAGGAGCATTCTGTCCCCGAAGATGGAAAGAGGCCAAACCGTGTGACCTATCCTGCATGGGAGGAAGTTGTCTGGTCAGTGTCCACAACCTCGACCTGAAGACTGTCCTGCAGGGCCAGAAAAGGATGAGTGGCCTCATCTGCGTCGCCAGGGTAAATGAATCCTCGGCTGCTCACCTCACCGAATGGCATCAAGGACATTAGCCTCAGTGGCAAATGCACCATCTGTGCACCCCATGCAACTACTCAACATGATAAAATGATGCCTCATCGCCCCACTGCAGTCCATCTAATCTGCAGGTGGACAGGCCACTGCAGGTCCCTGAGCCTTCCACACAGAGAACTCAGATGCAGTCTGAGCGGCAGCAGGCACCACTAATGACATGCTTCTGTGAGCCTTATAGTTCTATCTGAATATGCTCACCACCTTGGAGGGTGCTGCCCCAGAACCTTGTGGATAATCTGCAGTGTAACATAATCCAGTGGGTCGTTTGTAAGATTCATAAAACCCAATTGCTTTTAACCCCATCTTCTCTCTTTGCGTGAGAAACCTCCCAGCACAAAAGGAGAGGGAGAGAGAGTGAAGACAGGAGTGAGCCCGCCTGAACGGGGGAACCTTACAGGGTTTGAGGAGCAGGCAACTGAGCTGGCGGGGAGGAGTCAGACCAAGATAGTGCAGACTGAGAGGCCAGCAGGCAGCCTCCATCCAGTAAGGATCCAGACATATTGTGGTCACATAGAAACCCAAACATCATGCATTCCTCCATGCTGGAGGCAGCTCATGCAATCACTTGTTCTCTCCTCTCTCTCTTACAGG
The DNA here is from genome assembly GCF_964213995.1 of Mustelus asterias. Taxonomy (NCBI): domain Eukaryota; kingdom Metazoa; phylum Chordata; class Chondrichthyes; order Carcharhiniformes; family Triakidae; genus Mustelus; species Mustelus asterias. The sequence goes on along the minus strand of NC_135818.1, from coordinate 54,242,268 downwards.
TGCCCAGCACGAGCCTTTCTTTACTCCTCATGTGCTCATCCGTTGAAATGCTTCAGTACTCTGTGCTGACATTCCCCTCCAGTTGAGCGAACCTGCCACTCTGCCCACTCCCCATGACCCAATGTCATTTCACACTGGCAGGAAACCAGTTTTTCAGCTAACACTGCATTGTACCCCCTCCACCACCGCCACCCACATTACACCCACCGCCATTAGGCCTAGAAACTCCCAGCCAGGATGGGATCTGGGAGAGAACAAGTGGGTCAAGGACTTAAAAGGAAAATAAAGTTGGAGATGAAGGAGTAGCTTGTAAAGATTGGGGGTTTAAGAATTTTTTTTTGGGGGGGGGGGGGGAAGTGATGAAAATTGTTACAGCACAGCAGGCCATTTGGCCCATTGTATCTGTCCTGGCTCTGCTATGGAGCAATTCACATTGGGTCACTTCCCCACATTTCTCCTTTTCAAAAATTTGGAAAATTTAGAAAAATGTGGAAAAATCTATGGCACAGAAGGAGGCCACTCTGCCCATCATGTCTGCGCCAGGCGGAAAACTCAGCCCCCCAACCTAATCCCATTCTCCAGTACTTGGTCCATAGCATTGGATGTTCCAGAACTTCAGGAGCATATCCAGACACCTTTTAAATGAGTTGAGGGTTTCTGCCTTCACTGCCCTTTCAGGCAGAGATTTCCAGACCCCCTATCATCCTCTGGGTGAAAAGTTTCTTTAAATAATTTCCCTCTAATCCTTCTACCAATCACTTTAAAGCTAATGTTGACATATCTGATAAGGGAAATCCACTCTGTCCAAGCCCCTCACAAACCTGTACACCCGAGTCTCAGCTAATAAAGGAAAATATTCCATATGCTTTCTTAACCATCTTATCAACCTGTCCTGCTACCTTCATGGTTCCGTGGACACGCATTCCAAGATCCCTCACTTTCTCTGAACCTCTCAGTATCCTCCCATTTACTGTCTTCATTTGCCTTGTTTGATCTTCCACAAATGCATCACCTCAGACTTGTCAGCTTGAATTCCATTTGCCACTTTTCTGCTCACCTGACCAGTCCATTGATATCTTCATGGAACCCCTCATAGAATCCCTCCAATGCAGAAGGAGGCCATTCGGCCCATTGAGTCTGCACCAACCACAATCCCACCTAGGCTCCATCCCCATAACCCCATGCATTTACCCTCGCTAGTCCCCCTGACACTAACGGGCAATTTAGCATGGCCAATCCACCTAACCCGCACATCTTTGGACTGTGGGAGGAAACCGGAGCACCCGGGAGAAAACCCATGCAGACACGGGGAGAACGTGCAAACTTCACACAGACAGTGACCCAAGCCAGGAATCGAACCCTGCTGTGAGGCAGCAGTGCTAACCACTGTGCCACCGTGCCGCCCATTTCTGCAGTCTACAGTTTCCCTCCTCACTATCAACCACAAGCCAATTTTTGAGTTGTCTGCAACATTCTTGATCATGCCCCCTATATTTAAGTACAAATTATTCATATACCACAAAAAGCAGGAGACCTGGTTCTGAACCTTACAGAACCCCACTGGAAACAGTCTTCTAGTCACAAAACATGTCATCTATTACCTTTTAATTCCTGCCACTGAACAGATTTTGTATCCAGCTTCCTACATTCCCCTGGATCACTGGAACCTTGTCAAAAGCCCTGCTAAAATCCATGTAGACCACATTAACTGCACTACCCTCATCAATTCTCCATGTTACCTCCTCAAAAAATTCACTTAAGTTCGTCACACACAATCTTCCCTTAACAAATCCATGCTGACCATCCTTGGTTATTCCGTGCCCTTCTAAGTGATACTCTATCCTGTCTCTCAGAATTGATTCCAATAATTTGTCCGTTACCAAGGTTGAACTGACTGCCCTGTCATTATTTGATGTATCCTTCACTCCATTTTTAAACAAAGGTACAATCCTCCAACACCACACCTGCATCCAGTGATAATTGGAAAATGATGGTCAAAGCATCCGTTACTTTTTCCCCTGGCTTCTTTTAACAGCCTGGGGTACTTGTCATCCGGACCTGGTGGTTTACCCATTTTCAAGAATGTTAATTCCCCTAATACTTCCTCTTGTCCTATGCTTATTCAATATTCCACACTCCTTAACTACAATATCTGCCTCAGCCCCCTCTTTAGTGAAGTCAAATGCAAAGTATTCATTAAGAACCATCCCCATATCTTCCACCTTCATACTAGGTTACCTTTTTGATCTTTTATGGACCCTACTCTTTCCTTAGTTATTCTCTTACTCTTAATGTATTGATAAAACATCTTTGAGTTCTCCTTGATTTTGCTTGCCAATTCTTTCATGTCCTCTTTGCTTTCCTAATTTCCTTTTCAATTTCACGCCTGCACTTTCTACACTCCTCTCAGCTTTCTGTAATTGAGTTCTTGGTGTCTGCCTTTCCTTTTTTTACTTTATCTTAACCTGTATGCTCCTTGACACAATAAGAAGTCTCACAACACCAGGTTAAAGTCCAACAGGTTTATTTGGTAGCAAAAGCCACTAGCTTTCGGAGCGCTGCCTCTTCATCAGGTGAGTGGGAGTTCTGTTCACAAACACGGCATATAAAGACACAAACTCAATTTACAAAATAATGGTTGGAATGCAAGTCTTTACAGGTAATCAAGTCTTAAAGATACAGACAATGTGAGTGGAGAGAGCGTTAAGCACAGGTTAAAGAGATGTGTATTGTCTCCAGACAGGACAGTTAGTGAGACTTTGCAAGTCCAGGCAAGTCATGGGGGTTACAGATAGTGTGACATGAACCCAAGATCCCGGTTGAGGCCTTCCTCATGTGTGCGGAACTTGGCTATCAGTCTCTGCTCAGCGACTCTACGTTGTCGTGTGTCGTGAAGGCCGCCTTGGAGAACGCTTACCCGAAGATCAGAGGCCGAATGCCCGTGACCGCTGAAGTGTGCCCCAACAGGAAGAGAACACCCTTGCCTGGTGATTGTCGAGCGGTGTTCATTCATCCGTTGTTGTAGCATCTGCATGGTCTCCCCAATATACCATGCCTCGTAGACAACGTTGTCTACCTGATACGCCGCAGGAAAGGATGTCCAAAAGCTAGTGGCTTTTGCTACCAAATAAACCTGTTGGACTTTAACCTGGTGTTGAGACTTCTTACTGTGCTTACCCCAGTCCAACGCCGGCATCTCCACATCATGCTCCATGACATGCAGCGGACTCTAGATTTGGCCGTGCCACCTTTTTGCCTTTTGCTAAATGACTCTTCAGCTGAGTAAAATTAACCTCAGCCCAATTTAAAACTTTAACTGCTGCTTCATCTTTGTCCTTTTCCATAATTATGTTAAAACTAATTGGATTATGATCACTACCACCAAAATGCTCATTCACTGCCACTCCTTCCATCTGTCCAGCTTCATTTCCAAAAACGTAAGTCCAGAACCATGCCCTCTCTTGTTGGACTTGCTACATACTGGCCAAAACCTCTGCCTGACGGCACCTCAAGAATTCTATTCCCTCCATTAATTTCACACTGAAGCTATCTCAGCTAATATGGAGGAAGTTAAAATTCTATTGTTTTTAAATCAGAGATTTGTCTACATACAAGTTCTTCCATCTCTGACTTTTTGAAGGCCTATAGCATGCTCCCAGTAACATTTTGCCCCTTTTTTGTTCCTTAGTGCAAGCCCTGTTGCCTCATTTGATAATCTTTCTATCACATCAGCCCTCCTCACAGCTGTCATTGATGCTCTTCAACCAAAATTGCCACCCCCTCCCTCCGTTTTTATCCCCCTCCCTATCTTTTCTGAAAACCCTGTAGCCAGGAATGTTGAGCGGTCATTCCTGTCCCTCTTTAAGCCATGTTTCTGTAATGGTTATAATATAATAATGCCACATTTCTATCTCTCAGCCTTGTGCCCTCAGCTCAGCTGCTTCATTTGCTATTCTCTTTGCATTGAAGTAGATACCTTGAGCGCTACAAACGCCTTTTTTAAACTTTCCTCACCTTTGTTTCCTCTGCCTTCCAGACTCATTCACTAATTTGCAGGCTTCCATTTTTGATGTTGTGCCATCTGAATTCACCCTCAGGTTCCTATCCCCCTGCCCAATTAGTTTAAACCCTTCCCAACAGCACCTACAAGCCTCTCTGCAAGGATATTTGTCCCTGCCCAGGTGAAGAGAAAACTGTCTGGCTTGTACAGGTCCTACCTCCTCTAGAACTAGCCCCAAAGCCTCAAGAATCTAAGGCCTCCCTCTTACACCATCTCTCCATCTATGCTTTCAGCTGTTCCAACCTCCTATTTCTATGCTCACTAGCGTATGGTACTGGGAATAATCTGGAGATTACCACTTTTGAGGTCCTGCCTTTTAATGTCTTCCCTAACCTCTGCCTGCAGGACCTAATCCCTTTTTCTACCTACATTGTTGACACCGAAATAGACCGTAACCTCCCCCCCTCCAGAATGTTCTGCAGCAGCTCAGTGACATCCATGATCCTGGTAAGAGGAAGGCAATATACCACCCTGGATTCATGTCTGTACCCACAAAACTGCCTGTCTGCTCCCCTAATTACAGAATCAACTATCACTATGGCTCTTCCAGTATTCTTTGTATCCCCTATACACCGGGGTGGCATGGTGGTTAGCACTGCTGCCTCACAGCACAGGGACACTGGTTTGATTCCCAGCTTAGGTCACTGTATGTGCGGAGTTTGCACGTTCCCCGTGTCTGTGTGGGTTTCCTCTGGGTGCTCCGGTTTCCTCCCACAGTCTGAAAGCCATGTTAAATTCTCCCTCATTGTACTCGAACAGGTACCGGAGTGTGGTGACTAGGGGATTTTCACAGTAACCTCATTGCAGTGTTAATGTAAGCCTACTTAGAACCATAGAACATTACAGCACAGGCCTTTTGGCCCTTCTTGCCTGTGCTGAACCATTTTTGTGCCTAGTCCCACTGACCTGCACCTATAGAAACTTGTAATACAAATAAATAAATTAAAAAATATATACTTGGCTGTGGCTGCATCCTGCAGATGAACCATCACCCTCATCAGTATTCAGAAGTGAATACTAGCTGGAAAGTGGGATACATTCAGAGCACTCCTGCTTCTTTTTGACCATCTGGTGGTCACCCATTCCTCGTCTCCCTGTATACCCTGAAGGCTAACCAATTCAAAAAGCCTGCTATCCATGTTGTTCTTAACTTCATGGATGCACCACAAATGTTAACTGCTGTTCAAGTTCTGAAACCCAAAACTCAAGCTACTGCAACGGATGAAATTTCCTGCAGAAATGATTATCCAGGACATGGGAAACATCCTGGAGTTCCCACATTGCAAAGGAAGTGCATTCTCAAAGTTGGAGTAGCCTGCCATTATGCTATTCATTAGCTAATAACCTTGTTACTGCTAATAAACCTTACTACTGCAAATCAACCATGTCAATACTAATAAACCTTCCAACTATTGATAAACTTTACTACTGCTGGTAATCCCTACTAATACTCTCTCTCGCGTTGATTCTGAAGCTGCTGACCCCACTTTCTCACCCATTTCCGCATTGGTTAATCCTCCAGAACCGCGCTGCTCTCTCTTCCCTTCCTGTGCTGATTATGACCCCGGGCATCTACACATCTACACACCTACACACACCTACACCTACCCCCACACACACACCTACCCCCACACACACACACACACACACACCCCCACAGAAGACTGACCCCCCTCTCTCCCCACCTCACGCTCTTAAACCCTCCGAAGCCTCACTGCATTCTTTCCCTGTCTCACACTGTTTAACAGTCCAAAGTCTCGCCCTAATATATTGAAGCACAGTGAAGAACCCTTTTCTGGTGATCTTTATTTATAAGGATTTGAAACTGGTTAAAATATAGAAAGCATTAATTAAACTCGTACAAGCAACATACAAAAACAAGTGACAGCACATGTAAAGTTTGTATTTCTGCACTTTGAAGTACCAATTTGCATTTATCTATGAGGTACATTCCATTACTAAACATCTGTAAATTAGTACAATGTTTCACTATAAAGAATCAGCTAAATGGAAACTGCTGGGGATCTTTGAATTTTCTCATAAGTTTAGACCTTGATTTGTACTCTGGTATCAGGATTCCACTTTATCTGCATGTCACTGTGCCAATTTGACGATTGCAAATTATTCTACAAATTCCTACTATCAGTGCAGTGCACAATTCAGATCAAAGATATTTTAGTTGTTCAGCCAAAGAACAATATTTTGCTAAATTTGACAATTAAAGAATAAACTTGCATTTATATAGCACCTTTTGCAATCTGAGAACATCCCAAAGAATGCCATGGCCAATTAAGTACTTTCGAAGTGTATTAATTGTTACCAAGACTCTGGTACCACTATTAATCCTGTATTGGTACTCTGTAAAAGATACTTAATCTCAGTTAGATACTAATACAACGTCCTCTTTATGGTAGAGTTAAGGAAAAAAAAACAGCTCAGTGGTAGAAACTATTTGTTGTAATTTTGTTGTAAATGTTTAGATGATTTGGAAAACATGATTTAAACCATCAAATGGCAATTTTTTTTTAAAATAGAGGTACATTGAAGAAAATAAATCTGTAACTTAAAATAGTTGTGGGATCTGTGATTGAGACAAACAAACACAATAACATAAAGAGAAACCTCCATCAACATAGAAGCAATACAAACTTCTATACGACAATACAGCTTCCTCAGAGAATATTCAAAACTTGTAATCAGTGTAGCAGACATGCAGATCACAGACATTTTTCATAATATTTGCATGTAAGAATTCCAAAGTGTTCTTTTGCAAGACTTTAATTTTATATAATAGAGTATAGATTTTGTGCTGCTCATATCCCAATAGGCACCATGGTCTATGCACTCATCACACCTTCGCACACTGGTCTACATTGGTTTCCTATCCAGCAATGCTTCAGTTTCAGAATCCTCATCCTTGTTTTCAAATTCCTTCAAGGCCTCGCCTCTCATCATCTCTGTAACCTCCTCCAATGTTAAAATCTTCTCAGATCCCTACACTTCTCCAAATTCTGGTCTCCTGTGAATCCCCAGTTTTAATCATTCCAATATTGCCGACCGTGCCTTCACTGCCTGGGCACTAAGCTGTGGATTTTTTTTCCCCTAAACCTCTCTTCTCCTTTACGACGCTCCTTAAAAACTACCTCTTTGACCAAGCTGTCAGTCATCGGCATTAATATCTCCTTATGTGGCTTGGTGTCAGATGCTGCTCATTAATGCTTCCGAGAAGTGCCTTGGAGTGTTTTAATATGTTAAAGGTGATACACAAATACGAGTTGTTGCTGTTGTTTCCATTCAACTATCAAGAGGGGGACCGAATCAGCTAACGTAAATAAAATTAAAAAGGAAATATCTCTTCTTAAAGTCTCAGGTTAAAAGCAGTACTTCTGAACTGCATTCACTGTTATTACATAAGTGTGTAGTGCTATATAATCAGCAGCCACGCCTTCAGCTACCAAGGTTTATGCTCTGAAATTCTCTTCTTCAACCTCTGACTCGCTCGCCTCCTTCAAGATGCTCTTTAAAACCTACCTCCCTGACCAAGCTTTTAGTCACCTGATACCTCCTCCTTTCATTAGGTATTAATTTCAGTCTGATTATACACGTGACGCATCTTGGGGCATATTGGTGCATTAAAGAGTAATTATTGTTGTAAGTTGTAGTCGTTATCTAATTTTGCTTATACTGTTAACTACTTGATCACACAATGTTAATTGTGAAAGTTAAAGTTAAGTGTATACAGTGGGGCACTCATTAGGTAATTACATAGCCACATATAAAGGGACACTTATTGACACTGGTGTGAGGTGCTATACATTTTTAAAGTCTCACTTTGTGAATAAATATAAAACCGAGTAAGGATTTACTACTGGTCTCCTCCTTCGCCAACTGACTGAAGTTTAACACAAGACATTTACAGAACAGTACAGTCCACCTTGATTTATCAATCCAGAATTCTAAATAATACAGGAGATCTTATGTATGTGCTTGTGTCACACGTAAAGATAATGCCAAACAGATCACAGTACCATCACAGAATTTAAGATAGCCTGACAAGCAATTAATTCAGAAAAGTGATTTGTGCAATTGAGTAGTTTAAATGACTTGAGCACCCACTTGGCTCAGTCAAAGAAGACAGAGGGTTGCAGTGGAAGGGTGTGTTTCTGAATGGAGGGCTGTGACAAGTGGCATTCCTCAGGGATCAGTGCTAGGACCTTTGCTGTTTGTTATATATATATATATTAAAAAATGATTTGGAGGAAAATATAACTGGTCTGATTAGTAAGTTTGCGGACGACACAAAGGTTAGTGGATTTACAGACAGCGATGAGGACCATCAGAGGATACAACAGGGTATATATAGATCGGTTGGAGACTTGGGCGGAGAGATGGCAGATGGTGTTTAATCCGGACAAATGTGAGGTAATGGATTTTGGAAGGTCTAATACCAATAGGAAATATACAGTAAATGGCTTCAGAGTATTGATAGGCAGAGGGATCTGGGTGTACAGGTACACAGATCACTGAAAGTGGCAACGCAGGTGGAGAAGGTAGTCAAGAAGGCATACGGCATGCTTGCCTTCATTGGCCGAGGCACTGAGTTTAAAAATTGGCAAGTTGGCATGTTGCAGCTTTATAGAACCTTAGTTAGGTCGCACTTGGAATATAGTGTTCAATTCTGGTCGCCACACTGGAGGCTTTGGAGAGGGTACAGAAAAGATTTACCAGGATATTGCCTGGTATGGAGGGCATTAGCTATGAGGAGGGGTTGGAGAAACTTGGTTTGTTCTCACTACAACGACGGAGGTTGAGGGGCGATCTGATAGAAGTCTACAAGATTATGAGAGGCATGGACAGAGTGGAAAGTCAGAAGCTTTTTCCCAGGGTGGAAGAGTCAATTACTAGGGCGCAAGGTTTAAAGGAGAAGTATGAGGCAAGTTTTTTTCTACACAGAGGGTGGTGGGTGCCTGGAACTCGCTGCCGGGGGAGGTAGTGGAAGCAGATACGATAGTGACTTTAAGGGGCATCTTGACAAATACATGAATAGGATGGGAATAGAGGGATGTGGTCCCCGGAAGGGTAGGGAATTTTAGTTCAGTTGGGTAACATGGTTGGTGCAGGCTTGGCGGGCCGAAGGGCCCATTTCTGTGCTGTAATTTTCTTTGTTCACCCATGTCCTCTAGTTCGGAACCTAATGCTAAATTACGTTTGAGCCAAAAAAAATTAATGGGAGATTAATTAATTTTGATTTGATGCACATTACAGTACAGGTGCATGCCATTTAAATGACTCTTTGGAGAGGCTGCATCACACTACACTCCTAAAACCCAGGCTTGCATTTAAATGTTTCAACATTAACATTGTCAGTGGCAGCGGTTGTCTTAAAAAAAATGTTTTATGCGACTTTACAGCTTTGAGAAATTATCAATAATGAACTTCGTAAAGGGATTTCATTTCCACTTATCATGAGGGGCCCACCTCCATAATCATCATAGAAATCAAAGAAACCCTACAGTGCAGAAAGAGGCCATTTGGCCCATCGAGTCTGCACCGACCACAATCCCACCCAGGCCTTACCCCATTATCCCTACACATTTACCCGCTAATCCCTCTAACCTACGCATCTCAGGACACTAAGGGGCAATTTTAGCATGGCCAATCAACCTAACCCGCATATCTTTGGACTGTGGGAGGAAACCGGAGCACCCGGAGGAAACTCACGCAGCCACGAGGAGAATGTGCAAACTCCACACAGACAGTGACCCAAGCCGGGAATCGAACCCAGGTCCCTGGAGCTGTGAAACAGCAGTGCTAATCACTGTGCTACCGTGGCACCCAAATGTTGCTTTAATTTATTTTATCAGTGTGTTTGTGATTATAGGACTGTCTTATTGCAAAGATTGAATATAGAAGGAAAATGTCAACATAACACTTGGTTACAAAGGACAGCTGACTGCATCAAGCATAAAGCCCAATCAATTCTTGATTTTTCATATTGTTCCTGAAGCAACTTCCATTTTAATGAAAGCGTATAATAATAATCTAACATGTTTTCTTACACAAGTAAATTTAGCAGGCATTATAAAGACAATACCTGTCACATGAAATCCCACCACCAGTAGGTACATTCTTGATTTCTCAGACATGCACAATGTATTTAAGGCTCCAGTTAGACTGCCACCTTTGAATTAATGTGGAACAGTTTTGAATACATGCCAAAACAAAAATGGCAGTGAAGAATGAGCCCCCTTCATGAGGCCATCTCATACCAAGTTAAAGTCATATTGCATGTCTGAAATGTGCGCATTTTCTGGCAGTCTTAGTGTAGACTGTATAGAATCAGACTGCCACCATTTGAAACTGTTCAGTCAGTAATCATTGCCCACCCCAAATGTCTGTCAACCACTCATGCTGGATGGGTAGCAGCAATCCTCTAACATCTCTCCCAAAAGGTTTTTGATCATGCCAGAGCCTAGACAGCAACTATCAAAAGGCTATTCAACCAGAGGAACAAATAAGTGGCCATGATCAATTTTAACCTTACTGTTCACTGTGTATCACACAGAGACACTTTTCAGCAGTAGTCATTAGGTGAACAGCAGTCAGGTCCCAAGTTAATGTTTACACTTTCTTACACAGAGTACAGTGACAAACGTACGTCTGCTGTAGATACCTTCTTAGGTTCAATAGCATCAGTTACTCTTTCGATAAGTCTGAAATCATTTTATATCTCACATCCACCTGTAGGATGGTAAAATCTGAGAAGAGGGGAAGGAAACCTTTCGTGCAAAACATGTTAAAAGGCTCTGACAAAGGGTCATCCTGACTCAAAACGTTGGCTCTACTCTCTCTCCACAAATGCTGTCAGACCTGCTGAGATTTTCCAGCATTTTCTGTTTTCGTTTCAGATTCCAGCATCGGCAGTATTTTGCCTTAATGCTAAAAGGCTAATCTTGGCCTCTAAAGTGGATCTCTAAATAAAAATTAGTTTTCAGATAAAAGGGCCTTGCAATCTGGACCAAATATTTGTGCTGCTTTATTTTTTTCAATCCCACTAAAGTTGGGGCAAATCTCCACCAAGTGAGTCAAGACTTGTATGAAATTTGCTGCTTTATTCTACTAGTATCCGCAGTATTTTGCTGCTTTATTCTACAGAACCGTTACAATCAGTTTTACTTACTACCATTAATACAACTTGTTGTTGCATAATGAATAAAAGACATGCTGTTCAGAAAGACGTCCTTCTTTATTTAAAGCTAATTTTCTGACTCCGCCTCCTATATGACCCATCCTCCTCACTGCTGCTCCAATGGCCCTGGGTTTTTTTAAGCTTAACTCCAGTGTCAGCTTTAAGTCTCCACCCTGCACCCCACCCCCACCCCGCCAGGGAGGAATCCACCAGCCTAACTTACAGATATCGAAAGAAATAGTCCTCCCCAACAGCAATGAGTGAGGTCAATCACGAGAAGAACCTAAAAGGATCTTTCATTGTCTCCAGGGCACAGGCCCAAGACACTCCATCTGAAAACTCATTTATATTTAGAAACCCCCCCCCCCCCCCCAAGAGGACAAGATTTAAACATCAAAGTTTCCTATCCCTTTTTTTCACAGCACCCAGTGTGTCAGATTTGTAAGAGTTCTGGTTGACCCCAACTTACTCAAGGCAGGCCAGGATCAAACAGGTATCTTCCTGGATTATATGCTATCTTACATGTTAATATCATATAACATACATCGGGGCATTAGTTATTCAACCTCCTTTCAGTTAATCTTCATGATGGACTATGATTCCACCTCTCCCCGGTCCCCATTCTGTCCCCCGCTTATTCTTTCCTGAATCGGGACACTAAAAGATCGACTCCTCCATCCGTCAAACTGTCATGTTTGGCCAAACCCGGTACATCAAATCAAGCGGAACAACCAGTCCTCCCCCCCCAAAAAAAAGCACTTGGGGAGTCGGATGGGCTGGAGCAGCGAGACAATGTGCCAACATTTAACTCAAGGGGCTTCGCGATTTGGAGAAACATTAGTCAGTGAGGGATGGTTAAAAACGCAGCGCAATGTTTAGCGCTGGGAGGACGGATCCCAGCCAAGTGGACGCTGAGAAACAGCTCCATTCCACCCCCACCCACAGCCGCTCGGAAACATCGCGTCCACTTTGGACGAAGTGAGCTTTGCTGAATGGGTTTGCTTCGCCTTTTGCTGCTGGAGCCTCAAACACAAACCTGTCAGGATGACTTTCTGACTTGTGTAGTGTTACAGAGACACGGTGTGTCTGAAGCATTTTAGCCCCACTTGTAAGTAAGGGACGCTTTTGCACACCAGAAGAAAAATATATATAAACCCGGGAGCCTGTCCACAGTTCCGACACCCACCTTAATACAGAGGAGACTTTTGCAACTTCCTTCTGTCGAGCACTCGGACAGATTTCGGAGAGATTGCCTTTATTTTCGCGGAAAAGTGTTCCCTCGGAGGCATTCGCCCGGATACATTTGGGATCTACATGGTTAAAGAGCCCTCCGTTAGCTCTGCGCACACACAGGCTGCCGCTCCCAAACGCGATCCCCCTCCCGTTCCCCGAGCTGCCGGTCTCGCCGCTCCGGGGGCTCGGAGCCTGGAAACTACGGGAAAGGATACTCGCTGATTGACAGCTCGTCAGGTGCGCGCCCCGTGATTGGAGGGAAACGTCGCCCGGGCAACATGATCCGGCCGCTCATTGGCCGCCGGCTTGTATCAGTCGCTGGTCCACCCCGCCCCCTTTCCCGGCTTTCACCAATCAGAGCGGTGGGAAGAGTGTGCGGCAAGGCAAGCGCGTGCCCGCCCTCCGCCCCGCCCCGCCCAGCGGAAGCGTGGGCAGCTCCCTCAGCATAGAGTATACCACACTGTGTACCTCCCAGCACATACCGTCACCCTCACCACAGTGTACTGCTGCTGTCCACACAGTATACCTCCCAGCATATACCATCACCCTCACCACGGAGTGTACTGCTGCTGTCCCCACAGTATACCTCCCAGCATATACCATCACCCTCACCACAGAGTGTACTGCTGCTGTCCACACAGTATACCTCCCAGCATATACCATCACCCTCACCACGGAGTGTACTGCTGCTGTCCCCACAGTATACCTCCCAGCATATACCATCACCCTCACCACGGAGTGTACTGCTGCTGTCCCCACAGTATACCTCCCAGCATATACCATCACCCTCACCACAGAGTGTACTGCTGCTGTCCACACAGTATACCTCCCAGCATATACCATCACCCTCACCACGGAGTGTACTGCTGCTGTCCACACTGTGTACCTCCCAGCATATACCATCACCCTCACCACAGAGTGTACTGCTGCTGTCCACACAGTATACCTCCCAGCATATACCATCACCCTCACCACAGAGTGTACTGCTGCTGTCCACACAGTATACCTCCCAGCATATACTATCACCCTAACCACAGAGTGTACTGCTGCTGGCCACACAGTATACCTCCCAGCATATACTACCACCCTAACCACAGAGTGTACTGCTGCTGTCCACACAGTATACCTCCCAGCGTATACTATCACCCTAATGCGAGTCTTAACAGGTAATCAAGTCTTTACGGGTATAGATAATGCGAGTGGAGAGAGGGTTAAGCACAGGTTAAAGAGGTGTAAATTGTCTCAAGCCAGGACAGTTAGTGAGATTTTGCAAGCCCAGGCATGTTGCGGGGGTTACAGATAGTGTGACATGAACCCAAGATCCCGGTTGAGGCCGTCCTCATGTGTGCGGAACTTGGCTATCAGTTTTTGCTCAGCGATTCTGCATTGTCGCGTGTCATGAAGGTTGCCTTGGAGAACGCTTACCCAAAGATCAGAGGCTGAATGCCCGTGACTGCTGAAGTGTTCCCCGACAGGAAGGGAACACTCCTGCCTGGTGATTTTCGAGCAGTGTCCAAGGAGCAGCACTCCGAAAGCTTGTGCTACCAAATAAACCTGTTGGACTTTAACCTGGTGTTGTGAGACTTCTTACTGTGCCCACCCCAGTCCAACACCGGTATCTCCACATCATGGCTGTCCACACAGTATACCTCCCAGCATTCACTATCACCCTAACCACAGAAAGACTGAGTATACTGCTGCTGTCCACACACTATACATATCAACATACAGTATCACCCTAACCACAGGGTGTACTGCTGCTGTCCACACAGTATACCTCCAAGCATACACTATCACCCTAACCACAGAGAGACTGAGTGTACTGCTATTGTGCATACAGTATACCTACAAGCATACACTATCACTCCAACCATAGAGGGACTGAGTGTACTGCTACTGTCCACACACTATACATTTCAGTGTACACCATAACCCTAACCACAGAGAGACTGAGTGTACTGCTGCTGTCTACACCGTACACATTTCAGTATACACTAAAACCCGAATCACAGAGACTGAGTGTACTGCTGCTGTTCACACAGTATACTGTCAAGTATATACTATCACCCTAACCACAGAGACTGAGTGTACTGCTGCTGTCCACACAGTATACACCTGTGGTAAACCACTGTTAGCTTATTGCCTGTGTGTGTGTGCGACATGCCTGGACATACCCCTGCCGGCCCGGCCTGGGACTCCTCCCCCCTGGTCCAGGTATAAAGGTGACTGCTCCCCTCCCCCTGCCTCAGTCTCTGGAACAGTTCATCGGCATGGGTGTGCTCCAAGTCTTTTGCTAATAAAAGCCTATTTGTTCTTGCATACAAACTAGTCTTTGCTTGATTGATAGTGCATCAATTTTATTAGCAAAAGTTTTGGGATGGAGCAGATACTAAAACCCGATAGACTTGAATTGGATCCTCAAGCTGTAGGAGCCTCTAACAGCTTCGATCACTGGCTGCGATGTTTCGAAACTTTCCTCACCGCCACTGCCTCCGTCGTCCGGACCGAAACCGACAAGCTCCACGTGCTCCACGCCCGGGTAAGCGATCAAGTATTCTCGATGATTAGAGACATTGAAACTTACAAGGATGCGATCGAACTTTTAAAAGGCCAGTACAACAAACAGTCTAATGAAATCTACGCCAGACATCTTCTGGCTACTCGCAGACAACAGCCAGGAGAATCGGGTGATCAATTCCTGCGTGCGTTGCGAGCACTTGGCAGGGCCTGCAACTGCAAGGCCGTAACAGCCACCCAAAACACTGAGGACTTAATCAGAGATGCTTATGTCACGGGTATCAGGTCAAACTATATCCGACAACGACTGCTGGAACAGGGTGGGCTGGACCTACAAAAGACTGTGGCGCTTGCCGACTCGTTAGAGGTGACCTTCCGTAATCTCGAGGCCTACACCCCTGACCACAGGGGCGCATCGTGGACACCGTGGTCACCGCCACCTCTGTATTCGGGAGGGCTGCAGGCCTACGCCACGCCACGCCCCACCAACGACCCGACCGCTGCGGCAGTCTCCGGAGGCCCAAAGTGCTACTTCTGCGGCCTAGGGAAGCATCCCCGACAACGCTGCCCGGTGAAGGATGCGATCTGCTTCGGGTGTGGAAAGAAGGGCCATTACGTGAAGGTATGCAGGGCGAAATCAACCTCCAAGCCCAGTAGCGCCACGTGCAACCCATGGGGGCCGCCATCTTGGGCACCAGTAGCCGCATGTGAGCCGTGCGGGCCACCATCTTGGATGCCTTCAGCCGCGTGTGAGCCGTGCGGGCCGCCATCTTGGACGCCTTCAGCCACGTGTGAGCCGTGCGGGCCACCATTTTGGATGCCTTCAGCCGCGTGTGAGCCGAGCGGGCCGCCATCTTGGACGCCGTCAGCCGTGTCGCAAAATCCAATGGTGGCTTCGATTATGCTGGACCAGGCCTCACCAATTCGCCAGGTCCATGATGGACATCAAGGTAAACGGTCGCACTACAAACTGTTTATTTGACTGTGGGAGTACGGAGAGCTATATTCACCCTAACACAGTGAGTCGCTACGCCCTTTCAGTACTGCCAGTGAAGCAAACGATCTCCATGGCTTTAAAGTCCCACTCGGTGGATGTCCTCGGGTACTGCGTGGCGACCCTGACTGTACGGGGCTGTGGTAACCCACTGTAATTACATGTTATATGCCTGGACATACCCCTGCTGTACCTGACCCGAGACTCCTCCCTTTCCACCTGAACGAGGTATAAAGGTGACGGTTCCTCCCCCCTGCCTCAGTCTGGGCCAGGCTAGCTACAAGGGTGTGTTCAAGTTCTTTGCGATTAAAAGCCTGTTATTTCCACTCACTCGCTGGAGTCCTCGTAAATTGATGGTGCATCAGGGGCACAGTGTACAATAATTTCAGGCTCCTCGTGCTGCCACAACTCTGCGCTGCCGTACTCCTGGGGCTAGATTTCCTGCGTCACCTTAAGAGCGTCACCATGGAGTATAATGGGCCTTTTCCCCCGCTCTCTGTTTGCAATCGGCAGTTCTTAGATCGCCCACCGTGCACCACCTGCAGCCTCTCGACCCTTAAAGTCGCCCCTCCCTCACTGTTTGAAAATCTCACCCCCGACTGCAAGCCCATTGCCACCAAGAGCAGACGTACAGTGCTGGAGACAGAGTTTTTATCAGGTCCGAAGTACAACGGCTCCTAGGGGAGGGGATCATCGAGGCCAGTACCAGCCCCTGGAGAGCCCAAGTAGTAGTTGTTAAGACTGGTGAGAAACATCGCATGGTCATTGACTACCGTTAGACCATTAACCGTGACACGCAGCTGGACGCGTACCCCCTTCCCCGCATATCTGACATGGTTAATCAGATTGCGCAATATCAGGTGTTCTCCACCATCGACTTAAAATCTGCATACCACCAGCTCCCTATCCGCCCGGAAGACCGCCAATATACTGCCTTCAAGGCGGATGGCCGCCTCTATCACTTCCTTAGGGTCCCCTTCGGCATCACCAACGGGGTCTCGGTTTTCCAGCGTGAGATGGACCGAATGGTAGACCAGAACGGGCTGCGGGCCACCTTCCCGTACCTGGATAACGTCACCATCTGCGGCCATGATCAGCAGGACCACGACGCCAGCCTCCACAAATTCCTCCATACCGCCACACTCCTAAATCTGACCTATAATAAGGAGAAGTGCGCATCCCGCACACGCCGCCTCGCCATCCTTGGTTGTGTTGTGGAAAACGGGGTCATCGGTCTCAATCCTGACCGCATGCGTCCCCTCTTGGAACTCCCCCTCCCCACCAGCCTCAAAGCACTGAGGAGGTGCCTGGGCTTCTTCTCGTATTACACCCAGTGGGTCCCCAATTATGTGGATAAAGCCCGTCCGCTCATCAAATCCACCTCTTTTCCCCTGACGGCAGAGGCCCGCCTGGCCTTCGACCGCATCAAAGCAGACATCGCGAAGGCCACGATGCACGCTGTAGACTAATCCATCCCGTTCCAGGTGGAGAGTGATGCATCTGACTTCGCCCTAGCCGCCACCCTTAACCAGGCGGGCAGACCCGTGGCCTTCTTCTCATGAACCCCCCAAGGCCCTGAAATTCGACATTCCTCTGTCGAAAAGGAGGCCCAAGCCATAGTGGAAGCTGTACGGCACTGGCACCAGTACTTAGCTGGTAAACGATTCACCCTACTCACGGACCAACGGTCAGTTGCATTCATGTTTAATGACATGCAGCGGGCAAGATCAAAAATGATAAAATGTTGAGGTGGATAATTGAGCTTTCCACCTACAATTACGACATCTTATACCGGCCCGGGAAGCTCAATGAGCCCCCAGACGCCCTGTCCCGGGGAATATGTGCCAGCGCACAAATAGACCAATTGCAGACTCTCCACAATGACCTCTGCCACCCGGGGGTCACCAGGTTTTTTCACTTCATTAAAGCCCGTAACCTGCCCTACTCCATTGAGCAAGTCAGGTCTATAACCACATACTGCCAGGTCTGCGCAGAGTGCAAGCCGCACTTCTACCGGCCAGACAGAGCACACCTCATAAAGGCCACCCACCCTTTCGAACGCCTAAGCGTCGACTTCAAAGGCCCCCTCCCCTCTTCTGACCGCAACATATACTTCCTCAACGTCATTGACGAATATTCACGTTTCCCCTTCGCTATTCCCTGCCCGGATATGACCTCGGCCACGGTCGTCAGGGCCCTGCACAGCCTCTTCACCCTGTTTGGTTTCCCTAGCTATATCCATAGCGACCGGGATCCTACTTTATGAGTGATGAGCTGTGACAGTACCTGCTCTCCAAAGGCATGGCCTCAAGTAGGACCACTAGCTACAACCCCAGGGGGAACGGACAGGTAGAGAGGGATAACGCAACAGTCTGGAAGGCCGTTTTATTAGCTCTGAGGTCTAAAGGTCTTCCAGTCACCCGCTGGCAAGAGATCCTCCCTGATGCACTACATTCGATTAGATCACTCCTTTGCATAGCTACCAATGCTACCCCTCACGAAAGAATGTTTGTTTTCCCCAGAAAGTCCTCCTCGGGGACCTCACTACCGTCGTGGCTGACGTCCCCAGGCCCTGTCCTGCTCCGGAAGCACGTGAGGACCCAGAAGTCGGACCTCCTGGTCGAAAGGGTCCAACTCCTCCACGCCAACCCCCAATACGCCTCTGTGGCATACCCCGACGGGTGGGAGGACACGGTCTTTATTTTAGACCTGGCACCCGCAGGTGCCCCAGGGACCACGACGACCCACAACCCCACAACCCCAACCCCCGTATACAGCACGCCTGAGCCCCAGGAGCCGCCACCACGCACCCGATAATCGGAAGGGACTACAGACGACTCGAGCGACTACGGCCTGGCGCCTGAACCAACACCGCGGCCACCGAAACCGACACCACAACCGGCACTACAGCGGTCGCAGCGGCAGATCAAGCACCCAGAGAGACTAAATTTGTAAATTTGTAATTCTGTAAATATCGTTCCACCCACCTCACCCCGGCTGGACTCTTTTTTCAAAGCAGGGGGTGAATGTGGTAAACCACTGTTAGCTTATTGCCTGTGTGTGTGTGACATGCCTGGACATGCCCTTGCCGGCCCGGCCTGGGACTCCTTCCCCCTGGTCTAGGTATAAAGGTGACTGCTCCCCACCCCCTGCCTCAGTCTCTGGACCAGTTCATCGGCATGGGTGTGCTCCAATTCTTTTGCTAATAAAAGCCTATTTGTTCTAGCATACAAACTAGACTTTGCTTGATTGATAGTGCATCAACACCTCAGCATGGGGAGGTGATATCCAAGTGGCATTATAGAAACATAGAAGATAGGAACAGGAGGAGGCCATTTGGCCCTTTGGGCCTGCTCTTCCATTCATCACTAGACTATTAATCCAGAAACTCAGTTAATGTTCTGGGGACCCAGATTCGAATCCCGCCACGGCAGATCATGGAATTTGAATTCAATAAAAAAATCTGGATTAAGAATTTACTGATGATCATGAAACCATTGTCAATTGTCAGAAAAACCCATTTGATTCACTAATGTCCTTTAGGGAAGGAAATCTGCCATCCTTACCTGGTTTGGCCTACATGTAACTCCAGAGCCGCATCAATGTGGTTGACTCTCAAATGCTTTCCAAGGGCAACTAGGAATGTGCAATAAATGCTGGCCAGCCAGCGATGTCCATGTCCCAAGAATGAATTTTTTAAAAAGCACATACTATCACCCTAACCACAGAGACTGAGTGTACTGCTGCTGTCCACACAGTATACATCCCAGCATACACTATCACCCTAATCACAGAGAGACTGAGACTGCTGCTGTCCACATAGTATACATCCCAGCATACACTATCACTCCTTCACTCAGTCTACACTATCACTTCCTCACTCAGTCTACACTATCACTCCTTCACACTTTCCTGTAATTTGATTTATTATTGTTATTACTATTTATTATTTATTATTATTTAAGGGCGGCACGGTAGCACAGTGGTTAGCACTGCTGCTTCACAGCTCCAGGGTCCCGGGTTCGATTCCCGACTCGGGTCACTGTCTGTGTGGATTTTGCACGTTCTCCTCGTGTCTGCGTGGGTTTCCTCCGGGTGCTCCGGTTTCCTCCCACAGTCCAAAGATGTGCGGGTTAGGTTGATTGGCCAGGTTAAAAATTGCCCCTTAGAATCCTAAAATGCGTAGGTTAGAGGGATTAGCAGGTAAATATGTGGGGGTAGGACCTGGGTGGGATTGTGGTCAGTGCAGACTCGATGGGCCGAATGGCCTCCTTCTGCACTGGAGGGATTCTATGATTGTCATATGTATTGTGATAGAGTAGAAAGTATTGTTTCTTGCGCACTGTAGAGGCAAAGCATACCACTCATAAAGTACATAGGAGTGAAGGAAAGGAGAGGATGCAGAATATAGTGTGACAGTCAGAGCTAGGGTGTAGAGAAAGATCAACTTTATATAAGGTGGGTCCATTTAGAAATCTGATGGCAGTTGGGAAGAAGCTGTTCTTGAGTTGGTTGGTACATGATCTCAGACTTTTGTTTCTTTTTCTCGACGGAAGAAGGTGGAAGAGAGTTTGTCCGGGGTGCGTGGGGTCCTTGATTCTGCTGATTGCGAGACGTTTAGACAGAGTCAATGGATGGGAACCAAAAGAGAAAATGCTGGAAAATCTCAGCAGGTCTGGCAGCATCTGTTAGGAGAGAAAAGAGCTGATGTTTCGAGTCCAGGTGACCCTTTGTCAAAGCTGACAAAGCTCAATGGATGGAAGGCCAGTTTGCATGATTCACTAGGCTATGTTCACAGCCCTTTGTAGGTTTTTTGTGGTCTTAGTTAGATGTCAATGCTGCCACATGTTAATGGCTTCACTCCAGCTTTTTAAAAAGTGGTCAAACACATGCAAAGATCTGAAGTAATTACCCCTTTTGGAAACAAAAATAAGTTAACCTCCAGTTATAACCTTCTTCCGACAGGAAAATGATACAAAAGTCTGAGATCACATACCAACCCACTTGTGGTGAACCATTGTTGGTTCCCACCAGGTAGTGCTGAGCCATGGTCTGGCCAGTACTATGAGTCTGTATATATGTTACTGTTGGGGTTAGGGTTGGGCTGTTCTACATGTTAATATAGTTGTTATGGTACACCCCAGTCAACTCCGCCTCCTGGGAGAGGTATAAAGGTCACTGCTCTGCCTGGTGACCCTTTAGTCTGGGATCGTATACTGTATATAGTAGCTCTGTTATTGTTGGCAATAAAAGCCTTTATTTCCCGAGTACATCACGCCTCTCGTGTGTTATATCGCGCATCAATTTTATTGCCAACAAGTAAATTCTTTTTTTTGAAAAACAAAACGACAAAGAAAACATGGAGCAAATGCTTAAACCCGAACGGCTTACGTTGGACCCACGTGCGGCGGGAGCATCGAACACTTTCGACCACTGGTTGAAGTGTTTCCAGGATTATCTCGACGCCTCCACAGCGGTCACCGACGACGCCGACAGACTCCGGGTCCTCCACGCGAGGGTAAGCGACGCTGTGTACTTAGCGATCCGTGGAGCCACCGACTACAAAGGGGCCCTCGAGCTTCTCAAGAAGCGATACAACAAACCGCCGAATGAGATGCATGCTCGATACCTTCTGGCTACTCGACGACGGCAGCCCGGCGAAACGATGGAACAGTACGCGTGCGAGCTTCAACAGCTAGCCAGAGCCTGCAACTGCAAGTCAGTGTCGGCAGACCAGTACATGAACGACCTCGCTCGAGATGCGTTCGTGGCGGGAATCGGCTTGTCGTACATCCGCCTTCGGCTGTTGGAGCAAGGTGACCTCGATCTCACTAAATCCATAGAGTTAGCTGACGCTCTAGAAATGGCCTCCAAAAGTCTGGTGATGTACCCCGACGATCACGTGGAGACAGCGTGGCAGGGGCAGTCACAGACCCCACTTCATTCAGCGTTCCCAGCCTCGGACCCGACGACGGCAGCAGCTCCAGGTGGCCCGCGGTGTTACTTCTGTGGGGGGGTGAAACACCCTCGGCAGCGATGTCCAGCTAAAGCGGTGTTGTGCTCCGCCTGCGGCAAGAAGGGGCACTATTCCAAGGTATGCTGGTCCAAACTTCCATCCAAGAACAGCAGTGCGGCGTGCGACTCCCCGGAGCCGGCCTCCTTGTCTTCTGCATCTTCAAGGTCTTCTACCACGTGCGATTCCAGGACGTCGCCATTCCGAACGACGGAGTCGCAAGACACGTGCGACCTGCAGGGGCCGCAGGTTTTGGCGCCATCGTCCACGTGCGACCTATGGGGGCAGCCATTTTGGTCGGCACCGGCCGCGAATGACCAGCAGGGGTCATCATCAACCATCTCAGCTGCCTGCAGTTGCGCCCAAGAAGCAACGGTGGAGTCGATCATCCTGGACCAGGCCAAGCCTCACAGACTCGACAAGTCCATGATGGACATACAGGTAAACAAACGCCCGATTTATTGTTTGTTTGACAGCGGGAGCATGGAGAGCTTCATTCACCCAGACACCGTGAAGCGGTGTGGTCTCCAGATTCGAACTGTCAAGCAGACAATTTCGATGGCGTCAAGGTCCCGGTCTGTCACCGTGCTAGGGAGTTGCGTGGTCAATCTGACGGTGCAGGGCACGGTTTACGAGAACTTCAAGCTCCTTGTGTTACCGCACCTTTGTGCACCAATACTCCTAGGACTAGATTTTATGGTCCACTTGAAGAGTGTAACCCTGCAGTACGGTGGGCCACTCCCTCCGCTTTCAGTGGGAGACCCGCAGCCTCTAAATTGCCCAACGCGCTCCACATGTAGTCTCTCAACGCTTAGGATTACCACACCCTCCCTATTCCAGAATCTCGTGCCAGGCTGCAAGCCCATCGCAACAAAGAGCAGGCGTTACAGCGCTGAGGATCGGATCTTCATTCGATCTGAAGTTCAGCGGCTCCTCAAGGAAGGGATCATCCAACCTAGCGCTAGTCCTTGGAGAGCGCAAGTCATGGTGGTTAAGAATGGGAACAAACCCCGGATGGTCATAGACTATAGTCAGACCATTAACAGATACACGCAGCTGGATGCGTATCCCCTCCTGCGCATATCTGACACGGTCAACCAGATTGCGCAGTACCGGGTGTTCTCCACCATCGACTTAAAATCTGCTTACCACCAGCTCCCCATTCGCCCAGAGGACCGACAATACACGGCCTTTGAGGCGGATGGTCGCCTGTACCATTTTTTAAGGGTTCCTTTTGGTGTCATGAATGGGGTCTCGGTCTTCCAGCGTGCTATGGACCGAATGGTGGACTAGAACGGACTGCGGGCTACCTTCCCGTACCTGGATTACGTCACCATCTGCGGCCATGACCAGCAGGACCACGATGCCAACCTTCTTAGATTCTTACGCACTGCATCTCGCCTGAATCTGACCTACAACAGGGAGAAGTGTGTATTTTGTACGCGCCGCCTAGCTATCCTCGGATACGTGGTGGAAAACGGGGTCCTTGGCCCTGATCCAGACTGTATGCGTCCTCTCTTCGAACTTCCCCTGCCCACTAGCGTCAAAGCACTGAGATGATGTTTAGGCTTCTTCTCATACTACGCACAGTGGGTTCCCAATTACGCGGACAAAGCCCGTCCGCTCATCAAGTCTACCTCTTTTCCCCTAGCAACAGAGGCTCGCTTAGCCTTCGCAAGAATAAAAGCCGACATCGCGAAAGCCACGATGCACGCTATCGATGAGTCCATCCCCCTCCAGGTGGAGAGTGATGCATCTGATTTCGCCCTGGCTGCCACACTTAACCAGGCGGGCAGGCCCGTCGCCTTTTTCTCTCGCACCCTCCAAGGCCCTGAAATTCGACATTCGGCGGTGGAAAAGGAGGCCCAGGCCATTGTGGAGGCCGTTCGGCATGGCGCCATTACTTGGCGGGAAAACGGTTCACTCTGCTCACAGACCAGCGGTCCGTGGCGTTCATGTTCAACAACACGTTACGGGGTAAGATCAAGAATGATAAGATCTTGAGGTGGAGAATCGAACTCTCCACCTACAATTATGATATCGTGTATCGTCCAGGGAAGCTCAACGAGCCCTCGGATGCCCTGTCGCGTGGAACATGCGCTAGTATGCAGGAGAATCGATTGCAGGCTCTCCACAATGACCTCTGCCATCCGGGGGTCACTCGGCTCTTCCACTTCATAAAAGCCCGGAATCTACCCTACTCGGTGGAGGATGTCAGGTCCATAACGGAATGCAAACCGCACTTCTACTGACCTGACAGGGCACAACTCGTTAAGGCCACTCGTCCCTTCGAAAGACTGAGTGTGGACTTTAAGGGCCCCCTTCCCTCGACAGATCGGAACGTGTACTTCCTCAATGTGGTTGATGAGTACTCACGATTCCCTTTTGTCATTCCCTGTTCTGATATGACCGCTGCCACGGTTATCAAGGCATTTCGTGATCTTTTCACCCTGTTCGGTTACCCCTGTTACATCCACAGCGATAGGGGCTCGTCGTTCATGAGCGATGACTTGAGGCAATACCTGCTCTCATATGGGATTGCCTCTAGTAGAACCACGAGCTACAACCCAAGGGGTAACGGACAGGTCGAACGAGAGAATGCTACAGTCCGAAGGCTGTCTTACTGGCGTTGAGGTCTAAAGGTCTTCCAGTCTCCCGTTGGCAAGAGGTACTCCCTGATGCGCTCCACTCCATACGCTCACTCCTGTGTACGGCAACCAACGCTACTCCTCATGAGAGAATGTTTTCATTCCCTAGGAAGTCTTCCTCTGGGATCTCATTACCGTCTTGGTTGATGTACTCAGGACCTGTCCTCCTGCGGCGACATGTTAGGACCTGCAAGTCCAACCCTTTGGTTGAACAGGTCCATCCCCTCCACGCCAACCCTCAGTATGCCTACGTGGCATATCCTGACGGGCGAGAGGACACGGTCTCGATTCGAGATCTGGCGCCAGCAGGGGGCTGTCGCTCCCACACCTCCTGTTAGGGACCCCCCAACCATTATTTCCCCTCCTGACACGGCGCGGGCAGTATCGGGACCACCACTTAACCCTCTTACTCCCGTGTACAGCTTGCCTGAGTCCAGGAGATGGTCGCCACTTCAAGGCGTGCCCGAGTTCAGCGGATTGTCACCACCTCGGGGTCTAGCGGCCCGTGAGGCACTGGAGGAGTCGCCGGACACCGCCTTGGAGAGAACGTCACCGCGATTGCCTGAACCGGTGTCATCGCCGGTGTTGAGGAGGTCACAACGATGGTGCAGTCCCCCAGACCGTTTGAACTTATAGACAAACGAACAATTGTTCTGTGTTTTGTACCCTGCCGGCCTTTGTTTTCAAAGGAGGGGTGAATGTGGTGAACCATTGTTGGTTCCCACCAGGTAGTGCTGAGCCATGGTCTGGCCAGTACTATGAGTCTGTATATGGTAGCTCTGTTATTGTTGGCAATAAAAGCCTTTATTTCCCGAGTACATCACGCCTCTCGTGTGTTATATCGCGCATCACCACTCAAGAATAATTTCTTTCCTGATGCCATCACACTTTTGAATGGACCTACCATATATTAAGCTGATCTTTCCCTACACCCTGGGAGCGATCTTGCCACATGTTCACGCCATGCACTCGCTGCAGCGAAGATGGAGAATTTGACGACAAGCCAAATCTCCGTCCACTGCGGCAGGATGAGAAAATCCCACTGGCATGAACAGTCAGAAAATTCCGACCCCTATCTGTAACTGTAACACTGTACTCTGCATCCTCTCCTCCCCTATGCACAGTGGCACAGTGGTTAGCACTGCTGCCTCACAGCATCAGGGACTCGGGTTCGATTCCTAGCTTGGGTCACTGTCTGTGCAGAGTCAGCACGTTCTCCCCATGTCTGCGGGGGTTTCCTCTGGGTTCTCCAGTTTCCTCCAGTCTGAAAGTTGTGCTGATTAGGTGCATTGGCTATGCTAAATTCTCCTGAACAGGCGCCGGTGTGTGGCGACGAGGGGAGTTCCACAGTAACTTCATTGCAGTGTTAATGTAAGCCTACTTGTGACACTAATAAATAAACTTAAGCTTAATGTACTCTATGAACAGTATGTTTTGTCTGTATAGTGCGCAAGAAACAATACCTTTCACGATATCCCAGTACCCGTGACAATAATGAATCAGATCAAATCAAAATCAAATCTTTTGCAGGAAAATTCGTCCATTTAGCTAATTTATTTATAAACATTTATTAAGCGGTCGCTAAAGATCAGCGTTTTTATATTCTTTCTATATTTCCATATGTGGCAATATTAAGAGAGTAACCATTATAACGATCACTTGTTGAACCCTTCATGAGAGATAGATTTTGTTGCCAAGAGTCCTTGTCAAACTGGGGAAAAATTTAAGAGTTGGTTGCAGGCGAGATAGCAAAAGGAGCATAAAAGGAGCTTTAAATTGGTGCCAGTAAAATTAGGCCACAAATAGGTTGAAACTAAATTATCCGACTAAGTTACTGCATGTTGAAGGGCTACGATTTTGGGGGATGTCATTATATTCATGCTGATCAACAATTTACAATTGCATTCAAAGATTTTTTTAAAATTAAATAAAATAAAGATAGAAGTGTGAGAGGCAATGGAAATTGGGCTCAAAAATGAAAACTTGGGAGAACTGAGAAAAAGCATTAAGGAAGGTTTTAAAAGAAGAGAGATTTAAGGAAAGAACTCCAGAGAGTAGGGTCTGTCAAATAAACATTTTAAGGGATGAAAGTGTGTACTTGTGGCGCTGGAAGAGGTTACAGAGATAGGAAGAAGAGAATATATAATTTGAGGTCTTAAGATGCAGGCCATTGAGGATGAGAGTGATAGGCAAGTGTAAAAATAAGTCTTAACGGTTAAGTTTATTTATTAGTGTCACAAGTAGGCTTACATAAACGCTGCAATGAGGTTACTATGAAAATCCCCTCGAAGCCACACTCTGGTGCCTGTTCGGGTACACTGAGGGAGAATTTTAGCATGGCCAATGCACCTAACCAGCCCGTCTTTCAGACCGTGAGAGGAAACTGGAGAACCCAGAGGAAACCCATGCAGACACTGGGAGAACGTGCAGATTCCGCACAGACAGTGGCCCAAGCCAGGAATTGAACCAGGATCCCTGGCGCTGTGAGGCAGCAGTGCTAACCACTGTGACACCATGTTTCAATTGAACTGCAGTTTAGAGAAGATGGAAGATGGAAGAATGTCTAGCAGAGCATTGGAATAGTTGATAATGTACTGGATGTGCGACATTAGTGTACCTTTATGAGTTTTTTTTAAATCGTGTTCTCTGTAGCTCTCAGCTCTGGGGGAGTCTTCTTATTGCTCCTTCAGTGGTTCAAATGGAGTTTGTTTATTTTTACTCTGGGTTATTTTATGGTCCTGCATTGTTATGAGGAAGATCATTGGTTCTGGTCAGTTTTTTTCCTTCCGAGGGAATTCAAAGTTTCATTTTCTGTTTTGGCTGGCAGCATTGTTTAGTTTAGAAGGGAGTGACAACAGACTGAAAGCAGTGTCTCTCTCTCTCTCCCTGGGTTTTGCTGTCATTGGGTCAAAATCCTGGAACTTCCTTCCTGAAAGCATTGGGGTGTACCTACAACATCTGGATTTAAATAGTTCAAGAAGGTCTCTCTCACAGACACATTAAGGGCATTAGGGAAGGGCAAATATGCTGATCCAGCCAGCAACACCCACAACCTCTGAACAAATAAAAATAAAAAACATTGTCCATCTTCATTGGACTTCCTTTGCTTACCTACCCAATTGTAACCACTTGTCAAACTTAATTTAAGAGTTGGTTACAGGCAAGATAACAAAAGGAGCTTTAAATTGGTGCCAGTAAAATTAGGCCGTAAACAGGTTGAAACTAAATTATCCAACTAAGTTACTGAAGGACTACGATTTTGATCAACAATTTGCAATTGCATTCAAAGATTTAAAAAAATAAAGACTTAAATAAAATAACGATAGAAGTGTCAGAGACAATGGAAATTGAACTCAAAAGTGAAAACTTGGGAGAAGTGAGAAAAAACATTAAGGAAGGCTGGTTAGTTGAGAGCAGGTAGAAAATCTGCTATTGGTGTTCTGAGAAGCTGTTCGGACTTCAAACTGTTCAAGAGAACTGCAGCACTCATCCAAAGGACTCAGTTCCAGTATCACGTGAGCATTAGTCTTTGCTGTGTAAAACATGTGGAAGGGTTTTGTTTACGGGATTGGTTTGGTTGAAACACCTTAGATATATTTGTTAAGGTTTATACATTGTTGTGGTTGTTTTGTTTGTGATTGATAACAGTTATTGTTAATATTCTTACCATACATGTCAACTATATTCTTAAATAAACTTTGTTTGATAAAAGCTCACCAGTGGGTCATTTAAATCATGCCTGAGGTGAACCATATCATGCTTATCCTAGCCAAATTCAAGGTGCAAACCTTATGATCTAGGCGGGCTCCATAAAGCACTTTGGAGTTTCTGACCTGAACCATAACAGATGTGAGAGTGAACAGTCTTTATGGCAGGAAGGGAAGCTCAGTTCTGGGTTGAACTGGACGCTAAGGTTGTGAATACTTTAGTTAGTACAACACCTGAGGCAGTGCCTCGGGAGAGAGGTGAAACTGATGGTGATGGTTTTTGCTTGCGATGGCAGATGATGGCTACAATCTTCTCAAACTTCAGCTCAATGAAATTACAGTTCATCCAACGTAGGATGTCAGATCAGCATTTGATAGCACAGAGATATGGTTCAAGAGAGATAGAGCTGGATGGCTTTGTTGTAAAAGCAGAATCTGCCTGTAAAAGAGGTTGCCACGGATACATCCTTGGGCTACTCCTTAAGTGACAATATGGAAGTAGGAACAGAACCTGTTACTGGAGTTGCTCTGGTTACAACTGAGTAGATAAGAGTGAAATCAAGCAAAGGAAGTCCAACAAAGATGGACAATGTTTTTTTTTTATTTGTGGGTATTGCTGGCTAGACCAGCATATTTGCCCTTTCCTAATGCCTTGAATGTGTCTGTGAGAGGCCTTCTTGAACTATTGCAGTCCAGATGTTGTAGGTACACCCACAATGCTGTTGAAAGGAAGTTCCAGGATTTTGACCCAGTGACAGTGAAAGGATGGCGATAGAGTTCCAAGTCACAATGGCATTGATTTGGAGGGAACTTGAAGCTGGTGGTGTTCCCAAGTATCTGCTTCACTTGTCCTTCTGGGTAGTAGAGATCGTAGGTTTGGAAGGTGCTATATAAGGAGTCTTGGTCAGTTGCTGCCATGCAACTTGTAGATGGTACACATTGCTGCCAATGTGTCAGCAGTGGAGGTATTGAATGTTGAAGGTGGTGCCTATGAAGTGGGCTTCTTAATGTTGGACAATATCCAGCTTTGCATGTTGTTGGAGCTGCACTATTCCAGCCAAGTGGAAAGTATTCCATCACACTCCTGACCTGTGCCTTGTAGAAGGTGCATAAGCTTTGGAGGGTCGGAAGGTGAGTTATTTACCACCAATTCCCAGCCTCAGACCTGCTCTTGTAACCACGGTATTTAGTTCAGTATCTGGTCAATGGTCACCCCCCAGGATGTTGATAGTGGGATTCAGTAATGGTAATGCCATTGAATTTCAAGGGAAGTTGGTTAGATTCTCTCTTGTTGGAGAGAGTCATTGCCTGTCACTTCCGTGGTATGAATGTTACTTGTCATTTATCGGCCTAAGCCTGCATATTGCCCAAGTCGTATATGGACACAGAAAACTTCAGTATCTGAGTGGTCATGAATGGTGCTGAACATTGTGCAGCCATCCACGAACATCCCCACTTCTAGCTTTATGATGGAAGGAAGGTCATTGATGAAGTACCTGAAGGCGGTTGAGCCTATGGAACTACCCTGAGGAAATCTGCAGTGATGTACCGGGACTGAGACGATTGACCTCCAACAACCACAATCCTCTTCATTGTGCTAGGTATGACTCTAGCTGGGGAAAGCTTTCCCCCTGATTTCCGTGCACTTCTGTTTTGCTAGAGCTCCTTGAAGCCCCACTTGGTCAAATGCTGCCTTGATGTCAAGAGCAGTCACTCTCACCTCACCTCTGGAATTCTGCTCTTTTGCCTATGTTTCGATCAAGATTGTACTGAGGAGCTGAGTGACCCTGGTGGGTTCAAGCCAGCATCAGTAAGCAGGTTATTGCTGTGTAAGTGCCGCTTGATAGCACTGTCGACCATCCCTTCCATGATTTTGCTGATGTCGAAAGTAGACTGATTTGCCAGGTTGGATTTGTCCTACTTTTTGGGAACAGGACATACTTGGATAATTTTCCACATTGCAGGGTAGCTGCCAGTGTTGTATCTGTACTGGAACAATTTGGATAGGGGCACGGCTAGTTTTGGAACACAAGTCTTCAATACTATTAACAGAAAGTTTTTCAGGGACCATAGCCTTTGCAGTATCTAGTGCCTTCAGCCATTTCTTGATATCACATGAAGTGAATCGAATTAGCTGAAGACTGGCATCTGCGATGCTTGGAACCTGAAGAGAAGGCCAAGATGGATCACCTACTTGGCACTCCAGCCTTGTATTTTGCACTAATGTGCTGGACTCCCCATCATTGAGGGTGGGGATATTTATGGAGCCTCCACCTCCAGTTAGTTGTTTGATTGTTTGCCACCATTCATGACTGGATGTGACAGGACTCAAGAGCTGAGATTTGATTCATTGGTTATGGGATTGCTTAGCTCTTTCTGTTGCATGCTGCTTCTGCTGTTTGGCATGCAAATGGTCCTGTTTTTGTAGCTTCACCAAGCAGACACCACATATTTAGGTATGCCTGG
Source organism: Mustelus asterias (assembly GCF_964213995.1). Classification (NCBI taxonomy): domain Eukaryota; kingdom Metazoa; phylum Chordata; class Chondrichthyes; order Carcharhiniformes; family Triakidae; genus Mustelus; species Mustelus asterias. Next base: position 54,211,441 of record NC_135818.1, on the reverse strand, counting down.
TGCTGCTCCTGGCATGCCCTGGCATGTTGGAGAAGTATTGAAGGAGGATGGTATCCTGCACGGTTGCAGAAAATGTTGATTGTGACTTTTGTTAGTGCTGCTTTGGAGCTACGATAGAGTCGGAAAGCTGTTTGGAGTAGTTCAAGTAGAATCCAGGGAGAATTGAGCATAGATCTGAAAGGTAACAATAGGCTTATACTTTGGAAAGGACAAAGGGATTGGAAATAGAGACATGGAGACAAAGGTGTTTTTTGAAGGAGGGGAGTGAAGGTGGTTGTGAAAGGAGAAAGCACTGTAGTAGCAGGTGTCATTTACAATATCAGCAAGCATGGCAGGAAGGAAGGGAAGCTGGTTGGTTAGGTGTTTAAGAGGGATGGAATCTAGGGAGCAGGAGATACATCTCCTGGAAGAAAAGAGCTTGAAGGGGCATGGGAATGGGAAAAAAAACTAGGAAAGGGAGAAGATTCAAAGTTAGGGTCAGAGGGGATCGAGGGCTGATTTGATTATGTGGACAAGGAAGAGGGAGCAACAGTGGCAGCCAAGTAGATGAAATCTATCTTTGTAACCAAGATTTCTGTGAGATTTTTGCATCAGTTCTTACACCTGAGGGTGGAATAGATGGGAAAGTGATCAGCAGTAAACCACTGAAGGAATGGGTTTAAACATTAACTGAGAGTTCATGGACTTGTCTAGACAGAGGGACTCTCAAAGATTTCATTGTGGCTATTATTTTTGTTAATTGGAAAGCTGCCATGTATCAAGGGTTTTACATAGCAATGCATGCACTCTGTAGAGAACCTGTCCCAGGCATGCCTTTCAAATAAGGCTCAATTCCGTGATTGTGTGAAAATCTACATCCATTTAAAATGTAAAGAATAGTAAACTCTGGCCACTGATCATTACATAGGAGGAATAAAATGAACAGAACTTATTTCTCAACTCTTCTGTAAAAGTTTTATGTAACAATGCTGAATGTAATTAGTCATCAAATACAAATATAATGTACCACTCCCAGTGCAAAATCCTCTACCTGTTACTTTCTTTTGTTTTCTGAATATTTGAGAACTGATTATGTATGCGTACAGATCCCTTTTAATATCATTCACTTTCCTTTTTAACAATGGTGGTTTCTTTTATAATAAATTAGAATGTATTGCTTTTTATTTATTATTCTTCAGAAGCTTAAAGAGTGTTCAATTTTGCATTTGATTCTACATGAGGTTAACAATATGCGCGATGCATTAAAAAATTATTATGCAAGGCAAGGAACATTAATCTCTTCAATATGCAGTTTATCTGTTTGGAAAATCTTTATTGTTCGATGCATTTACAGTGGCACAGTGGTTAGCACTGCTGCCTCACAACGCCGGGGACCCGGGTTCAATTCCTGGCTTGGGTCAGTGTCTGTGCGGAGTTTGCACATTTTCCTCGTGAATGTGTGGGTTTCCTCCAGGTGCTCACGTTTCCTCCCACAATCCAAAAGATGTGCTGGTTAGGTGGATTGGCCATGCTAAATTTTCCCTCAGTGTACCCGAACAGGCGCCGGAGTGTGGCGACTAGGGGATTTTCCACAGTAACTTCATCGCGGTATTAATGTAAGCCTACTTGTGACACTAATAAATACATTTTACTTTATATTTCTTATTTGTAGGGCATTTGATGACTTACTACTTGAAGTCTTTGTTTTCTGTTTGAATTGATTTTAAAAACATCTGATAAAAATATTCTGAAATTAGTATTCTGTCAACTACAATTATTTGATTATATATCTTCCTTATTTTTATCATTCTAGTATGAAAGGTGAGCAGATAAACGGTAAATACTCAATTAAGAAATTAAATTCCAGCTCCAATCCTCGATTCTCCTACTTGCAATGCCCTCCCTGGCTCTGATTTAATATTTGCTGCCTCTTAGGCAGGAAATAATGTAAAGCTGGTACCGAGGATCTCTGGTTTTCCTATGATTCAAATCATATAATGCTCTGAATTTCATTTTTTAACAATACAAAAATTAAAGCATTTCACTTTGTGCGAATGAATGTATATGGTTGATCTGGCCAGACCCCATCATGCAGTGTTGGAATGCACTATTGGCCCCAGCTGTTCTCTGCCAAAATGTGTTCATCTTGCATTTCCGTGTTTGAACCCATCCTTGGCAAGGTTGGCTGAAGACATGATGCCAGGCTCCACATACATGGGGACAGCATTCAGCTCCACCTCACCATCACTTCTGTCAGCCCATTGCTAGCTTTGTGTTGTCAGATTAAATGCCCAACATCCGACATGATGAACCAAAATTTTCTCAAGTTAAACACTGGGAAAGCTAAAACCATTGTCTTTTAGTCACGCCACAAACTCCATTCCCCCAGCTCCAATTCCATTGTTCTCTTTAATCACTGTTTTATGTTATACCATACAGTTTACAATCTTGGCATCACCCTTGACCCTGAGCTGAGTTTTCAACCCATGTCTTCCCCAACACAAAGACCACTGAGTGCTACCACTCTTGTGCTTGGAGACCTACATTCTCTACGTTCACCAATGCTCTGATAATAAAATTTCTGTTCTTGGTTAAAATTGCCCATGCCATCAGCAACTACCACCCTTCCCTCCCTCCCCCAACCCCCCACATCACACTCACACACACACACTCATGTCATATTACCAAAAACTTGCCTTTCTATAGTGCCTTTAACATAAATCAGAATTTTATGCCCCCTAACCCATCGAGAGGAATGTCAAGTGAGGGGTAGCTGTAAAATTAGCTATCATAGCAGTGGGAGTAGGTAGCGATGTTGTATCTATTGCCTACCTGCTCCATCTGCAGATGTACCAATGACGGAGGCTTAGGGCAGCCCGCTTGCACTTGGGCCAATTGAAGCTCTTAAATGGCCAATTAACAACCTCTTCCCACTGCTGCTGAGATTGGACTTGCGGCAGGGAAGGTTGACAGAAAGTGTCCAGCCCTCCAGAATGTGCAAGTCCGGCCAAGAGTGAATTAGAATAATCAAGTCTAGCAGTAAAAAAAAATCCTGGATGAGGATTGTAACAGTATGATGAGGTAAGGTCAAAGTTGAGTGATGTTACAGAAGTGGAAATAAAAGTTCTTCATGATGGTGTGGACGTGGAGTAGGAAGCTCATCTCAGGGTCACATATAACACCAAGATTGCAATCAGTCTGGTTAAGCCTCAAAGAATTGCCAGGGAGATGGTGTCAGTGCTGAGGAAACAGTTTGTGACAGACACCATTTTTTTATTCGTTTTTCTTTGCTATTTCTTTGAAGTAGTTAATTCTATCGTTATTGGCTCATTTAAAGTGTAATTTTAAATTTTATTTTTATGGTTAAAGATGACTATTATTTAATATGTATAAATGAACATAGGTTTTGTTATTTGTTTTAAATCTGTGAAACTACTATTTAAATCTGCACTATGTTATTAAATAGCTTGAAGTGTGGCATGGTTATAAGTGTTTGAATTGTAATTTAAGAATATGGAAACTGAAAATGCAATTGGAAAAAAGAGAGGTCAGAACTTCTTGGACCATGATTTTGATACCTTATTGCATGAGGTTGAATAAAGGAGAGTTCACATTTGGGCCGTGGAAAATCTAAACTACCATGTGTTTATCATTAGAATTCTTCTGCCTTGTTTACTTCATTTATAATTATCTCATATTTAACTGTTGTATTTTAATGTTTCAATAAAGTATTTGTTTAATTTCAAATTTAAATGTCTTTGAATAGAATAGAATAGAATCTCTACAGTACAGAAGGAGGCCATTTGGCCCATCAAATCTCTACCAACCACATCCCACCCAGGCCCTATTCCCCTAACCCCACACATTTACCCTGCTAATCCCCCTGACATTAGGGTCAAATTTAGCATGGCCAATCAACCTAACCCGCACACCTTTGGACTGTGGGAGGAAACCAGAACACCTGGAGGAAACCCACGCAGACACGGGGAGAATGTGCAAACTCCACACAGACAGTGACCCGAGGCTAGAATTGAACCTGGGTCCCTGGCGCTGTGAGGCAGCAGTGCTAACCACTGTGCCACCATCTTATTTTAATGTTTCAATAAAGCTTTAGTAGAATTGTGTAAAGTTTAATGGAAACTGTCTATTAACAAAAATAATGTTATAAATACAAAACTTTGATACCATGCTAACATTTGATTAAACATTTTACTTTAGCAACTGCACTATGACATTTCGTTGAGTTGCCTTACCTTTTCAAATTTCTTTTCAAAAATAAAATATATTTTTTTTCTTTAACACAACGATCAATTTTTAAAAAACTTTAACACAACACTTCTGTTGTCTCTGTAAATAAGGAGGTAAAGGAGGGAGAGAGGGATGGATGTGAGGATGGGGTAAGGAGGGGAAGAGATGGGGAGGGGAGAGTTTGGACATATTCATTGTGCATTTTACATGTACACTTCTCTCATGATCTACACACCTACGTTGTAGCCTCAAAAGAACTTCAGTGATTTTAAAAAGTCAAGTTAAAAGTGTGATGTACCAGCAGTGGTGGGCCATGACTCCAGATTTTCAATCTATACTGGATTCTGCAATACCTATCAGAGAGATAGTTCACATCAGCTTACAGGAGACTTGCATATGTCTTAAGGAATGCACTTTCCTGAAGTATTTGAAATAGCCAAGTTGCATACTTCCACTCTAAATGTCTAACTCATTTCACCCTATATCTTAAGAGGCTTTTAAGGATTAACATTGCAGCAAGGAGACTCTTAAAATTTGGATAAACAACACCGCTTAAAATACATAGCAAAGTCCAAATGGACTTTAGCTGAAACTTATTACAGACACTGCAAATCCACTTTGTTATATATGAATGCACTGGAATTAAAGTTGTAAAAAAAATTAAATCTTTCACTTTCTGTGCATTACATACATTTTAGACATTTTTAAATACATTTACAAAAACATCAACCCACTCAAATAATGTCTGCTGCCTCTACACGGTGCAGCTAGAGCAGAAAAAAGTGATAAGCAAATAAATAAGCGCAACTACTCACCTAACATCGGGGTAACTATTCACCTATCATTGGGGCAAATAAAGTCAGGGAAAGATTTCATTTCTGACAGCTTTAAAAAACAGAACCAGAAGTTTAAACTTGGCACACTTTCAGTGTGCATGTCTGTTTGTTGGGACATCCGTATTGTCCTGACATGCATCCCATACCTCGGGATTCAGGCCAGAAGTTATGGACCATTAATACAGCAGAGTTCAATAAGCCAATAAGAATTAATACAAATACATAACATTTCTTCCCACCTTAAATCGAATGTCTCTAACAAGACAGGCAGCACGGTGGCACAGTGGTTAGCACTGCTGCCTCACAATGCCAGGGACTCGGGTTCGATTCCCTGCTTGGGTCACTGTGTAGAGTTTGCACATTCTCCCCGTGTCTGCGTGGGTTTCCTCCAGGTGCTCCGGTTTCCTCCCTCAGTCCAAAGATGTGAGGGTTAGGTGAATTGGTCATGCTAAATTACCTCTTAGTGTCGGGGGACTAGCTAGGGTAAATGCATGGGGTTATGGGGATGGGGCCTGGGTGGGATTGTGGTTGGTGCAGACTCGATGGGCCGAATAGCCTCCTTCTGCACTGTAGATTTCTATGATTCCAAGTTCAACATGAACAATAATCAGTAATTGGTCACTATTAATAAGTCCGACAGTATGGAAGTCATCACTCTCGAAACAATTGATGACAAATCTCTGGTGTCTTCTTCTTTACAGTGGTGATAACCTCTCGCGTTTTTGACTTGCCACTAACATCATTGATGGTGGGTTTAACTGGCGTTGAGGTAGGAACTAGAGGTTGTTTCTGTGTGTGATCACTAGATGAGGTGTTGCTTTCCTCAGCAGTGTCTGTGGTGTCGGGGTTGTAGGACGGTTCAGGTCAGGATTTTTGTATGGTTGAATCTAGGCTCTCAGCAGGTTCCAATTCCGGCGGATCTATTCTTCCAGCCAACAACTGGTCTGCATGCCTCCTTCAGATATCGCCATTTCTGCTCTGGACAGCATAAGAGACAGGTCCAGTCTGTGCAAGGATTGTGGCAAGAACCCATTTCTTTCCTTTGAAGTAATTCCTAGCCAAAACGCCTTGTCCTTGGTGGAAAACCATATGCTTTGTTTTGCTTTCCCGCCGTTCCATTTGTCCTTGTTGTTGCTGTTGAACGATCTATTGAATTTTTGGAGGTTTCAACAGATCAAATGCCAATCATGGTTTTCTCTTCATCATTAGTAATGCAGGAGAGGTCTTGGTCATGGAAAGTGCGGTATTCCTATGCATCAGTAGAAATTTGTTAAGATGCTTGATCAGTGAACCTTGTTCCCTGGTGGCTCTCAAGGTATGTTTCATAATTTGGACAAAATGTTCTGCTAGTCCATTAGTAGCTGGAAGATATGGTGTGGACCTAATTTGTTGAATACCATTATCTTGTAAGAAATTTTAGAATTCTTATGAGACAAATTGAGGTTTGTTATCATTTATCTCTCCTAGCTTCTTGATAGTCTTCTCCAATGAAGCAGATTTCATCACAATGGCCTCTGGCTCTATGAGCATCGACCATTACTATAAACATATGTCCTTTAAAAGGTCCTGCAAAATCCACATGCACTCATTCCCAGCCTCTTCAGGTCATTCCCATGGATACAGCAGTGCTAAGGATGGAAAGTTTCTTCCCTTCGCACAGAAAGAATGTGTTGTAGCTTCCTCTTCAATTTCTGCACAGAATCCCAGACACCAGAAATAACATCTCACTATTCCCTTCATGTGTGCAATTCCATAACGACTCTCATGTAGCTTCTGCAATACTCGCGTTCTCAATGCTGGCGGTATGATCACCCTAAGCCCCAAAGAAGACATCCTGACTGTACTGACAGCTGCAATATTCTGGAGTAGTACAGCTTCAAATTAGGACATTAGTTCTGAAGTCTTTCCTCCTAAAACCAAGTCCATTACTTCCAAGAACAAGGGATCGCTCCAAGTGTGTTTTCTCACTTGCCTAGGAGTGACAGGTATGTTGTCTACTTGTTCAAAGTAGAAGATATTCCCACTAAAGTAGTCTGACAAAATACCTGGCAGTGGCAATCTTGAAAGTCCATTCGTGTTACATGAAGATTTGACAGTCAATACTTAATGGTGTAAGCGTTAAAAATTTGGAAGTTAATGAGGTTAACAGTGAACTTGAGATTAATACAAAATAACAAACAAGTAACAGGATTAGCAGGCATCTAGAAGAATACGGAGATGTGATTTGCTCAGTAACAAGATTAGCAGGCATCTGGAGAAGGTTGGTGCAAATTGCCATATCAGAAACCCGTTTTACCAGAGATCAGTGGAGCTATGCGAAATAGATAACTTCTAAAGGCAAGGAATTTGGAAGTTAGACAGTTGAATCCACAGGGTCACCCCATGATTTTGTTGTGGGAAATTCACCACTTCGGAGTCAGACTTGGAGGTTCAACAGTTTTATTCGGACAAAGCTTTGGGAGAAGCGCTGGCACTCCGCAGTAAAGGCAGTCACCTTCTCAACTACACAATGGTAGTTGAGCATCTTTTATACTTTTTAGATAATAGACAGTACGGACATTAGTCATTAGCACATTGTTACAAGTTGAGTAGACAGATACGGACATCGACAGTTAACACATTGGTACAAGCAGACAGGTACGGACATTGACAGTTAACACATCATTGTACATAGAGTGGATACATTTATGCAGTTATGTCCTCTATCAATGACTGGTTTCGATATATACATTTATGTATTTATGTCCCCATCAGTGGCTGATCTTGTTATTAAACTCATTGTTCTGGGTCTGCTCTTATCTCAAGTTTAAGGTGCCTCAAGGTCTGACCAGTTTCCTGCAGCAGTTTAGACACTGCAGGTTTTAACTCTTTGTGTAATTGTCTGTGCCCAAAGTCACTGCCTCTTAATGTCCCTTCCCAGAGTCCATTTTGTGTGCCAGGTAACCATTTTGTGTCCATCATTTTGATTTCACCATAACAATTTACTCGACCCTTTTGTACAGCATTAACATTTCTCTTTTTGTTCTGTTTAAATGCTATCTTGGTCCTTGTTTCTTATTTTTACTTCAAGCTTGCTTTTTCTTCCAGCAAGTACGCTCTATGCCTCTTTTTCTTCTACAGCTTCAACATACCATGTCTTTACACCAACATTCAGCTGCAGAATGCCCTGGCTTTGCACACCGGTGACATGTACAAATTTCAAGGTTCTCAGGTGTTGATTCAGCTGCTATTCTGTGTATTTGAGTACACAAACTCAATTTTTGAGCTCCTTTTGCAGGCAGTTCTGTAGAAACAATAATTTCCATGGCCTTTTCCAGACAAAAGTTACAGTCCATTTGCAAACGTTTCTGCATCACTTCGCTGCACAGACCACAGACGAATCTGTCCCAAATAGGTCTTTTAGCACATCTCTGAACTCACAATGCTCTGCAAGTCTTTTAAGCATGCATTGCACAACTGACTCCCCATCTTGGTTTCTTTTGTGGAATCTAAAACGCTCTGCAATCATCAAAAGTTTTGGTGAAAAATGTGCTGATAAAATACCTACAATCTCATAGAATCATAGAATCCTACAGTGCAGAAGGAGGCCATTCGGCCGGTTGAGTCTGTACCAACCACAATCTCACCCAGGCCTTATCCCCATAACCCCATGCATTTACCCTAGCTAGTCCCCCTGAACTAAGGGGCAATTTAGCACGGCCAATCCACCTAACCCTCACATCTTTGGACTGTGGGAGGAAACCGGAGCACCCGGAGGAAACCCACGCAGACACGGGGAGAACGTCCAAACGCCACACAGACAGTGACCCGAGCCAGGAATCGAACCCAGGTCCCTGGCACTGTGAGGCAGCAGTGCTAACCACTGTGCCACCCCATGGCATCTGTTTCATAAGTTTTAGTGCCTGGCTTCTCAGGTCGCACTAAACTATGGAGGAGATTAAATGTATTTCCACCCCCCCTCCCCATCTCAGAAAAGTGGACATCTTAATATCTTCAGCTATTTTGTTTGCCTGTGCAAAATAGTCAAAATGTTCAGTGTAGGAACTCCATCACAGGGCCCCACGACACCAAAAATTCATGCCATTTTTCTACTAGTGAAGTTTTCCCATGTGCACATTCCACAACACGTTTCCAGCAGCTAACTGAGCTTTCTTTCACAGAAGTCAACAACCCGAGCATCAGCTTCTTATTTAACACACCTAGCTCTATACCTGCTGCAAAGTATCATTACTCAAGTCAGCCGAGCCCTTCAGATCTGCTTCTTGTCCATCGTTTCTGTTCCCAATATTTTCCTGGGTAAACTTGTCTTCCAGGGTGGCTAGCAAACAACATCCATCATCCTCATCGCCAGTTTTTATGTTATATATTGGAGAATGACACTAGGAAACATAGAGGGTTTAAGATAATGGAGTTATACTTACAGGGGTGTGTTCTTACATGGCTGCTTCTTCTATGCCTGCTTCCCACGCCAGGGACTTATGATGTCACTTCTGGTGAATACATGAATACAGCAAATCTCAGTAAGCTAATGAGTATAAATACATAACAATTTTTTTTACTTCATGTGGGATTCTGATACTCATTCTACCCACAATAAACTCTGTTCACATCACTTCTGTTTCACCGGTCCCTATCAACTCCCCATTGGATTTATTATTAAATTTTTCAAAACCCTTACCCTATTCTGCCACCTCCAGCCATGTGTTCCAGGACGTTCTGCTGATCTGACCATGGTCTATTGTACATCCCTGTCCTCTTTCTCTCTGTTTCATATAGTTAGCAAAACTTCCAGCCAAAACACCCTTGCAGTTCAAATACTCCTTATAAATCCCTCAGGCTTGCTACTTCTTTCCCACTTTCAAAAGTTACTTACTAGCCTTCATCTCGTATTATCATCACCACCTTTTCTTTCACTTCTTGTTCATAGTATCCCATCCACTTATACAATGCCTTAGGACATTCTGTAACTTTGAAGATGCTACACAAGTGGAGCTTATTTGCACATCTTTGTGAATAGGAATGGACAAAGATTCCTCTTGTAAAATGTTTAGGTATTGCTTCAGATGTTCTCTTTGGGTTTAGCATTACTGGTGATACCTGCAAGCAGATCTCACATCCCCCACAAACCATAGTGTGTCTTTACCTCTTCAATGTGCAGTTATAAAAGTCCAAGATGGAAGTCATATCCAGCTAACTGAAGAGAAGAGACCCCAAAGGAAATAAAGGAAAGATCTGATGCACAGTGTGTGGGAAAATATTGCAAAATTTGGACTTTATTTTTGTGGTATTAGGAAAAATCACATCCTATATTAAACCGTAAGAAGTCTCACAACACCAGGTTAAAGTCCAACAGGTTTATTTGGTAGCACGTGCTTGCGGAATGCTGCTCTTTCATCAGGTGAGTGACTCACTTGATGAAGGAGCAGCGCTCTGAAAGCTTGTGCTACCAAATAAACCTGTTGGACTTTAGCCTGGTGTTGTGAGGCTTCTTACTGTGCCCACCCCAGTCCCCCACCGGCATCTCCACATTATATATTAAACTGGATATGATTCATAGATTGTTATTATTGACAATGATGCCAAAACATCACCATCATTTAGATCAATGATAGATTGAAAGATCATGCAGAGAGCCCCAACATCATATTGAGTATCGTGGGGTTCCTCGTCTTTGGTAAATGGATTGAAAGCACATGATATTAAAACACGGCTCAGGCTATAATGAGAGTTTATTTCACATAACGATAAACAAACAGTAATCTATGCAATCATTCACAAACTTTGCTAACATTACTACTCTATCAAAACATCAAAGATTTTTCTCCTGAGCTATCATTCAACAAAACGAGATTGCTGAAAATGATTGCTCGCCACCTGTTTGCCAGATCTCTGCCATGGAACCCAGTGCCTCTGATAGTGATCTAAGCACCTCCACCTAAAGACATACTTGCATTAGAAGTTTCTTGTTGTAGCGTTTTCATCAAAGATCACAACTATTCAATGCCCCTGTTCAATCCCTCATATCTAAGATACGCTGCTGCTAATCAGAATAACAAGCTGGTTTGAATCTTTGAGCCATGCCAGGATATTTGCCTGTTTCAATATCTTTTGATGACATTTAAAAACAAAAATCATTACCAGCTAGTCACTTTTAGCTATATAGATAGTCTAATATTTCACAGTATTCAAACACAATGGAACAAGACTAGATTGGTCAGAGGTTCCAAAGCTTTTTCATGAAAAGCTTGGCTATTTAAACAGTTAACATATTATCACTATATTATTCAACAGAGTCACTTACAGAATTGCTAATCACATGAGCAGATTTTACAAATAGATAATCATACAAATTAAAGGCAGGAGTCGGACATTTGGCCCCTCCAGCCTGCTCCACCATTCAATAAGAGTGTGGTCTCACTCCCACACTCTCATCCACCCCTAATAACCTTTGACTCCGTGTTAGTCAAGAATCTACCGTTACATTAAAAATATTCTGCCTCCACCACTCTCTGGGGAAGAGAGATGTTTTAAGTTTATTTATTCGTGTCACAAGTAGGCTTACATTAACATTGCAATGAAGTTACTGTGAAAATCCCCAGTCCCCATACTCTGGCGCCTGTTCGGTGCCACAGTATGGCAACTAGGGGATTTTCACATGCACGAGGGAGAATTTAGCATGACCAATGCACCTAACCAGCACACCTTTCAGATTGTGGGGGGAAACCAGAGCACCAGGGGGAAACCCATGCAGACACAGGGAGAATGTGCAGACTCCACGCAGTGACCCAAGCCGGGAATCGAACCCAGGTCCCTGGCGCTGTGAGGCAGCAGTACTAACCGCTGTGCTACCGTGATGTGAACATGTGATGAACAGTGAGGTTATCACAGCTCATTGTTATTCAGGACTAAATGGGCAAGCAGCTTCTAGCCTCCCCACGTGCTCAGTTAAATGTGGAAATGCTGTCGGATTTGCCCTGCACCTTCACAAGCTCATCGATAAAACTGGCATTCGGGCTTATGAAAGGCACAAGGTTGTGGTACTTACCCACAAGATACCTACTACACAAGAGTTAGGGTTTGTCTGTTCCGGCATAAGTACATTTTTTAATAGCATGGTAAGTCTTAATAGCTAAAAAGGTAACCTTTCTGACTCTGAAAATATACTTTACAAATGTAGAGTCGAATTCATTCAGGTTTAAATTATTGTTGGAATTTTTGTTTTCAATAAAAATTACATTTTATTTCTGTCTCTTTTCCCTCTCTTCATCCCATCTTTCTCTTCCTCTATTTTTCTTTCCTGGTTTTACATTGAATCAGACATTCTAACTTATACTTCCTAGTTCAGACTTTGCGTGCCTCAGAAAGGATTCTTTAGTCTGATTGGTTGAAGAAACACTGTGCTTTCTCTATTCACACAAGTCCCAGGTCCCCTGTAGGGAACGCCGCACTGCATCAAACTCTTCATCACCATAAATTCTCTCAAACGCCTGTTAAAATCTGCAGGCAGCTGCAAGCATAATGAACAGATGTTCACTAGCCACGGACTGCAAAATCCTGGCAGTTTTTTCAAAAGGCCATTTTCTGAATGAACCTAGGCTTCTAACCCAATGTGCTGTTACTAATTATAAAATAATTAAATCAACAATCTCTCACATACAATAACACTTAATTTTTGTTACACTTCCCGAAGTTTCCTTAAAGAATACTTTAGTATTACTGCCTGCAGATGTTGCTTTTTTATAGATAGAATTTATTTTGTGAAAATTCTTCTGCTGGGGCTTTTTTGTAACATTTACATTTGTTTTTTGTAGTTATTTTTGAACATAGTTGAGCTCTTTAAACATAAGTATAAGTAGCGACCAAAATGTATGAAGTTGCTAAATGATTTGAGATGTAAATACGAGAATGACATTTCAGCGTCATGTCAATGAGTGTACAAGGGACAAAACAGTGGGAGGGTGACTGAGTGATTGGAGGGATAGGTGAGTCATTTACTGCTGACTCAAATACCAAATAAGGCATGCACTAAACATGAGGGATGGGTGTAAGGTAGTTTTAATTCTGCCGTTTATCTTTGGGATATGCTCTAAATTGCACTATTTACATTCCAATGCAAAGTGTTATGCTTTTTTAGGAAAGAAGTAATTTCTGTTACCAAAGCAGCTCAAAACAGTCCGGAATAAAGCAGAATATCACCTGCACAGTAAGTTCAGATTGTGTAACAAAAATTGCAGCCTGGGTTAAAAAAAACCCTGAAAAAGGTAGACTCAAAAAGCCAGAATGGATTTAACAACATCAAAAATATGTATTTATATGGCTCCTTTAACATAATAAAATGTTGCAAGGCACCTCACAGGACAGTTGCAAAGCAAAGTTTGACACTGAGCCACATATGGCAATGTTAGGACGGGTCACTAAAAACTTTGTCAAAGAGGTAGGCTTTAAGGAGTGTCTTAAAGGAAAAAAGAGAGACAAAGAGGTATCAGGAGGGAATTCTAGAGGTTAGGACCTTAGCAACTCAAAGCAAGGCCATTAACGTTGCAGCAATTAAAATCAGGATGCTCAAAAAGCCAATTTTAGATGAACACAGATATCTCAGAGGGTTGTGGAGCTGGACGAGATTACACATTTAGGGAGGATCAAAACCAGAGGAATGGAAAACAAGGATAATAATTTTAAAATTGAGGTATTGCTTAACTGGGAGCCAGTGTAGGCCAGTAGGCATATAGAAGATGGTTAATGGGACTTTGTGCAAAGAAGGACACAGGCAGCTGGGTTTTGACTGATACCAAGCTCATGGAGGGTAAAATGTGGAATGCCAGCCAAGAGTGCATTGGAATAGTCAAGGTTAGAAATAACCAAAGAATGCATGAGGGTAGGGTTTCAGCAGCAGGCAAACTGAGGTAAGGACAGAGTTGGGCCTTGTTATGGATGTGGAAATAGCCAGTATTAGTGATGGTTCAGGTATGTGATAAGAAGCTCACCACAGTGTTAAATATGACTGATGTTATGAACGGTCTGGTACAGCCTCACACATTTTCCACAGAGAGGGACAAAGTAGGAAACAGAGTCTGTAGCAGGATAAAGGTAATGGCTTCAGTCTGCCCAATATTTAATTGGAAGAATTTTCTGCTCATCCAGTACTGGATATTGGAGAAGCAGTCTGATAATTCAGCGACAGTAGGTGGAACTGGGTGTCATCAACCTATATGTGAAAACTAGCACTTTGTTTTCAAATGATGTCACTGCTGGGTGGCATATAGATGAGAAATAGTGGAGGACCAAGGATACATCCTGAGAAGCAGGTGCGAGAGCGGGAACAGAAGCCATTGCCAATTGATAAGAATGAAAACAAACAAATACAGTTCCACCCAGCAGGCTGACAGTGGAGAGACACTGGAGGAGGATGGTCTGGCCAACTACGCCCAAGGCTGCAGACAGGTTACGAAAGACGAGAAGGAATGGTTTCCCTTGGTCAGTCATGTAGGATGTCATTGTGACTTTGATAAGAGCTCCTTCATTTCAATGGCAGGGGCGAAAACCTGATTGGAAGGATTCCATTATAGCCAACTAAGTCAATCCACTGAAGTGTTTTACCAGAGTATATTCATGTTAATATCCAGACACAAGTTGCATTGATTAAGCTGTGTGAAGCCAAACTCTGTACATTCAATTACTGTGAAATAAAGCAACTTGACGATTTGAATCAACCTACACCCCACTTGGGTGTTTACATTCTTTGCCCTTGATTATGTTAATGGAACATAAATGCAAGAAACGCAGATATCCAGCTCAGGTTGCAATTATTCATTAGGGGCAATGTGAATCAACTCCTTTTAAAAGTAAGATGCTCAAACTGCTTCGTCAAGAGGCTGAACCCATGAGCCCCAGATGGGATCATTGGCAGTTCTGAATTTCAAACAAGCATTCATTTACATACCACCAAATTCAAAGCCCTCACAGGTACATTTCAGACTCGACCTATCATGATATTATGAGTATCTTTAGAAGAATACAGTTAGTGTTTCTCTTCAACTCCAAGAAAGTAATATTTCAAACCCTCTTAGGAAACAAATACTAGTTTTTCTGTGTGTTTAATTATATAACTTATATTTTACTCATATTGAATCTCAGCTACTCCTCTCAAACACATTCTCTTGCCCGCACGCCAATGCCTCCCCCCACCCTTCTCTGCCATCAGTTCTGAGGAGATGATATATGAATAAATATGAAATATGAGTAACATATTTAGAGTTTTGGGGAGGCATAATAGTCCATCATGTCTATAATCTTTAGCTATGAAGGACCTATGCCTAGAATTCCCGCCTTAAAACTCCTTAACCACCTTTTCAAGGCTCTCGTTGATAAAGTCACTCTGTCCTAAATTCTAGCCTTTAGCTCAGCAGTTTTTTTCTGTGGATGCCTGAGAAGAACAAACTGCCACCCAAGGACACCAAGAAAGCTGTGTGGAAAGTCACAGCAAAGAGCAGCAAGAAGTAGAGAAGACTGAGGCAGGACAGCAACTCAATCTACATCTACAAAGTAACGAAGTAGGTTCACCCTGTCTCTGACATCTTCTCCAAGGTCACCAGCATTGAGAAGTCCTTTGTGAATAATTTTGAGTGCAATCGGGGTGAAGCTTCCCACCTGCTCAATTACACTTTATGTTGGCAAGCTTCTATCTATGAGAGATGATGGACATGCAGCAAGCAATCCATTTAGGTGTGGTGTCTTCTTTTGATGCATCTTTGCTGATGGCTGAGAAGGCCAATCCTTGAGAAGCAGGTTCTGCCACAAGCACCACACATGAAGCTGCCAACCGGTGTTGCAGGCTGTTATTTTTGGCATCCATTGTCAAGCTGCTGTAGCCACCTGTTGTATGGTAATGCATGCCAGCCCAGGAGGAGATGTCACTATTTCTCTTTTTTCAGATGTGACTCCCAGGTACAGTAGTTGATGCTTAGGGTCTTCCTGTTATGCTTGCAAGCCATCCTTGAAGCAGAGCCATTACACCAAGCGGCCAACAATCAGCTCCAGGGAGATCCACACCACTCTATGCCTGCTGCTGCTCAGAACTTGGCTAGGCATGCTGTTTCATAAGGGGTAAACTAGTTCCAAGTAAAATTCTACCACATTCTGAAAAATATCCCACTTTGTTCAGATTCACTCACACCACTGCAAGTACACTGAAGATCCCAGGTGAATATTTTTCCAATTTATCATCTTTTTCTTCCCAGTCTTGCCAGTGAAAGGTAATTTCAGATTTGGCTAACAGAAGTTCAATATGTAAAACATTAAAGATTGATCAACCATCAACTGACTTTGACTTGTTTGAAAATTACAATTTTTGATTCTTTTCATTGCTTATTCACCAAGTGGGAATGGGATGCCCACCAGCATCATAAAGAAAGGCTGGTTGGAGATGGCAAAGGAAGTGGGTAGCAGAAACATCACACCAACGACCTAGATCCAATGTTATGAAAGATTTAATTACCTCACTGTATCTGGAAAGGCAAGTTCAACTCCTCCTTTCCCCATCCCATGTATGGAACCTGCTCATAGTTCCTCTCCTTCCAGCATTCAGGCTACTCACCAGCACTTCAAATAACCATCCTATGCTCATTTCTAACACAGACCCTACTTGTTGCCTTTACTTCTTCAATCGCATCACGATTTGTCATTAATTACTGAACCTGCACCTCTTCTCACACTCACTTCACATTGAAGGTATTCTGATTCACCTAGCATCTTGCTTTTTCCTCCCTCAACCTAAGCACTACATGCAGAGGACCTGGACATATATTTGCCTTCTCAATAGCCCCACATAACTGAAGAGCAAACACAACATGACAGAACCATGACCAAGGAAGGTCAAGCTGACATTTTGACTAGCCCAGGAGGAGGAGGAGGTAACGCTGGAAATCAGTGAGGCATCTAATGCAATGAGCACTGGAGATGACAAAGTTGGTGGGGTCTGCTGAGCAGGAAGACTGGTTATCATTTATACGGTTTCATGTACCACTAGCAATTCCACTTTCAGCTGACATCAAAGCCTCAAATAGCATGACCAAGTCTTTCAAATACAAATATCCAGTCAGTCATTATCATCCTAACTCATCTCGTTACTTTTCCTTTGCTTCAATTCAACAACAAGAACAGCCTCAAAGAATTGCTGCAAAAGACACCTCAAAGGATTGAGGAACCACAATCAAGTGCTACATCCTTCTCAAGTTCCAGTAGATTGTCACCGTTTGATAGGATATAGCAAATTTGTGAACTACACTGGGTGAAACGCATACTGGTGGCAAAGTTGACCAGGAGGGGCTCATCACCAAGAGCCATCCTCTTCTAGCTCTGGTTGAGAGTTGCAGACCTTCAAGACACTCACTGAGTACATGCAGTAATTATTAAATGTATTTCAGTTGTACTGAAGTACTTCAGAATGCAACTTTTTCTATGTAGACAATCTTTAAAATAACTTTGCAACATTTGTAAGACCATTGTAAAATGTCTGAAATGTTACCTTCACTGTATTGAAGCATATCAGAATGTTACTTGATATATGTAAAGAACATGAATATATTGCTTTTTGTATGCTTGCCATTTAGGAATGATTGTTAATGTTCTCACAGATTTATGAATGAAGTATATTTTTGGAAAAAAAGTGGTCAAGACATTTCAGTGGTTATGTGTGAATTATAGGCAGGCCTGCTAATAATCTTGTTTTAAAGTTCTAGAAAGTTCTCGCACATTGCATTTCCAGTTAATTTTACTCTGGACTGCATGGCCATCTCCAGGGATACTGCAACCAGGCAGGACTTCATAGCAAGAGTTATGCCATCAGACTTTGCAGCTTTAATAGATCAGATGGTTGCCATCAGCTTCTGTCTTCAATATCTACTCCAGCTGGCAGAGACTGGTGAAACCAAACTAAAACTACATGAAAAGGGGGCTGTTAAAAGTTTTACTCATCTCCTGTTCACTCTCAGGTCAGTGGGAGTGACAGTGGAGCTTCAGGAAAAGCAAGTGCTCTAAATCTCAGGACCTCCGATGCTTGCCTTTATTTCCAAGATTATCTGCAAACTGACTCCAATTATTTTGTGCAAGAAATCTAAAAGTAGATTTCAGAAATATTTGAGGTGTATTTCAATAATACATACTTTTATTTTGCTCAATCATCTTTATAATCTATTATCTTCATATTAAAATAAATTTGAAGGGAGAGCTTAGAGGAATTTTGATATGGTCTATAATTGATGAAACTTGAAGCAGCTGACATGTTATAGTACATAATTTGCATCTTCTGAAATCCCAAGTTGAAGCAGACATTTATTCTAAAAGTCTTATTTAAAACCAACTGCTGAACTTTTTCCAACTTCTATTTGCAAAATAGATTAAAATCCCTCACCTCTGCATGTGCAAAGGGTGAAGTATTAAATCCCTAACAGCTCTGAAATCTTTATTGCAATGGCTCCCATGCCTACAGTACAGGCAGCATACATCAGTGCAATTATCATACACAATATATGGCTCAGTGATATACTTATACTCCAATAGAAGAATGGTACACAATGTGCTCATACTATTGACGGAATAAGGACATTTGAGCAGTTTTCAAGATGCTGAAGGAAAATAATAGATGTTCATCTCTACTCTATTCCTTCTTGAAAACACTTCAATACACAAAGGGTAGAAGTTTAGAATTCTCTACTGATGCTAGCTTAATTGATAATTTTAAATCTTAAATTGTCGATTTTTTGTTAAATATATTAGGGGATATAGGGCAAAGACAGGTACATGGAGTTAGATTGCAGAGCATCCACAATCGCACTGAATGGTGAAACAGGCTCAAAAAGGCTAAATGGTCCACTCCAATTTATTACTTGTGGCTAATTAAGCTTTGCAAATAAAAATTTTAAATGACCATACTTGCTTTCTTTTCCAAAATAATGCAAAGCATTTTGTTCATATGGGCAAGGAAGAAGGAAAGCAGCTTTAAAAATAAGCTTGCATTCGTATATGTAATTCTTCATACGATATAAGTAGCAACACAGTAATTATACAAAAATGCATGTGTATATTTTTATTTAACAGACATCCAATTTCTCAGTAAAAACAGCAATTACAAATATCTAAAGTACATGTTAATGTTTCAGGCTTTATATTATTGCTTAAAAAGAATAAAATGTGCTTTGTTAATGAATAATACAAAATAGATTAGTTTTAACTTGTTTAACATAACTGCAGAAGTTATTTTCCTGGGACTTACAAGTCGATATTACTGCTATTAATATACTGCATTTTCTAATGCTTTTAAAAACTAAAGACAGCAATTCTACAGAATACTGCTCAAAAAGAATTCTGACCTTTTTAATAGTTCTTAAGACGTTTACAAACTGAACTAGACATCTGCCATCCAAATCAGCATTCATAATTATAATCAGTTGCATGGTGCAACCCAAAATTTCACAAATTGTATGATATTCACTTAAATAAATAAATAACGCTTGCAATAACTTAGATCAACTGTCCCAATTAGAATTCGGCTTGTGCTAACTATCCAACCATTAGAAATTATGGCTTTTTATAAACGTAAAAAGTGACTTAATTTGAAATAAAATATGCATCTCAAAAGCGTAAATTATAAACGCTGCAATCCTTTTTAAAATTAGGAATGAACCTTTAAACTTTCACAATTTTCAATCTTTAGCCAGCGTTGTCTTCTGTGCCCAGATTCACAGTACTGTTGCGATTACACAGAACAAAGTGGAACATTTTCATGTCAAGTCCACAGAGAATCTAGCAAGGAAACAATTCAATACCATTATAGCATGCATAAACGTTTTATCCAATGAATTTAAAGATTATAACTAAGAACTTTGTGCTTGTAAGACAATAATTCAAGTACATTGTCATAGTGATAATTCCCTTTCTAATATTTTCTTGAACTGCCATGGAGACTGAAAGGGTTCCATTTATGAGGCAATTCGGAAACGCAAGAAGTCCATTTAGACAACGCAAGAATTGATCTCTACTTGGCACTGCTAAGGAAGACATTTTATAGATCCTCTCTGAATCACATTCTTAGATACATAACAAAATATTTCAAAACTACCTGTTCAAGTAAAAATTACAAACAGGAAACTTTTGAAACTGTAAAAAAATCTAATTGGTATTAAAATATATATGTATGAAAATATGTACCATTTTAGTTTAAATCACAAGTAGAAGAACGAACGCAATGAAAGCATTGCGTGCAAAAGGCATTATCTGAACAATATTTTGAAAAAGGAAAACTGGACAGAAAACTTTACAAAGAGAGATAAAACTGAAAATAAAAACCAGGTGGATATGTATTATACAAATATCTTCAAGAGAATAAAAAAAAGCTCTTAAGTTTAGGACCCAACAATAATCTCCATGATGTGATCAAGCTCATTTAAGTCTGTTTTGCAGTTTTGGGTAGAATTTATGGGTGTTGGCAAACCATTTAGCAATTCAAATATGACTGGTGTCGTTTTTGGACTAGTCATCAACCCAGACATCACTGAGTCAAGCTCATGCCAAGAAGTGTCAATATCAGCAAACAGATCATCTATTGTCATATCTGTGAGAGAACTGGAGTAATTTGCAATCTCAAAACTCCCGAATACTTGATCCAAGGGCTTTGGACACTGCTTCAGATCCACTTGCTGTTCCTCAGATTCCAACATATTCAGATCATTTTCAAAATGCGCTTGTACCAGATCTTGGTCTGATGTTATAGCACTGGTGTCTTTAGCAGAAGCAGCAGCTGAAGAACAAGTAACATTCTCACAAGATAAGCAGTTTACCTTGCTTTTAGTAAGAGTGCTTGTACTACTGGTGGAGGCGGTGGAACTTTCTACATGTAACTCTTTGGTTGGAGTACATAAGAAATCTGTGGCAATTAGACTATCTGAGGAAGTATGACCTATGTACAGATCACTTCCTGTGAAAGCCGTCTGTCCCTGCCAGCTGCAGTCTTGTATCATTTCCTCCTGAATCTGTCGCACGGTGTTGGCGATAAGCACTGAGCGACAAAGGTTCGGTTCCACCACCATCTTGCAGAGCTGAAGTTTGAACAATGAGATGTTTAGAAGTGACTGGCGTTGCAAGTTATATGGCAAACTAAGATTGCTACCAACAGAATCAAGGCAAGCATCCACAACTTGTTCTTCAGGGAATTTACGCTTTGTGCCTTTTCCCAACATGTTGACCTACAAGACAAAGTAATCACAATGAAAGACTCATTCTTCAAATTAAAAACATAAAATACTTTGGAACTAATCACAACTTCAGAAAACCTAACTACACTGCCATATATTTCATTCAATGCAGTAGTCTAGATTTTGCATGCATTATTAATATTCAGGCTATGTTACACTTTCTTATTACTACCATTAATGCAGATTTTGTTTGTAGCATAAATACTCATAATTCCACCAATTAATTTTTTATCCCATCTGTTTCATTTCTCCTTCCAGACTAGTTAAAATAAACAATTGATCGAGTAAAGAATGAGAACTGTTAACAGAGGTTAGATAGAGGATTAGTTAGCAAACAAGCAGCAGAAAGTAGGGGTAAATGAGTAATTTTCGGGTTGACAAGATGTGATGAGTGCAGTGCCACAGGGATCAATGCTGGGGCCTCAACTATTTACAATTTATATCATTGGCTTGGATAAAGGGACTTGAATGTATGGTTGCTAAATTTCCTGATAACACAAAGGATAGGCAGAGAAGTAAGTTATGTAGAGGAAGCAAGGAGCTTGCAAAGGTACACAAATTAAGTGAGCAGGCGAAATCTTGCAGATGGAGTATAATGTATGAAAATGTGAACTTGTCCACTTTGGCAGCGAAAATAGAAAAGCACCATATTATTTAAATGTAGAGAGACTTGAGAACTGAGGTACAGGGGGATTTAGGTGTCCTGGTACACAAATCAGGAAAAGCTAGCATGCAGGTTCAGCAAGTGATTAGGCAGGCAGGCAAATAGAACGGTCATTTATTACAAGGGGAATATAGAAGGAACCAGTAGGAATGTTTTGCTACAGTTATACAGAACATTGGTGAGACCATTTCTGGAGTACTATGTACCGTTTGGGCCTCCTTATTTAAGAAATAATATGTTAGCAATTCAGAGAAGGTTCATTCAACTAACACCTGAGATGGGGGGGGCAGTGTGTAATCTTATGAGGAATGTTTCAACAGGCAGGACCTGCATCCATTGGCATTTAGAAGATCCTGAGGAGACTTGATAGGGTGGACACTGAAAGGATGTTTCCCCTAGTGGGGAAGATGAGAGCTAGGTGACACCATTTAAAATAAGGGGTCCACATTTAAGATAGAGATGAGAATAATATTTTTCTCTCAGTGGATCATGAATCTTTGGAACTCTTTTCCCCCAGGAGCAGCAGAGGTCAATGGGTGCTTTTAAGGCAGCGGTAGATAGATTCTTGTCCAACAAAGGAGTCAAATCGGGAGTAGGCGGAATATGGAATTGAGGCCACAATCAGATCAGCTGTGATCTTATCGAATGGTAGGCGGGGGCGGGGGTCAAATCCTGCTCCTAGTTCTCATGTTAGTATGGAGGTGGGACTCCCAAGAGGAAAACATGGTCAACTAATATGGAATGATCAAAAATAGTAAAGGTGTTTACTTTGTATTGGCATCTACAAAGAGAATATCAAAGGAGGCAATTACTGAAATGGCTGGGAGTGAGATTAAATATGATGGATAAAAGAAAATTGTAGATAAATTAGTTGTGCTGACCCGTAACAGTTTTTATGCATATGAAATTACATGAAAACAGCCAATTAGTTCAATGACTCTACTGACATGCCTTCCATACAAGCAAATAGTTGTAACTACATTTACTTACATTGTTCCCAAATCCCTTCAACCTATCCAATCTAATCTTGAATATTGACAGTTTCAGTCTCAACCACTAACCCTGGAAGTGAATTCTCACTTAACTACACAACCTCGTTGTAAACCGTACAACTACTTGAAATAGTCTGCATCTATCCACCCTCTTCCATGATTTTAAGACATTGCCACTTGGCCATTTTGCAACAAAATCAGACTCAGCCTTTTCTTCGTATTGGAATTCCCCTCCTCTCCTTGCCCCCTCCAACTCCGTCCCCTTCTAACATTCCCCTCCTCCACTCTATCCTACTTAACTCCGCCCCTCCTTCTCCAATGTCCCCACCCCCTCCCTACTCTCCCGCTCCTACCTAGCCAGTTGTCTCCCCCACCCACCCTAGTCCGTCCGTCCCTTTTCCCGCTTCCTCTCTGATCACTTCTCTAGCCCTCTCCTCACTACATCAGCCCCTCTGTGGTTTTCAATTTACAACAGAATAAACACGACGGTAAAATTAAATCTTCAGAAATGTCAATCAGTTTCACTCCTAAGTTTGTAAAGCGATGATCAGCGGCAATGGAGACTTATACGGGTTGGTGGGGGCCAGTGTGTCACTATCTGGGTGTTGCCGCTTTAAGAGGCTGAGCCCCCTCCCCCCAGATGACGCCACCGCTGGTCCCTGGGGCAGCTACGTGAGGCCGGGCCTAGGCGGACAGGCTTCAGAATCACCGAGCAGCATTCCAACCCATCGGTAGGCAGGAAAAGGCGCTCAGATCAGCGGCGGTGGGAACCACTACTATTTAAGGAGGCGGCAGACTTCATCGACCAAAACCGCCGGACAAAAGTAGAAAATCTTTCCGGCGGCAATGGCCGCCATTTTAGGTTCGCGAACTCATTCCCGAGCCGAACGGACCGTCGAAAACTCAGCCGCGCCGGAAAGAAAAAAAATAACAAACACCCCGCAGCTTTACTCACCTGCATTAAACAATACATTAATTAAACTGCAGGCAGAAAGTGGGCGCGAGGGGACAGAGAGCAGGCGAAGTCTCAAATCGGTGAATTACGGGCACCGACACAATCGCAGCCGTGGCGGCAGGAAGCGCTGCCTTGTGATTGACAGCTGGCCAGGCCAGTTGCTATGGTTACACCGGTAGGTTTGATTGACAGGCGTGCTGGGCACTAGCTCCGCCCACGTCGAAACTGTCCCCGCCCATTTAGCCAATGCCCCCCCCTCATTTAGTCACCGTCTCCGCCCATTCGGTCCCTGTCCCCGCCCATCCAGCCACTGCCCCCGCCCACTCTGAGGCCGGCAGGGAATGTGGGCGGCTCTCTGACAGGAGTGGGGGAGGAGCGATTGCACTATTGCCTGTCCTGCTTTGAGCCTGGAAAACAACCAATTCCCAGCAGAGTGGGGCACCACTAAAATAACTGGTTCTAACAAACTAAAAATGTACCTCAAGTTAGAATGCAATATTATTCATATTATCAATAATGAAGTGCAAGAATTATACAATAGTTATAATTATCTGAATGTAGACTGGGTAGTTGTAGTGCATACCATACATCAGTGGTTCCCAAACTTTTTTCACTGGGCCGCACTTTCGGAATAAAAATTTGCTCGCGCCACACCAAATTTTTTATTGATAAGAAATACATTCAAAAACCAAAAAAAAAACAACTCCTAGCAGTGCTTGATTCATAACATAGAACACAACTACTTTATAATACGATCATGGGACATCCAGAAAATATAAAACAATGCTTGTTTAAACCATGTTTAAATGTTTCTTTGATTGTCCTTGAATCTTCCCGCCACACTTGTCACCCTCTCTCGCCGCACCAGTGTGGCGCGCCGCACCCTTTGGGAACCACTGCCATACATACGTAGTGTGCTCAGGAGAATTTTCTAGAGCTGTATGAAAGGAGGCATTGCTGGTCTTTGTTTTTGGGAATGAGGTGGGGCAAGTGGGTCAAGTGTCAGGAGGGGCACATTTAGGGGACATTGCTCATTGTATCGTAAGGTTTAAGCTGGCTCTGAAAAAGGACAAGGAACATTCAGAGGAAGAATAATTAATGGAGGGAAAGCCAACTTAAATGAGTTAAGCATGGATTTGGCCCACGTAAATTGGAATCAAAGTTTGCCAGGCAATACTGTAACTGAACAATGGGCTGCCTTTATAGATGAGATAGTTTGGGTACAGTTAAGGTATGTTCCCATGAAGGGGAATGATAGGACAAATGTATCCACAACTTCCTGGGTAACAAAAGAGAGTAAGGGATTAAAATGAAACATGAAAAGTCTGCTTATTACAGATGTCAGGTGGCTATTAGAATTAAGCACCAGAGAGGAACTGAAATATGTCACGCCATGCAGCTATGAATGTATGGAAAATGGACACTTTATCATAGAAACCCTACAGTGCAGAAGGAGGCCATTTGGCCCATCGAGTCTGCACCGACCACAATCCCACCCAGGCCCGACCCCATATCCCTACATATTTACCCACTAATCCCTCTAACCTACGCATCTCAGAACTCTAAGGGGCAATTTAGCATGGCCAATCAACCTAACCCACACATCTTTGGACTGTGGGAGGAAACCGGAGCACCCGGAGGAAACCCACGCAGACACGGGGAGAACGTGCAAACTCCACACAGACAGTGACCCAAGCTGGGAATCGAACCCAGGTCCCTGGAGCTGTGAAGCAGCAGTGCTAACCACTGTGCTACCGTGCCGCTTTACTTTTGAAACAAATTGGAGAATGGACACGCTGCTTTAAAATGGGATGGCACAGTGGTTAGCACTGCTGCCTCACAGCACCAGGGACGCGGGTTCGATTCCCGGCTTGGGTCACAGTCTGTGTGGAGTTTGCACATTCTCCCCGTGTCTGTGTGGGTTTCCTCCGGGTGCTCCAGTTTCCTCCCACACTCCAAAGATGTGCAGGTTAGGTTGATTGACCATGTTAAATTGCCCATTAATGTCAGGTGGATTAGGAGGGTAAATATGTGGGGTTATGGGGATAGGACAGGACCTGATTGGGATTGTTGGGCCAAATGGTCTCCTTCTGCACTGTAGATTCTATGATTCCATGAAAATAGAGTTGAGAAGTTATGTGACCTCTTTTCTGCCAATACACATGCAAGGCTGGAAGCTGAAGGCAAAATACTGCAGATGCTGGAATCTGAAACAAAAACAGAAAATGCTGGATAATCACAGCAGGTCTGGCAGCATCTGTGGAGAAAGAATAGAATCAGCGTTTTGAGTCAGGATGACCCTTCGTCAGAGCTGAAAAGCTTTCTCGGACTGGACATTAAAATGCAAACGATCTTTAGGGACATTCCAACGGGGAGACGTTAAAATGTAACAAACCTTTCCTGTGGATTATGGCTGTCACTAAATGCTCCCATTGAAAGAGGTGGTAGCGTAGTGATAATGTCACCAGACTAGTATTCCAGAGGGCCAGACAAATACTCTGAGAACAAAAACAGAAAATGCTGGAAAATCTCAGCAGGTCTGACAGCATCTAGGGAGAGAGAACAGAGCCAGTGTTTCAAGTCTGGATGACCGTTCGTCAGAGCTGGGGACATGGGTTCAAATTGCACCACAGCAGCTGGTGGATTTTAAATTCAGTTAATAAAACCTGGAATTGAAAGACGAGTCTCAGTAATAGTGACTATGAAACTATTGTCGATTGTGGTTAAAACCCATCTGGTTCACTAATGGCGAATGGTACACTCAATCTACTGTCCTTACCTGCCAACCCTCTAAAGTCTTCCTTATGAATATCTGGGAGCTTGTGCCAAAATTGGGTGAGCTGTCCCACAGATGGATCAAGCAACAGCCTAACATAGTCATACTCACAGATACCTTACAGACAAAACAGGACAGACCCACTAGATGTGATGGCACAGTGGTATTCAGTCAAGAGGGAATTGCCCTGGGAGTTCTCAACAGCAACTCTGGGCACATGAAGTCACAAGACATCAGGTCAAACATGGGCAAGGTAAGTTTCAACTGATTACCACATACAACCCTTTTTCAGCTGATGAATCTGTACTCCTCCATGTTCAACATCACTCGGGTGCAACGTTGTGGCAAGGGCACAGAATAGAAAGGGTCGAGAGCTTCAAGTTTTTAGGTGTCCAGATCACCAACAACCTGTCCTGGTCCCCCCATGCCGACACTATAGTTAAAGCCCACCAACGCCCCTACCTTCTCAGAAGACGAAGGAAATTTGACATGTCCACTACGACTCTCACCAACTTTTACAGATGCACCATAGAAAGCATTCTTTCTGGTTGTATCACAGCTTGGTATGGCTCCTGCTCTGCCCAAGACCGCAAGGAACTACAAAAGGTCGTGAATGTAGCCCAATCCATCGCGCAAACCAGCCTCCCATCCATTGACTCTATCTAAACTGCCCACTGCCTCAGCAAAGCAGCCAGCATAATTAAGGACCCCACTCACCACGGACATTCTTCCACCTTCTTCCTTCGAGAAAAAGATACAAAGGTCACGTACCAGCCGACTCAAGAACAGCTTCTTTCCTGTTGCTGTCAGACTTTTCATGGACTTATCTTGCATTAAGTTGATCTTTCTCTACACCCTAGCTATGACTGTAACAGTACATTCTGCACTCTCTCGTTTCCTTCTCTATGAATGGTCTGTATAGCACACAAGAAACAATACTTTTCACTGTATACTAATACATGTGACAATAATAAATCAAATCAAAGAATGTACTCTGGGTTGGGGACTTCAATGTTCATCGCCAAGAGTGACTTGGCAGCACCGCCACAGACTGAGCTGGCCGAATACTAAAGATGTGGAGTTGCCGGCGTTGGACTGGGGTAAACACAGTAAGAAGTCTCACAACACCAGGTTAAAGTCCAACAGGTTTATTTGGTAGCACAAGCCACTAGCTTTTGGAGCGCTGCTCCTTCATCAAGTAAGTGGGAGTTCTGTTCACAAACAGGGCATATAAAGACACAAACTCAATTTACAAAATAATGGTTGGAATGCGAGTCTTTACAGGTAATCAAGTCTTAAAGGTACAGACAATGTGAGTGGAGAGAGGGTTAAGCACAGGTTAAAGAGATGTGTATTGTCTCCAGCCAGGACAGTTAGTGAGATTTTGCAAGCCCAGGCAAGTCATGGGGGTTACAGATGGTGTGACATGAACCCAAGATCTCGGTTGAGGCCGTCCTCTTACTCCACTTACCTGATGAAGGAGCAGCGCTCCGAAAGCTAGTGGCATGTGCTACCAAATAAACCCGTTGGACTTTGACCTGGTGTTGTGAGACTTCTTACAGCGAATACTAAAGGACATAGCTGCTAAAATAGGTCTGCTGCAGGTAGTGAGGGAACCTACTAGAGGGAAAAACACACTTGACCTCGTCCTCACCAACTTGCCTGCCGCAGATGTATCTGTTCATGACAATATTGGTAGGAGTGATCACCCACACAGTCCTTATGGAGACAAAGCCTCACCTTCACATCGAGGGTACCCTCCATCATGTCATGTGGCAGTATCATCGTGCTAAATGGGAAAGACATCAAACAGATCTAGCAACTCAAAACTGGTCATCTATAAGGCACTGTGGACCTTCAGCAGCAGAATCATATACAACCACATTCTGTAATTTTATGGCCCAGCATATCCCCCACTCTACCACTACAAGGTTAGGGATCAACCCTATGAAGAGTGCAGGAGGGCATGCCAGGAGCAGCACCAAGGATACCTAAAAATGAGGTAGCAACCTAGTGAAGCTACAATGCAGGACTATTTGCATGCCAAACAGCAATAGCAGCAAGTGATAGAGCTATGTGATCCCACAACCAGTGGATCAAATCTGAACTCTACAGTCCTACTACATCCAGTCGTGAATGGTGGTGGACAATTAAACAACTAACAGGGGAGGTGATGTTATCGCTAGACTATTAATCCAGAAACTCAGCTAATGTTCTGGGGACCAGGTTTGAATCTCGCTACGGCAGATGGTGGAATTTGAATTCAATAAAAAATATCTGGAATTAAGAATCTACTGATGACTGTGAAACCACAGTCGATTGTCGGAAAAACCTATCTGGTTCACTAATGTCCTTTAGGGAAGGAAATCTGCTATCCTTACCTGGTCTGGCCTATATGTGACTCTAGAGCAACAACAATGTGGTTGATTCTCAAGTGTCATCGGGCATTTAGGGATGGGCAATAATTGCTGGCCAGCCAGCATCACCCACGTTCCATGAATGAATAGAAAGACTGGATTTGATTTGATTTGATTTATTATTGTCACATGTATTAGTATACAGTGAAAAGTATTGTTTCTTGCATGCTATACAGACAGAGTATACCGTTCATAGAGAAGGAAACAAGAGAGTGCAGAATGTAGTGCTACAGTCATTGCTAGAGTGTAGAGAAAGATCAACTTAATGCAAGGTAGGTCCATTCAAACGTCTAACAGCAGCAGGGAAGAAGCTGTTCTTGAGTTGGTTGGTACGTGACCTCAGACTTTTGTATCTTTTTCCCGATGGAAGAAGGTGGAAGAGAGAATGTCCGGGGTGCATGGGGTCCTTAATTAGGCAGCGGGAAGTATAGACCGAGTCAATGGTTGGGGGACTTGTTTGCATGATGGATTGGGCTACATTCACGACCTTTTGCAGTTTCTTGCGGCCTTCGGCACAGCAGGAGACATACCAAGCTGTGATACAACCAGAAAGAATGCTTTCTATGGTGCATCTGTAAAAGTTGGTGAGAGTCGTAACAGACATGCCAAATTTCCTTCATCTTCTGAGAAAGTAGAGGCTTTGGTGGACTTTCTTAACTATAGTGTTGGCATGGGGGGACCAGGACAGGTTGTTGGTGATCTGGACACCTAAAAACTTGAAGCTTTCGACCCTTTCCACTTCGTCCCCATTGATGTGGACAGGGGCATGTTCTACTCTACACTTCTTGAAGTCAATGACAATCTCCTTTGTTGACATTGAGAGAGAGATTATTGTTGCCGCACCAGTTCACCAGATTCTCTATTTCATTCCTGTACTCAGTCTCATCATTGTTTGAGATCCGACCCACTATGGTGGTGTCGTCAGCAAACTTGAAAGTTGAGTTGGAAGGGAATTTAGCCACACAGCCATAGGTGTGTAAGAGGTATAGCAGAGGGCTGAGAACACAGCCTTGTGGGATACCGGTGTTGAGGATGATCATGGAGGAGGTGTTGTTGCCTATTCTTACTGATTGTGGGCTGTGAGTTAGGAAGTTCAGGATCCAGTCGCAGAGGGAGGAGCCGAGGCCCAGGCCACGGAGTTTGGAGATGAGTTTTGTAGGAATAATGGCATTGAAGGCTGAGCTGTAGTCAATAAGTAGGAGTTTTACATAGGTGTCTTTGTTATCTAGGTGTTCCAGGGTTGAATGCAGGGCCAGGGAGATGGTGTCTGCTGTGGACCTGTTGTGGCGGTAAGCAAACTGTAGTTGATCCAGGAGGCTCCTCAGATATCCCTGTGCTCAATGATGGGGGTGCCAACACATCAGTGCAAAAAACAAGCATTCGCAACTATCTTCAGCCATAACTGTCAAGTGGATAATCCATCTGAGCCTCCTCCAGAGGTCTCCAGCATTACGGATGTCTGTCTTCAGCTTATTTGATTCACACCACTTGAAATCAAGCAATGAGATAATTACCAAATACAGTTTAGTGATGCTGATTGAGGGATAAATATTGGTGAGGACACAGGGAAAACTTCTCTGCTCTTCTTTCGGATCACGTCATGGGACCTTTTACGTCCACCTGAAAGAGCAGACTGGGCAGGGTTTAACATCTCGCCCGAAAGATGGCACTTCTAACATCTGTCCTCAGTACTGCACTTTAATATAACCCTTGATCTGTGTGCCCAAGTCCTAGAACACAGAACCTGTGACTCAGATAGATGGAAACATCTCAGGAGTATTTAAGTCTCAAAGTTTAGCTAGTGGAATTCTCGGTATACTACTGTAGTGTTACTTTTATAGAATCCCTACAGTGCAGAAGGAGGCCATTCAGCCCATCAAGCCAGCACTGACAACAATCCCACCCAGGCCCTATCCCCATAACCCCAGATATTTACCCTGCTAATCCCTCTGACACTGAGGGGCAATTTACCACGGCCAATCCATGAAACCCGCACATCTTTGGACTGGACTTTATTCTGGAGCAGCTCCCCACCACGTAGAAACTCAGCTTGTGCTTGAAAGACCTATAAAATCATGCGCCAGAATTCTACTGCTCCAATTCCGTGGCGGTCGATGGGGCCGGACAATGGAAATGTCCGTTCACAGATTTTCGGATGGGATTTTCCAGTCTCGGGTCAAGTGAGGCTGTAAAATCATTTAGTCTCCAGAAACAATTTTAGGCAAAAAGGTTTCAGTTTCTGATAAGTTTATTTGTTAATCACAAGTAAGCTTACATTAACACTGCAACGAAGTTACTGTGAAAATCCCATGGTCGCCACACTCTGGCGCCTGTTCAGGTACACTGAAGGAGAATTTAACATGGCCAATCCACCTAACTTGTACATCTTTGGACTGTGGGAGGAAACCAGAGCACCCGGAGGAAACCCATGCAGACACGGAGAGACCCAAGCTGGGAATCGAACCCAGGTCCCTGGCGCTGTGAAAGCAGCAGTGTTAACTACTATGCCACTGTGCCGTCTCGATAAATGGATAGGCTTCATATTAGATACAAGGAAATTTTGATAAGTCAAGTGCTACAGGAGATAAGAAATTCTGTAAAATTTATCTCCATTACTATTCATGCCTTGAATAGTCAAACATAAATGACCCCAATCTTCCATTCAGGGTTGCTACCCTCATTTCTGACCCTGATCAAACTACAAAATACACACTTACCTCCCTCCGATTTTTCAGGGCAATTGTCCGATGGAGAATCCTGCAGAACTCAGCACAGAAAACCTCAGAGGGAGCAGCTGAGAGAATCTGTGCAGAAGCCACGCACCCATTTTTACAACACAAGCTGCCATATTCTGGTAAATAGAGTTTAAATGTCCCAAATTTTCTTTGAAAAGCTACATAGAGAAGGTAAAGGGATAGGGTGGATGAGGGGGTAGGGTGGGTAAGGTAAGTGGGTAAGGCGTAGGGTGGATAAGGGGTAGGGTGAGTGAGGGGGTAGGGTGGGTAAGGTAAGTGGGTAAGGCGTAGGGTGGATAAGGGGTAGGGTGAGTGAGGGGGTAGGGTGGGTAGGGTAAGTGGGTAAAGCGAAGGATGGACGGGGGTAGGGTGAGTGAGGGGGTAGGGTGGGTAGGGTAAGTGGGTAAGGCGTAGGGTAGATAAGGGGTAGGGTGGGCAAGAGTTTTCTTTTATACTTTCACAGGATATGGGCATCACTGGCTCAGCCAGCACTGATTGTCAATCCCTAATTGCCCTTGAGGAGGTGGTGATGAGCTGCCTTCTTGAAACGCTGCAGTCCATATGGTGTAGGTACATAGTACTGTTAGGGAGTGTATGTCAGGATTTTGACCCAGCGACTGTAAAGGAATGACAAAATATTTCCAAGTCAAGTTGGGGAGTTCCTTAGATGGATACTTCCAAGTGGTGATGTTCCCATGTGTTTGCCCTTAGCCATTTAGATGACAGCAGTCAGGAGTTGGAAGGTGATGTATATGGAGCCTCAGTGAACTGCTGCAGTGCATCTTGTAGATGGTACACACTGCTGCTACTGTGTGACGGTGGTAAAGAGATTGAATGTTTATGGATAGGGAGTCAATCAAGTGGGCTGCTTTGTCCTGGATGGTGTCGAGCTTCCTAAATGTTGTTGGAGTTTCACTCATCCAGGCAAGTGAAGACCATTACATCACACTCCTGACTTGTACCATAGATGGCTTTGGGTGTGTGTGTTTGTTTGTTTGTGTGTGTGGGGGGGGGTTGCGGTTTGACAGGATTTACTTACACCAGGATTCCTAACCTCTGACCTGTTCTAGTAGCCACAGTATTTATATAGCTAGTCCAGTTCAGTTCTGATCAATGGTAACCCCCAGGATGTTGATAGTAGGGGATTCAACGATGGTAAGCCATTGAATGTCAAGGGGCGATGGTTAGATTCTCTCATATTTGAGATGGTCATTGCCTGGCAATGGTGACAAATGGTGCTAAATATTGTGCAATCATCAGCGAACACTCCCACTTTAGACCTTATGATAAAGGGAAGGTCATTGACGTAACTGCTGAAGATGGTAGGGCCCAGGACACTATCCTGAGGAACTCCCGGAGTGATGTCCTGGAGCTGAGATGATTGACCTCCAACAACCACAACAGTTTTCTTTTGTGCCAGGTATGACTCCAAACAGTGGAGAGCTTTGCCCCTGATTCCCATTGATTTCAGTATGGTGCACAGTGGTTAGCACTGCTGCCTCACAGCGCCAGGGACCCGGGTTCAATTCCCATTGGGTCACTGTCTGTACGGAGTCTGCACGTTCTCCCCGTCCCTGCATGGGTTTCCTCCGGGTGCTCCGGTTTCCTCCCACAGTCTGAAAAACGTGCTAGTTAGGTGCATTGACTATGCTAAATTCTCCCTCAGTGTACCCAATCAGCGCTGGAGTGTGGCCACTAGGGGATTTTCACAGTATCTTCATTGCAGTGTTAATGGAAGCCTACTTGTCACACTAATAAATAAACTTTAAACTTGATGTCAAGGACAGTCAAGCGGGTAAGGAGGCAGGGTGAATGATGAGGTATGATAGGTAAGGTAAGTAAGTAAGGGAATGGGGGGGTAAGAGGATAATTTTGTTTATTCATTCAAAGCATATGGGCATTGCTGGCTAGTCCAGCATTTATTGCTCATCGCAAATTACCCTTGATAAGGTGGTGGTGAGCTACTTTCTTAAACCACTGCAGCTCATGTGGTATGTATACCCACAGCGCTGTTAGGGAGGGGGTTCTCGGCTTTTGACCCAGCAACAATGAAGGAACAGTGATATATTTCCAAGTCAGGATGGTGAGTGATTTGGAGGGGATCTTCCTGTGGTGGTGTTCCCATGTGTCTGCTGCCCTTGTCCATTTAGTTGGTCTTAATTGGGAGTTTGGGAGATGCTGCTTAAGGAGGTTTGGTGAGTTTCTGCAGTGCATCTTGTAGATAAGGCTTTTTCAAAGTGGGGGTCGCAACCTTCAGATGTGTCATGGGATGTTGAAAATGAGTCACCGGGTAAATCTTCGCTGCCCTAAAAACTGATCCTGTTCAAAAAAAAACAGGATGTTTTGTTTGTAGCGTTCATTTTGTAGAAGACAGTATGACAAGGAGGACCTCTCAGATAATAATATAGCCAGCATGAGGGCGTTTGATGTGGAGGAAAAGCTTAGTATTGCCTGATACAATCCAAATTACGTGCACTTTATGAAAGGAAAGGTAAGAATTAGGAGAGAGGTGTATTTTTAAATATACAGTAAATCCCATTTAAATTGCAACTGTAGCAACAGCACTGCAGCTTACCTGGTCAGTGAACTCTGCCTGAGTCCTTAATTTCCATCCATGAAGACAGGCTATAACTTCAGATTTTGACGAGTATCATCATTATCTCACAATCCAACTCATTATTTTTCGTGTGC
The DNA here is from genome assembly GCF_964213995.1 of Mustelus asterias. Taxonomy (NCBI): domain Eukaryota; kingdom Metazoa; phylum Chordata; class Chondrichthyes; order Carcharhiniformes; family Triakidae; genus Mustelus; species Mustelus asterias. Next base: position 54,176,901 of record NC_135818.1, on the reverse strand, counting down.
ATAAAAATATTTTGCATGGAGGTTAACATTGCTGCCTCAAAGCGCCAGGGACTAGGCAGCTTGGGTCACTGTCTGTGTGGAATCTGCATGTTCACCCCGTGTCTGCGTGGGTTTCCTCCGGGTGCTCCAGTTTCCTCCCACAGTCTGAAAGAAGTCATAGAAATCCTACAGTACAGAAAGAAGCCATTCAGCCCATCGAGTCTGCACCGACCACAATCCCACCCAGGCCCTACCCCCATATCCCTACATATGTACCCACTAATCCCTCTAACCTACGCATCTCAGGACACGAAGGGCAATTTTTTAGCTTGGCCAATCAACCTAACCCGCACATCTTTGGACTGTGGGAGGAAACCGGAGCACCCGGAGGAAACCCACGCAGACACGAGGAGAATGTGCAAACTCCACACAGACAGTGACCCGAGCCGGGAATCGAACCCAGGTCCCTGGAGCTGTGAAGCAGCTGTGCTAACCACTGTGCTACCGTGCCGCCCTGTTGGTTAAGTGCATTGGCCATGCTAAATTCTGCCTCAGTGTACCCGAACCAGGCGCTGGAGTGTGACAACTGGGGGATTCTCACAGTAACTTTATTGCAGCATTAATGTAAGCCTGCTTGTGACACTAATAAATAAACGTTAAACTTTAACTTCAATTTCAAATTGAGATGACGTCTGAAAAATGGAAAAACCATTCAGACATTTTATTTTTTAAAATTATGGCAGTTTGTGAGAATGGAGAATCGACACATTAACCACAGACTTCATTGGATGCAGCAAAATATAATTATTGATGTGACATATCCCACCTACCAGGGATAATTGGCGACTGCCCTATTAAGTTTCCATCTAAAAGCAAAACGGTGACCAGTTTCCACCTAAAAGCAGAACATTGACCTGGAGAGCTCTGCATTCCAAAGATGCATCTTAAACAAGAAATCTGTCAAAAATAAACGGCAGTCAATTTTCTGTGGATGGCTGTTGCACAGTAAATGAGTGCATTGTCTGATTTCGTACATTTATTTTGAATGTATATGTTGACGAGAGGAGTTTGCAAAATACCAACATCAATTTCCTTTGTGCCAGAATTTGGCTCGAATAAATTGGAAAGTGGATCTGAAACTGACCTCTCCCCAACATCATTCTTCACAGTCAGTGCAGGGGGTGCTGGGGCGGCACGGTAGCACAGGGGGCGGCACGGTAGCACAGTGGTTAGCACTGCTGCTTCACAGCTCCAGGGTCCCGGGTTCGATTCTCGGGTCACTGTCTGTGTGGAGTTTGCACATTCTCCTCGTGTCTGCGTGGGTTTCCTCCGGGTGCTCCGGTTTCCTCCCACAGTCCAAAGATGTGCAGGTTAGGTTGATTGGCCAGGTTAAAAATTGCCCTGAGATGCGGAGGTTAGAGGGATTAGCGGGTAAAATATGTGGGGGTGGGGCCTGGGTGGGATTGTGGTCGGTGCAGACTCGAGGGGCCGAATGGCCTCCTTCTGCACTGTAGGGTTTCTATGATTTCTATTCTATGATCATTCATCGTGGACCCAAATGTATGGATTTCATTTTTGATGAGACTTTGTACTAACTATAATGTTAGTACAAAATGGAAAGGTCGTATTTCATTACACAGCCCACGGGACGTGGGTCATGAGGGATGACCTTTTGGTAAAAGTGGGTTGCCGGAAGAAAAGTTTGTAAAACACTGCTGTAGATGGTACACACTGCTGCTACTGTGTGATAATGGTGGAGGGTGCGATTGTTTATAAACGGGTGTCAATCAAGTGGGCTGCTTTGCCCTGCATGGTGTCAACCTTTTTGAGTGTTGTTGGAGTAGCACTCAGCTAGGCAAGCGGTGATTAAGATGACTAATGTAAGCTGCTAAGGGGTAGAATGAGTAAGCTAAGTGGGTAAGGTGATAGTGTGGGTAAGGTAAGCAGGGTAAGGGAGGAGGGTGGTAGATGGGTCAAGTCCGGTCAGGGGACTAGTCGGAGGGTTGGGGTGGGTGTTGGCAGGGTGAGGTTGAGTTGGAGGGTGGGGTGGAATTCTGATGGGTCAGGGCGGAATCAGAGTGTCGTGGAGTCAGACAGTCAGGGGGGAGTCAGTGCAGGGGGTGCTGGGTGGTCAGTGTGAGTGAGTGAATGGAGGATTATGTAGTAACCCAGGAACTAAACTAAGATTTTTCTAACATTTCCTGTGTAACTATCCAGGTAAATCAGAACTGTCTGAAGTCTCGAACTCTAATTCAGAGTCCTGGGAAGCAGGGAATTTGCCCATTGGAGGCTCAAATTTCCCAGGCAATTTCCACATTGCGCTGGGACTTCCAAGGGGTCCAGTAGTGCATCTTGGTGGCTATGTCGGTCTCTGACTATCCAGAGAACGGAGGATCTGGGCCTTTGTGTAACAAGGTCCGAACAGTACACTTGTATTATTCGCTATGTCAGCCCCACCTAGTGGAAATAAATGAATATTTTCATTGAACATTTCAGAATTCTATTTGCATGCATGTGCACAGCGTGAGGCCTGTATGGGGTGGAAGCAATGCTGTCCCAGATTGTTGAAGCTCTGTTAGTTTAACATGTGAAGCCAGTTTTATCATACTGTCTATAAATTGTAAGTGCTAAAATACCTGTATTTAAAAATGTAGTGGCTCTAACTACGTACATTAGGCCATAAAGGGTGAAAACAAAGTATAGGTTCATTTCTAGAGCAAAGGAAAACAAAAAACAGGGAAGCAATGTTAAATTGACACAGGGTCTTGGTTAGACCACATGTTTCTGGCCTCTATGCTCCATCATTTTGAAACACTGGAGAAAGCGCAGAAACATTTACAAAGGTGTTAAAGAGCGTTTTATTTTCACCTCCTTCAGTTTGGTCTACTGTATTCGCTGCTCCCATTGGGGTCCCTTCTACACAAGGGAGACTAAATGCAGACTGGGTGACCGCTTTGCGGATCACCTTAGCCTCCTCCACACTCTCAGACTGGATATCTAGGGCAGGATTTTTCTCCCTCTCTGCGGCGTGTTTGACTTTCTGCACTTTTTGCAGCACCAGAGGAAATCAATTAGCATTAATATAAAAGCAAGGTATTACAAAATACAGTATAAAGATGTGAAATTTGTCAGAATAGAAAGGAATGCACTTGCAACCACACATGATCAACTAGTTTGATAGCATTAGATCTGAGAATAATATAACAAGGAAATGCAAGAAGTTTGGCAACAGTTTCAGTGTTGCCTGCACATCTAATCCAATGCAATGTGTAAACTGAATAATACTTTGTTATTTTGTCTCCCCTGGATTGATAAAATCTGAACAAATTGAGAGATTTGATATTAATGGGTGCTTAATTAATCTAAACATTTGGTGTTGGAAGGCACTTAAGGCATTCCCCTACAGTCAAGCCATTTTACTTCTTCCTCCTGCTTACTTGATGAACTTCTGTGGGGGGAGCTTTCCCATCCTACCCACCACAGGAGTCGTAGCACGCAGGGGGCGGACTGTGCAAAGGTCCGTTGAGCTCGGGCAGGATTTTCCAGTTTTTTGGCGAGCGTGGCCGGAAAATCCTGCTTTGTGTCTCCATTACAAACACCCTCTCCACCCTGTGTTGCTCCAAACTTCCTTTGTATGGCTACCTGACATGTGTTTCTAACATTTAGGAGAGGCAGTGACATAGTGATTGTGGTAAACCACTGTTAGCTTATTGCCTGTGTGTGTGTGACATGCCTGGACATGCCCCTGCTGGCCCTGCCTGGGACTCCTCCCCCCCTGGTCCAGATATAAAGGTGACTGCTCCCCACCCCCTGCCTCAGTCTCTGGACCAGTTCATCGGCATGGGTGTGCTCCAAGTCTTTTGCTAATAAAAGCCTATTTGTTCTTGCATACAAACTAGTCTTTGCTTGATTGATAGTGCATCAGTGATAATGTTACTGGACTAGTAATCCAGAGACTCAGCCAATACTCTGGACCCATCACAGCAGCTGGTGGAATTTGAGTTCAGTTGCTAAACCTGGAACAAAAAGCCAATCTCAGTAATGGTGACCCTAAAACTATCATTCAAGTGTCATTAAAAAAAAAATCGAGTTCATTAATGTCCTTTAGGAGATGGTAATCTGCCATCCTTACCTGGTCAGACTAATGCAACTCCAAACCCACAGAAATATGGTTGACTTCTAACTGCCCTCCGAAATAGCAGGCCACTCAGTTCAAGGGCAATTAGCGATGGGCAACAAATGCCAGCCTTGCCAGGAGACCCATACCCCATAAGTAATAAAAAACGCGTTGCTGCTCTTGTTCCAAGAGATCAGAGTGATCTTACCAAAAAGTGCTCCTTAGTACTCTAAGACTAGTGTATAATTTATAAAGAATGACTTGTTGTTTAACAAAGCTTTAACATTTTTTTAAAAATTTCTAATTTAATTTTTTTAGCACTTAATATCCCAAGGAACTTAACAAGAGCAATGGCAGTGAAGGTTTGACACCAAGACACAAATGAGAGATATCAGTGCAAATGACTAGAAACTTGGTCAAAGAAGGTTTTAAGGATGATCTACAGGAGGAGAGAGTGGAGAGGCTTGGTGAGAGAATTTCACAGTTATCTTTATCATGTGAGCAGAGCTAATAAGGCAGCATTTGTTACCCATCCCAAATGCCCTTGAGAAGATGATGCCTTCTCTTACCCACCTGGAGTAGTTACACCTACAATGTTGTTAGGAAGAGAGTTCCAGCTGTTTGACGCATTGACACTGAAGGAACAGTGATATAGCTCCAAGTCAGGATGGTGTGTCGCTTGGGGGTAACTTGCAAATGGAGGTGTTCCCATGAATCTGCTGCCCTTGTCGTTCAAGGTGATACAAATCACAGATTTGCTTCAGCAAAAGGGCAGTTAAAAGTACAGTTGTCAATGGTGGGGGTGATTAATTCCCGAAAGCTTGTAGAGTTCGAGGGCATTACAAAAATAGGGAGGACTGAGGAGAATTTAGGGAATTTGGAAACAAGGATGAGGACTTTAAAATTGAGGCACTGTCAGATTGGGAGCCAGTGGAGGTCAGCAGCAATTGGGATGCTGTTTGAATAGGATCTAGTGCATGTTAAAATATTGGGAGCAGAGTTTTGATTAAGCACAATTGTACGTAGGGTGGAAAATGAGTGGTCAGCCTGGAGAGCATCGGAATTCTCAAGTCTAAAGATGACAAAGGCATGGATATGGGTTTCACAATCAAGTAAGTGGAGGCAAAGTGCGAGCGGGTTGAGGCTACGTTGAGGTGGTGCTGCTGATGGAGCGTATATGTGGTTGGAAGCTCATTTTGGCATCAAACACATTAGGTTTCTGAATGGTCAGGTTCAGTGTCAGACAGTTGCCAAGGAGAGGGATAGAAACAGTGGTCAGGGGACAGAGCTAGTGGTGGGGACCAAAGACAAACGTTTTAGCCTGTCCAATATTTAGTTGTAGGAAATTTCTGCTCATCCAATACTGGATGTTGGACAAGCAGTGTGAAAATCAAAGACTGTGGAGGAGTTAGAAGAGCTGGCAATGGGCTGGCTCTCAGTGTCATCATGGAACCTAGTGGAACCTTCTGGATGTTGCCAAGAAGCAACATGTTGACAAAAGACATGTTGAAAGACATCAAGAATTAATTTTGGGGGACTCCAGAGGTAACAGTACAGGAGTAGGAATAAAAGCCACTGGTTGATTCCCCAGCTATGATTTTATACATAAGGGCCACGATTTTCATGACCGTTTGTTGCAAGCGCAAATCCCATTATGGTCGCTAACTCTAACCCGTGAGGGCGGCGCAGTGGTTAGCACTGCTGCCTCACAGCGCCAGGGATCCGGGTTCGATTCCCGGGCTTGGGTCACTGTCTGTGCGGCGTCTGCATGTTGTCCCCGTGTCTGCGTGGGTTTCCTCTGGGTGCTCCAGTTTCCTCCCACAGTCCGAAAGACGTGCTGGTTAGCTGCATTGGCCATGCTAAATTCTCCCTCAGTGTACCCAAACAGGCACTGGAGTGTAGCGACTAGGGGATTTCACTGTGACTTCATTGCAGTGTTAATGTAAGCCTACTTGTGACCAATAAATAAATAAACTCTAGCAAGAGGCCAAAAACAGAATTTATGTCGGTGGGAACTCTGAACACAGTCTTCCCTGGACCTTCCCACTGACGTAATCATGTTCACACCCAGGAAGAGCGAGGACCTGATTTGAATGCATTTGAATCAATTTTTATCTTATTAGCGAGATTAAAGTCAGATTTCTGGCCTCACTGAATCTACCTGTCCACCAGCAGGATGTCACGCAGGTGCTAATTATTACTGCCCTTTCAATACGTGGACCAAGCACCATGGACTCTGAGGGAAGAAGGAGGGTCAGAGGCACATGCCTTTGTCCCACAGCTCCAAGAGGGGTAAGGTTAAGGGTTCAGTGAATGATGAAGGAGCCATTCCAGGATGTCTGTCGCTATAGGTCTCACGGGGGGGGGGTCTCTCTCTCTCTCTGTTGGGATTGCTTTGAGGGTCTGCGGGAGTATCTCAGTTTAAATGGGGAGATGACCCCTCCTTATGGGGGAAGGGTCAAAAACGCAGATGTTCAAGGCTTTGAGGAGCGACATTATTTAATACATTGAGTCGTTATAGTGTTATATTTTTAACATCCTTACTACCGGTGCCTAACTTCATTCATGCCCACCATGTGCACGCATAACTTCTTAATCTTCTATGGCCTGCTGTTACGTCTAGGTGTTTCCCCAGGATGCACCTCAGAAGGGAGGACGCCTGTATGTGGCCTGTGATGCCCTTGGCGGGCGTCCTCTGGAGGGCTTAGACCTGGAGGAACCTGGTGACCTTTGGGTGTCATTGATGTTGCCTCGTCACCTTGTTCTGCCCACTGCCCCTGAAATTTGCTGGTATCAGGAAGGGGGGTTCTGACGGGCTGGAGATGACCAGAGTCTCCTTGGTGGAGGGTGCCGGGATGGGCTTCAGTGCTCCCTCCTTCCTTGGGGTGCTCGTGGGCCCTGGGCTATTCCATGGAACGGAGGGGCAGCTGGAGAGAATTCCAGAAGCCTCTTCATACCTGACACTGCTAGTCCTGGAGATCCGACATTGTCTGTGCCATGGTGATGAAGCCCTTAGCCTTGGAGCTCTGTGTTTGGGCCAAGCTCTGGAGCCTCTCAGCACTGGCCCTCTGTACTGTCTGAGCCAAGCTCTAAAGGCCCTCAGCTCTGGTCCTCAGAGACTGATCCATGCCTTGGACTCCACCACTCATGACTTGGACATCCTACCCCAGGCCGTGGATGCCACCCTTGCAGTGTTGGCCTGGGAACCACGCAACACTGGCAACATCTCCTTCGACTGAAGGCTTTGGGGTCCTCTAATGTGTCTTGCAGTTGCAGCAATGTCATTGACAACCTCTTCTGGACCTCTCAGCTCTGCCTTTGCATCTCCAGCAGCTGAGGGAAGAACCTGTCCAGAGGCATGGCACCCAACTGAGGCTTGGCTGTGTCCTGGGATCCAGCAGACCCCTAACTGCCTGATCCCTGGGACATTTCTGCCTCCACCTGATGTGCATCAGAAGCAGTATGGTGCACCCAGCGGGGTGTTTGTCTCTGCGATGGTGGATGCTGCGGATGACAGATGTGACGCCTCTTCAGTGTTTTCCTCAGAGATCTCTGAGGTGCAGACAAGGGTTCCGGGGGGAGGGGGGCTGTGCCTCTTGCTGGAGCAGCCTCATCAGATGGTGACCCTGCAAGACAAGGGGCCTGGCTTCAGTAAATGGGAAGGACAAGGGTCTGGGAACTTAACAGCTCATTTGAGGCAGGTCATCTGATGAAGGTGCAGTGGATCATCACTTCTCTGACGCTGGCCAACCTCGTTGCCCGGAGCAGCTCACTGCTTCTCCTCCTCTGTGAGCTCCATTGTCCTTTCTTCTAAGGGGGTGAGAATTTTGAACTTGGACATCCCTCTGCCCATCTCCTCCCTCTTCATTTAATTGTGGGTTATCTTCTCCTGCAAGGACACAAAGAGGATGTTGAGGATGTTGTGAGCTGCACACCTGGCATATTGGTGGTCAGAACAACTGGTATGTGTGGGCACTGCACCTAGGCAGAAAAGGGTTGTAATGAGGAGTGCCGGGGGGTTTGGAAAAAGATGCTCGGAGGTCGTGTGTTTGGAGGCTGTGAGGTGGCAGCAAGTGGATTAACAGAGACATGCTGGGAGTGACGGACTGGAATGGTGGTCACTCACCCTTGCAGCAAGTATGAGGTAGGTCTCATGGACAAGATGAGCACGGAGAGAGCATGGCGGGAGTTGGGATGGAATCTAGAAAATGATATGAGTTCAGGGCTTGGGCAGTGTGGAAGATTAGGGGCCCTGGTGGGCTGAGGAAGGAAGGGAAGTGGCAGAAGGCGACCAAATGGATGGTCTTGAACTTTAGAACAAAAATGTCCATGAGTTCCTCTCGTTTGTTATTGGAGTTGAGGGTGGAGGAAGCAAGTGGGGCTTAGAAGATGTTTGTGGGTGAGGAGAATTTGGTTTTTTTCTTTGCATTCCTGGATGATCTTTAGCAAAGATGAGCAAGATCTGAGAGGTGCTTAATGAGGTCCAACCGGATCTGGCGATGAATAGTTTGATCAGTTCTCCCCCATAGACCTTCAAATCTATGGGAGAGTAATGGTTTTAATGGGGACTAGAGAATCAAAGTTGGGAGGTAAGGTTGATTTAGTAGTTAGCTATTGAAATGCCATTATGAATGGAGGGCCCTAATAATAATAAGCACGAAGAAGTGGAGCTCCAATAATGTGTCTTGGATCTCTGTCTCTAAAAGAGGATTTCATAAAGAGATTAAATGAGGCAATGGGGAGGGAGAGGACGCAGAGGTACAGATGTACATTGGTTACCTAGCTGGGAGAGGGACTTCAAAGCAAGCTGAATATATTGGAAATGGACTGAGAAATGTAAGCAGTTTCAGACACTGAAGAGGAATGAGGAGTACCAGAATCAAACAGAGACTTGTGTGCAGAAGAGGCATGCAACGCACTGGCCATCAGAGACTGGGATGGATCGAAAAATGACTGAATCATAAGCCAAGGACAATTGTGGGTCAGAGTGTGGCACACATGGAAAGGGAAAATTAATGAGTTAATATAATAGTTTACCATTTGTCAAATAATTACATTCTAAAATTCAAGTGTTGCCTTTTGTCACTATTACCGAGAATATATGGCACAGAAACAGGCGATTGGGCCCAACTAGTCTACGCCGGGATGTTATATGGAGATATTTACATTTCACACACTCTATGTTGCTACTTCAGGAAGCTATTTGAATTGAAGCATTTTAGCTAATTAAAATAATGCAATGCTTATCCTTCGCCCAATGTCTTTTCCACTTTGAATCCTTCGAATAAAAGATAATGGGGGTGATTCTCCCAGAAGCGCAGTGGGCAGGGAGACAGAAGCGGTGGCCATTTCACGGGATTCACGCTGGGCATCACAGCCTCCACACGTCTCCCAGCCGAAGATTTTTGGCGTCATCAGCTCTGCACCAGAAATTGGCACGGAGCTGATTATCATATGGAAATGTCACGGAAATTGACATTTTCATATGATTAGCAGGCCTGGGATGGAATTCTCTGGGCCCACTAGCGTCTCCCCACCACCCCCCCCCCCCACCCCCCCCGTCCCCCCACCCCACCCCCGCCGGGAGTAGTTCCCTCCAGTGGGGTTTACAACTTCTCTCCACTAACGTAATGAGTAACAGGCGGCCTGACCCCACTGAAAGGAAGAGAGGCCATTGAGGACCCCCTGGGAGGTCAGGAGTAAGGTGGAGGGGCGGTGCCACTTGCACAGTGTCAGTCTGGCAGTGCCAGCCTGGCACCCTAGCATTGCCCAAGGGGCATCTTGGCACCACCCACCAGGCATTGGGCAGTGCCAAGTAGGCGCAAACTCTTGGGAGCAGGGTATATTGGGGGAGGGGCAATCAATGGGGGGCCCTCTGCATTGGCATCACTGGAACAGGGAGCGAGTGAGGGCAATCGGGGCTGGCCATCCAGTTGGAGGGGGTCGGGCTGCTGGGGCGGATCAGGGCTGGTCATCGGGGGGGAGGAAATCATAAAAACCCTACAGTGCAGAAAGAGGCCACCTGGCCCATCGAGTCTGCACCGACCACAATCTCACCCAGACCCTACCCCCATATCCCTACATATTTACCAGCTAATCCCTCTAACCTACGCATCTCAGGACACTAAGGGGCAATTTTAGCATGGCCAATCAACCTAACCCGCACATCTTTGGATTGTGGGAGGAAACCGGAGAACCCGGAGGAAACCCACGCAGACACGAGGAGAATGTGCAAACTCCACACTGGCAGTGACCTAAGCCGGGAATCGAACCCAGGTTCCTGGAGCTGTAAAGCAGCAGTGCTAACAACTGTGCTATCGTGCCGCCCCAGGAGGGGGGGGGGGGGTGGCGGTTGGGACTCGTCATTGGGGGAGGGGGAGGGACTGTTTGGGGGGGATATAGGGACTGGCCCGGGGAGTTCCAGGAGGACAGCCACTGTGGAGTGGGGGATGGAAGGCCAGTGATGGGGGTTTGCAGGGCTGGCCAGTGATCTGTCTGGCCAGCTATTTGAAGGCTGGCAATGGGGGGGGGGCCACTGCGCATGCGCCAATCTCTGCACTGACAGATCGGCACATGCGCAGTAGTACGTTCAGCACTATGCTGCCGGCCTCTTGGGTGGGAATAGGCCCCACCACTTTTCAGAATGAATCACACTCGGGCACTCTGATGCACAGAGCGTTGGAGATCTATTCTGGAAATCACACTAAAAAAAACCCAGCAGGATTTACTTCCTTTTTCCCACACATTGGGAACTTTTTTGGGGGGAGAATCCCAGCCAATTGGTCTGAGGAAGGGAATATTCCAGTTTATAAACTAAATGTTTATAAGTTACAGAATAGGAGAGGGATCTGGATGGGATGGATAGGTCACTAAAACAACAATACACTTACTGGACCTTTTGGAGGCACAGCCACAGTGGTAGAGTGCAAATTCAAAAGACTACATTGAGTCTTTACTACCCAATGCACTGATACATGGTTTAGCTGAGAATAATGGCATCATAGCCACTTCCTGTGTGTTAAGCACATATGTGTGTAATGAGATGATTCATCACCAACTATTTAGATGCTCAGGAAATGAAATCTATTCCTGCTCATGAAGTTGTTGGGCTTTCAGATAGTCATAAATAAAAACAGAAAAGCTGGAAAAACTCAGCCGGTCTGGCAGCATCTGTGGGGAGAGAAACAGTTAATCGCCGGAATTCTACCGCCTTGCCCACTTGAGCGAGGCTGTAAATTCCCGCCCAATGTTTCAAGTCCATATGACTCTTCTTCAGAGTCACATGGGTGGCAAACAATGGGACCCTGCATTTATGGGAATCTAATTACCTGGAAGATCTTGATGTATCTCTCTGATTCTCTCCTCTTTGATGGGACCATGTGGAACTGAATGAGCTCGGAAGTTCTTGAGCTGGGCATGTGGTGTGACTAATGCAGCAATAAACACCGACTTGCTAACCAATACCATCAGATGTCACCTAGAGACATTTTGATAGATAGAAGTTAAGCAATGTTACCTTCACAGCCACTAACAAGGCAGTGCCACAATACAAAGAGTGTTCAAGTTAGGTTCCAAAAGGGGGGACATCTCTCCAGACTTTAGGAAAAATCCAGATACTCTGTGGTACTTTGACCTTGAGGCAACATTTTATGTTGATCACTGTTTTAATATCCTTTTAAAACAAGCTGTGGTGCCAGCCAGGCCACCTATTGTGGTCATTGTCACAACGCACTGGTCAATGCACTGTTAAAAAGCAGTTAAAGAAATGCAGATTACATACAATCCTCTGATAAATAAATATCAAAACAATGCAGAATTATCTTTTTAAGTGTTAAAGTCAATCGAGTGACTGTGTTTAATTTGTTCTGAGATGTAGTTGGAGGTAGAGTTGCGACAAATTAGCACAACAGTGGCAAATGCTACTGGATTTTAAAATGCACACAGAAATTAAATACAAATATTTTACAGTGGCAGAGCGGTTAGCACTGCTGCTTCACAGCGCCAGGGACCCAGGTTCGATTCCCAGCTTGGGTCACTGTCTGTGTGGAGTGTACACATTCTCCCCATGTCTGCGTGGGTTTCCTCCGGGTGCTCTGGTTTCCTCCCACAGTCTGAAAAACATGCTGGTTAGATGCATTGGCCATGCTAAATTCTCCCTCAGTGTACCCGAACAGACGCCGGAGTGTGGCAGCAAGAGGATTTCACAGTAACTTCATTGCAGTGTTAATGTAAGCCTATTTGTGACACTAATAAATAAACTTTAAAACCTTAAGTTAAGTTTTTGATGAATTCAAAGTCTAAAAACTGAACAGCAATATTTTAAGAATTATAACATTGAAGATGACTTTTCAATTTTGTGTGGTTATTATCTTAGTATCACGCTGATGGAACTTGGCAAGTCTGATACAATATTTTGATATCTATTAAATGGCTGTAAACCCTCTGTGCCATAATAATTAACTACATGAATTCATTAGGGTTGTAAAGAAAAAGATGATGATGCCTGAGAAATCATTGCCAGTGCAATGTGGGTTGTCTCAAAACACTGGTTTAAAAATATTTTAATCATCAACATCAGCCATGAGATTCTCTTCTTCCAAGAACTGAGGCCAAATTTCACCATCTGCCATGGTACGATTCAAACGCAAGTCCCCAGAGCATTACGCTGGGTCTCTAGGTGACTAGTCCAGTGACAATACCACTACACCACTGCCTCCCCAACATTTTCAGCTCATCCATGCCTGTAACAGGACAGTTTTACCATCTACTGTGATGGGATTCGAGCCTGGAACCCCAGAGCCTTGAATTACCAGTTCAGTGACCGATATCACTTAAAAGGCCGAGACATTTTCTTACACCACCAGCTCTAATTTGACCTGCTCAGTGATAAAACAGGTATCTGTCTATCAATTGTATATTTCAATGTCCCACATGAATTATACATATAATAAATCTCACCATTGCTTAGTACATCAGGACTTCTTCTAACATTTAAGTCATCATATATAATGAATGCAAAAATGTTAATTTGAAAGTTTGGGAACTTGCGTTTGACACTAAGGGGCAATTTGGCATGGCCAATCCACCTAACCCACACATCTTTGGGCTGTGGGAGGAAACCAGAGCACCCGGAGGAAACACACGCAGACATGGGGAGAATGTGCAAACTCCCAGACAGACAGTCACCCAAGGCCAGAATCAAACCTGGATCCCTGGTGCTGTGAGGCAGCCGTGCTAACCACTGTGCCACCGTGCTGCCCAAGTGCTGCTGATCATGCAGTCCCTGGAGACTTGAATGACCTAAACCCCTATATGGCTGATCCATCACAAAGCCAGGATCCACTTGAGAATACTGGTATGGATAAGGGGCTGAGAAAGTCACCTTGAGCAAATGCTGCGTATCATCCGAACCCTGACCATTTCCCCATGTTGGTGATGAACAAAACAATTGCTGCTATTAAAGTGGATTTCAATGTGTCAGCTGTTGTAGTTCAATCAAGCTTGTTGACTATGTAATTGCTTAGTAATTGGTCGCTGTGCTAAGTGTAATTACTGAGACAGCAACTCTCAAACAGGGAAGTATGTAGTTGGGAAAGTGAATGGGAACTTGGCGTCCTGACTTGTGACTTTGGCACAGACCAGGCCTGACCCACTCTGGGGAATTCTCGGCAGGGCCTCCTTTCCAAGGCATGGGTCCTGACCAGCGAGGGCCATTGGCCAGGAATGACACCAGGTATAGGAATAGGAATGATTGGCTCTGATGAAGGGTCATCCTGACTCGAAACGTTGGCTCTATTCTCTCTCACAGATGCTGTCAGACCTGCTGGGTTTTTCCAGCATTTTCTGTTTTTGTTTCAGATTCCAGCATCTGCAGTATTCGGCCTTCATGATTGGCCCTGTGGGCCCCCCTCGAAACAAGAGGCAGACTGGGGAGGGGACGGAAGTCCAGAATGTTGGCTGAAGGAAGAGGCAGAGCCTGAGCCCAAGCTAAACAAAGGACAGAGACAGAAGTGAGGGAGAAGGAGCAGAAACCTGGGACTTGAGAATTGCAGTGTGGTAAGAGCCAAGCCACAAATAGGGCAGCCTGCAACTTTGGACAGTGGCTAGAGAAGCAGGAAGGGAAATTGGGACTGGTACACTGCTGCCGTAGACTGATTCAGACTGCCTGGACAGTACCTCTGAGTCCATGGAGCTATGAGGAAAGGAAGATTTCTTTTGAGTCTGGATGACCAGGTAATCTGACTCTCACAGTTATGAGTAACTGAATTCTGCGACCTAGCTGATTAGAGATTAGGAGTTAAGCTCTCAACGGCATACTAGTGGATCTGAAGTGTCAGCTTGTGAAGAAGGTTCATTGCAAACAGCTTGTTTCTGAGTTAAGCTTTTCCATTAACGTTGACATAGATTTGATACCAGCGGAATAAATGATCCCGGTTTTACAACCTATGAGCAGTATATGTGCTTGGGTCTCACATTACAGACAGGCTGTGTCATAACAGACTCACGAGGGAGAAATCATGGCAATCATTTTTAGGGACAGAGTTTTGGCAGAGAGCGATTCTGGTCCATGTCACACATCAGTCTGCTTCTGCAGTAACCATTAATGGTCATATTTTTAAAGTAAATCCAGGCCAATATTTTAGTGTTGTATGTATCACCACTTGATGGCACCAAAGCAACTAAACGTGCAGGTTTTTCGGGTGAAAGAGCTGAATCAGTTTACATTAGCAATACTTGTCACGAGGCTATGACCTTCGTTTTTGAATTTTATTTTTCAATTTTCAACAGATTGGAAACTCTGCAATTTGAAATGAGACCAAACAAAGGACTTAAAAATAAATACTTCCAACAGAAGATGAAAAACCCAAACAATGGGCAATGTGAATTGAGGGATATTTCTTATAATTCAAAGATCCTTCCAAACCCGTCCCTGTCCAAGGAAGAGACATTAAAATGCAAAGTGCCTTGAAAATACACAATGGGTGAAGTATAACAGGGCAGACTGCAGCCATTGCAGAGGGATTGCAAGTCTCACAGGGAGTGCCAAGGAAGTTTTCAGCAGAGGAAGCAACTGAAAAGCTGCACACTCCCTTTTGGAAAAAGTGTGTCACTTGGTTCGAGAAGCCAATTATCAGGAACCTATCAGCAAACCCAGATTTCATGAAAATTGCAACATCTTCTCCATCTCACCGCGTCCAGCTAATCCAAATCAGCCGCAATGTATAAAAATCTGCGTATCTAGGAGAATCAAAGGACACTTAACTGCATATGATTTTGTGGTTTTTTTATTGGATTCTAACTTCCTTTATTTCTGATACCCGTGTGTGTGTGTATGACATTATTAAGGGGAGGCGGTGACATTGTGGTATTGTCGCTGGACTAGTAATCCAGAGACCCAGAGTAATGGTCTGGGGACCTGGGTTCGAATCTCACCGTAGCAGATGGTGAAATTTGAATTCAATAAAAATCTGGAATTAAAAGTCTAAAGATGACCATGAAGCCATTGTCAATTGTTGTAAAAACCCATCTGGTTCACTAATGCCCTTTAGGGAAGGAAATCTGCTGTCCTTACCTGGTCTGGGCTATATGTGACTCCAGAGCCACAGCAATGTGGTTGACTCTTCAATGCCCTCAGGGATGGGCAACAAATGCTGGCCCAGCCAGTGACACCCACATCTCATGGACAAGTAAACAAACAAAAACAAATTTTTACTTTTTTTCCACTGAGGATTAATAAATTTGCTCTTTCTTTAACTCCAGAAAACCTTGTCTGATTGACTCCTTATTGCTCACCTCATAAAAAGTTAAATACATTCGGATTCGGAAAAGGCACATCCTTGCGAAAAAGAAACTTAAACCTTTGTTGTGACAAACTGAAGAGGTTGAACAGAGGGAAGACCAGTTCATCCCTTCTCACCTGGTCATAACACACTGAGGAACTATATCTTGAATGCATACAGCTGGCAATAAAAATTCCTTGAGATTCTCATACTTTCTCATGGGATAAGATGCGTAAATGCCAAGAGGAGCAGGAGCACAAATGATAAATGGCTTTGGGAGATCATAGAAAGTATTGAGCACAGTAAACATTGCCACAATTTTTTTTTAAATCATATAAAGCAAAACTTTATTTTATTCTCATATGGGATGTGGGCATCGCTGGCTAGGCCAACAATTATTATCCATCCCTAATAACTATTGAGAAGGTAGTGGTGAGCTACCTTCTTGAACTGCTGCAGCCCATGTGCTGTAGGTACACCCACAGTGCTGTTCGGCAGTTCCAGGATTTTGACCGTCACGAATCACCCTTTATTTACAGTGTGTTCGAAATGCCATTCAGTGGCAACAGAGTACAGGTCAGCCCCAAGCCTATTGGCTGCCAGCCTGAGTGGAACCAGGCGTTTTTAAACCCTCTGCTGCTCCTTCCCTATTGGGCGAGCCTCCACTTGCCTAATACGGGAGCTCGTATTCTATGCGGCCCATGGTGAGTTGTATTGACGATCCCCTGTGGCCGTTGTAACAATCCAGCAACAGTGAAGGAACAGTGATATAGTTCCAAGTCAAGCTAGTGGGTGGTACCCACTGCTGCCACCCTGTGTCAGTGGTGGAGGGAGTGAATGTTGAAGGTGGTGGCTGGGGTATCAATCAAGCGGGCTGTTTTGTTCTGGATGGCCTCAAGCTTCTTAAGTGTTGTTGGAGCTGCACACATTCAGGTAAGTGCAGAGTATTCCATCACACTCTTTGACTTTTGTTAAAAGTTTTTTTTAAAGTTTATTTGTTAGTCACGAGTAAGGCTTACATTAACACTGCAATGAAGTTACTGTGAAATTCCAGTAGTCGCCACATTCCGGCGCCTGTTTGGGTCAATGCACCTAACCAGCACGCCTTTCAGACTGTGGGAGGAAACCGGAGCACCCGGAGGAAACCCACGCAGACACGGGGAGAACGTGCAAACTTCACACATACAGTGATCCAAGGCCGGAATTGAACCTGGGTCCCTGGAGCTGTGAGACAGCAGTACTAACCAGCCATGCTGCCTCTTGTGCCTTGTAGATGGTGGACAGGCTTTGGGGAGTCAAGTGGTGAGTTACTCACTGCAGAATTCCCAACATCTGACCTGCTCTTGTAGCAATAATATTTATATTACTTGCTCCAGTTCAGTTTCTGGTCAATGGTATCCGGCAGGAAGTTGATAGCGGGGGGATTCAGTGATCATAGAAATCATAGAAACCCTACAGTGCAGAAGGAGGCCATTCGGCCCATCGAGTCTGCACCGACCACAATTCCACCCAGGCCCTACCCCCACATATTTACCCGCTAATCCCGCTAACCTACGCATCTCAGGACTCTTAGGGGCAATTTGTAACCTGGCCAATCAACCTAACCCGCACATCTTTGGACTGTGGGAGGAAACCGGAGCACCCGGAGGAAACCCACGCAGACACGAGGAGAATGTGCAAACTCCACACAGACAGTGACCCGAGCCGGGAATCGAACCCGGAACCCTGGAGCTGTGAAGCAGCAGTGCTAACCACTGTGCTACCGTGCCGCCCCTTGGTAATGTCATTGAATGGCAAGGGATGAGGAACAGATTTTCTGTTGTTGGAGATGGTCATTGCCTGGCACTTGCGTGGCATGAATATTACTAGCCATTTATGAGCCCAAGCCTAAATGCGTATGGACACAGACTGTTTCAGTATCTGAGGAGTTGTGGATAGTGCTGAACATTGGTGCAATCATCAGTGAACATCCCTACTTTGGACCTTATGATAGACAGAAGGTCATCAATGGATCAGCTGATGTCTGCTGGGCTGCGGACAATATCCCAAGAACCTCCTGTAGTGATATTCCGGTATCGAGATATTGCCTCCAACAACCACAACTATCTCTCTTTGTATTAGGTATAACTGCAACCAGTGGAGAGCTTTCCTCTAAATTATACTGACTCCAATTTTGCCAGAGCGCCTTGATGAGACACTCAATCAAATCGGGCCTTGATGTCAACTACAGTCATTTTCACCCCAGCTCTTGAGTTTAGCTCTTTGGTCCATGTTTGGACCAAGGCTGTAATGAGATCAGGAACTTGGCTCTGGCTGAACCCAAATTGAGCATCAGTGAGCAGGTTATTTCTGAGTAAGTGCTGCTTAATTGCACGGTCAATGACACCTTCCATTACTTTGCTGGTAATTGAGAGCAGACTGATGGGGTTGGGTTGATTTGTCCTGCTTTTTATGGACAAGATGTGGAGATGCCAGCGTTGGACTGGGGTAAACACAGTAAGAAGTTTAACAACACCAGGTTGAAGTCCAACAGCTTGATTAAAGTCCTGTTGGACTTTAACCTGGTTTTATGGACAAAAGACATACTTGGCCAATTTTCCAAATTGTCAGGTAAATGCCAGTGTTGTAGCTGCACTGGAACAACTTGGTTAGAAGTAAGGCTAATTCTGGGGCACAAGTCTTCAGTACTATTGCCGGAATGTTATCAGGGCTCATAGCCTTTGCTGTATCAGTGCCTTCATTTTCTTGATATCACGTGGAGTGAATTGACTGAAGTCTGGTGTCCGTGATTTTTAAACTTGAGGGTGTTCTCCTAATAATTGAAGGCTGCAGTCTTTACAATACTTTTATAAAGTTATAAATCATTAGGTCTCAGAAAGAGCCTTCTTTAGCAGAATCAGTCACTCAATAACACAAAATAAACCAATAAAATCTAGATTAGATCAGAATCTAATCTATGCAGTAGTATAGGAGCAATTTCAGAAATGAGTACGGTATAAATTGAGGGAAGGCATGTCATTTTTTGACATTTCATTTGGTACATTTTCCAGTATTTTAGAATGGAATTTATTATGCGTGTGTTGCAATATTTTTTTGCGACATTGTTAGTTTCTGGACTCTTGAAAAAAGAGAATTTGAGAAATAGAGAAGAAACACTGAAGGAGACTGGAAGGGAGAATTCAGAACAGGTGAGCAGCCAGTATGTGGCTTACTTAGACTCAGATTTGGTTCCTCTGGTCCCATGCAGGACGATGGGCAGCAAAACTCCACTTGCAGCCTATTTCATCACAATCTCTTTCACTACAGCCCAGGTAGTGTCCCACTCTTGAAGGTTATCCTTAAATACACTTTACCAGGTTGTCTTTGGCCAGCCCCATCATCTTCTTTTCTCTGGTGGTGTCCATTCTCTTACCACTCTGGGGCATACGTCCAGAAGGTGAAGGCCATAAACCACCAGCCTCAGTGACCACTCTGTCACAATGTCCCACAGGCACCTCTGACCAGTCCTCTATGGTACGTTGCCAGATGCGCATTGGTGATGTTCTCTCTCCAATGTGATGACCAGGATCTTACGTGGGCAGCTCTGGTGAAAGACATTAGAATGTTGAATAAAATTAAAAGATCTGACAAACTTGTCCAAAATAGGAATTAACTTTTTGTGATGTCTCCTTCTCTGTGTTACATCTTCCCACAATACTTTTCTTCCCTGTCCCACATCCCAACCCACCATCACCCGAGTACACCCAACCCTCTTTCCACCTACTTCTGCTCTAATTAGAAATGGAATGTAGTCTACTTTCCTTCTCATTTCAGATGTATTATATAAGTAGCTGCTATTGTCACAGCTGCTTGTATAGCATATTGCTATCAGCTGGCTGTGTGGGAAAACATATACACTTTTGTACTTGCTCGCGAACATCATGCTCCTGCTGATTTGCTGCTGTGTAGTTCCTCCCCATCCTGTGCACACGAGGTCTCGAGGAGGCCCAACTGTGCGATGAGAGCCCGTCTGAGCGTACCCCTGCTCGGACGGAATTCCACATTGGCCCCAAGCCTAGGCCTCCCTTTCCGGGTCAGGCACCCCACAGCTTGAGCTGCCTCGAGGAAATGCCCTCCATGCCCTTTGTCACTGCACGGAGGCATTTCCTGTATGGGCTGCTGCTGCACACCTTCCACTACCGTATCCCACCCGTCACCCAGATACACCTTGGTGGGCCCTGTTGCCATCCGGCAGCGAAGGTTCCCAGTGAAGGTCCCTCCACAGAGGGATCCTCCCCCACTATCTTGGGGGCCTGGGGTGGAGGCTGGTGCATACAGCAGTACTGTGCAATTGTTCGGTTCACAGGCTCCCAAGAGACCTGTCCTTTTTGCAATCTTGTGGAGTGCGTAGATCATGTCTATGCTTCCTGTTATAGACTGCATAACTTTTTTTGTTTCCTCAAAAATCTTTTGTTGATGTTTTGTTTGCACTTCAGTCCCACGTTCCTGATCGACGGACACCCAGAGGACCTCCTCGTGAATCTGCCCATGGGCCTGGCAAAAGTCGCCATCAACCGGTTCAGGCAGCGGGCGACCGAGGGGGTCATCCGACCCGACTTTCTGCCCCTCTACCACGGCTATATTTGAGGCCGGGTGTCCCTGGAGAGGGAACATGCGGTATCCAAGGGCATTGTTAACACCTTCCATGCCCGCTGGGCACCTCAGGGGCTGGGGTGCATTATTGATCCCTTTAATCACATTTTAATTTGATGTTTTAAGTTCCCTTTCTACTTCATCCTTTGTTTCCCCTCCTTTTGGGAGCTGCCCCTTTTAATTTATCCCTTGTTAATTTGATTTAATTTATTTGGTTGGTCAAAGTGGTAGCCCTAACAGCTGGTGTGGATGTTTGGATGGTGTTACCATGTAAGTGTACCTCATTGGTAATTAATCATTATAATT
The DNA here is from genome assembly GCF_964213995.1 of Mustelus asterias. Lineage (NCBI taxonomy): Eukaryota > Metazoa > Chordata > Chondrichthyes > Carcharhiniformes > Triakidae > Mustelus > Mustelus asterias. Next base: position 54,156,087 of record NC_135818.1, on the reverse strand, counting down.
AGACAAGCATATACGGACTGTAACTGGTTAACCATAGTCACCTGACATAAATGAAGTAATCAGAACTATTAGGTGTAATTGGATATCAATGATTTCAGAACAAATGTATACTTGTGTTTGGTATATGCAAATTGCCTGTAAGATAAGCAAAGTTATAATTGTTCATGCCATGTATCACTCAGCAAGTCTGTATGCCACCTTGTGGAAGGCAGACTTCCTCGCTATAGCATGAATAAGGGCTAATTTAAAACTCTGAAAGCTTTGTCTGGTCTATCAAGGGTGCAAACTTCACGTTCGCCGGATGGCGGCAAAATTCTGTATCCGAATTTGGCAACGAGGATGGGATCCACTCAGGCCACTTGTGACAGCAGGACTATGGTCTGGTGAATATTTGCTTTGATAATATTCCCGACTGAGTACTGTTGTAGATCAGCAACCCCTCAAAAGAACAGATCCAAGCCACGGTACACCAGACGAAGGGAGAAGTGGAGGTAATCAAAATACGTGTCAGTGAAGTTTCCCTTGAGCCGAAAGCAGTCAGTGAACTGTGGGGTGAGTCAAGAGTGGCAGGAGTATTGCCGGTGTAAGTAAAAGGAAAACTAAGTCCCTTCATTGTAAGACTTCCCTTGAGCCAGCGAGCCATAGCGTCAAATGCTGAAAAGGCAGAACTCAAGTTAATTACAGAATGGGGAGGAGTGAAGGGACTATGTCCCTCCACCTAGCCTGAGAATATCAAAATAAAGTAAAGTAAATAAAGTTTATTTAGTGTCACAAGTAGGTTTACATTAAACTGCAATGAAGTTACTGTGAAAATTCCCTAGTCGCCACACTCCGGCGCCTGTTCGGGTACACTGAGAGAAAATTTAGCATGGCCAATGCACCTAACCGGCATGTGTTTCGGACTGTGGGAGGAAACCGGAGCACCCGGGGGAAACCCACGCAGACACAGAGAGAATGTGCAGACTCCGCACAGACAGTGACCCAAGCCAGGAATTGAATCCAGGTCCCTGGCGCTGTGAGGCAGCTAATTGAGAAATGACTGTCTATTACTCAGTAAAAACCGATGGGAGGCTCAAGCAAGTGACAAGACAGTCAAAGCCATTGTCATAATTTTGAGCGTTAATTTTCAACAGATAAAATTGTTTGTATCAACAACAATCCTTAAACCCGCCCTGTGGCAGTCATAGCCCCTTACCCAACAATGGTGAAAGCACAACTCGACGAGCCCCAGATAGGGAGCATCATAACAGTGCCTTTTACTCCCACAGAGAGACAAATGTTCTTTTAGGAGGTACCCATTCCCAGTGAAATTAAAAAAACTACAGCTATAAATGAAATACAGGCCTGTGTTAAACACTTCTTGCATTCGGCTCTCTGAATCTGAGTCTTGTGAAAATTCATTTAGTTCAAACAGCTGTGAGTTTCTGTTCAAGTTGTCACGGTCAGAGAAAGCTTGCTGTTTGGCAGCGATCCAAGTTGAACTTTTCAAAACATTTGAATGAAGAAAAATGAACTGTTAAGATTTCTTTTAAACTCGGTTAAGTAACAAACATCAGAAATTGGTTCAAAGGAGAAAACTAAAATGAATTTGGGCAAAGTTGAGGAATATGACAAAGAATTTATTGTGCAAGTTTAAAATTGAGTTTTGTGGTTGGGGAGAAGTTTTTAAATCAGAGTCACGTAATTGTTTTCTCCGCCCATTCCCCGCCCCTTTAGGTTCTGTATGAAAGTTAACCATTTCAGCAGACAGCTATGTGTGTCCATGATATTGTGTGTGTCTATGCTAATTTGTTCTGGTTAATTGTGGATTTATGGGAACTCGATGATACTAGTTAAATATGGAAATTTTAAGCATTGTCTGGAGGCATTTGGATTAAGCGTGAGAATTTTATTGTGTTATCACGTCACCTCCAGATAAAGAACAGGTTTGGGATTTTGAATCAATAAAGAATAGGTGATGCCTATAAAATCAGGCCTTGGAAATCGGCTTAAATGGTGTTACGGATCAAATTAGAAACTCCAAGGTATATTGTGAAGTTAGCCTAGACCCCAAATTTTTGGTTTTGCATTAGTGCAAACATAAGGTGACCCACCAGTAAGTTTTTATTAAAACAAACTTTATTTAACTGTACAGTTTAACCATAACAAAAAAGAAGTAGCATAAATTTTACCAGTTGAAGTACTTCAACATGACAATGTATAATTCTTAACTGCTAGCTATCTCTATTAGTTCCAACTTAAGCAATATTCCCCATAGACGTAAACTCCTCTTCAGAATCAGTTAGCAAAAACACACAGACTTACGTGGGTTGCTGGTCTTCCAGCCTTTTAACACCTCTGGAGAGAGATACAGAGAGATGCCTGTCTTCTAACTCTCAAACAGCAGCCTCCGGAGAAAGACCTGTCATCCACAGCAGAACTCCAGAGAAAGACCTATTTTCTGGCAGGTTCTAGAGAGTGAGAGGGAGAAAGAGATGCAACTCCTTTTCAAACTCAAACTGCAACTGCCTGCTTGTCTCTCTGAAAGCCTAGCTCTGTCCATTCACATGACTCTTCTTGTCAATCAACCTAATCAAACCCTAGTCTGAAACCCCAGGGTACAACCCTAAAATAACAAAACTGCATTAACTCAGATTAAAACAAATACCCCAATAATTAGGAGCAATTATTCTTCTGCATGCTCAGCATGTGGATTGCTGGTTGTGGACAAATTGGCACCGTAATCACAGCTGAAGTATAAAATAGCCTCTCACAGGAAACATGACCCAAATACATTTCTTAGAGGCACAGTAACGTCACAATGGAGCCAAAAATGTGGAGTTATAATGAAGGAGGATGGAAGATCTTGTTTCTTATTTTAAGCAAGGGACTGTGAGCTCATTGTGTCTCTTTGGTGTCATTTGTTTTATGTCGATGTTCATAGATTTGTGTTATCATTGTGTTGGGCTACATTTGTTAAAGTTTATCTTTCAGGGGAATTAACCTCGTCTTAAGTTTTTAATTACAGGCATTTGGAAGTTTAACAACAGAACCACAGGAACGTTCACGTAATTAATTAATGGGCGGAACAGTGGTTAGCACTGCTGCCTCACAGCGCCAGGGACCTGGGTTCAATTCTGGCCTCGGGTCACTGTCTGTGTGGAGTTTGCACATTCTCCCCGTGTCTGCTTGGGTTTCCTCCGGGTGCTCTGGTTTCCTCCCACAGTCCAAAGATGTGTAGATTAGGTTGATCGGCCATGCTAAATTGACCCTAGCGTCAGGGGATTAGCAGGGTAAACATGTGGGGTTACGAAAATAGGACCTGGATGGGATTGCGGTCGGTGCAGACTCGATGGGCCGAATACCTCCTTCTGCACTGTAGGGGTTCAATGATTCTATAATTTTGGTTGTTGCTTTAAACACTTGCTATGTTTCTTTGCCTATGTATGGATGATGGTGTATGTTATATGTTTCAAGTTTTAATGTTTTCTGTCTGATCTTATGATTTTGTAATAGTAATTCAAGTGATTTAAGTCAAATCGCTAATAAAAGGGAAGTGTAATTAATAGTGTTTTTTTTATGAACCTGCGGTCATGTTTACTCACTAGAATCATGATTCCACGATATTTTGATAAACGTGTGGGAATTCTAATCCAGATACAAATTCACACATGTGAGAATGAGATAGTTTTAATTTGGGATATATAGAAATTATTACAACCTATCCCGTGTTGGATTGATTCTTGTCAAGTTCAAAGAGTTATTCCTGACACAACTGGCACAATGAAAAAGAAAAATTTTGAGATTGGATACTGAGAAAAATGTTCAAAGGGAGAAATTGTTAAATGAGCCCCGGACAGTGTTCTTGTTGGATTAAATCAAAAGGGATTGGCCATGCTAAAAATTACCCCTTAGTATCAGGAAGACTAGCTAGGGTAAGTGACTGGGGTTTTAGGGATAGGGCCTATTATGGTCGGTGCAGACTCGATGGGCCCAATGGCACTGTAGGATTCTATGAAAAGAAGGCTGGTGATGTAATGACGTGCATTTGAGAACTTTTACTCCACCCCTTTTCATACTAGCAGAGAATTAACTCTTGTCTGCAAACTGAAGCTCACCACAGCTGAGAATGCATTTATATTTCTGCAGGAATTGGCAATTACAAAACTTCAAGTTTTGAGTTGTCAGATAGGTTCAGATGAATTAATCCATTGTGCCCAAGAAGAATGGATCTTTTATATTTTGTGTTACAGGTAACTGCAAGTGGAGCAAGATATGCAGTAGCTTCAACAACAGGGAAAATTTATTTATAGACTCCTTATAATGCAGCAATATCCAAGTCGATTAGCAATCTAGTGAAGGGGGGTGGGGCAGGCATCTCGTGAGGAGTTACAACAGGCAGAATGGATGGAGGAGTGGGAGATTGCAATCACCAGTCTTAAACGATTCATGGCAGCAGCACCAGCTCTGGGACTGCCAGATTTGACTCGCCCATTTTACACGTACTACCATAATAATGGGAATTACTCCACTGATGTAGGGACCCAACAACATAGAATCATCGGTGACGTGTAGCTTATACCTATAGTTCTAGCTCATGAGGCCAAAGGGATCAAAGAAAGACGGGATCAGGGTATTGAATTTGATGATCAATAGGAATGGCGGAGCAGGTTCAAAGGGCTAAATGGCCTACTCCTGCATTTATTTTCTATGTTTATTACTTTAACAAGCAATCAGCTGTAGCTGCAGGGCTGACCAGACGCATCCAAACCTTGGATTGTGTAGGTTGGGTGGTTAAAGTGAACGAACCGATTACAATGTTGGGGGGAGTGATTCCACATACAGAACAAATCGTAGTACAGATTTTGAACATGGGAAGATTTCAGACGCAAGAAGGGCCCAGTGGGAAAGCCTACTGCTCCCAACACATGAGCAGGTTACTATAGTTAGAGATGAAGGGAAATAACCCAACGGGATACATAACATTGAGGGAAAGAACCCTGTATGTGAGATGCAAATGGGAGTGGAGAAAGTGAATAGGGTAAGAGAAGAGCCGTCAGAGAAGGCCGATGTGACCCCGTTTGTCAACAGGTTATGTTGAAGTAAATGGACAGCCAAGAACAGGTGCCATATCAAAGGTTATTGCAGAAGGTAAAAGTTCATGGTGTAGGGATAACATATTGACATGGATTGAGACAGTTGGCATAAATGGGTCTTTTTCTGGTTGGTAGGATGTGTCCGGTGGTCACAGGGATTATCAGTGCTGGGGCCTCAACCTTTTACAATTTATATAAATGACTTGGATGAAAGATCTGAAGGTATGGTTGCTACATTTGCTGATGACGCAAAGATAAGTAAATTGTGAAGAGGATGTAAGGAGGCTACAAAGGTACATAGGTTAAGTGAGTCGGCAAAATTCTGGCAAATGGAAGTATAATGTCAGCAAATGCAAAATTGTCCATTTTGGCAGGAAGAATAGAAAAGAAACTTACCTAAATGGTGAGAGATTTTCTGAAGGATTTGAATGTCCCAGTGTATGAATCATAAAGGGCTAGTATATAGGTACAGCAGATAAATTAGGAAAGCTAATAGAATGTTATTGTTTATTGTGAGGAGAATTGATTCCAAAGTAGGCAGGTTATGCTTCAATTGTACAGGGTGTTAGTGAGACCATATCTAGAGTATTGTGTACAATATTGGTCTTCTTATTTAAGGAAAGAAGTAAATGCGTTACAAGCAGTTCAGAGAAGGTTTACTGACTAATAACAGGAATGGATGGGTAGGTTGTCTTATGAGGGAAGATCGGATGGGTTAGGTTTATATCCAGTACAGAGCAAGAGGTGACTTGATCAAAACCACTTAAGAGCCTGAGGGGTATTGACAAGGTGGATGTGGAGATGATGTTTCCTCTTGACAGAGAATCTAGAACTAAGGGTCACTGTTTAAAAATAAGAGTTCACTCATTTAAGATGGAGATGAGGAGAAATTTTATCTCTCAGAAGGTCATGGGTTTCTGGAAGTCTCTTTCTCTAAAGGCAGTGGAAGCAGAATATTTGAATATTTTTAAGGCTAGATAGATTATTGATTAACAAGGGATGAAAGGTTATTGGTGGTAGGCACGGTCCTGGGGTTGAGGTTACAATAAGATCAGGCATGACCTTCTGATCGTGAAAAATGCTACATAAATCCAAGTTTTTCTTTTCTTCTAAAACACTTATTTTGTTAAACTAGTGCAAATGGGCAGAATAGCATTTCCAGGCATATTTGTTGAAGTGCCTACTCCAACATCCCCCATAATACTCATCTCAACAGGCAGACTAAATATTAAATCTTGGGTTTTTTTAGGTTCAGCCTCTCATTGAAATTTGCCAGCCTCTGTCTTAAATTTCCAGTTTAAGACTGAACCTCATTCCTGCTGTATTGGGCTGCCAACCCGTCAGGATCATCCTGGACTCTCCAGGATTGAAGATTAATCTCCTGGAGCTAAGTTGTGGAGCTATCAACAACCTCCAGCATCATGTTCTCAATGCTGGTGGTTGGTGGTGTGGCAACGCCCAGAACCACAAGATTTGTCTTCCTGATGCTGATGTTCAAACCACTCTTCAAGTGTCAGTGTCACTCCATTTCCTGCCGAAGGGCATCGCTCAGTATGGAATGCTAATTTTCTCGGCTGCTGTCATATGCCTTCAATCCATCTACAGACTCCAGATTCATAGAATCCCTACAGTGGAAAAGGAGGTCATGCCCATCAAACCTGCATCAACAACAATCCCACCCAGGCCCTATCCTTGTAACCTCAAGTATTTACCCTGCTAATCCCATTGACACTAAGGGGCAATTTAGCATGGCCTATCAACCTAACCTGCACATTTTTGGAGTATGTGAATGGGAGCACCTAGAGGAAACCCACGCAGATATGGGGAGAATGCGCAAACTCCACCCAAAGTCGGAATTGAACCTGGGTTCCTGAGAGGCAGTAATGCTAACCACTGTGCCACCGTACCCCTAGTACATTCACTTACACACCAGAGCCAATGGAAAGCTGCAGAGCCTTGCCTGCCTGAGATCCAAGACAGGGTGCGCAAAGTAAATCTCCACCATTTATTTTTTAATTTAATTTAATTTTTAATTTATTTTCATTTCTTCCATTGATTCATCTTTCAATTTGCCACTTTTTAAATCCCTCGTTTTGTCTTTTTCCCCTACCACTGTCTCCCTTCCCCTCACGCCACTAGGCTCAAAATGTTAGTTCTGTTCTCCCTCTGTCACTGGACGCGTAATCCAGAGACCCAGGACAAGATCCAGGGACCCGGGTTCAAATCCTTCCATGGCAGATGGTGAAATTTAAGTACAATAAAAATCTAGAATTAAAAGTCTACTGATGACCATGAAACCATTGTGGATTGTTGGGAAAACCCATCTGGTTCACTAATGTCCCTTAGGGAAGGAAATCTGCCATCCTTACCCGGTCTGGCCTACATGTCACCCCAGACCCACAGCAATGTGGTTGATTCTCAAATGCCCTCTGGAATGGGGGGCAGTTAGGGATGGACAATAAATGCTGGACTAGCCAGTGACGCCCACATCCCGTGTAATAAATAAAGAAAACAAAATGAGCAATATTGGTTGTAGTGCCTATGAGGGCATTTGGCCATGATTAGGATACAATTTAATTTGAAACAATTCTTTTTGGTCACAAATTGGTCACGAGAAGTTTTGTGTAATATAGGCTGGAAGAGAGCATTTTACCACCCAAACGAGACTCCCAAAGAAGACACAAAATAGGTGGAAGTGAGAGGCATGTCCATGCCATTGCTGTCTATTGGTGCTGGTCACTCAGACTGTTCATAGTGAATTAAGGTTATTCGCACTCTTCACACTGCTTCTGACACAAAAACAAAAAAAATGCCGCAAATAATCACCAGGTCAGACAGCCTCTGTGGAGAGAGGAAAATAGAGTGGATAATTTCTGATACAACTCATCCCGCACCCAAATAGAGAGAGCAAGAGGTTTAGGACCACACACAGCACAAAGATTGCAAAAGCATTTAACCGACTCAGTTTATGGGACCGATTGTATTTTATAATCACTGATGTCCCTGTCTGTAGTGGATGTTGTAAACTCTGAACATGAGCTGTAGCAGAGTTTCCAAATAATTAGCCCACAGGTTCTTCAATATCTGCGGCCCCTCCCCTCCCACTGTCAACCAAAACACCCCACCAACTATCAATCAAACCCCTCCCCATCCACTGTCAATTAAACCAGCCCCACCCACTGTCAATCAAAACACCCCACCCACTGTCAATCAAATCCCTCTCCACCCACTGTCAATCAAACCCACCCCAACCACTGCCAATCAAAACACCCCACCCACTGCCAATCAAACCAGCCCCACCCACTGCCAATCAAACAAGCCCCACCCCTGTCAATCAAACCCCTCCCCACCCACTGTCAATCAAATCCCTCCCCACCCACTGTCAATCAAACCTGCCCCTCCGACTGCCAATAAAAACACCCCACCCACTGCCAATCAAACCAGTTCCACCCACTGCCAAACAAGCCTCATGATGTGGAGATGCCGGCGTTGGACTGGGGTAAGCACAGTAAGAAGTCTCACAACACCAGGTTAAAGTCCAACAGGTTTATTTGGTAGCAAATACCATAAGCTTTTGGAGCGCTGCCCCTTCGTCAGATGGAGTGAAAATCTGTTCTCCAACAGTGCACAGAGACACAGAAATCAAGTTACAGAATACTAATTAGAATGCAAATCTCTACAGCCAGCCAGGTCTTAAAGGTACAGGTAATGTGGGTGGAGGGCACATTAAACACAGGTTAGAGAGATGTGTATTGTCTCCAGATAGAACAGCTAGTAAGATTCTGCAAGATCAGGAGGCAAGCTGTGGGGGTTACTGATAATGTGACATAAATCCAACATCCCGGTTTAGGCCGTCCTCATGTGTGTGGAACTTGGCTATCAGTTTCTGCTCAGCGACTCTGCGCTGTCGTGTGTCGTGAAGGCCGCCTTGGAGAACGCTTACCTGAAGATCCAAGGCTGAATGCCCGTGACTGCTGAAGTGCTCCCTAAACCGGCCTAAACCGGGATGTTGGATTTATGTCACATTATCAGTAACCCCCACAGCTTGCCTCCTGATCTTGCAGAATCTTACTAGCTGTTCTATCTGGAGACAATACACATCTCTCTAACCTGTGTTTAATGTGCCCTCCACCCACATTACCTGTACCTTTAAGACCTGGCTGGCTGTAGAGATTTGCATTCTAATTAGTATTCTGTAACTTGATTTCTGTGTCTCTGTGCACTGTTGGAGAACAGATTTTCACTCCATCTGACGAAGGGGCAGCGCTCCAAAAGCTTATGGTATTTGCTACCAAATAAACCTGTTGGACTTTAACCTGGTGTTGTGAGACTTCTTACTGAACAAGCCTCACCCATTGCCAATCAAACCAGCCCCGTCCACTGTCAATCAAAATGCCACACCCACTGCCAATCAACCAGCCCCACCCACTGTCAATCAAACCAACCCCACCCACTGTCAATCAAACCAACCCCACCCACTGTCAATCAAACCAACCCCACCCACTGTCAATCAAACCAACCCCACCTACTGCCATAGAAAATTACAGCTCAGAAACAGGCCTTTTGGCCCTTCTTGTCTGTGCCGAACCATTTTTTGCTTAGTCCCACTGATCTACACTTGGACCATATCCCTCCACACCCCTCTCATCTGTGAACCCGTCCAAGTTTTTCTTAAATGTTAAAAGTGACCCCGCATTTACCACTTTATCCGGCAGCTCATTCCACACTCCCACCACTCTCTGCGTGAAGAAGCCCCCACTAATATTCCCTTTAAACTTTTCTCCTTTCACCCTTAACCCATGCCCTCTGGTTTTTTTCTCCCCTAGCCTCAGTGGAAAAAGCCTGCTTGCACTCACTCTATCTATACCCATCAAAATCGTATACACCTCTATCAAATCTCCCCTCATTCTTCTATGCTCCAGGGAATAAAGTCCCAACCTATTCAATCTCTCTCTGTAACTCAGCTTCTCAAGTCCCGGCAGCATCCTTGTGGACCTTTCTCTGCACTCTTTCAACCTTATTTACATCCTTCCTGTAACTAGGTGACAAAAAATGTACACAATACTCCAAATTCGGCCTCACCAATGCCTTATATAACTTTACCATAACACTCCATATCGACCCCGATAATCACCTTTTGGTTTGACGTTTTAAGTTTCCTTTCGACTTTGTTTTTGGTTCGGGCTGTTCCCCCCTTCCTTTTGGGGAGCTGCCCCTTTTACTTTGTCCCTAAGTTAATTTGAGTTCGTTTACTTGATTGGTATCAAAAGAAATACCATAACACTCCAACTTTTATACTCGATACTCCGATTTATAAAGGCCAATGTACCAAAGGCACTCTTTACGACCCTATCCACCTGTGACGTCACTTTTAGGGAATTCTGTACCTGTATTCCCAGATTCCTCTGCTCAACTGCACTCTTCAGACTCCTACCATTTACCCTGTACGTTCTACTTTGGTTTGTCCTTCCAAAGTCCAAATCTCACACTTGTCTGCGTTAAATTCCATTTGCCATTTTTCAGCCCATTTTTCTAGTTGGTCCAAATCCCTCTGCAAGCTTTGGAAACCTTCCTCACTGTCCACTACACCTCCAATCTTTGTATCATCAGCAAATTTGCTGATCCAATTTACCACATTATCATCCAGATCATTGATATAGATGACAAACAACAATCGACCCAACACCGATCCCTGCGACCCACCACTAGTCGCAGGCCTCCACTCAAGAAGCAATCCTCCACAACCACTCTCTGGCTTCTTCCATTGATGTGGAGATGCCGGCGTTGGACTGGGGTAAACACAGTAAGAAGTTTAACAACACCAGGTTAAAGTCCAACAGGTTTATTTGGTAGCAAAAGCCACACAAGGTTTCAGAGCTCCAAGCCCCTTCTTCAGGTGAGTGGGAATTCTGTTCACAAACAGAGCTTATAAAGACACAGACTCAATTTACATGAATAATGGTTGGAATGCGAATACTTACAACTAATCAAGTCTTTAAGAAACAAAACAACGTGAGTGGAGAGAGCATCAAGACAGGCTAAAAAGATGTGTATTGTCTCCAGACAAGACAGCCAGTGAAACTCTGCAGGTCCAGGCAACTGTGGGGGTTACAAATAGTGTGACATGAACCCAAGATCCCGGTTGAGGCCGTCCTTGTGTGTGCGGAACTTGATAGCCATGTCACACTTATTTGTAACCCCCACAGTTGCCTGGACCTGCAGAGTTTCACTGGCTGTCTTGTCTGGAGACAATACACATCTTTTTAGCCTGTCTTGATGCTCTCTCCACTCAGTGTTTTGTTTCTTAAAGACTTGATTAGTTGTAAGTATTCATATTCCAACCATTATTCATGTAAATTGAGTTTGTGTCTTTATATGCCCTGTTTGTGAACAGAATTCCCACTCATCTGAAGAAGGGGCTTGGAGCTCCGAAAGTTTGTGTGGCTTTTGCTACCAAATAAACCTGTTGGACTTTAACCTGGTGTTGTTAAACTTCTTACTGTTCTTCCATTGAGCCAGTGTCTAATCCAATTTACTACCTCCCCATGTATACCCAGCGACTGAACCTTCCTAACTAACCTCCCATGATGGACCTTGTCAAAGGCCTTGCTGAAATCCAGGTAGACAACATCCACCGCCTTCCCTTCATCCATTTTCCTGGTAACCTCCTCGAAAAACTCTAATAGATTGGTCAAACATGACTGACCACACATAAAGCCATGTTGACTCTCCAATCAAACACGTCCCCTCCCACTGTCAATCAAAACACCCCACCCACTGCCAATCAAACCAGTTCCACACACTGCCAAACAAGCCCCATCCATTGCCAATCAAACCAGCCCCTCCCACTATCAATCAAAACACCCCACCCACTGCCAATCAAACCAACCCCACCCACTGCCAATCAAACCAGCCCCTCCCACTGTCAATCAAACCAACCCCACCCACTGCCAATCAAACCAGCCCCTCCCACTATCAATCAAAACACCCCACCCACTGCCAATCAAACCAACCCCACCCACTGCCAATCAAACCAGCCCCTCCCACTGTCAATCAAACCAACCCCACCCACTGCCAATCAAACCAGCCCCTCCCACTATCAATCAAAACACCCCACCCACTGCCAATCAAACCAACCCCACCCACTGCCAATCAAACCAGCCCCTCCCACTGTCAATCAAACCAACCCCACCCATTGCCAATCAAACCAACCCCTCCCACTGTCAATCAAAACACCCCACCCACTGCCAATCAAACCAACCCCACCCACTGCCAATCAAACCAGCCCCTCCCACTGTCAATCAAACCAACCCCACCCACTGCCAATCAAACCAACCCCTCCCACTGCCAATCAAACCAGCCCCTCCCACTGCCAATCAAACCAGCCCCTCCCAATGCCAATCACGTCTCGAGCCCCTCCCACTATCAACCGCCCGCGCTCCTCCCGCTGTCAATCAAATCACGCGCCCCCTCACACACTTCAACCTCCGCGCCCCTTCCCACTATCACTGAAACTTCCCGCGCGTCTTCTTACTTTGTCACCCCAACGACAAGAGCCGGGCAGTTATCTGCCGCTGTCAATCAAACTCCCTGCTGGCCCCATCCACCTGCTCTCAGTCGGCCCTCCCCTCGTCCCTTTCCCTCTCATTGTCAATCAAACCGCCCCCCCCCGGCGCCCCGCCCCGCCCCGCCCGCTGTCAATCAAAGCTCCGGCGCCCCGCCCCAATGTCAATCAAACCCCCTCCCCCGGCGCCCCGCCCCGATGTCAATCAAACCCCCCGGCGCCCCGCCCCGATGTCAGCCTGATCCCGCCCATCCCTTCGCTTTGTGACGTGTCGGCGCGAAGCCGGGAAGGTCACGTGTGCCCCGCATGCGCGGATGGGACGGGAAGTGGCGGGTCGCTCCGCGCCTTTTCCGGTGCTGCCGAGACCGGGCTGGAGCGGAGCGGACAGCAGAGGCCGGCCGGACCTGACCGACTCCCACCTCCCCCCCACCTCCCCCTCAGGTAACCAGTGGCACGATTAACAAAAAACAGGCAGGTGTTTACCGGGAGCCCGCTGGAGTTGTGTTGAATATAAACGGTCTCCTTGTGTCCTGATACAGAGGGAGGCAGCCTGAGTCAATGACCTTCGCTGGGGGTGTGGAGCCGGCGCTGTAGTTCGGCGGCAGGAGGGGGGAGTTCCCGACTCTTCGCCCCACCGTTACTGCTGCTGCTGCAGCAAAGGAGCTTACCACAGCCCGGACACCCCGCCCAGAACGGGCGGCCGGGGAGCCCTCGAGTCCGACTGAGAGGTCTTTCTGCGCCCCGCTCCAGGCCGGGCCCACTCGGTCGGTCAGCTCCGCCCGCCTCTCGCTGCCCCCGTGTGTCTCTTATGTACTTTCTGGAAGATGGGGAAGGTCCTGTCGAAGATATTCGGGAACAAGGAGATGCGCATATTGATGCTTGGACTTGACGCGGCCGGTAAGACCACCATCCTGTACAAACTCAAACTGGGCCAGTCTGTCACCACCATCCCCACGGTGGGCTTCAACGTGGAGACAGTGACTTACAAGAACGTCAAGTTCAATGTTTGGGACGTGGGTGGTCAGGACAAAATCCGGCCTCTGTGGCGGCACTACTACACCGGGACCCAGGGATTAATATTTGTGGTGGACTGTGCCGACAGGGACCGGATAGACGAGGCTCGGCAAGAGCTCCTGCGCATCATCAACGACCGGGAGATGAGAGAAGCCATCATCCTGATATTTGCAAATAAGCAAGATTTACCCGATGCCATGAAGCCGCACGAAATTCAAGAGAAATTGGGTTTGACCCGCATCCGGGATAGAAATTGGTATGTGCAGCCGTCCTGTGCCACTTCAGGAGATGGACTGTTTGAAGGTCTTACGTGGCTAACTTCCAATTACAAATCTAAATGAGCATCCAAAACTGTTTTAGACAAAAAAAAATGACAAACAATTGCCTCGGAAAAGCTACCGAAAGTAATTTTGACCCTTTACTAATCATCATATTTGCATTTCTTTGGCATTTAGTTTGGCTTTGCTTTAGAACGTTTCATATAAATTCGCTGAGCTAATCTTGTGCAAGAACTAAATGTTAAGTATTTTGAAAGGTCTTTTTTTTAAAAAAAATACTTTTTGCCATTATTTGAATAGCTTCCTCTTTCTGTATTCGATTTGGGTTTTTCAACACTTTAAACTCAGTTTCGAGTTCTTCCTTTTTAATGCCTTGCTGTAGATCGCTGATTTTACGTTCATGGAAAATTATGATGTTGGGTCTATTTCAATTAGTAAACTTGAAAGTTTATTTGAACAAATTTAGTCACTGTATAATTATTTGACTTTTGTGTTTTTGACTCATCGCAAGCAATATATTTGGGAGGCCCGTCATTTCTAAACTTGACTGGGGCTTTTTGTGGAGTCAGTTGAAATGTGTCATTTTGGTTTTGTGTAGGGTGTGTCCAAGTGAAACGTATGCTTTCTTTTTATGCTGGTGTTTTTGCCCCCCTCCCCCTCTGTCGCAATTTAGTCTTAACGAAACTCTTACTGGTGAGAAAATGTATACAAGGCAAAATGAATATTAGGGGAAAAAATGTTGTAGGCCAAGTACTTGGAGCCCTGTAAATGCTCTTCTGGCACGCAAGTTTTAACATTCACATTATCTTGCTGTGAGTGCATGTGTTCAAACCACTGCTGGCTAAGATAATACAGCACACCCAGAATTAATTTGCATTCTTTCCTCACTGAAGGGAAAAGAGATGAAGGGTAGGTAATTGGGATTAAGACTATTTGATCACCTGAATGGATAATACACTATGGATTAATGGAACCAAATGATCCGTTTCTATTGTAACTTCCATGTATTTCTATATGGTTCAGATCCCAAACAATGAATTTGGGTCAAGGTTAAATGACAGCAAGGCAAACAATGCTGCATATTAAAATAAAGCAATATATCAAACATCAGGTATGGGAAAATACACATCCTAAATGTGAATTAATTGAGTGATAGTCCTGCCTGCCAAAGCAGGCATCTATTGCATTCTTGTAATTGTGAAAATTAGCATATTTAAATTGTTTGACATTTTACCCTTTCATAGTAAACTGAATAGTTCAGTTGATACCTTAGCATTTTTGAGTGCTGGCATGCAACTTCCTGTGTCTGTGGCTTTCTGCAGAATAGAGAATAAAGGTCTTTGAGAGGTAAGGCCACCTTTATATCTGATATAAAACGATCATATGTTGAACCCAAATGAAAAGACATTAAAGCTCATATTTTGGAAGTTCAGTATTTTGAAAATTTTAAATCGACAGACGACAAACCATTCCTGTTGAAACACCATTGCCCAAAATTGATTTTTTTTTTACTAAGAAGTATTAGTAGCTTTTACAGTTAATTGTAAGTGCCAATTTTAAAATCATCTCTGAACTAGTTTGTTAAATCTAATATTTAAATATACTTGGCTATGTAGAAAGTTTTTTTAAGATGCCTAGTTGGAGAAGAAAGGTCTCAGTACAGTTCCTAAATACTGACTAGAAGCTCAAAACCCTCGGTTTTTAGAAGATTTAGGGTAACCAGCTCATTTTAACTTGCATTCAAATCGCAATTGAGTTGAGGGCTTTTTGGGTGGGGTGTTAATCTGTCTTGAAATTCAGAGTTTATAGTTTTGTATTAAAATAACTTCATTCATTTGAATGGTGATTTTAGTAAATGAAATTATAGTTTAATAAATACGATTTGAGTTTTTAGTAACATGCACTGCAACCAGGATGATGAGAATTTTCTGACTCAAATCTGCAAAGTTATTCAAATGGTACAAGAAACCACAAACCAATATACGTTAGCAAAGACTCCGTTTCTAACCAATGTGGAGAAATACTTTGTTTTGAAAAGCTATAACAGAAATGTTTGTTAACGTTGACTTCATACTTAGTGCAGCCATGACACGGGAAATTATTGTGAATTTGAGACACCAAATTAATAGAGCTCTAATAATAATAAAGCTGTCTTTTTACTTCCTGCAAGCTAACAAATGCAGTGGAAGTGAACTGTTTCAGGTTTGGGAAGTTTAAGTGAATTATACAGTGATAAGGTGGTTTTTCAACATAAGATAATTGTAATTTGATCAATTTTCAGTCCTAACATGATGTGGAAATATGTATGAACAAATTTACTGCCTAATTATGAAAATAAGGAAAAATGGTGGGTGGGGAGGGTATATTTTATAGATGAATGCAATTATAATACAATTCTGTTCAACACATTGGAAATTATTGTTGAAAAATCTATGCTTTATCACGCTTTGAGAAAAAAAAATTGGATTTTGTCCAAAGCACAGGACAGACAAAATGTGCCTGCCGAAAGGTACTAAAATAAACTTGATCCTCCTGAAGCTTAAGGCATGTCTTCGTTATTTCCAATTTGGTATAAGCTCTGTTGATGTCCAATTTCTTTTCTTTAAAGGCTGGCTTAAATTTCTT
This sequence comes from Mustelus asterias, assembly GCF_964213995.1. Lineage (NCBI taxonomy): Eukaryota > Metazoa > Chordata > Chondrichthyes > Carcharhiniformes > Triakidae > Mustelus > Mustelus asterias. Next base: position 54,139,531 of record NC_135818.1, on the reverse strand, counting down.
GTACTGAATTCTCTGTCTCAGTAGAATTTTAACATTTATTCTTGGGATGTGGACGGTGTGTGTAAGGCAAAATTTTACTACCTATTTCTTGTTGCTCCAATGGGCATTAAGAGTCGGCCATGTTGCCTCGATGAAAGCCACATAAAAGCAAGTCTAAGAAGGGGCGGGGTGGCATTTTGCCTTCCTTGTCGGATAATAATGAACAAATTGGAGTTTTGTAACAGTCGAACAGCTTTGGTTCTACTTAGCCAAAAATTAGCAAATGTATTGAAATAATTTTCCGTGGTGGGATTTGAACCTGTGCCCTTTGTCACAACCTCTATTCGTGCCACTGCATCTACACTAGTGTTTGTATAATCAACATTTCATGCAACTGGTGCTTTCTTTTGAATATTTGAAGTTCAAAAAGGTGTTGAAAATGAGTGGAACTGTCTCTGCAGACCGTACTGACCTAAACTTATATCTGTAAGTGTTAGAAATCTTGACCAGTTATCTTTTTAAGATGCTCTTTGAATGTAAGCAATCTGATTTAAACCAATTTACTTTGGAATATTTTGGCAGTCGAAACCACTGCACTGTTTCTTGAGGGGATCAGAATTTAACTTTTTCCGCATGAGGAGCTGCTGATTGACTATTGAGACATGTGACAATCTGGCTTGGTGTACTCTCGCAACCTCCTGTTGAAGTATCTCTAACTGTTCGCATTCTATTTTAATTTTTAATTCAGTAATTTCATCACAAGCATGGTTTGTTATGGGTTAAGACAGCATCTTGTTAAAACTTTGCTGTATTACAAAGAATTATGATTTTGTTTTCGTGTATTTCACAACTTGTTTCAAATATTTTAATTCAATGTTTCTTCCATTTCTAAATGGAGCTATTCACGAAGGTCACAGCAGTAATGGTAGGTTTTGCAATTAGAATTGATATTTGGAAACATTTGTGGAAAGAGATGTGAATAATTTTAACCTACCCATCCATTCCTGTTATTAGCCAAATACAGACATCTGAAATCTTTCAGAAATAATTGAACGTTTGTTAGAAAGCAGCTACGGTGTTCATAGCAGATAACTCTGCTCACCTGAAAATCATGCAAAAGTCCAAAATGAGCAAAGCATTGCATTTTGATTCCTTGAAAATGTGTTCAAAGTGCCTTATGCCATAATGTAGTTTAAATGTTTGCAAACACACAGCAGCAGTGTTTTGAAATTCAAACAATTTAGCAAGAAGTCACAGGAGCATAATCTTGACGTTCTGTATAATAGATTTAAATTTTACTTTTGAGTCATTGTGATAACAATCCTATGTTTACATTGATCTGTGCTGTTATCCATTCAAAATAATGGGCAGCTCCTACATTGCCCAAGTTTCTCTGGTAAGAATTTGATGTATTTAATACAGGTTGCGTCTGTGGCAAAGCTATCCATTGTGAAGCAGTTGCCATAATTAACACTCCAGCTCCAACCTTTTAGGGAAACTGCAAGTCTTGAGCTTTTGATGTCTGACTGATGTTAAATGAACCAAATATAAATCAATGTGATGACACAGGCTAGAATTAGAAAACACTCCAGTTCACAATTGAGAGACTGTTTTGCTGCATTCACCCTGCAAATGTAATAGCATTGCTGGGTATTGGAAAATATCTCACCTGAAGAAGGGGCTTGCAGCTCCGAAAGCTTGTGTGGCTTTTGCTACCAAATAAACCTGTTGGACTTTAACCTGGTGTTGTTAAACTTCTTACTGTATTGGAAAATATGGCATTATTAGCTTCGTCAAACGAAAGTACATGTATCCCAAAATGTTTTCTTGTCGAGCAGTAACCTTCTCCCCACTTAATTCATTAACAGACACTAACGGTCTTTCTGTAAATAAGCAGGGAAGTTGTATTACAATGTGGTGAGAAAACACTTCCTCTTGCTACCCAAAATGGATTCGCAATCTCAGCCCTGCGATTTGGAGCAGTCTATATAGAATCCTAAATGCTCAGACAGACACATGTCAACCTGACGCTGCACATTTGTCTCCCCTCCTTAACCACTGAATTAATTGTTGGGTGGGGATCTTGCTGAGAGAAATGGGGAAGCAGCAATATTGTGCTTTACTTTTATCTTTTGAAACAGCTTTGACCAGTTATTTAAAATTTTTAATGTTTCACTTATTGTGAGGCTTGAAGCTATTTATTCCCTAAACAGTGAGTCAGGGGAAGTCTGATAGTTTGTGCATGAAATATCTAGAGAAAAAGCACATGATCCATATTGTTACAGCAGACAAGTGTCCAGCTTATCCACAAAATACTCTTATTGCAGAGGCACATCAAGGCTTGTCAGCTACTCCTTGCTCAAGGACTACAGTTCTATTTGAAGAGGAGAAGTTGGTGTGTAGCAGGCATTAATGTAAGCTTGTTAAACTTTGATTTCTGCAATTCGAAAATCTTAGTTTTCCATTACATGTTGGTTATTTTGTGCCTGATTTATCATCATTTTTAAGTTAATGTTCAACAAGTGGGAACTTTTTGAGACAAAGGTCAGGGACTTGGTTTAAGGTGACTGTTAGCTTGACTTTTACCTAAAAGTTCTTATGTAATTTGGCATGAGTTGTATTAGTCATCAACACCTTGTATTTATATGGTACCTTGATCAAATGACATCCCAAGGTGCTTCACATCACCCGAGGTGTTAGATTATATAAAATGTGGTTGAAGGTAGGTTTTTTATGAAGTGGTTTGGGATGGGGATTTCGGAGCATTTGGGCTTAATAACTGAAGGTGTGGCTACCAAATGGTAGAATCATTAAAATTGGAATGCTTAAGGCAGAATTTAGATGAGCACAGATATCTGAAGGTTGTGGTGTTTGAAGAGATTAGAAGAGTGATTGAGAGGCAAGGCAAAGAGAGAATTTGGGGGAGAAAAGGGCAAGAATTTTTAAATGGCCGCAATGTAGGTCAGCAAATATAGTTGATGGGTGAGTAGGAAGGATCTGGTCTGAGTTAGGATGCAAGCAATGGAGTTTTGGTGACAAAGATTACAAAGGATTAGAAAGAGCCCAGGCAAGAGTGCATTAGAGTAGACATGCCTAGACACTGTGGTGTTAAATCTGCTGTAGGCCCAATTGTGTAAGCAGGCTTCTTACTGAATGGTGCTTTTGATTCATTGCCTTAAATTGTATCCTACCTGTGGGAGACTTATAACCATTAGTACTTCACTCTGGTATTCCAAACAAAACTGGTGCTTAGAATGACAGAACATAGTTGCAAAGTTCAAATGGAGGTATGCAAATTTTACACATTCCTTTGCACTTCATTGACATCTTGGTGACAATAGGAATGCAATTTAAAGAATTCTAGTTCATCATTTGTGACCACATTGAAGATACATAATTAGATCACTTAATTCCAAGCTTGTATGTATATGAGGTGTAGGGCATTGGTTGAGCTTTTATTAGTTTGGTAGTACTTCAATTGGTGGAGTGTTGGATGGCTGCCAGCACTTTTGAAACACAATTTTAAAAAAATGAAACTGTTCCTGTTGGAAGAAGTAAATATAACTTGTGTTGCGACATAAGCCCTTGTATGTTCAAGGGCAAATCATGAAGGTATTAATCTTCAACTGTCCTTGGCTTTAAAGGCAATGCACCTGTAGAGAAGGAGCAATTTATGGCTTTGCGTTAAATGACTAGTTTTCACTAAAGGGTAATTCAAGCAGTAGTTTGCTTTATATGAAGCTCTTTGGAGGATAAATGCTCCATGGGAATTGGCTAACTTACTACACCCTCCTCATCACCTGTTATCACACTTTGTTCTGTCTGATAAACTATAGCTCTTGAATTGTACATGAAGAATGAATTCTCCAGCGTACATCTAGGAAAATTACTATGATATTGCTAATGTATACCTGGTAAGGTTTGCAGTGGAAATGTTCTTTTCTCTCCATTTGCTTCCATTGCTGTTGCAATTATTTTACCTGCCTCCATTTACTGTCCATGTAAATTATATAATGACGTGACAGTGGCCTACGAAGTACCTCTCCTAGGTTTATGTTAGTGATACCTTGGTACACCTTTTGGTGATGAGCAACATCATAATGCCAACAACTGCACTCAAACTTGACACGATACAATACCAAGCAGCTGAATTGATTGGTGCACCTTAGAACCTTCACTCCACCTCCACCACTAGTGCACGCAGTGTGTACAATCTAAAATTGCATTGCATGAATTTGTCAAGCTTTCTTCAACAGTGTGTCTCTGACCTGCAACAGTCACCACCGAGGACAGAGAAGCCCTGCCACAACTGCAAATTCCCCTCCCAAGTAACACACCATCCTAATTTGGCAGTACATCATGCTCTTATTGTTGCTAGGTCAGTATCCCGAATTCCCATCTAACAGCACTGTGGGTGTACGCACACTATGCAGAAGCAACTCGTTTGCACTTTTTCAAGGACAGTCGGAGATGGGCCATAAATAACTGGCCTTGATAATGATGCACACTTTCCATGAATGAATTCAAAGATCAAGATCTTTCTAGTACTTTTGCTCTGTGTTTATTATGCCAACCACCAAGCAAGCATTTTGTTAGTGAGTAGAACAGCTGGTTATGGAGGCTGTTGGGAGCTTGAAGCTTGAAAGTTTGAACTTGTATATTGCTGTTTCGAATGACACCAGGGTTAAAATTACCCTGATAAATTCTTGTCAGTTCTGCAACTTGTGTAAGATAAGTACAGCATTACATATGTTGCAACTTCCCAAATTGATATGTTTAACTTTGTCAAGAACCTTCTGGTTATTTATTAAAGATCAGCTCTCTCTCTCTCAAACTACTCATTCAGCTACCAACTTCAGAATGAAAGCACATATATGGCTAATGGTTATTTCTAATGACTGCAGTTAAAGTGCAATGTTTGCCTTTTAACATGCTTGATTGTTTGAAATGTTTTGATGCCTGCCATAAATCTTGAACTTATTTTTGGAATGGGACAACCAATCTATAGGAACCAAACCTCCCAAATGGACAGAATGTACTAGTTACTGTGCAGAAGTGGACTTTGGGCAAGAATTTTACCTCTGCAATTCTAGTTTATAACACTAGAGAGAATGCAATATATCCACATCCCCCATATACTATAATCTCTCATTGTTACTTTGTACATGGTTTTGAGCTGGATTTATGTATTCTAGAATTCATTTTCAGAAAGGCTGTTGTTTGTTTAGAAGTAAATTCTATTTTGATCAGTAACGCAATCGATTGGAGAATAGGATGTCAATTTGAAAATAGTCCCCGTGTCACTTCCCAGTCATATCTCAATTTTTAATAAAAATCCCTCCTCCTGATTCCTGAATTTTGAAATGGAGAATATGATGTGATTGGGTGTAAACTTGGTTTATTAAACTTTGTTAGTAACTTCAATTGTTGATTTTTCCCAGTTGTCACTCTGAAAATACCGTCCCCTCTTGATTTTGCTAATGTTTCCACAATGCTTTCAAATAGGATTGGTAAGTGTAACACAAGTTAGTTTTTGCCTTTTGTTGGGTAGCTGTCTCTAAGCAAGTCACAATGCATTGAAACAGTTTTTTAAAAATTGCAATTCATATTCTTGTATCAAGCAGGTACAGAAAGTAATTAGGAAGGCAAATTGAATGGTAACATTTACTCCAAAGGAAAGTAGGTAAGTGTTGCCACAGCTGTACAAGGCCGCATATGGTGTACTGTTGTCTGTTTGATCATCTTACATAAAAGGATATTATTCCATTAGAATCAGTTCAGAGAAGGTTCACTCAGCTGATTCCTGGAATGAAAGGATTATCCTATGAGGAAAGATTGTGCTTGCACTCATTGGAGTTTAGAAGTTTAGTGGGGCACAGTGGTTAGCACAACTGTCTCAGTGCCAGGGACCTGGGTTTGATTCCAAACATGGGTGACTGTGTGGAGTTTGCACATTCTCCCCGTGTCTGCGTGGGTTTCCTTCCACAGTCCAAAGATGTATAAGTTAGGTGAATTGGCCATACTAAATTGCCCCTTTAAAGTCCCAAGATGCCTAGATTAGCAGGATAAATATGTGGGGTTACGGGGATAGGGCCTGGGTAAGATGCTCAGTCAGCGAGTCAGTGTAGGCTCAATGGGCCGAATGGCCGCCTCCTGCACTGTCGGGATTCTGTGATTCCTCTAAGAGTGAGAGGTGATCTTATTGAAACATATTCTGAGAGGATGTTCCCTTTGTGAAGGAGTCTAGAACTAGGAACTGTGGTTTAAAAATTGAGGGTCTCCCCATTTAAGACTGAGGCAAGATGAAAATTTTCTGACTGTCGTTAGTCTGTGGAATTCTGTTCCACCAAAAGGCAGTGGAGGCAGGATCATGGAATATATTCAAAGCTGTCTAAATTAGATTTTTGATCAACAAGGGAGTCGGGGGTTGTGGGAACAGGCGGGGAAATGGAATTAAGGCCACAATCAGATCAACCATAATCTTAGTGAATGGCAGAGATGGCTTTAGTTACAGAGCTAAATGGTCTACTAATTCTTGTGTTTTTGTTTGCAGTGTTGCAAGTTTTCAGCTGGAGGCTGGCAAGGGGATTAATTCAATGCTGTGGTTATTTGTACAAAGCAGCTCCATTTTAGACTTGTCAGATATTCAAAATCTGGGCCTGTGAAATAACGAAGAGCTACTTTGAAGCCTTAGAACATTTCACAAGTTTGAAACCACTGGGATGAAAAAATCTTTGAATTTCAATGAAACGTTAGTTTACTTATGTGTCCACAGTGGTAAGACACTTTCAAGAAGAAACAGTACATTAGCTTGGTTTCCTACAGCTGCAATCTTTCACGTACCACTTACTAGATGAGACTGCTTATACATATCATAAATTCCTAGAGTGGTTACAGCACAGAAGGAGGTTCGTTGCAAGAACAACTCACCAAGTCAACTCCTCCCACCACCATAACCCTGCAATTATTTTCTCTTTGGCCAATTATCTAATTCTCTTTTGAAAGCCTCAATTGAATTTGCCACCATACTCTCAGGCAGTGCATTACAGATCCTAAATCACTCCCTACATAATTAAAAAGTTCCTCATATTGCCTTTGCCCTGTTAGCTAATAACCTTAAATCAGTGTCTGCTGGTTTTTGATCTTTCTGACGACAAGAACTGGTTCTGCTTGTATACTCCGCCCAGAACCCTCATGATTTTGAATTTCTCCATCAAATACCCTCTTAATCATCATGTTCTCCAAGGTGAACAGCCTATACTTCAATCTATCCTCAGAAACTTGGGGTGGGAGTAGGCCATTCAAGTCTGCTGTACCATTCAATAAGACCATGGATGATTGGATCATCTCGATTCCACTTTCCTGCCTACGCTCTCAGAATCCTTGACTCCCTTGTCCATCAAGAATCTGTCTAACTCTGAATAAATTCAATGACCCAAACTTCACTATTTTCTGGGGAAGAGAATTCCACATACCAAGGACCCTCAGAAAAAAACTTCTCAACATCACAGAAACCATTCTCTAAAAACATGTATCCTTCCTGAAGCGCAGAATTAGATGTGGCCAAACCTCTGTTTTATGCAGGTTTATTATGACTTTCTTGCTCTTATACTCCATGCCCCTAATTATAAACCCCAGGATCCCATATGTTGCTTTAAATGCTTTCTCAACTTGCCCTGTCACCTTTGAGATTTGTGCGCAAGTACCACCCACCCCCACCGTACCTCAGTTCCTACAATCCCTTTAGAATTGTAACCTATATTTTATATTGCCTTGCTTCATGAATCAAATCACACTTCCCTGCATTAAATTTCATTTGCTGCTTGTTTACCCATTCCATCAGCCTGTCTGTCTGCATGAAGTTTATGTTCTCTTTCAATCTTGAATTGTTTTTTTTTAAATTTGACACCTGAAACCTAGTGTAAAGAGCTTGGAAGAAACCCAAAAATGTAATCATAGTTCTTTTCCCATTGTTAATCCATATCTTCTCTGCAGGGGCAAGAGTAGAATGACCCTGAAACAAAAACCATATACAAGTTAGAAGTATGTCTCAATTCTGTAGATACATACTGAATATATAGGCTTACATTTTGCAACACTTGGGAATGCTTCCATTTATAGTTTGCTTCATTACAAAGATTGAAAGTTTGACCCCAAATGGATAACATTATTAGTCATTTGACTTAATAAAACTTTGCTTTTGAAATGTTGGGAAAATCCCATCAGTGTTTCCTTGATTTTGGCATGTAGCTCCTCCCTCTATTGTTAAGTATAATTTCTAAATTCATGTGGATAGGTTTTACTGATGAATAGTCAAAGACAATCTATTTTTTAAAAATCCATGTTTTCATGTATTAACCTGTCATGAATAAAACGTGTTAGTGTTTATATCATGTTTAAATATTTACTGAAGTAATCACCATATAACCTGAGAACAATAGCATTTAGTTAAGTGGGTGATTCCATGTAGTGTACTTTGATTTTGTAATACTAAAAACGGAATTTTCCTCAATTTAGTTGTGATATACTGATTTGTTTTAACCAACATTGTCCAATAGTAACTTTTTTGTCTAAATAGTTATTTTCAAACAGCTGCAATGGAAAGAGTTAAATCAAGGGTCTTGGACCTTATTAAAAACTTGGTGGGATTAAGACAGTGAATTGTAACCTTTGACACACTATTTCTTCATAGACGAAGAGGAGTCTAAAGAAGATCATAAGGGCTTGAAGCATTAATTATTTCCCTCTCCCCAGATGCTGCCAGACCAACTGGGATTTTCCAGCACTCTTGTATGCATATTCAATGCTTTAGGAGTAATGTTCCATTTGTTTTTACTCTGGTGAATAATTATATATTCTTACCAAGCTTGGTTGGTTGCATCTAATATAGCAGTTATATTTGGACAAGTATTGAGATCTCTTATTATACACTGAATTTTAGAATGCTTTGATGTTGGGAATATTAAACCATTATTGAAAGATTACTCACTGCCTTCAGAGAAGAACTTGCATTCAAGAATGTTTAGACAGCACCCATGTGATGTTTAATTGGAGCTCAAGATGTCCTAGTTTGTATATATCTAGTACCGGCCTTCCTTGTAGCATCAAATATGGCAGCTTACCCTCATTCACTTGATTCAGAATACAGAATTGATGGATCTTTGGGACTTGGCACACTTGTATATTGGATTAAAAAGTACATGAAGTAGCCTATCACAACTACTAAACTTCTAAGTTACTAAACTACAGTTTCTGCACAATGGATTGCTGTTGAAGCAGTACATTTCACTAAATGAGAAGTGTTGTGGTAAGTGGTAAACGTCACTAATTTTCCATGCCAAGACTGCATTAATCTATTTCTGATAATGCAAATGAAAGCTTCTATTTTCCATTTTAAAGTGAAGGTAGAAACAAATTTTCAGTTACAAGAAACTTCCCCAGCAACCGAAATTACCATCAAAACTGACCTTAGAATAGAGCTGTCCCTTAATAGCATTGCATGATGTTAAGACCCTTGAGTGTCCATCCTAAGCAAGGCCATAGAGAAGCTGAGTAATTTCGTTAACACGTCGTCGTCTCAAATTGAAAGCAAATTTTGAGCGCTGTTTTCTGCACTGTCTCACATTACAAATATAGCAGTTGCCACATTTTCAAGTCTGTATTGAGTACTATAGCCTAGAAACAGTGACTGTGAATTTAAACTTCATGTGACTCTGGCACAGTACTTGTGGAGTATGGCATATCAGTCACATGGCAGATGAATTGCATTTTTTAAAATCTTCATTTAGAGTCACAGCTGAGGAGGTATTTTCTGTCTTATTTTAGTGCTATGCAGCAACGTTCCTTTAGTTTTGCTGTAACATTCACCAATAATTTTCAGGTTTTTCCTTTTTGCAAATTTGAGTACAGTCTCATTCAAATTCTGTTTTGTCCATGAGATAAATTAATTTGCCAGAACATTTCCTCCACTCTCCAAAAACACAGAATGGATCCATTTTGCTGAGTTCTAGCAATTTCGCGCTAGTTTAAAAACTGTTCTCGAGAATTATCAGATGACCGTTACTAGGATATGGTTTCATGAGCACAGATGGCCGCCTGCTATCTCTCCCAAGTGGCCATTATTTATAGCATTGGTGGTGCGTGACAGCAGGTATCATGGACTTGGGAGGTGCAAGACATTTTAGCAGTCATCTACACTTCTGGTAGAAGGTGCTTGATAGTGATTTGGGAGCGGTATCCTGGTTGGCTTTTCTCTTCCCCCTCCTTGCCACCCTGCTTAAAAAAAAAACCCCAAGGACACTGAAGCTAATAGTAAATTTTCTACTGCCCTGACTGAGATAAAATTGCTAGACATAAACCAGGAAGTGAACCCAGTGTGTTCCTGTAATGCTTCACTCCTCACTGAGCAATTGAGCATTTTTATATTTGCCAAACTTATCATTAATCTTGTAAAGAATGGTAATTTTACAAAAGAATAGTGCATCCCTATCTGTTGGTGAACATGATTTTTTTTTTCCCGGTTTGATCTATGGCAGAAATTCCAGATCTGAAGTATCCATTAAATTATATGAACATCAAGTAATCATCTATGATCCAGAAATTCAAATTGGCTCATTTTTAATTTTAAGAACTGGGAAGTAGCTCTGAGACGCTGGTAAGTTTTTAAAATTGGTCTTCCTAGGAGTAGTCTTTGTTAAAATAAAGCAAAAAGGATTGCATTTACATTTTCACAAACACCAGATGTCTTGAAGCATTTTCCAGCCAATTAAATACCTTTTTTGAAGTGTCGTGTTACGACCACATTGGAAGTGGGGGTGAAATTACTCCCTTATTCTCCCCCACAAGGTTTGACCATAACGGTTTTTTTGTGAATTTAGAGAGGATGTGCTTTGCCAATTCTATAGGAGTCCCACTATTTACAGTTTAAGTTGCAAGTAGTTAGACATATTTTCTTAAATAAAGAACAAAAGTTTATTGAAACTATTTCCTCAACAATAAAAAACACGATAAATTGCAACCACCATTGATTCATCTGGGACCACACAAACCAACACAGATGGCAGGGAATAGGATAGGCTTAAACGATTTTTACAAATCATGAAAAATAAAAATAGAATAAATGATTAGCTGTTCTTTGGCTGGTCCCAATGTGGCAATTCCACATTGCAGCCATTTTGTTCAGCTGTCTTCCTGGGTGTAGTTGCATGGAGCAGATTTCCGAGGGTTTTTTTTTTGCAATCTCTAAATTTCTCTTCTCCAGGTGGTTACTTTGAAAGCTGGACATAATGCATCTGAGAAACAGACAGAGGAAGTACACAGATTCAGACAGCGTATGTTCATTGCAACATTGTCTTTTGTTCTCCCTCTACTGCTTGGTAAGGTCTCCTTCAAGTACCTTGCCAGCTGTATATTCCAGAGTAATTCTATTCATGTATGCTGCAGTTATTGTTTCAGAACAGGTAATTGCATTTTGATGCCTTGTCTCAAGCATTTGAATGTTTCCGGATGGTGTGAAGCCAACAGGGAATGGGATCTCTCATGCGTGATCATCTGCTTTATCATCCCACTTGATGGAATGCAAAATTATTTGCATTGCAGCAGTCTGAGCAATTTTGTCATTCTCTTAGAGTTCCAGATTTTTTGAAAATCCAGCCAGAAAAATTAGAAATTGTATCTTTAAAGAATATATCTTTAACAGTAGTCACTGTTGTAATGTAGGAAATGCATAAATTTCCAACATTTTATATGCAATGAATCAAGCTTCTAAATTGCTGATTCCTTTAACGAAATATTGAACACAGGAATGATCTTGTGTTTGAATTAAGTTTGGCCGTCCACTATTCCCAGAAAAATAATGAACTCTTCAAATATTTTAATTTATTCTAGGCAATTTAATGGTTTGCTTATGAACAAGAGTTTCTTCCAATCAGTGTATTTCAATGATTTGAGGTGACCTTTCAACCAACTTGTTATGCATATACAATCTTGTGATCTATAGACAGTTCAAAAAAGCTTGTTCTGAGCTTATTTCTAAAAGGTGAGAATAAGATATCATCTTTAATACAACCCATGATTGGAAGTGTAGAATGTTCTTACTAAAAAATCTTTTAAGAGTGTCTGGTGAAGTAATTGGATACATTAATTGTAGGTTTGAATTAAAGTGTGAAAAGTTTTTTTCTCATTTAGCAGGGTGGTTATTTGCTTTTTTAGTATTTTTGGCATTGCTGCGTTTGTGTATTGAAGCAGATTGCATCCTGCGGGAGCTAATTACAAGATTCTATTATCTGCTTACAATGAATATTACCTGCTTACTGTGAGAAAAGCAGTGTGTAGGTAACACAATCCTGCTAAACTTTCAGTAGCACTGGAAAATTATGACTACATTCACAGTTGCATGTCTTGTTTTCATTGGGGAACATTAAATATAGAATTTATTTTTGAGTAAAGAATGCCAACTTGTTTGAACAGTCTTCATTGGCTTATTCCAGTTCCCTATTGCATATGCTTCTTACCTGCTTTGTTCAGGCCATTTTTCTATGTCCAACATTGCTTCTCTTTCTACTCAACGCGACTGCCAGAACCATCATCCCCTCCTTAATCAGTGAGTTTGGATTTCACAAATCTGCCGCCATCAACACATTGCATAAAACAAATAGGAGCAGGAGTAGGCCATTGTGCCCTTTCAGCCTGCCCCACGATTCAATAAAGTCATGGCTGATCTGGGTTGTGGCCTCAATCCCACTTTCCTGCTTGGCCCTCGGCCTTCAATCACTTGGCTCAAAAAAACTGTCTAACTCGGACTTGAATATATTCAGTGAACCAGCCCCACTGTCTGGGGTAAGAAAATTCTAAAGGCTAACAATCCATTGAAAGAAATTCCTCCCAGGAGATGCCTTATTTTGAAACTGTCTCCTAGTTCTAGATATCCCCAATTCTAGATTAACCCACCATGGGAAAACATCCTTCCAGCATCAAACCTGTCAAGCCCCATCAAAATGTTATTTTAGTACAGCCCCCCTCTGTCTTCTAAACTTCAATGAATATATGCCCAACTTGCTTAACCTTTCCTCATAAGACAACTCCTTCACTCCTGGAATCAACTAATAACCTTCTTTGAACTGCATCCATTGCAAGTGTATCCCTCATTAAATAAAGCAACCAAATTATACACAGTACTCCATGTGTGGTTTTGCCAATGCTGTTTACAATTGTAGCAAGATTTCCCTACTTTATTCTCCATCCCCCTTGCAATAAAGACCAATATTCCATTTGCTATCCTAATTACTTGCTGTACCTGCACGGTAACTTTGTGATTCCATGTAGGAGAACACCCAGATTCTTTTGAACTTCAGTATTCTGTAGCCCCCTTCCCACTTAATCTGTTTTTCTATTCTTCCATCCAAAGTGGACAACCTCACATTTTCCACATTATACTCCAAATGTCAAATTTACCTTCCTAATACACTTGATCCCTTCATCCAAGTCATTAATATGAATTGTAAATATTTGAGTCTCTAGCACTCAGCCCTGTAGCACCCCACAAGATATAGGTTGCCAACCTGAAAAAGAATTGATTTATTCCAACTCTGTTTCTTGTTAATCATCCTGTGGGTTAATATGTTATAGCCAATACCATGAACTCTTACCTTGTGTAGTAACCCACTCCTTACTCTGGCCCAGAGTCCTAATCTCCAATACCTCTATGTTCACCAAGTTCTGCTGACCTCTCTACCATGTGCTGGAGAATTAAATTTTACATAACGCATCCTTTGTTTCAAACCCCTGTATTGGCCTCACCTTAGCTGAAGAGAGTAAGGGGAAATAAACTTGGAGAGGAGGCGATACTGAAGTTAAACGTAGACAGGTGTGTAGTATGGAATTTTGGTTCGGATGCAGAAGGGCAAATTGTACATTGGCAAAGAAGGTCAAAAATAGAAGTAAAAATTGAAAAGGGAAGGCTCTTTATCTGCATGCACAAAGTATCTGCAACAGATGAATTAATGGTACAAATGATTTAGATCCAATCACCATTACAGAAACATTGTCACAAGGTGATCAAGGTTGGGAAATATTCCAGGATATAGAATATTTCTAAAAGATAATGACAAAAGAGAGGTAGCCCTGATGGTAAAGGATGACACAAGGACAGTAGTGAGGAAGGATCTAGCATTGGATGATCGTGAAGTAGAATCAGTACGGATGGAAATTAGGAATAGTGATAGTCAGAAAACACTGGTGGGAGTATGTTGTATGCCCCCTAATAGATTACTGTTGGACAGAGCATTAAACAAGAAATTATTGGAGCTTGTAACGAAGAATGTAGTAATTCTCGGATTTAATCTTCATTCAGATTGGGACAATCAAATTAGCAAGAGTCAACTAGAAGGTGAGTTTATGGAATGTTTTCATGACAGTTTCTGGAGCAACTCGTTTTGTGGAAAATCTTATCTTGGACCTAATGTGTAATGAAGCTGGGTTAATTAGTAATATTAGTAAAAGATCCACTGAGAAGTAGTGATCATAATACCATTGAATTAGATGTCAAGTTTGAAAGTGACGTGCCCCAATCATAAACAACAATCTTCAATTTAATGCCAATTATATAGGTATGAGGGGGAAACTGGCACATCTAGAATTCTGTGTGCAGTTTTAATCTCTGCATTTTAGTGAAGGTTCACTAAATTGATCCCTGGGGAAGAGGAGGGGGTTGTCCTATGGTGAGAGGTTAAGTAAATTGGGTTTGCATACTCTGGAGTTCAGGAAACTAAGGGGCAATCTCATTGAAACCTGCAAAATTCTGAAGGGGCCTGATAGATTTAGATACAGTTTGTTTTTGCTGGTCAGGGTGTCTAAAACATGGGGGCACAGTCTCAGGATAAGTATCAATCATTTAGGATTGAGATGAGAAATTTCTCAAAGGGTTGGGAATATTTGGAATTCTCCACCCCAGAGGGTGGTGGATACTCCATTGTTGAATAGATTTAAGGCTGGGATGGACAGATTTTTAACCTCGGAATTAAGGGATATGGGAGCAGGTGGGAAAATGGAGTTGAAGCCCACAATCATTTTGAATGGCAGAGGAGGCTTGACAGGCCACATAATCTACTCTTTCAAATGTACTCAGCAATCTTCAGCTGTAGCTCTCTGCGCCTGGCACCATCTTACATATCCTGTGCCCCACCTCTTATGGTCTGTACTTCTCTACCTTCAAAAGTCTCCTATATACTGACTTCATTGTTACTTGTGGTGAGCCTCTCTCTGCCCCTTTGCTGCTGTTTTATCCACTATCATCACTATTTACCCCCAAAGATTTCCATAATTGACAAAAACCCAACTTGGATCACACCTCCCCACACACAAACAGACACCTCCAACAATCTCTGTTCCAGTGCACTAATATTTACTTTCAAACCTTCCTAAAAGCTCATTCCTGGTATTCCAGTCAATCTTTGTGACCTCTGCCATATGTCTTTAGGATAATGGGGTGCCCATAGTTACATGCAGTAAACACTGGTTTAAGCAAAGTCACATCCAAATCCAAGACCACTTCCATGTTTTGTCATCCAGATTTCTGTTTACTTTTTAATGACTGTCTTTGTCTACACCAAGGCCTATCTTAACCGTGGCTCAGGGACAGCATTCTCACTTCTAAATTCTAAGGTTGAGAGTTCAAGCCCCACTGATGAGACTTGAATGCAAAATCCAGGTTAACGCTCGCTGCCCTGTCGGAGATGTAACATTTCCAATGAGTTGTTAAATCAAGGTCCTGTTACTCCCTCATGGCACTATGAAGAATAGATGGGTAGATAGTTAATGTTCTTGCCAATATGCATCGTTCAAACAACACCACCAAAACAGATGATCTGACCATTATTGCTACTTGTGAGATATTGCTGTTTGTGTTTCCACACTACAAAAGTAGCCTTAAATGATTTAATTGGCAGTGAAATTCCTTTTTGACATCCTAAGGTTGTGAAGAATACTATTTAAATGCAAGCTCTTTTCTTCCTTTCCATAGTTCCAATTTCTGCCAATGTAAGCGTACTTGGAGTAAATGCTGATGCTTAAAGAGAAATGACTAGATGTTAAATAAACATATGTTACTATATTTATGTCATTGGCTGTCCAGATTTTAGTTTCATCTTCACCTTCTCATCTTTGTCATCTGAGGCCCACAAAACATCAGAATAAAAATAGGAACAGGAATAGACCATCCAGCTCCTCAAGGCTGCTCCACCACTCAGTATGATCACGGCTGATCTTCAATCTCAGCAACACTTTCCTGCCCACTCCCCAAAGCTCTTGAGTCCCTGAGAGATGACTTTAGGGTATTTGTTCTCTTCACAAAGTCTGATCAGGTTAACCAGTACAATACCTCTTGGAGTGAATGTTTTTTGCTCTTTATAATATTGTGCACCAGTATCACGATTGAGATTCCGGTTTAATCCCTCCGTCTGCGAGAGTTTACAAGCTTCCCTATAAAGGGAATAAACCTTGGGGGAAAAGTCATTGCTGGTGTTCCTCCTAGCAACCACAGAAATATTAGTAAAAGCCTGAGAGAAGGTCATCCTCCAGGGCATGAACCAGCATTAACAGGAGGAAAAACAGGAATAAGCTGAGAGTATAATAGGCAGCGGATTAGAATTTTCAGTTTAAAACATGTCTATCATTACATTTACAAGTCATTATGATCAGTGCGCAAAAAAAGATTAAACCGATCCTTTAACTTTAAAATAGGTTCAGCATCAGTACTGTAAATGCAAAAAGCTAAGGTCATTTCCGTTGGATTTAAAAGTCACGCACACATCTCGAGCAAGTTAAGTGCCAGCCTGTTTAAAATTTAACAGTTGGTTGCTAAGATTCAAAATGTCCAATAGGTAATCTCTCCAGCCATCAGAATTACGTGTTACTCTATTGTAGTAATAGAGTACTCAAACTTGATTATCCTAACTTCCAATCTTCATAATGCTGTGATTATATTTCACTAAATTAAGTTGATGAACTTTTCGGTTACTAAATTCAGAAATGCGTGATGGTAACCATTATCTTTTGAATATTTCAAACATGAACACTTCACCTGGTCTCACAATCAGACACTGTAAATTAGAGATTGGATAAATATTAGTGTTAATCTTAATTTTGGATTATCATTTCATCAAAAAACCAAATGGCAATGTTTTTAGTTACAGTTTGCTTTGTATATTGTTTTCGGTCATGCATGTAAATGTTTCTATAACCTCTTGTAAATGCAAGCGCCCTAGTGTTTGGTAATATTAGTATACAGTGGACTCGATCTGCAACAGATTCTGTAGTTATCAGTATACAAAATCAAATGAGGGTCAGCTGTTTGTGTTGCAGTAATAGCTGAATACACTTAGTGCATTAAACATGCATTTTAAATGTTGAAGACTGCAATCATATTACATTAAGGGACTAAAAGCTATAGGACACCATACTATTTATTTTGCTGCTTAATCCTATAATTATTCTTTTTTTAGCCGCACCTAATATGAAGAACCAGAAAGGTCAGAAAAAAAATCTGGTTTTCATTTAGAAAATAAAAATTACATTTTGAAAATAATATCTCCACTCATAGTCAGAGGTTTACAGCATGGAAACAGGCCCTTTGGCTCAACTTGTCCATGCCATCCTTTTTTAAAAAAAAACCCTAAACTAATCCCAATTGCCCGCATTTGGCACATATCCCTCTATACCCATCGTACCCATGTAACTATCTAAATGCTTTTTAAAAGACAAAATTGTACCCGCCTCTACTACTACCTCTGGCAGCTTGTTCCAGACACTCACCACCCTCTGAAAAAATTGCCCCTCTGGACACTTTTGTATCTCTCCCCTCACCTTAAACCTATGCCTTCTAGTTTTAGACTCCCCTACCTTTGGGGAAAAGATATTGACTATCTACCTTGTCCATGACCCTCATTATTTTATAGACCTCTATAAGGTCACCCCTCAGCCTCCTACGCTCCAGAGAAAAAAGTCCCAGTCTATTCAGCCTCTCCTTATAACTCAATCCATCAAGTCCCAGTAGCATCCTAGTAAATCTTTTCTGCACTCTTTCTAGTTTAATAATATCCTTTCTATAATAGGATGACCAGAATTGCAAGCGTGGCTGTACCAATGTCTTGTACAACTTCAACAAGACGTCCCAACTCCTATATTCAGTGTTCTGACCGATGAAACCAAGCATGCCGAATGCTGCCTTCACCATTCTGTCCACCTGTGACTCCACTTTCAAGGAGCTATGAACATGTACCCCTAGATCTTTGTGCTGTAACTCTCCCCAACGCCCTACCATTAACTGAGTAAGTTCTGTCCTGGTTCAATCTACCAAAATGCCTTACCTCGCATTTGTCTAAATTAAACTCCATCTGCCATTCGTCAGCCCACTGGCCCAATTGATCAAGATCCTGCTGCAATTGGAGATAACCTTCCTCACTGTCCACCATGCCACGAATCTTGGTGTCATCTGCAAACTTACTAACCATGCCTCCTATATTCTCATCCAAATCATTAATATAAATGACAAATAACAGTGGGCCCAGCACTGATCCCTGAGGCACACCGCTGGGTAAGGTGTAAAGTGTTTGCGGCAGCATTGTCCGTAATTGCCAAATGAGCCAAGTATTTTAATACTGTACTGAGGGAGGTAGTGGTACAGGTATTTTCACTAGAGTAATCCAGAGACCCAGGGTAAGGCTGTCAGGATCTGGGTTCGAATCCCACCACAGTAGCTGGTGAAATTCAATAAAAATCTGGAATTAAATGTCTGATGATGACCATGAACTCACTGTTGTTAAAAAAAACCCTTTACCTGGTCTGGCCTGCACATGACTCCAGATTCACAACAATGTGATTGACATGCCCTCTGAAATAGCCACTCAGTTCAAGGGCAATCGGGGATGGACAATAAGTAATAGGCAATTAATCCCATTGATGAATAAAAATAAAATCACTTCAGTTTCACATCAATTGTTTCACAAGAATAACATTTCTGTCATGTTATGACAATGAATCAGTTTACATGATCATTGATTAGTGAAATTAGATGGAATCAATATTTTACAATGCATGTTCAATCTTGCTGTACATTTTAGTTTTGTAGAGCATGAACATTGACTTAAATATGTTCCAGACATTGCAATTGCGCCTTCTGAATTACAATATTTCATAACTTAGTTAAATGTAGGTTATTAACATGATTTTGTAATTTAATAAAGACTAATGGATGTGAATATAGAATAACCAAACCAGTGGTATTTAAAGGGATCATTGTAGGCTGCTCATTAAATGTGATTGAATTTTTAACCATTTTTATTTTGGGCTACACAAACTATTTATCCCACGGCAGGTTTGCCCTGCTATCACCAGCCCCTGCTCCCTGCCAGTGTAGTTAAGTTTCTGGTCAATGGTTGATGCTGGGGAATTTGGCAATGGCAATACCATTGAATGTTGGGGAGATGGTTACATTCTCTCATGTTGGCGCTGGTCATTGTCTGGCATTTGTGTGGTGCGAATGTTACCTACCACTTGTCAGCCCAAACCTGAATGCTGTTTAGACCTTGCTGCATATGGACACGAGCTGCTTCAGTATCTGAGGAGTTGCAACTGGAACAAGACACTGTTCGATCATCAATTAATATACTCTCATCTGACCTAATGATGAGAATGTCATTGATGAAGCATTTGAAGATGGATGGAAGCCTTAAAAGTTATGCGGATAAGAAATGAACAGAACAAGGAACTCAACAGAACTGGATGCTTGACAAAGACAAACACAAGCCAGTTCTGGCAAAGGCCTATTAGCCCTCATCCAACTCCACAATCCGCTCTGGTATGTCACTTAGAGGCAACGTAAGTGGGAACTTTTGGCTTGCAAAATGAAACGAAAATATCAAAGATGGCAACAACTGGGAGAGTCTGCTGTTACACTTTTCCATTTTTGTAGAATCATAGAATCCCTACAGTACAGAAGGAGGCCACTCAGCCCATTGAGTCTGTACTGACCGTAACTCCACACATTTGCCCTGCTAAACCCCCGACACACGGGTCAATTTATCATGGCCAATCAATCTAACCTGCACATCTTTGGCCTGTGGGAGGAAACCAGAGCACCCGCAGAAAATCCACGCAGACACGGGGAGAATGTGCAAACTCCACAGAGATAGTGACACTGTACTTTGAGATGTGACCATATCAGTGTTGATGTGGAGCTGCTGGCGTTGGACTGATGAAGGAGCAGCGCTCCGAAAGCTCGTGATTCCAAATAAACCTGTTGGACTTTAACCTGGTGTTGTGAGACTTCTTACCATATTAGTGTTGCCAGCTATGTCCAGTGAAACTACCTTTACTTTTCCACTTCCAATGTTAATAGATAATCAAAAATGTTCAAAGAAAATTAAATGAACAGTTTTTAAAATACCAAATGGGGTTTGTCTCCTGTTCTCTTCAATGTCTGTCGGTCCAGGGCAATCTTAGAGGATTGCTGACCCTTGATCTGATTTATATTAATTTGAAAATCAAGCCAAACTTGATTGTCATGGGTATTGTTCAGATACCAGAAATTAGCTCCCATTTACATGAAGGAATTTTGTCTTGGAACTTCGAGGGTTATGTGTATCAATTGTTATGACCATCCAGTGCTAATTTCAAATGGAAAAGTTATTCTTGATCAGCCTTATTGAATTATTTGAAGCAGTAATAAAGTAGATAATGGCAACACAGAGTAGAGCCAATATAATTTAGATTTGTAAAATGCCTTTGAGATACTGCAAAGCAGTCTCATAACTAAGGTCAATATGCAATTGGGGACAAGTGGCAGAACGGATGCCAAGCTGACTACAAAACAAAGGAATCTGTTAGAATTTTTTTTCCAGACTGAGTAACTGCTAAGTTGTATTCCACAATCTTGGAACCATTATTGAAAATAATAATAGTCTTGGGGCCATTATTGATCGATATTCACATTAACAATTTGGGCTTGGGATTTGGAAGTAAATTTCAAAATTTGCAGTCAACACAAAGTTGGCAGGACGGTAGGGGCTTGTCTTTAATGCAAAACAGGACTGTGACAAAATACAGGAAGACAATGACAAGTTTACAGAATGGGCATGTAATTGGCAAATGAACTTCATACCGTTGAGTGTGAGGATAACGAAGCTATGTAGTCCTTGGAACATAAATGTCTAAGTAGAGTAGAGCAGCGGTTCCCAACCTTTTCCTTTGTGGAACACCAGATTGTCATCAAAAGCTTTTGCGGACCACAACGTACACAAGCCGCTTTAAACTTTTTTTATATAATCTGTGGCTGACGGGAGTCAAATTTGTATATCAATGGTTATTAAAAATGCAGCTATTTCTAACAGTTTATGATGCACACAAACACGTTGCACTTGTCACAGCATGTTTACCTGCAGTAGGCCTACCAGTGGAAACGGATGATGCTTACCTAATGAGAAGGCTGACGTTTGGCAGATTGAATGTCAGATTCCAAGGATGACAGTCTCAATCGGAGATCTGGTTCAATGTTAAGTTTATTCGGATATTTGGTCTTCAATGTGACAAGCTTTGAAAATCTAGTGCCACATAAGTTGTAGGAAAAGGCATTGGGAACTTTACTGCCTTGTTGGACAGTTCTGGGTATTCGAAGCAACTTTAAGCCAGAGGTCAGTCAGGAAGTTCTGAGAGAAATCCAGTTTTAAGGCACTGTCACAGGACAGTTCCACACAGCTTGTCTTGCTCCCTCGAGGTCAGGCTTGTGAGGGTGTCAGGTCTCGCAAAGGGATTTCATATCCAGTTGGACTTTGTTAGGAACAGGCAACTACTCACAGGGCTATTTTCAAACTTTACAGGTGCTTCCTGATGTCATGTTTCATGCTGTTTGGAAGTTGCATTTCTGCCGTGGCCAAAAATCTGACTGATTCACAAACGAGTGGTAATTTGACTGATCAAGTCATTTGGCCCTCATCTCTATTTACTCAATCATTGTTTCTATTTTGTCCTGTACGTTAAAAAAAACTGTCAGATGGAGATCATTTTTAAGTGATTGAAAATATCTGTTATATATGCCAATTTCGCAAGTCACTGAAGTGTTGAGAGTTCAAACTTTGTCAGGCAAAAAAAATTCTCACTTCATCATGCTCAAAGATGTGAGTATCTTTCCTCGGGAGAGCCAGTGGACCTCAGTGTGCAGAAGTAGTTGATGGTGATCACTGCCCATCTCATCACGTGGAGCTGCAAATATTCACAAATACAGTGGAAAGACCTTGATAAAATTAACTCTCAACCCCTTTCTCCAAAATGGTCATGAGATCAGCAGGCTTTTTTTTGTTGCAACTAACGACCCTCCCCTGGATGTTTCTAGTGGAGCCACTTGCACGCATAACAGCCCCACCGTTTTGACCTAACATCACATGGGCCTCATCTGTGCTAGCTCCTCCACATTTTGACCAATCAATCCCATTGCAAATAATGTAACATTCATTATGATACAAGGTGCGTATAATTGTATTTTCTTTTCCACCCTCATGGACCTCCTGTGGCCTGTGGACCACAGGTTGGGAACTGCTGGGGTAGAGGATCAGAGGAAGTTTTGTCTTTGCACTGGATAAATTTCAAGTGATCACAATTTATACTACGGAAGAAAAGGGGGTGCTGATTTGTTGGCAAGTCAACTCTGGCCGAAACATTGCCATAGAGAAAGCAGCAGGGAGTTACAGACTCTCCAATACTCTGGGTAATTCAAACGGGGGACAACTGGACAGGTAAGAATGGAACTAAACAAGCTCAGTCCCATTGGATCTGGGCAATAGAGGAAATAATTTGGAGAAGCCAGTGTGGTCTAAGGTTGAGAGTGAATGTACCATGACCACAGTCACATCACATCAGTTCTGCATTTGGTTAAGGGATTTCAGTGACATGAGGGGGCTGGAAATCTGACTGGAGGGATTTAAACAGAAATGCAAGAGAAATGAACATGGATCTCAGACAAATGCTGTGTACAGCTGTTGTAGTCTTTAAAATTCCAAATCTGGAATAATTTTGGATTTTGTTTGACACCAGGAATGTTAGCAATGTGTGGTCACCTGATTCTGAGTGCAATTTCTGTACGGTGTTCGAGTACAATCACCACCTGTCACATATATCTTACATGCATGTTTCATTAGTGCTTCCTAATTCCCGCAGTTTAAATTTGTCTACATAATCAGCTAAAACACATCAAACATCCTTTCATGCTGATAGATTTGCTGATTTTTATGCAAACAGCTCGCTGCCACATTCTCAGAGCAATGAGCAATAAATGCTGGCCTTGCCAATAATGCCCACATCCTGAGAATGAAGTTTTACCAAGTCATAGCGATAGTGACCTCCTTGGACCTATCTCTTGTATGTATAATCGTTACCTGCAGAACTCTACCAAGTGCTTATCTTATTTCTTGGAGCCTTTATCTGAATGCTGTATCTGAACCTGCACGATATCACCTGCAGATATTGAATCAGGTTCCACATGTACACTAACGATACTCAGATCTACCTCTCCATCAGTTCTCTAGACCCTAAGTCATCAAACTGCTTGTCTAATATTCAGTTGTCAATAAAATGCAGTTTTCTAAAGTCATTGTCTGTGATGACTGCCACATGCCATACCCTTACCCATTGAATCCATGCTCAACCATGCCACCATCTCAAACTGAACCAATCTGTGTTCCAATTGACTGCAAGCTGAGCTTCCAACTCCTTTCCACCGTAAAGATTGCTGACTTCCATCTCCATAAAACTACCTGCCTCTCGCCTCGCCTCAGCCCACTTGCTACTATAGCTTTCATTGATAAATCTGTCACCTTGAGATTCAACTATTACAATGTGCCCTGGCTGGCCTTCCACTCTTCTGAAACTTCAACTCCTCCAAACCGCTGTCGGCAAGAAGTTGTGTTCCCATCGCCACCACCATAAATTTGGAGAAAAACCTTAAAAACAAGAGGTATAGTATAAAAATCATAAATTGCAAATGCTTGTCAAGCATAAACTGTGAATCCATATTCGTTTAGAACTGTTATTAGTGGTTTATTTAACCTTTTAACAAAATTTACTACTGTCCCATTTGGGTGTAATAAGGACCAAAGTCCTATGTACCAAGAATGCCAGATTTGAGATTGAGGCGGGGCATTTTTCAGCAGCCCAGGGTAGTTACCCAAGACTGGCATTTGACCCATTGCATTGACTAATGAGGGACCTAATGCCTGATTTGGTATTTACTCAGTAAAACTGAGGTGCCAAGGCACCAGGACTGCTCCCACGATTCATTGTAGATCACTTTGGGATATCCTTGTGAAAGGTGTAAATGCAAGTCTTTCATTCTGTTGAGCACTCAATGAAACTTTGCCAATGTCAGTGTGCCAAGCTGCTCGGTAACCATGAATGCAGGTTTGGAAGCTTGCTGCTGTTAGATGATATCCGACTCTTGCTGCTGATGCCACCAACAGATGCACTCGCGCAGTGCTCCCTGTCACTGCATGATGACCTCAAGGAAGGACAAGCAATCCAACCCCAACTAATGGTCAGAAGAAGGAGCAAGATGCACAGAAAACCTGGCTGCCAAATCCTTAGACTTTAGAGTCCTTTCACACAAGGTCTAATGAGGCTCAATTTTATGTTGAAGCCACAAATCTTGTGATTAAACCAGACTTGTTGGCGTGACTCTGTCACCCTTGTCCTCACTTTGTTATTCTAGGTCCACAATTATTAAAATTGAAAACTCTGATTTCCCTGTTTGAATTCTCCAGGACCTTATCACTCCCTACCTTAATGATCTCTTCCAGCCCGTACAAAATCCCTGAAAGAACTGTCCATGGCTCTGAATCCAGTCTCTCCTTCCTTTATTCTGGTGGCTGTATATTCTGGGCCATGTGCTCTGGAATTTCCTTTCTACCTCTTTGACTCTCCATTGATCCCGCAACCTTTAAGAATCTCCTTCAGGCCCAATTCTTCATCACTTCTAATATTTTCATCTTTGGCTCAGTATCCAATTTTTATTTCTGCCTCTGTTAAAGGTGCTATACAAATGCAGTTTATTGTTACATATTAAATATATATTCAGTCGTGCTTCTTAATTTCTTGTATGATTAAATTACAGCAGTTGCCATGCGGTAATTCAGTGAATACAAGGCTTTTGGCTCTTCCAAGGTGCATAGCTTTTCATTCGTGCTCAATACTATTCATTGGAATTGCTTTTCTTCTCTAAGTTACCATATTTATCATTTCATTAAGCTCAGAGAACTATATAATTTATTTATTATTGTCACAAGTAGGCTTACATTAACACTGCAATAAAGTTACTGTGAAAATCCCCTAGTCACCACACTCTGGTGCCTGTTCTGTTACACTGAGGGAGAATTTAGCATGGCCAAAGCACCTAACCAGCACGTCTTTCGGACTGTGGGAGGAAACAGGAGCACCCAGAGGAAACTCGAGCAGTCATGGAGAAGATGTGCAGACTCTGCGCAGACAGTGGCCCAAGCCGGGAATTGAACCCAGGTCCCTGGCACTGTGAGGCAGTAGTGCTAACCACTGTGCCGCCCGATATATGTTAATGATGAATACGTTTTCTGAATTAGTTTGTCAAGTCTGGATCAATTTTGATAAATTTGAAAACCAAGTTTTTTTTTGCTGTATCCTGCAACATAAAGTGAACCTTTTACGATTGTTATCTTTATATTTTTATGACACATGTACTGGGGTGGGGTTCAGTTAGCTTAGAATGTGGTGCACCAATTTACAGGTTCAATTCCATATGGGCTGCACTAGTTCATGAAGGCCTGCCTGCCTCCTTGCCTTGCCCCATGCTTGATGGGCAGTGGTGCCCCTCAAGCTGTATAGCTAATTGTCCATCCCTAGTGGAGAGAGATACCTATGGTCCTTTGTGGGCTACGGCTAATTAATCACCATGTACAGTGGAGCATTTATGGCATTAAATACATTCTCATTTTGTTAGTGGACTATTGCTGCTTGGCTACAGTAGTGCATTAATATTGTGCATAAAAGATTTTATCAACTGCTGGCTATTTCTTGTCTAAACCTTCCGGGGGTTTTAAGATCAGGGAGACTGTTTCTAATGCTTCATCACTTGAGGCAGGTGTGTGCTCTGAAACATCCTCCTGCTACAGAAATAAACAGACTCTGAGAGAAAGTTAATTCAGCATCTGGAAATGTTGGCTCGGAGCCTGAAAGTGACTTGTTCAGCAACTTGATTCTTGGCAAAACTCTTCATTAATCATTGTTTTTCTTTGTTCTTGGAGGCCCTGTAATACATTCAAACCTTTGACTTTTAAAAAATTTAATGCCCTGAACAATGGGGCCTACACAACCGGAATATTCCAGACAGCAGAATGTGTTTGGATCCAGGCAACAAAAACTGAAAGTTTGGGGTGGGTCACAACATACACCTGGAAAATAATCCATACAGATTTCTGTTGCTAAGTACGCACAGATGAACTAGTACATGAGCTTAGAGCCAGAAAAACTTCCCCTATCGCGCACAAAGTTTTTATAAGATTATTCTACTAACTAGCAAGGGAGCTTACATGACAAATTCTATAGCATATCGAAGATTATCATCCCTTCATTGCAATAAAACTGCTTATTCTATAGCATAAATTAACAACTGGTTATAGGTCTAGAGAAGTATTTTGATCAAAATTAGGAGACGTTATTTATTGGACTAAGTCCAATACTTTGCACCTGACACCCTGTTATTTCTCTGTTGCCTCAGGTTGAATGGTTGACTAACATGAACAAGTTTAGTGAGTGCATCCCTCAGCTCTTTGACTGTGAACTAAGGGAACAGTAAGTAAAATGACAAGTGGCCCCTTTGGAAGCAAATTGTGTGCGCGTCATGTTATCGGGTATGACAGATTAACGCCCAATGGCTTTGAGGTCCTGCAGAGTCAAAGTATAAGTAGCAACTATGCTGTCTCAAGAGGAAAAGAAGGAAACCAAAGCCATGTTCTGTTGACCGTCCTTAATCGAGATGAGGGTTACGCTCTTGCCCAACTTGTTCACATTAATCAACCTTTCAAAGTTATGAACTTACTTGTTGCCAGGGAGCAGAACTCCAAGTAGCTTTAATGGTAATTTACTATGACTTGCTGCTAAAGGCCTATTCTGCATCGTAAGTCAAGGATATTGAACCAATGACAGAGTTATGACTGTTTTCTCATCTGTAGGAAAGGGCCATAACTCATGAAATCTGCAAGCAAAGTGAACTATGCTGATATGGTAAAAGGGAAAACACCTGCAACCAATGACGCACTGATGAGATATTGGGGAGAGATAACGATGAACAATCTGTTAATCCAAGCAACAAATAAATTTGACTAGCAGCTAAAAGAATGATTTCCCCCACCCAATGAAGTTTCCGGTAGAGAGCACACGTAATGTACTATTTCAGGTTCAGGGCATTGTAATGACACCAAACTCTGGATTTGCAGGAATAGTGCTCCCAAAGAACGCTGGTCTTTATTTGAAGGATTTAAATAGTTCACTACTTATAATTCACGTTGGTGCAAGGGTAGCTTTGTACGGATGTAAAGTTCAACTTTTGGCAGATAAGTGCATGATATGGACTTTTGGGTTTCTGTACGGAACCCAGCTCAATTCTGCAAACAAACTGGTCCAAAGTGTTCAATCCTGGAAACTCTCCAGCTCCAATACCACACTTGGCTGAGTGAAGTGGAACGTATATTCATGATGCCTCAGCAAGGGAAGCAACTGACCACCTATGATTCATCTCTCGGTGCATCGGCTGTGGCATCCCTGCCTCTGTCACCTCTAAGCTTGATTTTTCCAATGCACTCTTAGATGATCTCTGAACCATCTGTAAATTTTAGATTATCCAGAACTCTGTTGTCCTTGTCCTTACTCATTCACCCACCATTCCATGCTCGTTGATCTACATCAGTTCCCAATTAAGCAAGGCTTTCGTTTCAAAATTTTTATCCTTGTTTTCTGGTCCCTCTGTGGCCTCACCCCTCCAAGCTCTGTTATCACCTCCAGTCCCACAACACTTCCAAATATCTGTGCTCATGTAAATCTGGCTTCATGAGCATCGCAGTGGCACTGTGGTTAGCAGTGCTGCCTCACAGTGTTAGAGACCCAGATTCAATTCCAACAATGTGCAACACGCTGCACATTCTCCTCATACCTGCGTGGGTTTCCTCCCACACTCCAAAGATGTGCCGGTTAGGATGATTGGCCACGCTAAATTGACCCTAGTGTCAGGGGAATTAGCAGGGTAAATACATTGGATTATGGGGGTAGGGCCTGGGTGGGATTGTGGTCGGTGCAGACTCGATGAGCCGAATGGCTTCCTTCTGCACTGTAGGAATTCTATGATTCTATCCCTGATTTTAACCATTCCACCATTAGCGGCTGTGCCTCCAAATGTCCTGATGCCTGGAATTCCCTCAGACCTCACTGCCTCTGCACCTCTCTCTCCTCCTTAAGATGCTCTTAACACTTACTCTTCAACTAAGCATTTGGTCCTCTGCTCTAATATCTCCTGATGTCATTTGGTATCAAAGTTTGCCATATTATGGTCCTGTGAAGGGCCTTGGGACAAAATACAAATAGACAATGCTGAAAATACTGAGTAAAAAGTATAAATGATTTTCTTTGTTATTATCAGTTGGATGAAGGGCATGTAATGGAACAGTTGAAGCAGCCAGTGTGAGTATCAAACCCTCCCATTCGGCTATGATAGAGCCTGATGCAGAGTAAAGCTCCTTCCAATACCTGCCTCAGCCTCAACTTCCAAACAACTTCCCCTAATCCACCGGTGAGACATCTTTTTCTGGTTCCTACACCAATCTTTCTAAAACCTGTGACTGAATGTGGACAATTGGTCTTCATAATCTTGTGCTGTAGGCCTACATAAGATCTTTGACTTGATTTATTATTGTCACATGTATTAGTATACAGTGAAAAGTATTGTTTCTTGTGCACTATACAGACAAAGCACAACGTTCATAGAGAAGGAAAGGAGAGAGTGCAGAATTTTAGTGTTATAGTCATAGCTAGGGTGTAGAGAAAGATCAACTTTAGTGCGAGGTAGGTCCATTCAAAAGTCTGATGGCAGCAGGGAAGAAGCTGTTCTTGAGTCGGTTGGTACATGACCTCGGACTTTTGTATCTTTTTCCCGACGGAAGAATGTGGAAGAGTGTGTGTCCGGGATGCGTGGGGTCCTTGATTATGCTGGCTGCTTTTCCGCGGCAGCGGGGAGTGTAGACAGAGTCAATGGATGGGAGGCTGGTTTGCGTGATGGACTGGGCTTCATTCACGACCTTTTGTAGTTTCTTGTGGCCTTGGGCAGAGCAGAACAGAAACAGCCCAAACGCATTTCTCCAGGCCAGCTGATAGAAGAGATTTCATCCTGCTGGTCATTTTAGCATTTTTCTTAATTGATTTTTTTTTTTAATGCCTTTTTAAATAATATGATTTTGTTTCGGAAGTATCTTACCAACTGAAATGAGACATGTTGCTACCTCTGAAGGAGCTTGGGCAACTCATGATGTATTGTTATCCATGAACATCTGTGATCCACCCTCTGCCCACATGTTCATGAAAGACTGGATTCCAGTAACTGTCAAAGTATTTCTGTCAGCAGTAGTGTTCCAGTTCTCTGCAAATGAATTTGTTCTGAGTACTCATCTATTACCACGAACACTGGGTATTATACTTTCCCAAGGTGCCCTTTAATTACAATTTGGAGTTTCTGCCAACAGGAAATAGGATTGCGTTAATTTTATTTTAGCTATTGTGTACCTCAGCGTATGATTCTTATGAAGTGCCTGAAAACTGGATATCAGGTTTCTAATTTTGTAGGTCATGTACTATGGGAAGATTAAAATGAATAGGAACACCTTTACAATATTTGTGCAATAGTACATTCATCCTCTCCGCACTCGCTGGTAGTAGAACTTGCTGGCTGCAACTGCAGTTGTTGGTATGGTTTGTTTGCTGTAACCAGACTTGTGTATAGTCACAACTGCTAGGCAGTTTGTGATCTCTATAAAGTAACCAGGGTGAACTTCGATCTTTGAAGGACTGAGTTCTGAGGAATAGCTCAAGTGACTGAATTTATTTTTCACCGAAGCAAAGAACATTGAGGTGTGATACAGGCCTTTTAAAATCACGAACAGACCAGATAAAGTTGAAGATCCTTGACCAATTCATGCCCAAGAGTGGAAAATTCCAGAGTTACCCAAATTCAACAGATTCAAAACAGAACTGTAATGGTTCTTGTAATTAAAAGTTCTCTGCTATAACACTCTCAGTGGCAGCATGTCTATAAATTAGAACCATTTCCCTGAACTAGTTAGGAGCTGTAAAAGCTTAGAACATATTTGTCAAGAAAAGTCAAGCAGTGAATGTTATAATTTATGACCTCTGCAGATCCTGAACTTCTTCAGGACTGAGCCTTAGTTGCTCTCTGAGAAATGTATGAATTTGAAGGCAAATTGATGTCTACATAACACCAGCTTTTTAAGGTTTATACAAATGTTCTTTCAGTTTGGTTTTGTCAGTAACGTGCTTTAGTTCCTATGTTTACTTGCTGTTCCCCTTGAAGTAAAAAGATTGAGCACCAGAGACCCTGGTTCGATTCCCAACTTGGGTCATTGTTTGTGCAAAGCCTGTATGTTCTCCCCGTGTCTGCATGGGTTTCCTCCCACAGTCCAAAGACGTGCTGGTTAGGTGCATTGGCCATGCTAAATTCTCCCTCAGTGTACCCGAACAGGCGCCGCAGTGTGACAACTAGGGGATTTTCACAGTAACTTCATTGCAGGGTTAATGTAAGCCTACTTGTGACATGAATAAATAAACTTTCAAAGTTTTTTAAAAAGGTATCAAACTCACCAGGAATGTTCTAATTGATGACACATCTATCTTGGAGATAATAATTATCTTTTGTTTGCCCCACCGTCACGTGCCAGCCTTCAGCTAATTTGGTTCTCCACATGTCATCAAAACATAACCACTCACACTGGATAACAACACTAGCATCAATATCATAGTAAAATAACCCCTGCATGAAGTGCCCTGGGATATCAAACAGAATATGGTGTCAAGTCACAAATAGATATTAAGGCAATTAACCCAACTTTGGTCAAAGATGCACATTTTAAAGAAGGACAGAGAGCTTGAGAAATTTAGGGAAGGAGTACGAGAGCTTGGGCCTATGCAATGGAAGGCAAAAGTCCGAATGATGGAACAATTAAATTGGAAAATACACAAGAAGCTTGAAGTGGAGGAGCCCAGAGATCTCTGAGGGTGGTGAGGCTGAAGGAGATTATACATGTGGGAAGGGGTGAAGCCAAGGAGGGATTTTTTAAAAAAAGAGAATTTTTACACCGCTGACATTGCTGGATTGAAAGCCAATACTGGTCAATAAGCATAGGGGTGAGAGACAAATTAAACTTGGTGCCAGTTGGAATACAGGTAGCAGAGATTTAGATGAGTTCACATTTATGGAGGGTGGAGGATTGGAAGTCAACCAGGGAATTACTATAATAGTCAGATCTAAGGTACCAAAAGCATGGAGGAGGGTTTCAGCAGCACAAGAGATGAGAAGTGGAGTTAGGAGATGTTACGGAGGGTAATGTTGGCAGTATTGGATATGGAGCAGACATGTGGCAGTAAGCTCAGCTTATGGTCAAATAGGACACTGACGTTGCAAATGATCTGGTTCAGTCTTAGATAGTTGCCAGGGAGAGCAATGGAATCATTGGCTAGGGAACAGATTTGAGGCAGGGACCAAAAGCAATGTCTTTGGTCTTCCAAGTATTTAGTTGGAGGAAATTCAACTCATAGTCTAGATGTTGAGCAAGGTGTGTCAATTTATATACAGTGCAGAAGTTGGGAGAGGTGCTGGTGAGGTGGAACTGGGTGTCATCAGAGTATATGTTGAACCTGATGTGTTTTTGAATGATGTTGCCAAGGGACAGCATGTAAATGAGAAATTGGAGAGGGCCATATGTAGATCCTTGGGGGTCTCTAAAGGTCATAGAATAAAGAACAAAGAACAATACAGCACAGGAACAGGCCCTTCGGCCCTCCAAGCCCGCGCCGCTCCCCGGTCCAGGATTGAATCCTGAATCCAGGATCCCCGCCCAATTTTCCAGCCTATCTACATACCAATATCCTATCCACCGAGCTATCCCCCACAGCTACGATGCTTTGTTCATTACAACCTATTAACTCACCCCCACCCCCCCCTTTTAGACCATGTGATCTCCAGGGAGAGGCGAAAACCCAGAGTGAAAAACCCCAGGGCCAATATGGGGAAAAAAAATCTGGGAAATTCCTCTCCGACCCCCTGAGGCGATCGAAACGAGTCCAGGAGATCACAATGGCCCTGATCGGAAAATGCTTCCCAACCCTAGTCATTTCCACTTCCACGAGAAACAAGGAACAATTAGCCCGCGCCGCTCCCTGGTCCAAACTAGACCACTCTTTTGTATCCCTCCATTCCCACTCCGTTCATATAGCTGTCTAGATAAGTCTTAAACGTTCCCAGTGTGTCCGCCTCCACCACCTTGCCCGGCAACACATTCCAGGCCCCCACGACCCTCTGTGTGAAATATGTCCTTCTGATATCTGTGTTAAACCTCCCCCCCTTCACCTTGAACCTATGACCCCTCGTGAACGTCACCACCGACCCGGGGAAAAGCTTCCCACCGTTCACCCTATCTATGCCTTTCATAATTTTATACACCTCTATTAAGTCTCCCCTCATCCTCCGTCTTTCCAAGGAGAACAACCCCAGTTTCCCCAATCTCTCCTCATAACCAAGCCCCTCCATACCAGGCAACATCCTGGTAAACCTCCTCTGTACTCTCTCCAAAGCCTCCACGTCCTTCTGGTAGTGTGGCGACCAGAACTGGACGCAGTATTCCAAATGCGGCCGAACCAACGTTCTATACATCTGCAACATCAGACCCCAACTTTTATACTCTATGCCCCGTCCTATAAAGGCAAGCATGCCATATGGGAGGGAGAAGCAAAGCCATTGTAGATGATACACTGGCTACAACTGGATACATAAAAATTGAATCAAGTGAGTGCAGACCTACCAAGATGCACAACAGTGGAGAGGCGTTGGAGGAGGATCATGTGGTTAACCATTTCAACCAGTGCAGAGTAGTCTAGAAGAATAAGGAATGCTGGCTTATCATGGTCACAGTCACATAGGATGTTATTTTTGACTTTGGTAAGGGTTGTTAGTGTACTGTGACAGAAGCAGAAACTTGATTGGAGGGAATTAGAGGGCGGCACAGTGGTTAGCACAGCTGCTTCACAGCGCCAGAGACCTGGGGTTCAGTTCCAGCTTTGGGTGACTGTGTGTGAAGTTTGCATGTTCTCCCCATGCCTGCATGGGTGTCCTTTGGGTGCTCCGGTTTCCTCCCACACTCCAAAGATGTGTGGGTTAGGTTGAATGCCCATGGTAAATTTCCCCCTAGTGTCAGGGAAATTAGCAGGGTAAATACATGGGGTTACGGAGAAGGGGCCTGGGTGGGATTGATGATGGTGAAGGCTCTTCTGCATTGTAGGGAATTCTATGAATCAAACATGGAGTTGTGGAAAGGTGGACACAATCTTTGCAGGCAGCAGAATGTTCAAGAGATTTGAAGAGGGGTAATTGAAAATACAGAGGGGGTAAAGGGTGGTTTTTATGAGGAGGGGGTGATGACAGCAGATTTGAAGGAACCCAGTTACAGCCAGCTGTGATGCTGAAGGTGTGCTCCAGAATTAGTTGTGCCTCCAGTTAATCCATTCCAATACATTGACATCCACCTGATTAAGTGGAAAATTACAGAAATCCAATTCGACACTCCCTGTGAGCTGTGCATGCACAACTCTGAAGATACTTTGCTGGTTGCCCACAAGTTGTCCTTTTTAAGATTTGTGCATGTCTACACAAATAATTTAGCACTCAACTGAACAGGCCAAACACAATAAGAAAAATTAAAGGAGCCATTAATCCTGTCCACAAAAAGCAGGACAAATATAATCCAACTAATTATCACCCCATCAGCCTATTCAACAATCATCAACAAAATGATGGAAGGTGTAATTGACGAGGCTATTGTTGGCATTTAATCACCAATAACTTGTTCAACAATGATCATATTTGGTTCCACCATAGCCATTTGGTCCAGACCGTGTTACAAACATGGGCAAAAGAGTTGTATTGTTGAGATGAGTGATTGCTCTTGACAGCAATTGATCAGATGTGGAATCAAGGATCCATAATAAAATTGAAGCAAGTGGGAAGCAGGCGAAAGTTCTTCATTGACTGGAGTCACATATAGCAGATAAAAGCTGGTTATAGTTGTTGCAACCCAGTTATCTCAATCCCAGGCTGTCGTTGGAAGAATTCCTAGGCCCGTCATCAATGACCTTTTCCCCCACTGTAAGGTGAAAAGTGGAGGTATTCAGTGATAGCATAGTGTTTAACTCTGTTCAAATACCTCAGCCAATTAAACTGTCTGTACCTGTATGCAGTTGGACTTGGGCTGCCAAGTGACATGTAGCATGCACACCATGCAAGTACCAGGTAATGGCCATCTCAAGTAAGAGTCTAACAACATCTCACAACCTTTAAAAAGTATGTGGATGAACACTTGAAATGTGATAACAGTCAAGGCTATGGGTCAAGGTCAAGGAAGTGGGATTAGTGTAGATTTAGGGTAGTTTAGTCTGTGCAGACTCGATAGACCGAAGGGCCTCTTCTATACAGTATAACTCTATGACTCCTTAATATTCAATAGCATTACAAACACTAAATCCCCCACTATCAATATCCTGCAGTCACCATTCACCAGAAACTTAATCAGTCGTTAAAATACTAGGGCCATAAGAATAGGTCAGAGGCTTGGAATTCTGTAGGTCAAAATCAGGAGTGTGATGGAGTACTTTCCTAGATGTGTCTTTTCAATAACATTAAAGAAACTCCAACAATAGGACAAAGCCATTGGTTGATTGACACCCAGTTTCCCACCTCATGTTCATTCTCTGCACAACTGGGGCAATATGGTTATACTGTGTAACATCTACAAAGAACCCTGCGGTAAGTCACCAAGGCTTCTTTGGCAGCACGTTCCAAATCTGCAAACTCCACCACCCAGACAGATAAGGGCAGCAGGTACATGGGGAAACCCAGTTCCAACTTCCCTTTCCAGTCACACACATCCCAACTTGGGCATGTATCACTGTTGCCTCATTGTCATTTTGTCAAAATCCTGGAGCTCCCTTCCTAACAGCACCGTGGGTGCACTTTGACCACACAAACTGTAGTGGTTCAAGAAGTCAACTCCACCACCATCTTCTCAAGGGCAATAAATGCTGGTCTTGCCGGTGATGCCCACATCCCATGAATGATTTTTTTTTTAAAAGATGAAAGGAAGTGGTGAATTCTGTCAATCCAGTGCAGAAGAAAGCAGCACATTAAAGTTAGTGCTGCCTCGTCAGCTCAATCAGTAGCAGTTATTGTTCTGTGCATCTGGGAACAGTGGAATAGATAAATGGGGTCAGAGGGTAAAGTACTAGCCAGGGTCAAAGGCCTAGCAAGGGACAAAAAGAAAAGGCTGGAAACACATAACAGATGACCCAGGATTACGACCAGGCTTTTGGGCTCTAACACATCAGAAGACGTGCTGAATGTTTCTAGTTTTTTCTCCATTTTTGTTCCATTTTCCAGTGTCTGCTTTTAAATAGCCAGTAAGCTAGACTTGCTGTGTAAATCAGAGTGCTCAACTCCTTACTGCCATCTCTGTCGTGTTTGTGGCTTAATTTTGATTTTGGTGCCTTTTTGGGTTCTTAACCTCTGTGATCCTGACAGCTCGAACTTAAGCGATAAACAATAGAATACAAACTGTTAAATTAAATTCCTTTGAAATTATTTTGTCTGCAGAGGTGTTGACATTTGTTTTCAGGGCGCTAAATGTTCTTTTCCAAAAACGAAAATAACCTCATTTAAAATTCCAGCATCTTCTGTCACCCTGAGAGCTCAGTTCTCTGACAGGATGAATCATACTCCTGAATCGTGGCCCTTTTCCAATATGTGAGTGCCTTCTAGGTGTATTGGTGATCAGAATGACTCATTTTGTCTTCTCGCCAGAACAAAGGAGAGTCTAACAACATTACCTCACAAACTTTAAAATGTACGTGGATGAGCACTTGAAATGTGATAACACTCGAGGCTGTGAGCCAAGAACTGGAAAGTGGGACAAGCGTAGATTTAGTGTAGTTTTGTCGGTACAGACCCAATGGACCAAAGGGCCTCTTCCATATTCTATAACTCTATTAATCTTTAATGTTCAATAGCTGGAGCATGACTCCTGCCTTGCCCCCGAGTGTTTTAGCTAAATAGTTAAAATATTTTCCTTGTTTGTTGTCCTCATTTTTACAATTCATTCTTTGTAGAATGTGTGTATTTATTTCCCTCCCATCGAACCCACATTAACTTTCATCTGCCATTAATCTGCACGATTTACACATTTTACAGCTTCTTTGGCAGCTTCCTTGGACTCGATGGTTCTGCCACCCCAAATTCCACTTCATCCCTGAATTTGATCAGTTTGCGCTAATCTGCTGAATCTAATAGTGTTTTCAGCATTGCCGTCTCAGCAACTTTCCCTGCCCTGGTATCATGTTGGGTTGGCTATTGTTCGTCAAGCTGTCCAAAACAGCCATTAATTTCTTTGTGTATGTTATAAGGAGCCTATCAGCAAATGTCAGCTGTTTGGGACAGAGCAGGGGTCAGCTATGTTCTGTTAACATTTTGGAGGCCTGGATGTGAGCTACAAATTACAGCCATTGCCACAAAGGTAAGTTTCTTCCTGAAGTTTAGTGATGGACCAGGAGACTTGACAAGAGCTTCTGACAATTATTACCAGTGTGTGATTGGTTACATTCCATTTTGTTTATTTCAGCTTCTGTTGTGTTGATATTCTTTTGAGTCTTTGCCTATCCTCTTACTGTTCCTACAGTGCAGAAGGAGGCCATTCAGCCCATCGAGTTTACACCAACTTGCTAACAGTACATTTTACCCAGGCTTTATCCCTCTAACCCCACATATTTACCCCAGTAATCCCCTAACCTACACATCTTGGGACAGCAAGGGGCAATTTAGCATAGCCAATGCACTTAACCTGCACATCTTTGGACTGTGGGAGGAAACCGGAGCACCCAGAGGAAACCCACACAGACACGGAGAGAGCGTGCAAACTCCACACACAGTCACCCAAGGCTGGAATTGAACCGGGTTCCTGGCGCTGTGAGGCAGCTAACCATTATGCTACTGTGCCACCCATTTTAAAAAGTCGTAGAATCATAGAATTCCTACAGTGCAGAAGGAGGCCATTCGAGTTGTGGACTGTTCATGTTCTTTGATACATGGAGAAAATGTTATCGTTACGACGATGGCTCCTTGGGTATCTTTAGAACGCATTGTGAATACAATGTGAAGCATAGAACTAACTTGTTACACCAACAGATAGAAAATTAATATTTCAACATCTTCTTTCCTTTCGCCAGCTTCCATTTAAAATCTCAACTATCCATTGGGTGTTTGAACATGATCGAATATGACTCTAACTAAAGCTGCTCCCACCTCTTCCTCTAGTTACCTTGGTGTGAGTTTGAACATTAATCCGTGTTTTAGTTTGACCTGTCCGATCATCAACTTCTAATTTTGTGGCACTGATCTGGTTGTGTTTATGACATTTGGTGAATAAAGTCATACAATGGTTAAATAGTGAATCTCAAACTCCAGAGCAACATGCTGAATCTTTACATTATGAACGCATAACTTAAATGTGTGTGTCAGTGTATGGATTTAACATTCATCTCATCAATAATAGGTGTGGTTTGCACTGAATAATAAAGGAACGTATGCCCCTCAATGAATTGTGATGCCAGTGAGCTGGAGATCCTGTTCAATTTTTAAAGATTGATTTCCTGTTATATGTTTGATACCAAGCAGACTTTTGCAAAATGGTGAACCATGGCAGGAAAGCCCTGGTGTTGCCTCAGTACAATTGCACTACAGTAATGAATCTGCAAGTAAAGCACAGACTGGAAAGCCTGACAACCACAGAGTAGAGTGAAAGACAAGTTCCAGTGAACTGAGTTCTAGGCTGATGTCTCATTTACTTGGTGGCGGGCTGTTTTGAACACAGGCTTTTGGCACACAACACATGACCAGAACAACAGCCATTGTACGAAATAGCAGAATGAGTTCACTGGTTATAATTAATTCCGAGTGCCAAACCATACAATCACATTGTGCCATAAAATGTTGACATGTTTCATTAACACAGTTCATGCATTCTTTTCAGTCAGTTCTTATCAAGATGGTTACTATACAACGCTGCATGGCACCCCTTGCTGATGTAAAGTTGTGCCTTGTGTGTTTACCAGTTGCTATGCAACAGGTTACTAACATTCCGTAATTGTAATAGTCTTCCTTCGAGCGAATGGTAACACTATGACTAATATATATGATGAATCTTTTTGTAGGTTGCCCAATGTGACTGAATCATAGAATCCTACAGTGCAGAAGGAGGCCATTTGGCCCCTTGAGTCTGCACCGACCACAATCCCACCCCATAACATCATGCATTTGCCCAGGCTAGTCCCCCTGACACTAAGGGGCAATTAAGCATGGCCAATGCACCTAACCCGCACATCTTTGGACTGTGGGAGCACCCGGGGGAAACCCATGAAGACACAGGGAGAATGTGCAAACTCCACACAGACAGTCACCCAAGTCAGGAATTGAACCCAGGTCCCTGGTGCTGTGAGGCAGCAGTGTCCCACCGTGCCCTGGTTGAATGGCAGATGGTATGCTACATATTCTGAATTGGGTTCACTAATGACCTGTATATAACATTTGAAATAAAAAATCCCCTCAGCCAGGCCATCACTGTGGGCTGTTGGGGAGAGCTGAGGGGATAAAATTGCTCCACAAGGCCACTTGCAGCTACACCTGAAGCCAGAAGGGTGGGGAGGGGTCTCGAAGCCTTTCTGGAGCACTGCGCCCACCACCTGCACCCCCACTCCAGGTCTGTTGCCAGGAGGCTGCCTCCGGTAATAGACTTTAAATTACTTAAACAGCTATCCACCTGGCACACTAGCTGGTGTGCCAAATTCCACACTCGCCTGTCTCTGTGTCCGCTTCCACTGGGGCCTAAAAATCCAGTCCTCCACCAAAACCATTGACTCCAAAGCTATCTTTCCATCTATTCCACATCAAGTCCCGAATTGCTCACAATTGTCTTCAGATTAGAATCATAGAATCTCAACAGGGCAGAAAGAAGTCATTAGGCGCAGCGAGAGCCTGCGCTGACAACAATCCTACCCAGGCCCTATCCCTATAACCCACGTATTTACCCAGCTATTCCCCCTGACACAAAGGGCCAATTGAGCATGGCCAATGAACCTAACCTGCACATCTTTGACTCACCTGAGGAAGGAGCAGTGCTCCGAAAGCTCGTGATTCCAAATAAACCTGTTGGACTTTAACCTGGTGTTGTGAGACTTCTTACTGTGCCCACCCCGGTCCAAAGCCGACATCTCCACATCATGACACACCTTTGGATTTTGGGAGTAAACCGGAGCACCGGAGGATTCTCATCAGTAAAACCAAAATGATTTATTCTGAGCGCTCACCAGCAATTTGTGTGGCTCTGTCTCTGACTCCATCAGCTTCCCTGGGAGCTTGGTCATGCATCATGATGTGGTACACAAGATTGGCATTCTGCCCAAATTTGAGTTGCGTTCTTCTACCATCAACAAAACAAAATTCTTGTATCCCTGAAGTATCAATTACACTGCTAGCTGCTGCTGAGTTCCTTATTTGCACTCTCAGAGTATTAACCATGCATCTCCCAAATGTCATTCATTTTTATTTAAAATTGCCCTGATGTATTGTCAGAAGTTTGCAGGCCTCAGGAGTGCTATTGCAGAGCTGGTGAGATGCAGGTAGCAGGACCACAGACCCTGCGAGTACTGGTGTGGAGTCAGGATTGCTAATGAGGGGACCAGGAGGTGGAGGTTTGAGGCAAGAAGGGACCTGGGGCTCCCAGTCTGAAATGAACTTGGAGATCTTGGGACTGGGATGGTGATGTTTATGATATCACACTTCATAGTCTTATAGAATCCCTTCAGTGCAGAAGGAGGTCATTAAGCCCATCGAGTCTGTACTGACTCTCTGACAGAGCATCCCACCCAGGCCATATCCCCGTGACCCCAAGTATTTACCACACTAATTTACCCAACCTACACATCCTGGACACTAAAGGCCAATTTAGTAGGGCCAATCCACCTGCACATCTTTCGGCCTGTGGGAGGAAATGGGAGCACTCAGGAAGAACGTGCAGACTCTGCACAGTCACCTGAGGCTGGAATTGAACCCGGGTCCCTGGCGCTGTGAGGAAGCAGTGCTAACCACTGCACCAAGTAAGTGAAATAAAAGGTTAAATTTCCCAGAGACTGGCACTCGCTGCCTCAAGCCAAACCAAACTTGCAGCTGTTAGGCCCCTTGTTTGCCCTATGCAAGTAGACTAACGTCTGCTTAATATGTTGATAGAGGATATTTCGCTCACAGTGGCATCCAGCCCAATGTTCAGCTGACGTGTAAGTGCACATGTGCATCTGACGTCATTTTGGCCCCAAACGGGACCTGTAGAACCCAAACACCAGGCGCTGCCAAACCCAATTTCATACTATACATCTTTTAACAGGTGTCGGAGACCTATTTGAGCCCATTGAACATGTTTGTTTCAGCTGTTAGTGCTGTGCTGGAGGTTGCCACTCAGCCAGTCAGCACTTTCTGTTAATCC
The DNA here is from genome assembly GCF_964213995.1 of Mustelus asterias. NCBI lineage: Eukaryota > Metazoa > Chordata > Chondrichthyes > Carcharhiniformes > Triakidae > Mustelus > Mustelus asterias. The sequence goes on along the minus strand of NC_135818.1, from coordinate 54,098,636 downwards.
AGTCTCTGCCTTTCATTTAAGTAAAGAGGAAACTGAAATAATCAACATCTTGTGTCAGTTCAGATCTGAACCAGAATAGTTTGAATGTGGAGGTCAGATAAATTGAAATGAAGGCAGCAAATGTTCCCCTACTGGAGAATCACAATGTGTTATGTACTTAGTCTAACACTAATAGTTCAAACAGCACCTGTGTTTTTCTTTTAACCACCTTGTACAATCTGCTACTTTACAGATGTAAGTTTCAAAAGACTCTGAAATTACTGCACAATATTCATTACGTTAATTTAGGTCATCCAACTATCTGCCAGATGTGTCCCCAAATCAAATCCAGTCTGAATTGCAAAAATAGAATATTACAAGACCTATTATGTGAATTTTCAGAGTCTACACTAATAGTTTTAAGTTTTAGAATTTATTTGTTAGTATCACAAGTAGGCTTATATTAACACTGCAATGAAGTTACTGTGAAAATCTTCCAGTCGCCACACTCCGGTGCCTGCTCGCATACACTGAGGGAGAATTTAGCATGGCCAATCAATGCAACTAACCAGCACGTCTTTCAGACTGTGGGAGGAAACAGGAGCACCCGGAGGAAACCCACGCAGGCACAGGGAGAACGTGCAGACTCTGCACAGACAGTCACGCAAGGCCGAGAATCGAACCCGGGTCCCTGGCGCTGTGAGGCAGCAGTGCTAGCCGCCGTGACGTTGTTTGGAACTGCTTACACATCGCTGGCTTCAGTCATTATACAAATATGATGAAATCTGTTTCACATAAATCAGGAATGACAGGCAAAATTGTATTTGACCGAATTTGCATATTGTTATACTATAATTAAGAATTTGGAATAAATCTATTGATCTGAGAAATCAACAGCCTCGGTCTTTGGGTGAAAGCGTTAATGTCATTAGCAGCCTTTCCCCTGGTTTCTGTGGCTATGACTCATCTTCCATTCTCTCACCTTGCAGTATAAATATCTCCCACTTTCTGTGTCTTTTAACTTTGACAAAGGGTCATCTGGACTCGGAACATCAGCGCTTTTCTCCCCTTACAGATGCTGCCAGATCTGCTGAGATTTTCCAGCATTTATCCAATTCCAATTATCTGCTGCTATAGATAGAATAGAATAGATAGAAACCCTACAGTGCAGAAGGAGGCCATTCAGCCCATCGAGTCTGCACCGACCACAATCCCACCCAGGCCCTACCCCCACATATTTACCCGCTAATCCCTCTATCCTACGCATCTCAGGACTCTAAGGGGCAATTTTTAACCTGGCCAATCAACCTAACCCGCACATCTTTGGACTGTGGGAGGAAACCGGAGCACCCAGAGGAAACCCACACAGACACGAGGAGAATGTGCAAACTCCACACAGACAGTGACCCGAGCCGGAAATCGAACCCGGGACCCTGGAGCTGTGAAGCAGCAGTGCTAACCACTGTGCTACCGTGCCGCCGCTACTTCCATTGGATAGCAGAGCTGTTCACTCAAAAAATGGAAAGATATTTAAATGATATGGTAATAATGTGTTAACACCGTACATCCCAATTTTAACCATCAGAGCCTCATTTATCTTGATTTGGTTTATTGTTACATGTATTGGGATACAGTGAAACGTATTGTTTCTTGTGTGCTATACAGGCAAAACAGACCGTTCATGAGATACATAAGGGAAGAGGAGAGGGTGCAGAATATAGTGTTGTAGTTGCAGGTAGGGTGAAGAGAAAGATCAGCTTAATAAATGATAGGACCATTCAAAAGTGGGATGACAGCAGGGAAGAAGCTGTTCTTGAGGCGGTTGGTACATGATCTCAGACTTTTGTATCTTTTTTCCGAAGGAAGAGAATATGTCCCGGGTGTGTGAGATCCTTGATTATGTTGGCTGCTTTTCTGAGGCAGCGGGAAGTGTAGACTGAGTCAATGGATGGGTGGCTGGTTTGCGTGATGGACTGGGTATGTTCACAAGACTTTGTAGTTTCTTGAAGTCTTGGGCAGAGCAGGAACCATACCAGCTTGTGATACATCCAGAAAGAATGCTTTCTATGGTGCATCTGTAAAAATTAGTGAGAGTCGTAGCGGACATGCCAAATTTCCTTAGTCTTCTGAGAAGGTAGAGGCATGGGTGAGCTCAGTTTCAGTCAGATTTATGTTAAAATGAATAGCCAGCTTTGTTAGGTAGTGATGACAGGGCACCAATTGATTTTAAAAGCCCAGTAAGTAGGTAATTTAAAAAGAGTTATAAAAGCTTATTTTCAATTGACTCTGATATATTTTCTGCTGCTGATAATTGCTTTATAAACTACTTTCGAGTCTTGTAACTCCCATTTTCTCTACATGACCCCATTCATCCTAACAAGGACATGGGGAGCTTATTTGCATCTTGCTACCAGCCCATTTATGTTATGGGAGGTAGAGGAATGGAAATCACAGAAAAAAATCACTGACACACCATCGGAGGTCCACATGTTCCAATATTCGGGCAGGTTTTGATTGAGCCAGTCAGTGTCTTGTTAAATACTTAAATGAGGGTAATGATGCTGTTAGTGATGTGATTTTGGTGTCAGTTATAACACATATATGCACAAACCATCCCAGAAGGAAAAAGCAGCTTGGACCATATTCTTATTTCTCCATTGTACTGCTGTTCCATTTTAATGTACATGAGATCGGTATTCTTATTTCCGTGTTTCTTTTCCTTCTGGACAGTTCTGGAGGCAGCCATTGCAGCTCTAGTTAAATCATAGAATCCCTACAGTACAGAAAGAGGCCCTTCGGCCCATCGAGTCTGCACCGACCACAATCTCACCCAGGCCCTACCCCCATATCCCTACATATTTAGCCACTAATCCCTCTAACCTACACATCTCAGGACGCTAAGGGCAATTTTAGCATGGCCAATCAACCTGACCCACACATCTTTGGACTGTGGGAGGAAACCGGAGCACCCGGAGGAAACCCACGCAGACACGAGGAGAATGTTCAAACTCCACACAGACAGTGACCCAAGCCGAGAATCGAACCCGGGTCCCTGGAGCTGTGAAGCAGCAGTGTTAACCACTGTGCTACCGTGCCGCCCTTAAAGAAATCATCAGCTGTAAATAAAGAACAAAATTGTATTTAAGATAGGCAAATGTCTAGGAACATGGTTTCCATTCCAATGTATTAAATAAGTGTAAACATCGCAGACACATTAGTCCTAACCATCCAAAGTTCTCTTCATTGAGGATATCTTTTGGTATAAATACTCTGTTATTTAAGAAGAGTGAGGGGGAGAAGTGAGATCACTAAAAACCTTTCATTTTAATTTCAAATTTGAAGTGATTCAGAAGGATCAGGGCATTTGGATAAGAGTGAACTGATTAGGATGTCAGCAAGGATTGGTGAAGGGTAGGTCATGTCTGACTATATTAGTTGAAAGAAATGAGATCACTAGCATTGGTGTGTCTATGGATATTGTCTATCATCACGAACACTGGATTTTCTAATACATTTATGTTTTAAACTATCTCCTTTTAATTCAAGATTAAATGTATCAGTTTGGAGAGGGGGAACGTGACCTATGAAATCTGCCCAGAGACAAGCCCATGTGATCTTTGACAAAGCTTTGAACTTTGACAAAGAGTCATGTGGACTCGAAACATCAGCTCTTTTCTCTCCTTACAGCTGCTGCCAGATCTGCTGAGATTATCCAGCATTTTCTCTTTTGGTTTCAGATTCCAGCATCCGCAGTAATTTGCTTTTACCCGTGTGATCTACTTGTTATGGAGACAGAAACTCAAATCCAAACTTACTGAATTGATAGATTCTTGTTCGGTGAGGTTGTTAAGGAAACCTTTTGGCAATATAACTTCAATGTGTTTTTCTTAATGTCTGTAAAGTATGGAGGAGGCTGAGAGACCTGTCTTAGGCCAGGAAGCTGGTGTTCTATACCAAATAAAGCAGAGAAAGATGGCACCATTTGGAAAAGAGAGACAATTATCTCAAAGGGAAAAAACACAGTGACAAAAGGAGTTTTCAGTTTATTTATTAGTGTCACAAGTAGGCTTACATTAACACTGCAATGAAGTTACTGTGAAAATCCATTAGTCTCCACACTCCGTCACCTGTTCGGGTACACTGAGGGAGAATTAAGCACGGCCAATGCACCCAACCAGCACGTCTTCTAGACTGTGGGCGAAAACCCAAGCAGAAATGGGGAGAATCTGCAAACAGTGACCCAAGCCAGGAATCAAACCCAGGTCTCTGGCAATGTGAGGTAGCAGTGCTAACCACTGTGCCACCGTGCCGCCTGTGAAACTGGTGCGCAGGACAGTTAGTGCTAATTATACCGCACTCCTTGAGGTTTTTGACCATGTGGGAAATCAAGGCTCATTGTTGTTTGTCTGAATCAGTTTTTCTCTACCTTGCCAATATTTTTTAATAGTATTCACTTTTGTTCTTCTGAAAACATTTCATATATTCCAATTTTACCAGCAAGTTTAAAAATCTGCACTTTGATCCCATGCCTGGGGAATAATTCTGTCTTCTGGAACACAGTTGTTTAACTAACTCACATAGTCACTTGACAACCATGGGGTGAATGCATTAGAATGTGGTCGGCTCTCTGCATGAGAACCAAGAGAATTTGGAACTGTGTAAGAAACCAAAAACTAGCCCAGAGGCCTAGAAAGTGAAATCATGCACTTGTAACAGCACACAGCTCCCATCAAAGTAAGTGCGTGATTTTTCTTTCCTCTTTGATCTCCACCATTTTTTTCTCTCATATATTTTATTGATTGTTTCTTTGTTTTTTAACATAATAGAAGTAATTAATTCCAGGGATTAAATAAATATAAACTCAATCCTTAAGATTGCAGACCGGTTGTGAGCTGGCAGGAATTCCATCCTGATCTTAAAACTACCCACAACTAAAGTTATTAATGCCGTGGAGAATGCTTCCTTTAAAAAAGAAATGACCCTCTTGTTCCATTACCATTGCTTCACCTTCCCTCCAGCATGTTCCAGACCTCTGTTCTGCTATTGGAGCTGCCTGGAACTGGTCCTATTTACTTGGCTGCGATTAACAAGCTTTCCTCTTTCGTTATTATCTTAGTGATTCCTTTCCCACAGGATTTGCAACCTTCTCCCATGAATGGCCAGAAGTTCTGCTGTCCTCTTCTGCCAGCAGAGTGGAACTGTGGAATCTTGGCCAGAAATGCAGATTTCTACTTGAACAGTATTGGAAAACTAGAGACACATTTAATGTAGTGAAACCTGCGAACTGTTTCAGTTTTCCTTAATTTTGCCGTTTTCTGTTTTTTCCTATTTCAGAACATTATTAATCTAGCTAAACACTGCTAGAATCTGATTACCTTCCCAACCTTGTCTATTGGTATATGCGTTTATTTTTTTTCCGTTATTCCACACGGTGAACCAGTGGCTAATTAATTTCATGTGAAACTCCTCTCATCTTGTGTGTTTGAAAAATCAAACTGTTCTTGGGGTATGGATGACGCCAACAAGTTGACATTTTGGGTCCGTCTCTTGTTGCCCTGAGGGTTTTGAGACTGGAGTCTGAGTTAGACTGAGTTTTTATAACAATCCAGCAACTTTTGTGGTAATTTTCCTGATGTCAAACTGTAAACGACTTTTTATTAATTGAACCTCAAGGCTACTCCCCTCAGTATTAAGGTCTTTTAGAATTGGGTCATCAGACACAGTCAATTAGATTATCTCTTTTGCATGGCAGATTGTCTATTGCATATAAATTAATAACTATAAAAAGATATCAACTACCCAGTGGATATGTAATTTAGTTCCACAGATTTTCAGGAGAAAGATGACAGTTATGTCGGGCTAGGTTAGTGTGAATGCCCACACACTATAGAATTTGAATAGCTGAGATATATTTGGTTAAATGCCGCCAAACTACAGCTTGAATGGAATTTGCTGTTCCGCCATTAAGCACAGTGAAGTCTCTTTCTGGTGCACGTAACCTGATACGTTTAAGTTCCGGGACTGCCTTATATACCATTCCACTCAGCTTTACCAAGCAGCTGTCTGTTTCTCCCTTTAATGTATCTGAACAAAACTGCAGTAAAGGGAAAGGCTTCCTTTCAGCAGAAACATAAGAAGTCAATTTAATTCAAACTCTATGCTACTTTCAATGAAGGCTGCCTCAGCAGAATACAAAATGAATCCCTTACAATGGAAATTCGAAAAATAAATGCAAGGTTAAGAATACGTGTGTTCAGAATTCTCTGCCATCAAACAAATTCGCTCTTCCAAATAAGCTGGTCAAAGTGTTTCAGAATTAGAAACAAAACAGCATTTCTTGGTGTCAGTTTACCCAGTTCACTCATGATACTGTCTTGAGCGATGGATGTGACTAGCATTAAACCATCTGTCAAATTTTGTTCTCTAATGTTTTAAGGGCCTATAATTACGACACCTCCTCTTGTCATCTAATTTGTTGAAAACTAGTAGCATATTAACAAAATGATTCTGCCACATGCAAAACAGACAGTTCTCAACCAACTAAAAGGGATAATGTCACATTTTAACCTGGAACTGATTTGGATGATTTGAGGCCAAGTTGTTTGAGTTGGTTGATCTTCTAGTCTTATTGGCTCATCACCAAACTTTAATAGCTGATACACTGTTAGGTTAAACTGCCGTTGAAACCACTGAGAGCCAGGAGGTATTTCTGACTTGCAAAGCAAGTGACAGTCATAAAAGAGTAAGGATGGTTTTGACCCTATTGATCTGCTGAATTGTGAGTGGGCAGTTAAACCTAACTGGGAATTTACCCACTGATGTCCTGCATTAATCAATATTTTCTTTTGTAATCTGCTCTGCAAGGGTGCTCGTGAAGCTGACAGGATATTTCTTTAAATATCTAATCAGTCTGTCGATGTCACCAGCCCTGATCACAATTGTAATTGGTGTCCTAACCGCAGAACCCATTATATTTTCTCACCAGATAAAGACAATGGGGAGCAGATTTGGGACCAACGTTTTTGTTTGAAGTAAACACAATTTTTATAAAAGCGCAATACTGCGGACATTGGAAATCTGAAATAAAAACAGAAAATACTGGAAATGCTCAACACTCCTGACTGTGTCTGTGGAGAGTGAAATACAGTTAACCATTTTGAGTTGGATATTCAACGCACTCTTCATTATCATTATCTTACTATTCTTCATCACTGGTTCAAAATGCAAAAATCTGCAATATTCTTTAGAGTTTCAATAGTTTTTCTTAAGAGGTTGGAAGTGTGACTCCTTCCTGAACCATACAGTTTGTGTGATGTTGGCAACACTACAGAGCTGTTTACTAGTGAGTTCCAGGCCTTTGATCCAACAACATAAATTACACTATATTACTAAGGGGCTAGTCATAAGAAAAGAACATAAGAACATAAGAAATAGGAGCAGGAGTAGGCCATCTAGCCCCTCGAGCCTGCCCCGCCATTCAATAAGATCATGGCTGATCAGTTCCACTTACCCGCATGATCCACATAACCCCTAATTCCCTTACCGATCAGGAATCCATCTATCCGTGATTTAAACATATTCAACAAGGTAGCCTCCACCACTTCAGTGGGCAGAGAATTCCAGAGATTCACCACCCTCTGAGAGAAGAAGTTCCTCCTCAACTCTGTCCTAAACTGACCCCCCTTTATTTTGAGGCTGTGCCCTCTAGTTCTAGCTTCCTTTCTAAGTGGAAAGAATCTCTCCACCTCTACCCTATCCAGCCCCTTCATTATGTTATAGGCCTCTATAAGATCCTCCCTCAGCCTTCTAAATTCCAACGAGTACAAACCCAATCTGCTCAGTCTCTCCTCATAATCAACACCCCTTATCTCTGGTATCAACCTGGTGAACCTTCTCTGCACTCCCTCCAAGGCCAATATATCCTTCCGCAAATAAGGGGACCAATACTGCACACAGTATTCCAGCTGCGGCCTCACCAATGCCCTGTACAGATGCAGCAAGACATCTCTGCTTTTATATTCTATCCCCCTTGCGATATAGGCCAACATCCCATTTGCCTTCTTGAATAGATGGCACCAGGAAGGTACCATCTATTCTAGTCAGAATAGATGGCACCTTCCTGGATACATTCCAGTACTGGCATCGCACATTAACTGGACAGTGATAGGGTAGAAACCTTTCCTAGTCATAAGATAGTGTATGGAAGGAACTTGCAGGTGATTGTGTATCCATGCGCCTGATTTGGTTGTCCTTTTAGGTGGTAGAGATCACAGCTTTGAAAAGTGCTGTTAAAGAAACAATGGCAAGTTGCTGCACGGACTGTGGGAAGCACACACTGTAGCTACATGCACCATGGTGGAGGGAATGGTTCTTTAAGATGGTTGATGGGCTGCTGATCAAAGGAATTGCTTTGTGCTGTATTGTGTTGAGTGTCTTGAGCTGCATCACCTCGACAAATAAAGAGTATTTCATACTGTTTATAGGCTTTGGGGATTTGGGAGGTGAATCACTGACCATAAGATACCCAACCTAAGACCTGCGAATCAGTGTTTATGGGCTAATCCAGTTGGTAAAGGCAATTCTTGTAATGATATCAGCCTTATTTAATCGCTTTCCCTCTCTGTGGGAGCTTTGCTCCAAGAGAACCATCAGGATATATGTCTCTAAGTCTTGAAGATTGATGTGCTAGATTGTCATATTAGGAAAGCAGACTGGTACCTTCCTGGATATCTTTCAATACTGGCATCGTACATTAGCTGGACAATAATAGGATAGAAACCTTTCCTAGTCATAAGATAGAGTATGTTGTCATATGGGGAATTTGAGTGTCTCCTTGCACTAGTGGGAACCTTGTTGGTCTGTATAACTGGGCATCTATTATTGTCTGCTTTCAATGGGAAAGTTATGAAATGCACAGATCTCTTGGATCAGTGTTTTTTTTAATGTATTGGTGATCAGCTGCCTGGCTAATGTGACAAAGCTCATCTGCTAACTGGAAGAATGCAGAAGCAAAGAAAGTAAGAAGTCTCACAACACCAGGTTAAAGTCCAACAGGTTTATTTGGTAGCAAATACCATAAGCTTTCAGAGCACTGCTCCTTCGTCAGATGGAGTGGAAATGTGCTCTCAAACAGTGCAAACAGACACAAAATCAAGTTGCAGAATACTGATTAGAATGCGAATCCTACAGCCAGCCAGGTCTTAAAGGTACAGACAATGTGGGTGGAGGGAACATTAAACACAGGTTAAAGAGAGGTTAAAGCTAGCTGTTCTGTCTGGAGACAATACACATCTCTTTAACCTGTGTTTAATGTCCCCTCCACCCAAATTGTCTGTACTTTTAAGACCTGGCTGGCTGTAGGATTCGCATTCTAATCAGTATTCTGCAACTTGATTTTGTGTCTATTTGCACTGTTTGAGAGCACATTTCCACTCCATCTGACGAAGGAGCAGTGCTCCGAAAGCTTATGGTATTTGCTACCAAATGAACCTGTTGGACTTTAACCTGGTGTTGTGAGACTTCTTACTGTGTTCACCCCAGTCCAACCCGGCATCTCCACATCGAAGCAAAGAAACACATGGTAGTGTTGACGGTTCTGTCCTCTTGATGGGCTGGAAGTCTTCAGCCAGTAGTTGCCATACTTTCCCATTAACCTTGGGGACATTGGGTTGGGCAGCGATAGAAACATTCCCTTGTGACACACTGCTGGTCAGAAAAACCTCCTTTGTCCGTAGTAAGGCAGAAATGTGTTTGTGAGGCCTGATTGACAATTTGTTTTTTAATAACAGAGTAGAGGTTTCCCATTGTAAGATCCATGATCTCAGTGCAAAATAATACATTGAGGAGAACTTAGTGGAACTCAGTTTGACTAAACCTCCAGAGTAATATTAATCTTCAGTAATAGGACACAAGTGGCTTGTGTATACCTTTCTGCAGATGTGGACACCTGAGGAAATTGGATCAAAGAGATTGGCCATTGACTCAATTTATATCAGGTGGATCAGGCTGTCTCTAGGCCTCAAAGAAGCCTGGGAGAATAACTCAGCTGCAGATGTTTTGCTTTACATTTGACATATTAGTTTCTAAGAACCCACTTTGCTCTATTAACAACAAAAATCCACACACCCTTCCAGATGGGCAATAATTTAGGAGAAAATCCAGGCCACGATGCTCTAAAGTACTCCCCATGGACCTGCCCTGTAAAAGAAAATTCCAAGAAGCTGCAAATAAGAAATATGTTAGTGATTAACATATTAACAATGTGGTCTGTGTGCACACATTTGTATGACTTTTTTGCTGAACTGATTACGACAGAATCATTAATGAACATAGCATTTTATTTTGCTGAATTGTTAAGCTTACCCAGGTAATAGTGCAAAGAATAGAAGGCTTCTCCTTTGGGTGTCAGAAGCAAAGCTGTAACTACAGCCATGTTGGAGAGACTGCTCAAATGCATTTCACTTGAGATGTTCGTGACTGGAAGGGAAAGGAGATTTTTAAATCCAATTTGGGCTGGATTTGAACTAATCCATTGTGTAACCCTGTCCGATATGCAGTGAATTATACCTTGTTGCAGAGTAGATAATAGATCATTATATTTTTACTGAGGTCATTGTGTAATTACTTTATTATTTCTTGTCCTCCACATTTGTAACATAAGAATAGAAAGTGTCAGAGCTTTTTATGTGTCTGATTTGAGTTGTTTCTTACCAGTATTGGATGTAGTTTCAGCCAGAGCTCCAACAACAGAAAACAGGTGTGTATGTTTTGGGGGCGTGTGAGTGGTGCAATGAGAAAACCTCACAGCTCAGGGAACTGGTGGGTGACATAATCCTTCCCAAAACTCACATAACTTCCCACATCCACTCCAATAGTTACACCTATACTGCCAGTGCACATATAAAAGAACAGATTTAATATTCATTTACATGAGCTGACAGGGGACTTGAGTTGGTGCTGAAAGATTCATGCCTGATGTTCCCCAATTTCCACACTACAGGGGATAAAATCTGCTCCCAGACCTTCCCCACCTCCATATATGGCAGTCAGCAGGCTCCAGAATTGTTCAAGGGTAAATCCCTTCTCATGTTTTCTCCTCCCACTTGGCTGGGATATGATGCCATTGGGAGAAGTGCCAAGTGTAGTCTAGACACTTGCATACTTCACCCGATAGTAGGTTATAGATTAATGTTGGAGAGGCCTGAAGCAGGGTAACCTGCTCACTCTCTCAGGCAAGAGTCCCAGAGAGGAGAAAATACTACCAATGTAAAATGCCTACACCAGAAATAACGTAACTCAAGTTATATTTCTTGTATAAAACTTAAATGAACCAAATATTTTTTTTAAATAATCTGCTGAGACCTCAAACATCATTTTTATTCCTATAAACTTTCTTGAGACCAGTGTCTGTAGCAATTCTCCAAAGATTTCATCCCAAACCAGATGTAGTTCAGCAACCCTAGGAACACATACGCACATGTCTTATCTTCTGTTCCTAACCAAGATAAAAATGAGTTAACATGAAAAAAAATGTGCAATGTTTTTCTACAACCTCGTATTCTGACTTAAATTCTTCATAAAACCTGTTTTGTCTGAATCAAATCACCCGCGGTCTGTCAATTTTGTCTGTGTCTAATTATATGAAAAGGTATCACAAATTATTGAAATGCATAATTATTGTTCCATCAGAATTTTGCTTATTGACTTGGCAAAGCCCTGGCAGTAATCTCAGCAGCTGGCATTGTCAGTTCTCAGTTTCGTTTATGCTTACTGAAGCAACACAGACAAGGTCACAGTCAGAGTGTTTAATTGTTCTGTCTGTATATTGAGGCTAGAAACCTGAACAGCTCCAGGAGACCAGAGGAAAGGGCATTTTTCTATTCCCTTGTTAGTTCACACTGTTGTTTATTCAAACGAAAAACACTACCAGGGTGAAGATCTGCTTCACTAAACTCCTATTCTGGAACATGTATGTCAGATAGATGCTCGTCGAAGATGCACCAGCTCCAAGCTAAAGGAGAGAAAATTTAGAAGGCAATATGTTTAAATAATCTCCAGCACCTCAAATATGATGGCAATACTGGCAATGTGAGAACAAATCATGTTCCTATCTACCCAGGTGGCCTGGTGGCACAGTGGTTAGCACTGCTGCCTCGCAGCGCCAGGGATGCCGGTTAATTCCCAGCTTGGATCACTGTGCGGAATCTGCACGTTCTCCCCGTGTCTGCATGGGTTTCCTCCGGGTGATCCGGTTTCCTCTCACAGTCTGAAAGACGTGCTGGTTAGGTGCATTGGCCATGCTAAATTCTGCCTCAGTGTACCCGAACAGGTGCCGGAGTGTGGCGATTTTCACAGTAACTTCATTGCAGTGTTAATGTAAGCCTACTTGTGACACTAATAAATAAAGACTTGAAACAGGCATCAGACCAAACAGGGAAAACAATAAAATTAGCAGGGTGAGTCAGTGATGAATTTCCATTAGGGTTCTTCTGCTCGTATTCTGGGACTTCAGTGGAAAGAGCTGGGATTCCCCAGCAAAAACATTGTTGACATTGTTTTTCCAGGGTTTCTGCTGAAGATATAGTGGTTGAGCAGGAAACCACACAAATTCACCCTTATGAATCCGAATCACAAAGTCATGTCCCAGACACTGCAATGTCTTTACCACAGGAGAGTAAACTTCATTCTACCTCACACATCATTGAGTTCAGAAGAGAGTCGATACAAGGATCTGAATTTTCAATCTGGCATGGGGCACCTGACACCCAAATCATCCCTGGATCATCGCCTTGCACCAAGCCAATGTTAGTAATGTCACGTGGTTTTAAAATGCAAAGAGCCTAATTGGCCTGGAGGAGAGGTCAAGGTCAGCAGCCAATCAGCAACACCCGCAACAGCCTGGAGGCTGGGCCTAGTAGAGAGCCAGTTGAAAAGGTGAATGGCAAACATGACTCAGCTTGCTACAGGTGGAGGTTATGGAACAGCAGAGAGCTGAACCAGCGCTGGCAGTAGGCACCTGCTGATGGTCCCACACTTTTCAGATACCTCCTTTGGGTTTCCTCTGTCTGGAAGATGAAATCTGCCAAGTGAGACAAAGAGGCAATGGATGGAGGTGGCCATGGAGGTCAGCAACAAGGGAGTCACTAGGAGGATGTGGGTGGAGTGCGGAAAGTACTTCAAAGTTCTGGATAGGTGAGTGGTAAGTGATCTCTGCTCGACTGCCCTCTGAATCTGTATACATGCATGCACATAGCTGAGCAGTTTTCCTTAACATTGTCAGATCAGGTGGCCAGTTGCATAATTGAGGCATCAGCAACCTCCAAACTTGGGGCACTATTGAGAAAGGGGTATCACTGAGGAATGCAACATCTCATTTGTATCACCTGCTGTGATGGATGAGGGTGGCTAGCCTACTTATAAATCTTTTTCTCTGAAGAAGGAATATATTTGCATTGGAGGCATTTCAGAGAAGATTCACTCGGTAGATTCCTGGGACAAAGGGTTTGCCTCATGAGGAAAGGTTGAGAAGAATGAGAAGTAATCATATTGAAACATATCAGGTTCTGAGGGAGGTTGACAGAGTCGATGGTGAGAGGATGTTTATTCTCGTGGGGGAATCTGGAATTAAGAGGTAAAGGTTTAAAATGAGGGGCCTCCCTTTTACGATGGAGATGAGGAATTTCTTCTCTCGGAGGGTTGTTAATTTTTGGATTTCATTACACCAGAGCAAACTAGAATATACCTCCGAACAAATAATCGATCTTGAATATGAGTCAACACTTAAATTTTGGCTAGAGGTTCCTCACTAGAATTACCATCCACTTGCCACTTTTCCCGCAGGCGAAATCCCTCTTTCTTGCTGACTTTCACTCACTGCATCCCCCCACCATCCTCGTCGCTCCCACCGACTCTCCCACTCACCCCTCCCCCCTGACTCTCCCACTCACCGCTCCCCCCCACTCACCCCTCCCCCCTGACTCTCCCACTCACCCCTCCCCCCTGACTCTCCCACTCACCACTCCCCCCCACTCACCCCTCCCCCCCGACTCTCCCACTCACCCCTCCCCCATGACTCTCCCACTCCCCCCTCCCCCTGACACTCCCACTCACCCCTCCCCCCGACTCTCCCACTTGCCCCTTTCCCCGACTCGCCCACTCGCCCCATCCCCCGACTCTCCAATTGCCCCTTTCCCCGACTCTCCCACTCACCCCTCCCCCCGACTCTCCCACTCACCCCTCCCCCCGACTCTCCCACTCACCCCTTTCCCCGACTTTCCCACTCACCCCTCCCCCCGACTCTCCGACTCGCCCCTTTCCCCGACTCTCCCACTCATCCCTCCCCCCGACTTTCCCACTCGCCCCTTTCCCCGACTCTCCCACTCACCCCTCCCCCCGACTCTCCCACTCGCCCCTTTCCCCGACTCTCCCACTCACCCCTTTCCCCGACTCTCCCACTCACCCCTTTCCCCGACTCTCCCACTCGCCCCTTTCCCCGACTCTCCCACTCGCCCCTTTCCCCGACTCTCCCACTCGCCCCTTTCCCCGACTCTCCCACTCGCCCCTTTCCCTGACTCTCCCACTCGCCCCTTTCCCCGACTCTCCCACTCACCCCTTTCCCCGACTCTCCCACTCACCCCTCCCCCCGACTCTCCCACTCACCCCTCCCCCCGACTCTCCCACTCACCCCTTTCCCCGACTTTCCCACTCACCCCTCCCCCCGACTCTCCGACTCGCCCCTTTCCCCGACTCTCCCACTCACCCCTTTCCCCGACTTTCCCACTCGCCCCTTTCCCCGACTCTCCCACTCGCCCCTTTCCCCGACTCTCCCACTCGCCCCTTTCCCCGACTCTCCCACTCCCCCCTTTCCCCGACTCTCCCACTCACCCCTTTCCCCGACTCTCCCACTCACCCCTCCCCCCGACTCTCCCACTCACCCCTCCCCCCGACTCTCCCACTCACCCCTTTCCCCGACTTTCCCACTCACCCCTCCCCCCGACTCTCCGACTCGCCCCTTTCCCCGACTCTCCCACTCGCCCCTTTCCCCGACTCTCCCACTCGCCCCTTTCCCCGACTCTCCCACTCGCCCCTTTCCCCGACTCTCCCATTCGCCCCTTTCCCCGACTCTCCCACTCGCCCCTTTCCCCGACTCTCCCATTCGCCCCTTTCCCCGAATCTCCCACTCGCCCCTTTCCCCGACTCTCCCATTCGCCCCTTTCCCCGAATCTCCCACTCACCCCTTTCCCCGACTCTCCCACTCGCCCCTCCCCCCGACTCCCCCACTCGCCCCTTTCCCCGACTCTCCCACTCGCCCCTCCCCCCGACTCTCCCACTCACCCCTTTCCCCGACTCTCCCACTCGCCCCTCCCCCGACTCTCCCACTCGCCCCTTTCCCCGACTCTCCCACTCGCCCCTCCCCCCGACTCTCCCACTCGCCCCTCCCCCCAACTCTCCCACTCGCCCCTTTCCCCGACTCTCCCACTCGCCCCTCCCCCCGACTCTCCCACTCGCCCCTTTCCCCGACTTTCCCACTCACCCCTCCCCCCGACTCTCCCATTCGCCCCTTTCCCCGACTCTCCCACTCGCCCCTTTCCCCGACTCTCCCACTCACCCCTCCCCCCGACTCTCCCATTCGCCCCTTTCCCCGACTCTCCCACTCGCCCCTTTCCCCGACTCTCCCACTCACCCCTCCCCCCGACTCTCCCATTCGCCCCTTTCCCCGACTCTCCCATTCGCTCCTTTCCCCGACTCTCCCACTCGCCCCTTTCCCCGACTCTCCCACTCACCCCTCCCCCCGACTCTCCCACTCGCCCCTTTCCCCGACTCTCCCACTCGCCCCTTTCCCCGACTCTCCCACTCGCCCCTTTCCCCGACTCTCCCACTCGCCCCTTTCCCCGACTCTCCCACTCGCCCCTTTCCCCGACTCTCCCACTCGCCCCTTTCCCCGACTCTCCCACTCACCCCTTTCCCCGACTCTCCCACTCACCCCTCCCCCCGACTCTCCCACTCACCCCTCCCTCCGACTCTCCCACTCACCCCTTTCCCCGACTTTCCCACTCACCCCTCCCCCGACTCTCCGACTCGCCCCTTTCCCCGACTCTCCCACTCATCCCTCCCCCCGACTTTCCCACTCGCCCCTTTCCCCGACTCTCCCATTCGCCCCTTTCCCCGACTCTCCCATTCGCCCCTTTCCCCGACTCTCCCATTCGCCCCTTTCCCCGACTCTCCCACTCGCCCCTTTCCCCGACTCTCCCATTCGCCCCTTTCCCCGACTCTCCCACTCGCCCCTTTCCCCGACTCTCCCACTCGCCCCTCCCCCCGACTCTCCCATTCGCCCCTTTCCCCGACTCTCCCATTCGCCCCTCCCCCCGACTCTCCCACTCGCCCCTTTCCCCGACTCTCCCACTCGCCCCTCCCCCCGACTCTCCCATTCGCCCCTTTCCCCGACTCTCCCACTCGCCCCTCCCCCGACTCTCCCACTCGCCCCTTTCCCCGACTCTACCACTCGCCCCTTTCCCCGACTCTCCCATTCGCCCCTTTCCCCGACTCTCCCATTCGCCCCTTTCCCCGACTCTCCCACTTGCCCCTTTCCCCGACTCTCCCACTCGCCCCTTTCCCCGACTCTCCCATTCGCCCCTTTCCCCGACTCTCCCACTCGCCCCTTTCCCCGACTCTCCCATTCGCCCCTCCCCCGACTCTCCCACTCGCCCCTTTCCCCGACTCTCCCATTCGCCCCTTTCCCCGACTCTCCCATTCGCCCCTCCCCCGACTCTCCCACTCGCCCCTTTCCCCGACTCTCCCACTCGCCCCTTTCCCCGACTCTCCCACTCACCCCTTTCCCCGACTCTCCCACTCACCCCTTTCTCCGACTCTCCCACTCACCCCTTCCCCCGACTCTCTCACTCGCCCCTTTCTCCGACTCTCCCACTCGCCCCTTTCTTCGACTCTCCCACTCGCCCCTTTCCCCGACTCTCCCATTCGCCCCTTTCCCCGACTCTCCCACTCGTCCCTTTCCCCGACTCTCCCACTCGCCCCTTTCCCCGACTCTCCCACTCGTCCCTCCCCCCGACTCTCCCACTCGCCCCTCCCCCGACTCTCCTACTTGCCCCTTTCCCTGACTCTCCCACTCGCCCCCTTTCCCCGACTCTCCCACTCGCCCCTTCCCCCGACTCTCCCACTCGCCCCTTTCCCCGACTCTACCACTCGCCCCTTTCCCCGACTCTCCCATTCGCCCCTTTCCCCGACTCTCCCATTCGCCCCTTTCCCCGACTCTCCCACTTGCCCCTTTCCCCGACTCTCCCACTCGCCCCTTTCCCCGACTCTCCCATTCGCCCCTTTCCCCGACTCTCCCACTCGCCCCTTTCCCCGACTCTCCCATTCGCCCCTCCCCCGACTCTCCCACTCGCCCCTTTCCCCGACTCTCCCATTCGCCCCTTTCCCCGACTCTCCCATTCGCCCCTCCCCCGACTCTCCCACTCGCCCCTTTCCCCGACTCTCCCACTCGCCCCTTTCCCCGACTCTCCCACTCACCCCTTTCCCCGACTCTCCCACTCACCCCTTTCTCCGACTCTCCTACTCACCCCTTCCCCCGACTCTCTCACTCGCCCCTTTCTCCGACTCTCCCACTCGCCCCTTTCTTCGACTCTCCCACTCGCCCCTTTCCCCGACTCTCCCATTCGCCCCTTTCCCCGACTCTCCCACTCGTCCCTTTCCCCGACTCTCCCACTCGCCCCTTTCCCCGACTCTCCCACTCGTCCCTCCCCCCGACTCTCCCACTCGCCCCTCCCCCGACTCTCCTACTCGCCCCTTTCCCTGACTCTCCCACTCGCCCCCTTTCCCCGACTCTCCCACTCGCCCCTTCCCCCGACTCTCCCACTCACCCCTTTCCCCGACTCTCCCACTCGCCCCTTTCCCCGACTCTCCCACTCGCCCCTTTCCCCGACTCTTCCACTCGCCCCTTTCCCCGACTCTGCACAAACCACACAGCAGAGAGTGGGAAGGCTCAAGACAGCAGCAGCAAAGGGGGAGTAAACATGTGAAAGGAATTCACAATTTTTATTGCCATGTTTAGTTTTTAGTTGCCTAGGCCCTAAGCTGTGGCATTCCCCTCTCTACCTTTCTTCTTCCCTTAAGTTAGTTCTTAAAACCTACCTCTCTGATCAAGCTATTAATCATCTGACCTAATATCTGCTTGTATGGCTCAGTGCCATGCTAAGTTTTATAATCCTGCAAAGTGCTTGGGAGCTGGCACTGTGTCACTTGCAGGTAGATGACTCTTGGGCAGTATGACACGGTGAGCTATAGCGCCTTCTTCCCATACAGCCCTTCACTGTGCTCCTCCTCCTGGCCAGGAGTGTGCATCTGCTGAACCTCCTCCTCCATGTCCAACATCAATGTCCAATGTCCTGCTCCTATCTCAACTCCCTTGTTCACTCGCCAGGGTTTCCCCTGCCAACCTCTACTGCACAAGTGATACCAGCAACCACTCAAAGGCCCAGCCCCTCAATGTTCTCAAATGCCAGCTGCAGTGTGCCATTGCCTGAGTGGCTGAATTTAAACCTCCATTGTTCACAACTGTTGAACAACGCATCCCTTAGCAATGGCTCCCTGCTGTGGTCACAACAGCTGCATCTAGTCCTGTGTGTTTCATCTGCGGTAATAACTGGCAGTAAAAGATATCTGCTAATCACAGAGAAATATCAAATTGACATTCATTTTTTTTTCTTGCTTGTCAGGATGAAGGATGACAGAGCTGCTGAACTGAATAGTTTCCACATTTTACACCCACTGTTTGCATTAGACATTGCCAGATTTGATGAGTCCCAGGTTGGATGTCGTTCACAGCATCATTAACATTTGACTAAGAACAATGTAATGGGAAAACAAACCATCTCGTCAATTAATGTGAAATTATGGACAGATTTTGTGTTGTGGTCTATTAGGAATGAGTTGAGAGTGTTAAGTTATTTTCACGCTAGACCTAAAAAGATCTCTCGAAAGAAGCTGTCTAGCACATCTGGGATGGATTTTGGCATGTGTCCCAAAGGACGGTTGAATCTCTGCAAAGACTCTCTTGACCTTTCCTCGTAAAATTGGAAGAAAAGCTGCAGAAGGCTGAAAAATGAAGTTATCGTGTGTGGTGGACCTCAGTTGTGCCTTTGTCCTATATGGACCACCGTTGTGTGTGTTTGTCATACCTGGACACATCCCCTTCCAGTTTGGTTCCTCCCCTCAGCACCTAGTATAAAGGTGGCTGTCTCCTCCCCCTTGTTCAGTCCAGGTCGGTTAATTGTTGGGATCTGCTCCTGATTCTGTTGTGAATAAAAGCCTACACTTATATTGGCATATCGGTAGTCTTTCGCCTTATTGATAGTGCATCATCGTGTACGAGTGGACTCTACAGAAATTCACTCCGTTCCCTCCCCCCTCCCATCTCCCCCAACCCAGAACCCATACAGTGTCATTAAAGGCGTTTCTGAAGGAATCAGTGGTTTTGGCTGTTCTGTTTTTGCAGCTGTTTACGGCCTGGATGGCCAGAAGTGCGCAAGGCAAGAAACTCAATTATTTTTAACTTGCCGTTAGTTAAGTCAGCCTGCACACCACGTCATGACCAATAGGGCAGATGGGATAGGAAGCCTCCCGGAATTTGATACTGCTCTGCGAACTAGTCATTGTGCAAGGCCAGCCCATGTTTGCTCAGCCCTGGATTCCCCCCCCCCCCCCCCCCCCCGCTCCCCCCGCCCCCTGCCCCCACCTCCACCCTATGGTTTCTCCTCGGCCCCGCGCCCTCAAGACAATCGTGCTGGGTGCAAAACGAGCTGCTGTATCATTATTGCCCACTTTGCACAAACTGCCTCAGACCAATTTCACCCCCGTTGATGTTTCAACTTTGCTTCAAAATGTTTTTCAGAGTTTTAAAATAAATTTCCAGCCGAGGACAGTTCAGGATCATACAAAAATTTCAATAGGAATGGCTTTTAATGGCTCATTAAAAATATATTACAAAGACACATGGAACATATCAGGAAAACTCTAGTTCAGTAAAAGCCATGGACTCATGGATTTGATTTGTTGCTTTATTGAACCACAGCCAGGCAAAGCTGGTCGGGAGGAACCTCTTTAACAATCTTTCATGCATGAACAGACTTTATTTTTTGGAAAGAACTGAACTGAAATGTATTTTTCGGAAATATTGACTTATTTTTCTTGGAATGTTTTTGGAAAAATCTGAATGCTGTCTGTGAATCTTTGGTGCCAACGCTCTTTTGTGTAAAACACACGCCCATATTTCAGATTTTGAATGGAGGAAAAACATACTATCTGAGAGTAGTATGCTCTCTCTGCCCTACTCCCACGGCACACATGGCTTTCAAATGTACATGAAGAAGTTGGCTATGTGCCCATGCAAGAGCTACAATACAGCCTAAAAGCTAAAGATGTTTGGCTTGCATGGTTCCTGGAGTTGCTGGGGAGGTGTTCGAGGTGAGCGAAGCATTAGAGTGACTTCAGGTGCGTTTCGAAAAACAAAGAGCATTCAATTTCTGGGATCTTTGAAAAATGATTTTCAGCTTAGCACCATGTGTGTATAATACAGCTCCTCCCCCGTCCCAATTCTGAACAATTTTAAGAGGCAAAGGATGAATAAATATACTCAAAGGTTTACGCAAATAAGTAAAAATCTACAAGAAAATCACTTGGAGTTAGATAATTTTAGGGAAGGCAAGGAAATTCTCATAGGAACAGGAGGAGGCCATTCAGCTCCTCGAGTCTGCTTTGCCATTCAATAAGATCATGGCTGATCTGTGGCCTAAACTCCATGTACCTGCCCTAGGCCCATATATCCCTTGATACCCCTGCTCAATTTAAATTTGTCTATCTCAGACTTAAACCTAACAACTTAACCAGCACATACCGCCGTTTGAAGAAGAGAGTTCTAAACCTCCACCACTCTCTGCGCGTAGAAGTGTTTTCTAACATCTCTCCTGAATGACTTTAGGTGGCACAGTGGTTAGCACTGCTGCCTCACGGCTCCAGGGGCCCGGGTTCGATTCCCGGCCTGGGTCACTGCCTATGCGGAGTCTGCATGTTCTCCTTGTTTTTCCTCCGGGTGCTCTGGTTTCCTCCCACAGTCCAAAGATCATAGGATCCTACAGTGCAGAAAGAGGCCATTCAGCCCATTGAGTCTGCACCGCAATCCCATAACTCCATGTATTTACCCTAGCTAGTCCCCTGACACAAAGTGGCAATTTAGCACGGCCAATACACCTAATCGTCACATCTTTGGACTGTGGGAGGACACCAGAGCATCCGGAGGAAACCCACACAGACACGGGGAGAATGTGCAAACTCCACACAGACAGTGGCCCATGCAGGGAATTGAACCCAGGTCCCTGGCGCTGCGAGGCAGCAGTGCTAACCACTGTGCCACCGTGCCGCCCATATGGCCTGCTCAATTGCCCGTTGGTGTCCCAGGAATCATGGGTTAGGGGATTACAGGGATAGGGCCTAGGATGGATTGTTGCCGGTGCAGATTCATTGGCCAAGTGGCCTCCTTCTGTACTATAGGGTCTCTATGATTTCTATGACTTGGCCATAATTTTTAGGTTATGGTCCCTGGTTCTAGAGCCTTCAAATATTTGCACATGTTAACTCCCGATCTTGATCACCCTCTGGTGATAATCCAGAGATTTTTGAAATCATTAATTGGTTTAAGTGGGTTTTTTTTCAGCTCTGCTTTGCCCTGTCTTGCTTTGTGTGGAATGTAAAGCATACTTTAATCCAGAGCCTAGAATCTCAGATTTATTTTAATAACAAGGTGTTTCTGAAACTCAACATTAAAGCATTGCATATTCCACTGTGCATGTTCAAAGAGATTTGGCACAAAAATATAGATCAAATGGCACTTCTAAATGTAAATAAGCTTTTGAACTCTATGTACAATAGATAAGAACCATTCCTGTCCTTGGCTTGCATCCATTAACTAACGATATTTTCTTTTTTAGAGCAATTCAAAAAGAATTCCAGTGACTTGTTCTCTTCCCCAAAGCCCTATGTTGTCCCACTCTTCTCTTTACATGTTCCTGGGAAAATAAGGGTTTAAATTAAGTGAAGGAGCAAAGGGATCGAGACATATAGATACACAAATCACTTAAATGACGCAGGTTAATTAAGGCTTTTGAAAAAAATAGTTGGCAGAGCACTTGGATTCATTCCTAGGGGGACAGAATTGAGAAGCTGCGAAGTTATGTTAAATTGACATAGTGCGATCAGATTTGGAGTACAGTGCACAGTTCTCATCTCTATATATTATAAATAAAGTATAGAGGCACTGGTGCACATGCAAGGAAGATTTACGCAAGGTTACCAGAACTAAGATGCGTGATATATGTCTATATATTGTATGTTGGGATTTGGGGTGCAGACTGCCCCTTTAAGAGTAGGGATCAGGTGACCTCTGGGCAATTATCTCCTGGTTAAAGTCCAACAGGTTTATTTGGTAGCAAAAGCCACTAGCTTTCGGAACAGGCTGTTCCTTCGTCAGGTGGGTGGGAGTTCTGATCACAAACAGGGCACAAAGACACAAACTCAATTTACATGAATAATGATTGGAATGTGAGTCTTTAGAGCTAATCAAGTCTTAAAGGTACAGACAATGTGAGTGGAGGGAGCATTAAGCACAGGTTAAAGAGATGTGTATTGTCTCCAGACAGGACAGCCAGTGAGATTTTGTACATCCAGGCACGTTGTGGGGATTACAGATAGTGTGACATGAACCCAATATCCCGGTTGAGGCTGTCCTCATGTGTGCGGAGCCTGGCTATCAGTCTCTGCTCAGCGACTCTACGCTGTCGTGTGTCGTGAAGGCCGCCTTGGAGAACGCTTACCCGGAGATCAGAGGCTGATGAGGCATTCGGCCTCTGATCTCTGGGTAAGCGTTCTCCAAGGCTGCCTTCACAACACATGACAGCGCAGAGTCGCTGAGCAGAGACTGATAGCCAGGTTCCGCACACATGAGGACGGCCTCAACCGGGATATTGGGTTCATGTCACACTATCTGTAACCCCCACAACTTGCCTGGATGTGCAAAATCTCACTAGCTGTCCTGTCTGGAGACAATACACATCTCTTTAACCTGTGCTTAATGCTCCCTCCACTCACATTGTCTGTACCTTTAAGACTTGATCAGCTGTAAAGACTCACATTCCAATCATTATTCATGTAAATTGAGTTTGTATCTTTGTGCCTTGTTTGTGATCAGAACTCCTACCCACCTGACGAAGGAACAGCCTGTTCTGAAAGCTAGTGGATTTTGCTACCAAATAAACCTATTGGACTTTAACCTGGTGTTGTTAGACTTCTTACTGTGTTTACCCTAGTCCAACGCCGGCATCTCCACATCACAATTATCTCCTCCCAGTGTGGGACCCTGTTGGGCAGTTTTAGACTTGACTGTGAATCAGTGCACGCCTTAAATAAAGAGCTCCCAGTGTTCAAGTTATCAAGCCTATCTCGTGATTCTTTAAGTTTATTTATTAGTGTCGCAAGTAGGCTTACATTAACACTGCAATGAAGTTACTGTGAAAATCCCCTAGTCCTCACACTCCGGCGCCTGTTCGAGTACACTGAGGGAGAATTTAGCATGGCCAATGCACCTAACCAGCACGTCTTTCGGACTGTGGGAGGAAACCAGAGCACCCGGAGGAAACCCACGCAGACACGGGGAGAACATGTAGACTCCGGACAAACAGTTAACCCAAGCTGGGAATCAAACTCAGGTCCCTGGCGCTGCGAGGCAGCAGCGTTAACCACTTAGTCCATCAGGCCATACATAATAGGAGGTTATACAGTTCGGGGAATATTGAACAGGCATTTTGTAGCACTTTTCTCCAGAAAAAGAGAAGGTTGAGGGATAATCTGATTGAGTTCACTGGGATTATGAAAGGCTTTTGGCAAGAAAGATATTGATATGTTTCCACTTAGCGGGTGAAGCAAAATCAAAAGTGAATAGGAAATTTAGGAAAACCCTTTTTCCCCAGTAGTAGCAAGCCCCTTCAAGGGGTGAGTACCCAGATGGTCATGTGACCCGATTGCCCAGTGGGACTGGAGCTTGTGAATGCCAAGGCTGAGTGCAGACTTTTAACATCAGAATCAATCCCAGAGCTAATGGAGAAGACACATATTGAAGCACTCTGTACATAATTTGAGTGAGTTCATAAATAGTTGCTGTTAACTTGGTGATCACCAATTATTACGATTATCACACCCAGAAAGGTGTTGGGATGTAAATTGTGCTCCCTCAAGGAGTAGTTGGTGTGAATAGAATGGAGGCGTTTAAGGGCAAGCCAGATATGTACATTAGGCAGAAATGAATATAAGGTTATGCTGATAGGGTTAGATGAAGAGGGGTGGGCGGATCGGCTCATCAGGAGCTTAAACATTGACAGAGATCAGTGGGGCTGAATGGTCTGTTTCTGTGCTGCATATTCAGTTCAATTCTATGGAAATGATGCAATTGTCTCTGTTTTAACCATTCTCAGTAACCAAGCATTCCGCAACCTCAAATCTCAAGGAAAGAAACTTCTCTTCCTAATCTCTCACTTCACTTTCTTAATGACCATTTTAAAGTGATGATTCCTTAGCACTCACTGTCACCCCCTGCCCCCCCGATAACATTTCCCTATTCATCCAATCACAACCCTTGCAATTTGGAAAAACCTTTATGAATCTCCTCCTGCCCTTCTCGGCTCCAATGGAAATAATGGCAGCAAGACTGATGATGCAAGAAGACTACATGGAAGTTATGACGCTAACGTACTCGATGCAACAGTCACCCCAAGCGAAATGCGCTGTGCCTCATGAGGATGAAGCTCAGCCATCAGGAATAGCGGCACCAAAGCCCATGGTAAGTCTGGAGGGTGGTTGGGAGAGGGGGAGTGGGGGGGGGGGGGGGGGGGGGAGGAGGAAGAGTGGGGGAGTGGGGGGGGGGGGGGAGGAAGAGTGGGGGAGTGGGGACGGAGTGAGGTGCTGGGGGTGCAGTGGAAAAAGCCTTCAGCTGGCAAACTCAAAAGACAGGAGGAGCACTCCTGCTCATTCTAGCTGCACATTTAGGTAACGAACATCCTTTAGGTAGCAGCCTCCATTGTCTCTGTGAAGTATCACCCTACATTCTGCCGTCAGACACAATCCAATCTAGCAAGGAGACCTGAAATCAATGTAGGTCTTTCATTTGGACAGAGTCTAACCCTTGTATCTGACAGGTCCTGTGTGATGACTAATCAAAATGGCTACCAGAGCACCTGCCGCCCTTTTTGGTTACATGCAATCAGCACCTTTATCTTTTCAACCAATTTTGTTAGAAAATCACGTGCAGCAAGGCCCAATCCTGCCTCCTGAAGCATCCTGAGTACCTTACTGATGATAGCATCCTGATATGTTGGATGTTATGTAGCTTTAATGGACTTTGGATGATTGAGCATCCATCGTTCTTCACCTTGTACCCCCTGGGAGCAGTTTTTAACTGCCAACCACCTGTTCATTGCCTGAAAAAGAAGTGAAGATCAATTGAATATTGTGGGGGGAGGAGAGGTGCAGATAGCCAGCCCTTTGATAAAAGTGGACAAGTAATCCCCCTGCCTGAAACTAGCTACTCGGCCTCCCATCTTACATCCTCTGTGAACAGAAGCTCATCAAAACTCTGCTGTCCATGTCCGAACTCACAGCAAGTCCGGTTCACATATCACCCGAGTTCTCACTGGTCCCATAAATGATGCCACTATTTTCATAATCTTGTTTTCATATCCGTCCATGGGTTTCTCCTTTCCTATTTCTGTAATCTCCCTCTCAACCCTCTGAGATATTTGCACTTCTCTAATCCTGACTTCTTGAGCAGCCTGACTCTAGTCACTCCACAATTAGTCACTGTGCCTTCACTGCCTGCGCCTTAATCTCAGGCCTTCCCTCCGTAAACCTCACCACGTTTTGTTTCTTCTTTAAGATGCTCCTTAAAACCTACTTCATTGAATCTCTACAGTTCAGAGGAAGGCCATTCAGCCCATTGAGTCAGCAACAACTCTCCAGCAGAGGATCCCACGTAGGCCCTTTCCCATAACCCCACGTATTTACCCCGCTAATCCCCCTATCCTACACATCTTGGGACATAAGGGATAATTTAGCATAGCCAATCCACTTAACCCACACATCTTTGGACTGTGGGAGGAAACCGGAGCACCTGGAAGAAACCTACACAGACACGAGGAGAACGTATAAACTGCACACAGACAGCTACCCAAGGCCTGAATTGAACCCTGCTCCCTGGCACCATGAGGCAGCAGTGCGAACCATTGTGCCACTGTGCCGCCCACTTCCTTGACTACGGTTTTGGTCATCTATCCTAATATCTTCTCCTGGTCCAAATTTTGTTCAGTAAAGCTCTGTGAAGCACCTTGCAATGTTTTACCATGATTAAGGTACTGTATAAATGCAAGTTGTTGTTGTTTAAATATGTCAATCAGGATTCTCCGTGAGTGGAGTGACGTTGAAATCCAATGCTCAGGTAGAAACAGGGGAACATTAGTCATGCTCCTTGCTGTACTGGGCACTGAGCAGCCTAATTGAGGGCACCAGAGAGGCTCTGATCCTCCTACAGATGGCTTACTACAGCAGGTATGCCCACATGGCAGCCACAGCTCATGAGGTCCAGGCTCTTTCCAGTTACAATTGAAAGGCACTATTTATAAAATACAGCCATGGTCAACAGTAGAAATGACTAATCTGCATATAAGTGAGTGGCCCAGTGTGCCCAGCTGCAGCATGTGTCAAATGTTGAAAGAACTAACATTCCATCTGCCTTATTCCATTAACATGTGCACTCAGCCAGCAGAGCCTGGTTATTGACATTGTAAACAAAGGACGGGGCTGGGAGACTGAATGCCCAGTGGGGCAAGACTGAGAGAAGGAAAAGCTCAGCAAGTGCAGCACAAGAACAACGTTATATAAAAGCGGTTGCATGTTTTACTGTCATAAAGGCCACAAATATAAATCAGAATGAAGCCTGCACGTTGAGGAGGTCATCAAAATTCTACTGCTTTGTCGGCTTTCAAGCCTGAGTAATGCAAACACTGGGGGTGATTCTCCCAGCTCGATGCCCTGCTCTAGCAGCGGGCCAGGAAACTCAAGCGGAGGCCATTTAGTGGGCTCCCCGCTGGGCGCCACGGCCTCCAGCCGCCGGATTTCCGGTGCCCTCAGCCACGCACCAGAAATTGGCGCAGAGCTGTATAAATTATCCAATTATTGATTTCCATGTAATTAGTGGGCTCGGGACTGAAATCTCCGCGCCCACTAGCCTCTCCCACCCCGCCAGGAGTGGTTCACTCCAGCGGGGTTTACAGTAGCTCCCTACTAGCGGGGAGCTTGCGGCCCGATCCCGCTGGAGTAAAGAGAGGCCATGGAAGCCTGTATAGGGTCGGGGGTAAAGGGGGATTGCCCCCTGGGCATTGCCAGTTTGGCAGTGCCAGCCTGGCCCCCTGGCACTGCCTAATGCGCACCTTGACACTGCTCACCAGGCATCGTGCAGTGCCAAGGGGGCAGGGGCCAGAGTGGGTGGGCCAGAGAGGGGCGGGGCCTATGTGGGGGAGATTGGTGGTGGTGGGGGTCCCACTGCCACTCTGCACTCAGTGGTGACAGAGGGAGGGAGGCCAGCAATTGGGGCTGGCCATTGAGGTGGGGAAGGGGGTGTCAGGGCTGCGAGGGGGGGCGTGACTGTGGGGCGGAGTCATGACTGTGGGGGAGGGGGGAGAATTGCAGGGGGTAGGGTCGGGGTTGCAGATGGGGTGGGGATCGGGATTGCCGGGGGGAGATCAAGGCGGGCCGGGAGAGTGTTGGGGCTGGCCTGAACACATCTGGGAGCCCAGTGATCGGGGAGTCGGAGAGGCAGCGATAGGGGGTTGCTGTGCAGGCCAGCGATCGAGAGGCTGGCAGTGCAGGGCTACTGTGCATGCGCTGATCTCAGCGCTGACAGATCGGTGTATGCGCAGTGACCCACTCAGCGCTATGCTGCCGCCCTCTCCAGCAGGTATAGGCCCCGCCAACTGATTTTCAATGGGATTCACGCTAGTGCACTCTGCAGCGCACAGAGTGTGGGAGATTCATTTTGAAAATCCCGCTGAAAAAACCAGCAGGATTTACTCCAGTTTTTACACAAATTCGGCACGTCTAATTTTTTTGGGAGAATCCCACCCCGTTTCTCATCCCAAGACAGTCATTCCTGAAACCCGGGCTGTGGAGGGTGGCAGGGGGAATCCGATGGATGGCGCATTGGGGTGAGTTGGAATCCCACCTAACCTTGGGTGAGCAAACACCCAGATTTCTTGTTAATATAGTGAGTGTGCGCCTGCCCGTTGCTTTGGCACGGGGAAGCAGGCAGGCTGCCAATTATCATGGCACAATTTCTGGCAGGTCTGCCATGGCCTAAACTGGATTGGTGCCGCTCAGGGTTGGGGTTTCCCAGTGCCATTCTCCTTTTGAACAGTTGGTGAAGAGTTATCTCCACAGTAATGAACCATAGGGCAACCTTCAGACTTTCAGGTGATTCACTGGAGCTCTTTGTAGGGAAGGGAAGGACTTGAGGAGGGCACTGCCAAAGCTGCAGGACATTCCTAAGGCCACGACCAAGCAGGTCGGGACAGAGCAGCACAGGCCCAGGACACAGCTTCACTGTAAGAAATGGTACAGCAAGGGGAGTCTCACTCTTCATTGTTCCAGTTTCCTCCACAAAACTTGCCAACATTCCTTACGTTAAAGCATTAATGTAACGTTGTTGTTGTTTAAATATGCAAATCAGGATTCTCCATAAGTGGCGTGGCGTTGAAATCCAATTCTCAGGTAGAAACGGGGGAGCATTAGCCATGCTCCTCGCTGTACCGAGCACTGAGCAGCCTAATCGATGGCCCGTCACTGGCAGCTACTCACAAAACAGCCCAGAAAACTTTGAATTTACTTTTCAAAGGGACTAGATCTGTTATTGTCCTGTTAGAGACCCCCAGCACCCAGAGAGGCTCCAATCCTCCTACAGATGGCTTACAATAGCAGGTATGCCCACGTGGCGGCCACAGCTCATGGACCTACATGAGTGTCTAGAATGGCATTCATCCCCACTCTCTTAAGTCCAGCGACACAAACCTGAACAGTTATAGGGGACAACTGGTTTAGCCATTCACAGCCACATCAGGACGGATCACCATAAGCACCATTGGCTCAGCCTCACCTCCAACAATATGTGTGAGGAGCACATGGACTACTTTGTCACCAAAATTGAGACCATCTGATCATCTCTTGTCCCTCACTTCCACAAGTCCACTAGGTCAAGCTTCCTCTAAGGGTTCCCCTGCACAAAGCCAACACTGGAATCTCCCTATCTCCCCTCTTGCCCTCTCTGGGCTTAGCTTGTCCATAACTCCTACCCTTTCAACCCTATCAAGCGGCACAGTGGTTAGCACTGCTGCCTCACAGCGCCAGGGACCTGGGTT
Organism: Mustelus asterias; assembly: GCF_964213995.1. Classification (NCBI taxonomy): domain Eukaryota; kingdom Metazoa; phylum Chordata; class Chondrichthyes; order Carcharhiniformes; family Triakidae; genus Mustelus; species Mustelus asterias. Next base: position 54,069,138 of record NC_135818.1, on the reverse strand, counting down.
CGATTCCCAGCTTGGATCACTGGTCTGTGTGGAATTTGCACGTTCTCCTTGTGTCTGCGTGGGTTTCCTCTGGATGCTCTGGTTTCCTCCCACAGTCCAAAGATGTGCGGGTTAGGTTATTTGGCCATGCTAAATTGCCCTTTGTTATCAGGGGGATTAGCAGGGTGGTAACGGCGATAGGGCCTGGGTGGGATTGCTGTCGGCGCAGGTCAATGGGCTGAATGGCCTCCTTCTGTATTGTAGGGATTCTATGATTCTATTCTCATTAAACTACTGACTGCCCAACCTCCCTGTCTCTTATGTGAGCTGACATTACTAAATGTTCACTCTCTTAAGGCTCTGTCCCTCTCTCTTTCAAATCTGCTGCCATCACCACTCTCCTCAAAAAAAAACTTACTCCCTCAATCCTTGCAAACTACTGCTCCATCTCCAAACTGTCTTTCCTCTCAAGTCTTTGAATGTGCTTCACCTCCCAATCTCATGCCCAATTCCATGCTTGAATCCCTCCAATCAACTTTCTGCTTTCACCACTTACAACAGAGGTCCTTTTCAAAACCACTGATGTCGTCCTATGTGACCATGAACATGATAAACTATAATTCCTTGACCTTCTTGACTTAGTCTGCATTCAGTACTAGATGTGCAGAAACTATTGTCTTCGGTCTCCACCACAAACTCTCATCACTGACTCCATCCAGTTCCCCAGCAACTGCCAGGGAGTTGACCCTGACTCATGGCGTGGTCACCCTTGCTACTCACAAGTTCAGCTGGCTGCCTTTCTGACATCCTAATGGCAACATGAATACAGTCAATGGTGTCCTGAACATGGAGCTGGATTTCGCGGCCCTCCTGCTGGCAATGTTTTTGGCAGGGTGAGGCATGTAAAGTATGAAGGATGGCAAGCCCACCACCTTCATGCCCACCTCCCAGCTGTCCCCCCTATAACAAGGTAAGTGGGAGGGCGCTAAAAGAAGGAACCTGCTTGCCATTTACGAATAATTGACAGTCAATTGAGCTTGTTTCCAAGCTATTTCACTGGAATAATATGCTATCTGTGCCATAATAATAGCTGGCATGAGCAGGAAGGCAAGAGTGGGCAGATCTTTTTTGTTAAGGAAATTGCTTAAAAGGAGGGTAGGAAAGGGAGGTGGGTAATCATCAACAGGGGTGCCCTGTGCAAGTTAATGTGTTCCTCCCTGCCTGACCTCTAAAACTCGCACTCCCAATTCCCTTCCATCCCTTCCTGGGTTCTCTAATTCCTCCCTGTCCATTACCCCCGCTTGCCACTCTCAAGATTCCATGTCCGCTTCATCCATGGGCCTCCTTGTAGTCCCAGCAGTGCCCATTGCTGAGTTCTGCTTAGACTGCTGGAGTTGCTGAGGCCAATCGGTCCAATGCACTGCTCTTCAGGTAAATCCAACTAGGTGACTCATGGCACAATCACCCTATGTATGACCTCCTAAGAGCAATCCCAATAGTCTGCTATCTTCTTAAATGTCCCATGCTACTAATGTTTGCTAAAGTTGTTGCTATTTTTTACTCTCATCCAAAAAACTGATAATAATCACCAATGATAAGCAGATAATTGAAGGTAATCTTATTTTTTTTAAAGAAAACAAAACAGTTCATGATATCCTCTTTTTTCCACATTGTATCACAATGATTCCTTATAAGATTTCATTTGATTTGTGACAGTAATTTACCTTTACCTTCATTTAGCAGAATTCCTGCATTCAACCTCTCATGGTTTTAAAACACAGCAAGTTGTGCTTTCCAAAGCATCTTTATTCCACTCGATCTGTTCAGTTTCTTCACTCACCATTTACTTCCTGTGCTGTGTGTGCGGTAAAAGGGGAGTTACCACGACAAATTGATTGAATCATCGGAAACGCTATTATTGAACTCTAGTGGAATTTGTATATGTCAAGAGTTTGACTGCAAAAAAAGTTCCCCAGAAATAATCTTCATTCAATATTTTAAAAATGGAATTTGAATTCTAGATGCCTGTTCATAAGTTGACATTTGAAGCCTTAAAAAAAACTCCTTTAAAAAAAAACTCCTTCAAAAAAAACCAATCATTAATATGAACCGTGTGGCACGGGTGTGTATGTGGTTCGCCATTTTGAAATGCCATTGGCAACTGATGCAGAGTGGGCATGTCCTGAACTTGCATGCATTGCTGTAACATAGCCTGTTTAATCCCTTGCACCCAGTTATAAGGTACTGGCATATAAAACATTGAGGCTGGCTACTAATGGGGACACGAAGACAGAAGGCCCCAAATAGTTTTGTTTAACGACCCTGTGGCTTTCCTGCCGCTATTGAGACTGAGGCGGAGGCTGTCACACCTAGTTTGTTTTTTCTCATTGTTTATGGGATGTGGGAGTCGCTGGTTATTGTCCATCCCTGAGGATGTTAATCACATCGCTGTGGATCTGGAGTCACATGTAGGCCAGGCCAGGTAAGGACAGCAGGTTTCCTTACATTAGTGAACCAGATGGGTATTTACGACAATCGCCAATGGTTTCATGGTCACTTTTTCATTCCAGATATTTTATTGAATTCAAATTTCACCATCTGCCATGGTGGGATTTGAACCCAGGTCCCCAGACCATTACCCTGGGTGATCTGGACACCTGAAAACTTGAAGCTCTCGACCCTTTCTACTTCATCCCCATTGATGTAGACAGGGGCGTGTTCTCCTTTACGCTTCCTGAAGTCGATGACAATCTTCTTCGTTTTGTTGACATTGAGGGAGAGATTATTGTTGCCGCACCAGTTCACCAGATTCTCTATCTCATTCCTGTACTCTGTCTCATCATTGTTTGAGATCCGACCCACTACGGTGGTGTCGTCAGCAAACTTGAAAATCGAATTGGAGGGGAATTTGGCCGCACAGTCATAGGTGTATAAGGTGTATAATAGGGGGCTGGGAACACAGCCTTGTGGGGCACTGGTGTTGAGGATGATCGTGGAGGAGGTGTTGATGCCTATTCTTACTGATTGTGGTCTGTGAGTTAGGAAGTTCAGGATCTAGTCGCAGAGGGAGGTGCCGAGGCCCAGGCCACAGTGTTTGGAGATGAGTTTCGTGGGAATAATAGTGTTGAAGGCTGAGCTGTAGTCAATAAATAGGAGTCTGACATAGATGTCCTTGTTATCTAGGTGTTCCAGGGTTGAGTGCAGGGCCGGGGAAATGGCATCTGCTGTGGACCTGTTGCGGCGGTAGGCAAACTGTAGTGGATCCAGGTAGTCCGGGAGGCTGGAATTGATTCGTGCCGTGACTAACCTTTCGAAGCACTTCATCATGATGGATGGAACTTGGAAAGAGAAGAAAAACCACAAAATCACATCCTAAATTCCACTGAGAGCAAAGCTGGGGAAGAAAATATTGACCGAGAAGCTCGTTTTCTAAAATATTGGACCTGGGTCAGAAACAGTATGAGATACAACTTGTATTATAAGCCTAAACCTGCTCTCTGCCAGGTATGATTCCAGACACAGAACGTATCTCCACTGATTCCAATTTTACTAGAGCTTCTTCATCCTCAATAAAATGTCTCGATATCAAGGACTTTCACTTCCACCTCACCCCTGGGATATCAGGTCTTGTGTTAATGATTGCACTAAGGTTGCAATGAATGTGCAAAGTTACTAAAAGACATTATGGTTATCATGAATTCTAAGGTTTACACTGCCATATATAGAAACTTGGAAGAGTACTTCGTTAGCTGACAAATTTACACTAATGTATGCAACAGTACATTTCACAACACCTTCCATGTTTTTAAATTTAATCTACCAGATTGCAAAACAGTTCCTTGACATTCTATAATCACAATGTCACTTTGGAGCTTCATCAGCTGAATCGGAAAGTGAAAGAAGCAATTGCACAGCACAGCCTACAAAAATATGAAATTACTTTTACCGCCTTCACTAAGAAATATTGTCACCTTGCAGCACGGGCTCTTAAACCTGCAAACCTCAAGCTGGGTGGTGCTGGTTGCAACCAATCTCAGTATCATCGGAGTGGTATTAGTGAGTAGGTGCCAGTTATTTGAACTGTTGACAACTCCTTCCATCACTTTACCGATGATTGAGAGTAGGCTAATAACTACCTGTAAAAATATCTGAGTTATGTTGTCTACATTAGTGTAAATTTGTCAGCTAGTGAAGTACTCTTCCAGGTTTCTATATATGGCAGTGTAACCCTTAGAATTCATGATAACCACAATGTCTTTTAGTAACTTTGCACATTCATTAATTGACCAATAGTCAATCATACAAAGGCTAAAATATAAGTGCAACAAGTTCAGATTCACCACGTCCTCCAGCCTACTCTCTACTGTTAAGTCATTCAGTTCTTATTTCCTATATTGGGTGCATCTTAGTCATGTGGTTACACAAAAATATATATTTGCATCACCCTTAAGGGGAAAACTGTGTGAGCGACACTTATGGGCGTAAACCCAAATATAAAGAGGAACTATTTGGAGAGTGGTTGTAAATCTTTTGGGAATAAACTTACTTTAGCTGCTTATTGGGTTAGGTTATCTTAAGCTTGAGGTTTGCAGGTTTAAGAGCCTGTGCTGTGAGGTGATAATATTTCTTAGTGAAGGAAGGAAAAGCAATTTCATATTTTTGTAGGTTATCTTCTGCGCTGTACAATTCTTCTTTCACTTTCTGATTCAGCATGAATAACCTCCAAAGTGACATTGTGATTATAGAATCATAGAATCCCTACAGTGCAGAAGGAGGCCATTCGGCCCATCAAGTCTGTACTGACCATAATCCCACCCAGGCCCTATTCCCGTAACCCAATGCATTTACCCTGCTATTACCCCTGACATTAAGGGTCAATTTAGCATGGCCAATCCACCTAACCCGCATATCTTTGGACTGTGGGAGGAAACCGGAGCATACGGGGAGAATGTGCAAACTCCACACAGACAGTGACCCGAGACCGGAATTGAACCTAGGACCCTGGCACTGTGAGGCAACAGTGCTAACCACTGTGCCGTCCCCTTAGATCTACTCTTCGCTTCCTGTTAGCTGACCAATACTTTATCATGCTAATATATTACCCCCCTACACCATGTAGTCTTATCTTGAGTAGTAACCTTTGTTAGCATGGTTCAAGATACCATTACGAAGTGTCAACTTCTCTCAGTGACAACATTCTCAACTCTGAAGGTCAGAAGGCTGCAGATTCAATCCCCAATGTCAAATGTCAAAGAACTGTTATGAAATCTAGTAGATTCAACTTAAAAACATGTAAGGTGTTGTGATATGTACTGCATGCATTGTAACATAAAGGTGTTTGACAGAGCAAAGGTTAACATGGGACTGGGGAATAGCACCACCCATGGTATGATGCACAGAGCCACATGGTAAGACACTCTGACGGAACAGTTTGGAAACGGAGTTCTGCAAACAGCTTACCTGCATGAAAAAGCTCCTTGCATGACTATACCTCGGATCTGTGACTAGTTAAAGACTAGCAATAAAAGGTTCATATTTAAACATACAAGTCTCAGGATCTTACATTAACACTGGGTGGCAAGGTGGCACATTGGTTAGCACTGCTGCCTCACAGTGCCAGGGACCTGGGTTCGATTCGCGGCTTGGGTCACATAGAAATCATAGAAATCATAGAAACCCTACAGTGCAGAAGGAGGCCATTCGGCCCATCGAGTCTGCACCGACCACAATCCCACCCAGGCCCTACCCCCACATATCTACCCGCTAATCCCTCTAACCTACGCATTTTAGGACTCTAAGGAGCAATTTTTAACCTAGCCAATCAACCTAGCCCGCACATCTTTGGACTGTGGGAGGAAACCGGAGCACCCGGAGGAAACCCACGCAGACACGAGGAGAATGTGCAAACTCCACACAGACAGTGACCCGAGCCGGGAATCGAACCCGGGACCCTGGAGCTGTGAAGCAGCAGTGCTAACCACTGTGCTACCGTGCCGTCACTGTCTGTGCAGAGTCTGCACATTCTCCCCTTGTCTGCGTGGGTTTCCTCTGGGTGCTCCGATTTCCTCCCACAATCTTACAGACGTGCTGGCTAGTACATTTACCCGAACAGATGCCGGAGTGTGGCGACTCGGGAAATTTCACAATAACTTAATTGCAGTGTAATGTAAGCCTTACTTGTGACTAATAAATAAACTTTAACTTAACTTTTTATCTGGTGTGGCATGATGGCACAGTAGTTAGCACAGCGCCAGGGACCCGGGTTCAATTTTGGCCTTGGGTGACAGTGTGGAGTTTGCACGTTCTCCCCGTGTTTCCTCCGAGTGCTCTGGTTTGCTCCCACACTCCAAAAATGTGCTGGTTTGGTGGATTGGCCATGCTAAATTGCCCCTTAGTGTCAGGGGGATTAAGAGGGTAAATATGTGGGGTTGTGGGGATAGGGATGGGGAAAGAGATTGTTGTCGGTGCAGGCTCGATGGGCCGAATATCCTCCTTCTGTAAGGATTCTATGATTCTATGAAGATTTCCTCATTGAGTCATCTAAAAAAACCTATAATACAACATACAGTAGCGGTGAACAGCACCTTATTACAACATGATTGGCATTGGTGGGACATTCTAAAATATATCACAGCAACAACAGTAACATAAAGCAGTGATCAGCAATGATATAAAATAAGGCATTTTAAACGATGAACCAAGAACAGTAACCAAAGGTATAACAAACTGAAACTAGAATAGAGAGACATTCACTTAAAAAGAAAACTTGAAGAAAAAGTAAGAAGCTTCACCACAGAAAATTGCAAAAACCTGGGAGACACAGTTCACGAGGCATGGAGCAAAAAAATCACTAAAAAGAAGCAGGATTTACATTGTAGAATAGATAGCGGTCCCACAAGCTCAGTAGTTGGCAAAAGCTGAAAGACAGTCGCATTTTTAAAAAAACATGCGAAATAAAGGCAGGTAAAGAAGAGGAAAACCTGTAGAAAAAACGGCTGACAGTGTTAAATACAGATGCCTGCAGAGTTTAAGAGAAAGAGAACCCTTATTTCAATTGGAAAGTAAAGAACAAAGAAAATTACAGTACAGGAACAGGCCCTTTGTCCCTCCAAGTCTGCACCGACCATGCTGCCTGACAGAACTAAAACCCCCTAAAAGAACAAAGAAAATTACAGCTTCCCAGTCAAAAAATTAATTAATGCTGTTCCATAACAGAAGAGGCACTGGGAGTAAAGAAAAGTTTAAATAAAATCATGGAAATTATGAAATCTTAACTTTAGATGCACTCTAATCTGAAATAAATTAGCTTCAAAGACTGGAGAGCCTATGTAGGTTCAAGCCCAGTTTGGTACAATAGAGAAGGTGGAACGCTCTCTGCCATCATTGATACATTTGCTGCAAAATACAACTGCTAGGCTTATTTTTCAAAGGTCTGCCCAGCAACAAGACCTCACTAAAGACAGAGAGAAGTCTACTGTATCCTAACAACTATAGCCTGTGTGAAAAAAAAGTTACTACGCCCAGCATTTAAAGCAGCACAAACAAGAACAAAAACAGCTATGGATAGAAAATTAAAAGTGACCCCGGAGAGAGGGCAACTCCAAATAAAGGCCCATAGGCAACAAGAGACTCCAGAGAGAGGACAACCCTGCCGAAGGCAACAAGAGACTCCAGAGAGAGGGCAGCGAGTAAATAAACAGTTGGAAGAACAATTGATTGTCCTTCACAACCAAAAGCTAAAGGAATGCATGAACATTCAGCAACATGAAGCAATGAAGACTGTCTTAAACAGCAGAAAGGAAGCAGAACAGAAGACACTCTAGGAGACTCTACTCAACTACAGAAAAGCTCAAGATGATGTAAGTAAACTTTGCAAGGAAAAAGAAAAAAAAACCCATTGAAAGACCTGCACACACTACAATAATTCCTGAGGTCAAAGATTATGGAGAGAAGCAAAATGAGTTTTACGTCACACTGAACAAACTGCAGAACCAGTTGGCAGAGAAGACTCAGCAGGAGGAAACCAATAGCTAGAAGAAACAGGCTGAAGAGCTGCAGAAGCAGTTGAATGAAATGGGGAGACATTGAAAGGAAAAGCCATCGCCCTTCCCAAGCTGTGAACAGATAGTGCAGCCACGAGTAGCACAATTCCAGAAACAAGTTGGGACTTCACTGGTGACAGACCTGACTGACAGTGAAGCCAAAATAAAGGACAGTGAAGAAAGTTATGTCCGATTGCAACGGGATCTTGATCAATTGGGCCAGTGGGCTGACGAATGGCGGATGGAGTTTTAATTTAGATAAATGCGAGGTGATGCATTTTGGTAGATTGAACCAGAGCAGGACTTACTCAGCTAATGGTAGGGCGTTGGGGAGAGTTACAGAACAAAGAGATCTAGGGGTACATGTTCATAGCCCCTTGAAAGTGGAGTCACACAGCTGGACAGAGTGGTGAAGAAGGCATTCGGCAGGTTTGGTTTCATTGGTTAGAACATTGAATACAGGAGTTGGGAAGTCTTGTTGAAGTTGTACAAGACATTGGTAAGGCCACACTTGGAATACTGTGTACAGTTCTGGTCACCCTATTATAGAAAGGATAATATTAAACTAGAAAGAGTACAGAAAAGATTTATTAGGAAGCTACAGGGACTTGATGGTTTGAGTTATAAGGAGAGGCTGAATAGACTGGAACTTTTTTTCTGGAGCGTAGGAGGCTGAGGGGAGATCTTTTGGAGGTCTATAAAATAATGAGGGGCACAGATCAGCTAGATAGTCAATATCTTTTCCCAAAGGTAGGGGAGTCTAAAACTAGAGGGCATAGGTTTAAGGTAAGAGGGGAGAGATACAAAAGTGTCCAGAGGGGCAATTTTTTCACACAGAGGGTGGTGAGTGTCTGGAACATGCTGCCAACGGTAGTAGTAGAGGCGGATACAATTTTGTCTTTTAAAAAGCATTTATGAAGTTACATGGGTAAAATGGGTATAGAGGGATGTGGGCCAAATGCGTGCAATTGGGATTAGCTTAGGGGTTTAAAAAAAAAGGTGGCATGGACAAGTTGGGCCGAAGGGCCTGTTTCCATGCTGTAAACCTCTATGACAAGGAAAATTCTACTGCGGCCAGAGAAACAAAAGACAGAAATAAGATTGGAAAATGTAAATTTGAAACTGAGGCACAAGGCAGTGGAATCAACTTTAACCCACACTGCCTGGCAGAGACAGAGCAGCGAGATGGTTAAAATCAAACAGTTTGGCAATCATTGTTTGATGGGCGTGCTGGAAGCAGGCTGATGCCTCATGAACAGATTGCAGGAGGGGGGATCCTATGATGTCTTTAGGATCCTGACACAATTCTAACAATTCTAACCTTGCAGGGTTGTCTTCAATACTATGAAGAAGGACACTCTGCAACTACATGTATTTAGATCGTAGCAATCTGTGTCTCAGCAAGCCTAGTGGACTGCCTAGGTGTTTTGAACTTGGAGATTGCATGCTTCTCTGGGGAATTTTGTCACCTTGTTCACAACTAACGCAAGAACAGCTTCTTCCTTGCTACCACCAGACTTTTGAATGGACATACCTTATAATAAGTTGATCTTCCTCTACATCCTAGCTATGTCTGTAACACTATATTCTGCATCCTCTCATTTCCTTCTCCCCTATGTACTCTATGAATGGTATGCTTTGTCTGTATATCGTGCAAGAATCAGTATTTTTCCCTGTATCCCAATACATGTGACAATAATAAATCAAATCAAAATGCTGATTAGTTATCATTTAGATGTTTGCTATTTTTGCTTTGGAAAGAAGAAGAGGAACAGCTTCAACAACCAGAAAAAGAAACAGCAGCTGGGCCTATAAGAAGATGGCAGATGGAGGGTGGTGGAAGGAGCGGTGTGTGGGGTGGATACTGCTCATACTAACACTAAAGGAGGAGAACTGTGAAGGCATTGAGAGATGGGTGTGGTGTTAGAAATATTGGATGTGTGTGGCACAGTAGCACAGTGGTTAGCACTGCTGCTTCACAGCACTGGGGACCCGGGTTCGATTCCCTGCTTGGGTCACTGTCTGTGTGGAGTTTGTACGTTCTCCCCGTGTCTGCGTGGGTTTCCTCCGGGTGCTCCGGTTTCCTCCGACATTCTGAAAGACGTGCTGGTTAGATGCATTGACTTGAACAGGCACCGGACTGTGGCGACTAGGGGAATTTCTCAGTGTGTGGGTGAGGCACAGTGTGTGAATGATAGGCACGAATCTTGCGTTCCAGGGAATGATGCTGGGTGAGTAATGGGAGTATATTGAGCGGAGTGAGAGATGGTTGATGTGTGTAGGATTCGTACAGGGCGGATGCTTTCATTCACCTTGACCACCTGTGTGAGATATCATAAGTGCGATCTTACCGTGTCATCCCAGTGAAGAGTACAGAGGCCGCAGGCAATGTTAGGAGATGAAAGCGATGCTGAAGCCATTGGAGCCAGTGTTACAATCATTCAGATTGGATGCATTCAACAATATCATACAATGCCCACTGCCCATCCATACAGACATGTGCAGGTCACGAGTCACAATTTCTAAACCTCAGATTTACCTCAGATTTGGTATGTTTTCTTTTAAAACTTAAGTACTCAATTCTGCCTAAGTGATTTGGAAACTTGAGGACGGAGTGAACTAAACATCAAAAGATATCTCGAGGCGTGTTTGCTAAAATAGGAGCCTTTCACATATCACAGGTGCTAAGTTTGGGAGGGTAATGGTTGCCCAACCAGGATACCAAATAAAGAATTGCCATTGTGGTGGTGGGGTGGGGCAGGAGAGAGGGAAATTGGCACAAAACAGGCTGTAGTCAAAATGAAAATCAGCCACTGTGTAAAACAGGCCAACAGTCCATTATCAGACCGTTCTGTACCACTGCCAATGATCAATTTCACTCCCAACGTCTCTGTCCCTTTCTCTCGGTTGCAAACTTGTACAAAATGAAGAGTGCCACAAATGGTAGGTCATGTCTAATGAACTTTAAAATTTTGAGGAAACAAAATAAGGCAGCATGGTGGCAGAGTGGTTATATGGAAATATATAACATGTGAATGACATATTTATAATATGCGTTACAATTATGAGGCTTGAAAGATATTTTGGGACTGTAGCTTTAAATTTAGGGTGAATGGAGGGGATCATGCGACCTGTTGTGCAGTCTGCCTGACAGTAAGCCTGGGTGGTTTCATTGTTGGAGATCAAAGGAAGGCTCAGATTCTTTTCCTAAGAAGAATGTGCAAAGTATTTATGCTTGGAACTAGTGGCAGCAGTCTCTGAGTTTACCATGAGTAGATTCTGAGTCTTCTAAAGTTCCAGAGAGGTTTTGCTGGTATCATTTACTCTAAATTTAAAGTTACATTGACCTCCAGCGGGAATTTCCAGTCTTGGGGTGAGCGCGGCCGGAAAATCCCGCCCTGAATCTTCTGTCAGCTCCATACTGGAGTGTCAACCTAATTGCGGGCTCAAGTATTGTGGTGGGCTTTGAATTTGGTTCAGAGGCAAGAATGTTATTGATGGAGTCAAAATGGAGTCCAAAGACTCTGCGGAAAAAGTTGTGCAGGGGAAAATTAAGTTAATGGGTATCACGGTGGCACAGTGGTTAGCATTGCTGCCTCACAGTGCCAGGGACCCAGGTTCAATTCCAACTCCACCCGGGTTCAATTGGGTGATTGTCTGTGTGCAGTTTGCATGTTTACCCAGTGTCTGCGTGGGTTTCCTCTGGATTCTCCGGGTTTCCTCCCACAATCCAAAGATATGCGGTTAGGTGAATGGCCAGGCTAAATTGGCCCTTAGTGTCCCAAAATTAGGGTACAAAATGTGGATTAGGGGGATTAGTGGGGTAAATACGTAGGGTTATCAGGGTAGGGGCGGTGGGTGGGCCTGGTAAGATGCTCTACTGGGGAGTTGGTGCAGACTCAGTGGACCAAATGGCCTCCTTCTGCACTGCAAGGATTCAATGATTCTATGATTGTACACATGGTGAAAATATCAAGCTCATCCTCACATATAATAATTCTAGAAGGGCAAGAGCAGCAGATACCTGGGAACACCACGACTTAGAAGTTCCTCTCCAAGCTACTCAACATCCTGATTTGGAAATATATCACTATTCCTTTACTGTCGCTGGGTCAAAATTATGAAACACCCTTCCTAACAGCACCTTGGGTGTACCTACACCAGAAGGTAGCTCCTCACCATCTTCTCAATGACAATTAAGGATGGGCAATAAATGTTAGCGTAACCAGCGAAGTTCATATCCTGTAACTGGATTTTAAAAATTTGTAAGAAAATATGATAAACCTACTCTAGATAGACATGAGATTAAAAATAAGCCTTAAAGCTATGGAATGTGAAGTCATAGAGGTTTACAGCGTGGAAACAGGCCCTTCGGCTCAACCTGTCCGTGCTGTCCTTTTTTTAACCATTAAGCTAGTCACTTAGTGAAGTCTAATATTTAGAATTCAAATTCTTGTGATGTTCTGACTAATGCAAAGGTTCTTATAGTCGGTGCTAGAATATAACCATTTAATTGAATCCGGTGTCAAACATGTCTCCTTTAAGAATTAGATTGTGGAACTCAACGTGGTCCTCACTAGAAACAGTATGAATTTAATCAATAGTTTTGTCGCAAAATTGCCTTCCGCCATTTTCTCTCTACACACTCTCTCCTGTATAAAAAAACAATTAGTGTCGTAGATACTGAGAAATGGGTTTCTCCCCACCCCGCCTCATCCTCCCCACCCCGCCTCATCCTCCCCACCCCACCTCATCCTCCTCGCCCCGCCTCATCCTCCCCGCCCCGCCTCATCCTCCCCACCCCGCCTCATCCTCCCCGCCCCGCCTCATCCTCCCCGCCCCGCCTCATCCTCCCCACCCCGCCTCATCCTCCCCACCCCACCTCATCCTCCCCACCCCACCTCATCCTCCCCGCCCCGCCTCATCCTCCCCGCCCCGCCTCATCCTCCCCACCCCACCTCATCCTCCCCGCCCCGCCTCATCCTCCCCGCCCCACCTCATCCTCCCCGCCCCGCCTCATCCTCCCCGCCCCGCCTCATCCTCCCCACCCCGCCTCATCCTCCCCGCCCCGCCTCATCCTCCCCACCCCGCCTCATCCTCCCCACCCCGCCTCACCCTCCCCGCCCCGCCTCATCCTCCCCACCCCGCCTCATCCTCCCCGCCGCCTCATCCTCCCCGCCCCCTCCCATTTCTTTTGGTCACAAGAAAATCAAGTAGCAATTCGCCCCCAGCCATGCACAGAAGTTTGTCCAGATTTGCTACATTAAATCTGAGTGATGCCTACAAAGGTACTCGGTATTAAAATTACAGGTTTTATTTAAGGAGGTGGATTGCAGCACCGATACTTAGAACAAAATAAACTTCCCAAAATGTCAGAGGCAAACTAAAGCTTACAGAGGCTGAAGAGGAAATTAGAAGTGTTGCTAAATAAATGTGTTCCTGTCTGAGGAAGTAAAGCTCACCACAGATAGTAACCAAGAATTACAAAAAAATGGCAGCTGACAAACAGAGAGGCAGCCTGCGTGTTTCCTGCAAGTGCAACAGACAGGCTGAATGAAATTGAGCTGTGGTCAACTCACTACTTTTGATAGTTGGAAAATTTCTTGGTGCTAAAATAATTCTTGATTCCACATTAGAACAATGTCTGTGATACCACGTTTTATCATTACTACCTACTTGTACACACTTCAGGTACTGCACCGAGTTCTATTTGTGGACCCTTTAAGATACAGAAGTACCATGTTGCATTGTGATCAGTGGGAATGAGGCCTTGTTGGTATGTTCGTGTGAGAACAGCTCACTTTGAAATAATGTTAATGACTTGAAGCCACAATCTACCAGTGACTCAAACTTACATATCTCAGTCAGCTAAGTTCACTAGTCAACCCATTAGATGAAACATCACTCAGTAGGTCAGGGCGGGGTAGAAGGGAGATGTGGTTTGCTATTACCTGTCACTGACACTGTTTTCAACTCTTTTGCAGCAATGAAGAAGTTCTTTCTTTCAAGGCCTTATCAAAACCATTTTTTAAAAAAATGCTGAACTCAGGTTTCCAGTCACATATTTCACATTGCTGCGTTGAGTTCACTTAAAGTAATTGGTAAATTTGCAGAATACACCAATGAGAAACACGCTGTGGGTAATCTTCTTGTGAGCGGTACTGTGGGCAGGTGGTGGGTGGACATTCACTTCACCCATTCTGTGATGTCAGTGGGAGACCTGACTGATTTCCACGATTGTGCCTCGTTTGAATTTGATTAACAAGATACCAGTGCTAATCAAACTGCTTACGGTACAGTCAACAAATATTGTGATGTTTCTTCAGACCAGGTTGAGGCTCTGAAAGGGGCTCGGGCTGCAGGCTGATGCTGCTGTTCTCTTGCTTTATCACCGACCACACTGTCACCTACCATCTCCACCCATTGGCCATCCAATGCTAACTATGACTGGAATTTTACCGTCCCGCCCGCCACAGGAATCGGAGTGGGCGAGGTCCGTTGACCTCGGGTGGGATTTTATGGTTTTGGGATGAGCGAGGCTATAAAATCCCACCCTATGTGTGTTGTTCCGGAGAGGAGGCAATGATCAAACGTGCCAGCCCTTATGAGGTGAAGCTAATTAACAGTAATTAACTATCACAAATACTTTAACCCACTTCCTCAGGCCAAAGCAATAAATGCTTTTGCAATTAGTCGAGTCTTTTAATGTGACATTAGCACTTTGCACCATGAAGGTTCATCTGATCTTTGGAAGGCGGGGACCATTTGTTAAAACTATGGGATGAGGACACAGTGAAAGGTTGTCATGGATATACCATGTCCAGGTAATTTCCAACACTTAAGCGGGTCTGAATGTATCTTGTATATTTGCAGAGTCCAAAATGAATGTCATGAAATAGATTTTGGCTTTGCGGCATTCCATTCCAGAAGTGTACACAAGGCCCGATAGGTATTCATGACATCATTTAACCATAAGGATTCTGCACCAAAATCAGGGTTATTTGGTTAAATTGGTGCCTGAAGAATAATTTCCTTTATCCAACCAGCATATCAAGATGGCAGCAAACGATAATCAACTTTCATTCTCTGCTCACAGTGTCTTCATTTCATTGTTTCAACAATTTGCCTCCATGGGTTCTGTGGTGAGATGAGGCTCTGTGGAACAAAGTCATATTAATCTGAGTTCATAGAATCCCTTCGGTGCAGACGGAGGCCATTCAGCCCATCAGGTCTGCCCCGACTATCTTACCCGGGCCTTGCTCTCTCCCCGTAACCCCACACATTTACTATGGCTCATTCATCTAACCTACACATCGTGGGACACTAAGGGGCAACTTATCATGGCCAATCCACCTAACCTGCATATCTTTGGAGTGTGGGAGGAAACCGGAGCACCCGGAGGAAACCCACGCAGATACGGGGAGAATGTGCAACCCCCACACATACAGTCACCCAAGGTTGGAATCGAACCTGGGACCCTGGCGCTGTGAGGCAGCAATGGTGCCTGCTGTGCCACCGTACTACCCATGATCAAAGGATTCTGGCTTCATTTATTTAGCTTTCTTTGCACAATTTGCCCTTAATCTTGTTTTTTCCCCAATTTTTGCGTTCAGTCAGTAACTGTTAATTCAATCCTCCTCTGGATACATCTTTTGATTCTTTACCTTTTCCATTACCCCCACTCCCTTTGACCCTACCTCAGCCAGCAGCCTTTTGGCATTTAACATCTCCCCTCTTCTGCCCTATCACAGCCATTCCCCTCGCCCTCTGCTATTCCACCTGCTGATAACATTTCTAACCTTACCGAGTTATATTAAAGATCATCCACCTGACCCTGTTAACTCTGTTCTTCTTTCCGTAAACGCTGCCTGACCTGCTGAGCATATCCAGCATTTTCCCATTTAGTTTTTTTTTAACAGGTTGCCAGTGCAATTTTGGACCAGGTTTCTGGCTGTCTTTGCAAGTAGTTGGCTGTTTACTACTTGTGCAGAATGAGTTTGCAGAGGGCAAGAACTATTTCACAGAATTCTGAATTGCTGGACATTGGAATGCTGCCAGGCTTATCATGAAAGTAATCTTATCAGGCAGAGGAACAACAGTAAAAGAAGACAGCATAAAGCTAGCATAGGCTACAAGAAGATATACATGTTTAATGGGCTGCAACAAAGACTGATTCCTGGGATGAGAGAGCTGTGCTGTGAAGTGACATTGAGTAGAATGGGCCTATGTTGTCTGGAGTTTAGAAGAATGAGAGAAGTTCCCATTTAAGCACAGACAGTTCTCAGGAGGTTGACACAGTAGATGCTCAGATGATGCTTCCCCTGATAAGTCTAGAACTAAGGGTTGGCCATTTATGACTGAGATAAGAAGAAATTTCTTCACTTAACGTTGGTTAGCCCACATTTGGAATATTGTGTACAATTCTGGTCACCACACTACCAGAAGGACGTGGAGGCTTTGGAGAGACGGCAGAAAAGGTTTACCAGGATGTTGCCTGGCATGGAAGGTATTAGCTATGAGGAGAGATTGAGCAAACTGGGATTGTTCTCCCTGGAAAGATGGTTGCTGAGGGGGTGACCTGATGGAAGTTTATAAAGTTTTGAGGGATATAGATAGGGTGAACAGTTGGAAGCTTTTTCCCATGGCAGAAATGACAATTACAAGGGGGCACAAGTTCATGATAAGGGGGGAAAGGTTCAGTGGAGTTGTGCGGGGCAGTTTGTTACACACAAGGTGGTGGGGGCCTGGAATGCACTACCAAGTGAGGTGGTTGAGGCAGATACGTTAGCAACAGTTACCTGGAATGATACATGAACACACTGTTGGTCTGGATAGGACAATGTGATCGGCGCAGGCTTGGAGAGCCAAAGGGCCTGTTCCTGTGCTGTACTGTTCTTTGTTCTTTTTCTTTGTTTACCTCTGAAGGGCTGTGGATGGTAAGTCAGTGAGTAAATTTTCCTCTGCCACTGAAGGTGGGCAGAGATAACACTTCTTCCCCTGTTTGTGAGTTTGTTTGTAAACAATGTTTCAAAAACCAGTCCTCGATTTCAATAAAACTTGGAACACAGATAGGGTATGGCCCAATGAGGAATTGATTAGTGGGGTGAATTCACTGGCCTCGGGGGAATCCTGATTGCCTGCTGAATTGGGCGTCGAGGCTAAAATCAGGATTCCCACTGGACATGGGGGCTATCGGGATTCACCTAACTTGCCCCGCCAACCCTGATTGGGTTTCTGCCAAGAAACACCCCCCACCCCCAACGTGGACCTGGCATACAGGACCCTGAGGGTCCAGGGGAGCATCAGCCTTAAAGGATGTGAGGTCTATGGTGATCTGGGACTATGGCAACTTTGCCTATTCATTAGCAGAACAGTAACACTCAAGGTCACCATGACCCTAAGCCTTTATGCCTCCGGCAATTTCTAAATGGCTTCTAAAGACCTCAGAATATCAGTCAATCAGTTGTGTGCATGGTGGTGTGTTACTAATGCACTGTTTGTATCAACAGTTCATTATCTTGCCCCTAGAGGCTGACAAGTAGGAAGAGCGAGCACTAATGTTTGTCAGCATTGCTGGATTACTGCAGGTGCACGGCATCTACGTTGCACACATGAAGCCTTGCATGCTCTCCATCAGGAACCACATTGTTACTCAACACTAAAGGTTTCCATTCACTCAACGTGCAACTTGTTTCTGACCACAGGCAGTGAATCATGCAACTCTGTGCTCAGTTTCCCGGCAGTAACAGAGACATTGACTTACTGCACTCGTCCCCTCAATACCCAACTCTGTTCCACCCAAACCATTGGTTGACAGCCTGACTGCTGGGGTACAGGATCTAGCCCTCACCAACTGGTGTATGTTTCTGACAAGGACCCGGGACAGACATAGAGTGCTGATATATCGAGACCCATGCATCAACAAGGTTCCTGACTGAGAAAACCATTGATGTCCTGAAACAACAGTTTTGCTATCTGGACTGGATTTTTGAAAATATGTTTTTTCATGAGGTGTTTGTGTCGCTGGCTAGACCAGCATTTATTGCCCATTCCTAATTACCCTTGAGGAGGTGGCCACCTTGAACACCCACAATGTTGCTGGGGAGGGAGAGAAATCTGCTGTCCTTACCTGATCTGGCTTACATGTGACTCCAGACTCACAGCAATGTGATTGGCTCTCAACTGCCCTCGGGCAAGTAGGGATGAGCAATAAATGCTGGCCAGCCAGCGGAGCCCATGTCCCATGAATGAATTTTTTAAAAAGTTCCAGGATTTTGATCCAGTCACAGTGAAGGAACAGCAATACGTTTCCAAGTCAGAATGGCGAGTGGCTTGGAGGGGTACTTCCAGGTGATGGTGTTCCCATGTGTCTGCTGACCTTGTCCTTCTAGATGGTAGTGGTCATTAGTTTGGAAGGTGCTGTCTAAAGATCTTTGGTGAGTTCCTGCAGTGCATCTTGTAGATGGTACACATTGCGACCACTATGTGGTGGTGGTGGAGGGATTGAATGTTTGTGGATGGGGTGCCAATCAAATGGATGGTGTCAGGTTTCTTGGGTGGTTGTTGGAGCAACTTGCTTCAGTCAGGCAAGGGGAGTGTATACCATCACACTCCTAACTTGTGCCTTGTTGATGATGGATAGACTGTGGGGAGTCAGGAGGCAAGTTACTCTGTGCAAAATTACCAACTTCTGACCTGCTCTTGTAGCTACTGTATTTATATGGCTAGTCCAGCTCAGTTTCTGGTCAACGGTAACTCCCAGGATATTGATACTAGGGAATCAGTAGTGCCATAGGGGAAGTGGTTAAATTCTCTCTTGTTGGAAATGGTCATTACCTGGCACTTGTGTGGTACGAATGTTACTTGCCACTGGTTAGCTCAAGTGTGGATGTTGTTCAGGTCTTGCTGCATATGAACATGGACTGCTTCAGTATCTGAGGAGTCACAAATGGTACTGAGCATTGTGCAATCATCTACAAACATCCCACGTTTGACCTTATGATGGAGGGACGCTCATTGATGAAGCAGCTAGGATTCTACCCGGAGGAACTCCTGCAGTGATGGCCTGGGGCTGAGATAATCAACCTCCAACACCCACAACCACCTTCCTGGGTATGACTCCAACCAGTGGAGAGTTTTCCCCCTGATTCCCACTGACTTCAGTTTTGCTGGGGCTCCTGGATGTCACACTCAGTCAAATGTTGCTTGATGTCAAGGGCTGTCACTCTCACCTCACCTCTTGAGTTCAGCTCTTTTGCCCATGTTTGGACCAAGGCTGTAATGTGAGGAGTTAAGTGGCCCTGACAGAACCCAAATCAAGCTTTATTGAGCAGGTTATTGCTGGTAGCACAGTCAACAACCCCTTGCATCACTTTGCTGATGATCGAGAGTAGATTAATGGGACAGTAATTGACTGGGTTGGATTTGTCCTGCTTTTTGTGTACAGGATATAACTGGACAATTTTCCATACTGCCGGGTCGATGCCAGTGTTGTAGCTGTATTGGAACGACTTGATTAGGGGCACAGCCAGCTTTGGGGCACAAGTCTTCAGTACTGTTGCTGGAATGTTATGAGGGCCCATAATCTTTACTGTATCCAGTGCCTTCAGCTGTGATGCGCGATTAAATCACTCGGGAGGCTAGATTGTACCCGGGAAATAAAGGCTTTTATTACTGACAAGAATGGAGCACACTATATACAATACAATCCCAGACTAAAGGGTCTCCAGGCAGTGCAGTGACCTTTATACTTCCCCTGGTAGGCGGAGCCAACTGGAGTGTACCACAGAACAATATCAACAGGTAGAACAGCCCAACCCTAACACCAACAGTAATTACAGTAACATATCTACAAACCCCATAGTGCTGACCATCCATGGCTCAGCACTCATAGTGGTAACCAACTATGGTTCACCACAAGCTGCTTCTCGATTTCAGGTGGGGTGAATCAAATTGGCTGAAGCCTAGTATCTGTGATGCTGGAGACCCCGGAGGAGCCCGAGATAGATCATCCACTCAGCACTTCTGGCTTAAACCCCTCAAACAGTTCATCTCAAACTTAAAGGTCAAATTTACACCCCTTAAAACATAATCTTTTTGGTCCTGTTATGCTACCATCTTCTTCTGTCTCTTTATTGTGTGGAGTTTCTTGAGCGGAAATGATAGAAAGGGAAAGGGTCGCACAGAGACATACTGGTCAGCTTCGAAGACAGTGGGAACTTGCCATGCATCGTGTGTAAGGAGCAAATGTGCCTCGCTGGACCCCACATCCTTAACATGACCATGATGTTGTGGCCATTACAGAGACATGGTTAGAACAGGGACAGGAATGGTCGTTGGACGTTCCGGGGTATAGATGTTTCAGTAAGAGTGGGGAAGGTGGTAAAAGAGGTGGAGGAGTAGCATTGTTAATCAAGGATAGTGTAACGGCTGCTGAAAGGCAGTTCGAGGGGGATCTGCCTACTGAGGTAATATGGGCTGAAGCTAGAAATAGGAAAGGAGCGGTCACGTCGTTGGGGGTTTTCTATAGGCCCCCAAATAGTTATAGAGATGTGGAGGAGGAAATTGCAAAGCAGATTATGGATAGATGTGGAGGTCACAGGGTAGTTGTCATGGGTGACTTTAACTTTCCAAATATTGATTGGAACCTTTATAGGTCGAATAGTTCGGATGGGGCAGTTTTTGTACAGTGTGTGCAGGAGGGTTTCCTGACACAATATGTGGATAGGCCGACAAGAGGTGGGGCCACATTGGACTTGGTACTGGGTAATGAATCGGGCCAAGTGTTAGATTTGGTTGTGGGAGAGCACTTTGGAGATAGTGACCACAATTTGGTGTCTTTCATTATTGCAATGGAGAGGGACAGGGCCTTATGGCAGGGCAAGGTTTATAATTGGGGAGGGGTAATTATGATGTGATTAGGCAAGAACGAGGAAGCATAAGATGGGAACAGAAACTGTCAGGGAAAGGCACAAATGAAAAGTGGAGCTTGTTCAAGGAACAAATACTGCATGTCCTTGATAGGCATGTCCCTGTCAGGCAGGGAGGAAATGGCCGAGTGAGGGAACCATGGTTCACAAAAGAGGTTGAATGTCTTGTCAAGAGGAAAAAGGAAGCGTATCTAAGGATGAGAAAACAAGTCACTTGAGGGTTACAAGGTAGCAAGGAATGAGCTAAAAATAGGGCTTAGGAGGGGGCATGAGAAGTCCTTGGCAGGTCGGATCAAGGAAAACCCCAAGGCTTTTTACTCTTATGTGAGAAATAAAAAGAATGACCAGGGTGAGGCTAGGGCCGGTCAAGGATAGTAGTGGGAACTTGTGCATGGAGTCAGAAGAGATAGGAAGGGCGATGAATGAATACTTTTCTTCAGTGTTCACCAAGGAGAGGGACCATGTTTTTGAGGATGAGAGTGGGATCCAGGCTGATAGGCTGGAGGAGGTAGATGTTCTGAGGGAAGGTGTATTAGCAATTTTGAAAAACCTGAGGGTCGATAAATCCCCTGGGCCAGATGGGATATATCCTAGGATTCTTTGGGAGGCAAGGGATGAGATTGCAGAGCCTTTGGCTTTGATCTTTGGGTCCTCACTTTCCACGGGGATTGTGCCAGAGGACTGGAGAGTGGTGAATGTTGTTCCTCTGTTCAAGAAAGGAAATAGGGATGACCCTGGTAATTATAGGCCGGTTAGTCATACTTCGGTGGTCGGTAAGTTAGTGGAAAAGGTCCTGAGGGATAGGATTTATGACCATTTGGAAAGATGCAGCTTAATCCATGATAGTCAGCACGGATTCGTCTTGCGTCACAAATTTGATTGAATTCTTTGAGGAGGTAACTAAGTGTGTAGATGAAGGTAGAGCAGTTGATGTCGTATACATGGATTTTAGTAAGGCGTTTGATAAGGTTCCCCGTGGTAGGCTCATGAAGAAAGTAAGGAGGTGTGGGATAGAGGGAAATTTGGCCGATTGGATAAGTAACTGGCTATCTCATAGAAGACAGAGGGTGGTGGTGGATGGAAAATTTTCAGACTGGAGACCAGTTACCAGCGGTGTACCACAGGGATCAGTGCTGGGTCCTCTGCTATTTGTGATTTTTATCAATGACTTGGAGGAGGGGACTGAAGGGTGGGTCAATAAATTTGCTGATGCCACCAAGATTGGTGGAGTAGTGGATGAGGTGGAGGGCTGTTGTAGGCTGCAAAGAGACATTGATAGGATGCAGAGCTGGGCCGAAAAATGGCAGATGGAGTTTAACACTGATAAGTGCGAGGTGATTCATTTTGGTAGGACAAATTTGAATGCGAATTACAGGGTCAACGGCAGGGTTCTGAGGAATGTGGAGGAACAGAGAGATCTTGGGGTTCATATCCACAGATCTCTGAAGGTTGCCACTCAAGTGGATAGAGCCGTGAAGAAGGCCTATAGTGCGTTAGCGTTTATTAACAGGGGGTTTGAGTTTAAGAGCCGTTGGGTTATGCTGTAACTGTACAGGACCTTGGTGAGACCACATTTGGAATATTGTGTGCCGTTCTGGTCACCTCACTATAAGAAGGATGTGGAAGCATTGGAGAGAGTGCAGAGGAGATTTACCAGGATGCTGCCTGGTTTGGAGGGTAGGTCTTATGAGGAAAGGTTGAGGGAGCTAGGGCTTTTCTCTTTAGAGCGGAGGAGGATGAGAGGCGACTTAATAAAGGTTTATAAGATGATGAGGGGGATAGATAGAGTGGACGTTCAGAGACTATTTCCTCGGGTGAATGTAGCTGTTACTAGGGGGCATAACTATAAGGTTCATGGTGGGAGATATAGGAGGGGTGTCCGAGGTAGGTTCTTTACTCAGAGAGTGGTTGGGGTCTGGAATGGACTGCCTGCTGTGATAGTGGAGTCGGACACTTTAGGAACTTTCAAGCGGTTATTAGATAGGCACATGGAGCACACCAGAGTGATAGGGAGTGGGATAGCTTGATCTTGGTTTCGGACAAAGCTTGGCACAACATCGAGGGCCGAAGGGCCTGTACTGTGCTGTACTGTTCTATGTTCTATGACAGCCCCCACCCTCCATGATGTCCATCACCTACTCGTCACATTGGGAAGCACATGGAAGAATCACAGCCCCTTGTGGCTGACAACTCCTTATGTTACTGTCTGCAGACTCAGCCTACAAGAGAGAAAGAAGTTAATCGGCGTTTAAATAGTGACATTTTGAGAATGGGCTTGACAGGTAGAACAGTGAGACAGGTGTGTGAAATGTGACAGAAATGCAATGGAGAAAAGTGAGGAGAGCAGCACATGGAGAGTGCTGCAGTAGGAGCTGAAGAAAGTGCAATAAAGGGCGCACTAGGGATTGGAGGAATGTGCTGGGATTGGCTGAGAGAAGGGTTGTGAATGTCATGGCAACAGGTAGTGTACTTAGTGATGGGCAAAGGGTGAGGGGGTTACCTCAGCTGACCTTAATAGGCCAGTCAACTATTTTTCAAATCAACTTTACAACCGCAACCTGGGACAATGCTATTGTTGGGCCATGTTCTGCCAC
This sequence comes from Mustelus asterias, assembly GCF_964213995.1. Lineage (NCBI taxonomy): Eukaryota > Metazoa > Chordata > Chondrichthyes > Carcharhiniformes > Triakidae > Mustelus > Mustelus asterias. The sequence continues at coordinate 54,045,594 of NC_135818.1, read as the reverse complement.
CGTTTCCCATCTGTTTGCTTGGATATCTTCCTGTCAGCTGGTAGCTAGAAGGCAACTCTGCTCCTGTTGATCTCCACCACTGAAGCCTCTAGATCAGCATCAGAAAAACCAGGGTGGAGTAGGTGCCATTTTACAGCATCTTCAGATGTCTGCAGCCAAAGTGCACCTCCTCTTCGAGAGGCACAGTCTATCTTCAGAAGGTGTCACCCACCTGCATAACTGACACCCTAAATTTGTCAAACTATTAACAAACAACGCAAATAACTTTGGCTGCCCACTTACTCCATATCATTAAAAATGAGAGCAAATTTGGAGCATTCTTTATTAAGCGCCCACTTCCCATTCTGTGCATAAAAATGGACCTCAAGTAATTTTTACCCTTTAAGGTCAAAGTAGGCCTTTCACAATAGACAATGGGAGAAACGATCCTTTTTCTCAGTAGCCAGTTAATGCAATCATCTTAATTATTCAGATCATTTGAATAGGAGAAGTGAAAAGAATCAGCTCTCCTTGCTATCTGAGGTATCACTTACTGTGTCAGACATGCTGCTCCCTGCCTCACCCCCTCCACTCTGACACATTACACAAGGCATCAAATGTCACTTGGGCCAGAAGGAATTTGTGTGTCATTGAATTGTAATGCTGCCAAACAAAATTGTACGTTTGCTCTATCTATAAACTCAGAATAGAACAGCAAAGATTAAAAGGGAAGAACAATTATTAATCATCCTGTAGTAACTGGTCGGGTAGCTTAGTTGGCAAGCGAGTGGTACAGAATTATTGATACCTAGGCATACTGTTTCACGTACACTGGAGTAATCAGCAGCAATTCAGGATTATTTCAAAGGTTTTAACCTTAAAGACCTTTACATTTGAAACAGACCACCAACAAATAAAGCTAATCCTACCATTCTCAATGATTAAGATTGAAAGCTCTCAAATAATGCATATTTACCACTTCCCCTCACACTGGAAACAAGCATGGAGATATATTGGGCCACATTTCCTGAACCCAATGCCAGGCTGAATTTCAGGTGGGGAACCCAGGGGAGATTTGAGGTGGTGACCAATTAAAAGACTGCTTTTGGGAGACTGGTCCAGTGAAGGGTGGGTGGGCAAGCTTCACAGCGCAACGGGAGAATCTGGCAGCCCAACCAGGATAATTGGACACTGCCAATATAGAGAGGGGCTTGCAAATTGTGCAAAATATACTGTGGCCACGTCTGCCGGGCCATCATTGTGGAGGGGTAACCCTTCTACAGAATGGCCTGAGGCAGCGACTATACTTTTGTAACCCAGTCACTCTATGCAGGACTGCTTTGCAGGATGTACCGCTGGCTCCCCTACCCCTGGGAAACTGCCACCATCTCGTCAATGGGTTCCAGTCATGTCGGGGGCCCATCTGGCTGGGTGGAAAATCCAGATGGCTTGTGAAGAGTGATCTCAATCAGTAGTTTCATTGGTCTAATTGGCTGGCAGATGGGTAACCGTCACACCCCAGAAGTCACCTCGATGAAAATTATTCAGGAGGCAGGAACATGCTGACAGAGTGGTGGCTGGTAGCCCATCAGTCAGCAAGTCCCCTCTCATTGAAAATTCTTCCCATTGTGTCACCAATCCAACTGTATTAGGAATGCTCTCTCCTGCAAATCAGTAGGGCGTTACATGAAAAGGCGTCCCCTTTATATAAGGAATGTACATTTATTCTACCCATGGAAGGAGGGAAATTTATGCTTCCTTTTCTCACCAACCTGTATCACAGATCAAACATCTCCAAAGATATGTGGCATAGTGGTTAGGTTGTTGCAGTACAATCCTGAAATTTGAACTAATACACTGGAGAACTGCAAAAGGTCATGAATGTAGCCCAATCCATCACGCAAACCAGCCTCCCATCCATTGACTCTGTCTACACTTCCCGCTGCCTCAGCAAAACAGCCAGCATAATTAAGGACCCCATGCACTCCAGACATTCTCTCTTCCACCTTCTTCCTTCAGGATAAAGATACAAAAGTCTGAGGTCACGTACCAACCGACTCAAGAACAGCTTCTCCCCTGCTGCTGTCAGACTGTTGAATGGACTTACCTTGCATTAAGTTGGTCTTTCTCTATACCCTAGCTATGACTGTAACACTACATTTCCTTCTCCATGAATGGTATGTTTTGTCTGTATAGCGTGCAAGAAACAATACTTTTCACTGTGTTAATACATGTGACAATAATAAATCAAATCAAATCAAAATCAAAATTTAAGAATTCAAATTCAAAATGTTGAAATAAAAATCTGACATTAGCAAACATGACCATGAAACTGGATAAAAGCAAATTACTGCGAATGCTGGAAGAAAATGCTGGAACCTTCCTTGGAAATGTATGCTTTGCTTTGACAAAGGGTCATCTGGACTCGAAACGTCAGCTCTTTTCTCTCCTTATAGATGCTGCCAGACCTGCTGAGATTTTCCAGCATTTTCTCTTTTGGTTTCATGACCATGAAACTGCCGGAAAAAGCCCAACTGGCCTTAAGGGAAGGAAAGCTATCACCCTTACCCTTTTTGGCCAATGTGTGACCCTTGTCCCATACTAGCAAACTGCTCAGTTTATCAAGCTGTGTTTTTTTTAAAGAGTTGGGCTATAAATGTTGGCCGTGTCAGCAATATCCACACCCCGGGAATTAATTCCTGAAATAATTCAGCAAATATTGAAACTAAAACAGCACAATTAAAATATCTCACTGGTGTGCCTGCAACTTCAGGCGTCAGCAGCTCACTCACTGACTACCACTATCATTAGAAATTCATGACAGCAGTCTCAAAATAGCACCTGCCACACACAAGTAGGGATATCGTGTCTCTCTGCTTCTCTTCCAATTTATATGCAAGTCATTCTGGAGATAATGATGAATAAAATTAAGTGTAAGGTGCCAATTATCTTGTTATGCTGAGTTGAAACAAGTTTTCAAAATAGCTCAGTTAAGGCGCATCGTGATAATCCAAACATCAGAGCATTAATTATGAATTATCTAAACATCAGTAAATACGAAAAAATCTAAACAAAGCTTTCCACCTCCTTCATCGCACCCCATACAAAGAACATTTCACACAAACTATTTGTACTGGACACTGTTTAGGGTGAGCAATACCTGACGACAGACGATGTTTTATTTTTTTTGCAGCCAGTACCAATGAGCATGCATTTCCAAGGAAGATTACAGCCTAGGTAGCTTTAGTGTGGAGTACCAGCTAAACTAAAGTAATACAGTATCTAAAACCCAATTGCAGTAGATGAGTCGAATTTACTGTATTACTTTTTAAATTCATTCGTGGGGCATGGGCGTCGCTGGCTGGCCAGCATTTATTGCCCATCCCTAGTTGCCCTTGAGGAGGTGGTGGTGAGCTGCCTTCTTGAATCGCTGCTGTCCATGTTCTGTGGGTTGACCCACAATGCCGTTAGGGAGGGAATTCCAGGATTTTGACCCAGCGACTGCGAAGGAACGGTGATATATTTCCAAGTCAGGATGGTAAGTGGCTTAGAGGGAAACTTGCAGGTGGAGGTGTTCCCATGTATCTGCTGATAGAATCATTTCTGTCTCCTTATTATCTTTCCTTGGAAGATTGTTTAATTATGTCTATTATAGCATAAGTGTCAGCGAGGTTCAATTTGTAGCACAACTGCCTGTCACAAAGTTGTGGTTTCAAGACCCACTCCAGGATTTGAGCACACAATCAAGGCAGATGCTCCAGTTACAGTACAAAGTATTGCTTCAGGAATGACATCTTTTGACTGAGGTGTTAAACTTAGACCCTGAAGGCTAATATTCGTTTATTCGTCCATGAGATATGGATGTCGCTGGCTGGACCAACATTGTTGCCCATTCCTGAGGGCGTTTAAGAGTCAACCACATTGCTGTGGCTCTGGAGTCACAAGTAGGCCGGACCAGGTAAGGGTGACAGATTTCCTTCCCTAAAGGACATTCGTGAACCAGATGGGTTTTTACAACAATCGACAATGGTTTCATGGTCATTATTTAGACCTTTAGTTCCAGATTTTTATTGAATTCAAATTTTATCATCTGCAGTGGGTCCCCAGAGCGTTACCCTGGATCTCTGGATTACTAATCCGGTGATAATATCACTATGCTACTGTCTCCCAAAACGCATGATCACAATACACAGTTAACCCAGCATGTTGTGCTGCCTTCTGTTTTAAATTATTTCAGCATCCAATTGCACTGTTGACTGGCTTTGATGGTAGTCTTTTTATGGTGCTGTCACCAGCCATCCAGCTTCCACTTCCGAGCAGTTCTGAGTGGGAAACTGACTATTTCGATGGAGATGAGGCAAGAGAGTTAAAATCTCCTGTATCTTGCTGCTGACACTGAAACAGTTTGCCAGCTACCTCAGTCAGCCCCACCTACGTGAACCCCAAGTCAAAATTAAGGCCTCAGTGCATGGTTCTGCTTCTTCCTAAGGCAAGTTGAACAAATGATGCTGTGATTGAATGAGCAAGGAAACAGGAAGAGCGTGTGAATGACCAAGCAAGACAGAAAGAGATGTGCTTGAGCTGTCGATATATATTCCTGTAAAATGATTGTAGATTCTGTTTTCCTGTTTGCATGAAACTGAGGTCTGTGGGAGAGCCATGGGCTATTGCAATCTGGTCAAGGCAGTGTACTGAGTCCTGCTGTAAGTAGGGCACAATGAACCAAGGAGATTTCCTCTGCGTTTAACCAGCACAAAAGGTCACTCACTCAAACTGGGTGAGACAAGATCAAGGAAGCGGGGAAAACACAGACTAAGCAGGAACTACTCAGCTGTTGTCAGAGTTTGTTGTACATCTGCACAATTCTTTAATGAAAATGTATTATTAGCTGCTTTGGTCAGGTGTTGCTATTTGTAACATCGATATAGGAAACATTCCTGTTTAGATATACAATTAAGTAACTGGTCAACTGGTAATCACCATTACTGAAACATTTCTGTCAAACTTCTATAAAGTTTGTACTGTTGTATCTTCAAATGTTACATTTTGACAGCAGTTTTCACCACTCCCAATACATGAACCACAATGAACAATGCAACAATATTCAGCAAAAACACAAGAACCCTGTAACCCACTGGGAGTTTCAATTGATGATAAGTATCATAACTTTGTCAAAGCAACAGATAGTTCTTTGTGTATATCTTGTTGCCCTAACTGCGGATTAAGTGTAAGTGTCATTATATAAATCCTGAGCTATGAATATGCCATTACACATTTACAGATAATTTTAGCTTTATTTACTGGCACAGTGAGGGAGGAGTGTTAGTCAAGACACTGGAAAAATGGCAAAATGTAATGTAATGTCTCATCAAAAATGCTAGCACATCTGGCACTGTCACATTGCTGCAGCATTTTACTGAAGTGTTAGTTTAGACATTTGTTTAATATACTTTGCATAGGGTGTGGCATCGCTGGCAAGGCCTCATTTGTTGCCCATGTCTAATTGCCCTCGAGAAGGTGACGTTGAACCGCCACCTTGAACCACTGCAGTCCAAGTGGTGCAGGTACACCCAAGGTGCTATGAGGAAGGGATTTCCAGGCTTTTGACCCAGCAACAATGAAGGAATGGAGATTTAGTCCCAAGTCAGGATTGTGTGGGGCTTGGGGTGGAACTTGCAGGTGGTCGAGATGTCTGCTGCCCTTGTTCTTTTAGGTGGTAGAGGTTGAGTGCTTGGAAGGTGCTGTCAAAGGAAGTTTGGCAAATTGCTGTAGTGCAGTGTGTATATGATACACACTGCTGTGGTGGAGGGAATGAATGTTTAAGATGGTGGATGGACTGATGCTTTTGTCCTAAATGGTGTCCAGCTTTTGAGTGTTGTTGGAGGCACACTTGTCCTGGCACGGAGAGTATTCCATCATACTCCAATCTTGTGCCTTCTAAATGGTGGATTAACTTTGGGAGACAGGGGAGGAATTACTCGCTGCAGAATTCCCAGTCTCTAACCTAGTCTGGTAGCTGCGATATTTACATGGCTGGTCCAGTTCAGTTTCTGGTCAATGGTAACCCCCAGGATGTTGACAGTGGGGGATTCAGTGATGGCAATGCCATTCAATGTCAAAGGAAGATGCTTGGTTTTTCTCTTGTTGGTGTCATTGCCTAGTGTGGCACAAATGTTAATTGCTACAGCAGACATCTCCACCACCTGCAAGTTCCAGCCCAAGCCTGAATATTGTCCGGGTCTTGTGGTATATGTACACAGACTATTTTAGTATCTAAGAAGTCATGAATTGCACTGAACATTGTGGAATCATCAGTGAACATCCCCACTTCTGACCTTCCGATGGAGAGAGGGTCAATAATGAAGCAGCTGAAGATTGTTGGGCCTAAGACACTATCCCGCGGAATATGTGCAGCAATGTTCTGGGACCATCTTCCTTTATGCTACATATGATTCCAACCAGTGAAGAGCATTACACCCTAATTTGCATTGACATCCTAGGGCTCTTTGATGCCACACACAGTTGAATGCTAACTTGATGTCAAGGGCAGTCACTCTCAACTCATCTCTAGTTCAATCCTTATATCCATGTTTAGACCAAGGCTATAATGAGATCAGGAACCGAGTGGCCCTGGCAGAAGCCAAACTGGGCATCAGACGTGGGTTATTGCTGTGTAAATGCCATTTGATAGCACACTGTCAATGATAGCACTTTTCTGTTGATCGAGAGTAGACTGATAGGGCAGTAATCGAATGGATTGGATTTGCCCTGCCTTTTTGTGGACAGGACATAGCTGGGGAATTTTCCATATTGCCAGGTAGATGCCAGTATTGTAGCTACACTGGAACAGCTTGGCTAGGGACGCAGCCAAAAAGTTAGTACGACTGCCAGGACTTTCAGGGTCCATAAACTTTGGAATATCTTGCATCTGTGATGTTGAGGACCTCAGGAGGGAGCCAAGATGGATCTTCAACTCTGCACATCTGGTTTCAAGATGGTTGCAAATGCTTCAACCTTGTCCTTTGTCTTGTTGTGCTGGGTTCCCCCATGATTTGGGATGGGGATATTTGCGGAGGCTGCTCCTTCAGTTAGTTATTTAAGTGTCCAACAATATTCAAGACTGGATGTAGTAGGAGTCATTGGCAGCTTCTGTCTCATAAGGCATTGATAAGCCCCAGGGTCACCATCTGGGGTGGAGCCCCACTCTGACAGGGCAGTCTCTGCTGTAGTTGCTGCAAAGGAAGACAATGGACTGAGAAAGTGCAGGATTCGCTGGTCTCTGTTTTCTCTTGACTCTCTTCTCAGCCAGCTGAGCTTTCCCTTCCTGCTCACCTCTTCCAATACGCGACCAGTCAGCCTCCACAACTCATTGCTATCAGCAGCTGTCTCCCTTTTGTCAGCATCAAGATTCACTATCTTCAAATCTTGGTGCCAACCTCTGTTTAACGGAGGAGTGAGGGCACAGGAAGTTGTGGCCAGTGGCAATTTCACCCTGCAGAAAGCCTTTGGGTATATGGCCGTTATCCATTCAATGAAATTGCCAAGCCAGCACAGACATTGTCGGCTTAGCAATGAGTATATGCCGATAGAGTTAGCACGCTCCAGGACCTCTGAGTTGGTGACCTTTGTCCTGTCTGAGACATTGAAGGTGGAAACTGTGCAGCCTTTTCTCCTGCCCAGCATAAAAACTGTCCAAGTCTCACAACCAAAGCAGGGATGTGCTGAGGACTCAGGCTGGGTAGACTCATAGTTTGGTGTCCTCATACAGGTTGCTGTTGTTCCACACACTCTTAGTCAGGTTGGACATAACAGCTGCAGCTTTTGCAATACATGTGTTGACTTCAGCATCAAGTGACAGATTGCTGGTGATTATGGAGTCTAGATATGTGAAGCTATCAATAACCCCTAGCATCATAATGCTAATACTGATAGATGGCAATATGGAATGTCCTGGACCATGGGATTTGTCTTCCTGACGCTGATGGTCAAACCAAACTCTTTACAGATGTGAGTGAGTCTGTCCATTTGCCGCTATAGATGCTGCTTCAATGTGGAATTTCAGTGTGGCAATTCTCTGCTCTTTCTTCACAGTGTGATACTGTAGAAAGTGTCCTGAAGTATTTCCATTTCGTTTTTGCGCTCTGTGGGGGAATGCCGGGGAGCACTTATCCATCGAGTTAATGAACTGTTGGCAGTACGGCTGACATTGATACACGGACAGTGTTTCTGCTTTAAATGAAAAAAACCCTTGTACACCAGGGAGGGACCTGCACTGTGGTAACACTGCAGCCCTTTGATTTGATGACTGTGGGATTACTTAGCTCAGTCTATCACATGCTTCTTCTGTTGAAATCTATGGTGGAGTTTGAACTCGGAGGCAAGAACGAAATTGCCTGTACTAATTTAGTAACTGAACTAAACAACCTACAATACAGGGCTGACAATTCTACCAACTGATTCAGCTTTTACTGATCAAGCAAATAGATATGGCAACTGAAATGATGACAGCAAATACAGGACATAAACCCTCAAAGGGCAAATAAGAGTGAGGTTAGTTGCAGCGAGAGAGATGCAATTTTTTTGTCCACAATGCAATGGATTCTAAACATTTAGGGCATTTTATCTTTTAATCACTTTGCACCGATGAAAATTAATCAAATTTTCTTACCCTGTCTTCAAAGATTAATCATCTAAAAACAAGAGATTTCCTTGTTGCCTTTTTCTGAATCCTTTCCACCATCTCTATTTAATATCTAATTTTCATCAGTATGGATCATTGCATTGCCAGAATCGAACAGTCATCATACTGGACTCCAACACTCCACCCGCCATGGGAATCGGAGCGGGCGAGCGGCAGACTATGGAAAAGTCCGTTGACCTCGGGTGGGATTTTACAGTTTCAGGATGAGCGAGGCTGTAAAATCTCACCCCATAAGACTAGTCAAAAAATTTCATATCGTCAAATCACTTCAAGCACAATGTCCAATTTTTAAAATAAAATTGCTTTGTTTCCTAAAAAGATGAATCATACAATCTTGGTTTCTTGAAGACTTAAGATGGCCATGACTTAAAAAACAGGGTGGTAGCAGGACTGGCCATTTTTGGCAGTGTAAACAACTATATTGATGAGCTTTTACGTGCCAATTTTCTATAAGCACATACACTTTTCATTATGCTAGTTCTGAGGCTTTTGCACAAATTACAAATGGCCAACACTACTTGAAGCAACAGAGTAAAAGGTGAAAAGTAGTTCTATGAAAAAGTAATTTATCTTCATCCACATAAACCCCAAATCACACACTACTACATGATTTCACAATTTATCACACACAACAGCATCTGAATGAGACTTGGTTGGGTACAAACATCATAACTTGACTTTACGGTTGAATAACTGAGGATGACAATAAATGGATGTATGTGTAATGTTAACTCTATTTCTCTCTCTACAGATGCTGCCAGATCTGAACAAACAAAGAACAAAGAACAATACAGCACAGGAACAGGCCCTTCGGCCCCCCAAGCCTGCGCCGCTCATGTGCCCAACTAGACCATTCGTTTGTATCCCTCTATTCTCAGTCTGTTCATGTGGCTATCTAGATAAGTCTTAAACGATCCCAGCATGTCCGCCTCAATCACCTTGCTTGGGAGTGCATTCCAGGCCCCCACCACCCTCTGTGTAAAATACGTCCCCCTGACATCTGTGTTGAACCTTGCCCCCCTCACCTTGAACCTGTGACCCCTTGTGTTCGTCACCTCCGACCTGGGAAAAAGCTTCCCACTGTTCACTCTATCTATGCCCTTCATAATTTTATACACCTCTATTAGGTCACCCCTCATCCTCCGTCTTTCCAGAGAGAACATCCCCAGTTTGCCCAATCTTTCCTCATAGCTAAGACCCTCCATACCAGGCAACATCCTGGTAAAGCTTTTCTGTATTCCCTCCAAAGCCTCCACGTCCTTCTGGTCGTGTGGCGACCAGAACTGGACGCAGTATTCCAAATTCTGTTGAGTTTTTCCAGCACTTTTTATTTATTTCAGGTCTCCAGCTTCTGCATTATTTTGCATTTACTTTATTCAATGTTTTATTTATAACTTTGTTACTGTATTTTTAATATGTATGCCCTGACATTTTTTAATAGTAAGTACCATATGTAATTCACAAGACTCTGCAGACACAGCTGTTGAATTCAAACCACCACTTTCGACACTGACATTTTCTCTCTGATTTAGTCAATTTATTTTCTAATTTCTCTTTCATTCCAGAAGCTCCCACCTTAGCCATAAATCTCTTAGTTGCATTTACTGAATGAATCCTGGATGTCACAATGTACATCGTGTCCCATTACTACAACGTACCAAAATTACAGCTTCCTCAAACAATTACAAATATTAGTTTAATATGAACCTGCTTTTCGTAAACATGAATTACATTTAAATTATTGATTGAGACTGGCCGGGATGCTAACCTAGCCTAGTGTTACTGAATATTTTTGTTTGCCCGTATTTCTGAACCTTTTGACCTGATTCATAAGACTATTCAAAAAATTTCACATCTTCAAATCACTTCAAGCCCAATTTTTAAAATAAAATTGTTTTGTTTCCTAAAAAGATGAATCATACAATCTTGGTTTCTTGAAGACTTAAGATGGCCATGACTCAAAAAGGAACAGGGTGGTAGCAGGACTGGCCATTTTTGGCAGTGTAAACAATTATATTGATGAGCTTTTACGTGCCAAATTTCTATAAGCACATACACTTTTCATTATGCTAGTTCTGAGGCTTTTGCACAAATTACAAATGGCCAACACTACTTGAAGCAACAGAGTAAAAGGTGAAAAGTAGTTCTATGAAAAAGTAATTTATCTTCATCCACATAAACCCCAAATCACACACTACTACATGATTTCACAATTTATCACACACAACAGCATCTGAATGAGACTTGGTGGGGTACAAACATCATAACTTGACTTTACGATTGAATAACTGAGGGTGACAATAAATGGATGGATGTTTAAGCTCCAGTGACATGCCTCAGGATTTTAAGATTTCTTCTCCTTCATGGAGAGGATTTGAGATTGGCTTATATTTAAGCGTGGTATTTAGAAATAGTGATTTCACACAGTTTAAATAAAAAGCTACTCAAATCAAATATTGAAAATGAAGCAGCATATGGCAACTTGCAGAAGATCGAACTGAAAGTGATAGAATTGTCTCATCATAGATTCAATACCCTTAACAGATGGCACAGTGGTTAGCACTCCTGCTTCACAGCGCCAGGGATCCAGGTTCAATTCCAGGTGACCGTCAGTGTGGAGTTTACACATTCGTCTGTGTGGGTTTTCTCCGGGTGCTCCGGTTTCCTCCCACAGTCCAAAGATGTGCGGGTTAGGTTGATTGGACACACTAAATTGCCCCTTTGTGTCAGGGGGATTAGCAGGATAAATACGTGGAGTTATGGGGATAAAGCCTGGGTGGGATTGTTGTCAGTGCAGGCTTGATGGGCCGAATGGCCTCCTTCTGCACAGTAGGGATTCTATGATGATTGGCAAGCAAATATTCACGGGGGGGGGGGGGGGGGAGAAAGAGTGGTGCAGGGGTGTTGTTCATTCTATTCATGTTTTCTACAACAACAATGTTAGAAGTGATATTAGAAGTTGTCCAGAAACAAATGTCTATTGAAAAATACAGAGCACCTGGCTTTATTATTTTGCCCATATTTCAAGGACAGACCTCAAGTGGAGCAAGCTTTGCGTGATACTTTGGACTCGACTTGGTGACTGTGAAATTAAGCAGCCTAATAATTATATCTGGTTTTTACTGATTAAGTATTCTCAGTCTGTCTTTGAATATATTGGAGAAATGCACGTGAGCGGTAAAAGATGCATCTAGTTCAGATTATGTTATCTGATAATTAGACATTGGGACTGTGAGCACAAACTGTGGACAACAAAGTGCCCAGATTACTGATGCAAGTGACTAGCACCACTCTAACTGAGATAATACTGACTGCATTTAGCCACTGAGTTCATGCAAAGCTCAAGATTTTGTATTTGCTTTTTCATGCTGTCCCTCGGTTTGATGACACTACAGTTGTTTGGTTTTATTTTTAGACTCTTAAGAAATCAATCAAATGAAAACCTCAGCTATGACAGGAAATTAAACTATTAGTTTAATCTAATATTCAATGTTCAAAATACCATCTAATTAAAAGTCCTAACCCAATGGATGTAAGAATCCATTAGCAAACTTCAAATCTGATGGAATTTTAAGTAATAGTAAAGTTATACTGCAAGTGGCAAAATGACACAGGTATCACTTATAAAGCACTGGAACTGCTCTGGAGTTAAACTACTGCCTCTCGCAATATTCTAACAAGGCAAAGCAGACTTTGATAAATGGAAATTTAAGTAATTGCAGAGAAAACACTCCTGTGGAGAACCTTGGGATGTTTCATTCAATTAGAAGAAGCGATATAAATACAGGCTGTTAGTACTGCTGCAGTACCATTTAAAAACTTGGCCAAGAGTCAACTCTGCCAGTTCTTCCCAAATGTCATAAACCTAGGGGATGCCATTCGTCAACTTAAATGCAGACAGTGAGATCAATGGCAATTATTTTTATTTCCCCTTCAGATGCATCACCAGCGCTGCACAGAGGCTGAATTTCCGTTCAGGAGCATTCTGCAGCAATGCTGCTGAATTGGCTAAACAGTCCAGCAGCTAACGTAAATCGTGCACAATGGGTGCATTCAGTTGTAATGGGTGCACTCAGTTGTGAAATGCATGGTGTTGGAGAAAATTGAAGGGAAGTGTAGAAGGTGACAACCCACATTTATTGAAAAACCCTCTCCTGGTGATAATTGAGGGCACGACTGAAGGTATCACCAGTGAGACAATTACACAACAGATCCAGTGGACCGTTGGAAAAAGACATTCTCCTGGAACAAAAGTGTAGTAAGGATGAATTGTATATGAAGCAAATCTTAGACATCAGACACATTGGCCTGTGCACCTCAAGACAGATTGATCAAATAATTCACTGGAATTGCAATATATTAGGGAACAAATTAAAATTGTTGTTAACTTGTACAGCAAACCAAAAAAAGGGGAAACACAAAAGAGCCATATGGAAAAGCACGATTTCTCTAATGTTTCACATATTAATCTGTTAGTCCCAATGCACTAAATCACGTCCTGTAAATTCAGTAGAGTAATTTAGATTCAAGCAAACTATGCTGAAGATTAGTAAGTGTTGTGAAGACAGCACAAAATGAAGCTCATTCAGTGCATTTGATTTGATTTGATTTATTATTGACACATGTATTAGTATACAGTGAAAAGTATTGTTTCTTGCATGCTATACAAAGCATACTGTACATTGAGAAGGAAAGGAAAAAGTGCAGAATGTACTGTGACAGTTATAGCTAGAGTATAGAGAAAGATCAACTTAATGCAGGGTAGGTCCATTCAAAAGTCTGACAGCAGCAGGGAAGAAGCTGTTCTTAGGTCGGTTGGTACATGACCTCAGACTTTAGTATCTTTTTCCCAAAGGAAGAAGGTGGAAGAGAGTGTGTCCAGGGTGCATGGGATCCTTAATTATGCTGGCTGCTTTTCCAAGGCAGCGAGAAGTGTAGACAGTGTTACTGTATGGGAGGCTGGTTTGAGTGATGGACTGGGCTTCATGCACGACTCTTTGTAGTTTCTTGCAGTCTTGGACAGAGCAGGAGCCATACCAAGCTGTGATATAACCGGAAAGAATGCTCTCTATGGTGCATCTTTAGAAGTTGGTGAGAGGCATGTTGTATTTGCAACCTATCAGTGCACTTGCCTGCTTTATGGGGGTCAATCATGGAGATCAATAGGTGGGAGGATGTAACAAGTGAATAACACCCAAGCTAAAGAAGATACTTCTTCCACTAATTTGCACAATTATAATTGGGTACCTCAATTGTCCAAATATGTTTCAACAAATGTAAAATGTGGAACACTGTGAAACATGCCGTGTCTGTACAGCAACATGCCATTTTCTTATTTTTGCAGGTATCCATGATCTTGAATAAAAGCAAATCTAATATGTCTGACCAATTAGGGTAACACTCAGCACCATCATTATTTTGTGAAGCAAGCACCAGCTCAGGCACACTCTGGCTGGTTAAGGCACGTGGAAAGGGGCATTAATAGTGGCTGAAGAAATGCTAGCTACAAAGACCTAGCAAGGACCATAGTCCATGTTGAAACGCCATGCTGGTAAATGAAACAGATCATATTCCAAGACAACAACAGTAATTGGAGCAGAAAACATTAAGGGGAATTTTAACACTGGTTATAATAGAAATTGAGAGGTCTGGAGTGAGAAAACCTTTTGCACTGACTGGTGACTTTGTAACAAGGAGGCATAAAGTCAGTATTAGAATTAGAAGCACAAGGAGGAAGGTTTGAAGGATGTTTTTCCACATAGGTTGTGGGATACTTCATTACAAGTAACTATTAAAGCTGAGTCAATCATGGCATTTACGTGATTAAATATTAAGTTATTAGTTGAGCACTTGAAGAAAATTATTTAAAAGTTTTGATTTGATTTATTATTGTCACAGGTACTGGGATGCAGTGAAAAATATTGTTTCTTGAGCTATACAGGCAAAACATACCTTTCATAGGGTACATAGGGGAGAAGGAAAAGGATAGGGTGCAGAATATAGTGTTTTAGTTACAAATAGGGCGAAGAGAAAGATCAGCTTCATGTGTGAAAGGACCATTCAAAAGTTTGATGACAGCAGGAAAGAAGCTGTACAGTGAAGTGGCATTAGAATAGATTCTCCCAGTTTAGTAATGGGCTGATAGTTGCATTATGAGTCATCTTGCCTATTTTTGTTGCATCATTTATCTTCTTGCAATATATATTGCATACCAGTGGATTTTAAGATTGTTCTGCAAGCTCCCAGGAAGCAGCACGAAGATCACTGGCATCGACAAGGGAGATTTCAGACATGAAGCAATTTAGGAAGAGATTCAGATATCTCACCATAGTCTCCGGTTACAGGATCAGTGGTCACTTCAGGATTTAGTACCCATAAAGAAACTTAAATGCAGAATTATTAGAATGGACAGCGATTCTCAAGTAACTGCCAGCAGAGTGCAGCAACTTCGCCTGGACCAATGCAGGCAGAAATTCACCAAAGCAACTCATTGCAAGGATAAAATGCTTTAAACCCAGTAACAGGCAGGATCAACTTGGTCTGCAGTATGTTGATCTGGGAAGCTAGATCACCCACACCTACTCCAAGCAGGATTGCATCATACATAGAAGGAAAGAACTAGGTCACAAAGTGTGAAATGTGCACTATATAATCTACCATACCTGCAGCCACTATGTCTGTTTCTACTTTACTCTATTTTCCCTGGATTCTCTCATTCACCTCTTGGTTTCAATCATGGTATAATAAATCTTCTTCTGCCATTCTCCTTTTCCTCCACAAGCATTTCGAGAATGGCTAGATAATTTTGTTCCTGATAAGCCATATGTGAAATTATTATTGATATTGGTGTGTCTTTTCTCTGTCTGATTGGTCGAAGTGAGAAATAGTTTGCAAAAATGTTCCATTCCCTAGAAGTGATATCTTCACTTAGATGAACTCATACTCTCACAAAACTATAAATAGGAAAGTAACAGAATAATCACGTTTGGCTCTGTTGTCTTGTAACTCAGTCTGTTGCCATGTACGTTGGGAATTGTCATCTCATAGGAAGTGGGTGAAAATAAAACTTGCATATACAGTTTCACACATACATGAGTACACTTAACTGCCCAGAAGTGATAAAACTATGTACAGTTGCTCAAATGTTAAGATTTTTTATCAAATTTAATTTCCACTGGGAGGCTTTGTGGCACCACTACCACTAGACCAGAAGTTCCGGATTCGAGTCCAACACCAGGACTTGTTGGCCAGAGAAGGAATGTTCAACGCAGTTCAACAGGCTGAATATCAGCTCAGAAATCCTTCCACCACTTCCCCCACTATTCCCCAAAGAGTATAAAAGCAGCATGGATGTGAGGGGAAGCTAACAACATTTGCACTCTACATAGGTAAAGGTTTTTACTCATTATTCTCACTGATGGTGTGTTTGTCTTTTAAGTGCTGCAATATTGAACACTGGACAAGTTAATGAATCCAGGGATAAACAGCAAATTACTGGCTTTAGAGATGGATCAGCAAAAGTTAATCCACTGGCAATGAAATTCTATTTTAAATGCACAAGAAGCCTAAGTCCAAGAGAGAGAAGCAACATCATATGGAGGCCCCTACTCAAAAGCATAAAGAGTATAAAGTTATAAATATATATTCATGTTAAAGATCTGTTGCGGGTTGATGAGGTGAATGAGAAAGCTACATGGCCACCAGAAGAACATTTTTGTTGAGCGATGTCTGTTGGGTGCTGACCAATATTCTTGTATTATTTCTCAAGAAACAAAAATGTAGAAGTTTCTCATCTTGCACTCATCAGGACATTTCGTAAGAATACCAGTACAAGGGGAAAGCAGCAATTTATACTCTGAGAAGAGAGTGCTTATTGGTCGGCAAGTAGACTCAAATTGATACAGGCATTGCCATGGAGAATGCACTAGTTGATGGTGACTGACAGATAACTGCCAAGCATTGTTTGAAATTTAAATCAGGCAGCTTGACACTAATTGGTCAAGGCATTGGACTGAGGATTGAATCAGCGAATGGCTGTCACTGATTTTATTTAGCTGAAACAAATGCAATGTGTGTACATATTTTTTCTGTTCGCAAAGAACAGGACCTTGTGTATTAATATGTGTAGATGCCAGTACAGGCAAAGGCACCACACTGCGAGCCTGACTGAAAATCTTAAATTGGTTGTTAGTGTGATTCTTAACAGGCTGAGGATTATTTAGTAAATGTTATCCAATCATGGAATCACACCTAATGTTGGACAGTGTATGTTGAGTTTTGCCAATGTGGTTGGGTACAGTGTGTACCTGCAAATAACAGAGGGAAATGCTGTTTGATAAAATCCACAAGTCCTTGAGATGTATGGCCTACAAACCCAGCATCACATTGGCATAAATGACATTACTCATTTGTGTGATAGATAGAATGTGCTTTTGGCTTGATGGCAGTGTCCCGTTAGTGGTGAATACCACTCATGTTGCTACTACATAGTAACAGTGTAAAACAGCTAGCTTCATCTGTTGCCCAATTCTTTGAGATAGCCTTGCCCCTCCAAGGTAATCGGAGATGGACTGGGCACTCTCATGGTCTTAGGTCTGTTCATGAGTTTGCATGCTATACAATGCAAAATTATTTGATCAGGATATCCATTATCCTGCAGGATGTCTTTGATGTGCCCTATTTCCGCATCAAGGTTGCATGGTGAGTAACTGGCTTGGGCCCTATTGACAAGGTTGCCGATAAGACCCATCTATTAGAATCCCAATGCCTATATTGGCCAATGAAGATAGGCTTTTGGTAGATTGTGGTAGAGAATCCCCTGGCGGATTTCTCCACTAGTACGTCAAGGAAAGGGAGTTCATTTGCCTCCTTCATTTCAAATATGGATTTGAACACAGGATGGAGTCCATTAAGATGTGTAAGGAAATTATTACATGCAGCTGTGGATTTAAATATAGCAAACATATCATCCACATATCAGAAATTTCAAACATTGCTTGGCAGTTATCAGTGAGTCACCGTCAACTGGTGCATTGTCTATGATAATGCCTCTTCTTTCCAGAGTCCACTTGCCAACCTATCAGCATTCCCTTCTCTCAGTATAAATTGTCGTTTTGCCCTTATATGGGTAATCTTGCAAAGTGTCCTGATGAGTACAAGACAAAAAGCTTCAACATCTTTTTTGTTTCAGCAGTTCTCAAGTTCTGTATTAGCAATGACTTTTCCTATGCTAACTATTTGAAAAATAATTAAGTGACTTAATTGGTTGGTTTTGTGAGGTTATACTTTCCTGCCCATATTTAATCAAATCAGTGTAGTTAATTTGAGATGTGGAGATGCCGGCGTTGGACCGGGGTAAACACAGTAAGAAGTTTAACAACACCAGGTTAAAGTCCAACAGGATATACCAAATAAACCTGTTGGACTTTAACCTGGTGTTGTTAAACTTCTTACTGTTAATTTGAGACACAGGAAGATTGATTTTCACAACTGGAGTACTTTGAACAAACTTGACCAGCCCATCTGTTTGATTATATCAGTAGAGGTGTAATCATCATTCATGGTTGGCCTTCATTTATGTAGTACAGGCAAGCTGTTAGCAAGGAGCTCACAGTTTAGCAGCACCAGAACCTTGCCGCACATAGATGTAGATCAAAAAATAGAACCTTAAAACGGATAGGCTTAAAATGATCAAGGTCAACAGAGCAGTGTCTTTAAGTGACAGAGAGTTGTAAGCAGCACAACAAGCTGGAAGGAGTTAAAGTTAATGGATCTTTGAAGGCCCGAAGGAATGACTAAAATGCCTGTTCCTTTTACGTAGAGCTGCAAATGGCATCATCCCGATACCACCCATGGTTTGTGGGTGGGTTGAGGAAGTAATGGTGGCAGTGCTGATAGAACTCCATTGCAATTTTGGTGTCAAAGTGTCATCAGATCCTAATTTAGATATATTAATAAGGTCCACATCTGTTTTTAAACAATGCTCTGACCTCCTTGAATATGTCCAGAAATCAGTAATTAAAAAAAGTTATGATCCTTTGCTGCTTTGTTTACCTCCGGAGCGCTCGTGAAGTGAACATCTGCCCCAGTGATTATATAAACCAATCAAACAAGCGTGACATCCTAAATACACTTCTGCAATGTGAAATTGTGCAGTCATTTGTTAGACACAAGACTGGAGATAGACGTTCAGGACAGTGCAAGCAAAATCAAAGTTAAAAACTTTAATTTACAGTGCCAGAACAAATTAAACATTAATTTTATATTGTTGCAAATTGCCACAAGTTAAGCTAAATAATTTGAACACCTCACATTAAGAAAAAAAGCCCATACATCATTTGAAAATACTTGAATTCTTTTGACTTGAGTCATCAATACTTTCTAATAACAGTTTAAACATTAACAAAAAAAAAAGAACAATAATGCTGTTGTCCCATGTAAAAATCTCTGCTATCAGCTAATTATCAGCCTCACAATCAATTCTGGTTTTGGTAAGCGTTTCTGAAGCCAGATATTTTACTTATTGATATGTTGTGAACTTACAGCTGTGATGTTTTAAGAAATATTAGTATAAGTGTCCCATTTGATAAGAGTGAAAATAGTGATCTTGGGAATGTGACCACCTGAAGGTTCCCCTCCAAGTGACACACCATCCTGACTTGGAAATATATCACTGTTCCTTTATTGGGTCAAAATCCTGGAACTCCCTCCCTAACAGCACTGGGGGTGTACCTACACTCCAGGGTCTGCAGTGGCTCAAGGAAGCAGCTCACTACCACCTTCTGAAGGGCAACTAGGGGTGGACAATAAATGCTGGTCTAGACTGCAGCGCCCACCTCCCGTAAATGAATAAAAAGAAATGAGTTCAATTCTGTGAAAGGGATGTAATACAAATGATACATTATATTGCAATATAAAAATGTTGCTAAATTGCATTGTTATTCAGTTAATTTGGAACATTATATGACAATGTACTTTTACAACACACTCCACAGCCTCCCACATTCTTCCCTCTATAAGTTTGAGCTTATTCAAAACTGCTGCCTTACTTACACAAAGTCCTATTCGCTGATCACCCCCACCCCCGTGCTGATCTACGATGTCTTCTACTTAAGCAGTTCCTCAATTTTAAAATTCTCCATCTTCTTTCCAGGTCTCACCGTGGCTGTGCCCCTCCCATCTGTGATCTCCTCCAAACGCACAACTCTCCAAGATATCGGCACTCATCTCGAGCCTACCTTAATTTTTTGATTCACTCACTACTAACAACCCTGTCTTCCGGGTGGTTCAGTGGCACAGTGGTTAGCACTGCTGCCTCACAACACCAGGGACCTAGGTTTGATTCCCAGCCTGGTCACTGTCTGTGTGGAGTCTGCATGTTCTCCCCACGTCTGCGTGGGTTTCTTCCGGGTGTTCCTGTTTCCTTCCACAGTCCGAAAGATGCGTTGGTTAGGTGTATTGGCTATGCTAAATTCTCCTTCAGTGTACCCGAACAGGCACTGGAGTGTGGCCACTCGGGGATTTTCACAATAACTTCATTGCTGTGTTAATGTAAGCCTACTTCTGACACTAATAAATAAACTTTAACTGTTGAGGCCAAAACTCTGGAATTCCCTCTTGAAACCTCTCTGTCTTCCTTTACTCTTCTGTGACCCTTTAAAAGCACCTCTTTGATTCAGCATTTGACCACCTGCCTTATGTAGGTCATTATCAAATTTTGCTTATAACACACCTGTGAAATATCTTGGGATGTAATTTGCTTTTAAAGAGCTTTCTAATATAAACTGCTGCTGCTTGCAATGCCACACTTGGAAACAATGCAACTCTTAAAAGGGAATCACCCAAAAAAACCCTAAAGTCATCCGAATAGACTGTTCTGCGTTTCTGATTATTGGACATTACATTGAAATGTTTTTATAAAACAGTGCACGCTGTCATTTTTATATTGCTACATACTTAACTGCCCCAGTCTCAATAGAAGTTATTTTGTTTATATAATTGGACAAATACCAGTACACCAGTTCAACTAGAAAACAGTGCAAGGTCTAGGAAGTCCAGTGATATTTCCCGTGATTTACATTTTATTCCAAATGCACCCTATAACAGTGTAAGTAAAAAAGGTCCAATACTCCACCAATTAATTGCTGATGAGCCCTTCCCCCTTTTTATTGGTCTGGTCATTAGCTGATCTCCGCAGATTATTCAGCATCATAATTTTCAGATGGAAACTAAATTGTTACAACTCGATGAGACGTTCCAAATGTTACTTTGACTGAAAAAAAGCCCGAAATCCCAGCAGTCGAAACTTAAGGCTGAGAAGCACCAGCTTCACAAAACAACACGTTTTTATGTCATTTGTAAAAGCACACCCTGTAAATATATTCCTCGAATTCATTCGATTTATTTCATACCCACAGCTGAGCAACAACCCAGAGAGGTGATTTAGTGAATGAGGCAAATATTCAGTTTTTTTTTAATAAACCACTGATTCAATTACTTTCAACTGTAGGTTTTTGGTAGAGTTTTGGTTAATGAATGTCCAATGATACTTCTCTAAAACAAAAGTCAAAATGGTGTAATATAAGGCAGCATTTTCTTTTTAGTTCACTGTTTTGCAATGTAGAGGCTCAAGGAGTACAAGTAGTGAATGCTATCAACCAGGTTCTTTTAGCTGGTGAGAGGTAGAGGCATTGCAACTTAAAATTTCAGGAGTTTGTTTTGCAATTGTTTTGCAGGTTTTAATTGCCAGACTGAAGTGCTGCCATCTATAGGAAATGCCTAACAACTGAATCGCAAATTAATTGTGTTTGGAAGTATTGAGTATATACACGGTGTACATTGAAATACCATGGCAAACATGAACGTTTTTGTACACCAAGAACACACAAGCAGCAAGAGGAATGAGTTGTTTTTGGAATATTAGAACACCCAACCTCCCCCCCCCTTTACTTTAAAGATTAGGTGAATTTTAAAGATCCTATGTACCACAAGATGATTTAATGTCTTGTCTGGAAGGACTGCAACGTCTGCATGCATTTCTGGAGTGTAAGTTACGATTGAGTGACAGCAACATAAGCAAATTGACAGCTAAGCTGTTGTTCATGGGCAAACAGAATAAAAGCAAAATAAAAACTCAATATGTTTACCGTAGGTCAGTGCATTTTTCTACAATTTTCAAGTGCATTAAAACTCTTTCTCAACCCCTACAGTCTTTTATTCAAAAGAGAATGTGGGGGGTGGAGAAAGGACTAGATTTTAAACCACTTTATGTCCAAGAGCAGGGTTGAGTGGATAGAGATACAGGTGAGGCAATGATTAGGGTCAATATAAAAATAACCTTAGAGAACAACTAATGACTTTAGAAAAACAGAATCAGAATTTGAAAACGCTGATTAGCTTAAAGGTGCTAAAAAGCATTATGTGCACCTTAAGTTTAAAAACCAAATTGGCCGGTTCTTGGAGATTACTGTTTCACTTAATGGTCAGATTACTCTCATTTTAGGAATCTTTGGCACTCTTGTCTGCTAATGTTAACAACTGAGTTTAATTGAGAAGTGATCCTGACTGTAGTTTGAAGGGGGCGGCACGGTGGTCAGCACTGCTGCCTCTCAGCGCCAGGGTCCCATGTTCGATTCCTGGCTTGGGTCACTGTCTGTCTGTGTGGAGTTCACACATTCTCCCCGTGTCTGCGCGGGTTTCCTTCGGGTATCCAGTTTCCTCCCACAGTCCAAAGATGTGCGGGTTAGGTGGATTGGCCATGCTAAATTGCTCCTTAGTGTCAGAGGGACTAGCTAGGGTAAATGCATGGGTTGTGGGGATAGGGTCTGGGTGGGATTGTGGTCGGTGCGGACTCGATGGGCCGAATGGCCTCCTTCTGCACTGTAGGATTCTATGATTCTATGTTAATAGTTAAATGCAATCCCTACACGAGATTCTAGAATGAGGGGTTAAATCCCAAAACTCCTGAAATCACAGTGAAAATCCAGGACTACAAATTCTGTGTACATTGTGCCTGGATTTCAACATGGTGGGGATAATATACTCACCTGATGAAGGAGCAGCGCTCCGAAACCTCGTGATTCCAAATAAACCTGTTGGACTTTAACCTGGTGTTGTGAGACTTCTTACCGAGCCCACCCCAGTCCAATGCTGGCATCTCCACATCAGGGATAATGATAAGGGAGGGCTATGGGATGGAGAAAGAATATGTCAGATGAATTTGAGACTTATAACAAAAACACGATGGTTAATGTGAAATTAAATGGAAGCCATTAACAGAAGGACTTTACACCCTGGCATTAAACAGCCCTTCACCATACCCAGGACATTAAACTACTTATGCACTGACAAAATGTAAATTACCAATTAATTAGATCTGTACGGGAAAAGACAGGGGAATGGCACCATATCTGATGCTTGTTTGGAGATCTGGTGCAGACACAATGGCCTCCTTCTACACCGTAACAATTCTGTCCTTCTGATTCCTACTTTACCAACATTCTAGATTCTAATGATTGTATTAGCAAGTGATGATCTACTCCTATTGATTTTAGGAAGAATTTACAGATTTCTGAAGTGTGTGTTCTGTAAACAAAAAATGGATTCCAGTTTTTTTTTAAATGTACTGCCTTTTGTTTGACTTAGGGTAAATACAATGGGTGCAATTTTCCCGGCCCACTGCACTGTTCAAGTAGCGCAGCGAGCTGGTAAATACTGGCGGGAGGGCCAGTCGCGACTTTCTCGGGCTATTTTTTAAGGCTTAATCAGCCTCACGTCGGGAAACAGCATGAGGCTGATTACAATATTATGGTCAGTATTAGAATCTCATTAGCAAACCTGGGACAGTTTTGTCCGAGCTTACTAATATTTCCAACCTCACTGGGGGAGGTGCTCACCAGCGAGGATTGAAACTGGTCCCCAGCACCAGGGACCAGGCGTGATGGCCTCGCTGGTGGGGGAAGCGACCATGGAGGCCTCCACCCACCCCACCCCCCAGAGGTCAGGGGCAGGGGGTGCCCTTTGGGCTCCGCCCACTGAGCACCAGACAGTGCCAAGGGGACAGGGCCTGAGGGGGCAGGCCAATTGGTTGTGGTGGTGGGGGGGCGGGGGCACTGTTGCACACTCTGCACCGTAATCGGGAGAGGGGGTCCAGCCAGATCGGGAGGCCGGGGATGGAGATGGGGGCAGTAAGGAGATCAGTGCATGTGGAGTGGCCCGCTCAGCACTCTGATGCCGGCCTCCAGGATGGGATTAGGACCTGCCCACCCCACCACTGGCGTGAATCCACCAGCGGACTCTGTGAAGCAGTGTGTGTGCCGGAAATTCAACCAACTAAGTTCGCCCAAAAAACAGACAGGAAAATCTCCCGTTTTCCCACCAATTGGGCACTTAAGTTTTCTTTGGGAAAATAGCCCCCTATTTGTCTAGTGATAATCATGTGCATTTTACTCTAGTCTTATTCTTATTCATTTTGGATAAAGATGACTCAATCTGTCTCAACCTTCAAGTTTCTAAGGGTAAATCCAAACCAGTTCTTGATACAAGAGACATTAACTTGCCTGCATTTCTTATTTTACTCGTTTTAAACTAGATTTACAGCAGACTATTTATACCAACTCAGAGTGCCTCTTGGTTTAAACCCAAGGTGAAGAGATGGGGAGATTTTACTGCAGCAACCCTGAATATTCAGATTTTTTTGTCGAAGTTCATCATGAAGAAACAATGGGACAATAAAAGACTTGTTGGCCTTTGTGCACAATTCTTCCACAACAGAATCCAATCATTTACTTCAATCTAATCTAGAGAGAAGTGCTTTGTGTAAACATTTTCTGATACTTAAAAAGATAATGGACAAAGAACGAACTTGTTACTTACATAGTGCCCTTCATTATGGATTTCCTCAAAATACTTCCCAGACATTAAAGCACTTGCAAGATATAGTCATTGTTGTACTTTATATAGGCAAAAATAAGTCAATGTGTTCAGCAGAATCCCACAAATAATAAATGACAAGATAATCCATAGTAAAGATGATGCTTGAATGATTAAATATTAGGATGACACAGTGGTTAGCACTGCTGCCTCACAGCGCCAGGGGCCCAGGTTCAATTCCCAGCTTGGGTCACTGTCTGTTTGGAGTTTGCATGTTCTCCTGGTGTCTGCGTGGGTTTCTTCTGGGTGCTCCGCTTTCCTCCCAGTCCGAAAGATGTGCTGGGTAGGTGCATTGGCTATGCTAAACTCTCCCTCAGCGTACCTGAACAGGCGCTGGAGAAGGAACGACACTCCGAAAGCTTGTGCTATCAAATAAACCTGTTGGACTTTAACCTGGTGTTGTGAGACTTCTTGCTGTGCTTACTCCAGTCCAACACCGGCATCTCCTCTTCCTGTACACCCACAGAGGGGGTCTTGTTTTAATATGTTGTCTGAAATATAGTATCTCGGAATATGCAGCATTCTCATTCAGTGCTGCACTGAAATACCAGCCTTGATTTGGTGCTGAAGTCCCTGGAGTGGAACTTGAACCCACAATCTGACTCCAAGACAAAAATGCTACTACTGAACTAGGGTCATTACGTAATGTTCCAAATACATCCAAGTTTTTATTATAACTCGAGTGGTTGCCTAATACAGTCAACCCCTGACTGTCCAACGCCACCCAACTCCACACCCAGAACAAGTTGTCAACATCTATTGTGCAATGGGGTTCTGATGAAGGGTCATCCAGATTCGAAACATTGGATCTATTCTCTCTCCACAGATGCTGTCAGGCCTGCTGAGATTTTCCAGCATCTCCTGTTTTTGTTGTCTGTTGTGCAATACTTGATCTGTTGATTCACATCCCTGTCAAGTTGCAGATGCGAATTTGCAGTTGAACTCTCTCCACATTCTTTTAACTAGCGTCCCACTGAAATGGATCAGTTGATGGAACAACATAAATTGCAGCAAAAAAAAACCTGATTAACATACTCAGGGTTTTGAAATTTATGTAATTTTTAAAAACTTGTCAAGTTTAAAGGTCTTTTAGTAACAAATGGCGAAAGAGAATGGCAAATGTGTGGAATTCACTACCACAGAAAGTAGCTGAGGCCAAAACATTATGTGAATTCAAGAAGTAGATATATTAGATATAGCTCTTGGGGCTAAAGGGATATTGAATATGATCAGCCATGATCATAATAATGAATGGCAGAGCAGGCTCAAAGGCCGAATGGCCTACTTTTCTAGTTTCTTTATAATTCATATAAAGCTTGAATACATGTTCCATTTTTAGCTTTTAATAAATATTCTGAATATAATGTATTTCAATGTCCATTACAACTTCACTTACTCACTGTCTTTTCACACTTCAGTCTTTAATCAATGTTACCTTTAATGAGAGCATTAGCCACCCATATATTTGACAACTCCAACCTCACTGGAAGTCTTAATCTCCGACAGGACAAATCACTGACCGTATTCTTCTCTCTTCTACAGCAATATCAATATAACCAAAATGAAGAGTCACTCCGACAGGCTGAAGGATAGTTAATCTGGGCCATGGAAAAAGTGTTACATTATGGGATGGTTTTAATGTTCAGAGAAAGGCACACTGTTCGAGAACAGGCCGAGCTCTGCCACGCCCAGAGCAAACTGCGCCCTGCCTTGCCCAGAGCAGGCCGAGCTCCACTTCACAATTGGTTATGCTGAACCTCACCAAGAAGTGCTTTGCAGCAAGTGCCTAAAATGGAAAGAGACACAAGAGGGCAGCACAGTGGTTAGCACTGCTGCCTCACAGCGCAGGGACCCAAGTTCGATTCCTGGTTTGGATCACTGTCTGTGCGGAGTCTGCACGTTCTCACCACGTCTGCGTGGGTTTCCTTCCACAGTCTGAAAGACATGCTGATTAAATGCATCGGCCATGCTAAATTGCCCCTCAGTGTACCCGCACAGGCACCGGAGTGTGGCGACTCGGGGATTTCCACAGTAACTTCATTGCAGTGTTAATTTGTGACACTAATAAATAAACTTTAAACATTGCCGAAGCTTTTCATTATGCACTGATCAGGACAATTTCAAGAATGAACCAGCACACTTTTCTCCAATAGAATAAATTGCTGTTAACGTTTGAAATTTGGCATTCTTGCATTTGTCCTGATGAGAGCAAGATGGAAAACATCAGCAGTATGTTTCTCAATTTAGCAATATTCAAAATGGAGGGGGCTTTTTTTTAAAATACCCATCATATTTTTCAACTTCATTTAAATTTATACAAAATTAACCACAACTCTCAGATCATATGGTGGAAATATCCAGTATGAACAGATTGTTTGCAATGTTATCCCAACAAGTAATTTTAGCTGTGAGCACTGAACCATTTTGCTTTGATCCTGCAACAAAATTGGACAAACGAGGCACACCAAAAACCAATTGAGTTCCGATCATTTAATGCATGGAATAAATTAAGATTCAAACATTCATAACTTATCACACATTGTCATATTATCAACCATATCAAAGTTGTATTGCTGGCATCCTCAACCTGACAGATAACTCGTAAACCAGATAAGACAAGTGCAAAAGTCAATGAATTGCTGCAGTCAGATGTTTTTAACTCCAACCAGTACTCAATGAAAAATATTGGACAACTCCATTACAATAACTGCAAGCTGTGCATCTTCAGACAAAACAAGGAATTTCAGAAACGTTTTCATAATGAATCTTAACACACCTGATCATTTGTATTAAACTGCAATAATTCATTATACACATTTGAAATATTCTACAGTTCAATTGCTGTGTGGATATATTCATTTAACATCAGCATGGAGTGCATACAAGTATTGTTTACTCAAGTCTCTGGAGTGGAGAACCAGTGTCAGAATAAGGGACAAGCCATTTAGGACGGAGATGAGGAGAAATTTCTTTACAGGGTAGTGAATCTTTGGAATCCTCTATCCCAGGGGGCTGTGGAGGCTCGGCCATTGAGTATGTTCAGGACAGAGATTAATGGCATCAAGGGAAAATTAATTCCGCCATGATCTAGTTGAATGGCACAGCTGCTGAGGGGCTGAATGGCCTATTCCCGCTCCAAAGTTCCCATTGTAAGAATATGGCAAATTAAGTTTGCTACTGTAAATTAATTTCTATGGTGATATTTAATCAATTTTTCAAACAAAATATTGGACTAAAGGTACAGGAACATCTGTCATAGTGGAGATCAGTGCATGCGCAGTGGCCCCGCATTTCCGGCCTCCCGATTGCTGGCAAGCCCTGCAACCTCCCATCTCTGGCTCCCCCTCCCCCACCATTGCGGGCCTCCTGATACCCGGGACAAGCCCCGATATGCAAGGGAAGGGGCACCCCCCCCCCCTTTACCCCTGACCTCCTGGGGGGCCTCAGTTCCCTCCAGCAGGGTCGGGCCACCTGTTCCCGTTAGGAGTAAACCCCGCTGGAGTGAACCACTCCCGGTGGGGTAGGGCAAGACGCTAGTGGGCCCGGAAACTCCAGTCCCGGGTCCACTAATTGGATACAAATGCCGATTTCCTTATTGAAATCAGCTCCGCGCTGATTACATTGGAAATCTTAATCAGAGACCTGGAGGCCATGACACCCAGCGGGAAGCCAACGAAATGGCCCCTGCTGATGTCTCGAGCTACTTGAAGCAGCGAGCGGATTGGGAGAATTGCCCTCTATATCTTTCTCTTTGATGTTATACATTAATTTCCTCTTAGTCTTTGTTTATTGTTCATGTCTCAGGCACTTTTTTATATTCTTTCACAGGATATGGGTGTTGTTGGCAAGCCCGCATTCGTTGCTCACTCCTAGTACATTTGTACAGAATGGCTTGTTTGGCCATTTCAGGAGGTCAGCCAAGAGTCAACCACATTGCTGCGGATCTGCATCCAAGCCAGGTAAGGACATCAGAATAAACCAAAATACTGCGGATGCTGGAATCTGAAACAAAAACAGAAAATGCTGGAAAAATCTCAGCAGGTCTGACAGCATCTGTGGAGAGAGAATAGAGCCAACTGCTCTGACGAAGGGTCATCCAGACTCGAAACGTTGGCTCTATTCTCTCTCCACAGATGCTGTCAGACCTGCTGAGATTTTCCAGCATTTTCTGTTGAAGGACGTCAGATTTCTTTGCCTAAAGGACATTAGCGAACCAGTTGGGTTTTAATGACAATCAATGGTTTCATGGTCATCATCATACTTTTGATTTCAGATTTTTATTGAATTCAAACGTCACGATCTGCTATGGTTAGTCACAGGAGTGAATCACATCATTCTTTTCCTAAGATTCGGGTTCAGGTGTGTTGCAGCTATTTAACTAATACCTTCATCTCAAAGGTTCATAGCTCAAAAGGATTAAAGGGCAGCATAAATTTGTGTAATTATTAAACAATTACAAAATTCTAGAAATTAATGAGATTCTCAGGTCATTTTTAAACTTATGCTCAATACACTGAACATTAACATTTCAAAAAGGTTCATCTAACATGAAAACCACTGAACCAAAAATCACTTAAAAACCAACCAATACTTTTAGTCTGATTTGCTTTCAGAAAAAAACCAATGAGAACAATGTTGTAGAAAAGTACCAGTAGTCTGTCTGAACGTTCACAGTGATAATAAACCCAATATCAAAAAAATGCTGTGTCGTGTCATAAACCATGACAACAAAACTCAGGATGTTAATGAACAACAGCGGAAATCAGAGGCTGAACACCTTCGTATAAAGGAATAGGAGCTGGAGTAAGCCAGCCGGTTACCTCTCTCTCCCTGACAGCATCTGGTATTTATAGCTTTTGTACAAATTAAATACAGATTCAAACAAAAGAAATCGGTAACATAAGTCATACAGCTTGCCTTACTGCCAAGAATAAAAGCCAGAAAAAGATAATATTTGTGACATCTGAAAAATAACAGTGTTACGACATCCTATAAAGAACAGAATAGCTGACATCCACTGGATTGAATATCACTTCATGGGCTATAAAAATGGTTTATATCTGCTTCTGTCGTGGTTATATATAATAAAACTAGTATGAATTACCCCCTTCTTACATCCAGGTTGAATCCTTTTGTGGGGTAATCTGAAAACAAGCAGAAGTCTTTATTTCAAGGTGAAAAAACCTCAATGATGCTTTTTTCTCTTCATGTGCAATATATGAATGTCTTCACTTCGGTATTCCTCATCATGGTTGTCCACGGGAATCTCTTCTATTTCAAAATCAGACTGTAAAAGCTGATATAAAACAAGGGCCATTAGAAGTAAATATTTACCACAAATCTCACTTCATCTTTTTACAGCTAAGCTGAGTAAAGTAGTTACTAAAGCCCATCCTCTGCATACCCTTGAATCCAGACAGTATCACCATCAACTCTCAACTGATGAAAAGTTTCCTTTTAAAAAATACTTCAAATCAATATTAGATCCAAGCTAACCAATAAGGAAAAGACACTCAAATCATCTGTACATAACTACTGCTGTCTTTCTTACTTCATTTTATAAAGAGTTCAGATGGTTACACACCACAGAAGCACACCCTTTTCTCTGCCATTTTTCTCCCCACAAGCCTACAAATCAAATTTTAATTACTGGCTTCTTCTCTATAACCTTCAATACTTATTTTTCAACCAACTGGCTAATGTAATTTTCAATAATTTAGACAGTGCTTCAACGATAGCTTGCGACAGAGTGTTCTACACTCTGGTCATGCATCGTAACGATTTCTTTCTGGCCTCTGATTAGATGAACATTTTAGCTTCTCCTAATTCTTCCATCAAGTCACCCTTTAACCTGTTCAGCTAAAGTGAAAAAGCCTAACTCAACAAAAAAAATGCTGCAAATATTCCAGATCAGGCGGCATTTATGGAGAGAAGGGGAAAGGGTGCAAGAGAAGCAAAGGAAAGGGAGTAGCAAAGATGAACTAAAAATTAAAAAGAATTAATGATGTAAAATGACAAAAACAGTGGCAATGGGTACAGCAAAGAAACAAAGATGAGGCATGAATGGCTACATAGAAGCTATATAGCAGCTAATCTGAATTCAACATAAAAGATAAAGAATTGAACAAGCCTGCAAAAGAAAAAAAACTTTAAAAAAGTCATGATCTCAAGTTGTTGAACTCAATATTGAGCTTAAAAGGCTAGATGAAAGTTGAGGCTATGATTGTTTTACATGTAGTTAATTTAGAGTTTAAGCAGTATAAATTTTGTAAGAAATGAAAATGTATAATCTTCAACTGTGCATTGATGTAATATCAAATTGGGTGCAAGGCTAATATATGTATTGTCTGCATTCAGCTTCAATGGAACATTGCAGCAGGCCATGGACAGAAAGGTCAGAGTGGGAGCAAGGTGGAGAATTAAAATGACAAGCATCAGGAAGCCCAGGATGATGTTTGCAAACTGAATGGAGGTGTTCTATAAAGCGCCCCTCCAGTTTGCATTTGGTCTCCCCAATGTGGAGATCACATCGTGGGCAACAAGTACGGGAAACAAAATTGAAAGTAGTACAAGTAAATAATTGTTTCACTTGGAAGGAATATTGGGGCCTTAAATGGTGAGAAGGGAAGTGGTGAAGGTCAGGTCTTGAATTGCCAGTGTGTGCATAGATAGGTGCTGTAGGGGAAGGAGAGGATGTTAGGGGCAACTGAGGAGCTGTCGCGGAGGAAATGCTGGAGAGAAGGCAGGTGAAGATGTGCTTGGTGGTAACATCACTCTGAAGCTGGCAAAAATGGTGGAGGATGAACCGTTTAATATGGAGGCTGGTGGGTGAAAAGCGAAGACAGCAAAATTCAATCATGGCTCCAGGAGCGAAGTGAAGGGATTGGAAAAGTGTGTGAAATGGATTGGATTGAACCATAACTCAAGCCTGACTTCCTAACTATAATCTGTTACAGTTGCTAAGATGAATCACCATTGCATCTTTTCCATTCTCTCGAAAATGATTAAGCAAAACTGCAGATCATGGTCTGATCTCCGAGTTGGAAGCATTGGATTAAGTTTGATCTGCTTCACATTAGAAACATACATTTGACAAATAATCAGTGGTTGCTGACAAATTCCTCAGGTTTGAAGCAAATTTATTTGTTATGCAACAGCTAAAGTGTATAACCAATTTTCAAATACCGAGATTTGATCTCTCAAAATCCTGGCTACAATTCGATTGGAGATTAAGAAAACACCTTCCATTGTGTGACAACAGATTTTAAATGAATATGGTGAACAACTAATTTCAGTTTGTCAATATCTCATTCCTTATCAAGCTAAACACTAACCATGGAACTACAGTTAATCCAATACAAAAAATGTGGCCATCGGTTTAATGAAAAACATTACCTCAAAAAAACGATGCTCTATTTTAGGGTTGTTTCCCATTGTCCTCTCTTCATAGCAACACAAGATACAGCTATTGCTTCCTGCAAGCTCCTTCATAGTCCTCAGCAAGGGCTCTAACGACTGCAAGACCAATATATTGTTGAAACAACATATTCATATTTTGAACATGACAAATGTTATCTCATTTCAAACCTATATTTATACAATGTAGTAGAAGCTGAACGGTCACATGGTACAATTTATTGTTTCTTAGAATAAAATGGTTAACCATCCAAAATATTAAAGTAGGAATTTAAACACACAAAACTGAAAATCTATGGTCTTCAAACAAGAAATGCATGTGGAAACAAAGGGCAATTTGATGTGAAATTAAAATCACTATTTTACTAAAATGTCAGTGGCAAACCAATTACAATACGAGATCTTCTCAACCTGTCAATTACACATTTTAATAATGAGTAGCGAGGACTAATGATTAGTGAGAACATAAGAAATTGGAGCAGTAAGCCATTCAGCCCTTCAAGTCCACTGCATCATTCAATGAGACCATGGCTGATCTTCTGCATACATATCATTTTCCTGCACTATCCCCATCCCTGGATATTTTTAAATGTATAGAAATCTATCAATCTAAGCCCTGAACATACTCAATGACTGAGCCTCCACATCCCTCTAGGGCAGAAAATGCCAAAGATTCATTACCCTCTGAAAGAAGAAATTCCTTCTCATCTCAGTCCTAAATGGCCTGCCCCTTATTCTGACCCCGATTCTAGGTGGGGACTCCCCAGCCAAGGGAAACATCTTTCCCGCATCTACCCAGTCAATTCCTGTAAGAATTTTGTACGTTTGATTGAGATCACCTCTCATTCTTCCAAACTCCAGAGTATAAAGGTGTAGTCTATTTAATCTTTCCTCATACGACAATCCCTTCATCCCAGGAATTAATCTAGTGAACCTTTGTTTGTATCATTGCTTCAATGGGAGTAAATCTTGCCTTACACAAGTAGACCAAAACTGTACACAATATTCCAGATGCAGTCCCATCAAGGCTCTATACAACTGCAGTAAGATAACTTTACCTTATACTCAAATCCTCTTGTAGTAAAGGCCAATATACCATGTGCCTTAATTGTTTGCTGCACCTGCATGTTAGCTTCCAGTGATGAACAAAGACACCCACGTTTCTTTGAAGTTCAACACTTTCCAGCCTCTCGCTGTTTAAAAAAAATAATCTTAAAAATAGTTGGCTCTCTTCCATACAGTAAGGAAAAGCGATACTGTAATCTTAATGCTTTGAGTTTCCATATCTCAACACATTATCTAGTATGCCAATAATAAATATAATAATCTGTCAGTTCTACCCATCTGAGATGTTTTATGTATTGACCATCAGTCAAACCGCTGTGTGGCCTTTCAATTAGCAAAAACATGTTTGCAGTTAATTTTCAATAATGAAAATTAATTTTGAGAGCTTCTCATTCTCAAAAGGCTGGAAACTGAAGAATTTAGTTTGAAAAAATAAATAAAGTTGGATTATATAAAAATGGCAGTTCAAGTAAAAATAAAATTAGAACTAGGAATGGGAATGACAAAAATTAAAGTGAACATTTAAAATGTCGCGTAGGGTTAAAGATATTCCTTACAAGTGTAGCTTTACTGCTGTAATAAGCAGCATGTAAACTGAAATTTTATAAATACCAGCCAACACTTTGTTGGGATCACCCTCAGTCCAAATGTTAAAATACAGCACAAAGTGAAATACTATGGATGTAGAAATTTGAAATTACCAGAAAATGTTGGAAATACATTTTCCAACATTTACATTTTACAGGTCAGGCAACATCTGTGAGAAAGGAAGTGTTCTGACAAAACATCACTGATCTGAAACATTAACTCTACCTTCCTTTCTCTACAGATTCTGCCTGATCCACTGACTATTTTCTTCATACAGATATTCTGAAGCTTCAAAAGCTATACAGGTGAACATTCTGCACAATCTGGCTACATTTCATTCTATGAAGACATTTTTAAATACTACAATTAAAGATTAGCTCGATGATTTTCAACCTCATCTTAGCCAAACAGTGTTAGGATGCACCTAAATACTGTAAATACGCGCAAACAGTTCAAAAGGTGGAATTTTAGAAATAGCGTACAGGACAATATAGGGCAGGGCATTTAGTTTTGGGTTGCTTTAGCGGAGAACCGTACAAAGCACACTGGACTAAATGGTCTCAAATGCAGCATCTACACTTTAAATGTGACAACAAACAGAGTTAATGCACGCATACATACGCTAGCCTTGCACTCAATTCGATGTTACATCAATGCTAATTGAAAATTATATATTTCAAGTTCAAGAATATATTTATACTGCATAAACACTAAATTAACTACATGTACATGCCATCTGCTGGTCTTTATATCTGATGAGAAAAGGCACAATTTGAATTTTTCTGTAAGAATAATTAAAGAACAATGTTCAGGAACAACTGTACAAAGTGTATGTTAGTTCAGGAAACTGCCCTTTAAAATCTCAGGTATACACACCTGCTCATAGTAAATACAGTCTGCCACAAGAATGTAGTCCGGCTCAGGTGGAAGGTCTTTCACACTTTCACCCCTGAAAAATAGCACAGTACAGAAACATTAAGGGCACAATTATGTTACATTTAGGGAAAATGGAGAGGTCATTCAGCCCCTCACCCCAGTTCCAGCATTCAATTAGATTTTAGGTGATTTGTACCTCAACTTCATGTATTCACCTTTAATCACTATCCTTTGACACAGTTTAGCAAAAATCACTCAAGGGCAAGTTCCAGATGTTCACAACGGTGTGCAGAAATGCTTCTTGATTTCAGTCCAAAACAGCATTGCTCTAATATTATTATAGCTGCATGCTCTGGATTGTTTCAGGGAACACAGTTTCTCTATCAAACCCAAAAGGGAATACAAGCCAGTGCTACACAACCTATCCTCCTAATTTAAAGCATTAATCCCTGGATCATCCTGGAGAATCTGCACTGCACTCCCTCGAGAAGTCAGTTTCTTTAAGGTTCCACGCCCAAAACTGAACACGGCTTTTCCAGATAGAATTTGAACCCAAAACTCTGCACAACGAAAGCATCATTTCCTCACTTTTGTATTCCAACTTACTTGAAATAAAGGCCAACATTCAATTAGCCTCGTTGATTACATTTTGTGTGTGTAAATCAGGACCTGAATGTGTGAGAATCACAGCTGGCAAGACTGAAGTTCCACACCAAGCTATAACTTTCATGGATGTGGATATGTGCTCCCTATGGAGCCATTTTATAACTTTAGGAGATACAGCAATGCCAGGCGCTGAAAGAATCAACACCTCATTTAAAAAAAGAACCCAGGGTACACTTCCAAATCCGTTTTACATCAAACGAGAGCAAGTTGCACAGTTCAACCCAAGACTGGCATGCTACTAAATACCACTGCTATCCTGTCACTTCTGCACAAAACATGTCGATGAAAATAAAAACAGCCATTATGCACTCTGCTAAGTGATGGCTATTTGTAACACCCACCGTGGAATTCTCCCAAACCCCCTGCTGGTGGGTTCGACAGCAGGCATGGTGGGCAAATATGGCGGGAGGCCCAGAAATCAGTTTCACACCAGTGTGAATTTACAGCGAGATCTTTCACCAGTGCTTACCATGGCAGCTTGGAAAACCCACCAGCAACTGGCATGAACCTTATTTGCAACCCGTTTATCGGATGCAAATGGGCCCGATGCCCATGCCAGGTTTTCCTCAGTGCTGGCAGGAAAACACACTGGCAGGATGGCAGGATTCCAGGGCTGTCCCCTGGAATTCAGGATGAAGGCTTCCCACAATCCTGGTAAAACACAGCAGTGGGTCAGGGGTGCATCTGAAGGCACCCTTCAGATTAGGTGCCCTGGAGGAGGTCTATCTTCCAGTCTCAGAATGCTTCTGGAGATCCAGCATTGTTTTCAGAAGGTTCCATCTTCTAGTCTTGGATCTCGTGGAGATCTATCTTCATTGTCAAGAGGTAGATCTTTCTCTTTATTTAAATTAAAAAACACAAACTCCCAAAGTACAGCAGGATCAATTTCAAACAAATACAAGTAGAGAGAGAAAATAAACCCAACACAGTTGATTCGGATTATTCCTTGTATTCAGAGCCTCCCACCATACAAGTAACAAAAGGATATATGGAAGGATGGGGGAATAACAGGATACAACCACAACTGGCTCAGCAGTGCACAACCAAGAAAATGGTGGTTAAACCGCCATGGATTTTCGCATCACACTTGGGCATGCACCAAAGACAACTTCCCCATCCCTAGTGGAGGCGCCCTTGAAACAAAAAAATAAGATAGCGCTTCCCAGGATATATAGTCTGTCTGTACCATAACAGGAGTTAAGCAAGGATTCTATAACCCCAAAACAACGGAAATGCTAAAAAAAATACACAAGCTCATAAATTCCAGGGGGAGTTTTCCTCACCTGCTGTGAGGGCTTGTTGGGTCCCACCCACCACCTTCATATTAAACCACATGCCCATCTCCCTGCAATGGCGCTATTTATTTTAATCATAATTGCAATAAAGGATATCTGGTGAAAAAGTCCACCACTTTACACCGGGATTATAAGACAAGGAAATGGATGAAAGTCGCGCAGCTGTAATACCACACAACCTACACAATACACAAGAGCAAGTAGTATATTGTGAGATGCATTCCATTAAAGATAAATTAATGCTCTCGGGTACATCAACATAACAAGCAAAAATTCACTATCACGTACATTCACAGGATTTCCCCAATGTGATGAATCATGTCACAGGATCAATCAATATATGGAATTACAGGGAATACATTCAATGATTCACAAGGATCGATAAACAACTACAGAATATGACTCTTAAAGGACAGCTGGTGAAATTCGCATCAGGATCTCACAGGATTTCCTCTGTCAATGTGATAACTCACATATCAAGATCAATTAAGAGATGAAATGACAGGGATAAGGATGAGTGTCCTTGGACTCATGTTCACTCAGGATTGTACCTATCGATGTGATAAATCATGTCACAGAATCAAGTGAGATGCAATTCCAAGGGATATATTCAAGGACTAACGACGATGAACTGCAGAACATGATGCTAAACAGGATAGCCGGCTAAACTCGGCCTCACGGTTCAGTCACAGGACTGCCCTCCTCGCCAATATGAAAAAGCCCCGAACAGGATCAACACGAGAAAATAATTACAGGGAGTACAGTCCAGGGTTCACAAGGCTGATCACAATTCCGAATTATTTCAACAGTTTCTAAAAAAGTCAAAGCCTCAACAGGATTGTCCAAAAGTCTTTTCGGGGGTGACCCTCAGAGCAACAGGATAGTACAGGGCATTCTGAATTCCAAAAAAGACTTTTAAACCTTTCCTACCACTTCGAAGCCTCAGTGTCTTTGCTGCATCGCCGTCAGGAAATCCTGGAAGAACGTTCACGCCATCATAGAGCCAAGTCCCAACACATCCTCCAAAATTCT
This sequence comes from Mustelus asterias, assembly GCF_964213995.1. NCBI lineage: Eukaryota > Metazoa > Chordata > Chondrichthyes > Carcharhiniformes > Triakidae > Mustelus > Mustelus asterias. Next base: position 54,008,046 of record NC_135818.1, on the reverse strand, counting down.
CCAGCGGCCTGAAGCCATGGAAATACACAATAACAGGCCATGGATGTTGGCTGCCCTTGGGCCTCGGGGATAAGGCACGGTGTGCCTCTTTGAGCTTGATCTACCCTGCCCTGGCATTCAGTCTCCAAAAGGCCCAACAGGAACTTGCTTTCAGCTCTCTCCGGAAAACCAATCACATGGACACCCCTCCTCTGGCGCCAATCCTCTAGATCCATCAGGATATCTGACGCACCACGCAACTGATTCGCTAAGGATTGCAGCCAAGTCTTGACTGAAGAAGCAGCACTTTAAGGATTCTATCTTCCACCTGACTGAGTCTCTTGCTGGTATCCTTGAGTTCATCCAAGTTTGTCATCTATAACTTTGATAATGTTTAGTTGTCTCCTTCAACAGCACTGGGCCCAGAGCCTGCTCCCCAGCCAGGTCACCATGCTGATAGCCCAGATTTGCCTTGGGTGTCTTGACTGCTCCCTTTTAAAGCAAGATTTCCCTGTCACTCCTCAGCATCTTGTCATCAGCACGCCCCCAAAAATGTTCCAAGGACCTAAGCACAGAGTCTATATTCCAGGATAAAGCAATTATGAACCGTACAGGATTTTAAAAAGGATTAAAAAATGAGCAATGCCAGAGCTCACAGAAATATGAATATTCCCATGCTCGCATCATGTGACACTCCCATCTTCTTTCTTTAATGGTGGAATAGTGATGTTTGACGCCTAATATGGCACCCGGACAAGATGGCAGACTACACATCCTCCAGGCCTGCCCTGCCACCGAACACAACAAAAAACACCCAGTGCATATTGATGAGGTCAGGGCCAGAAGATTTAGCGTGTCTTCCTGCCAGCTCTTCATCTGCCATGGCATCTAGTCTCAAAATAGGAGAATTTTGCCATGAGCTTCTCCACTGGCAAAATCTTGCCCATTCTTTTGACTGCAGTCATCAACTACATATCATTCCATTAACAAAGCTCAATGATAGAAACAAAATACACTCAAGATGCTTGCAAAACATTTTGATACCAAATTCTTTTCTGCATTGATTGTTTAAATTGTAATTGACATTCTGTATTAGCTTTGCTCAGCTGGCAGCAACAACATTGCACCTTCAAGCCCAATTTTAGGACTTGATTCCATGACCCAAAGCTCAGTGCATTATTGAAAGCATCACCAGCATAGCCTATCTTTCAACTGAATCATACACCCCTCGGGGCTGTTTCAGATAAATAGCTCATGGAATGTCATCATTATGAACAAAGCTGTCTCCCTTTGCTCTGACCACTCAACCACCAAAACTCACATTTATTTAATTTGCTGTTGGATTTTCATATATGCAAACTGTTATATTTTCCTATGGAATAGCGACTGCACTTCAAAAGCTTTTATGAAATAAAGTACTTCACAACTAAAGGGCACAAGATGCTAATATGTTCAAGTTAATTCTTCCTCCATCGTTACTGCCCATTTTTCAATAAGACTTCTTGAACAAAAGACATTAACTTCCTGATCAGACATGGGAATTTACTATGTGGAAAAGGACATGACCAAAAGACTGTATCTAGATATACGAGTTACCTTTGCTAGTACACATTTATTCATTTTTAAACCACAGAACTCTAAATATAAAGGTATTACTGAGGAAATGTGCCTTTAAATCTGATTTTTGGACCAGCATCTAAATGCAACATATCCAAACAGTGTTGCATGAATCAGATATAGCCATTCACCAAACATTAGGGCAAGTAACTTATTATAAGTAACAGCTTTCAGCTCCCTTTCCAAGTTTCAAAACTCACTTTTGTTTACAGATTTCTCAGGTATTGCAACTATTTACATTAATGATTTACTCCTTCTTCAGTATCCACGTAATGAAAACCAAGTTCATTTTCAGATGAATGCATAATGGAATAGTAACTACTGGAGAAAAACAAAGCTCACAATACTATTTGGGTTCAAGTTTCACCATGTTACAGCTTGCTCTCACCTTGATTACAGGTGGTTCTTCAAGCCTTAACAGTTAAAGTTCCCCTTCCTGAAACCAATGTCAATGCCATCGGGTATCAGTAGAAAGATATCACAGCTTGGTACTAAAGGACAGATGAATTGCTCATCTAAAGATGCTGCACTGATAAAAAAGTGAATGGAAGTTATCCATGGAACTGATGGACGAAATTGAAGTATTTCTGTACCTTCACAGATAAGCAATTAAAGGTTTCAAGAGAAATCTGAAATATTTTGACAGACTAATGTGATGGTTTCCATTTAGTGATAGTTTCTTCTCTTCCCAGTTATGGTTTCTCCTTTCACAAGCTATATTTATCCTTTGGTATGTAGAGAAAGATCACCCCTCCCCATTTCTGCCACCCCCAAAGAAACCGGTATCCACTCGAAAAAAATTCAGTGAAGCTGACGTAAAGATGATCTGGATTCCCAAGCTTCTGTTCTGAGTATGAAAACTGCAAACAGTTGAAAACTTTTGCTGCAAAATTTTAAAGTCAAATAAGTACAAACCATTTAAGTACCTTGGCTTGGATAGAACCAGTAACCAGGTGCTTGTTATCATTGATGTTTATGTTAAGTAAATCTTGCAACTCTTCAAGATCCGTGACTATGACATGTGCCCTGGAAAACAAAAAGAAAAACGTTAACTTTGAATTAAAATCAAACATAAAACATCTTATTTGATTTTGCACAGTCAGAGGTTCCAAGTTGATGACCAATCTCAGTCTCATTCTGAGGTCTTTGTCACAAATGTCAGTCTTCAGCCAATTCAATTCATGCCCACTGGATCAAGAAACAACTGAGCACACTAAATACAGCAAAGACCAACGGCCCAGTCAATATCTGGTTGTCGTGCTAAAGTCTTGTGCTTCAGAACTATCTGCATTCCTAGCCAAGCTGCTCCCAGTGGCATCCGACCAACAAATGGAAAATTATCCAGATATGTCCCACCAACAAAAGGCTGGACAAATCTGAGCTAATTACTGTCATACCAGTTACTCAATAACTGGCAGACCAATGGAAGGTGTTGTTGACAGTGCTATCAAGAGACTGCTCACAGATGCTCTGTTGGGGTTCTGCTAGGGCCACTTCTATTTAGCATCACAGGATCCCTACAATGCAGAAGGAGGCCATTCAGTCCATTAAGTCTGCACCAACTTTCCAACAGATCATCCCACCCAAACCCATAAAAGATGGTTGTCATTGTTAGACGTCAATCATCAAGTCACAGGACATCGCTTCAGGAGTTCCTCAGGATAGTTTCCACGGCCCATCCATCTTCAGCCTCATGACCTTCCTTCCATCAGAACGCAAGTACCATCGGCAACTCCTCAGATACTGGAGCAGACTGTGTCCATATGCAGCAAGAACTGGACAGTATCCAGGCTTGGGCTGATAAGTGACAAGTAACATACACACCACACAAAGGCCAGGCAATTAACATATCTAACAAGAGAGAATCTAATCATGCCCCCTTGACATTCAATGGCAATACTATCACTGAAGCCCTCACGATCAACATCCTGGGGGTTACCACTGACCAGAAACTGAACCAGTGGCCATAAAAGCAGGTAAGACACTAAATTTAAGTTTATTTATTAGTGTCACAAGTAGGCTTTCATTAACACTGCAATGAAATTACTGTGAAAATCCCCTGGACACCACACCCCGGCACCTGTTCGGGTACACCAAGGGACAATTTAGCATGGTCAATGCACCCCTAACCAGTCCGTCTTTCGGACTGTGGAGAGCACCCAGAGGAAACCCACGCAGACACAGGGAAAATGTCTGTGCGGAGTCTACACGGTGACCCAAGCTGGGAATCGAACTCGGGTCCACTAGTGCGGTGGAATGCTCCCCATTTCCTGATGAGTACAGCCCCAGCCAAAAGCCAAGAACTTCACTGCGATCCAAGGCAAAGCAGAGAGTTTGACTAGCATCCCATTTATCAAATTAACATTCACTACCTCCACCCCAGGTGCACCAAGGCTGTAATGCCATCCACAGGGGGCACTACAGCAACTTGCCAAGGCTCCTTTGACGGCACCTTCAAAACCCATGACCTCCATTATTTTGAATAAACAACGGGAGCATGGGAACACCATCAGCCACCAATCCCTCCGAATCACACGCCATTCTGACTTGAACTGTATCGCTACTGTCACTTGATCAAATCCGGGAATTCCCTTCCTAACAGCACTGGGGGCATACCTACACCAGCTGGACTGCAGTGGATCAGGTAGGTAGCTTATCAACAGCTTCTCAAGGGCCATTAGGGATGGGAAATAAAACATTCGCCTAGCCAGTGATGCTTCCATCCAATGAATTAATTTTTAAAAATATTAAATTACTAACAGAGAGGTTCTGTGGTATGATAAATTACTACATGGTTTGCCTCAGCTAGCTAATAGTTGAAAGTCATTGCATTCTCTTGGCTTAATGGATCCTAACAATTTATACTTGCATAGTACCTTTACATAGAGCAAGACAGACCAGGCGATACAGCAGTTCGAGCACTTGACTGCAGGCAGTCAAAAAGATAGGCTTTTAAATATCGGGATGGAAATAATAAAACAGCAATAAAAGTTAAGGTAGGGAGTTCTATAAAGTAGGACCAAGACAGCAAAGCAATGAATATAAAAAATAATTTCATGCAAATATTTTGCTTCAAGCCTCCCGTTTGGCCACAACACAACAATCAGAGAAAAGCACAGAGAGGGTGACACGAACAATGATACCTGACCAGCCCAAAATATATGGCTCAAATTTTGTGGCACCCCAACAACAATTCCCATTTACACAGAATTTTTAAACACAGGAAAATGGCTTCAGGCATTTCACAGCATGATAAGAAAGCGACAGAGCCAAGGGAACCAATGCTTGGACAGCTGACTAAAAGCTCAGAGGGATTTGGCCCAGAACTGAGCCTCCAACCCCATATTATCCTCATCACAAACGACACATCCACAACATTGGATAAAAGCAAATTACTCCAGATGCTGGAATCTGAAACCAAAAGAGAAAATGCTGGAAAATTACTGCAGGAATCCATTAATTAGGATTAGTTAGGATCCATTAAGTGCACATCCATAACATTGCCTGTCCCTGCCTCAGTTTATCTGAAGTTAAAACCTTTGCCCTTTTATCACCTGACTTGACTATTCAAAAGCACCACTGCATCTTCCACTCCCCACAAGTTTGAGTTCATCCAAAACTCTGCTGCCCATGTCCCAACACACTAAATACCATTCAGCCATAGTGATGGCCTTGTAACCTCCTCCAGCCATACAACCCTCTCAGATCTTTGTACTAATCAGTTCTAGCCTCTTGTCCATCCCCAACTGTCATCACCCACTAATAGTAGCCCTATCGGCTGCTGCCTATGTTCCAAATTCTGGAGTTGCAGAACTCCCAAAATTCTCAGTTTTCCCACACCTCCCCAAGCCCACTTCAAAACACTCCTTAAAACCAGACTCTTTGAGAAAGCTTTTCATCCCAGCCCCAATATCTCATTTGTGAATTGGTGGCAATTTTTGTCTGATAATACTCCTTTGAACTATATTAAAGGCATTATAAATGCAAGTTTTTGATATTTTCCTATTTTCTATATACAGTCACAAAACATTAGTAAGCTTGCCAAAGTGTTGCCACTCATCCAGTGGCTTGCAGAACAAACTGGGGCAGAGAGGCGGAGATGAACATGGGGGTTGTAACATCCAGTACTTGGAAGTAAAATGATATCTGGAAGCAGCAGCCTGTAGAAAGCAATTTAACTCAGCTCATTGTTAGGTCTTCTTTCTCCAATCAGTCACCTCTCATTCTCTCAGGTTCTTGGAGAGAAGTACAATTTAGAATGATTTCAAGAAGTGCCAATTTGGGAACGAATAGGATTTTGGCCTGATTTTGCAAATACATCCAGAAAAATCCACAAAGGGATATTTCCAGTGCCACTGAACTGGCCAGGGCTTCTTTCTATATGTGGAGATGCCGGCGTTGGACTGGGGTAAACACAGTAAGAAGTTTAACAACATCAGGTTAAAGTCCAACAGGTTTATTTGGTAGCAAAAGCCACACAAGCTTTCGGAGCCTTAAGCCCCTTCTTCAGGTGACTCACAGGTTAAGGCTCCGAAAGCTAGTGGCTTTTGCTACCAAATAAACCTGTTGGACTTTAACCTAGTGTTGTTAAACTTCTTACTACCTTATTTCTATAGGCTACGGGTGACCAGATAGAGATCTTTAAGATGAAAGGGGTCTGATAAGGCACATGGAGCCTCTTTTGTTCAAAGACCAAAACTAGGGGCCGTAAATATAGTCACAAACAAAACCAATAGGAAAATCAACATGGCTAGAATGCGGAAAACATTATGAAGGGGAGTTGATGCAAACAGTGCAGATGAATTTAAGATGAAGCTGGATGAACACGAGGACATGTTGGTTCCCATGCGGGTTAGATGATTTTATTAGAGAATGAAAACCAATTTGGCTTATTTCAGTGTTATAAATTCAGAAATCACCATCTTAAGGGATAGAATCCCTACAGTGCAGAAGGAGGCCATTCGGCCCATCACGTCTGCTCCAACCACAATCCCACCCAGGCTCTATCCCCATAACTCCATGCACTTATCCTAGCCAGTCCCCCTGACATTAAGGGGCAATTTAGCATGGCCAATCCACCCAACCCGCACATCTTTGGAGTGAATGGATGAATGCCGGATGCTGAAAACACCAAAGCTCTAACTCGACCTGTAATTATTTCCCCTCAGCATCGTCTCTAACACCTTCTTATTGACGAATACAAACGAGGTTATCTTTACCCCAGAATTGAAGCCATCAGTCCCACCACTCCGGTCCCTGAGCCCAACTCCACCACGCTCTTCCCGGCAAAGGCGTGGTGGCCGTCCCGGTAGAAAGCGCTGGTCTCCAGGTACTTGGCCAACACCAGCGCCGCGTCCCACACCACACAGCCCACATCGCCGGCGCTGCGCTGCTTAATGCGCAGCTCCGCGCCGGACCGCCGCTCCACCGCCCGCACAAAATAATCGGGCTCAAGCCTCGCCATGAGCGGGGAGAAGGAATCTCCACCCCTCCGATACGAACTGAAGCACCGGCCCGGACAAGAGGCCCCAGCAGCTCCAAAGCCTAACCAGGCCAAGAGCCAGAACCAACTGGGCCCGGTTCCAACGGCGACCGCTCACTATAAATGATCACGTGGTGAGGCGGCTGTGACGCGCGGGCTCTGCAGCCAATCCCTGCCCCGTTTACATTCAAACGGATGGACGCTGCCCAGCTGCCGCCGCTCATTGGCTCAATTCTGACCAATGACGGCGTTCGGGTGGGCGGGCCGCTCAGTGAGAGGCTGGGAGGTCTTGTTTGTGAACAGATCTCCCGCTCACCTGATGAAGGAGCAGCGCTCCGAAAGCTAGTGGCTAGTTGAGTCCAGACCCTTTGTTAGAATCCAGCATCCGCAGTAATTTGCTTTTATCCAAATCAAAAGTAAATCGGGAAGAGGATGTAAGGATGCTACAAAGGCACATCAATAGTCATAGAGGTTTACAGCATGGAAAAAGGCCCTTCGGCCCAACTTGTCCATGCCGGCCCTTTTTTTAAACCACTAAACTAGTCCCAATTGCCCGCCTTTGGCCCATATCCCTCTATACCCATCTTACCCACGTAACTGTCTAAACGCTTATTAAAAAACAAAATTGTACCCGTCTCAACTACTACCTCTGGCAGCTTGTTCCAGACACTCACCACCCTCTGTGTCAAAAAATTGCCCCTCTGGACCCTTTTGTATATCTCCCCTCTCACCTATGCCCTCTAGTTTTAGACTCCCCTACCTTTGGGAAAATATGTTGAATATCTAGCTGACCCTATGCCCCCCATTATTTTATAGACCTCTATAAGATCACCCCTCAGCCTCCTACGCTCCAGAGAAAAAAATTCCCAGTCTATTCAGACTCACCTTATAACTCAAACCATCAAGTCCTGGTAGCATCCTAGTAAATCTTTTCTGCACTCTTTCTAGCTTTCTACGATAGGGTGGCCAGAACAGTGCTCCTTCCTAAAGGTGGCTTTAAGTGAATAATTAACAACTTATTTTATTCAACCAACCGGGAACTTTAACTAAACCAGTAACAATTTTAATTAAAGGATGGTTCGACTGAAATGCTGTTCAAATAAAGATAAGGATCATCAATAGGTGAAAAGAGTGGGCAAAAATATGGCAAATAGAGTATAATGTGGGCAAATGTGAAATTATTCATTTTGGCAGGAAGAATAATAAACCTGTTGGACTTTAATCTGGTGTTGTGAGACTTCTTACGAGTCTCCTCCCTCCAGAACGTGTGAGCCTTAGTCAGGTTGGAGGCACCTAAACATGTCATATCATAATTCCTGATCTGTTTAATATGAATCTCATGGTAGAAAGATTGGAGAAATTGGGACAGTCTTCCTGGGAGGAGGGGAGAGATTGAGAGGAGATTACTGTTGGCCTCAGACTTTTGAATGGACCCACCTTATATAAAGCTGATCTTTCTCCGCACCCTAGCTGTGACTGTAACACTATATTCTGCACCCTCTCCTTTCCTTCCCCCCTATGTACTCAATGCACAGTATGCTTTGTCTGTACAGCACACAGCAAACAGTACTTTTCACTGTATACCAATACATGTGACAATAATAAGTCAAATCAAATCAAAAGTAACCAAAAGAGAAAATGCTAGGAAATCTCAGCATCTGTAAGGGGAGAAAAGAGCTACATCGAGTCCAGATGACCCTTTGATAGCTTCCAGCATCCGCAGTAATGTGCTTTTATCCAAATCAAAAGTAAATCGGGAAGAGGATGTAAGGATGCTACAAAGGCACATCGATAGGTGAAATGAGTGGGCAAAAATATGGCAAATAGAGTATAATGTGGGCAAACGTGAAATTATTCATTTTGGCAGGAAGAATGATATCTAAATGATAAGATTGCAGAGCTGAAGTGCAGAGGGATCTGGGTGTCCTAGTGCAAAAGGGTACTACAGTATTATGTTTGAGGTTTGATATTGACAATAATAAGAGACCACAAGGTCAGTGGTAGTAAACTTACTGGAACAGTTTATTAACACATCATTATCCTCACACAGTCAGCACAAGACTGGTTGGGAAGCTCTACCCAGGGTGGAGCACTTGATCCATTCTCTTAAAGGGGCGGCACGGTAGCACAGTGGTCAGCACTGCTGCTTCACAGCTCCAGGGACCTGGGTTTGATTCCCGGCTTGGGTCACTGTCTGTGTGGAGTTTGCACATTCTCCTCGTGTCTGCATGGGTTTCCTCCTACAGTCCAAAGATGTGCAGGTTAGGTTGATTGGCCAGGCTATAAATTGCCCCTTAGAGTCCTGAGATGCGTAGATTAGAGGGATTAGCGGGTAAATATGTAGGGATATGGGGGTAGGGCCTGGGTGGGATTGTGGTCGGTGCAGACTCGATGGGCCGAATGGCCTCCTTCTGCACTGTAGGGTTTCTATGATTTCTATGAACATGCTTCAACATACAGGTACAGCAAGTATTTAGGAAAGCCAATAGAAAGTTATAACTTAGTGTGAGGGAAATTGATTACAAAAGTAGTGAGGTAATGCTTCAGTTGTACAGGGCACTGAGAGACCACATAGAGTCATAGTGCTTTACAGAACAGAAATTGGCCTTTCGGCACATCATGATGCATAAGGTTAACTCTCACGGGATCCAGGGTGAGGTAGCTAAATGGATACAAAACTGGCTTGATGACAGAAGCCAGAGGGTGGTTGTAGAAAGTTGTTTTTTAAACTGGAGACCCGTGACCATAGGTATGCCTCAGGGATCGGTGCTGGGTCTACTGTTATTTGTCATTTATATCAATGATTTGGATGAGAATATAGGAGGCATGCTTCATAAGTTTGCAGATGACACCAAGATTGGTGGCATAGTGGACAGTGAAGAAGGTTATCTTGGATTGCAACGGGATCTTGATCAATTGGGCCAGTGGGCAGACGAATGGCAGATGGAGTTTAATTTAGATAAATGCGAGGTGATGCATTTTGGTAGTCTGAACCAGGGCAGGACTTACTCAGTTAATGGTAGGGCGTTGGGCAGAGTTACAGAACAAAGAGATCTCGGGGTACAGGTTCATAGCTCCTTGAAAGTGGACAGGTGGACAGAGTGGTGAAGAAGGCATTCAGCATACTTGGTTTCTTGGTCAGAACATTGAATACAGGATTTGGCACGTCTTGTTGAAGTTGTACAAGACATTGGTAAGGCCACACTTGGAATACTGTGTACAGTTCTGGACACCCTATTATAGAAAGGATATTATTAAACTAGAAAGAGAGTGCAGAAAAGATTTACTGGGATGCTACGGGGACTTGATGGTTTGAGTTATAAGGAGAGGCTTGATAGACTGGGACTTGTTTCTCTGGAGCATAGAAGGCTGAGGGATGATCTTATAGAGGCCTATAAAATAATGAGGGGCATAGATCAGCTAGAAAGTCAATATCTTTTCCTAAAGGAAGGGGAGTCTAAAACTAGAGGGCATAGGTTTAAGGTAAGAGGGGAGAGATACAAAAGGGTCTAGAGGGGCAATTTCTTCACAGAGGATGATGAGTGTCTGGAACAAGCTGCCAGAGATAGTCGTAGAGACGGGTACAATTTTGTCTTTTAAAAAGCATTTAGACAGTTACATGGGTCAAATGTGGGCAATTGGGATAGCTTAGGGATTTTTTAAAAAAGGATAGCATGGACAAGTTGGGCCAAAGGGCCTGTTTCCATGCTGTAAACCTCTATGACTCTATGTCTGCACCGGTGATCAAGCACTTATCTATTCTAATCCCGTTTTCCAGCACTTGGTCCACAGCATCGTATGCTATGGTATTTCAAGTGCTCAACTAAATGCTTCTTAAATGTTGTGAGGCAGAGAGTTCCAGATTCCCACCACCCTCTGGGTTAAAACATTTTTGTTTAAATCTCCTCCTATCGCCTACTCCTGTCAAATCTAGGTCCCCTATTATTGACCCCTATAGTAAGCGGAAAAGTTTCTTCCTATCTATGTCCATCTCAATCAGGTCCCCCCTCAGCCTTCTCTGCTCTAAGGAACACAACCCCAGCCTAACCAGCCTCTCTTCATAGCCAAAATGCTCCAGCCCAGGCAAGATTGTGAGAAATCTTCACTGCACCCACTCTAATGCAATCACATCCTTCCTATAGTTGGACGACTGGCACCACACACACTATTCTCGCTGTGGCCTAGTGAATGTTTTAGACAGCTCCCATCATAACCTCCCTGCTCTTACATTCTATTCCTCAGCTAATGTACAGTATTGTGTTGCAGAGAAGAGTAGGAAATGCCAGAAGGTTGGGGGAGTGGGGGCAGGATTGGGGGAACATAAGAACTAGGAGCAATTCAGACCCTCGAGCCTGCTCTGTCATTCAATATGATCATGGCTGATCTCATCTTGGCCTCAACTCCAACTTCCTGTCCATTATCCATAACTCTTCATCCCATTACTAATTAAAAATCTGTCTATCTCCTCCTTTATTCAATGTCCCAGCATCCACCGCACTGAGAGGTAGTGAATTCTACAGATTTTTGACTCTTTGACAGAAGTAGCTTTTCCTCTTCTGTTTTAAATTTGCTATGCCATATCCTAAAACTCTGACCTAGTTTTAAATTGCCCCACAAGATGAAGCATCCACCCTATGCATACTTTGTCAATACCTTTTATCATTTTATATACCTCAATTAGATTCCCCCTCCCCCACCCCATTCTTCTGAACTCTAGAGTGTAACGGCCTAAACTGCTCAATCTATCTTCATAAGACAAACCCCTCATCTCTGGGACCAATAATGAACCTCTGAACAGCCTCTAATGCCACTACATCCTTCCTCAAATACAGGAACCAAAACTGTACACAGTACTCCAGGTGCAGTCTCACCAATGCCTTGTATAGTTGCAGCAACACTTCCTTACTTTTATATTCTATTCCTTTAGCTACAAATGCCAAAATTCTATTTTCTTTCCTTATTACCTGCTGTAGCTGCATACCAGTTTTCTGTCACTCACGCATGAGGACATCCAGATTCCTGTGCACTTAAGTGCCCCAAAGTCTCCCTCCATTTAGATAACAAGTTGCCTTTCCATTTTTCCAAGCAAAGTGAATAAGCTCACACTTATCCATGTTTAACTCCATCTGCCACATTTTGGCCCACTCACCTAGGAAGGATTCAGGCTTTGGATAGGCACATGTGGGTGAGAGAGGGAGGGGTTGAGTCTCAGAGAGATGTGTGTGTGTGTGTGGCAGGGGCGTTGGAGCCCCAAGAAAGGCATGCATGAAAGAGGAAGTGGTTTGGGCGTCAGAGATGAGTGTGTGAGAGAGCAGGGCTGGGAGTGGTCAGGCCTTAGAGAGGCATGCATGAGGGGGGTGGGGGGGGGAGGTTTGGGCCTCGGAGAGAAATGTATGAGAGTGGGGGGGGGGGGGGCATGTGTGAGAGGAGGGGGCAGTGAATGTGTGTGAGAGAGGGGGTTGAGTGTGTCTGTGAAAGAGCGATGGGTATGTGAGAGAGCGAGGGTGAATGTGTGTGAGAGAGGGGAGTGTGTGTGTGCGTGAGAGAGGAAAGTGAGTTTGTGTGTGAAAGAGGGAAGTGAGTGTGAGAGAGGGAAGTGAGTTTTTTGTGTGTCGGGGGGGGGGGGGGTATGTGTGAGCGAGTAGTGAGTGTTTGAGAAAGAGGGGAATGTGTGTGAGAGCTGTGTGTGACAGAGAGATGTGAGTGAGTGTGTGTGTGAGGGAGTGAAGTGAGTGTATGCATGCTCTTTGTGATTTTTATTAATGACTTGGAGGAGGGGGCTGAAGGGTGGATCAGTAAATTTGCTGATGACACCAAGATTGGTGGAGTAGTGGATGAGGTGGAGGGCTGTTGTAGGCTGCAAAGAGACATAGATAGGATGCAAAGCTGGGCTGAAAAATGGCAAATGGAGTTTAACCCTGATAAATGTGAGGTGATTCATTTTGGTAGGATAATTTAAATGTGGATTACAGGGTCAGAGGTAGGGTTCTGAAGACTGTGGAGGAACAGAGAGATCTTGGGGTCCATATCCACAGATCTCTAAAGGTTGCCACTCAAGTGGATAGAGCTGTGAAGAAGGCCTATGGTGTGTTGGCTTTTATTAACGGGGGTTGGAGTTTAAGAGCCGTGGGGTTATGCTGCAACTGTACAGGACCTTGTTGAGACCATATTTGGAATATTGTGTGCAGTTCTGGTCACCTCACTATAAGAAGGATGTGGAAGCGCTGGAAAGAGTGCAGAGGAGATTTACCAGGATGCTGCCTGGTTTGGAGGGTAGGTCTTATGAGGAAAGGTTGAGGGAGTTAGGGCTATTCTCTCTGGAGCGGAGGAGGCTGAGGGGATTCTTAATAGAGGTTTATAAAATGACGAAGGGGATAGATAGAGTGAACGTTCAAAGACTATTTCCTCGGGTGGATGGAGCTATTACAAGGGGGCATAACTATAGGGTTTGTGGTGGGAGATAAAGGAAGGATATCAGAGGTAGGTTCTTTACGCAGAGACTGGTTGGGGGGTGGAATGGACTGCCTGCAGTGATGGTGGAGTCAGACACTTTAGGAACATTTAAGCAGTTATTGGATAGGCACATGGAGCACACCAGGATGATCAGGAGTGGGATAGCTTGATCTTGGTTTCAGATAAAGCTCGGCACAACATCGTGGGCCGAAGGGCCTGTTCTGTGCTGTACTGTTCTATATGTGTGAGAGAGAAGTATATGTCCATTCCAGCATCATTAAAAATGGCAAAAAGACTTAAGTTTTTTTAATAAGAGAACTTTTTAATTATTGAGATTATCCATTTCTAAGAGACTAATGTTAAGAAGCCAGGGGTTAGTGTGAGGGGGTCAAGAAGATGGCAAATGTATTTGTGACTGTGCCCCTTCCTAATATATGCATAGATATAAATAGAAAATTCTTGCTTACCTTTGTGTGTTCACATCTATTTCGCAGCAAAAAATGGGACATCAACATTGAGAATACATGGGGTTCCCCAATGCTCTTGGGAGGTCACTGTGAATTCCATGGCTCAAAAAGTTTGGGAAATCTGTTCTCAGAACCTCTTTTAAAAGGTGATGACTGCTCTTTTCAGCACAAATTTTGCATGATAAAGTTGCCTTTTTCAATGATATTGCTCTCACCATGAAAACTCTCAAACAACTTTGACTCATGGATAAATGAAAGCCTACATCCATAGCAAATGTCAGTTTATTCGTTCAGAACATTAAAAATGTACAATTGAAAAAAGTTATTTTTGTAGCCACATTATCTTTCATTATTTATCTGTATTCCAGACTTACCTCTTCCTTCTTTACCAAATAGTTCCCATCTTTAGTTCTGATTCTAACAGAAAGATCACTATCCATTTTTCTGTCAGAAATCTCATCCTACAAGGCCCAATTTTAACAGGCATTTTTAGGTACTTTCTTGAGTCTGAAGATGTTTGAATGCACAATCATTCATATTTAAATGATGTACACCCTTTAAAGCCAAATACCAAATAGTGATGTAAACAACAATAATGTTGGTTGGCTGCAGACTTGTTCAAAGAGCCTTTTAAGATTTCCAGCTACATGTTTTGTAAATGAACTCAATTTACAAAACAGCAAGGAGAATTCCTGCAGCAGGACTTAACTCAGCATAATGTAGCTTTTCTTACACTCTGGTCCTCACTGAAATTAATATCCAAAAGGTGAGAGCCACTGCACTGTCCAGAAAAATACGAAAATGCAATTTCAGACACAGGTATTTTAAAACATTAACAAATTAAGAAATACATATGCATGTAAATGATTGTTTTGTTAGAAGTGACACAGACAATTCTAAAAGTTTAAGTAAAAATTAAGACTGGGTAATTTATTGATCTTATTAAGGACACAGATACAAAGTACATTCGAAAGGCCACATAACATTAAGTGAAAAGACCATCATAACTGTCACTTCAGAAAAGCAGCTACAACACTACTAGTAAACAACAAATTCCTTCACCTTTTCATACACCACCAGTTATAATGGCAAGTAGGCAATTTTAGATCAGAGCTACTATATTTTTTTAGTAAAGCTTTGAAGTGTATGTTGGTTGAAATACAATACTGAAAGAAGTCTATAGAAGATTTAACAAAATGCTACAGCAGAGCCAGTTTAGCACTGAGATTTGCATCAGAAGGATTTTTCTGTTTGTTCTTGATCCACAGCAGTTAAGATTCTGACTTGACATACAGGCAGCAGACAGTTCATATTATTCAGTTCAGTCTATACAAAACAGCTGTCATTATCCGTGTGTATACAGTATAAACAAAACTGTACATTCATAATTTCTTTTTCCTCATTTTTGAGCGCTTAGGTGACTTGATAATTGAAATCTTGTTTACAAATGAAATCAAAAGGCACATCTGAAAAAGATGCATGCTTACAACAATTAGTGAGAGAAATTCTGATCTTTAGTTACTCCCGCTTGTTTTTCACACACTGACTACAGTCTCCTACATCCTAGTGCAGGTTAGACAACTTTACCCATTGAAAAATTCCAAATTAGTGTTATAATTTCTTCTCTAAAATTTGCAGCAGCCAACCAATACAACTTGATTAAAGAAACAACAATTTGTAAAAAGCGCCATATTTCAAAGTTTCAGTCCTTCGGCGATCTGCATCAAATATTTAATGTATCAGTAAAACATCTGTAAAGCTCATTCCAACAAATGAATAGTCACACATTATAATAACCTTCCTGATGTCTGTAAAATTCCATCATTTAACAAGGCCACTGGAGTTCAAATATGTCTCAAGGATTTATCTCGTTGGCTCAGTGCAATGATTGGTTCAAATAATTTAATTCATTTGTACAGTGCAAATGCAAACTTGTGTTACACTTCAAGGTAATTATGTTGGCACTGCAAGTCTGAGGAAAGAAAATGCTGCTGATCACCTGAGAGGAGATCACAGCAATGAATTGTTCTGTAGTCTGAATGAAAGAAACATGAAGATTTAGTTTTACTCCAATATCAGTTTCTCAACTGCAGTCTTCTTGGGTGCAAAGTTTCTAACAAGCTGACAAAAAAGGTTAAAAACAGCAACACATTTTCTTGCCCCAGTGCCTTAACACAGATGCCTGATTCCCACAGTGCTTGAAAATTTAGTGTCAGTGAGGAATTTCTGCATTTTCCAGCAATGGCAGTCCACTCCTGTGCAAAGGAGGATGCGATATTTCTCGTTTGTAAGTCTTTGGTGGAAGTTTTGGCAGCTGCAGACTAGAGTTCTGTCTGGGAGGTATGGGTGGAGCAGAAGAGTAAATAGGGTTGTTGTGGTTTGAACAACGCCGTATAACCCTAGGAGAAGGTGTTGGAGGAGGAGTACTGGGGGAATTGAGGTTTGTGCTAGATTCTCTGTACCAATCTTGATCCCGATGAAGGTGGCTCTTTGGTGCTGGCTGGAGATGAAAAGGATCATTCATGAAGATCTCAGGAGGCCTTACTGGTATGGGTGGAGGTGTATCAGGCAGTGGATCCCTTGGAGGAAGTGGAGGTGGACTGTGTAGTAGCCCATCTGAGGAAACATATAATCCAGGAATCCTTGGCAGTCTAGGTGGAATAGCAGGAGGGCAATCTGGCATATTTGAAGCTGTCTGTAAATAAAGAGATGAAATTCTAGTCAAAATTTCTTCCAATTTATTAAGTTAGAAATGACAACAATAACAAATTAAGAATTCAACACAAAATAACATCAGTATCTGTAAGGGTAACAATGATGAACCAAGCTTCATTTTATTCAGTATTCATACAGGGCACCCACCAAGCAAGTAACAGTTTAATGCATGTAGGTGTTTCCTACACAAATCGTATGACACCAATAACCTGAGACTATTCATTTGTTGCAATGAGCTTTACAGATATTTTACTGAAACATTAAGGGGCGATTCTCTCACCCCGCCGTGCTAGTTTTCTAGCACAGTGAGGTGGGAGAATCTCACGTTTCCGCCGCGCGTGCATCTCCCAGCCCCGGATTTCCGGCGCAGTCAGATCCACACCGGAAACCAGTGGGAAGACAGGTAAGTTATTTTAATGTCATTTAAATGTAATTAGCAGGCCTGGGACTGAATTCTCCGGGCCCACTAACCTCTCCCACCCCGACAGAATATTTCACTCTTTACAGGAGCTCCCCACTTTCAGGGAACTTTCAGGATGACCCTGTTGGAGTGAAGGGGGTGATGCAATCGAGCCCCCCCCCCAGGGGTTCAGGCAGGGGTGGGTGCCCCCTGGGCATGGGCACCCTGGCAGTGCCAGCCTGTGCCCCCGGCACTGCCCAAGGGACAAAATGCCAATGCCCAGGGGGCACCTTGGCATTGCCCACCAGGCATGGGGCAGTGCCAAGGGGGCAGGGCCTATGGGACGAGGTTTAATGGGGGTAGGGGTCCCACTGCCACTCTGCAGGAGGGAGGGCAGGAGGGAGGCCAGAGGGCTTGCCCGGGAATGGTCAGGGGGGCCGGGAGCTTTTTACAAATTGTTTTTAAAATCAAGTTATATTGGTTGGCTGCTGAAAAATTGTAAGAAATCATAACACCAATTTGGAATTTTTGAAAAAGTTGTCTAACCTGCACTAGCATGCAGGAGCCTAGTCAGTTTGTGAAAAACAGGCAGTAAAAACTAAAGATCAGAATTAATTTCACTAATTGTTGTAATATGCATCTTATTTTGATTAGGAACAAACTGAAAAACAAGAGGAAAACCAACAGCACAGATCTACACGCAAACTATCTGACCATGGTGGAGGGAGTGAATGTTTAAGGTGGTGGATGGGCTGCTAATCAAGTGGGTTGCTTTGTCCTGGATGGTGTCAATGTTCTCGAGTGTTATTAAAGCTGCACATATCCAGGAAAGTGGAGAATATTTCACTGAACACCTGACTTGTGCTGTGGACAGGACTTGGGGAGTCATAAGATGAGTCACCCAGTGCAGAAATCCCAGCCTCTGCCCCACTCTTGTAGCCACACTATTTATGTAACTGATCCAGTTAAGTTTCTGGTCACTGAAACCCCCAGGATGCTGATGGTGGGTGATTTAATGACGGTAATATCATTGAACATCAAGGAGAGATTGCTAAGATTCTCTCCTATTGATCATTGCCTGGCACTAGTTTTGTATCCCTTTTACAAAACTAAAAACTCACCAGTTTGACAAACTGGTTTGGTACTTTACACAATGACAACTTGCAATTATGTAGCAGCATTTAACATATCCCAAAGCAACTGAAGGTGGCACAAACAGATATTGATACAAGAGAATTGCTTTAAGCACAACTGAAACAGGAGGCACGAGTATCCTGAAGCGCTAACTTAATCTTGAAGGTAGGACTTAATTTGAAATTTAACTTAATGTGTATTCATGGGATCCAATTGCATGTAAAAGAGATAACTGCCAACGGATGGTGTGAGGCCTGATCCATTGCCAAAATGTGACCAACTTAATTTCAAAAAGTGGCATTCTAGCTGGGAAAAAGCTGCCACTATGATTTCAACCCAGAGCCTTATACAATGTGCAAGTCAGAGATCACATGTGGTGTTTCTGTTACATTATGATGGCAATTTGATGGGCACAGAATTTCATCAGAAACAACATTTTAATAAAATGTCCGAATGCATTTCACAGGAACATTTTAAAGCAAAACTTGACATCAAGCCACATGAGGAGATATTAGGACACCTGAACACAAACCTGGCCAAAAAGGTAAGTAAGGTTTTAAGGAGCATCTAAAAGAAGAAAGGAAGGTAGAGAGTTGGAGAAGTTTTAGGGAGTGAATTGTGCCGAAGAGGCCAGAGTTAGATGATCATAGATATTTCAGAGGGTTGTGGTGCTGGAGCAGATTACAGAGGATGGAGGGCCGAGACTGTGCAGGGATTTGGAAACAAGGATGAATCCTAAAAATTGAGTTGTTTCTTAACCAGAGGCTAATGTAGGTCCGCAAGCACAGGGGTGATGTCTGAACAGGACTTACTGTGAATAAGGACGTGGGCCGGAGAGTGTTGAATGACCTCATGTTTATCTAACTTTTATCAGTCAAACTCTACTTGATCCTATACCGCGTTGAGGAAATTTAAAAGAAATGAAAGAAAATGTTATTGCAGTATTATTTTACACTATACCATGAGACATTTCCTTTACCTTAGAATTTACCAAATCTAGACCAGGCTTCCTTCGCTGAGGAAGGGGTGGAGGAGTAGGTGAGTCTTCACTTGACTGATGATGACTTGAAATTGAGTGAGGTTCTGGAAACAGATGGTGAAAGGAGAGATTATATTTATATTTTAGTATTTTAAGCTATATTTTAGAAGCTCAAAACCCCAACAATAATTTACATTTATATAACCCCCTATAACTTGGAAAAACGGCAACAGAAAACAGCTTGACAAAAAAATCTGCTAAAAGTTGATGTGGACCCAAAGGAGGAGTTATTAGAAAGAGTGAAGAAGCTGGATTTCAGTTAGGGTCTTCAAGGAGGAAAGGAAGATCACCGCAAAGGCGTTTAGGCAAGAATTCCACGGGGTGGTGGTTAGATAGCTGAAAGCACCATCTTCAATGCCGAGGTTAAGGGACTGGGGGATGCATGAAGGTCAGCATCAGAGAAATGGTAAGTTTGAGGAAGTTTCTTGGACTAGAAACGGTAAACTTAGAGGCAAGGCCATGGAGGGATCTAAACACAAGGATGAGAACTTTAAATTAGTGACGTTCAGGGACCATACATCAATTCAGGTCATCAAGGACAGGCATAATAGGTGAGTGAATTGTGATGCTGAGTTTTGAATGAGCTGAAGTTTAGACAGTGGAGAATGGGAGACTGTAGAAGAGCATTGGAATCAGTGGCAGGTGTTCTTTAGGCACGGGGTGAAGGTAAACAATATCCCAGTCTTTGTGATGGGGAGCAAATGGGGTAAAATAAACCTCGACTTGACTCAAATAGGGTGCAAACAGTCTGGCACATTTTGAGACAAGGGCCAAGAAGGAAGGGCGGAATAGTGAAAGTACAAATTCTGACTGTGCCGAAGTTAATGGCTTTGATCTTCCCAATATTTCACTAGAGAAAATTGTGGCTCATTAACAACAAAAAACAGTCTGACAATACAGGTGCAGAGGGGGTTAGGAGAGATAGTGGAGAGTTGAGTGGATGTGGTCAGGAGACATTTGTCTGTGGACCATGTTGCTAAAGGACAGCATCTAGATGAGGAAGAGGACAGGACCAAGGATAGCTGCAGAGATTCAGATATCAATGATGCAGGGGCAGGAAGAGATACCATTGCAAGACATGCACCAACTACAATTAGATAAATGGAACAACATGAGCGAAATCCTACCAAACTGGAAACTGAAGGAAATGGAGTTGGAAGAGAATTGTGTGGTCAGCGTCAAATGCCGCAGAGAAGTTAAGGCACATGGTGGGGGGAAAGAGTGGGGTCAGGATATTGAATTCGATGTTCAGCCATGATCAAAATGAATGGCAGAGCAGGCTTAAAGGGCCGAATGGCCTACTCCTGCTTCTAGTTTCTAGTCACAGTTATTGACAATGTCATTTACGACTTTGTTTAGATTGTTTTGGTCCTATGGTAGGAATAGAACATAAATGGAGAGATTCAAACATGACATTGTGGAAAAGGTGGGCATGGATTTGGGAGGGGACAACACCATCAAGGATTTGAAGAAAGGGAGGTTGGAGATGGGAGTAATAGTTTGTAAGAATGAAAGACTGAGCATGGGTATTTTTGAGGAGGTGGGCGATGACGGCAGTTTTGATTGGCTGGAGTAAAGGAACTACTTAAAATGCAGCAGCATGGAAAGAGAGAAAAGAAAATTAGTTGGCCAGCAATGTAGTGAGAATGGGGTCCAGGGAACAAGTCTGATGGACAAAATGAACTTGAGATGAAATGAGGGAACAGGGGAGAGATACCAGAGAGAAAGATTCAGGGGCAGGGGAGGCTGGGGAAGTGGTTCTATTTACCAGGCAAGGGAAAAAGAAAGCATCATCAGTGGCTAAATGTATTTTCAATCTTAGTGACAAAGAAATCCACGAGAACATTAAGGGAACGCAATTACTCCGTGCTTGGCTTTCAATAGATTAACCAATGGAGTAAATGCTCAATGTAGTTTTAAATTTCATCAGCAACTGATGATGAAAACAGTGATGGTAAATATGCTCAACCTACTTGATGGTGGCAGCAAGACAGGTGCAAAAATGCTGTTACCACCTGTAAAAGAAAATGACAAATGGTTTAGAAATGGTAAATAAGTTACCATAATATGCAAATTATGGAAGAACTGTGCAAATCAGTACTTAGCCATGTTTCAGAATACAGTGCATACAAACGGAATGCCATGCACTTTACAATTTTACTCTATTCTAAATAACCCAATTAAATTATTATGTTCAATGGAGTTACATATGTAATTTACATCAAACTTAATGAATGCCAAATGTTTCGGCATCAAACCAGTATTACTATTAAATTGTAGCTGATTTTCTACAGCAGTGCTCACACTCAGTCTGGAGACAGCAGTGCATCCCCCACACTCTCATTCTGAACCAGGGAGGGAAGCACACTAAGGACTGGAAAGTGGAGCAGAGCAGGATAAGATAAACAGAGAATTAAGTTTCAGAAATGCGAAGTTTATACCCACTGGACCTTGATGATACAAGGGCTGACCTGTTGAAGAATACTGAAAATTGTGACTGAAACTCGAGTAATTTTTTAAAACAAGAGTTGGTTTTACAGATAGGTTTAGCATTATTTATCTGAATTTTTCATATTCTTTTTAGTGGTTTTTATTGTGTTATTTATGGAAAGTTATATTTATTTGGGTAAAAGTTATTTGGATGACAAACCAATTTGAAAAACTAAACTAGCCGAGTGCTTCAGCATTGATTTTCCTGTGGCATTGTTTCTGTTGCCATCGCTGCTTTGGGGCTACATTGATGTTGATCACAGAGTGGATTAGATGGTGGCCCATCCAGCAATCATTGTCGGCTCTTGTCATGGCACGGGTCATACGGACGTCCTTGTGGTCCATTGTTCGGATGGTGACATTGTCGAGCAGATGCCAGTGCATGGAGCGAGGGTGTTTCTATGAAGTCTCATACTTGTCTCTCTGATGGAAGGTGGTATTGGTTATGACAAGGCTGTGTTCTAGATATTTTGTCAGCAGCAATGTACCATTAGTGTTGGATTTCCCTACTCCCTGCCTGCCGGTTACACCTCCCAGATGTCTGTGTCCTTTCCAACTCTGGCACTGAAGTCAACAAGAACGATTAACTTGTTGCCCAATGGGACTCAGAGTCCTCTTAGAACTCATATGTAGTTTCCAGTGTTGGGACGTTCACACTGAGGATTGCAGTGCACTGGTTCTGGGTTAGGGTGAGCCATGGTTAGTACCTTTCCAAATGCACATTTGAGCAAATCAGTCCGATTCATTTAATACGTGAGCCAAACAGAAAATGGTGTCACATTGTTACGTCGTAAACACATTTAACGAGTGATGAGCAATACTTTCAATTTGATGTATAGTCCTTACTAAAGCACAGTATTGCAACACTGGACATGACATAAATCCATGTTTTGCAATAGGATTCAATATACAGTTAGTAATGCAACAAAATGAACAGGAGCAATATGCTGTCATATCACTGAGCAAATGCAATTAAATGAAGGAAGCTTTGTGAAGATTGCAAGATAAATTCACTTTAGTGGCATTTCATTGCGACCATAACAACAAATGATAAGAATGTTCACAAATAGTAGCAATCATCTTTTTAGATGCAAAATCATGAAAAACAGTATTCAAATTTGTTATTCAGATGAGTAGAATTATCTGTTAATTAACCACAGTAAGACATAAGCAGCAAATTAATAACATTCATGTGAACAGACTACGAAGAGGCCAGTCAAAAAGAAAGCCAACAGCGTGAGTGGACATTTAAAATCCAGCAAGGGCTGGCATACCGGCAGCAATGTGAACAGGAGCAAAGATTGCAGAGCAGATTGAACTTGAACTACCTGGAAAAAACACAGGAATAAATGGAAATAACAGGCACAGCAGCCAGCAAATCAGTCACAGTCTGAGTCTCTATTGTTTCTACCATGCATTTGTCCGACTGTTTACTAATCATGGTCATTTCCAGCAAGGCAATGTTCAATTTTAAAATTAATTTTAAGCTTAATTTTCTCCTTAAAAACCAACTTTAGCTGAGGAGGAAACAGACAGGCACCCTCCTGTCTTCCAGTGCCTCATTCAATTGATGCCTTCTTGTGAATAAAAATAAGCTGCATGTGCCAGCATACATTGCAAATCAAACCTGGTGACCTGGCTTTTTGTTAAACCAGTCAAGATCATTACTCACGAGACTGCTGTGCAGCTCTGAAAAACTCACTCAAGTATCCCCAAATATCCTAACAAAAAGAAACATGAATGACAAAAACTCCACTTGAAATGTTATACTTTTAAGGGAGCAACATACATATGTTAATTAACCCAGTGATAATATCAATGACATTATATAGTACAAAATTACACTCACTGCTAGAACTGGAAAAGTCTCCATCAAAAACACTGAGCTCAGACGCAGATACAGGTGGGGTTGATGGTGTATTTGGAGAGTTAGGAACAGACATTGTTGATTCGTTCTCAGTTTCAGGAATTCTACTGAAGCTAATCTTACGTGTCTCCTGCATGGGATTCTTTAAGGTTCCAGAGGTAGAGGTATGTCTTGTGGGGTTAGGTCTTATTCCAGGAGATTTTAAGGAAAATGAGGTTTTTCTCGGCTATTGATAAAGAAAGATTTATTGTTACTTCCAGAAGTTATCAATTCTTGCAGCATATAAAGTATGAGCAATGTCTAATTGAATAATATGAATATTTTAGATGGCATAAAAGAATGATAATGGAGTATACCCAGCAACAATTTGATTATTTCATTCAGCAACTCCTAATTTCTAAAATACTGCTTTATTTTTTGTGCTTTCTCAGTTTATATAGGTAATACAAGTGATACAAGGTTCTGATAGGTTTGCTCATTAGTTGAGCACCACAGGCAAGTTTTACTGTACCATTTTCATCATATTAAACTCTCAAAGCTAACTATTTTTAACCAGAACGACTCCATTAATAACATTTAAAACTAAAGAACAGAAAATGTCTTCCTCAAGTTCTCAAGCTTCATCCACTTCCAGGTCCTTTGCTGCAACAATGTCAGACATACCTAGGGTAAATGTTTGTTTTCAATATTTGAGGATAATCTGGCGGTGGGTTGCCCTGCCCATTGTTGAGCGGACTTAATTGAGTCGGTCCCACTTTGGGCACATGATTTACTCCTCCTGGATAGCTACTAGTATGGATAAAAGATAAAATAACATTCTCTTTGGATGGAATTATGAGCTGGGTAAGAGGAAACTATTTATATACTTGTACAAAATACAAGGGAAATTTACACTTTGTTTGTCAGTCAGCAACATTGGTAATATTGAGCACATTCATGCTGGGCGCTGAGAAGAATCACTTTTCTGGTAGACTGTTTCCATTTTGTAAAGGTATGATTTTAGCACTCACTAGAAAGCCTTATGAATTTTGTTTCAAGCCTAGCTGTTTTGTTGTGAAGAAGCCATTCTTATAGAATGTATTCTTATGAAATAGTTTAAATTTACTGAGGCAAAGGTTATTATAAATGGTTGGACACATTAAATTACTATATTCTATTAACTTCACATAATTTTAACCACTGAAGAAATGCTAATTTGTTGCAATATTAAACAATCTCAACAATCATCATAAAAGAGGAGATGGTTAAGATACTGGATGCACTAAAATTAAGAGGTACTGTAAAATCTGACTGTACTTAACATTGGTAAGTCACAAGGGTATTTGGGATGCATCCGAGGATGTCAAGCCAAAGGGTGGAAATTGGCCATAACCTTCTAATCCTCTTTAGATACAGGGGTGGTGCCAGAGAATTGCAAATGTTACGCCCTTGTTCAACAAAAGGCATAAGGAAAACCCCAGCAACTACAAGACAGTCAATTTAGACTCGGTGGTGGGAAAGCTTTTAGAAACAATAATCCAGGACAAAATTATAGTCACTTGGACAAGTGTAGATTACTTAAGAAAAGCCAACACAGATTTGTTAAAAGCAAATTGCGTTCAACTAATTTGATTGAGTTTTTTGATGAAGTAGCAGAGAAAGTTGATGAGGGTAAAGCAGCTGATGTGCTTATGGACTTCCAAAAGGCATTTGATAAAGTGCCATGTAATAGGCTTGCCTGCATAGTTGTAGGCCTTGGAATAAAAGGGGCAGTGGCAACATGGATACAAAATAGGCTAAATGACAGGAAACAAAGAACAGTGAATGGTTGTTTTTTGAAATTCGGGAAGGTACACTGTGGTTGATAACAGGGCCATTGTTTTCTCTGTTGCATATTAATAACTTGGGTATACAGGGCACAATTTCAAAATTTACTACTGACACAAACTTGGAAATATAGTGAACTGTGAAGAAGATAGTGAAAGACTTCAAGTGGACAAGGATAAGCTTGTGGAAAGGGAAGAAATATGACTTAATAGAGAAGTGATACATTTTGGTGGAAAGAGTGACAATATAAAATAGAGTGAAATTCTAAAAGGATGCAGTAATAGAGATCTGGGGTATTAGTGCACAAATCATTGAAGGTGGCAGGGCAGTTGAAAAAGTGGTTAGAAAGGTATATTGGATCCTGAGCTTCAAAGCAAGGAAGTTATGATGAACCTGCATAAAACACTTGTTCGGCCTCAACTGGAGTATTTGGTCCAATTCTGGGCACCATACTTTAAAAAGGATGTGAAGGAGTGTGAGGAGCTTCAGTTAGGTGGATGTATAGAGAAGTTGGGGTTGTTCTCTTTAGAGAGGTTGAGAGAAGATTTGATTGAGGTGTTTAAAATCATGAGGAATCTAGACAGACCAGAGACAGAGAAACTCATTGATGGAAGAGTTGAGAACTAGAGGTAACAGATTTAAGGTGATTGGCAAAATTTAATCATGGGTTTCAAAAGGGATTTGGATAAGCACCTCAATATTTAAAAATTGCATGGAGTGAGACTAGCTAAATTGATCTTTTAGAAAGCAACCACTGCCTCTAAGGATCAAAAGTCCTACCATCAGTGATGTAACCATTCTATAATTTATTCTTTACTTGACAATCTTATTTCAATTCTGTTACTCTTTTAAAAAAGTTAACTAAATAATGATTTTAATGGGACACTTAACAACTCTTAACACTTATACCTTCAATTGACTTTAAACTGATTGCCCCTTTTCTCCTCAAGTAACAAGAATAGTAAAATTAAATTGAACTTTAGGACAACTTACAAAACGTGGTGGTTGTTTGCAGTTTCGTGGTTCAATTAACAAGGATTTGTTGAACAAATAGTCTGTAAATTCTTTTTCATTCCTATTTTCCATTGGATTCAGATTTTCAAAGAATTTCTATACATCAACACAAAAAGATCTTCAATATGACTTCTGGTGAACGGTAAAGACATTTTTCTCAAAATGGCTATAGAATGTGAACTTTATATTTAAAAAGTATCACAATTGTTACCTTGATATCAGTTTCCACTTGTAGGCAGTAGGGCTGGTTTTGATACTGTTGGATTTCTCCTGTGATTTCGGCTACTTTTCTTCGTTTGCTAAAATTTATTAGTTCTTTCCCACATCTTTTTAGGAAATCTGGGTTCCCTACTTCAGTCTTGAGAATATTTGTCAAATAAATACCTTTGAACAGAAATAATCAAAAGCACTAGTGTAAAAAGTTAACTCTAATATACTTAACCAATAGTAAAGCAAAAAATTAAATTAATTCTTTCAATTTTATTAGTTGCTGCTGAAAAGCAGGAAAAAACTTAGTGAGAGAAAGACTTTGGTTAAAAACCAACTTGACATGCTGAATAAGTAGCTTATGGAAATAATGTACCACTAATTTATGAACACACAGGAGAAACTGGTATGATGCACAATTCATTCTTAAATCACATCAAGGTACCAATTAATAAGTAGTTGAATTGCCTACCAAAGAAAGGCACACAAGGTGGATTTATTGACTTAAGTTTAGCTAGGTACTTCTTGAAGTGGTCTTGACTTAGGTCCACTGCTTCTTCTAAAACTTTTTTCTTCCTCTCAGGCAATGCCTGTGTAAAATATATAATAAAAAGTGCTATAGAGTAGTTTAAACAAATTGAGTGCTAGATGACCAAAATACATCCCTATAAATCAATTTACAATGACATGGTTATGATAGAAATTCAACATTTATTGGGATTAAAAATTTGGGTTTTTTTGCATTTTCTTATTAATGATACGTCTGATTTTGCACTCTGTTTTTTTCATATAGGAATCACATTTGTCAAACAAGAAAAGTGGATATGTGAGACTTTGTTCATAAAAGAAAGCAAGGGATGGACCAACTAACTGCAGGCCAATCAGTTTAACCTCAATGGTAGAAAGGTTTTTGGAAACAATGATCTGTGATTAAATAAACAAAAACTTGGACAAATGTGGGCCAATTAAGGAAAGCTAACATGTATTTATTGAAGTCAAATCATGTTAATCACGTTTAACTAATTTTGTTGAGCTTTTTGGTGAGGTAATACAGAGGGTTGACGAGGGTAATGCAATTAATGTGGTGCACAGGGACTTCCAAAAGGCATTAGATAAATTGCAACATAATAGACCTGCAGGCAAAACTGAAGCCCAGGGAATAAAAGGGACAATGCCAACATGGGTAGGAGGTTGGGTGAGGGACAGGAAACAGAGTAATGAATGGTTGTTTTTCAGATTGGAGGACTGGGTTCCCTATTTGGTACCAGGATCACTGCTTGAACTATATTGCACATATAGACAACTATAGACAGATTTTTAATTTCTCAGGGAATGAAAGGAAGCGGGTCGGTTAGTGAGGTTGAAGCCAAATGTCAACGATGATTGTACTGAATGTTGGAACAAACTTAATGGGCCGTATGATTTACTCCTGCTCCTAATACCGGTGTTCTCATTAATGACCTTGACTTGACTGTACAGTGCACAACAAAATTTACAGATGACACAAAGCTTGGAAGTAATGTCAACTGTGAAGAGAATGGTGATAGACTTCAAATGGAAATAAGTAGGCTGGTGGAATGGGCAGGCATATGGCAGATAAAATTTAATGCAGAAAAGTTTTAAAGTTTATTTATTATTGTCATAAGTAACTTACATTAACATTGCAATTAAGTTACTGTGAAAATCTCCGAGTCGCCACACTCCGACTCCTGTTCTGATGCACTGAGGGAGAATTTAGCATGGCCAATGTAGGAAGAACGAGGAGTGGCAATGTAAAGGGTACAATTCTGCCTGAGAGCGTGGTGGAGGCAGGTTCAATCCTAGTTCTTAAAAGGGTATTTTAAAAGGGATAAACCCCTGAAGAGAAAAACAATTGCTTGACTAGCGGAAAAGGGCAGGGCAGTAAACCAGCTGTGTGGCACTTACAGAAAGTCACCGTGGATACAAGAAACCGATTCGCCTCATTCTAATGATTCTTTCATCATTCCGAACAGTGAAGAACAGAAGGAAAATACAAAACTAAATACAATGATCTCCCCTCCCACCAGAATGAAATAAGTACCTCAAAATTACGCATTAATATGCAATTTTTTGGATCAGAGCATGTGGAGTCAGGGACAAATGTCAGAATGGATTATTAACTGGCTTCAAAACAGAAAGCAGAGAGTTGAAGTAAAAGGTGGTTATTCAGAATGGCAGAAAGTGGGAAGTAGCGTTCCACAATGATCAGTGTTGGGACCACTGCTGTTCAATTTACAGTAATGATTTGGATTTTGGAACCAAAAAAACAATTTCTAAATTTGCAGGATGACAGCAAATTGGGGAGATAGTCAATGCTGAGGAGGACTGTAACAAATTCCAGGAAGACATTAATAGGCTAGCAAAAGAGGCAAATAATTGGCAAATGAAGTTCAACACATAAGCGTGAAGTTGTACAGTTTAGTGGGAAGAATTGGGAAATCACTTATTACTTGGAAGGTGCAAGTCCAGATGGGGTAGAGGAATGAAGTGATCTTGGACTACAAATGCACCAATTATAAAGTGGTGCCACAGGTCAGCAAGGGCAAAAGAAATCAAGCACTCAGCTTTATTTGTAGAGGGATAGAATTGAAAAGTAGGGAAGTTACATTAACTCTGTATTGAGCCGTGGTTAAACCAGACAGCATGCAGGTGTGGTTTCCAAATTCTAAAAAGGAAATAGAGGCACTTGGAGAGCTTGCAGAGAGGATTTACAAGGACAATATCAAAAGTACGTGGATAGAGAGAGAGAGAGAGGGGGGGATAGAGAGAGAGGGGGGGGGGGAGAGATAGAGATGGGGGAAATAGAGGGGGGGGGAGATACAGAGAGGGGGAGAGATACAGAGAGAGGGGGAAAGCATTGACAGGCTGGTCTCTTTTCTCTTGAAAAAATAAAGCCGAGGGATGACCTAATAGAGGTCTTCAACATTATGAAAGGTTTTGGTAGAGCAGATAGAGAGAGACTGTTTCCTTTTGTGGAGAACAGCATTGCTAGAAGCCATTAATACAAAATAGTCACCAAGATATCCAATAGGGAATTTTACCCAGAGCGGTGAGAATGTAAAACTCGCTATCAGAGTCGTTGAGGCAAATAACATAGATTCATTTAGGGAATCAGCAGACAAGTTTATAAGGGAAAAGGGAATTGAGGGTTACAATGATAGTTTAGATGAGGAAATACAGGAGGATGCTCGAGTGGAGGGTATAAACCAGCGTGAACTGGTGGTGCTAAATAGTATGTTTTGGTGCTGTATACATGGTGTGATAGCTCAGTCAGCACAAACTCCACAAATTGCACTACATTCTGATAAACACATACTTACTCACAAGTTTATAAACATATATAGTTCATAAACACATAACTACACCTAAGTTTACATGCATTGTAAAGACAGAAAGAGGAATAGAAAACAGGGACAACGTATGACCACAAACTACAAATAGACTCTATATTTGCATATCAGACACCAAAAATTGATGCTAGCAATGAGACAGAAGTGACAGGTAACAGACTACATGGGCCTTTTATATTATACATGAAGGAGAACCAAATGACAAACAACACAATCCCAGTTTAAATTGACGAATTGTAAATGCCACACCCTCCTCCTCCCTCACCTCAAAATTGTTATAGGATTTGGATCAATGCTTAATTGTATCTGGAGGGAGTGAGAAGGAAAGGAGGAAGATTTTTTTTTCAGTGAAGTACAATTTAAAAAATCATTGGGAGCATCACAGTCTTTTAAATCATTGACAAGTTTATTAGGTAACCTAGAAAGAACAAAACCAACATGTAACATTTTCTGAATTGTGGAACTTTTCTCGAGTAATTGTTTATTGATCTGGTTGGTATTAAAATGAAGCTTAAATGAAACTGAAAATCAGATTTGTTTTAAACAGGTCAATGACAAATGCTGTGACTGATCGTCACATACATGGAGTAGAATATTCAAAAAACAGCAGCTAATAAATTGATTTAAACAATTTATCTAGTTGTGAACAGTACTTTTTACTTGCAATATGTACAAACAACTGCAAATATTCATTGATCAGTAGGGGATGCAAAACAAACTATCCAAGAAAAATATTCACCTCAAAAGTATGATCCAGCCTATAAACTGGCACAGAGTTTACTGTGCTGACAATCTCCAGCACACCATTAAAATTGTTGAGCTCCTGAAAAACCTGCAAAATCTCAATAACTCGACTTAAAACAGCCACTCTCTCCTCAAAGTTTTCTGCTTCCACAATGCACCTGGGGAAAAACATTAACAAATCCATATTCACAAGCAGAAAATCTTATAAGTGTTATACATCAGAAAAATATTGCCAATTTTAGAATAGTCTTTGCCTCCCTCGCTGAAAACAGGGCAATCTCATCTATTTTCTGGTTTGCATTGCAGATGCAGTTAGCTATCAAAACCAGACGTGCCTGATTAAGTCAATTGACTGAGACCTTTACACAAAGTCTCCGTGCTGTTCCAATTCAACATATTTCAGTTCAGCACTTTAATTTTGAATTCTCTGTTTATCAGTTTCCAATTCCAAACTAATTAGGCTATTATCACTAGTTACCTTCATGGAGCTTACTTGTCCTGCTTCGTTATCAGATCTTGTACAACATCTTTCCTCATAGGAAGACCCTGCTCGTGGACAGTTTCATCTACATTCCAAAATGATTTTTCCCATTTTGACTATAAAACTTGTCAATGCAGAGGTAAAGGCAGTGCAAAGGCAGCTCTGACAAAGGGTCATCCTGACTCAAAACGTTGGCTCTATTCTCTCTCCACAGATACTGTCAGATCTGCTTATTTCTCCAACATTTTATGTTTTTGTTGTTAATGCAAAGGTGAAGTTGCTTCGTGAAAATGTGTACTAATTAATATATTTGAAATCTTATGTCAGTACTCAATCCCCATCAACCTTTCTGCTATGAATTCTGATATCCATATTGTAATTACACCACCTTCCCAGGAGAGGGCACTGGTCTTGAACCCTGCTTCACATGACCTTCACTCAACACCTCAGGCGACCAACTCGTGCTTTAGATAGAAATTTGCTGCATACTAATGTCCGGAATGCATCATCTACACAATGTTTGTAATTGTAACCAGTTTAACAAATCAGCCAAGTTCATCTGAAATCTAAAAGGGGATAAAGGATACTCATTTTTTCTTAATTATTTTTGGCACAATAAGTAAATATGAGTAAAACTTGGCATTTAATGCTTAGGGGTAGAAATGGATGGCCCCTAAATTTAGTTGGTTATTTACTTTGCATGCTGAAGTCATGATCTGAAGAATCACTTCCCCAACAAAATAAGGCTGAAAGCTGGGAATGAAATGCTAATTAAAGAAGACTGACTGCCAATATGGCCCACAAATATAAGGTCACTTTTTTCAGCCTGCTACGGATTTTCACAAAAGGTAGCCACACAATGGAGTCAGAAGTGGGCTAAGGTGGAGGAACAGAATCCCGTCTCTCAAGCCCTCAGAAAAGAAGAGCCTGAGTAGAAAAAGTTGGTGATAAAATGCTTAATTTTTCTTAATGCTCCAATGTTATTCATGTGCCTGACAATAGACTCCTACTTGGAACTTGGTCATGGCATGAGGAGGGAAATGCTTTAGAGATGTCCTTAAAGCATCCCTGAAGAGATCAAACATGCTCACTGGCTCATGGGAGCCCCTGGCTTGTGACTAAACAAAATGGAAAAGGTTAATTCCGGAAGGCAGTAAACACATCAAGAGACTTCTTTGGGAATATGGAGAAACAGCATTGAGGCTTTAGGGAGAGAACACAAGTATCCAAACAACTCTTTTAACCAACCCTCCAAGTACCAAGCCCCTGCCTGTGGCAGAGTCTGCTGCTCACGTATTGGACATCAGCCATTTCATAACCCATCAAACCGAGTGGAAGCAAGACAGCCCAAAGGAGAATTCTGGCCTCAGAAGCAGAATTCTCCTGTATACTTCAAAAGAGCTATGGAAATCGACGCAGTTTAAAGTGATCAATATAATTTGACTCCTATGCCTCTTTTCTGCCTTATTCCTAACCCTTTGGAAATTATATTTAGAGGCAGCCAACATTATTTCCAATCGTTGACCAAAACACTTTTTCCATTAACCAAAAACTATATCAGTTGCTGTTGCAATGGCAAAAAAGACATAACTAGACATTATGATGGAACAAAATTTTACAAAAGTTATCTAATCAACCAAGTTAACATTACACCACTCTTATAAACGCCATATTGTTTAAAAAGTCTTAGTTGAATATAGTATATGAGAAGGATGAACAGAAAGGAAAAGGAGGTGGTATAGTTTTGTTAATGAAGAAAGGAATCAGTGCTGTCGTGAGAAATGACACAGGCACTGGAGATCAAGGTGTAGAATAAGTCTGGGTAGAAATAAGAAATATCATAGCAATTAAGTCCCTGGTGGGAGTAATATATAGGTCCCTGAACAGTGAGATATAGTATAAATGAAGAAATATTGGGGGCTTGGAAGAAAGGCACGGCAATAATCATGGGTGATTTAAAAACACAGACTGGATTAATCAAACTCCTCGCGGGAGAGTTCACTGAATGTATTAGGGATTGTTTACATTGTGTAGCGTCCCAGGGAGCAGGCTATTCTGGATTTGGTGTTGTGTAATGAGGAGGGATTATTTAATGATCTCATAGTTAAGGATCCTCTGGGGAAGAGTTATCATAGCACACCCGAGTTTCAAATTCAGATTGAGGGCGAGAAACCGGAGTCCCACATTAGTGTTCTGGAGTGAAACAAAGGTAATTGCATAGGCACGAGCATAGAGTTGGCCCTAGTGGACTGCGCAGGAAGACTAAAAGGTAGGACAGTTGACGATCAGTGACAAATGTTTAAGGAGCTAGTCAACTCCTCCCAACTAAAATACAAGTAAGAGGGGGAAGAAACATCCATGGCTACGCAAGGAGTTAAGGATAACATAAAGACAAATACTAATGCATACCATATTGCAAAGGCCAGGGACAGGGTGGAAGTTTGGAAAACTTCTGAAGATCAACAAAAGGTTACTAAAAAAAGTAATAATAAATTATGGAAGAAAACTAGCACAAAATATTAAAAAGGATGGCAAAAGCTTCTATAAGTATATAATAGGGAAGACAGTAGCTAAAGTGAATGCTGGATCTTTGGAGGATGAGACTGGGGAGTTAATAGTGGGGAACACAAAAATGACAGACACTAAATCAGTATTTTGCCTCAGCTTACATGGTGGAGGACACTAGTATCAACCCAATAGTAAAAGGTAATGTAGAGATAATAGAAAGGAAAGAACTTAGAAGAATCATCAATAGGGTGGCCTACATCCTATTAAAGGAAGCAGCAGCAGGGATAGTAGATCCATTAGCTTTAATATTCCAAAATTCCCTGGATGTGGAAAAAGTTCCAGTGGATTGGAAAAATGCTAATATATTATATATTTAAAAAGGGAGAGAGGCAGAAAGTAAGAAATTATAGACCAGTTAGTTTAACATCTATTGTTAGGAAATTGTTAAGAATCCATTATTAAGGAAATAATAACAGACTTTTGGAAAGTCAAAACGCAATCCATCAGAATCAGCATGTTTTTATGAAGGGTAAATTGTGTTTCACTGATTTGCTAGAGTTCATCGAAGATGTAGCAAGCAAAATGAATAATGGGGATCCTGTAGTTGTAGTATATCAGGACTTCCAAGAGGCATTTGATAAGGTGCCGCACAAAATGTTAATACACAAGGTAAGATCACATGGGATAAGGGTAATTTATTAGCTTGGATAGAGGACAGGCTAACCAACTGAAGTCTCACAACACCAGGTTAAAGTCCAACAGGTTTATTTGGTGGCACAAGCCACAAGCTTTCGGAGCGCTGTCCCTTCATCAGGTGAGTGGGAGTTCTGTTCACAAACAGGGCAAATAAAGCCACAAACTCAATTTACAAAATAATGGTTGGAATGCGAGTCTTTACATGAGAGGACGGCCTCAACCGGGGATCTTGGGTTCATGTCACACTATCTGTAATCTCCACGACTTGCCTGGCTTGCAAGATCTAACTGTACTAACTGTCCTGGCTGGAGATAATACACATCTCTTTAACCTGTGCTTAACCCTCTCTCCACTCACATTGTCTGTACCTTTAAGACTTGATTACTTGTAACGACTCACATTCCAACCATTATTTTGTAAATTGAGTTTGTGTCTTTATATGCCCTGTTTGTGAACAGAACTCCCATTCACCTGATGAAGGAGCAGCGCTCCGAAAGCTTGTGGCTTGTGCAACCAAATAAACCTGTTGGACTTTAACTTGGTGTTGTGAGACTTCTTACTGTGTTTACCCTAGTCCAACGCCGGCATCTCCACATCATAATCAACTGAAAGCAGAGACTTAGGATAAATGGGTCTTTTTCTGGTTGGCAAGATGTAACAAGTGGGGTGCCACAGGGTTTGGTCTTTTGGTCACAACTATTTACAATCTATATTAATGACTTGGATAAAGGGGTAGAATGTACTATAGCTAAATTTGCAGATGATACTGAAATAGGTGGGATAGTAAGTCGCAATAAAGAAATAAGCAATTTACAAATGTATATGAGTAGGTTAGATGAGTGGGCCAAATTTTGGCAGATGGAGTTAAACGTAGTTAAGTGTGAGGTTATCTATTTTGGTCAGAAAAAAAGAAAACTTATTATCGAAATACAGAGAAATTTCAGAGTGTTTCGGTGGAGGGGGATCTGAGCGTCCTCGTGCATGAATCGCAGAAAATTAGTATGCAGTCACAGCAGGTAATAAGGAAGCCAAATGAAATTTTGGCATTTTTGTGAACGAAATAGAGTATAAAAGTAGGGAAGTGTGGCTGCAACTGTGCAAGGCATTAATGAGACCACACTCAGACTATTGTCCCCTTACTTAAGGAGAGATACCGTTGCATTGGAGACAGTTCAGTGGAAGTTCACTAGATTGATTCCAGAGATGAGACATGTCTTATAAGACAGGTTGAAAAGTTTAGGCCGATATTCTCTCGAGTTTTGAAGAATAAGGAGATCTAACTGAGGTATATAAGATGCTAAAGGAGATTGACAGGATAGACGTGGAAAGGATGTTTTCTCTTATGGGACAATCTAGAACAAGAGGTCATAGTTTTAGGATCAAGGTGCTGAGATAAGGAGAAATTACTTCTCTCAAAGGGTCACAAATCTGTGGAATTTACTACCTCAGAGTGCAATGGATGCCAGGACATTGAGTAAATTTGAGGATATAGACAGATTTTTAATTAGCAATCAGTTGATGGGTTATGGAGAACGGGCATGAAAGTGGAGTTGGGGCCAAGGCAAGATCAGCAATGATCATACTGAATGGCAGAGCAGGCTCAAGGGGTTGGATTGCCTACTCCTGCTCTTAGTTCTTATAGCCATGGACTGAAACTGAAATAATCGAAATTACAGGGCTGTATACATACGGTAGGACCCTTGCACTTAAACTCTGCACCAAAAAACATCCATATATTCGTACTTTCATTCAGTTGGTTCAGGATGATCCTCTCAAGCAAAGTGCCATCTGTCACAAGAGGAGACTTAAAGAATGACTGCAGAGTCAAGGTACTCCATTTGATTTAGACAATCTATTGAATGATTCAACCACTCTCGCCAAAAGGTGTATCTAAAAAGCTTCCTAATATAGACCATACTCCTGTAGCATTTACCCAAAGTGGTAAAGGCATAAAATAAATCAAATGTTATCACTTGAGCTTATTAAAGACAGGCTCTATGTGGGGATTAATGGAACTGTGGGAGAAACTGCAGTAAACCCCCAGCTTTGAAGGCAATATTAACAAGTATGTGATTTTAAACAGTTACATTCCAGGAACAGAGATCCTCACATAGGTCGGCATTGTGCTTACTTTTCAAACCACAGAGTAAGGTTTGTTGTATGACGAATCATTTTCAGTAAATTTGGGGAATTTAACTCTTTGTTTTCTTTTGTCCAGACACTTCCCACAAGTTCTGATGGCTGAACGGCCCTGTTAAAAAATAAACGTAGAATGTGTTAAATTGGAGTTTTATCCACTATTATAAAAACAAAGTTACAATTAACTAGGAGGACAGTAAACAAAAGGTAACTAGTTCAAATTTTATTCTGGGAGATTGTGACATTTATGTTTGGCTATATTGATTTTGGAAATAAATCATATTTTTCAATTTTGGAGATTGTAAAATTAGACATCCAGAAAGCACTTGAATACTAAACAGCAAATATTTTCTATTAGCCAGAGAGGTGTCAAGTTTCAGTTCTGATATTTTAAAAAAACTTTTATAACGAATTGTGCTTTCATGAAGTTCCTAAAATTATTACCCTTTACGCACTGCACAACTGAAAATAACAATTAAAACAAATAATGAGGTGGCTCATCCCAATAGATTTACCTGCAGTTTGTTGCCTAGGCCACTTCTGCATTTGTACTAATCTTGTTTCTCACATTCTAATGTCATACTTCCCTCTTCACCTATGACTTCCTTAAGTAGTCTCAATCATACGTTTCACTATTTTACTTTTATATCCATCTGCTCCATTTAGAATTCACGCACACCTCTTTGACTAAGTCTTCACTATTTCTAACATAAAGCGCATCTCTGTCTCTCAACCCCCTTCTTCTTAAATAAAAACAAAAAAAATCTGATTCAAAAATAAAAATCAAGATGAGAAGGGGAGTTTTTTTCTTAAAATAGCATTTGTAAATTATTATGCAAAATTGTAAGCACTTTGATATTTCAAATGGATTATCACCTTTCACTATGGAATCAATTAACATTGTAAGGTACATTACATTCAAGTGCCTGCTGATCTTCCACGAAGTTAACATTGTGCAAAAGCCACCAAAGCTTAATGGCAATGCAGAATGTTCATTATTGAATTAGCAGAAATTACTATTTTCAGAAAGAAAGACAAATAAAAAAGCAATTATGATTAAATAAACTATACATAAACAGGCATTCGATTTTACTTAATATTTCTTAAATATTATCATTTTTGATGTAAATATGTGAGCCAATAAGTGCATCAAAGTACGTTTATACAAGTTTAGAATTCTCTCTTCATGAATGTTATAACTGTTAAGACAAAGAGGAATTTATTTGTTTGTGGACCAGGCATTTAAGATGCATAAGATGGCCAAGACTCAATATCTGCTCTAAGAAACTATTGACTTATTTCAGACTCGTTAAGACAGGATGGTCCTGTCATTTTGAGAATAGCAGATGTTGTCTGGGTCTTGAGGAACCACAGGTTGCGAGGTGAAAGGGGCTAGCAGGTGGAGATAGCTATTTTATTGAAAAGCTTACTGAAAAGTCAGTGAATGGGTAAGAAGTCAGTAAGACAACCCTGCACTTCCTGGGAAGGGAGAGAAAAAATACAAGGTGTGAAGGTCAATCTTGTCGAGAAACAGAGATTAGCCTGGTGAGGCAAGATCAGTTTATTACCACTAATAGGTTGAACTGCTAAACTTAAAAGAACAAACTTGAATTTATAAAGCACCTTTCACAATCTCAGGATGCCTCAAAATGCTTCACTGCCAGCAAAATAAAGTATAACCACTGCTGTGATTTGGTATGCCCACAAATGGAATGAATAACCAATGCACTCATATTAGTTGAGGGACAATTGGCAGCCAAGATACTGGAAAAAATTCTTTGCATTTGAATAATGCCGTAGGATCTTTTAATCCATCCAAGTTAAATGATTCATATGAAAGTAAGCTGGCTAATAAGGGTAACATGACATTTTTTATTCTTTTTCTTGGACACCACAAGAGATTTCAAGTTAGTTGAAGTGATATTTGATCCCAACTATTACTAGTTACAACTATAAGTTGCTACCTGAAAAATAAAGCAGCTAATAATTCAAATCAAGCTCTATTTCACCAAATTATTTTAGTCTGCCTATTGAAAAATTGGAGAAGTTTATAGTTTAAATCAATTACGGGCCCTATCATTAATCACAGGGTTATTCTGTACTTTTGTTTTATGGTGGCACATTTTATGGCGGCATAGTGGTTAGCACTGCTCTCTCACAGCGCCAGGGACCCCGGTTCAATTCTGGCCTTGGGCGACTGTGTGGAGTTTGCACGTTCTCCCCATGTCTGCATGGATTTCCTCCGGGTGCTCTGGTTTCCTCCAGTCTAAAAATGTGCGGGTTACATGGATTGGCCATGCTAATTTGCCCCTTAGTGTCCAAAGATGTTTGGGTTAGGCAGAAGAAGCCACGGTAAACCCGCAGGGTTACGGGGATAGGGCCGAGGGGAGGGCCTGTGTGGGACACTCTTTTGGAGAGTTAGTGCAGACTCGATGGGCCGAATAGCCTCTTTCTGCACTGCAGGGATTCTATGGTTCTATTTTGGGCATGCTCCTAAAATCCCAAGCCATTTGCGCTACTTTATGAAGAATGAATAGCATAGAAAGACTTAAATGACAAATCAAAAATTTGTAATTATTGTGTCAAAATCTATATTTTTTGTCTGTCTGTGTTAGTTAGATGCGCAGCCATGGGAATTTCACAAAGTGGGGTTACCTCTAGTTGTCTCAAGATCGAAACATTTAAGGTGCAGAATGTAGCCAACCTGGATACATCAAATTCTGTCTGGGAAACAGAAAATAGGAGCAAGAGTAGACCATTTGGTCCTTTGAGCCTGTTCTGCCATTCATTATGATCACGGCTGATCATCCAACTCAATAGCCTGTTCCCATCTTCCCCCCCGCCCCCCCCCGTATCCTTTGATCCCTTTCGGCCCAAGATTATATTTAATTTCTTCTTGAAAACATACAATGTTTTGGCCTCAACTACTTTCTGTGGTAGCGAATTCCACTCTCTGGATGAAGATATTTCTCCTCATCTCAGTCCTCAATGGTCAACCCCATATCCTCAGACTGTGACCCTGGTTCTGGACTCCCCCACCATTGGGAACATCCTTCCTGCATTTACCCTGTCGAGTCCTGTTAGAATTTTATAGGTTTCTATGAGATTCCGCCTCATTCTTCTGAACTCCAGCAAACATAACCCTAACTGACTCAATCTCTCCTCATACGGCGGTCCCACCATCCCAGGAATCAGTCTGGTAACCCTTCCATGCACTCTGTTGGGAAATATTAACAGGATATATCAGTTCAAGGGTCAGTGAGTTGGGAGCAGATCAAGAGGAATATCAGATCTATGCAGCTGAAGTGCTGTTGTTAGCTCTATGCTGCTGAGGGGGCTGAGATTCTGAGAGAAGCCCAAGAACTGCTGGTAGCTCCGTGCTGCTGGAAGTTGGGGCTTTAGGGAAGCCTAGGAGTAGTATGTGCTCAGTGCAGCTGGGGAGATTGGAGCTCAGAAAGCCTAGGGGCAGTGCAAGCTGTACGAAGCTGGATGTTGTGGCAAAGGAAAGCCCAGGAGGAGTTGTTGGCATGGTCCCAGCTTCTCAGCCACATGGCTGCCTATATTTAGATGCTGGGGCATAGCTTGGTCATCACAGGGGGATGCAGCCTCAGTAGTCGGTCAGCTCAAGACCATGAAGGTTGGAATTGGAAACAAATCTGAGAGAAATCTGGAACAGTGTGCCTTTTGGATTAAGATTATACTAAAGGAACACGGGTACGATAGAGCTGTTGTCGGCTGGGAAACAGACTTGCTCTTTGAAAAAGAGGAACTGAAGTCCCTCAGGAAGGAGAGAGT
The DNA here is from genome assembly GCF_964213995.1 of Mustelus asterias. NCBI lineage: Eukaryota > Metazoa > Chordata > Chondrichthyes > Carcharhiniformes > Triakidae > Mustelus > Mustelus asterias. The sequence continues at coordinate 53,967,642 of NC_135818.1, read as the reverse complement.
TTATGACTCATTGATGTCTGGGTGTGTTGCTGAAAATGTATTGCTTGTAACTTCCATTTAATGTGCAGTTTGTAACCACAGTTTGCCTGTTAATTCATGTTTACCTCATGTTAATTATGTATGTTAGAGTATGAGTATTGATTGCTTTGTTGATTTTTGTACAGTAAAAGTTCTCCTGTTTGTTTAAAATTGTGGAATCTTCTGGGTTTACTCTCTTAGTATGTAACTGGGATTTCAATGTTGACTGCTTTAAAAAAAAAAGAACCAGGACAAAATTAGGGGTCTGATCTTGGATCTTAACAGCGTGTCTTGGGATCAACTGTATAACGGTTTAGTTAAATTTGTTAGAGAAAATACATCATCAATAGCTTACTCCAGTGCCAGAATGCAGGAAATTTAGTTGCAGTTATTTTAACTGTTGTAGAAATTAGTCGGTAATATTTATCTTTTGAAGGTCAGATTGCAACCTTAAAAACTGATTGTGCTGAACTTAAAGTCTAAAGCTACATACTATTTACATTAGCTATGTTACTATTTTACCTGTAAAGGTCAGATTCTAAAAGTGTAAGTTGCCGTGCTATTTCAATTGGATGAAGAGTCATAAGGTCAAATGCCTCAATTTGTCCAGATCGACAAATGTGCCATTCAATGTGAGGTGGTGGGTCCGGAAAAGTAATAGCATGGCTGATTCCATTCACTTGAGTTTGTCTCTTGCGATTGATAATTTTTGTAATGGATTCTACCCACTTTTTCATGGCTTTCCCTGCAAAGATAAAATATTAACTTGTGTTATTCACATTACAGGTTTGCAAATCGGGCAGAAATTAGCCAGGGATGAATGCTGTCCGCAAACCCTTAGAATCACATGGCTTAATTTTCTCACTTTAGTATAATCAGGCTGCTAGCACTACAACTTCTTAAACTTGAAGTTGAGTTTGCATCAAGTCAAAAGTTCATAGCTGTGATTATTTTTTTTTAATTCATTGGATGTGGGCATCCGCTGGCCATGCCAGCATTTATTGCCAATCCTTAACTGCCCTACATTTCAGTGGGCATTTAAAAGTCAACCACAGTGCTGTGGATCTGGAGTCACATGAAGGCCAGATCAGGTGAGGACTTCCTTCCCTGAAGGACATTAGTGAATTAGATCAGTTTTACGACAATCAACAATAGTTTCTTGGTCAACATTAGACTTTTAATTCCAGATTTTTAGTGAATTCAAGGGCATGCAGGAGAGGGCACTGTTGTAAATAACATCTAAAACAAGTACTTTAAATAGATTTTTAAAATGGGAAGTATACAAATAAAAGTACGACAAGAAAGAGAAAGAAAGTAAAATTGCAATTAACGTGAAAGTCCTGTCAGAAAAGAGAATGGGAAATTGACAGGAACTTGAGCAAAAGTTGAGTTTTTAATGTAGCATTGTTTAAGTTGAATAAAGTTGATACTGAAGTAATAAATCTACTTCCGCGATATAAAATATCACAGTCTGAAACACTTTTTACAAAGTCAACCCCGGACCTGATAGATCTAGTTTTTCTTAATACACACCTCTCACACTTGAAATAAAGCCTTCCAACCTATTAAGTAGCATATTATCTCTCTCAAAGTCATAGAAGTGATGTTCTACCCAATGTCGAAAAACATTTAGTACCCTAAAAAAGAAAACAGGTTGTTACATTGAGGAACAAAACATCACAAAACCTTTTTAATTTAGATGTCTTTCATCCATGATAACCTTTAAAATGCTTACATTTAGTATAAAACTTTCACACATTGGACAGGATTTGCCAGCCCTTCCCGCCGGCAGGATCGTCCACCAAAGTCGATCCCTGACGTGGGTTCCCCGGCAGCGGGACAGGTGAGCCATGCAGATTGTCATTGATTTCAGCGGGACCAGTGGTGGGCCACCTCCATCAAAGGAAATCCTGACGGAAATTCTGGCCATTGTTTTACAACTGTCTAATGACCTTTTCAAAGAGTTTACCTTAGAAAATGACACCTACAACTATAAACTAGCCAAACATTGCAGCTTTAAGTAGCTATCACCTTGGCTTTCCCCATTTGGAGCATCAGCTTTAATGGCAAGTCGGTAAATACTACAATCATATTCTGTGAAGGGACGACCTATCAACATCGAGAAATCCATCGGTTAACTGTAAAATTCAGTTGCTTTACTCTTTTATAACATGCTGATAGAATGACTGAGAAAATACATTGTACAGTTACCGTCTTTGGGTGTTGCCATATGTGAGAGGTAGGGAAAAAAACATTTTTACTGACCCTTGCTGTCCAGAATATTTTCCTGGGACAAAGTCTCACTATTCAAATTGAAATTGGATCCTTGACTGGCATACCGAAAATTAGACACATTATCTGTTGCGTTTGAACTCAATTAGAAATCCTGAAACAACTCTCAAGCATTTTTCTGAATCAATTTCATGTACCTTTCAACGTGCTCACCAAACAAGTAAAACACATCTAAGGATATTATCTTGAATTGGCATTCCAGGTCACCTGTCAGATAGAATACCAGCAGTGTAACGCACGAGTAGCTACTGACTTTTGCCTTCACTTTACTCTGACTCTAGGGATGGTATGAGTAGTATCGTTACCAATGTGACTATATTTCTGTTAAAAATATTTTTAAAACCTGAGTTGCACTGGCTGGATATACTCCTTACGAAACCGTTTCAATTCTGCACTGATTGGCTGTTCACCCTTCTCTCGGGCAAGCCTATCTGCCTCAGTGGGCTCTGGATCAGGTATTTCAAACCTACACAAAATAAAAATGTACAATTTTAGCAAAATAATATTTAATACACATGGAAAACTCCAAAAGCCAAAGTATACAGCCTGACAAAAAAGTACAGCAAATTATATACATCAACCTTTATGTTTCACCAAAATCCAATTGATAAACACTACACCATTTTCAAAAAATCTTTCATGACAACGTTTTGCAGGGCATCTAACAGTAATTTTTTTCACTATCTAGTTAGAACCTTAATTGCTGATTTACCTTTCTATTAACAAGCTCAGCAAATCTTGGGGCTTGCAGAATGAACGATATGTTGTCAGAAAAGTGCGCACAAAATTTGGATCTGTAAATAAATATTAAATGACATATTGACAATACAATAGCAACACATTTATCAAAAAGTTCTAATACAAAATACTGATTCATTGTGGACAAATAAACTGTTTAATTAAAGAGACAACTTTTCAATGTTGCACAGTACTGGTCTTTTAACTGGTGGAATCAGAATTTGAATCCAGCCAACACTGACTGAAGAAGTCGCGTCTTTCAATAGTGCTTAGGTAATTCAAACAAATAAAATATATAATCAAACTGTAATTGAAATGCTGCAAAACAAGTTTTTAAAAAATGATAATGGTCTAAGTAGAGGTGCGCTCCAAAGGTTCTAAACAAAGCCTAATCGATGAGACAGTGAAAAATGAATTCCACCTTGAATTTGAACTAATTCTAAATTTGACAGAGAGCAAGGAAGGTGCCAAAACAAGGGGACTGAGAGAGGGTGTGGTGGGATGAGGAGGTGAGCAGTGAGAAGGGAGCAGCAAGCAGGGGTTGAGCTGCAAGTGGGGGAGGTGAGAAGAAAAGGAAGAGAGGAGCTTGAGGCAGAGAAGAGTATGGCAAGGACAGGGTGAAGACTGGGTCCACAGCAAGCCTGGTGAAAGTGAGACAAACTGAACAAAAGAGAAGACCAAACAAAAATGGATAGGCAAGAACAATAAAGAACATGATGAGAGAAAAAGAGCAGAACAGGAGAGGAAAAGAACCATTAAGGACAAGAACCAAAAAGGAATCAACAGTGAAAAGGAAAAAGTCATTGGGTGCCTTACATTGAATCCATCGAAATAATAGGGCAAGTGCAGCAGATACATGGGAACACTACCACCTTCACGTTTCTTTCCAAGTCACGTGCGATCCTGATTTTTTTAATTCATGCATGGGACATGGGAGTAGCTGGCTGCCCAGCATTTATTGCCCATCCTTAGTTGCCCTTGAGAAAGTGGAACTATATCATTGTTCCTTCACTATCGCTGGGTCAAAATCCTGAAACTCTCCCACACCAACAACAGTGAGGGTGTGCCTACACCACAAGGACTGCAATGTTTCACCTCCACCTTCTCAAAGGTAATTAGGGATGAGGAATAAATGCTGACCAACACACAATGCCTACATCCTGTGAACAAATAAAGAATATTACAGCACAGAGCAGACTTCTATTTTCCAGCCTTTCTTGGTTCCTAGCCTTGGATATGGAATTTAAGTGCTGCAATCCACAGGTACTTTTTAAATGTTAGGAGGGTTTCTGCTTCTACCAACCTTTTAGGCAATGAATTCCAGATCCCATCCGCCTCTGGGTGCAAAAGAAACCCCTCAAGTGCTCTCTAATCCTCTTACTTCCCACCCTAAAATCTATGCCCCCTGGCTATGGACCCCTCAGGCAACAGGCATAGGGCCTTCTGACTGACCATCCAGACCCTACATGATTTTATACTCTGCAAATAGATCTCCCCTTAGCCTCCGCTGCTCCAATAGTCTTACTTTTCTTTGTTTAAGGTGAGAAAATCATTATTTGTGCAAATGAGATTGACAATTTTTGTGTATGTCAATGACATCATTTCATAAATCTTATGCATCTGTGAATCTTACTGCAAACCCCATTGTTAAAACTTAAAACTTTTGACAATTACTTATATATTATCCTTTGTACATACATCAACTCAATTGCTTAATTCTCAGTTCTCTAAATTACTTGTGATTCCTATCAAAACCTGTGTTATTCCTTCTCCAATATCAGCATATACACTAAAATATGATAGATGCAAAGGTCGATTTAGGTTTGAGAATTCTTTTTGACAAATGTACCAGACTAGATTTTAATTTTATTTTACATAACTGTCTAAAACTTTAACAATTTCTTTTGTCATGTTTGCAACAATTAAGATGCCTTCGGACAATTAAAAAAGAATTCAAGGTGTGGTTTAAAATTATCAACTGAGTTGCGTACAGGGTGACCCAAATAACACCACCATGACACAAATTAAGTCAATAAACAGTATCCCCAGCTAACTACCCTGTTCAGAGAACTTCAATATCCAGATATTGAACAAATACATTCTTCCTTATTTCACTTTGATGTACAACTCAATGCTTTGAATTAGTGAGTCAAAACACCTGATATAATGTACAATATAAAGTCTCCTATCCATTGACTCGGTCGACATTTCCCACTGCCTCGGCAAAGCAGCCAGCATAATTAAGGACCCCACGCACCCCAGACATTCTCTCTTCCACCTTCTTCTGTCGGGAAAAAGATACAAAAGTCTGAGGTCACATACCAACCGACACAAGAACAGCTTCTTCCCTGCTGCTGTCAGACTTTTGAATGGACCTACCTTGCATTAAGTTGACCTTTCTCTAGACCTTAGCTATAACTGTAACACTACATTCTGCACTCTCTCGTTTCCTTCACCAAGAACGGTGTGCTTTGTCTGTATAGTGCGCAAGAAACAATACTTTTCACTATATAAATACATGTGACAATAATAAATCAAATCAAAGTCTCAAGTGTTGATTTGTGGACAAATTATTAAAAGGGTAACATTAAATCCATTAAAATTTTAATGAGAAATTCCACCTGCCCCAACAACAAGACATTTACCTGCATACATGTGATATGTGAGCCTCTCAATTAATTTTAGCACAGTTCCTCCTTTTATGATCGGTATTCCAGATTTAGCTTGTACATTTTCTTCAAATACTATGTTTTCTTCAGAATCTTCTTCTGCAAAGTTATAGACATTTGGACTGGGCAGTCTCAGTGGCTGCTCCTTCTCTTCATGTAAAAGAACTGTGTCCAACATGCGCTCCAGTGTACTCCGATACTGAAGTGAAATCAAAGCCGCCATCCAATTGTTTTTATCTTCTGAAGATTTGGCTGCAAATATTACACTGTTCTCGTCCTTGGAGAGGATTTCAAATGCATGTTTGTATTCACAAGAGTCATCTTTGTCAATAATTTTTACTTTGCGCATTAGAAATTTTTCTTTGAGTCTGTACTCAACATTGCTACAGCCTGGGAGCCTGGACTGTCCATGATTGGTCCTGCAACTGATCATTAAACCATCAAAAAGGAAAATATGTCGCTCGTGCTTTGCTCCAACCTGTATTAGTGTTCCTTCCATTATAAATTCATTACAACATTGTCCAATATCTTTCCCCTCCCATCCATCAATGTTTTTCTGAATTTCGTTCATTTTCTTGATGGCAAGGTGTTTACTTCTTATCTGATGGTTGTAGAGACGAGGTAAAGGTTCACTACAATACAGAGAAAGTCAAATTTTATTACATTTCATGACATAATGAACTGTCCAACAAGAAAACAAGGCAATATAATTTTACCGTGTTGTTATGGAAGTGGAAGAATTCAAAGATTAAACCGATCTTTAAAAACATTATAAAAGAAATCATCCAAAAAATACATTCATCAATATACAGGACTGCTGGAGATTAGAACAGGTTTTCCACTTGAATAAATATTAAGCACTTCAAAAGAAGAGTACAGCTTAATGCAGAGAAAAACCCATTCTACTCTGTTTTAGCAATGTGCTTTTATTCCGCCTCAAACTACAACAGTGACTTCTCCCACATCCCACACTAGCCATCCTATGGACTGAATAGACTACAGATTTAGTCGTAGTTAATGTTGATCATGGGGCTCTTCTTGCTAGAAGCATGTGTCCACTAACAATGATCTTAAGATAATCTAAAAGCCACTTTATTTAAAACATTTACAACCTCTTTCATTTCATCAATCTGTGCTGAATTCAAATCCAAGCTTTAAAGGTAAATTGCATAACTGCTTTTTATCTTTTACCTCTTACAATTCAACTTGGCTAAGGCCTTGAGCACCATTAACCCACAGAAAGATCTAAATAGTATTAGCTTTTGTTTCCAATTTCTCGATAAGGCTCTCTTATTTTGGCCGCACTAATGTTAATATTGACATAAATTCAAGGGACAGCTTCTGCAATTGGCATTTCTGTTCATGTAGCTAAAATGTCCTATTCATATGGAGATCTGAAACAACATGTTCAACAATAAAGATAAGATTGACAACTCGGCCATAAAATATTTCTTAAATTTAAATATATGCTTCTTTAATGTATTCCAAAGTATTCTGAATAAAGATAATTTTCACTTCACAGCAATTGTTTTGTATTTATAGCTGATCCGATGAAATGCATCAAAAGTGGTCAACCACTTGTTCCCACAAGAAGAGAAAATGCTAAAGTAATGTAGCTTACCCTGGCTTGCGTTTAGGTAGGTGCTTATTGCAGATACGTTCCATACTGCATTGAAGGTTCAGCAAGGTAGTAATGGCTTGTTTCAAACACTCCCTGTCTTCTTCGTCTTCACTTCGCTCTTGTAGTTGCTACAATTGTACACAAAATAATTAAATGCTTGGTATAAAACTAACACCACAGGGGGACGCCCAGGTTTCCCATTGTAGAACAAAAATCAACATGGAAATAATCCTGTTAAAGGGATTTTTAATATTTTACCAAGACAGTGACCATATGACTTTCCTTTCTTCTACTAAAAAACACTTTGCCATGGAGTGAAATTAGTTATGAAAAATTGGAAGAAAAAGACATTAAGATAAAAGTCCAATAAAACCTGGTCATATGGACACTCACAAGCAATAGATAATTGTAAATTGGAAAGTTCTTGATAGTGCACAATATTTTACATTATAAAAGATACAAAAGGCATGCTAAAACAATGCAAAATACAACTATGGGCTTTCAATGTAACAAGTCCTTTTTACAAGTGTATTTTACACCATAAAACAAAGGATACAGGTCACTGTAAAACAGAATCATAGAATCCCTACAGTACAGAAGGAGGCCCATTGAGTCTGTACCGGCCACATTCCCACCCTTGGCCTATTCCCGTAACCTCATAAATTTATTTCCATGAACAATATCACTAATGCCCAAACACAAAAGGTTGGCTAAAATTGAGTTGCTCCATAAAATGTGAGGCAATTAGGGGAAATATTTGAAAATATGGATATTAAGCCCATGCAAAATGAGTTACATAAGTTATCAAAAGGACCAAAATATCAAACTCATTACTCAGTCTGGATAACCAGGCAATCTCCAATTCCCGGTCCATCAGCCTCCCACTGCCCCACTTCAAATTAGTAAGTGCCCCATACACTTCCCCCTGTTCCGATAGCTGAGTCTGCCCCTTACAGATGCAGCAGATTTTGCCCCGACGCAGTGCCAGAGACATTGCCCAGAAAAGGCGGGGGGAGGGAATTTTTATTTCTATCTCCCTAGTAATACAGCGGAGAAAACCTTTCAATGCCACTCTTCCTGCCCACTGCCAAACACTGCAAGAAAATGGTAAAATTCTGTCCATGAAATAGGCTCTGTGTCTTGCCCAAATCACAGGTGCAAAGTGGAAATCAGGCACACAAACCTCCCAAGATGTGAAAGTCACCTCCTGAGGTGGTAGAAATCACCTCAGAAATCAGTAAACTCTCCGAACAAGCATTTTTGTCTTTCATACAATGGAATTTTTGCCTGTTGTTTCTTCAGCCCCCTCAGTTACTGCTGAGCTTTCACTTTGCTTTCATTGGCGAGTTCCAGGAAGCCTGTGCACACACCACTAAATCTGAAAACTCCCATTAAATTAATCTCGGTGAGCTATTAACATAAATAAATTGCTATCCCACCTCTCCCGAGGGAGTTGCTCACATGCAGACTAACATATTGCAGTTAAATGCAGAGGTCAGCAAGTTGGAGCTTGCTTCCCAACATACTGTCAATTTCAGACTTTTTAAACCCCTACCCTCTCCCACACCCACTCGCTGTTGGAAGTTAAGATTCTTCCCCATGGAGTCAGAAGTTCATATTGTCTGGGCATCATCAATCAGGGCCTGGCTCTTTAAGTGCCTTTAGACAATGGATGAATGAACATCTCTTATCCGTATGAATGGATAATTGATTGCACTTATTGATTGATGATTTTATGAAAAGAAAAATACCATTTAATAAGAGATTTGTTTGCAAGAATAGATGAATATTACTTGATAAAATTAATCAACTGATGACTATTAACGTATGATTAAAACTGCATACAATAAAATGGCCATTTGGACAGTGCGCAAAAATACCTGCAAAAAAAAAGACAGTTGATGCCAATCCACTGGGAAAACTTCATGGTTCCCCAGCAACCAAGAAGCTGCTGTGCAGGTCACACACAAGTCATCTCCTTTCAGATACTGCACATGCATGGCTGCACAAAAGATATAAAAGTGCTGCGAACATTAAGCGCTGTGCGCAACAGGAAATAGCATTAGGGTGAACGTTGCTCCTCAATTCGTAGTTCATTTGTTTCACTATAGTTGCAAATAGGCCTTTAAAGAGAAGAACAGAAAGGAGCTCAATACAAATGGAAAACTTCAACAGCCAAACTGGAGCTTGAGCAAAAACGTCAATGAGAATCAGTGAGAAAATCCTCTAATGGTTGGAGTGATACCTGGCACAAAGGAAAATGGTTGTGATTGTTGGAGGTAAATCATCTCGTTTGCAGGACATCACTGCAGGGTTCCTCAGGGTACTGTCCTGGGCCCAACCACCTTTCAGCTTCTATATCAATGACCTTCCTTCCATCATCAGGTAAGAGTAGGGATATTTACTGATGATTGCACAATGTTCAGCACCATTCGCACCTTCTCAGGTACTAAAGCAGTCTGTGTCCTAATGTAGCAAGCCCTGGACAACATTCAGGCAACAGCTGATAAACGGCAAGAAACATTTGGACTACACAATTCCCAGCAATAACCATTTCCAACAAGACAGAATCTAACCATCTCCCCATGACAATCAATAGCATTACCATTGCCCAAACTGAACGAGCATAAAAAGGTTGTGGCTACAAGGCTGGAAACTCTGCAGAGAGTAACTCACCTCCTGACTTCCCAAAACCTGTCAACAAATCAGGAGTGTGATGGAATGTTCTTCACTTGCCTGGATTAGTGCAACTCCAACAACAGCATTCAAGAAGCTCTGCATTATTTAGGACAAAGCAACCTATTTGATTGGCACTCCTTCCATCGCCTTCAACATTTACTCCCTCCACTAACAACGAACTGTGGCAGCAGTGTACACCAAATATATGATGCACTGTAGCAATTCACCAAGGTTCCTTTGACAGTTCCTTCTGTTAGAATGTAACCAGTGACAAATTTGTGTTGGATGTAATGTGACGAATGGGAACAAGATGTAAGGGTCAGCTGACCCAGTAAATCATGGAACCAATCACAGAGTGATGTAATAGTAGCTGACCAACGGATTCACTATAAATAAGGAACTATCTAGAATTGTAGGGAGCTTGGAGTGGCCCAGGATGAGGCTCCAAGTTTGGAGTGGCCCAGGATGAGGCTCCAAGTTTGGAGTGATGATGTCTCTTTATTAATCCCTTTCTTTAATTTATAAATTGGAGTAAGTTTTGTTGTTGTTTCATTTGCTGCATTTTGAAGAGTTCCTTCTGAAGAAACACCTTCCAAATCCAAAACCTGTATCAGCTAGAAGGACAAGAGCAGCAGATACATGGGAATATATCACCAGTACGTTCCATACTAAGCCACAAAGCATCCTGACTTAGAACTATATTGCCGTTCCTTCAGTGTCACTGGTTCAAAATCCTGGAACCATCTCCTGTAAAGCATTGAGTGTACCTATACCACATGGATTGCAGCAATTTAAGACAGTGGTTTCCCACTGGGAGGGGCAACAAATGCTGGCCTAGCTAGCGATGCCCACATCGTGAGCAAGAATTTAAAAAATGCATCCCGACAATGTAAATGTTGAAAACATCAAAATTAGAGGGTATTTGCAAAACAATGAATTCAAGTGATTAGTTCCATACCAGTTAACAAAGCATGAATGCAAATATACCCTTTGTCAGTTCATGCAATTTTAGTCCTTTTAATCCCTCACTCTTTTGGCTCTGTTCTTTACTTTCCTATTTTTCTTTCTCATAGCTTTTAATCTCTTCGCTATTCTTTCTTCCTCGTCATCTTGTTTATATCCACCTACAAATCCTGAGTGCAATATGGTGATAGAGTGTTCCCAGAATAGATCTTCAATGACATATCCCTGGCACAGGGTGGTGTTGGCTAGTCCACAAAACCGAAGGTTGCTCCTAAATTCTTATCAACACTACTCAGAGTGAACCATTTTTACACTCTTCAGGGTTTTAATTTTGCTGTCAACAATGTGAAACAAATGGATCAAGCACCCCTTAAGGATCTTCTGGAGAACTTAAAGCAATATGACAGGCAGCTGCTGCATCATATTTTAAAAAAGGAACTTAATACATATGAAGCCTATTAGCAATCTTGAATGGTTGAGGTTCACAAATAACCCCATATTTCACATATTCCAGCATGGAGATGACTGCCCTTTTTATCAAGAGATCATTTTACAGAATGTGCCATGAAGGCGCTCTAGCACAACAGGAGTCAATGGGAAAACACTCCATGGGCTGGAGTCAAACCTAGCGCAAAGGAAGATGGTTATGGTTCTTGGAAGCCTATCACCTCAGCCTCAGGACATTGCTGCAGGAATTCCTGGGTTGTGACCTAGGCCCAACCATCTTCAGCTGCTTCATCGTGACCTATTCTCCATCATAAGGTCAGAAGTGGGGATGTTTGCTGGTATTTGCATAACGTGCAGCATCATTCACAACTCCTCAGATACTGAAGCAATTCATGTTCATGTGCAGCAAGACCTGGACACTATTGAGGCATAGGCTGATTAGTGGCAAGTAACATTCATGCCACAGAAGTGCCAGGCAATGACCATCTCCAACAAGAGAATATCTAACCACCTTGCCTTGATATTTAACACCATTTCCTTCACCAAATCCCCCAGCATCAAAATCCTAGGGCTTACCTTTAATCCGAAACTGAACTGGTCTAGCCATATAAATACTGTGGCTACCAGAGTAGGTGAGAAACTGGGAACTCACTTCGAGTCCCCAAAATCTGGAAGGCACAAGTCAGAGGTGTGATGGAATACACTCCACTCGCCTGGATGAGTGCAACTCCAACAAAGAAACTCAATATAATTCAGGACAAAGCCGCCTGCTTAATTGGCAACCCATCCATCACTGTAAAAATTCACTCCCTCCTCCACCACCAGTGGATAATATCATCATGAAGATTCACTACAGCAATTTGCAAATCTTCCTTTGACAGCACCTTCCAAATCCACAGCCTAGTAGATTTGCCGACTAGCAAGACAATGAGAACACTATGTTCTACTCCAAGTTGCACATTATCCCGACTTGGAACTGCATTGATCTTCCTTCACTGTCACTGGAACAAAATCCTGAAACTCTGTTCCTTACAGAATTTTGGGTGTATCTACACCAGAAGGGCTGCAGCAATTCAAGAAGGAGGCTCATCACCACTTTTTCGAGGAAATTAAGAATGGGCAATAAATGGTGACCTTGCCAGTAATGCTTACATCCCAAGAACAAATAAAAAACTGAGCAAGTGCTTCTTTAGTCTCTGCAGTTAAAATCTACTTAATCACTTCAATTTTCCAATTCAGTAATTTAGCAGATTAACAGCACTACAACCTACATCTCCTACTAATTAAAATCTCAATTATAACGTTTATCATAGAAATTTATTTTTTTTAAACTGGGAACAAAAGTATTTGTAAATAAAGAGCATTCATCTTCTAGGAAGCCCCAAAATGGAAATTACATCAGGGTTGAAACTGTAGATTGTCAGAAGATGGCAGCACTGATCACTGATTGTTAGTGATCATTTTAAGCCAAGCCCAGCTTCACATTGAGTCTTCATGAAACAACATCGTTGCTGTTGTTTCTCTTCCCACACCTATGGGTGCACAAGGCAGATTTTTGTCTGTTCCCATAGCGAGGTTTTACCTGGTACAAGTCGCTTACCTGTCGCCAGAGGCTTATAGCTTGAGGGGCACCTACCGCATCAAGCATAGCTGACCAGGAGTCTCCTCTGCTCTTACCACCCACCACTGATGTGTTGGGAGAACTCTGCAAATTGATAAACAACCTGTTTGGCTGCGTTATGAACATACCTTCTTTGGCCATCAAGTCCTGCGTTAGGACTTGATCCCGGAGCTTCCGGCCCAGAGGGAGGGAAGCTACCTACTGCGCCACAAGACCTCCTCATGAAACAACATAGCATTGCATATAAAAACTACACTACAATAATGGCATAAAAGGAAATAAAAATCAATTTCCATTTCAAGACAACTGAACAATTTAACAAGCATTTCATGGGAAAAAAATCATTCACTTTTCTACTTGGTAACATTGTAATTCAACATACTAACTCAAATTATTGCAGAATGTCTTACCTGCAACAGTTCGAAGTAATGCAAACAATGATAAATTGGGACTAAAAGTAGTTGTGGAAGTACATACTGAACAGCTTCTTTGAATCCTTCAGCAATAGACTAGAAAGTAAAAATGATAATTAGCAAAAAACAGTTCTGCAACTTATTTGCATTACATTGTAAAATATGACAAAAGAACCATGAAACATTACAATATGAATGTTAGATCTGTGGAAATAATCATTGTTAAAATAAATTTATTTGCAGGCTTTTAAAAAGATGTAATATACCTGTAATGCTAGCGAAATTAAATATTTAAGACAATCTTTTCAATATTACACCCTTTTACCCAGTATTGAAATGGAAAGTTAATCAGGTTATCTCACTAATAAGTCAATTCTTGCACAGAATATAGCAACATAAGAACAGCAAAGTATCTGGTCATTGCATCAGTTACAATGCTAGACTTCCACAAGAGACAACAAATCAACAGATTGTTTCTGCTTGTACGTCAATGGCAACAACATTTTAAAAAAAGCCAAGCAGTATTGAACTACTTTGATCTCTGATCATGACGAGGACCTAATACCAATGATGAGAACATTTACTCTTTAGAGTTTCCTTGGGTTGTGTAGTTGGCAGTCAGAAGCTCAACAGAGATTGCATTTTCTTAGACAAAAGACAACAGGAAGGGCGATTCTCCGATCCCATTGTACTGATTTTTTAGTGCAGAGGGCTGGGAGATACTAGCGTCAGGCAATTCACGCTGGGTGTTCGAGCCTGAGGATGTGCATCGGAAATTGGCATGGAGCTGTATTATATATTCAGACCCTGATTTTAATACAATTCTAATATTAGCCCCCCCCACTCCACTCGGCCATTTCACTCCTCCAGTGGGGTTTACTATAGCTCCCCGTTAGGGTGACCCAACCCTGCTGAAGTGAAGAGGGGGGAGCAATTGAGGCTCCCCCAAATGGTTGGACCTTTACGGGGAATTTTTCTACTGTAAGTTTGGTCATTGCACCATTGTCATTGGTTTTACCTTTTGGGCTTGTTTATTTCTTAGTATGTGCAAGTACTACTCGAAGTAAAGTCATGCAGATTGCTCATATTTTGGAAACATACAAAATGATACTTCCCATTCTATACGTGTGAAAACTGCACATTGGCAAAGGAGGAACTACAAGTAAATGTGGGAGAGCCCAAAGGAGTAGGTTAGTAAAAAATTAAATGTCAGCTGTTGATCGTCAGTTGTAGAACGAAGAATAGTCTTCGAGATAAAAGACCAAACTCAGATGTAAGAATACCTCATAAATTTTAAGTGTTACTTCAGAAAAGGGATACAAAAAGCAATACCAGAAAATCTGCAGCAACATTACATGGCATACAAAGAAAATTTACCCAACATCAAACCATCATTCAGATATAGGAATGGACTTTATATGGATGCAGTGTACCCACCCTGCCTTAAAAATCAGAGGTGAGCCTGATTCCTGTCCCCCTTAAAATCAGAGGTGAGCCTGATCTCCCCCCCACACTCCCTCCCTCCACCATCTGCAAGACAGTCCCACCTGCAAGATATGCCAGCCAATAAGTAGCTGCCAACTCTCTTGTCCCAGCAGCACAGGAGTGGTGTCCACTGGTGGAACTGCAGGCAGCCACAATACCAAGGAACCATTAATGCAGATTCAAAGGTCAGTGGGGTGTTTCACCAGGGCAATGCTGTCAAGCTCTGCCAAGTAGTGTGGAGTGCAGGGTTTGGGGAATAGGGGAGAGTCTCCATTTGTCAAAGGGTTCCCAAACCAGAAGGAGATCACCCCATCGCAGACCCTGCCCTCAGCCCACAAAAAGTATACCTAGTTTCACTTACCATTAATTTGCTACTCAACTGGCCTAAGGATGGGCAAACTGTCCAATGCCTCCCTGCTTCTGGTAAAATACCACCCATTGAAGATTATCCAAATTTAGAATAATTATGACTGACAATAGAGGAGCCCTGTTTTTGCATCAAACTTTCTCATTCAGTTATGAAGGAGCAAAACTTGCTGCTATGAGGACAGCTAAACCACCTGAAGGTACCTCAGCATATTTCAAATTCAATTTTTTTGGCAAAGGTATTATTAAAATGGCACAGGAAAATTATGAGGACCAAAACATTTCATTTGCTGAATTAGCACAGATTAATACTTTCACTACAATTAATCTGGACACTGACTTCAGCAGTAATTAAACATGGAGGTTTCATTAGACCAGTATATATGTGGGTCTTTTCCAATGATTTTACAAAATCCATACAAAAATGTTAATTTTCCCCTAGAACCTCTAATTACTTTAGAAGTTAGCTGTTCCTTTCTATTTCAGTATTATGCCTTTCAACTGGGAATTCCATTCCTCTTTCAGTTTCCATAGCAGAACAAAACAGCTTACCTGAAAGTAAAAGGCTACTGGTGACCTTGACATCAAATTGTTGAAATGCTCATGAAACTGTAGCGAAAGAATGTCTTGCGCACATACTTCATATGGGTCAAATACTTGTTCCTGTACACAAGAAAATAGTTTAACTTTGTTTCACTTTTACTACATTTTGATTTTGCTTAATTATAAGCATAGTACAATAAATATACAGTTTGTTGCAAATATTTTGCTGTTAAGGTTTGTATTTTAAAAAAATGACAAATTCAATTTCAAAAGTTACAATGGACACATTTACTTTGAAATTCTCATTTCCTCAAATAGCAAATTAGTTGTGCCATGGAGAGGTGTAAAACATGGATTTAGAATTTCCCCAGAGAGGAAGAGAACAAAAAATACAGGACGAAGATTTCCACTTGTCATTTATAGCAAAACTGTAAGTGTTCTTCACATTCATGTTTATGATTTTGCTATTCTACTCCAAGGCAAATAACAGAGATTGCAGTTTTGGGCACCATTTTACTGATGTAAATTTTGATTCAAGCCCTGAGACAGATTTGCCTGCTTACATTCTTCAATGGGCCATGATGTATGTCAGCCTTTAGGTGAGTGAAGGAAAGGACAAAGCAAATAGTAACAGAAATGCACAGGACTGCAGTTCAATGAGCCAATTCCAAGACAGAAAAAAATCAGATAATTTTTCTCAATAAATTTGAAAAATATCATTACCCTCTTGAGCTGGCCAAGATTTTCCAGCTACAGAGTCCTTGGATATTAATTGTTGGTTGTGTTAAGTAGTTAAATTTAAACTGTTTAAATGCCGTCCTCATTCTAAACTTCCCTGTGTACACCTGGTACCAAGGTTTGTAATTATATTATAAATTTTCTCAAAAGTTCTAAATTCTTTAGGATTTTAAACTAACATTTTCCCTAGCTCTTCTAGTCCCAGCTCCTTTACTCTCTTTTCCCAAGCACTAACTAATTTGTCCTCTTCTGTACTATGTTATTGGGCAGAATGTTTGTACTTCAATACAGTGACCAGATAGCATACAGTACTTCAGGTAGAGCTCAGTGCCCCTTCCAGGAAATGCAAAGGATGATTTACAGTTTGCTAGAACAATGCACATTAGGGTGTGACATGATAAAAATGTTTAAAGTTATGAAAGAACAGGACAGGATAGCTAGAAGCAGACCATTTCCAGAACAAGCATCAAGAACAAAGGTACATAAGTACAAGATTTAATGAAAGAGATGTAGAACAAAGGGCAGGAATAACTTCTTCACGCAGAAGGTTATGAAGCTGTGGAGTTTATTTTTAGAATCAGTGGTTGAAATACAAGCTTGTGTCAATATTCAACAGATAATCTGGATAGGTAGATTAAAGGGATCAAAGAGATACAGGAACAGGATAGATAAATAGGGTACTTTTTCTCATAACCTAGACCCCCTCATACTAGTAAATCTGTACTACTTTAGCACCAGAATTATAATGTCCCTAATATAGTGAGGAACCCAGGAGTGCACACAATATTAAGATGCATCATTATTCTAATAGAAATAGCTGCTTTTTAATACCATTGATACGCAAGTTTAACTCCTGTCAGCCATAGGCTATGTAAAAAAAATGATTAAACGGCTTATGTACATTGTGGTCCACAAAAGCATTGATGACGATGTTGTGGTCTGCATAAAGGAAAAGGTTGCAAACCACTGCTCTAGTGAACACAAATTTAACCTGGCCAACTTTTCCTCATAAGGCAACCCAGCCATTCTTGGTATGTTTAGTAAACCTCTGAACTGCTGCAAATACATTTACATGTTTCCTTAAATAAGGAAACTAATACAGTACAAATAACAATTATCATTTCACAGAGAAAGTTATAATAGTGTTTAGTTTGCAGTAATGCTAAGTGAAACCAAAGGCAGAATTTTGGTAATCAAGTTGGAGTCCTGACAATGGGTGGAAATACATTTCGGTAACATGCTGAGCCAACCAGTGGTACTTTTCCCTTGATTTAGCATCAGCAGTTTACAAATAAGCTGCCGCTGGGTAACCCCTTTGAGCCAAGTGTTGGTTGCCTTCTCTGCCCCACAACCCTCTCTTTGAATTAGAGAACACCCCCCGCCCCACCTCCAAGGGCTGCCGCTTGGGAATGCGCATGCGCAATTCATCATAGAATCATGGCCTCCTTCTGCACCGTAGGGATTCTATTCGGCCCATCGAGCCTGCACCGACCACAATCCCACCCAGGTCCTATCTCTGTAACCCTATTTACCCTGCTAGTCCCCCTGACACGAAGGGGCAATTTAGCATGGCCAATCAACCTAACCTGCACATCTTTGGATTGTGGGAGGAAACCGGAGCACACAGAGGAAACCCATGCAGATATGGGGAGAACATACAAACTCCACACAGACACTGACGCTGGCCGGGAATTGAACCCGGGTCCCTGGCACTGTGAGGCAGCAGTGCTAACCACTGTGCCACCATCTTGAGGAACAATGAAGAATGTAATTTTTAATCTTAGTAATATTCCATTCACCCAAAATAAATCAAAACAATAGAATTCCTGTCCATGAAGAAAGTGATATTAAAAATATATTGGATATAGGAAAATAATGAAAAATATCATCCAAAATCCAGAATGAACGACATGTAGTGTAGATACTATTTTGTTTAGGGGCAAATGTACAACAATATCTGAGCGGAGAGATCAAGTGCTGATGTATAAGCTAAATAATTAAAACGTGTTCAAAGTACATCAGAGAAAAAGCTTTATTTTCCTGTTGGATGATAAAAACAAAATAGTCAAACATTACTGTGTGCCAAAACACAAAATCATTATTGTACTGCACCTCTGCCAGATCTTCAAAGCAGCTGCCAACAAATGGATGAGGACTGCTTTCATCTGTCATCTCAACAGTATCCTCCATCAATCCAAGTATCTTCACTGTCAGCTCATGAATATCTAAGATATTACTGAAGATTATTTCAATGTCCTACCAGAAAACAGAGATGCATAGACTTAACATTACTTACAAATTTAGCCTGGAGATGTAATAAACTAAACAAAAATATTTCAAGTCAATTGTGAATAATGAAGAGCAATAAACCACGCAGTTTCCCTTCCCAGATCTCTATCCAGCCATTCTCAAAAAGCAATCACTGGGAAGAATAGTGGGTGAGAAGTAATATCCTTTTGACATTTCTTTCTCCCACTGAAAAGAATATATTGACACACAGCAGCTGCCTCCTATGCACAGGTCATAAATTTCACATGTGGAAAATCAACGGGGGCAATCTCTCAGTGTTCTCAGTGAGAATCCAAAGAGCTTTGACAAATACATAAAGGGCAAAAGAGTAACAAGGGAGAGAGTACGGCCTCTTATGGATCAACAAGGTCATCTATGTGCGGATCCACACGAGATGGTTGAGATCCTAAATGAATATTTCTCATCAGTATTTACTATTGAGAAAAGCATGGATGTTAGGGAACTTGGGGAAATAAATAGTGATGTCTTGAGGAGTGTACATATTACAGAGAAGGAGGTGCTGGAAGTCTTAAAGCGCATCAAGGTAGATAAATCCCCGGAACCTGATGAAGTATATCCTAGGACATTGTGGGAGGCAAAGGAGGAAATTGCAGGTCCCCTAGCCAAGATATTTGAATCATCGATAGTCACAGGTGAGGTGCCTGAAGATTAGAGAGTGGCAAACGTTATGCCTTTGTTTAAAAAGGGCTGCAGGGAAAAGCCTGGGAACTACAGGCCAGTGAGCCTCACATCTGTGGTGGGTAAATTGTTGGAAGGTATTTTGAGAGACAGGATCTACAGGCATTTTGAGATGCAAGTACTGATTAGAGAGAGTCAGCATGGCTTGGTGAGTGGAAAATCATGTCTCACAAATTTGATTGAGTTTTTTGAAGGGGGAACCAAGAAGGTAGATGAGGGCAGTGCAGTTGATGTTGTCTACATGGACTTTAGCAAGGCCTTTGACAAGGTACTGCATGGTAGGTTGTTGCACAAGGTTAAATCTCACAGGATCCCGGGTGAGGTATCTAAATGGATACAAAATTGGCTTCTGAGAGGGTGGTTGTAGAGAGTTGCTTTTCAAACTGGAGGCCTGTGACCAGCGGTGTGCCTCAGGGATCAGTGCTGGTTCCACTGTTATTTGTCATTGATATTAATGATTTGGATGAGAATATAGGAGGCATGGTTAGTGGTTGGTGGCATAGAGGACAGTGAAGAAAGTTATCTCCAATTGCAACGGGATCTTGATCAATTTGGCCAGTGGGCTGACGAATGGTAGATGGAGTTTAATTTAGACAAATGCAAGGTGATGCATTTTGGTAGACTGAACCAGGGCAGGACTTACTCAGTTAATGGTAGGGCGTTGGGGAGAGTTACAGAACAACAAGATCTAGGGGTACATGTTCATAGCTCCTTGAAAGTGGAGTCACAGGTGGACAGAGTGGTGAAGAAGGCATTCGGCATGCTTGGTTTCATCGGTCAGGACATTGAATACAGGAGTTGAAATGTCTTGTTGAAGTTGTACAAGACATTGGTAAGGCCACACTTGAAATACTGTGTGCAATTCTGGTCACCCTATTATAGAAAGGATATTACTAAACTAGAAAGAGTGCAGAAAAGATTTACTAGGATGCTACCAGGACTTGATGGATTGAGTTATAAGGAGAGGCTGGATAGACTGGGACTTTTTTCTCTGGAACGTAGGAGGCTGAGGGATGATCTTATAGAGGTCTATAAAATAATGAGGGGCACAGATCAGCTAGTCAATATCTTTTCCCAAAGGTAGGGGAGTCTAAAACTAGAGGGCACAGGTTTAAGGTGAGAGGGGAGATATACAAAAGGGTCCAGAGGGGCAATTTTTTCACACAGAGGGTGGTGAGTATCTGGAACAAGCTGCCAGAGGTAGTAGTAGAGACGGGTACAATTTTGTCTTTTAAAAAGCATTTAGATAGTTACATGGGTACGATGGGTATAGAGAGATATGGCAATTGGGATTAGCTTAGGGGTTTTTTAAAAAAAAGGACGGCATGGACAAGTTGGGCCGAAGGGCCTGTTTCCATGCTGTAAACCTCTATGACGCTATTCTATATGCACTTGTACACAGAACACCGGGAGATTGGCGCATACGCAATGGCGTCCTTTAGCCGTCAGCAGCCAGCTTCCCAGCAAGAATAGACTCCGTCTACTCCCTCTACTGGCGTGGATCATACTTTGCCTTCTTTATTGCACTAAATGGCATAATATCGTGTCTGAGAGCTCACCAAAAAAATGTGCGCGATTCTCTCCCGTTTTCAATCTCGTTTGGCACTTTGAATTTTTTTTGGTAAGATCACCCCCCAAAGTGTTGATTTTGGCATCCATAAGCAGATGAACTGGGAATGCGTCAGAGGTTAAAATTTCAAAAATCTCAAACTTGCCCCCAACCACTCACTTCCAGATTCAATGGAGGTGGGACAAGATCAGGCAGCAAATCCACTCCCAGAAGTGGTTTAAAATGTCTTTGAATAATATAATGAGACTGGCTTCCTCCAATTTAACCTATTTCCCAAGTTTAACTGTGGCCTGCTGAGTTTCCCTGGCCATGCCTTCCAACTGAGGAATGGCAAGGACAGCATCAGGGAGAAATTGTGCCTTTACAGCACTGTTAAAGGCCTGAAAGGGGTACTTTACCGCGGATTCCCTCACCCCTCAAAGACTCCTGGGATCAAGTCCACCTCCCTCTCCTGCATGGATTATGGATCGGACCTACCTGATCCTGCAACCTGCTGTGGAGTTCTCCCCGCCCAACTGGAAGCTAATCTTGTCAATCAGGCTGACTTTCAACAAGGAACCTTTCAAATACAATATCCACCACACATGCAGGAAAACCCAGGTTTCCTGTTGAAGACAATGGCTTCAATTTTCCCAATAATTAACTGGAGGTAATTTCTGCTCAAAAAGCAGTGCGGGGGCAGCCAGAATTTCCCATCCAAAATTCTCAGCCTTCTTTACAAATCCCTCCATGACTTTTCCCCTTATTTTCTCTGTAAACTCCTCCAGCCCCACAACACTCCAAGATATCTGAATTCCTATAATTCTGGCCTCTTGGATATCCCCTTAACAAGCTCCATTCCCTAGCCACCCACTCCATCCCAGCTCTTGGCAACTGCCCAAGGTTGAGAAAGTCTGTTTCTAACCTTGCCTTCATATTTGAACCCGAGATAAGCTTCTAACCACATATTTATGCCATCACCAAGACCACCTACTTCTATCTCCATCACAGTGTCCAGCCCCATCCCTGCCTCAGTTTATTTGCTGCTGAAATCCTCATCCATGCCTTTTGTTACCTCTAAACTTGACTATTCTAATGTAACTTGCTGGATTCCTGCATTCTACCCTCTCTAAATTTGAGGCCGTTCAAAATTTTGCTGCCTGTACACTTACAACATCCTGTTCACCCATCACCCTGTACTCACTGACCTACATTTTCTCCTAGTTGGGCAATTACTCCATTTTAAAATTCTCAATCTTCTTTTCAAATCTTGGGCTTTCCCCATTTCTGTAATTACCTC
Organism: Mustelus asterias; assembly: GCF_964213995.1. NCBI lineage: Eukaryota > Metazoa > Chordata > Chondrichthyes > Carcharhiniformes > Triakidae > Mustelus > Mustelus asterias. The sequence goes on along the minus strand of NC_135818.1, from coordinate 53,945,212 downwards.
CCACAATCCTCAGATATCGGTGATTCTCGAATTCCAGCCTCCTGCACATACCAGATTTCAAACAGTCCACTGGTGGCCACACCTTCAGCTGCCAAGATCCTAATCTCTGAAATTCTCCCCCTCAACCACGCTGCCACTTTATTTATTTCTCTTTCCTCCTTAAAAACCTTACTTGTTTGGCTGTGCCTTAATGTCTCCTTTTATGGCTCAGTATCAAAGTTGGCTTTATACATTCCTGTGAAGCAGCTTGGGACATTTTATCACATTAAAGCACTATGTATATATATTGTCGTTTATATTGTTATCAACCCCTGTTAATATCCAGGCTAAAGACACTGAAGCACATTTTACAATACAGCACCTTGTAGCCATTGTTGATTGTTGTAAAAACCCATCTGGTTCACTACTGCCATTCAGGAAAGGAAGCTCGGCATCCCTACCTGGTCAGGCCTGTGACTCCAGAACTACAGCAATGTGATCAACTCTTAAATGCCCTCGGAAATGGCCCACAAACTCTACAAAGTCAAAAGGAATGAAACCAGACAGCTCACTCAGCATCGACCTAGACATCAGAAACACAGTGGCACACCCAGCCATGTCAACCCTGCAAAGTTCTGCTTACTAACATCTGGAGGCTTGTGCTAAAATTGGCAGAACTGACACACAAATGAGTCAAGCAACAGCCCGATATTGTATCTTCAGTATGATTCTGAGTGTGATTATACTCCCAACATCAACATCATTCTCACTGGCCAACGAGACCCACCAGAGGTGGTGACAGTAGTAGGGAGTTGGGAGGAAGTTGCCTAGGGAGTTCTTAACACTGAGTCTCATGGCATCAGGTTAAAAAATGGGTATGGAAACTTTGCTGATTACCACCAACCGCACACACCCCTCCTCAGCTGATGAATCTGTACTCCTCTATGTTGAACGCTGCTTGGATGAAGTACCGAGTGTGGCAAGGGCACAGAATGTACTCTGGGTGGGGGACTTCAGTGTCCATCACCAAGATTGGCTCAGTAGCATGACTACTGACTGAGCTGGTCAAGTTCTAAAGGACATAGCTGCTAGGCGGTCTGCGGCAGGTGGAGGGGGAAAAACGTGCTTGAACACGTCCTCGCCAATTTACCTGTTACAGATGCATCTGTCCATTAGAGTATTGGTAAGAATGACCACCACGTATTCCAGGAGAAAACAAAGGCCTATCTTGACACTGACTATACCTTCCATCATGTCGTGTAGCACTACTATGGTGCTAAATGAGATAGATTTAGAATAGATCAAGCAACTCAAGACTGTGCATCCATGAGGCGTTGTGGGCCATTAGCAGCAAAATTGTATTCAACTACAATTTCCCTACTCTACCATTGCCACCAAACCGGGACATCAACCCTGGTTCAAAGAAGAGTACAGGAGAGCAAACCAAGAGCAGCACCAGGCATACCTAAAACTGAGGTGTCAACCTGGTGAAGCTACAACACAGGACTACTTGCATGCCGAACAGTGGAAGTAGCATGCAATAGACAGAGCAAAGCAATCCCACAACAAACAGATCAGAGCTAAGCTCTGCAATCCTGCCATATTGAGTCATGAATGGTGGTGGACAATTAAACAAAGAACTACTGGAGCAGGAGACTCCATAAATAGTCACATCCTCAGTGATGGGGAGCCCAGCACATCAGCACAAAAGAAAAGGCTGAGACACTTGCAACCATCAACCAGAAATGCCGAGTGGATGATCCATCTCAGCCTTCTGCTGAGGTCCCCAGCATCACAGATCCCAGTCTTCAGCCAATTCTATTCACTCCATGTGATATCAAGAAACAGCCGAAGGCTGTAGGTTATGGAGGAATCTGATGGATGTGCTCAAAATTGAGAGGTTTTGATCATATAAAATCAAGAAAAGCAATTTCCGGTATCAGTGAGTTAGTGACCAGAGGATAAAATAAAAAAATGAGGTTAGAACATTTTTTTAAAAAACTGCAGTGGGTTGTTAGCATATGATAACAATTTGTAAAAGTGGTCCAGACAGAATCCTTGATAGATTTTAGGAAGGAAATGAACAAATACATTTGCAGGCTGGGATTCACCCATCTCGTTCACCCCATCATTGCTGCCAGCGAGAATGGAGAATTTGGCATTCAGCCAAAACTCCATTCACTGCAATGGGACCGGAGAATCCCAGCCGTGGGCAAGGTCTGAGAATTCCAGCGGTTAAGTATTTTTCCATTAAGGGTATGAGACTATGTGGATATCACTTTCAGTGAGCTGGTGTTGGCATAATCAGTTGAATGGCTTCCTTCTGCCTTTCCTAAAATTCCATGTTTCCACATCAATCTAAAACAGTGGTCTCCAAATAGTCGATCACGATTGACAGGTCGATTCTGGAGTCTCAAAATCAACTGCCGTACCACTACTGAAAATCTGCAGGACTCAGACTTCTCGTGATGATGAGTGAATCAACTCAATATCTGCCGAACTATGTCAAAAATGCATGGAACTCAGGCATCTCATGATAACAAACAAATCAGCTCATTGCCAAAACACATGCACCAAAACGTGGACAAAGCTGGGTGAAGGCAAAATGATGAGTGAGGAGCTAGGGACCTCCAAGAGGGCAAAAACCTACCATTTCCACCAGGTATGGGAAAGTCAATTTCTTTTTATGAATGTCAAAGGCAAAATCGTTTGTAACAGAGTGTAACCTTCAGTAAAAGATGTAATTTGGAGCAGCATCACAAGGCAAAGTGTGCAAAATTTCAAGAAAATTTCCCTTTAAACAACGCCATTCAGACAAAAAGGTTGGAGAGTTAAAGGGAATGTTGCAAGCTCAAAAGTCACTCTTTTCAAAACCTGTGGCTAAAGGCAAGGCTAGCAAAAAGGTGTCTTTTTGCATTAACCATCTTCTGGCAAAACTGTTCACCGATGGCGAAGTTATCATGGAGGCTATGATGGTTGCTGCCGACACCTTCTTCAAAGACTTTAAAAATAAAGATGAAATTATGACAGCCATCAAGAGCATGCCACTTGGTGCTTTAATAGTAGCCATAAGGGTGGAATCATTGTCCGAGGATGTCTCAGCAAATACACCAAGACCGATCAGGCTGTGAATGTTGCTCACTGCAGTTTGATGAGGCAGTAAACATGACGGATGCGGCCCAGCTGATTGCATCCTTGAACGCCTGCGAATGAAAACAACAACAAAGAGGACTTCCTCACTCTTCTGCCACTCAAAGAAAGGACAAGGGGCGAGGATGTCTACTACAAATTTAAAAAGTTATGCGACTGGGAAAAACATTCCAATCAAGAAACTGGTTTCAATCACATCTGATGGTGCTCCGTCAAAGCTGGGTGTCAGTGCAGGCTTTGTTGCACTTTGCAGAAATGATCCTGAACTCCCCTCCTTTGTAAATTACCACTGTGTTATCCACCAACAAACGCTAGCGAGCAAGGTTATTAACTTTTCTCATGACATTTCTCAACTCAATTCATGTTATGTTCGAATTGTTCAAATCGCTTGTTCAAATCGTCACTTGATGAGCTTGATGCTACCTATGGTGACCTAATCCTTCATGCAGATGTGAGGTGGTTAAGTCGACAAGAAGTGCTCCAGGCATCTTTAGACCTGCTCCCTGAAATTATTACCTTTCTCAAAATCAAGAAATGAGGTGTACAGCGAGCTGTCAGATAATGCATGGTTGCTCGACTTGCCATTTCTTAGACATAATAAGTGCAAAATTGAATGAGCTGAACCGTGAACTGCAGAGGAAGGACATAGACTTGCCACACGGTCAGGACAATGAACGTGTTCAAACTGAAACTGGGCCTGTGGTCCTCCCAGTTAAAGAACAATATTACCGAACATTTCCCAAATCTGGAGAAAATCAAACAACAGGTCAAACAGAAAGGGTTTCATCCAAATAAATCCTGTAACCACCTGAACAAATTGGAAAAGGAATTCATCAGACAATTTCAGGAGCTGATTTCAATATTGAAATCGGCATTTACATCTGATTAGCGGGCCTGGGGCTGAAGTCTCCGGGCTCACTAGCATCTCCCCTCTGCCCCCGCCTGGAGTGGTTCACTCCAGCAGGATTTACTCCTGTTCCCCACTACTGGGGAACTGGGGAACAGGCGGCCCAACCCTGCTGGAGGGAAGAAAGGCCATTGAGGCCCTCCCTGGAGGTTGGTGGTAAGGAGGGTGGGGGTTGCCCTTGGGCAGTGCCAGTCTGGCCTAAAAGGCAAACTGGCACTGCCTTAGATCTGACAGATCGACACATGTGCGGTGGCCCACTCAGTGCTATGCTGTTGGCCTCTCGGGTGGGAATAGACTCTGACCCCTTGATTTTCAAAGTGAATCCCACTCGGGGCACTGTGTAATGCACAGGTGTTGGAGATTCATTCTGGAAATCACACCAAGAAAACTAGCAGGATTTACTCCCATTTTCCCCCCACGTCTCAAAGAACAAAGAACAGTACAGCACAGGAAACAGGCCCTTCGGCCCTCCAAGCCTGTGCCGCTCCTTGGTCCAACTAGACCAATCGTTTGTATCCCTCCATTCCCAGGCTGCTCATGTGACTATCCAGGTAAGTCTTAAACGATGTCAGCGTGCCTGCCTCCACCACCTTACTTGGCAGCGCATTCCAGGCCCCCACCACCCTCTGTGTAAAAAACATCCCTCTAATATCTGAGTTATACTTCGCCCCTCTCACCTTGAGCCCGTGACCCCTCGTGATCGTCACTTCTGATCTGGGAAAAAGCTTCCCACCGTTAACCCTATCTATTCCCTTCATAATCTTGTACACCTCTATTAGATCTCCCCTCATTCTCCATCTTTCCAGGGAGAACAACCCCAGTTTACCCAATCTCTCCTCATAGCTAAGACCCTCCATACCAGGCAACATCCTGGTAAACCTTCTCTGCACTCTCTCTAACGCCTCCACGTCCTTCTGGTAGTGCGGCGACCAGAACTGGACGCAGTACTCCAAATGTGGCCTAACCAGCGTTCTATACAGCTGCATCATCAGACTCCAGCTTTTATACTCTATACCCCGTCCTATAAAGGCAAGCATACCATATGCCTTCTTCACCACCTTCTCCACCTGTGTTGCCTCCTTCAAGGATTTGTGGACTTGCACACCTAGGTCCCTCTGTGTTTCTATACTCCTGATGACTCTGCCATTTATTGTATAACTCCTCCCTACATTATTTCTTCCAAAATGCATCACTTCGCATTTATCCGGATTAAACTCCATCTGCCACCTCTCCGCCCAATTTTCCAGCCTATCTATATCCTGCTGTATTGCCCGACAATGCTCTTCGCTATCCGCAAGTCCAGCCATCTTCGTGTCATCCGCAAACTTGCTGATTACACCAGTTACACCTTCTTCCAAATCATTTATATATATCACAAATAGCAGAGGTCCCAGTACAGAGCCCTGCGGAACACCACTGGTCACAGGCCTCCAGCCGGAAAAAGACCCTTCGACCACTACCCTCTGTCTCCTATGGCCAAGCCAGTTCTCCACCCATCTAGCCACTTCTCCTTGTATCCCATGAGCCTTAATCTTCTTAACCAACCTGCCATGTGGGACTTTGTCAAATGCCTTACTGAAATTCAAATGCCACGTCTCAAATCCTTTCCTTCAAGTAGTCATTGGAAAACAGACACCAAACTTTCAAACAGGTGTTTCAACAAAGCAATGGACTTGACATGGAAATAATCACCATACAAAATGACAGAGCTGAAAGCTAGGTCAAGGGAAAAGACTTTTGGGGATCTTGTCCTTAAAAAGGTTGGAGACCATTGATCTAAAATAATGCAGAAAATTTCCTTATGGACAACTGTGAAATATTTGACTATGTCATATGGTGCTGCATGTGCTAAATCACAGCAATAACATAACATACAATTTATATCTGTAGCACATCAAATAGAAATAATGCACTACAGTAACAATAGTAAATTTATTCATCATTCTGTGAATTACAAAACAACATGAGCAAAACAATGTCAGAATATAAACATTCAAATAAGACAGTTCTATATTCTTATTTCATACAGAAATGTTTAAAAATATTTCCAGTATCTTTGAAATGAACCTAAAGTGGTCTAATATTTCAATGCAAATTAATTTTGACAAGGTATCAACACATTAAAACTTACGCGAGCGGTAAACAACTTGTTGTTGGATGTAAATGGCTCTCTAAAGACTTTTAAAATCAGGTTCAGTTCCCGTAGATATTGCCTTTCCTCTGCAATTTCAGCTTTCACCAGGTCATAGTAATGCTGTTCACCTGTGGCATTTGGTCCATCATCTCCCAGTGAAGACAGACCAATATCATCCTGATCAAACATGTCCATAAGAACCTGAAAATAAAATCGAGACCAACATTTGAGTTATATATTTTCTGTAAGAAAAAAAAATTAACTGTCTTATCTACAAATTTTCAAAAATACATGCAAAGAATTAAGCTCAAGTATATCTGGACCAGAAGAATGTCATGTGGGCAGAGAAAGAACGGCTACAATGATTTAACAACAATAATGGCAATATTGGCTTTAAAATGGCTTTTCTGGCTGAGAGTTAAGCATGCTGGGATTTTTGGTCAATTTATAATTAAAACCAGATGCAGAGCGTAAAGTTGCTCTGGTCTGGGAGCTGTGCTCTGAAGCTTCCTGTGTTGGTCAAATAAGGGAAGCTGTTTACATTTGACTTAGAGATTGTGGCTTTGATTTATTACTGTTATATCTGTGGAACATGCCAAATGAACTAAGCATAATGGTGTTGTTCACAAGCAATTTCATTGGATGTAATTTCATTGGCTGGATGACAGAGAATCTTCTGGAGGCAAGTGGAAGATTTGTAGATAAATGGCATTGCAGCCTTTTGTTTGACAGCGATAACTCGATTGAGAATAACTATTGCATGACATGTATCCTGAAGAAATTTCCCTCAGAGAAGAAAATGGATTCTACATTGAGGACATTTCTTGGCCAAGGCTTTTCCCCCCATTTATTTTCAGTTAAACAATTAAAGTTGATGGTCAGTTAAAGTTAATGTGCAGTTAAGAGTTAAAGTTCAGTTGAGAATTGATGTTCAGTTAGAGTTAAAGTTCAGTAAAGAGTTAATGAGTTGCAACTGTTTATGTTTGAGCTGGTACCAGAAGTATTAAATAAAGAAATAGGTGAATTACTGTCTTTGTTTGTCTCATTAAACTGGAATGCTTGCAGGGTGTTTTAATTAAAAGCTGTATAACAGTCACCAGAATGCTTAAGTAACCAGGAGACTTGGATTAATATGTTCAGGAATTATATAAACACATCCACTCTCTAAAAAGACTGAAAAATAGCAAACATAAAGCTGATATTCAAAACTATAAATCCAGAAACTGTAGCTAAGAAAGCTTAACATTAGCTGTGGTGAATTGTGGTGAAAATGTTGTCAATGTTCATCTACAGTGCAGAGGTTATACAGATTCAGGTTGGATTTAGAACTCATCTGCCCAGCCTGTTAACTTAATTTTCTGAGAAACTTAGCACTGAAAATTAACCAACATATATAATACACTCAGCTATTCGGAAAACATCGGATAGAACCATAGAATCCCAACACTTGCAGGAGGCCTTTTTCCCATCGAGGCTGCACCGATTCTCGAAAGAGCATCTTACCCAGGCCTGGTCTGGTCTGCCCGATCCCAGTAATCCCACACATTTCGCATGGCTAATCCACCTAACCGGCACATCTTTGGACTGTGGAAGAAAACCGGAGGAAACCCTAGCAGACACAGGGAGAATGTGCAAACTCCACACACATACCCAAGACTGGGATCAAACCCCTGTCCCTGCCACTATATTGGAACACATTCCATTGCTACCAATCAGGTGCCTTGTTCAAGGAAAGCTACTCTTTACCAAAAAAACCTGGGTTAAAAATGTTTTATTTAAACTGTGGAATGGTCACCACATAGACAACCTCGGGCTTGTCCTAAGATGATATCAACACATGCACTTCCCAGCAGGAACTGACGAATTGTAATCAAGAACAGGAAAATTGATGACTTTCTATTATTATCCATGAGCCAGATTTACAGTCATAAAGCTCTCCGTTCAAGTCTATTATAATAAAATGTTTATGAATCTAGAAATAGTTGCATCATCAACTTTGGCATTGAACCGGTTCAGTCTCTCTCTGAAGTGTTAATGGCACTTAAGTTACGACTTCAGCATTAACCTTGGCCGAAATTCTCCGACCTTGCCTGTGGCTGGGATTCTCCAGTCTCGCTGCAGCGAATGGAGATTTGGCTGAGTGCCAAATTCTCTGCTCTCACTGGCAGTGGTGGTAGGCGTACAACATCAGAGAATTCTGGCTCCTATATCTTCTTTTGCTTCTGATTCACAATAATTTATTGCAGATCCTTCTTTACCCATGCACATCCTTATCATTTTACTTAAAACTTAAAAACTTATTACTAGAAAAATGTTATAAAGGCTGCTGAAGTTATCTAAACTAAACAGCGTTCTATTGATTTTTCCAAGCACGTTACTTTCCCTCCTGAAAGCAATCCGTTCCTTTTATTTTTGTTCTAATTTAACTGATGGAAAACCTTCAACTCCTATAGTACTGTATGCTACTGCTGCCAGGCATCTGTGTTAGTATTTCATTTCCATGGACCATTGAGGCAATGCTGTGCAGGATGTTTCTAGATGGATCTGTATATAAAGGTTTATCATGGATCGAAAGCAGCAAATTAGCTTTTGGAAAAGATTTTTCAGGAATTATATCAATTAAAAGAAATGTTCCGTGGTTGAATAGTTAAAGATGATTATTATTTTTAAGTATGTTTTCTATGCCACTTGTATATTATGGCTCCTAGCTTGATCCTGCTTTCAATAAAACCAAGTACATTATAAATATTACCCAATGGGCTTAATTCTCCATTTTCTTAGTTAGAAATTATAAAACATTTTAAAATACTCCAATAAATATTGCAGTATGTCCAAAAATTGGTTATTAGAAATGACTGGAAATACCTGCCAAATTGTGTCCGTGTGCATGTCCAAGTATCCGTATGTGCTTAGCAATATAGCAAGATTCCACAAACAGCAAATCATTGAACAAAACCAAGATAATAAAAAAGGAAATAGAACTTCTAAGGCAGCACTGTCCAAGTGCTTGTGCGCTATAAGCACCGATCTTCTCCTGTATTAAAAGTATTCAATCTTTGAACAATCTTTTATTAAACGTACTGAAAATGCAATGGAGTTTGAGCTCTTTAAAATAGTGAGAAAACAAATGCCACAAGTTTCTATGAATAGAAGATAGCACAGCAACAAAACATTGAATTAAAATGAGGATAACAGACAAAATTACCCTCCATGTAGGTTATTTATCAGCCGTGATAATGGTTATTAAAATTTTTAATGTTCTACTGGGATTATTTTAATCTACAGAATTGGGATAGAAATCAATGCTCACCTTATCTGCACACATGGACACTTTAATGTCCTGTTGTGAAATTTCATAGTGTCGAATATTACCCACATAGTTTCCAGCCAGTTTTAGAATGTCGGCTGAAATGTACTCCAGCACAGCTACAACGTAGAGGGAAACCTGATATTCTGCTTTGTAACCTAGCACATCCTGCAAACAAAAAAGTTACATAAAATTTAAACAGAGCAATCAATTATAAGTGGAAATAAAATTAAGATAATGAGGACTGTTGTTATTTTTAACTGTCAGAGATTATTAGGGAGAGGTTGGGAGGGGGGAAATTGTAGCTGAAAAATTGATTTAAAAAAAAACTTACTTTGCATTTGGATCTCGAAACTTAAAAAAAACCAAGAAACTAACAAGAATGCGCTGTTAAACTGACAACCTACAATTATTTATGCAATAATTTGCATCAACTCCCTGAAATAGTAATCCATTCATGCTGCTTCCCTTAAACCTAATTTTTTCTTTCAAATGTTTATCAAATTCCCATTTTAAAGACAAATGATTCTACTTCCATTCCAGAAGGCTAACATGGAAAGCTCGCTTTCCAAACTATCGGACTTCTCCCATCACTATTTTCAGAGAATCCCTACTGTGCAGGAGGCCATTTGGCCAATCAAGCCTGCACCAACAACAATCCCATCCATGCTCTATTCTTGTAACCCCATGTATTTACCCTGCTATTCTCTCTGACACAAAGGTGCAATTTAGCATGGCCAATCCATCTAACCTGCATATCTTTGGAGTGTAGAGGAAACTGGAGCACCCAGAGGAAACCCACGCAGACACGGGGAGAACGTGCAAACTCCACACAGACGGTCACCTGAGGCTGGAATTGAACCGAGGTCCTAGATGCTTGTGAGGCAGCAGTGCTAACCACTATGCCAGGTGGCCATCTTAAATATATGCTCTCTAATCACCAACTCATCAGTTATTAGAGGCATCTTGATTTTTGCACTAACACAGCCAAGTTTAAACAGATGCAGTTAGGGTCCATTAGTTGATCCTTATTTACTCCTAAAAATCCTTTCATAGTTTTGAAAATCTCAATTAGATTCACCCTTAAATTTCTCTGATTAGTGAAGAAGCATCAATCTTTTCATTCCTTCGTGCCACAGCCTTTCATTCCAGGTATAATTCTTGTGAACTTTTTCCATGCTAATATCTTTCATATAATGGATACCCAAGAGATGTAGGCATTGCTCTAATTGAGGCTTTACCAATGTCTTGAATAGATTTAACATAACTGCCTTACTTTTATATTCAAAGCTTCTGTGTATACATTTACTAAGAATCATTCCTGGAACGTGGGAATCACTGGCACCACAGGCCTTTATTGTCCATCTCTAATCCACACTAAAAATTGTGTGAAATTCATTCCTAATTCTCATCATATGATTCTATCTTAATATAATTTCATGACAGAAAATTTTACCAACATCACTATCTATCTATATATTTTTCTTCCCACTCCCATCTCACTTGATAATGTTAGAACTAGGAATATTAAGTTCACAGTTTTGTTCAAATGCAAGTAAAATCGCCATTATAATTTCTACATCCAAACTATAATTATTAATGGTTTAATTTTGATTTGAACATTTTGTGCATTCACATACCACTCAAACCCAACTCCATTATTTTTAAAACAATTACCCTGGTTCAAAATTTTTCTTTTTAATCATTCATGGGATATGGATATCACTGGCAAGTCCAGCAATTACTACCCATTCCTAATTGCCGTCTAGAAAGTGGTGGTTAGCCACGTTTCTGGCAAATTAGTGGTTTGCCAAATCAATCGTGGGTGGCACGGTAGCACAGTGGTTAGCACTGCTGCTTCACAGCTCCAGGGACCTGGGTTCGATTCTCGGCTTGGGTCACTATCTGTGTGGAGTTTGCACATTCTCCTTGTGTCTGCGTGGGTTTCCTCCGGGTGCTCCGGTTTCCTCTCACAGTCCAAAGATGTGCGGGTTAGGTTGATTGGCCATGTTAAAATTGCCCCTTAGTGTCCGGAGATGCATAGGTTAGAGGGATTAGTGGGTAAGTGTGTAGGGATATGGGGGTAGGGCCTGGGTGGGATTGTGGTCGATGCAGACTCGATGGGCCAGATGGCCTCTTTCTGCACTGTAGGGATTCTATGATTTCAGAGGGCAGTTAAAAATCAGTCACATTGACATGGGCTTGGTATGCCAGACTGGGTAAATAAATTTCATTCCCTAAAAGAGCATCAATGAACCAGATGCTTTTGAAAACAAATGACAATCTGGGAGTTGCATGGTCTCCATTATTGGTACTAGCTTTGCTATTCAAGATTTATTTAGTTCACCTAGTCAGCCCCTGCTAACATGAAAATGACTCCCCAAAATTCTTCAACTCCACATGAAAAACCGAATGAATTCCTGCTGGTCATATAGCCGGGTGCTTTGCTAATCGGAGACTGCTTTTAAACTATACATAATGATGTCAATAATGCATGCTTATATGTTCTTACCCACCATAATATGGGCACAGTAATATCATGAGATGGTCATTGTGTATCTGAAGTCCAATTTAAAGCTGCTACTATGATTCCAGCAATACAACATAGAAAATAACAGATAAGGCTTCCGACAGACTGATCGGCAGGGCAGCCTGAAAATGCTATTTATTAGACTCAACTGAGGAGCATACATACCGCTGATAAGTATTCAGTGAGAAAATAAATTTCTGTCAAAACCAAATCCACCTATTTACCTTCTATGGAGCAAAGCAATGTCAGATTGTGGAGTTAATTCACGTTTAACAAACAAGATTAAAAACATTTCCAGTTGATCAAACATTTCATAACCCCAAACTATTCCTAAATTCAGTCATTTGCCAACCAAAGTAAGCATTTAAGCAATATTTTACAGTACAACTCATTTTCAATTACATAAGCACAGGATCAAAACAAACTTCCACCTTTAATAAAGGATGTATTTTATCCACTGGTAGAAGAAGAGGATTCCGCCGTCTACGTTTTTCAATAGCAGACTGTGCATCAGCAATAGCCCATTTGTCAATTGGGTGTGGGAAAGTTTTTTGAACACGCTCCTAAGAGGAAAAGGAAAATAAATGTATCCATCTTGAATAACACAAGAAGAATGTCAGCTTAAATATTACAGGTCAAATTCTACTGCTCATGATTAAAATTCCAAAATATATTTTAAAACTTTCACCAATGTTTATCCTACTGCAATAAATCTCAATGTTCCCCAAAAATTAAATAAATAATGTCCACATACTCTAGAACCAGAATATAAAACTGAGCAACCTTACTAGGTGTTTACAAAGTACAGTGGAACCCCGATTTAACGCGCCCCGATTTAGCACGAATTCGGATATAACGCGATGAATCATTGGACTCTTTTTTTCCCGCTCATGATTGGCAAATTTAGCACGACCCTGATTTAGCGCGACCCCGCTTTTTCGCGATAACATTTTATAGACCCCAACCATCGCGTTATAACGGGGCCGCACTGTACAAACAAATCTCAGCATTAAGTTTTGATAGAGGACATTTGGTCATTAGTACCTTTACAGAAATCAAACTGCTAAACTAATTAGTGAATTCCAGTTAGCCAAGTCTCAGTTACTTGTCAGAGCTTTTGCAGAATAATGCTCCGTGTTTGACATCTCCTTATTACTTAGTTTGCTGATATAGTTTGCCTCTCACCCAACATAAATTAAACTTCATCCCTAGAGAAATTGAAAGTTAATGTATTCTACTTGTCTTTATTCCTATGCTTAAAATATTGCTTTAGGATTGTGCAAAATTTCATGAGCCGCATGTTTTACCTATTTCCGTTAACCATCAGGCAGGTCCCCTCCATTATGGTAAAGAATACTGGTGGCAAATAGGATCAAATTAATTAATTCTGCCACTGATACTTAAATTAGTGAGTGCAGGTACATTAGAAATGTAACTTCAGAAGAGTTCCTAATACTCAACTCAATAAAATGTACCATGTAAGCAAAGGTAGTCTGCTACAAGGGCGGCACGGTGACACAGTGGTTAACACTGCTGCCAGGGACCCAGGACAGAAACACAGCTGCCAGGGATCTGGGTTCGATTCCAGCTTGGGTCACCTTCTGTGTGGAGTCTGCACTTGGTGCTCCAGTTACCTCCCACAGTCCGAGAGACATGCTGGTTAGGTGCATTGGCCATGTCAAATTCTTCCTCAGTGTACCCGAACATGCGCCAGAGTGTGGTGACTTGGGGATTTTCACAGTAACTTTATTGAACTGTTAATGTAAGCCTACTTGTGACACTAATAAATAAACTTCAAAACCACAGGGTTTCTCAACCCTTTTGCTACTGAGGCCCCTCACTCCTGAGTTTTAGGGCTGTGTATTCACCCTCAGTTGAGAATGACGTCAGGCCACCTTCTGACACCGTGGTTCCAACTTCTAAATGTCAGCCCACTCAATCGGTATTTTCATCTGTGGGTGTTAGGAGTGAGTCTGTCACTTCCTAAAGTAGGCCTGAGATGGGCACGGAGGTAGACAGTTGGAGAAGCCAGCAGATTAGGAGGACCAACTACATTTACTGGAATATCATCCCAGTCCGGTACATGATTATTAGGCCTCTAGGCCTCACTCCTCAATTCCCCCTTGAATCCTCCATGATTCCTTATTCCCTTCATACCCCAATCCCCCTCGACCCCCGTGCCCGTTCCATAATCACCATGCCCCTTCCATATTCTATGGTGGCACGGTGACACAGCAGTTAGCATTGCTGCCTCACAGCTCCAGGGACCCGGGTTCAATTCCAGCCTTGGGTAACTGTCTGTGTGGAGTCTGCACGTTCTCCCCATGTCTACATCAGTTTCCTCCCACAGTCCAAAGATGTGCAGGTTAGATGGATTTGCCATGCTAAATTGCCCCTCAGTGGCCCAAGATGGATTAGTCATGGTAAATTTGTGGGGTTATAGGGATAGGGTGGGAAGAGGGCCTGTGTAAGATACTCTCTCTCAGAGTCAGTGCAAATTCGATGGGTCGAATGGTTTCTTCTGCACTGGAGGTATTCTATGATTCCTTTACTCTCATGCATACTTCATACCCACTGTTTCAGTATCCACTGCGCACAAAACCAAAGAGCCATTGGCCAGTTTTTGAAATGATCTTGAAATTGACATAATAACCATAAAGGCTTTAAAAATTTCCTTTGAAAAAAATAAGTGCTTCTTACAACTCATTAAAGTGTCACTCAAACACAGCCAATCATAATTTCACCAACAAAAGCTTTAACCTTCTTAACACATTAATATTGTCCAAATAAACAAACGGGCATTGAAAAACCACAAAGAATAACTTAGTACAACCTCACAAAGCTGTCAACCAGATAAAGCTAGCACTCTCATTCAAGGTGTGTAAACTGGCCCTGCTGAGCTGAATCTATGAGTTAGACCTCCTTACGAATGCTTGGCTGAACTCCAAGAAGGGCGATACAACGTGCATCTAAGCTGGAAGTTCACTTCCGAATATAAAAAAAGGCAACACCATGGCTAGCCACACACTGAAGAACTAAGACTCACAACAAAGAATGAGAGATCTTGGCAATGGGCAGTCTGATCAGTCTCATACTCAACTTTGTAAATAACTGCCACAAACACCAGCCATCTGAATAAAGAGAGAATAGTGAAGTCAGCTGAACATGCACTAACACTGATTAATCTCACAAAACAGACATCAAACTCCACTGACCTAATGATCTACTTACCAGGTGTAAACACAGGCGTGGGAGAGCCTAAACCATGCATTTTGCTAGGAAAAAAGCTTGCTGCCAACTGTCAAGAAAAGGGTGGGATCTCCTCTCCACCAACATCAGCTCTGGTGGCAGCAGCACGTCGATCTAACTTGACCCAAATCGGTGTATTGAATCAAACTCTACTCATTTTTTGGATGTGAATTAATAAAAGCCGATTTTGTGATCTCACTTCTTGTAATAAATAGGGCACCACTGACCCTTGCTGTGATCAGTCTCACTTCTTTGTTGCAGAGTGGGATTTTTTTTTTAAAAAGGGTTTATTCTTGAAAGATACTTAATAAGCAGAACTTTTAAAAATGTTTTGCAGACCCTGATCAAGAACCCCTATTCTAGTAAAAGAGGTTTAACAAACAAACCTACTGCTGTTTAGTAAACATGGTTGTACCATTGACTGAGGAAAAGCAGAATATAAAGAGGATTGGCAGAAATCATTACATTTTTGGCGACAGTCTATACTTGCTGGATAATATTTGTTAGCGCAGGAACAAAATCCAGCTTGTTACCAGGCTAAAAGATTTATTAAAAATCTATTCTTTCATAGAACTAGTTTCTAAACTTTAACAGCCACTTGATCATCATAGGCAGCTTTGTCGGAAAGGGCAAGTAATTCCATCACACCCTTATGGAAACCATGCCTAACCATGGAGGATAATGCCTGAACAACAATCCTATTCAGAGCATTCTGTTAATTGCTACAGTAGCCTGGCTATCTGGGCAATGTTTCCGATCTTGGTATATTACTCCAGGAGATGGAAGCATGGTAAGCTTAGGATAATATGAATACTAGTATCCTGAGGCTATTTGCTCAAAAGTGTCTGCATCTGGAGATTCCTTCCACCATGATCCAATTACCCTTATTCCTACTCAAGAGCTTACTTCAGTTATGAAGATAGATTGGAGAAGTTGGGTTTGGTTTCCTAGAGAGGAGACACAAAGTGAGTGTTAAGGTCTGGAATGCACGGCCTAACAATGTGGTGGAGGCAAGTTCAAGCAAAGTATTAAAAAGGGGATTAGACTATTAGCTGAAAAGGAAGAATGTGCAGGGTTACAGAGAGAAGTGGGAGAATGGCACCAAGTGAATTGCTCATTCAGCAAGCTGGTGCAGACACAATGGGTCAAATGGCCTTGTGTGTGATAATGATTCTGTGAAGTAGATGTATAGAAACCCTATATCATTAACGTGAGACTAGTTAGCTCAACACAGATAAGGGGCTGAACCAGGGACCCTGATCATTTACATGGCTCCAATTTACAAATTACAGCTTATTTACCAAATGCCTCCACCACCAACTCAGGCAGCGAATTCCAGACACCAACTATCCTCTGCATAAAAAGTTCTTCCTCATGTCCCCTGGTTCTAGAATTCTCCGACAAGGGAAATTATTTTATCCTGACAACTCTATCTCTTCTCCTCATACTTTTGTACACTTCAATCAAGTCATCCCTCAGCCTTCTTTGTTCCAAGGTAAATAACCTCAATTTATCCATCCTCTCCTCATAGCTACACTTTTCTAGCCTTGGCAACATTCTTGGAAATATCCTCTGCACTCTCTCCAAAGAAAAAGGGCGGCATGGGGCGACACAGTGGTTAGCACTACCGCCTCACAGAGCCAGGGACCCAGGTTTGATTCCGGCTTGGGTCACTGTCTGTGCGGAGTCTGCACGTTCTCCCCGTGTCTGTGTGGGTTTCCTCCTGGTGCTCCGGTTTCCTCCTACAGTCCAAAAGATGTGCTGGTTAGTTGCATTAGCCATGCTAAATTCTCCCTCAGGCACCAGGGTGTGGCGATTAGGGGATTTTCACATAACTTCATTGCAGTGTTAATGTAAGCCTACTTGTGACACTAATAAATAAACTTTAAACTTTACATCCTTCCTGTAATATGGTGACAAGAACTGCACACAATACTCCAATTGTGGCCTCATCAGTGTTTTACACAATTCCAACATCATATCCTTACTTTTATATTCTATACCTCTGCCAATGAAGGACAGCATTCCATACGGCATGGAGAAGATAGCATGGTAGCACAGTGGTTAGCACTGCTGCCACACAGTGGCAGGGGCCAGAGTTCAATTCCAGCCTCGGGTCACTGTCTGTGTGGAGTTTTACACATTCTCCCTATGTCTGTGTGGGTTTCCTCTGGGTGCTCTGGTTTCCTCCCACAATACAAAGATGTGCAGGTTAGGTTGATTGGCCATGCTAAATTGGCCCTACTGTCAGGGGGATTAGCAGGGTAAATATGTGGGGTTATGGGAACAGGGCCTGGGTGGGACTGTGGTCGGTGTAAACTCGATGGACTGAATGGCTTCCTTCTGCACTGTAGGGATTCTATGATAAAATGTGCCTTCTTTACAATCTTGTCTACTTGAACAGATGTCTTTAGGGACCTGTGTACTTGTACGCCAAGATCTCTCAGTTCACCTACCCCTCTCAGTATATTCCCATTTATTGTGTACTCCCTATAACTGTTTGAACATCCTAAATGCATTACCTTACACTTCTTTATGTTAAAATCCATCTGCCACTTTCCCACCCACTCCACGAACTCATCTATATCATTTTGGAGATTATAGCTATCCTCTACACTATCCACTACTCGGCCAATCTTTGTGTATTCTGCAAATTTCCCAATCACGCCCGCCCTCCCCCCCCCCCCATGTTCACTTCCAAAATCATTAATATATAACATCCATAAGGATCCCAACCCCAAGACCTGTGGAACATCACTTGAAACAACTTTACATTGGCAAGGGCATCCATTGACCATTACTCTTTGTCTCCTGTTACTAAGCCTACATTTTATTCAGTTTCCCATATTACCCTGTATCCCATGGGCTTTTACTTTTTTGACCAATCTACTATGTGGAACCTTGTCAAAGGCCTTGCTAAAATCCATGTACAACATCCACTTCACTACCTTCATCGACCCTGCGTGTCACTTCCTCAAAGAATGCAATCAAATTTGTGATGCAAGACCTTCCTTTAACAAATCTATGCTGACCATCCCTTACTAGTCCATGCCTTTATGTGACAGTTAATCCTATCTCTCAGGACTGATTCTACTAATTTGCCCACCACCAACATAAGACAAACTGGCCTGTAATTGTTTGGCATTTCAATTTAAACAATGGAACTACATTTGTATTTCTCCAGTCCTCTGGTACCTTCCCTGTATCTAGTGAGGATTGGAAAATCCTCAGAATACCTGCTATCTCTTCCCTGACGTTCTTCAGCAGCATTGGAATCAATCCATCCGGCCGTGGCGACTTATCAACTTTCAAGGATTCCAACCCTCGAGTACTTCCTCTCTCTTTATGATTATCCCATCCAAAATCTTATAGTGTTCTACCTGGACTACTACATCTGCATTATCCCTTTCTTTTGCAAACACAGAGTCAAAATATTAATTTAAAACCCTTCCCACAGCCTCTACACACAAGTTGCCTTATTCATCTCTGATAGATCCTACTTTTTCCTTAATTAACCTTTTACCATTAATATATTGGTAAAACATCTTTGTGTTTTTTTTAAACTTTACTTGCTAATCTTTTTTCATGCCCTCTCTTTGATTTCCTTATTTACTTCGTCCCTGCACTTCCTATATTCGTCTTGGCTATCTGCAGTGCTTAGTTCTTTGTACCTATCGTGTGCTTTCTTCTTCTATTTGATCTTCCCCTGTATTCCTCTAGACATGATATGGAGATGTCAGCGTTGGACTTGGGTGGGCACAGTAAGAAGTCTCACAACACCAGGTTAAAGTCCAACAGATTTATTTGGTAGCACAAGCTTTTGGAGCGTTGCTCCTCAGAATGCCCTGCAGCTGCTCCATGGTATCCCAGACCCTTGCTCCACGGAAGCAACATACCATCCTTGGTTCATGTTTGTAGCCACAGAAGCATCTGTCTGTGTCACCTGAAGAAGGAGCAACGCTCCGGAAGCTTGTGCTACCAAATAAACCTGTTGGGCTTTAACCTGGTGTTGTGAGACTTCTTACTATTCCTCTAGCCAACCAGGGGAGACTAGATTTGACAGGAGCACTCTTATTTTTGGAGAAGACATGTCTACTTTGTACATTTAGGATCTCGCTTTTTAGTGATCCCACTGGTTTTCTATTGATTTACCCTCTAGTAATGCTATCCAGTCGACCTCGGCCAAGTCCCTTCTCATTCCTACAAAATTTGCCTTTCCCCAATTCAAAACTTTTACTCCTGCTTTATCACTTTCCATGATAATGCTAAATGTAACTGAATTGTGATGACTATCCACAGTTTGTACAGGTTCCAACTTCCCCAGAACCGGGCCCAGTGCCTCAAGAATCTGAATCCCTCCAGGCTACACCATCACTCCAGCCGTGTGTGCATTTGTTCTATCCTCTTATTCCTGTTCTCGCTAGCACGTGTTACTGGGAGTAATCACGAGATTACTACATTTGAGGTCCTGCATTTTAATTTATCTCCTAACTTCCTGTACTCAGCTTGCAGGTCCTCATCCTTTGGTTTACCTATGTCATCGGTACCAATGTGTACCACGACCACTGACTGTTCATCTTCCTGCCCCAGAATGCCTTGCAGCTGCTCCATGGTATCTAAGACCCTTGCTCCATGGAAGCAACATACCATCCTTAGTTTATGTTTGCAGCCACAGAAGTGTCTGTCTGTGTCCTTAACTATAGAATCCCCTATCACTATAGCCCTGCCATTCAGTTTCCTCCCACCCCTCTGAGCAGCAGAGCAACCCACGATGCTGTGAACATAGCTGCTGCTGCTTTCCCCTGAAAGGCCATCCCTCACAACAGTACCCAAAGCAGTATATCTGTTTGAACGGGAGATGACCACAGGGGGCTACTGCACTACCTTCTTTTGCTGTCCCTGATAGTCACCCATTCCCTTTCTGCCTGTACAATCCTCACCTGTGGTGTGACCACCTCACTAAACGTGCTATCCACAATTTTTTGTGGCACAGTGGTTAGCACTACTGCCTCACAGCGCCCGAGACCCAGGTTCGATTCCTGGCTTGGGTCACTGTCTGTCTGTGCGGAGTTTGCAGGTTATCCCCATGTCTACGTGAGTTTTCTCCAGGTACTCTGGTTTCCTCCCACAGATGAAAGGACGTGTTGGCTAGGTGCATTGGCCATGCAAAAATAAATTCTCCCTCAGTGTACCCAAACAAATGCCTGAGTGTGGCGACTAAGGGATTTTCACAGTAACTCCATTGCAGTGTTAATGTAAGCCTACTTGTGACACTAATAAACAAACTTTACACTAATAGTTTTTTTCCAGTTTTTAAAGTTAAAAAACTAAAAAAAAACTTTTTCAGCATCATGGGTGCTGCACAGTGCGTCTACCTGCAGCTTAAGCTCCGAAATCTGGTTAGCTAGAAGCTGAGTATGGACACCTTCTACACACATGGTCACATTCCTCATTTCCCACATCGTGCAGGAGGAGCATATCACTGGTCTGAGGTCTCCTGCCATGATGTCCCTCTTGATTAAGCTAGTTACTCACTTTTAAAAAAATTACGTTAACGAAGGGCCTTATTTACGTTAGTTATGAACCTTGTTTTTTTAATCAACACTTCTATTATAATTGTACAGTACAATTCTATACTCTTTTTTAGTCCCTACCTCAGTACTAAGCAATGAATTACTTCATTGGATTGAAAATACTCACCAGGTCTTACTCGCCAATCAGCTGCTTGGTTGGTCCCACGTCACTTTCTGAACTGGCATTTGTTCACTGCTCTTCCTCCGGTTAAACACAGGGTCCTCTCAATCCCCTCCGCAGTAATGTTTTGCCAGATGATCTTTGGTTGGTCCTACGTCACATTCTGAACTGGCATTTGTTGACTGCCCTTCCTCTGGTTGAGCACCAGGTCCTCTGCAATCCACTCTATGGTTATGAAGCCAAGTTTTCCCAAATGCTCCTCCGTGACTCCTCACCAATGATGCTCTTTTATCCACGCTCAGTCTCATTCTCTTTTTTTTCTCCCGACTCCACTCTTTCTCGCGCTCTCTTATCTGCCCTCAGTCTCATCCTTTCTCGTGCTCTTTTACATCCCGGCTCTGCTCGCAGTCTCGCTCTTTCTCGCGCTCTTTTTTTCTCCTAGCTCCGCAGGAAGCCATCGATTTTATGTTCTTTGTTTTGCTCTGGGGCCATTACAAATCTAAATACTACTTTTTTGTTCTGCTACCCAGTTAATATCCAAATTAGTCTTCTGAAGTTATAATTGAGGGTAATTCAAGTAATATTACTTGCAATCCTCAATCTATTTATTTCTTTTCTTAATCAATCCTTAAAGAAATATCACATTCTTTAATCTCATTTTTTAAGGTTACATCGAGATTGTTTCAATTATTCATCAAGTAGTTCTAAGTTATTTTACTAACCTCTGTGGATGGCATTTTTATATGGAATTTTTCAAAACTGATATGAACAGGAAGCTATGTATCAGAAATTTGCAGGTATCAGAATTGAAAAATACAATGGAATCCTGGAGTCCTAAATTGTTTAATTTGAGCTTGAGCTTGATCTTAAGATAAATTTGCGAATGACACAAAGATATTTAGAGGGACGGGTAGTGTTGAGGAAGTGGGGAGGCTGCAGAATGACTTGAACAGGCTAGGAGAGTGGGCAAAGCAGTGGCAGATGGAATACAATGTGGGAGTGTGTGAGGTTATGCACTTTGGTAGGAAGAATAGAGGCATAGACTATTTTCTAAATGGGGAAAGGCTTCTCAATCAGAAGCACAAAGGGACTTGGGAGTCCTGGTTCAGGACTCTCTTAAGGTTGACATGCAGGTTCAGAGAGGGGCGCCCGCCCGACAAGGTGCGGGGCAGGGGACAGTGTTGGGTGTGATGGTGGAGTGGGGGGAGTCTATGCGAAAAGGTGCAGGTGAGTCTGTGAGAACCATAGAAACCCTACAGTGTAGAAGGAGGCCCTTTGGCCCATCGAGTCTGCACCAACTCTTCCAAAGAGCATATTACCCAGGCCTACCACCCCACCCTATCCCTGTATCCCCGCACGTTTACCATGGCTTATCCATCAAACCTTCATCTTTGGACAGTAAGGGACAATCTTCACATGGCTAACCCACCTAACCTGTGGGAAGAAACGTGCAAACTCCTCACAGACAGTCACCCAAGGAATTGAACCTGGATCCCTGGCACTGAGAGGCAGCAGTGCAAACCACTGTGCCATGCTGCCCCGCGAGAAGGTGGCATAGTGGTTAGCACTGGTGAGTGTGTCAGGGTGAATCTGTCAGAGTGTGCGGGTGAGAGCGAGAACCCGGAAACTGAAAGTGAGCCAGACACATACCCTTGCTCTCCTCCTCCCTCCCCCAAAACCTATCCACAAAGTAGGCCATTAGAGGAGGAAACCCTTGCTGAAAGGCAACGTGCTTCCGATCCCCTTTTCCATATGAATTCTGCCACGGCCACACTAGAGATGAACGGAAGGTCAGTGTTAGTTGAACCCAAATTCTTAGTTCAGCCTCAGACCCCACCCCTTCCCTGATGACCAGGACTTTGCACCTAGTCGACTCTGGTCCCTAGTCCATCCCTGTTGACCAGGACTTTGCGCCTAGTCTATCCAACTCGATTTCTTAAACAAATAAGATGGCATTTTTTAAAGTCATTTTTATTAATTGCTCTTTGCAAATTACTTTCCTGCTTTGTCATTGATTTTTTAAAAATAATTTTTAATGCTGTGCCAAACTTTATCTTGTCGAAATTTGCTCATCTGTTTGAGTGAGAAAAAGTGAAATGTGCCTCCCACCCCCATATGTAAAGGTTGGACGAGCCTCTAAATTCATACTAGAATGAAATTTGCCTTAACATTCAATACCAATGTGAAATTAGAGTACCCAATTCAGAACACACTAATACTACATAGAGTCTATTGAGAATTCAGTCTGACAGCGTAAATGTTCTATTAGCCACTAATAGATGAAAAGAATTAGAGACAAAGATCAATTAGCATCGTATTAGAGTACTATACTTCTAAAGATGCAAGTCACTGCACCCTTCAGATACATATGCCGGTTCTGCAGATCTTAATTGAAACAAGAGCAATGCTGCACCCCACTTAATATGAGAAATACTCAAGGAGAGGTGACATGCATCATCTTCCATTGCCATAAACTAGTATGCATCAATCACTGCCAAATAAAACCAAGCCAAGGAAGGTTATATTTTACATTGGAAGTCATATTGCAGCAGATCTTCGAATCAATTTAGCTGTCATGTACAAGCCTTACCCAAGAAGGGCAATTATTTTGTTTCACATATCAATTTTATCACTTGGCAAAAATCAATTGCCCTTTTTTTAATATGACAAATTAATCATGTTAAATTAGTCATTAAAATGAACTCAAAATTGTGCAAAACACAAACACTATTGATTGATGTAGTTCCTTTTTAATATAGAAAAATACAAATACCATCATTCTTACCTCTACATCTTGAACAGTCCGTGGTTGTGCAACACAGAGCATATTTAATAACTGGAGAATCAATTCTTCTATGTAAAAGAGAGCATCTTCTTTTGCTGAAAGGGTTGGATGCACCTGCCTCTGAACCTGTATCAAGAAACAAAACTGTAAATATCCATCAGAAAAATATTTATTTTGAACAAAGATTTGAACTGTCAGTAATCTCACCCTCTTCTCACAACTGAAGCCTCAATCCCTTTCTTTCTTGGGGTGAAGCCCAGAATTTCTGGCTTTCTTTCATTTGCAACAAATTCAGTGGGCGCAATCTTCCCAAAAAAATTTTAAGGGGGCGATCTTACCGTTGCATCCTGCAGGCAGATGGGCGGGGCAATCCAGTAAGATTGCGCAAGAATCGAGAAATCTGGCGGAAACCTGCTAAAAGAACATTTATGCTGTTGGACTGCATTAGGGATCAGTGAGGGAGGAGGGGGACGGTCGGTCGCGATAGGCTGCGGGCCCTTGCGGTAGCTGAGGGTTGTTGTACGGAGACTGGCCACTCTGCAGCTCGTCCCCTTTGCCAATCACCTTCCCCTGTTGCTGATCACGTCCCTTGCCTCTTCCCTATTGCCGGTCACCCTTCCTTACCTCCCCACCCCTGCAAAGCTCCCTCCCTTCACTGCGGAGTTCCACCCCACCTCAGCCCCACCTCTCTAAGCCCCAACCCCTTGGCACTGCCCCAGCACAGTTACATTTCCCAGTGGGCGGTACCAGGGTGCCTGGTGGGCACTGCCCACCATGCCCCTGACCACCTGAGGGCTTCAATAGCCTCCGATTTCCCCCCTGGCATGAACATCGCATCTGTTCCCAGTTGGTGTGGGTCAGCAGTGACTCTTGTTGGCAAGACCTCTCAAATGATGAGGGGGGAAATGTCTGAGAGGTCGGAAACATCTGGCATTTGGTCGGTGATATCTCCACATCAGGTCGGAAACAGACAGGCCGGGCTTAATTTTAAATCGGCTTCGCACCCAATAAGTGTGGGAAGCCCAGTGCACCGACAAAACAGTGCCAGAAAGATGGCTCTCAGCGCAAGATTGGTTTGTGCCCAGCATAAAAGCCTCGCACCATCCACTTCTAAAGGCAGAATTGCAAATTCTATAAACTTCTCCAACCATAACTTCACTCTATCCATTATTATTTTGCATGTTCAATGTTTTGAGTGCTGCTAATCATGATTTTGGGGTTGATTATATTATTGTTTCATGACTGTCCGCCTTCTTCATGAAACAAGGTTTAACAAAAGATTAATTCCTCAGCTGCTTGCGAGTATCCTAATGGGAAGTTCAAAGTCTAACTGCTAAAATAATTCAACTGGTTCATACAAGACATTGCAGTGAGTCAAATTTAGGTATCAATTACTCTTTGGTTATGGACTGGGTGCAATACCTAGATAGCTCTCTGCTGAAATGTTGAGATGATAGTTAAGGGATTTGTCTGCAGCTCTTGATATATACTCTCATCATGGTAACAGCCCTAACTAATATCCTTAAAATGCACGGGTGCTGAGGTTGGAAGAGAACTTGGTGAGGGCAAAAAGCGAGTTATGGATAGAATTGGCAATTTTTAATTTTATTCATTGGGTGGTGGGCAGCAAAAGCAAATCAGGCAAATTGAAGGTGAGGGTTGAGAATGACAGGATATGCGTACAAAGCTTCGGACAGGTTGGAGTTTATGAGGGTGATGTCCGGGTTAGGTGGATTGGCCATGCTAAATTGCCCCTTAGTGTCGGAGAGACTAGCTAGGGTAAAGGCATGGGGTTATGGGGATAGGGCCTGGGCGGAATTGTGGTTGGTGCAGACTTGATGGGCCGAGTGGCCTCCTTCAGCACTGTAGGGATTCTATGATTCTATGAAGGATGGAAGTCTAGAAAGGACAGCATTAGAGTAGTCAAACCTGGATATGACAAAGTTGTGCATGACAGTTTCAGAAGTTTATAATGAGACTTTGATAACATAGTGGCGGCTTCTATGACAGAGAAGATGACTGTCGCTTTGAATTCCAAATAAATGACAAATTTGAAGTGTCAATCATCCATCTTCCTTTCGCTCATATAATTTAATTCATTGAGCAAAAGTCAATTCAAATATTGCTCATTTAAAATATCCCTGCATCTCCATGTCAGACATGTTGTCTTGAGGCAATATAGCAATATAAACACGGCAGCCAATCTGCACACAAGATATGCAACTTAACATTCAAATAACCTGTGAGCTTGGAGAATAATGGTAAATCACTGAGTAGGTTCAGTTAAGGAAGTTAAACCATCCACATTTAGTCTCTCACCCAAACCTCAAAAACCATTCCTTTGCAAATACTACTTTCTTCGCTGATCTCTGTGAATAGAGGACGTCATGGATACCACACGGTCACTTCAAAAGACAACCAACAGGAAATGCATTCCTCATCATTCAATGATCGACAAAGCAATTTTACAAAAATGTGTAACTGTCCTATTTAAAAGCATTGAATGCCACATTAGTGCTTCTTGCAGACTTAAAAATATTCCAGCCAGCCAACGGCCAAAATGCAAACATTCAACAGATGAGTAGGGTATTTACTAGATTCAAACAATGATTTTTTTAAAACTCTCCTTCAACGGTTGTTAGAACAGCCAGACCCATGCTTTGCAAGGTCCAATTGATCTGGAATGGCTCCACAGCCAGTTTAAAATTGCAGTTCCTATTATTATGAATGAAGCCAATCTGGAAAGCAGGCAGCTCTATTTCATCAGTAATATCAGAGTAGCTCTGTTGTCAAGGATACCCAAAACAGCAAGTTTGTGTGAATGAGTTAAATCAAGGAAAGCTGGTCAATAGCAAGCACTAAATTATTTTCATTTTAATGGAATATGTTTTAATGAAACATTCCTTATTCATTAAAGGATCATTAACATCCATTCATCATTTACAAAACAGAATCTTGGACTACAGAAACAGAACTCAAGTTAATTATGTGGCAATAATCACCAGCTACTGCTATTAGGGAATTTTCAAAGTAACTTCATTGCAGTGTGGATGTAAGCCTACTTTTGACTAATAAATAAACTTTACTTTTACTTTTTTATTATTGTATACAGAAAGCAGAGGAACATTATGCGTAACCAATAAGTTTGCCCCAGTAGTGATATTAGGGAGAATCTAATCATATCCAAATGGCCTCATACCAATGACATACAGCATCTGAAATATGCTGCTAGAGAAATTAAGATAGCCCTTTACATGAAATCTGACACATAAACAGAGGATGGAAAAGTGATGAATAATACCAAATGAGTGTAAAACACTTTCTCGAATGTACTTCTCCCTTGGACATTGGTAAAAATGACAAATATTAAATATCTGGAGAATCTTGTTGCATGATTAGATGCATAGGTGACATGTTAACCATTATATATAAAACATTAAGAAGAAACTGCACTTAAACCCTCTTCCTCCACCCATCTGGTGAGTGAGACATGCAAGATGAAAGGTAGAATTCCAGACAGAGTTTGCATACAATAGGAATCAGTGAGAAAGCTCTTGACTGGTTGAAGTCCCATCTATCACAAAGGAAGATGGTTGTTGGAGGTCAATCACCACAATCCCAGGACATCACTGCAGGAATTCCTGTGTCCTAGGCCCAATCATCTTCAGCTGGTTCATCAATTACTTTCCCTCCTTTATAAGGTCAGATAGTAGGGATGTTCGCCGATAATTGCACAATGTTCAGCACCATTCACGACTCCTCAGATTCAGATGGTGAAACAATCAGTGTTCAGATGCAGCAGGACCTGGACAATATTCAGACTAGGACTGATAAATAACATTCATGCTACACAAGTGCCAGGCACTGACCATCTCCAGCAAGAGAGAATCTAACCAACACCCACTGATATTCAATGGCATTACCACTGTTGCATACCCCATCCTGAGGGTTACCCTTAACTAGACCAGCTGTATAAATACTAACTACAAGAGGTCAGAGGGTAAGAATTCTGCAGCAAGTAATTCTCCTCCTGACTCCACAAAGCCTGTCATCATCTACTTGACACAAGCAAGGAGTGTGTTGGAATACTCTCCACTTGCCTGGATGAGTGCAGTTCCAACAACACTCAAGAAGCTTGACACCATCCAGGACAAAGCTTGATTGGCATCCGACTCACCACCTTCAACATTCACTTCCTCCAGCACCAAGTAGCACTGTGGCACAGTGGCAGCAGTATGTACCATCTACAAGATGCACTGCAGCAACTCATCAAGGCTCCTTAAACAGCTCCTTCCAAACTCATAACCTCTACCTCTGAATAGGACAAGGGGAGCAGATGCAAGAGAATACAACCACTTGTAAATTCCCCTCCAAGCCACACACCATTCTAACTTGGAATTATATCACCGTTCCTTCACTTTTGCTGGGTCAAAGTCCTGAACCTCCCGACCTAACACACTGTGGGTGCACTTGCACCAATGGACTGTGGCTGTTCAAGAATGAAAGAAGATGATATCATAGCAGGCTACTCAATTGCAGCCATATGGGTGGAACCTAAAAACAAAATGTTCCTGGGAGTGTACTACAGACCCTCATGAAGAGATAAAAGAGCAGATATGTAAACAAATTTCAAAGTGTGAAAATAATGCTATAATAGTAGGAGATTTCAATTTCTCCACTATTAATTGAGATAGGCAAAGTCTGAATGGGGGAGCATTTTAGTGGTAGTGACTATAAGTCGGTACGATGTAAGGTAGATACGTAACAAGACAACGATGGACTGGAAATAGGGTTGCTGAATTTGCCGGGGGGGGGGGGGGGGGGGGGGGGGGAAGAGAAAGAGAGAGAGAGAGAGAGAGAGAGAGAGAGGAGGAGGGGGGGCTTATGCAGATCCAGGGGACTTGAAAACAATTCAGAGAGCAAAGAGGGGGCATGAATAAAACACTGCCGGGTAAAATAAAGGAAAGTCCCACGGTGTTTTACAAATATATTAAGGACAAGAGGATAACCAGGAAAGAATATGGCCTATCAGGGACCAAAGTGGCAACTTCTGTGTGGAGCCGAAAGACGTAGGTGAGGTATTAAATGAGTATTTTGCATCTGTTGACAATGGAGAAGGACAATATAGGTACCACTCAGTCCAGTGGTGCAGGTACACCCACATAGGTCAGAAGGTTCAGGATTTCGTCAGAGCAGAGGGGAGTCATCCAGACTCAAAATATTAGCTCTGTTCTCTCTCCACAGATGCTGTCAGACATGCGGAGATGTTCCTGCATTTTCTGTTACAGATAGATGACACTGGATGATTTTACTCATCGATTGGATGTGGGCACTGAACTTATATTCTGGAGGTGTTTTTTGTGGATGAAATCAATTCAAGGAGCACAAGAAGGGGAGGCAGCATAGATAGTTGATTAAATTATCCCCTTTTTAGTGACAAAGAAGTCAATGACTCCTTAAACTTGTTAGATGTGATGGTAAATGGTGGAAAATTGCAGCGCAGAGCAAGGCCACAGAGGGATTTAAATACAGGACTGGAATTTAGGACATCTATTGCTTCTAGTCTGCACCTGCAGAATATCTGTTTGATGGTAAATCCATGTCCGCCAAGTGGGAGTCTTTTAAAAGTTTGTTAACAATTCAGGACAACTATGTCTCTGTAAAAATGGAGGATAAAAATGGCAAGATTCGGGAACCTTGGATGACAAGCGAGATTGAGCTTAGTGAAAAAGAAGATGGGGGCATACATAAATTTCAGGAAATTGAAAACGGATAAGGCTCTTAAGTAATACAAAGATAATAGGAAAGAACTTAAACAGGGACTTAGGAGGGCAAAGAAGGGGCCATGAAATGTCCTTGGCAAGCAGGATTAAGGAGAATCCCAAGTTTTTTATGCTTATGTAAGGAGGAAGAGGGTAGCTAAGGAAAAGGTAGGTCCACTCAAGATCAGTGGAGGAAATTTGTGTGGGACAGATGAGGTGGCTGGGGTCCGTAACGAGTACCCTTGCATCAGTATTCACAAAGGAGAAGAATGTGGTGGATGGTGAGTATAGAAAGGAGGGTGTTGACATTCTAGGACATGTTGAGATAAAAAGGTAGGAGGTATTGGAGGTTTTGAAAAACATTAAAGTGGACAAGTTCCCAGGGTCAGATAGAGTTTATCCCAGAATACTGAGAGAGGTGAGGGAATAAATTACGGAGGCCTTGGCCAAAATCTTTGTATCCTCTTGAGCCACAGGCAAGGTACCAGAGGATTGGAGAGTAGTTAGCATTGTTCCTCTGTTTAAGAAGGGCAGAAGAGACAATCCGGGAAATGACAGGCCTGTGAGCCTGACATCAGTAGTGGGGAAAATTATTGGAGAAGATTCTTAAGGACAGATGTACTCACATCTGGAAGAGGATGGGCTTATTAGCGATAGGCAGCATGGTTTTGTGAAGGGGCAGTCATGTCGCACAAACTTGATTGAGCTCTTTGAGGAAGTGACAAGAAAAATTGACCAGGGCAGGGCAGTGAATGTTGTATACATGGACATTAGTAAAGCCTTTGATAAGGTTCCTCATGGCAGGCTGATACAGAAGGTGAAGTCATATGGGATCAGAGGTGAGCTGGTAAGATGGATACAAAATTGGCTTGGGCATAGAAAGTAGAGGGTAGAAGTGGAAGGGTACTTTTCTAACTAGAAGTCTGTGACAAGTGGTGTTCCATAAGGATCAGTGCTGGGGCCTCTGTTGTTTGTAATAAGTGATTTGGAGGAAATGTAGCGGTCCGATTAGTAAATTTGCAGATGATCCAAAAATTGGGGGAGAAGCAGCAGATAGTGAGGAGAATTGTCAGAGGATACAGCAGGATATAAATCGGCTGGAGACATGGCCAGAAGGAATTTAACCCAGACAAATGTGAGGTGATGCAATTTGGAAGGTCAACTGCAGGAGGAAAGTATACAGCAAATGGTAAAGCCCTTAGAAATATTAGCAGTGGCACAGTGGTTAGCACTGTTGCCTCACAATGCCAGGATCCCAGGTTCAATTCTGGGCTTGGGTCACTATTTGTGGAGTTTGCACATTCTCCCCATGTCTGCGTGGGTTTCCTCCGGTGCTCCAGTTTCCTCCCACAGTCCGTAGGCAGGGAATAGAGGGATATGAACCACATTGAGGCAAGAATTTATTAGATTAGAGAGGCATCTGTGTCGGCACAGACTTGGTGGGCCGAAGGGCCTGTTCCTGTGCTGTACTGCTTTGTTCTGTCTCCTGCAGCAAAATCAATTTCCATATCTATCCAACTCTTTTAAATTAAAGGGGACTAGGTGGTTGAAATCCAACAAGACCAATCTGATAAAATTACTCTCTCTTGAATTGTTGCATGGACCTACATGAAATTAGTTTGACAGTTGGATTCAGGCTTTTAGTATGTTGTATTTCCTTTCACTTCAATTAACAATCTAATTCAAAGACCTCTGATTTGATTTATTGTCACATGTATTAGTATACAGTGAAAAGTATTATTTCTTGTGCACTATACAGACAAAGCATACTGTTCATAGAGAAGGAAATGAGAGAGTGCAGAATGTAGTGTTACAGTCATGGTTAGGGTGTAGACTTAATGTGAGGCAAGTCTATTCAAAAGTCTGATGGCAGCAGGGAAGAAGCTGTTCTTGAGTCGGTTGGCACGTGATCTCAGACTTTTGTATCTTTTTCCCGAAGGAAGAAGGTGGAAGAGAGAATGTCCAGGGTGCGTGGGGTCCTTAATTATGCTGGCTGCTTTGCCGAAGCAGTGGGAAGTGTAGACAGAGCCAATAGATGGGAGGCCAATTTGCATGATGGATTGAGCTACATTCATGACCTTTTGTAATTTCTTGCGGTCTTGGGCAGAGCAGGAGCCTAACCAAGCTGTGATAGAACCAGAAAGGATGCTTTCTATGGTGCATCTGTAAAAGTTGGAGAGAGTCATATTGACATGCCAAATTTCCTTAGTCTTCTGAGAAAGTAGAGTCGTTGGTGGGCTTTCTTAACTATAGTATTGGCATGGTGGGACCAGGACAGGTTGTTAGTGATCTGGACACCTAAAAACTTGAAGCTCGCGACCATTTCTACTTTGTCCCCATTGATGTAGACAGGGGCATGTTCTCCACTACACTTCGATTGTCGATGACGATCTCCTTCATTTTGTTGACATTGAGGGAGAGATTATTGTCGTCGCACCAGTTCACCAGATTCTCTATCTCATTCCTGTACTCTGTTGCGTCGTTTGAGATTCGACCCACTACGGTGATGTCGTCAACAAACTTGAAAATCGAGTTAGAGGGGAATCTGGCCACACAGTCATAGGTGTATAAAGGAGTATAGTAGGGAGCTGAGAACACAGCCTTGTGGGGCACCAGTGTGGAGGGTGAGCGTGGAGGAAGTGTTGTTGCCTATCCTTACTGATTGTGTCTGTGGGTTAGGAAGTTCAGGATCCAGTCACAGAAGGAGGAGACGAGGCCCAGGCCACAGATTTGGAGATGAGTTTTGTAGGAATAATGGCGTTGAAGGCTGAGCTGTAGTCAATAAACCTGACATAGGTGTCTTTGTTATCTCGGTGTTCCAGGGTTGAGTGTAGGGCCAGGGCGATGGCGTCTGCTTTGGAACTGCTGCGGCAGTAGGCGAATTGTAGTGGATCCAGGCAGTCGGGGAGGCTGGAATTGATTTGTGCCTTAACTAACCTTTCGAAGCATTTCGTAATGATGGATGTCAGAGCCACCGGATGATAGTCATTAAGGCACGCTGCTTGGCTTTCCGTTGGTACTGGAATATTTAGCTTGGAAGTGGAAAATGCTGTACTGTCAACATAGGAGAGGAAAAGGCTGAGATACATTGCTGTCACAGAGCAACGGTCAGAGGCTAGGAATTGAGCTGAGTAATTCACCTCCTGACTCCCCAAAACCTGTTCTCCATCTACAAGGCACAAGTGTGATGGAATACCCGCCACTAGCCTGAAAGGGTGCAGCTTTAACAGCACTCAAGAAGCAAGACAACATTCAGTATAAAGCAGCCCAATAAGCACCTATCCACCAACTTAAACATTCGCTTTCTCTTCTATAAATGTACAGTGGCAGCAGTGTGGTTAGCACTGCTGCCTCAAAGCACCAAGCCCTGGGTTCAATTCTAGCCTTGGGTGACTGTGCAAACTTTACATGTTCATTCTCCCCATTTCTGCATGGGTTTCCTCCAGATGCTCCGGTTTCCTCCCACAGTGCAAAGATGTGCAGGTTAGGTGAATTAGCCATGCTAAATTGCCCCTTAGTATCCAAAGGTGTGTAGGTTAGGCAGATTAGCCATGGTAAATGCACAGGGTTGTGGGGATAGGTCTGGATGGTGGGCCTGGGTAAGATGCTCTTTTGGAGAGTCAGTGCAGACGCAATGGGCCGAATGGCCTCCTTCTGCACTGGAGCGATTCTATAGTTTATATCACCTACAAGATACAGTACTCACCAAGGCCCTTTTAACAACACCTTCTAGCCCAGCAAACTCTACCACGTAAAACAACATGGGCAGCAAATACATGGGAAAACCACCACCCGCAAGCTTTCCTCCAAGCCATGCACAATTCTGACTTGGAAGCACACCGCTTTCATAGGCTCATAGAATCCCTACAGTACATAAGGAGGCTATTCGGCCCATCAAGTCTGCACTGACTCTCTGACAGAGCATCCCACCCAGGCCCCATCCCCGTAACCCAACATATTTACCCCGCTAATCCTGCTAACCTACACATCTTTGGACATAAGGGGCAATTTAGCATGGCCAATCCACCTAACCTGCACATCTTTGGACTGTGGGAGGAAACCAGAGCACCCAGAGGAAACCAATGCAGACACGGGGAGAACGTGGAAACTCCACACAGTCACCCAAGGCTGGGATTGAACCCAAGTCTCTAGCACTGAGTGGCAGCAGTGCTAACCACTTCATTGTCACTACATTAAAATCCTGGAACTTCATTCATAACAGCACTATGGATGCACCTGCATCACATGGATTGCAGCGGTTTAAAAAGACAGCTCACCATCATCTTCTCAAGGGCAATTAAGGATGAGCAACAAATGCTGGCTTGCTGGCAACATCTACATCTGATGAAAGAATTAAAGAAAATGGAGCTTCGATTCTAACCACGTTCTACCTAATCTGAAGTACTTGGCGCTGACGTATGATGCCCGAACTCAGGAATGGAAAGCGTTTCCCAGCACAAATATTTATCAACCCGATATGCACAAAGGTTTATACACAAAAGCTTGCATTTATGTAATGCCTTTCATGCTCTCAGGGTATTCCAAAGCACTCCACAGCCTTTTAACTACTTTTGCAATCTGAAAAAAAAAGGCATGCAATTTTTGTACAGCAGGTTCCAATAAATAGCAGTAAGATACGTGACTAGATTGACCGTTTTAGTTATGCTGGGTGATGGATAAAAACTGTTTGATATCAGCAGAACTCCTGTACAGTGGGACCTGTACCATCCACTTCAGAGAACAGATGAAACCTCAATTTAAAGCTTCAAGTGAAAAGTGCCACCTCAAGCAATGCAGCATCATCTTAATAGTACATGATATCTTAGCCTAGATTGTGAGCTTCCCTCAAGGCATTCAGAATTATATTTAGCAGATTTAGTTGCTGACTGCAAAAACCTCCCTTCACAAACTCAACTATAAGAGCATTTCCTTCTGCACCACAAAAATTGCTCTTCATCCACTGTGGAATACCAGCAACTCTTCAAGGTCTATCATCCTCTATTGTAACATAGATCCTCAGCTTTAAAGCTTCTCTTCCTGTCTGGGGTGGCAGACAAGAAAGAGTACTCTTTCAGTAAACATACAAAATTGAATGTGCATGTACCTAATGTCTGTTGCATACTAAAGACATCCCAAGGTGCTTTATAGCCAAGTTATATCTGAAATGTAGTTTTGTGGACAAATGCAAAGAGGAAATGATGTTATTTCTATAAGTTGCAAACACAAGAGTATCCATTCAAAGCAGGCATCATGTATTGTCCTCGAAAACCTCTGTAAATACAGAACTGAATCAAACGTAAAAAAGAGAAAAGCTGGAAATACTCAGGTGAGACGGCATCTGTGGAAAGGGAGACAGAGTTAATGCTTCATAAATAACCTTGCACTAGAAAGTTCTGTTGAGTTAAAATTTGTGCTTTTCCTTTCAATTAAGCTCAAGGCTTCAACCTCAAAAGTATGATTCATCACAACTTTGTGATGAACGGTTACTGACCTGAAACATTCCTTTTGTTTTTTTCCACATATGCTACCTGACGTGCTGAGTATTGCCAGCATTTTCTATTCTTATTTCAGATTTCCAACATTTTGCTTTTGAATCAGTCATAAACTAGCTACAGCTAAGCAACAAACATTACAAAATTAACCTTTTTAGATATTTCCAGCTCCACCAAATGGAAAACTTTAATTTTGTCAAAGAAACATCAATATGCAGCATTTCATCATTAGCATTTCAGAAACTTAACTAGTCCCAGAGCACAGTAGGGTAGAGAATCATATCAAATCGTAATGAGATCAGGCATCCTCAAAGTAATTTCAGAACTGCTGAAATTCTGAAGAACTCATATTTGACTGGAAATCTTGACCAGGATTTTCCAACCCTTCCCGCCTGCCGGCCCTGCCAAAGACGACCTCCAACAGTGGGCTCCCTGGTGGCATAGCCAGTGAGCAATGCAAATGGAGAGAGGGGGGGGAGCTGTTTTATACTTAGAGACAACAGCTAACCCAGTTAGTGGTCAAAGAAACAGCCAGGTCAAGAAAGCCTTCCCATCAAATAAGGTTGAGAATTAGACTTCATAAGACTATCTTATAGTTGATAATGGATTATGGTTTCAGACTAATTAACCCAAATCCCAAACCTTTAACAAAACCAAAATACTGCAGATGCTGGAAATCTGAAATATAAACAGAAAATACTGAGCAGGTCAGTATGGACTGGATGATAGCTTCGCTGAACACCTCTGTTCAGTCAACAAACACGACATTAACCTTCTGCTTTCTAACCATTTTAATTTGCCACAACAAACTGAACAACCTACACTGTTCCAATGAAGTTAGAAAGACAGTGCTTCACCCCTCAAATACTGTGGCTATCATGCAGATCATAGTCCAAGAATCCTGCAGCGAGTAGCTCACCTCCTGACCCCACAAAGCACATTATCTGGATGAGTGCAGCTCCAACCACACTCAAGAAGCTTTACACCATCCACAACAAAGCAACCTGCTTGGTTGCTACCCCTTCCACAATCATTCAATCCCTCCACCACTGACGAACAGTGGCATTTATATGTACCATCCACAAGATGCACAGCAGGAACTCACCAAGGTTTCTTAGGCAGCACTTTCTGACCCACAACCACTACTATCTAGAAGGACAAGAGCAACAGATACCTGGGAACACCAACACCTGGAGGTTCCTCTCCAAGTCACTCACCATCCTGACTTGGAAATATATCGCCATTCCTTCATTGTTGCTGGGTCAAAGTCCTGGAATTCCCTTCCCAACAGCACCGTGGGTGTACCTACATTTCGAGGACTGTAGCGGTTCAAGAAAGCAGCTCACCACCATCTTCTCAAGGGCAACTAGGGATGAGCAATAAATGCTGGCCTGGCCAGCAACACCACATCCCATAAGTGAAATTAAAGGAAAAATTAGGCACTTTGCAACCTTCTGGACTCAACATAAAGTTCAACAATTTCAGATCATACCTACCGCTCCTGTTCTTTTGGATAGCAGGTGCTAACAAAGATTTTGCTGTTTATTTAATTATTCCTACCTTCCATCTTCTCACAGGCCTTCCCTTTTCTTCTCTCATTCCTCCTCCCCCTCTTTGCCTCTGCATTTGCTTAAAACCTGTTGTCTGTGTAACATGTTCTACTTCTAATGAAAAGATACCAACCAGAAATATTAACTCTGTTTCTCTTTTCATTGATGTTGCTTAGCCTGCTGAGTATTTCCAGCATTTTCTGTTTATATCCCAAAAGAAATGAAGCACTGTTTAATTGGATTCTTGATGTGGAGATGCCGGCGTTGGACTGGGGTAAACACAGTAAGAAGTTTAACAACACCAGGTTAAAGTCCAACAGGTTTATTTGGTAGCAAAAGCCACACAAGCTTTCGGAGCTCTTAGCCCCTTCTTCAGGTGAGTGGGAATTTGCATTCCAACCATTATTCATGTAAATTGAGTCTGTGTCTTTATAAGCTCTGTTTGTGAACAGAATTCCCACTCACCTGAAGAAGGGGCTAAGAGCTCCGAAATCTTGTGTGGCTTTTGCTACCAAATAAACCTGTTGGACTTTAACCTGGTGTTGTTAAACTTCTTACTGTAATTGGATTCTTACCAGAGAGTAGTGAAGTCTTCTACAGAATATACCTTTTAATAAAAAAAAACAACTTTCAAGATATAAACCGCTCTTTTCCTGATCTGTGTTCTTGGAGCGAAAAATTCCACAACATATACAGTGACTGTTTTAATAATTGGTGCTAAACAGAAGCCGAAGCTGTGTCAAACGTGTATTTTTAAAAACACTGATGTTGAGCTAAGTACAGATTGTAGAATGATTACAGCACAGGAGGCCATTCAGCCCTTTTGATCCCTGCTGCTCTCTAAAAGCAACTCATCTAGTTTCTCCTGCAAATGTTTTTGTCTTCAGATAAAGCCATGATCGACTCTGCCTCCATTACAACTCTAAAGCACTGCATTCCAGATCCTATGATGTGGCGACGCCAGCGTTGGACTTGGGATTAACACAGTAAGAAGTCTCACAACACCAGGTTAAAGTCCAACAGGTTTATTTGGTAGCACACGCCACGAGCTTTCGGAGCATTGCCCCTTCATCAGGTGAGTGGAGGTCCTCCCTATTCAGCCCCGGAAGATCCATTCTTCTCAAAGAATCTTTCTTTCTCACTAGAAAAATCTTTGCTGGGTGTTGTTAAACATCTCCTTAAAAGTCTGCCCCTGCATCTCTTCCGTCCTACCTTTTATCCGAATTTCCCAGTTCACTTTAATTAGCTCTGCTTTCATACTCTTATAGCATAGTCTTATACTTTCATATTCTTATAGTTCCAGATCCTAACCACACTCTGCGTAAAAAGAGATTCTCCTCATGTCACCTTTGTTCTTTTGCCAATCGCCTTAAATCGGTTTCCTCTGATTCTCGACCTTTCGAGAAACAGGTTCTCTCTATTTACTCTGTCCAGACTCCTCACAATTTTGAACAGCTCCATCAAGTTTCCTCTTAACCATGTCTTCTCAAAGCATGATTTCCATAATTCTGTCAGCAAATAAATGATCTGACTGCATTTGCAGAATAACAGCATGGCCTTCCCAAGACCAGGGCTTCAACATAAAAGGAGTCCTAAATCACTTGTAATTTTTCATCAGGTACAATTCTTTCTTCTGACTATGCTTGAAAGGTTGGCCACCCCTGATCTTCATTGTTAACATAGTTTGGTGTGGTCATAGAAAGCATGTACAAAACTGCAAATATTTCCACTTCATTTCTGTACAATCACTGCCTTTATATTGGCAAAATGCCATGGCTGCTATGGGAAAATTACAAACATTGAACAAAACAAAGTTATCCTTGAGCACAAAAATCAAGGCTGTAGTGAGGGAGCCCTGCACTGTCTGAAGTGCTGTCTTTTGGATACGATGTTAAACTCCAGTGAATATA
Organism: Mustelus asterias; assembly: GCF_964213995.1. NCBI lineage: Eukaryota > Metazoa > Chordata > Chondrichthyes > Carcharhiniformes > Triakidae > Mustelus > Mustelus asterias. The sequence continues at coordinate 53,906,763 of NC_135818.1, read as the reverse complement.
TGAGATTCCATAGCACCACTTCAAAGAAAAGCAGCAGAATTAACCCTGGTGCCCTGACCAATATTTATCCCTAATTAATATGTGGTCATTACCACATTGCTGTTTGTGGAAGTTCACTGCGTGCAGATTTGGCTGCTCCGCTTCCTTCTGTGTGGAGTCTGCACGTTCTCCCCGTGTCTGTGTGGGTTTCCTCCGGGTGCTCCGGTTTCCTCCCACAGTCCAAAGATGTACGGGTTAGGTGGATTGGCTATGCCAAATTGCCCCTTAGTGTCAGGGGGACAAACTATGGTAAATGTATAGGGTTATGGGGATAGGGCCTGGGTGGGATTGTGGTCAGTGGAGACTTGATAGGCCGAATGGCCTCCATCTGCACTGTAGGATTCTATGATTACAACTGTGACAACACTTCACAAGTGCTTCAGTGACTGTAAAACATTTTGAGATGTCCGGTGGTCATAAAAAGTGCTAAATAAATGCAAGTTTTTCCTTTATCCAATGATAATAAAACTGAGTAGTGTGTTTGCTACAAGTTAGCATTCAATATCAACTTTAAGTAAATATCTATCATAAGTGGAATAATCAAATCAATACCTACCTTGGAATATAAAGTTTAAATTATCAGCTCCCTAGTAATATTTATAAAGTACTCAATGCTTCATAGCTGATACAAGTGAAGTGGGCACTCAGTAGAGCACATACTGTGTTAACTCTAGTTGGTTGGCAGTCTGTAACTACAAAGCTGAAAAGTATTTTTTTCTCTATTAGGAGCTATCATCTCACTGAGGAGCTTTCAGACCAATCCACATCCATCAATCTACTCCGAAAATTCTGTTCACATCTTGACAGCTTTGGCATCTTCTCAAGGATAATTAGGGATAGGCAATAAATGCTGGCCTAGCCAGTGACCCACATCCCACAAACAAATAATATCACCACATTAGCCAAAACAATCCACAACATTCTAAATCAATCAACAACATTCTAAATAAAACAATCTACACGATTCTAAAAAAGTCAGTTCACTATATCTCCCAATGTTAACTGATCCTTTAAATAAAATTCCAAGATCCGGACCTGCATTTTCGCCAAAAACTAATCAGTTCGTCCTTGGTCTGTACCCTATCAGTGTACCAGGTTATGTTGAAATCTGTTTAATAGATTTTGAGATATATTGCTTACAGTCAAACAGACTAACAAAATGACTAAAACATTACCTCTGCCCACCTTCAGTGGCGGAGGTAAGTATGAAGTAAGTACAAGCAACTAATGCAAAACAAATCTTAAGAGGATAAGAATCCTCCAGAAGCTCCAATTTTATAGTTTTATAGTCAATGTCCCATACTATTGCACACAAGGTGATAAGACCAGGCAGGTAACCAAGTCAGGCAGGATTAGGAGAGGGGATTACCTGGAAGGGCGAGCAAAGAAGATGGGGCACAAGGTAGAAAGGAGAGAGAAAAAAAAAGAGGAGAGCCAATGAATCTCAACAATGCAGAAAGAAGCCATTCGGTCTATCAAGTCTGCACGGTCTCTCAAAGAGCATCCTACCCAGGCCCTCCCCACTGCCCTATCCCGATAACCCCGCGCATTTACCATGGCTAATCCACCTAACCTACACATCTATGGACATTAAGGGGCAATTTAGCATGGCCAATCCACATAACCTGCACATCTTTGAACTGTGGGAGGAAATCAAAGCACTTAGGGGAAACTCAAACTCTGTACACACAGTCACCCAAGACCGGAATCGAACCCTGTGAGCCAGCAGTGTTAACCATTGTGCCATCATGTCGCCCTTAAGTGGTTGATGTGGAGAAAAGCACTAGAACTGACTTAATTAGCTGAATGGTCTTTTTCTGTTCAGCAACTTGTCATAATTCTATAAAGTTGTTTACTTTTATAATTATCTACAAGAAGATCACCCCTCCTTCCCCGATACCACCCCAAGTGGGCCTGCCCTTCTGACAAAGGCCCAGGGAGTTGGGAGCGGGAAACTTCATCTTGGCTTTGGTTGCTGGGGATTTCCAGCTGCTGTGGACAAAGTATGTGTGGAGAAATGCATCATGGGAACTGCACCACAAAAACCCAGGTCACCTGACAAAGACAGAATTAGGACTGGGAAGTTCTCACTTCTTGTTGCAAAAATATGTATGTGAAAAATATATGCATCATTCCAGTTTAGTTTTAATTTGCTCCTGTTGAACTACAGTATCCCAGAGTGTACTGCAATAACCCCAGGAAGAAAAATCATAAATAACTATGACAGGAAAAAAATTTAATAAATTTAAGCCAATCTGAGCTGAAGCTTTTTCTGTATTAGTCTAGAAAATTTATGTTTACATCAAGTTCAAAAGGTATAATGATTAAGATTCTTTGATCCTTGCCTCTAACAGCCAAAATTAATCACAGAAAGCAACCAGTTTGTTTCAGTGTTTGTCACTGGAAGTAACGGCATTAATGACAGTTTCAGTAAGAATTAAAATTGTAAGGGAAATACTGAAAACAGTATTTTAACTTTGCAGTTCTTCATGGAGAGATCTAGATATCTTCTGGGGCAAAAATTCCACTTCCAATTATAGAAGCTGATTTGTTAGTTAGGTGAGACAAATGATGGGGAATAAGATATGGTAGTCTCCTAGAACTTAACCTGACTGGCATGAACGTTGCAAAGGCAGTGGTGTTGTCACTGGACTAGAATGCCAGAGACCCAGAGTAATGCTCTGGGGACCCAGGTTCAAATCACACTGCAGCAGATAGTGAAATTTGAATTTAATAAAAATCTGGAATTAAAAGTGTAATGGTAATCATGAAACCATTGTCGATCGTCGTAAAAACTCATCTGGTTCACCAATATCCTCTAGGGAAAGAAATTTGCTATCCTCATCCATCTAGTCTATATGCAAACAGATCCACAGCAATCTGAAATGACCTCGCAAACCACAATTCTAGAAGGCAATTAGGAATGGAGAATAAGTGCTGGCCAAGCCAGCAACTGCCACAATGAATAATAAAATATTCTGGTATGATACAATGATGGAGTTGTTAACTAATCATATCTAATTCACATTCCCAAGTGCTGAAATAGCTTTACATCCTAAAAATCACCAACACCATTGTGGTTGGCAAGCACTGTACAAAAAATACCAAGATATTTTTAAAATGTTCATTGACTATTTGCAGGAATTAGTTTAACTGTTCTCTTTCTGGGCCTTCAAGACACAGTAAGTCAGGATCTCAATTAGTATTATTAGGGTTCTGGCGATATAAATTACCAGCCCTAAATATCAGTGATGAGAATAATTCAAATGAAGGATGCAAGTCCAGCAATTTGTTGAAATGCAATGAACTTCAATGGAGAGCCTCATGTCAAGTGTGCAATGTTTAGATTTGGACAAGGTAAAAAGGTGGAGCAAATTGTCCAATCTGTTGAGAATTGATACTCATGCCATACCTTTCTACCATCACAAATTTGCAGAGTTTATCATGAACTAATAAAGTTTAGTACAATGAGCTCACATTTATTCTTAATCGCAATTTCTGAGCCAAATAGGTATGCAAAGAGAAAAAGATTGACAAAAATAAATGTAGGCCCCTTAAAGTCAGAAACAGGAAAATTCATAATGGGAAATAAAGAAATGGCCAAGGAATTAAATTTGTATTTTGCTTCAGTCTTCACAAAGGAAGACATGAATAATGTACCAAAAGTTCTGAGAGAAACAAGTTTTAGTCAGGAGCTGAAGGAAATCAGCATTAATAGAGAAATGGTTTTGGGGAAATTGATGGGATTGAAGGTGGATAAATCTCCGGGTCCTGATAATCTTCATCCCAGAATACTTAAGGAAGTGGCCCTGGAAATGGTGGATCCATTGGTGGTTATTTTCCAAAATTCTTTGGATTCTGAACTGGTTCCTACAGATTGGAGGGGAGCTAATGTAAGCCCACTATTCAAAAAAGGGAGGTAGAGAGAATTTAGGGAACTACAGACCAGTGAGTCTAGTGGGGAAGTTGCTCGAGTCCATTATCAAGGATTTGATAACTCAGCATTTGGAAGGCAGTGGTATAATCAGACAAAGTCTGCATGATTTACAAAAGGGAAATCATGCTTGACAAATCTATTGGAATTCTTTGAGAATGTGACCAGTTGAGTTGACCAAGGAGAACCAATAGATGTGGTTTATTTAGACTTTCAGAAGGCTTCATAGAACAGAGTATTATGCAAAATTAAAGCACATGGGATTGCAGGTAATGTCTTGAGATGGATAGAAAACTGGTTAGCAGATAGGAAGCAAAGAGTTGGCATAAATTGGTCTTTTTCTGATTGGCAGTCAGTGACTAATGGGGTTCCGCAGGGATCTGTGCTAGAACCCCAACTGCCCACATTATATACGAATGATCTAGAAGAGGGAACTGAATGTATTATCTCCAAATTTGCAGATGATACAAAGTTGGGTGGGAGGGTGAGCTGTGAGGAGGACGCTTCATGTGATTTGGACAGGCTGAGTGTGTGGGCATATACATGGCAGATGAAATATAACATGGATAAATGTGAGGCTATCCACTTTGGTAGCAATAATAGGAAGACAGATTATTACTTGAGTGGGTATAAATTGAGAGGTGGACACTCAGCAAGGCATTGGTGTCCTTGTGCATCAGTCGCTGAAAGTAAACATGCAGGTACAGCATGCAGTAAAGAAGGCAAATGGTATGTTGATCTTCATAGTGAGAGGACTTGAGTATAGGGATAGGGATGTTTTGCTGCAATTGTATAGGGTGATAGTGAGGCCACACCTGGGAGTATCGTGATTAATAGGGTAGATTCAGAAACAATGGTCCCAATGGAAGGGGAGTCCAGAACTAGGGGGTCATAGTTTGAGGATAAGGGGTAAACCTTTTAGAACTGAGGGGAGAAGAAATTTCTTCACCCAGAGGGTGGTGAATGTGCAGAATTCACTACCACAGAATGTAGAAGAGGTCAAAGCATTGTTTGATTTCAAGAAAAAAAATTAGATGTAGCTCTGGAGGCTAAAGGGATCAAGGGATATGAGGGGATGGGGTGGATCAGGATATTGAATTCGATGATCAGCCATGATCAAAATGAATGGTGGAGCAGATTTGAAGGGCTGAATGGCCTACTCCTGCTTCTAGTTTCCATGTAAATCAATGACAATTATTTCTGAGGTTTTAGTAGATTTATTGTAGTATTAGCATTTTTATTGTGTGCAATTATTGGGTTGAGTAGATCAGAAGTTCCCTGAAACTACTGGCCTTCTCTCCTAAACATCTGTTCACATTAGCTACAGAGTAGAAAATAAACTTAAAGTAGTACTCTTAAATTTGGAATACATATGGATACCATGTGAAATAATGAAACAGGCTTTCCAGGTGATGCAAAAAAAGTTACAAGCATATTATCAAAATGTCCACCAAGGCCCATCAGCCCTGGACCTATTCCAAAAATGGAAAGAGAAGCTGAAGTCCAGAGGTGAGGTGAGAGTGACTGCCCTTCACATCAAGGAGCCCTAACAAAATTGGAAATCAGAAGAAAAACTCGCTGGTTGGAGTCATATCTAACACAAGAGGAAGATGGTGGTGGTTGCTGGAGGTCAGTCATCCCAGTCCCACCATCACTGCAGGAGTTTCACAGGTTGTGCCCTAGGTCTATCCATTTTCAGTTGCTTATTAATAACCTTCCCTCCATCATAAGGTCAGAAATAAGGATGTTTGTTAATAATTGCAGTGTTCAGTACCATTCACAATATATAACGAAGCAGTCTGCACCTACATACAGAAAAAGCTGGACAGCACTCAGGCTTGGATTGATAAGGGTCAGGCAACAGTTATCTTCAACAACAGATGCAGTAGTATCACCATTGCTGAATCCCCATCAGCATCCTGGGGGAGGTCATCGCCGACCAGAATCTCAACTTACTCAGCCATATCAACAGTCTTGCTACAAGAACAAGTCAGACACTGGGTATTCTGCAGTGAGTGACTCACCTCCCGATTCCCCAAAGCTTGTCCACCTTCCAAAAGGCACAGGTCAGGAGTGTGATGGAATTCTCTCCACTTGTCTGGCTAACTGCAGCACCAGCAACACTCAAAGAAGCTTAATACTATCTAGTACAAAGAAACCCACTTGATTGGGACCCTATCATTCACACACCTTAAATATTCTCTCCCCTCTGTCACTAGCACACCTTAGTAACTTTGTGTACCATTTACAAGAGACACTGCAGCAATTCACCATGACTTCTTCAATAGCTCCTCCCAAACCAGTGACCTCCACCACATCTAGAAGGGCAGTAAGTGCATGAAAACAGGACCACCTCCAGATTTCCCTCCAACTTATAAACCATCCTAACTTGGAAACATATTACTGTTCCTTCATCACCAGGGTCTGAACTTCCTCCCTAACAGCCCAGTAGAGTACTTGAACCACTGGAGACTGGGTGGTACTGCCTGCACTAAGGCAATTCAGATTGGGCAATAAACGTTGGCCTTGCCAATAATGTTCACATCCCTTAATGAAAAAAAACCTCATTCTTTTTCTTAATTCTGTTGCCAAAGAGCATGTGAAGATGTGCCAATTTTCTTCCCTCAATAGATCAGAAACAATCCGAAGGTTTTAAGTGTTCATTGTTTACAAGGAAATGTAGACATGGCTATCAACAGACAGTAATGTCACTATGGTTTCAATAAAATGTAATAGTTCTGTGATATTCTTTTTGGTCTATGTCCACTTACAACTAATAGATCTTTGTTTTTTTAATCTTTATTTATATTTGGTTTGAGCACTCAGTTGTGGAATGTCACCCTAAAATAACAGGTGGTAACAGGTTTATCACTTATAGTGGAAAGACCAATTTAAGGTGATGGATGAAAAAAACATACAATATGCATATTGACATATTAAAGTTTACTGGATTAAGTGAGACATGTTTTTCTGCAGTATACCAGTGCCAGTACGCAAAATAAGCCTAATGCTATCATTAATGCACAAATTAGAATTACAGAATTGATACAGCACAGAAGGAGTCCATTTGGCCCATTGTGTCTGCGCCAGTTCCCAGGATGAACATGTCAACTTGTGCCATTCTCCTGCCTTCTCCCTTTAACCATGCACAATTTCTTTTCAAATTATCTAATTCCCTCTTGAATGTCTCAATTGAACCTGCTTCCATCACACTCCCAAGCAGTGCATTCCAGACCCAAATCACTCACTGTGTGAAAAGTTTCTCATATCATCTTTGCTTCTTTTACAGTTACCTTCAATCTGTGCTCTCTGGTTCTTGATCCTTCTGCCAATGGAAACAGTTTCTCCCTCAATACTCTGTCCAGGCCCATGATTTTGAAAACCTCTATCAAATCTCCTCTCAGCATTCTTTTAAGTAGGTAATGTGAGCATTAGAGATATCATAGTTTAACCTGACCTATCCTCTCATGACACAGACATAGATTATATTCACACATAAGTAGTGGTTTTCTGATTATGATTACAAATGAGAACATTGCCAGTACCATTTCCCTTCTTCCCCAAGACTAGTGTCATTTTTAAAAGTTTGTTCTCAGGATGATGTTGACCAGGTCACATTTAATATCCACCCTTCGTGATTATCATGTTGGGAGCCATTCCTGGAGCTCCTGCAATTCTTGTGATGATAGTGCACCGACAGTAATGTTAGATGGACAATTACTGGAGTCTGCCCATCTGACAATAAATGAGTGACAGTATTTGTCCACATCAAGGTGGTACAGGGCTTGGATGGTAGCTTTGGTGTGATGATGTTCGTGACCTTCTCATTGATAGAGGTCCCAAGAAAGGTAGATACAATCAAAGGAGCCTTGATGAGCTGTAATGTTTTCTGTAAATCATGCATACAGTGCACTAGTGGAGATAGATATTAAGTCCAGTAAATTGCTCTGTCCTGGATGGTATCAAATTTATTGACTGCTGTAACTGTATCAATGATTATTCCCTCACACTCCTTAATTAAGAATTTGTATCTAGAGAGGTTTTGATTGGTTACAAAGTGCATCATTCATGAAGGCACCGCCTTCTCGACCTTGCCAGAGATGTGACGATCCATCATACATCAGCTGTCCCTCTCAAAGGGGTGAGCAGCCTATGGTCATCAGGGACTATGGAGACTTTACCTTTTACTTGGCTTCTGTCCTATTCTTGTAGCCTGAATTAACAGTTTGCCCAATTCAGCTTCTCATCAGTGGTGACTGCTTTGGTATTGGTTTTAGGAAACTCACCAATAGTGATTTTGCTGATATTCCAAGTGGGAAGGTTTTGCTTATCCTGATTCATGGTGGTCATTAGCTGGCACTTATGCAGTATAAGTGTTACCTGCCATTGTTTAGCCCAAGCTTGGTTACCTTCCTGATCCTGTCAGCTGGCATGGACAGCTTCTTTACTGGAGAAGTTATGAATGGAGTGTATACTAATGAACAGTGCAACACCCAATGGTGTAGGGAAGATATAGCTGAAGCAACTGAAGATGGTTGAGCTGAAGACATTGTTGAAGCAGAATTTAATCTGGCTGAGGACACTTACCTGAGGAACTCGTGCAGCAATAGTTTGGAGTTACAATTGGTCGTTTGACAATCTTGCTTTGTGTCGAATATGATTCGAGCAACTGGATGGTTTGCTCTTTGAACAACTGCTCTCCCCATTACCCCACCAGCCTCCATCCAGATCAAGGCTGTGATAAGTTTTGCTGGATCCAAACTACCATCTGCAAGCAAGTTATTTGTAAACCCCTTTTTATGGCACCATTGATGGCTTGTTCCTTCAGTTTACTGATGACCGGGTGGAGGCAGATAAGCTAGGAATTGGCTAGGTTAGAATGTTCATATTGTGTGGTTAATCTTACACATTATTAGGGTAGATGCCAACATCATAGCTGTACTGGAACAGCTAGTGAAGCAGCCAGCTCTGGTACACAGGGGTCTTCAGCACTGAAATCAGGATGTTGTTTAGGCTATAGGCTTCGTCATGTATACAGTGAAATCAGCTTTGCACTTCACATGATTTTCCTGACTAAGTTCAGTCAATACATAACAGACCAAACTTAGACCCTTGGTAGGTTAACTATAGCTTTTCTTATAACAGCGATCTTGTCAGCAGAGCTTGTCAGCAAATGTCAGCATTTGTTGCAGCAATCCAGACACAGTGCATTGTAACGATAGTCTCCGAGAAGGCAGCAATTGACAATAAATTGAAATAGCTTGCCCTTGATTACATTTCACAAATAGGCACTGATTAACAGTTTTAAGTACCCCCATTCTCCATCTATAATGCAAGGAAGGATTTTCTCATTTTAAAAAAAGACAGTTAATTCAGAGGAACACAAACTAAAGTACATAATTGGAAAGTTGGTGGTGTTTACAGCAGCCTACAACTTTGCTTTTAATTAACAAAAATTGAATTAGCTGGAGTGTTGTGTTAGAAATTCCAATTGCTTCCTTTATTTTATATTTGTATTAAATGCAGTATTCCAAGTACATCCCTGGCTACAAAGTGCTTTTGGGCAACCTGTGACCATGAAAGGCGCTAAGTAAATGTAAACATCAATATGAATTATAGGAATCAAGTAATTAACAGCAGCACAATTCTCAGACACAATATTGTACTGTTTGAGTTTTGCATCAGGCGTAGAGTAACTGCAGTCCAAAGTGAAGTCAACCCTGAGTTGCTCAGCAAACCACTGGGTCACAAGCATTTTTAAAAAAAAATTAAGTTGCAATCTTTGTCAATCAATCCTTCATTCATTACCAGACAAACACTCTTAATACTAGAGTATGACTGGGAGCCCAAAGGTATGCATGGACCTATGTGGTAATGAGTCAAAAATAATTTATGTCTGACTGGTCCATGTCATATTTTACAGGTGCAAGATCAGTGTGCTGTGTCTTTATTTTTTCTATAGAGCAGAATTAAACAAAATTGCACAGCTATATTTGGAATGCACTTTATTAAAATGCATATCATAAAGATGACTGCATATTTTACTTCCTTCACAAGAAGGAAGTCCCTTCGGAGACAGAAATGACTGCAATATCTGGTGGAGCAGTACTCAAATAGAAACATAGAAACCCAACAGTGCAGAAGGAGGCCATTCGGCCCATCGAGTCTGCACCGACCACAACCCCACCCAGGCCCTACCCCCACATATTTACCCGCTAACTACTCATCTCAGGGACATTTTTTTTAACCTGGCCAATCAACCTAACCCGCACATCTTTGGACTGTGGGAGGAAACCGGAGTACCCGGAGGAAACCCACGCAGACACAAGGAGAATGTGCAAACTCCACACAGACAGTGACCCGAGCCGGGAATCGAACCCAGGACCCTGGAGCTGTGAAGCAGCAGTGCTAACCACTGTGCTACCGTGCCGCCCTAGTATTTAAAAATATTCCAAATGGGTTGAAATAATAAAAAATATCCTGTTGGAACACTAAACATGCTGGAATTTACATTCTTACATAATTTCTCAAAAATTAGCTTAAATTGCACCTTCAAGTATTTCCCAAATAATCAGCAGAGATGAAAAGTGAATTTTGGTATTTTTTGTGACATCACACAGGCATTAGTAGGCTTGTATCTATAAAATTAGTTCTTGCGTACCCATAAAAGACACAGAGTAAGATCCTAATCATCTTCATAGACTGCTAAAGCGCATCCACATAAAATGGAAAATATATGTTGGGTACAATGGGCGACTTAATATAAATCCCCTCTCATGCAACAAGATACAAACCCTCAATATATATTATGTTTTATATATAGAATGCTAAATTTATGAATTCTCAGACAGGCCATGTTACAAAAGCTAGTTTTCTATGGCACAGATTACAATTATAAATTATATAGGATATTTCTGCTGCTGCTACCATGAAATATGATCTATGTACGGTCAGCAACAATATTGCAATTCTATTGATTACTCCTGAGATGTTGGTCTTCAAGCACTCTGGAACATCAATCGTATTGTTCATTTTACTGGTACAGAAATAGAAAGCTCTAAAGCATCTGCCATGTAATAAATACTTTTATGTTTTTAAACCAAGACCATATCCTGGAGAAAAATATATAAAACTTAATATTTTCACTATAAACCCTTCAGCAAAGGAAATGTAATAAGAATTTTATCAATTTTGAAGTAATTATTTTTGGTCTCAAGTGGCCCAACAGAAATGCTGGTCAACTTGTTCAACACAGGTTAATCTTTGATCAAGTGGTATTGCATTGTTAACAAAGAATTATGATTTCCAGTGTTAAAGTTGCTAAAGAGGCGGCATGGAAACAGTGGTTAGCACTGCTGCCTCTCAGCGCCAGGGACCCAGGTTCGATTCCCGGTTTGGGTCACTGTCTGTGTGGAGTTTGCATGGCTTTCCTCTGGGTTCTCCGGTTTCCTCCCACATTCAGAAAGATGTGCTGGTTAGGTGCATTGACCCAAACAGACGCCAGACTGTGGCGACTAGGGGAATTTCACAGTAACTTCATTGCAGTATTAATATAAGCCTTACTTGTGACTAATAAATACTTTAACATTAATACACAGTTCAACTGCCTACAACATATTGAAAAATTGTTATACGTGACTCCAATAATTAAAACTGAATAGTCTATCTATACTAGTTCTACTTACAAATGATGAGTAGACTATTTATGAAATTATATTCAAAATAAAAGGTATCATCATAGTCCCAGATTACCATAGGCTGCTCTCCCTTTTGAGGGGGAGAGCTGACTGGTGGTGATTTAATCTGAGGGTCACCACACCTCAGCAGAAGGGTACGGTTGAAAAGGCGGACCTTCATGAATAACCTCAGCTGGTACAGGAATTGGCACAAATCAGCCAACTGAGCTAAACCGACGAAGCCAGACAAAAATGTAAGGTTGGTATGTCTGCAATGTTCTCACGGGGAAAATCAAGTTAAAAAAAACAAGTACAGTAAATCAATTACTGTATCTGGATTCTTTTGATTTATATCAGAAATCAAGTGAAACCCAGGAACCCGTCCAATACAACTTCAATGTATCCAACAACTCAATTTTAGCACTAGATTTTCACATCATGGTGAATGTGGATTACAAACGTCAATATTAAATCACAAAGATGACTTTGAGCGATCAGCTGATCACTCATTAAACAACCCAGAAGATTGCAGTACAGAAACACATAATAATGAGCAATAATAATTTGGCAGGGGAGCCAAAAACATTCTTACACAATTCCACTTCAAAAATGTAAATATTTCATTTGTACCTGCTGCAAATTCAGACGATGTGATCACACTGGAGACCACTGACGCCAACCGAATCTGCAGCGCACAACAAGTTGCACTCACCCCAGTGTACAGCTCTGCCACCATTATCTCTCTCCCAAGACCGATGCTGCGTTTTTTAAAAAAAACTTAATTACAAAAGGATTACCTTGTGCAAAGCTGGCACAAACAAGCCCCGCCATTTCGGACTGTTCTCCTCGCTGAAGAAATCATAAGGCTGCTGCATGGCTCTTGGGACGCGGCGCTCAGCATCGGCCTCGGCTCCAACCCGGCGACGACCACCACACTCAGGAATCTCAAAACACTATTTTTTACACCAGGTAGTGATGCATAATCAAGTCCAAAGCCTCACAGTCGGCGCGTTATTCAGCATGGCAGCCGCGGGCAGAGAGGAGAGGAGGAAAAGGAGAAATGATTGATCAGGTGGCCGAGTTCACAGACATCCCTGGATAATAATTCCCCTCAACGCCGCGCGCCTCGAACTCCACCGATCTTGGCTTTTTATTTTCTCCTCTCCCCGGCCGGAGTGAGGGTCTCGGTTGGGGGGGGTGGGTGGGGGCAGACGGTGACCTTTAATGTTTACAACACGAGCGACCGTTGAAGCGGCGCCCTGCGCGCGTGCCCCCTGCCAGGACCCGGCTGCTGGCAGCGCAGCTCCCCGGACTCGGGCCCCATCATCCTCCCCTCTCTCAGCGAATAAAGCGTCCAACTGTCAATCACCCATCCCGGGACATTCCATCTGCCGCCAGAAGAGGGGGTGTGTGTGTGGGGGGGAGGGAGGAGGGTGTCTGCCTTTTTCCCCCCATCGCAGCGAATGGAGGTTCCAGCTGTCAGTCACCTATCCCGGGACATTCCATCTGCCACTGAAGGGGGGGGGGGGGGTGTGTGGAAGCAGGCACGCGAGCCTTGGCAATCGTTCCATCGCGCTCCGCTTGACAAATACGCTGCAGACACGCACACACACGCAGAGGGGACGGGCGCTGGTTTTGCGCCGAACTCAAATCATTGTTCAACTCCCGCCGCTTTATTTTGTTGCTCAGACACGTTGGGGTTTGGCAGGCGAACGCTCTTTGGCCTTTTAGCTGAGCCCAAAATGGGGTGCATAACCTCATCTTTGTCAACTTGGACATTGTATGTCTCTCTTGTGGGGACCTTGAATTGGATCCAATTGGATAAAAGCAAATTCATGCGGATGCTGGAATCTGAAACCAAAAGAGTAAAATGCTGGAAAACCTCAGCAAGGTCTGACAGCATCTGTTGGGAGAGAAAAGAGCTGTCCACATGACCCTTTGTCAAAGCTAAAAGGCATAGAAAATGGGAGGTATTTATATTGCAGGGTGAGGGCGTGAAAGATGAGTCACAGCCGCAGAAACAAGGGGAAAGGCTGCTAATGGCAGTCCAAACGAGAATAAAAGGTGTGAATGGCCAAACGGCAGAGAAGCTGAAATCAGAGGGTAAACTGTGACAGATGAAGATGGGGGGGGGGGGGGGGAATTGGTGGGAGAGAGATCAAATAGAGAAAAAGAGGAAAAGGTAAGGAAAGGGGGATAAAATGTGGGGAAGAAAAATAAAGGCAATAAAGAAGTAGAGGTAGAGCACAGTTAAAAATTAAATGAAATGAAAACAAAGGGGTCGAGGTGGGATAGAGCTAATTATCTGAAGTTGTTGAATTCGATGTTGAGACCGGAAGGCTGCAATGTGCCCAGCCAGAAGATGAGGTGCTGTTCCTTCAGTTTGCGTTGAGCTTCACTGGAACATTGCAGCAGGCCAAGGACAGACGTTGGGAACAGGATCGTGTGTTAAAATGGCAAGCAACAGGAAGGTCAGGGTCCTGATTGGGCACAGACCAGAGGTGCTCAGCAAAGTGATCACCCACTCTATGTTTGGTCTCTCCAATATAGAGGAGACCCCATTGGGAGCAGCGAATGAGGTAGACCAAATTGAAAGAGGTGCAAGTACAACGCTGCTTAACCTGGAATGAGTGTTTCGGACCTTGGATGGTAAGCATGGAAGAGGTAAAGGGGCGGGTGTTACACCTTCTGCAATTGCATGGGAAGGTGCCATGAGTGATGGGAGAGGTGTTGGGTATAGTGGAGGAGTGGTCTAAGTTATCCCGGAGGGAACGGTCTCTGCGGAATGCTGACAGAGGGAATGAAGGAAAGATGTGTTTGGTGGTGGCATCACACTGGAGCTGGTGAAAATGGCGGAGGATTAAGCTTTGCATGCAGAGGCTGGTGGGGTGAAATGTGAGAATGAGGGGGAATTTGAATTTGGTTTTTGGAGCAAGCAAGGAATGAATTTGAGTCCTCCTGGTCCATTCTGACAACACCAGGTTAAAGTCCAGCAGATCAATTTGGAATCACGAGCTTTCGGAGTGCGGGTGAGTGAGTGAGTCACCTGGTGTTGTGAGACTTCTTACTGTACCCACACCAGTCCAAGACCGGCATCTCCAGATCATGGTCCATTCTGAGCATTGATTTTGTAACTTTAAGAATGGAGATTTTTTTTTAAATGCTGGGGGGCTGGGGGGGGATGGTGGTGATTACAATCTCTAAAAACCATCTCTCCCCTCGGTGGAAATGCATAGACATATCAATCACGAATAAATCAAAAATAAAATTTCTATACAGCACATTCTGTTTTGTTTTCTGTTGCGAGCGTACAGATAACACATCTATACAGACAATTTAATTTCTAGGCAACCCTTGTTAAATGCAAATACCTCAGATAAGAGAAACTTTGCAAAAAAAGTCACAATTTGCAATGTTAGCCTTTCCCTGTATCAAATTCCTGATGAGTTCAACTTATATTTATGCACAAAGTGAATAGATTTTCAGAAGAAGTTCTGCATGATAGTAAATCGTCGCCCGTTCCTCAATTTGAGGATGCGAGTTTTGGCAACTGGACTTCGTACGACTGAACAGGCTGATCCTTGACCCACAGATCTTTGGGCATGTGGGTTAGGGCATCCCACAAGGCACTGGGATCCAGAGTACAAGATTTGCTTCCTTTTTAAATCCTTTGTAAATTCTTCTAACTTCTCTTGCTCCCGATGATCTTCTCCAGGGATGGCTGTGCTTTAATGCTTTAGCTGAGATCAGAAGTCACGGCTGAAAAATCATATGAGGGTTAAGTTGCAGAAATCTTTACAGGCAGAATCAGCATCGACCCTGACCGGAAAATTTGGAGTCTTGAATTACATTTCTGTTCAGAAACAGAAACATAATAACTGCAGATGCTGAAAATCTGAAATAAAAAGAACAGAATATGCTGGACATACTCAGCAGGTCTGGCAGCATCTGTGGAGAGAAAAAAACAGAGTTAATGTTTTAGGTCCGGGAGCAACAGAACTGAAGGGAGATAAAAATGTAATAGACCTGAAAAGGGGGTGAGGGGAGGAAGAACAAAAAAGAAGTTCAGTGATAGAGTGGAGGGCCACCCACTGATGTGCTGGACTCCCCAAGAATGGGAATGTTTTTAGAATCTCTTCCTCAGTGTTCTTGCTTACTTACTTACTCCCATTCATACTGAACATGGCAGCACTGCAGAGGTTTGATCTGAACAGTTGGTTGTGAGATCACTTAGCTCCATCGATAGCATGCTGCCTCTAGTGCTTAGCATGCATGTTGTGGCTTTAGCAGGTTGGCACCTCATTTTTAGATACGCCTGCTACTGCTCTTTGTATTCTCTCTGGCACTCCTCATTGACAGGTTTATTTGGCAGCACTAGCTTTTGGAGCCCCAAGCCCCTTCTTACCTGAAGAAGGGGCTTGGGGCTCCGAAAGCTAGTGCTGCCAAATAAACCTGTTGGACTTTAACCTGGTGTTGTGAGACTTCTTACTGTGCTTACCCCAGTCCAACGCCGGCAACTCCACATCATCACTCCTCATTGAACCAGGTGCTATTGATAAGTTTAAATAGAATATTTGCCCTTATCAAAATAGTGCAAAGTCACCCTTCAGTTTGAAGAGTACAGATACATAGAACTCACTTTTAAAGAATAAACTGGTTGTTAAATGCTGGACCAGTTCTTAACAACGGCAGAGATTGCATCACTTAGGGTGTGCATTAATAAATAACAAACATTCTAAGGTGGGTTTCAATCTCATGATACCCTCAAAGGGGAATTTTGCAAAGTACTTTTGCCCTTTATGGCCCTGGGCCTCTTATGTGGCACGGTGGTTAGCACTGCTGTCTCACTGCACCAGAGAGCTTGATTAAATTCTGGCCTTGGGCGACTGTATTATGATGATAATAGTGCAATTGATATGGACATATATAGTTTAATTTTGTTTAAGAGGAATGTTTAAAAATTCAACTTTATGCTATAGGCAACCGGTATGTCTGGAGGGAATGCAACTCATGTTGGAAGAGCAGGATAATTACTCATTCCAGCCTTTCAAGTGGTTATGTTAAGTAGAGTTAATGGACTTTTGTTTACTTAAGTTCCCCTGGGATTTCTGATTAGAGTGATTGACAGGGTCATGTGATGATGTGGTTTATGTGCCGTCCTGGGTCTATAGCAGAGAGAAAGGCTTTTGCAGAAAGCAGTTTTGTTTGCAGCTGAAGCTTGCTTGAAATTGGAAGGATTTTTCAGGCTTCTGGAACTCTATCTCTCTGTGAAAGCTTCAAGAATGTTAACACTCATTATGGCAAGTATATTTATGGTTTTTAACTGTATTTAAAGTAGCTTTTAAGTATGTAAGAGGAATGTTGCTTATTTGGAACTGAAGCAGTGATAAGTTAGAGATTAAAGTTGTTTCCTTTTCATTTTTTAATATTGTTCAACTGTTAATAATTAAGTTGCTTAATTTGTTAGAGTTATATTTAAACTATGTTTTTAAATAGAGCTGTTTTACCTAAAAGATCCCTACTTTGTCAGTGGAATCCTTACTGGAAGGAAGCATCCTTTCCTCACATTTATGCCAAAAAGAAAAATTGTTGGGGTCTAGTGGGTTCTCCGCAGAGATCAGTGCTGGGTCCACTGTTGTTTGTCATTTATATTAATGGTTTGGATGAGAATGTAGGAGGCATGGTTAGTAAGTTTACAGATGACACCAAGATTGGTAGCATAGTGCACACTGAAGAAGGTTATCTAGGATTGCAACGCGATCTTGATCAATTGGGCTGATGAATGGCAGATGGAATTTAATTTAGATAAATGCGACGTGATGCATTTTGGTAGATTGAACCAGGGCAGGACTTACTCAGTTAATGGTAGGGCATTTAGGGGTAGTTATAGAACAAAGAGATCTAGGGGTACAGGTTCATAGTTCCTTGAAAGTGGAGTCACAGGTGGACAGAGTGGTGAAGAAGGAAATCGGTATGCTTGGCTTCATTGGTCAGAACATTGAATACAAGATTTGGCACGTCTTGTTGAAGTTGTACAAGATGCTGGTAAGACCACACCTGGAATACAGTGTACAGTTCTGGTCACCCTATTATAGAAAGGATATTATTAAACTAGAAAGTGTGCAGAAAAGATTTACTAGGATGCTACCAGGACTCGATGGTTTGAGATATGAGAGGCTGGATAGACTGGGACTTTTTTTTCCTGGAGCGTAGGAGACTTAGAGGTGATCTTATAGAGGTCTATAAAATAATGAGGACCATAAATCAGCTGGATAGTCAACACCTTTTCCAAAAGGTAGGAGAGTCTAAAACTAGAGGGCATATGTTTAAGGTGAGAGGGGAGAGATACAAAAGGGTCCAGAGAGTAGTGAGTGTCTGGAACAAGTTGCCAGAGGCAGGTACAATTTTGTCTTTTAAAAAGCATTTAGACAGTTACATGGGTAAGATGGGTATAGAGGGATATGGACCAAACGTGGGCCATGGGGATTAGCTTAGTGGTTTTAAAAAAAAGGGCAGCATGGGCAAGTTGGGCCAAAGGGCCTGATTCCATGCTGTAAACCTCCATTACTCTAGTCTGGCGTCCTAATGTAACTTGATGTTCTGATCCGGAACCCTAACAGTGCGGAGTTTGCACATTCTCCCTGTCTCCGTGGGTTTCCTCCAGGTGCTCCAATTTCTTCCCACTGTCCAAATATGTACAGGTTAGGAGGATTGGCCATGATAAATTTCCCCTTAGTGTCCAAAGATGTGTAAATTAGATGAATTAGCCATGATAAATGTGCATGGTTGTGGGGATAGGTCAGAGGGGAGGGCCTGAGTAGGCTGCTCTTTCGGAGAATTGGTGCAGACTTGATTGACCAGATGGCCTCTTTCTGCACTGTAGGGATTCTATGGTGACTCACCCAGGAGTTTACATGACTTTGTGGGGGTGGGAGGTGTTATATCATGATGCTACAGCCATCTTGAGCGTGGGGCAAGCTTAATGGACCAACTTGTCTTTTCTGGCCATCTTGCTGTGTACAATTGGCTGTTGTGTTTTCTGACATTACAACAATGATTACTTTTAAAATGTACTTCATTAGCTGTGAAATGCTTTAGTACCGAGATTGTGAAATATACTATGCAAGTTTTTTTCCACTACGTCTGGTTATATTGTAAATAATGCAGTTTGCAACTGGTTCCTCTTTTTAGTTCTTTGAATAATTTGCTTTTAAAAGAAACACATGTTTTCTGAGTCATTTTCTATAGTTCAAGCTATGAGACTCACGAGAACATTTAACAAAAAAAAAGTGCTATTCTCTGGCTTTTAGATGCTTCCTACTTTTCGTGGCCTGAAAATTCCTCAAAACCTTTTAGACTTGTTTAGGTTTTATATCTGATGCTCCACTGCCAACTTTAGGAAGTCAATAAATAAACCAAAGCACATTAGCTGTTAAAATCATAATTTAAAGTTGATTAACTTATTCATTTAATTGATACAATGAATGATTTACTTAGTTTACTTAGTGGGTGGCATGGTGGCACAGTGGTTAGCACTGCTGCCTCACAGCACCAGGGACACAGATTAGCTTCCCAGCTTGGGTACTGTCTGTGTGGAGTTTGCACGTTCTCCCCGAGTCTGCGTGGGTTTCTTCCAGGTGCTCCAGTTTCCTCCCACAGTCCAAAGATGTGCGGGTTAGGTTGATTGGCCATGCTAAATTACCCCTTGGTGTCAGGGAGGTTAGCTAGGGAAAGTACATGGGTTTATGGGGATAGGATCTGGATGGGATTGTGGTCGGTGCAGACTCGATGGGTCGAATGGCCTCCTTCTGCACTGTAGGGATTCTACGATTCTAGTTCAATCTTCAAGTCCCAAAATTATTCTACAGATTGTAATTTTAAAATTGGTGACTGCAGCCAATAAGGAATACTTTTAAAAAAATTGATACAACTGTAGATCTTTAAAATTGATAATAAAATGCACCAAATACATTTCTTCAATACCATTTTTTTTTAAACTAGAAAAAAAATAAAATTCAAAGTAAAAGTACCATTCACATAACTTGCAGGTAATGTACTTCGCTCCCTTACAACGCAACCAAATTGAGATAATTGGGATCTTATCTCAAGAGCTGCATCATGAACCTTGATCTTGCTGCTCTGTGATACTAATACATTACCTCTATATATTATACAGATTCGTCATCTTGGCTCAATTCTAGCACTCACTTTGACATCAGTAGCTGGTTGATTTAAACCATGCTCCAGGCTTATTCGGGCTAATGCATCGATGCAGCATCAAGGAGTGACACACGGAGCAGGAAATTATGCCAATGTCTTGGCCAAGATTCTGCCTTCAATCACCACCTCCAAAATAGAATGATTGGCCATTTGTTTCATTGCTGTTCGTGGGGTCTTGCAGTGTGCAGATTGTCTGTTCTGTCTACCTACAGAACATGAATAACCACACTTTTAAAGCATCCATTGCTATGGAGTGCTTTGGGAAGGCCTGAGCATGTGAAAGGTGCTATACAAATGCAAGTTCTTTCTCTTTCTTTATAAAATAACCACGATTAAGAATAATTTACATTTGTGCTCAGTCATTTTGCATGAATATCTACACATCAGATGCATCATTAATTTTATATGAAACACATTTTCAATTTTCATTTGGAACATAAGAACAGGACTATGCCATTCAGCCCCTAAAACCTGTGCTGCTTGTTTAAATTACACTACACAGAGAAGACAAGAAAAAGTAAAAAGTTAATCACTGACATGCAGTACCAAAATCTATTTAAATCTGCATCAAATAATAAACATTTGTAGTATTTTAACTGTTTAATAAACAAAATAAATGTTCCAAAAGTTTCTCTTTTGGACAGTCCACTTCTAGCTAGATGAGATAACTGACAATTAGTGACTGACAGGCAATTGGATCCCACAAGATAGTGGAGTACATTTAAACATTATGCTTCACATCCATTTTCATAGAATCTACAGTGCAGAAAGAGGCCATTTGGCCCATTGAGTCTGCACCGAACACAATCCCACCCAGGCCCTATCCCATAACCCCATGCATTTACCCTTGCTAATCTCCCTGATACTAAGGGGCAATTTAGCATGGCCACTCCACCTAACCCGCACATCTTTGGACTGTGGGAGGAAACCGGAGCACCCAGAGGAAACCACGCAGACACTGGGAGAATGTGCAAACTCCACACAGACAGTGATCCAAGCTGGGAATCGAACCCAGGACCCTGGCACTGTCAGGCAGCAGTGCTAACCACTGTGCCACCCATTGTTTGTACTTGGTTGAACTCTAAACCAGTAGGCATCACAAAAATTAAACAAGTTTCAAAGGGATGGATAATAAATGCTGAACTTTCCAGCAATACCCACCTCCCATGGATAAAATAAAAATCTATTTTAATGAGGTGGTGTGCCTAACATTTTATCTATCCTCCAGTATCAAACTGGTCCGCCAGGTTTCCCAGTCCTCAGATAACCAAGTAGCTGAAGGGAGGTGACAACTGGTGGACTGCTTGATCGGCCGGCAGGAGCAGAGTGCCTATCACCCCAGCCCACCTATCTCCCTTATTAACCTCCCCAGTGACACCCTCTTGATCTGATCCATGGCACCACCCAGGCAATGTCATTTTCTGGAGAGGCATCCCACTCCACACTCTTCCACCCCCTCCCCTCATTCGATGACCTCCACAACCCATAATCACCCGTTCCCTCTCCCATATTCCCTAGCTTCAGCCTGGTGCCTCACGCCTACTTGCCTGACGGCCATTCAGCCTCTCAATCTGGCTGGATGCAGCTCAGAAACAAGTCCTGACATTCGGCACACTGAGAAAAGACAAATCCTGATATTTCAATTGGGTTGTTCCAGCTAAACATTAAAAAAAACCTTAGAGAAATGGTGTAAATAGATTTTAAAAATGCCTTTAAGAAAATTTATCTAGATGACCTGCAATTACACACCAAAGTTATGGCAGGAGAACCCCATGGAGATGTAGGGCTTGGGTGTCATGTAAGACCAATATTGGTTGTTGTATATGTTGGGGTGTAGCCCCTTTTAAGGGAACAGTTCGTGTGACCTCAGGTGTGGGGTGAGCTGTGGGGATCTGCCCAGAGTGGGCAGTCTATGGTTAGAGAGTGGAGCAAATATTCATAATAAAGAGCTGTGTTCTCTGATTCCTGACTGTGGAGTAGTTATTGAGAAGCCTCAGTATGACAAGATTTAATAGTTGTTATCCAAAAGAGGAGTCAGGAGTGATGGAAAGAAGGGCAATCTGTCATATATCTCAGAAAGGTTAGTCCTACTCTGTATCACCTGACTTATTTTCACCCACGGCCATTTGTTTCTTTTCCATCTACCCAAGAAAGGAAGCAGAACACTAACAGTGAATCATGCATGTTATTCATTGATTCAACTGAGAATTAGAGAAACAGCTGCACAAGATAATTGGATTTACATGTTATTCAAAACTAAAATTTAGCCCTTTGCTGTGGAACAAATTATGGTGCAAAATTCTGTACCTTGATCTTTATCTAAATAATTCCAGAAATCCATATTTAGATTTGCTGTGTAGTCACAGGCAGCAACCCTGAAATATGTGGGAATTCAGTAAATGAAGGATAGCACAGAAAATCTAAATATAATGATCTCTAGAACGTGTAACATATAGGACTTCAGTGAGAGGAATCAATTAGCATATAGGCACACAAACATGTGCTTTGTGCTACTTTTAAATAGAGTTGCCATCAGCTGGCATCTGCAAGTATAGAAACAATGGTAAATGCAGTATTTATGAAATATTAGAATTAAGTTGCGCAATGGCATTTTGTTGGCAAAAATAACTATTTTATCTTAACCATGCAACTTTTATAATTCCCTTGCATAGTAAATAAAACAAAACACAATTTGTTGCAAAATGGATTAAGTAAATGCCATTGTTAATTGTTGAAGACTTGTAATGAAATTATAGCATGTCCCTAGAGGTATTCACTGACCTTATCATGAAGAGTACAGGAAGCTTATTGACCTCTTGTTGTGCTGTTTCCAAAATTGAACAGAACACACAAGGTTGTTGCACAACTTAGTCATTACATCATGATTCTGAGTCACTTTTTCCTCTGTTAGCTTTTGTATGTACTTTAAAGATAGGCTGCTATTCAAAAATCAGTCAGCCTTGATATGTTTCTATTAAGAACATAAAAACATAAGTAGGAGCTCGAGTAGGTCATTTGGCCTTTCGAACCTGCTCCACCATTCAACAAGGTCATGGCTTATCTTCACCTCAATTCTACCTTCCTGCACTAAACTAATATCCCTTATTCCATTATTGCCAAAAACTCTTAGTTTTGAATTCCAAAGATTCACAACCCTTTTGAGTGAAGACATTTCTCCTCATCTTAGTCCTAAATGACTGACCTTTATACTGAGATTATTCTAGATTCCCCAGCAAGAGAAACATTTTCACAGCATTTACCCCTTAAGAATTTTACACTCCAAACACTCCCTTTCTGAAACTCTTCAGAATATTAACCTTTGACTCCTCAATCTTTCCTCATGGAACAATCCTTCTAACTCAGGAACCAGTCTAGTGAACTTTCATTGCATTAAGTCTAGAGAAACTATGTTCTTAGACAGGACGGGCAGGAGGCAGTTTGAAGCTGTAAACTGAATTTGGGCTGATATTGTTTTAATGATATCTCTGCTCAATCTGGCTTGTACATTGAGGAAAAAGAAGTGTTAGGTTGGCTACTAATAGTAGCATGTTATGTAAAGGATCATGTCATTCTGAAATGTTTTAAACTTATTTTAAGTACATATTCAAAATAAATCAGAACTGGAAATCAAAAAAAATATCGGTTGGCACAGTGGTTAGCACTGTTGCCTTACAGTGCCGGGGACCCAGGTTCAATTCCAGCCTTGTGTGGAGTTTGCACATTCTCCCCATGTCTGCATGGATTTCCTCCAGGTGCTCCGTTTTCCTCCCACAGTCCAAAGACGTGCAGGTTTGGTGGATTGGCCATGCTAAATTGCCCCTTAGTGATCCAAGATGTGCAGGTCAGAGGGATTAGCGGGGTAAATATGTGGGATTATGGGGATAGGGCAGTGGTGAGCCTGGATAAGATGCTCAGTCAGAGAGTTGGTGCAGATTTGATGGGCCGAATGGCCTCCTTCTGCTCTGTAGTGATTCTATGATTTCCTAGTTTCTCGTCATTCAAAATTATCCTGCTTTTTAATTTTTCCTGCCAAAGTGAATAACTTCACACTTTTCCACTTTTCTTGACCACTCATCCAATTGGTCTATATTCCCTTGCAGCTTCTTTGCATCCTTTAACCACTTAATTTCCCACTTAACTTTGTTTCATTGGCAAACTTGGATTCATTACGCTCAGTCTCCTCATCCAAGTCGTTAATAAAATTTTAAATAACTGAGGTCCAAGAACTGATCCTTGTGATACCTTACTCTAACATTCAATTAGAAATCATTTAATATTTTGCTGAAATTATAATTACATAAAGTTAAATTAGAAAGGTTCTTGAGGTGGTCTAAACAAAAGGATCTTCAAGATAAATTTACCTTTATCATACAAGTCCACCATTTCAATATAAAATACAGATAGTCTTAATTTACACAAAATAAAATGAATGGCACTCACGTTCCACTCAGATATTGGAAGAAAACAAGAAAATGTCACTTGCACTAAAGATTCAAAGTTAATTAAATTCTGAGTGTACAACTTGGAACAACAACAGTAACCCACATTGTGCGTAAAAGATTCGTAAAAGAACTCTGACATGGTCACCCTGCAAACAACCACCGTGTGGATCTCTCCAACCATCTAGCCCACATTCAGAGGTACCAACTAATTGTAAGCAGGGATAATGAGACATACGGTCTAACCACCTACATCAAGGAAAGCCTCACTAAAAGCACAGAAGACCTAAAATCAGAGAATGACTAAAATCAGCTGACCATTAAAATCAGATGACCCCCACTCCACCTCCATCAAAATAGGTAAGCTGATCATCACAAATGTCTACAAGTCACCAAACTAACATCGCAATACAGCCTGCTGGATACTTAACCACCTACATTGGTGATTTCAACAGCCAACATCACATGTGGGGGTATCTCATTAACAACAATTCAGGAGAACAACTGTCAAAACTTGGGCCTCCATGCATGACCTAAAACTTGTGTATGATGCAAAGCAGCTGGGCACATTATGTTTTGTCAGGACTATTAACCTGATCCTCGCTTCATGGCCCACGACAGAAATAATCAACAGCTTATGTGTTCCTGCCAAGTGCTATCCATCATCCCCCCCACTCCCAACATCACCCAAAACTCACATCACGAGCCTCAAACACTATCCATAAATTCAAAGTCAAAACCTGGGAACCTGCAGAATATCAACTTGGGTGCCTACAGCAGATCGACCATTAACCAGATTCCAGCCCTCCCTGAAAACTAGACTGGCAGCCACTAGATTTGTTCCCTGGGGCTTCAAAATAAAAACTTTCATCCTCTGCTAGACCCCAGAAAACAAATGCCTTCTGGAAGAATACAGGGAAAATGAAGACTTGGATGTAGCAACAGAACTCCTCGAGTCTCTTGACGAAGAACATGTCATAAAATGGCAGGAACAGCAGAGGGGATTAACTTCACACACTAAAGCTGAAAGGTGTGGAATCTCCTAGGACCAGCCAAGCAACAACCCCTCATGTGGCCAGAATTAACGCTTCAGAGCTCCCAATGAACTCAGAGATACTGGCAGCAGGGACGATAAGCAATGAAGATAAGTGATGAAGTCTCTAAAGATTGCCCCAGAGCAGACAGACGTCCCAAACCCTGGTGCACAAGAGGAAGTGGACAATGCCCTAATGGTGACTAAGTCAGGTAAAGTTAGGACTCAATGGAATTTACCCAGAATTCCTGAAGAATATTGGTTCACAGGGAAGTCGCCGAGCAAAGCTGTGTCCCAACACCCAAAGCACAAGCACCATTCCAAACATTCGGCACAAATTCAAGACAGTGGCAATTGCCAAGACAGTGGCAATTGCCAAGACAGGGAGGCCAGTCTATGACCTACACAGATACCACCCTATTACCCTGCTCTCAGTAACATATGTGGTCTGAGGATGCCACCTGCTAAAGGGTAGAATGATGGTTAGCACTGCTGCCTCACAGCACCAGGGACCTGAGTTTGATTCTGGCTTCGGGTAACTGTCTGTGTGGAGTTTGTACATTCTCGCTGTGTCTATGTGAGTTTCCTCCCACACTCCAAAAATGTGCGAGTTAGGTTGATTGACCATGCTAAATTGCTCCTCATTAGCAGGGCAAATATGTGGGATTGCAAGGTTTGTGCCTGGGTGGGATTGTTGTCAGTGCAGACTCGATAGGCTGAATAGCCTCCTTCTGCACTGTAGGGATTCAATGATTCTATGATTCTTAATAGACTGAGTCCCACCCTGGAAGCAGCAGTGCCCAAATAGGCAGTTAACTGCTCCGGGCTGGTCCTGACCTCACATATTGAGGCCAATTTCCAAAAAGACCCAAGGACAGGAATCACCTGAGACAGGAACTACCTTTGTTGATTTATCCTGTGCCCCTGATAGTGTGTGGCGCACAAGCACACTGCTGAACTCTTGAAAAATCATCTGTTTGAAAACCCAGATCTAATCAACTCCACGATCAGCAAACATCAGTTTCTTGTGCAGTGCCTTGGGAGATCAATTCAGTTGCTCGAGTATAACCAACAGCAGCCTCCCACTGTACAGTCTTCACATCAGCTCTCTTCAACATATAAACTGATGACCTCCCTCCCATAAATGCTGATGATTTGACCTAGGATGTGTTTTTTTGGGGCCAGGTTTTTCATCAGCTTTCAGCAGTGCTAATCTTATTTCCATACATTTGCTCAATCCGTCCTGAGCTTCCCTCTCCTCTTCTATTGAAACCTTCACATCAACCATTTCCTTTGTGAAGACAGATGCAATGCACTAATTCAATAGTTCAAAAAGAAAAGCTTGCATTTAGATGGTGCCTTTCACAACCATTGGACGTTGCCAAATAAGTACTTTTGAAATAAGTACTGTTTTATTATAGGAAATTTAGTGGCCAATTTGCAAATAGCAAATTCTACAAACAGCAATGTGTTAATGACCAGACAATCTATTTTTGTGATGTTGATTGAAGGTTAAATGTTGCTCTGCTCTTTAGTGGCCCAGGATCTTTCACCTGAAGGAACAGACAGGCCTCAATTTCAAATCGCATCTGAAACAAGGCACCTCCATCAGCTTTGTACCAGCCTAGATTTTTGTGCACAAGTCCTGGAGCAGGACTTAAACTATAACTTTCTGACTCCGAGGCAAGAGCGCTACCCACTGGGCCATGGCTAACACTTTAGCCACGTCCCCTACCTCTGCATGAAGATTTTCCTTTGGCTCCTTAATAGGCCCAGCTCTTTTTTCTTGGTAACATCTTACACTGTGGCTGCAATCTTACCGGCTCACCCGGTTTGGCGCCGCACATAGAGTTCCCGGCCCTATTCTGCCAGTGGGATTGGCTTCACACATTAATGACATTGATACATCTGGCAGAGCCACTTATGGCCTTCACCAGCAGAGACCAGACGTGATGGCCACACCAGGGGGATCAGAGGTCATTGAAGTCTCCAGGTCATTGCTATCAGGCAGTGCCAGCCTTGCAGTGGCCACTTGACACCCTGGCACTGCTCACCTAGCACACTGGCAGTGCCTGTGTGAGCACCTTAAATGTTGCAGGGCAATGCCAGGGAGCGTGGCCGGTGGGATGTGGCCTAAGTGGGGGTGGGGCCTGAGTGGGGGATATGCACAATGACGGCGGGACCCATGCAGGGAGGAGGCTTTGAAAGGGGGGAGTGTTTTTGCAAGGGGGCTCTGAAGGCGGGGGGGGGGGGGGGGGGGGGGGGTGGTGGTTTATGTGCAGGGTGGGACTATGCAAGGGGAGGACTATGCAAGGTGGGGGCATGAAGAGGGAGCATAGTGGGTCCGCGAGGGAATTCCTCGGGAGAGTCCTGATGCCCCAATCCTGGCGACCCTGGTTTGTGTTGGAGGAGAACATGCCACTAATAATGGGGGGGGGGGGGGGGGGAGGGTGTCCGATGTCTGTGCAGAGGTGGGGGGAAGTCTGAGAGATTGGGACACACTGCGCAATGGAGCTCGAGCACTCTGAAGCCAGCTGCCTTGGTGAACCTAGGCTCCACACCATCCCCCCAACTTTGCGAATCTCACTACTGTCAAAAAACTGACAGAGTGTGGTAAGATTGCAGTGCCAAACACACCCAAAAAAAGTGTGAAACACACCCAATTTCTGACTTTTATGGCACTTGAAGGTTCAAGGTATTTATCTTTTCTCCTAATCTCTCCACCTCCCATAGCAACTTTTTCAATTTCCTCACCTATTTTTCATAATCGTTTTGGTGTCAGGAACCACACTGATGTTATCTGTGAGGCCGTCTCACTGTGAGACACCAGTTTGTGGGGGTGTATATTATCGTTTTTGAAATGGTGTGAGGAGTCATGGGAAACCACCCATGAGAATAAGCAGCCCAGTCTTAGTAAAGACTATTTATTAAAGAAAAAAACAAATACACATGAACAAGACTATAATTCTATAAGTAAACACTGGAAGTAATACAAATACACAGTTTTAGCTAGAAATTACCCCTTGTTCCAAACAATATCCCTGATACCTGAACTCAATAAGATTCCCCTGTTTCCCAAACAACATCCACCTTAAACACATCTATAAGTCAAATCTAGTTTATAGTTACCACACAATATCAGGAGGATGGTTCAGTCTGGGAAGCATCTTTGCCTGGTTCAGCAAAGATGGTTAAACTGCCTTTACAAAGGTTTTTGTATTAACTTAGCTGCAAGACTTTGATAAGGACCTCAGCTGTTAGCTGGATTGCTGTTGAAGGTTACCCTGGCCTCCCAGTGTGATGTTAAACTGGCCTTCAAGTGAGATGCTAAACTGGCCTGTATGCTTCTGTAGGAGTTGGCAATTATACCCAGTTCTCTCTTCAATTCCGATCACCATATATTGCACCATCTGTCTCTCCTACATTCCTTTCTCTAGAAAATTTGCACCCGTTTGTCTCCCTTGATCTCTCAGTCATCTTGGTAAACTGTTTCCTGACAATAGGTCTATTTACATCTGATCTTATCTAGATGTCTGCTAATCTCATTACTGGGAAAAGGTCACATTTCCTCAGCTACTTTGTGGGCTACTGCTGTCATCAGGCAGATTCTCCCCTGTTGCTCAGTAGAATACATCCCATCATTCCCTTTATTAATTCTGGGTCTTTTTGTTCCCAGGCAAATCAATGACACTGGCTATTAACTGAATATTGCTGCTGACATTTGTCATAAGCCTCCTTTTTCTGTTTCAACTTTTATTTCCTGTGTCATCCAGGGTGCGTTAATTTTTGATTTATTTCTTCAAAGGACTATGCCTAATTTGTACCTAAACCATCTCTTTAAATATCTTCCATTCCTCCATTACAGCTTAACCCCGCAATTGCCTTTCCAATCAACCTGTCTACAAATAAGCTCTTGGACAATTGAACATTTTTACCTTGGAGATCTTCTGGACTCTTGAAGTAATTACTCTAAAATGGACAACATTGTCAGGTGATTTCCTATTGCAACATATTCCACTTGTCTTGCTTCATTTTCTAGAACCTGATCCAACACTACTTCCTTCCTCATTTAGAGGGTGTAACAACCAACCTTTTAAAAAGTACATGGATGAACACTTGAAATAACATAACATTCAAGACTATGGACCAAGTGCTGGAAAGTGGGATTAGTGTAGAGTTAGTGTAGTTTTGTTGGTGTCGACTCGATGGGCCAAAGGGCCTCTTCTGTACCTTATGACTCTGAGTCTACTTGCTTCCTCATTGGACTGGAGACATGTTGTTCAAGAAAGTTCTCTTGTACATGTAAGAAATTCCTCTCCTTCCCTACCCCTAAGATGGGTGGGGGGGGAGGGAGGATTCACTGGCCCCCCCATAGAGTATTTCTCATGGCGGGAGGTGACACGCCATTCAGCAACAGCAGGATCTTCCCTTCTCACCACTGTCAATGGGATTTCCCAATGACTGCACCCCACGTGGCCGGGAAATCCAGGACGGAGATGCGCAATCAGCAGGTTGGAGAATTCCAGCCATTGCATTTTTCTCGTTCTATACTGGGGTGTAATTCAAGCCTCCTAATTGTTAAACTAGATTCCATTTCCATTCACTTGCAAAGTGTCAGGACCATAGCAAATATTCATTGCTGAGCAAAGCAAATTCCAGAGGAAAACTGAGCGAACAAACCATAACCCTTTTTCTGTAATCTGAAGACAAGAAGAAATTGCACTGATCTCAGCAGCAAAGATGTCCTTTTGGGATTATAAAAATTAAATGTAAAAGATTTATTAGCAATTGGCACAGTGCTTGTCTGGGCTCTCAATGTTGGCATCAGTGCCAGGCCTCCACAGAACCTCTGTCAAGCATCTTCATCTCTTGAGACATCCGGATGAGCGCTGTGTAATTCCATTAAAAGTGGCTCTCTGCTTGGTACAGGGGCGACTATTCTTGCTCCCCAGAGTATGATGCCATTCTGGAACTCATCTTTACGGGTAACAAATGGTTTCATTTCTTCAGAAACTGGCTCATTGGCCCAACCTGTAAGTATTTTGTTTCTCACTTTGGACAGAAGTGGATCTCAATTGGTCCAGTACCTGACCTGGCAATAATGTGTCCAAAACATTCATCACTATGACAATTTCCTGTGGTAGTGGAGCAGCTGTAACATTTTCTTGTAAAGGTAGGCAGTTAAATGCATCGGCATCCACTGTGCGTTCCAGGTCAGTGCTTGAATGTATATTCATAGACAAACAGAATTAACGTCCAATGTTGCATTCTTGCCGCTCAGATCTGATGCTTCTATTCCAAAAAATACGTACAAATTCTCACCATTAAGGCTGAACCATGAATAATAGGTCACCTGGATAAGGAACTAGGAGGGGGCCTCCCAAATTTGGAATGCATTTCAGAAATCAAAAGTTTCAAGAAAGGAGGAATGTTCCTTTTTTATAACTTGCAATTCATTTATAAATTATATAGTTTATCTGCACCGAATATAAGCATCTGTTATGCAACAAGCCATTCAGCCCAACCGATCATACAAGCCTCCTCCAACATGGCTTTACTTCACCCAATTAATTATCCTTTTTATTCTTTTCTTCCTCATGTACTTATTTAATCTTCCCTTCAATACATCTACACTATTCACATCATCCACTCCATGGCCCAGATTTTCATCTTTGAGGCAGGAATTGAGAATCAGGTCATTACGCGATGTTAACCCTGCCTCCTGCCCAGCAGTGGTTGACAATACTATTTTCACCATAGGGTGGCAGTAGTGAGCTGGAGTCAGGGCTGCCACCTCCCGAAGAAGGGTGGCGGCAAAAACCCAGGCAGGTGGATGCCAAGGTGGCCACGTTCAAAGGCTCATTTTTGTTCCTTAGAGCATTGGCTTCATCCTTCTAACCCTTGAAGCTTAATCCTTCTAACCCCTGAAGCCCTCACCCCTCCATACCCACATCCATTGGGGCAGCACGGTGGCACAGTGGTTAGCGCTGCTGCCTCACAGCACCAGGGACCCGGGTTCGATTCCCGGCTTGGGTCACTGTCTGAGTGGAGTCTGCACATTCTCCGTGTCTGCGTGGGTTTCCTCCAGGTGCTCCAGTGTTCTCCCACAGTGCAGATTAGGTTGATTGGCTATGCTAAATTACCCCTTAGTGCCAGGAGGATTAGCAGGGTAAATATTTGGGGTTATGAGGATAGGGCCTGGGTGGGTTTGTTGTCAGTGCAGGCCTGATGGGCCAAATGACCTCCTTCTGTACTGTAGGGATTCTGTGAACCCAACATCCCTCTCATCCCCATATCCACTAACCCAGTATCAATTATGTACAGAACTCTAGAGCCCTATAATAACATTGAGAAGGTGTTAAGATGCTCATGAAACTGTCAAAATGTGAAAAAACACACAAAAAAAATTATTTTCAATGGCCAAAAACCATCAACATTAATTCAGTCTCCTTGACAGCTGCATCAACAATCAGTGCTGAGCTGAATCTATTGATGGGATTTGGGAATCAGCCAAGCATCCATAGTAGGATTCCAATGAAGAGCTGTATGAACAAAGCCTCCACAGCTGAACACCTTTGAAGTCTTTGGAAGAGGTAAGCCATCTGTTCAACCTTTGGTGAACATATGTCTGGGTAGTACTTCAACAAGAGATTAAAGCCCAGGGGAAAATTGACAGTCAAATTTGAAAATCAATAATGGTTTAATGCTGGAGAGTACTTTTATCGATTGGATTATGTACTTCAATGCATAAAATCATAGAATCAACAGCACGGAGACAGGCCCTTCGGCCCAAATTGGCCCATGCTGACCAAAATGCTAATCTAAGCATTTGCCTGCATGTGGCTCATATCCCTCTAAACCTTTCCTATCCATGTATCTGTCCAAGTGCCTTTTAAATGCTGTCAATGTCCCTGCCTCAACCACTTCCTCTAGCAGCTCATTCTTCATACGTACAACCCTCTGTAAAAATGTTGCTCCCCAGGTTCCCATTAATTCTATCCCCTCTTAACTTAAACCTATGCCCTCTAGTTCTTGAATCCCAACTCTGGGGAAAAAGACTGAGTGCATTCACCCTTTCCATGCCTCTCATGATCTTATACATCTCTAGGATCACTCCTCGGTCTCCTACGCTCCCAAAAAAAGTCCTAGCCTGTCCAATCTCTCCCTTAAACTCAATCCCTTGAGTCCTGCCAACATCTTTGCAAAAAGGATGTTTTACACCTAAACATATTCTCACCTTCACAATGCTGGCAAATGTAATGGTCACTTACCTTTTTGAAACTAAATCCCCATCATTAATTAGTGTACTAAAAACATATCTAACTTATTATACACCACTACATTATGACTTGTGAAGTTGTCAATACCTTTGCACTTCCACCCAAAGGTTCCCAGCTCCAGAATAGTGTTCTCCCTTGTTCCAACGCTCCTCTGAGGTGCTGTGAATCACGTAAGCGACCAAAACAGGCCAGCTGCTGAAAATGGTTGGGGATCTAAAATGTCCATCCCTGCAATGGTGAAAATGCTGCTTGCGCTGTCACTACCCACACCCTCTTACACACAACCCTTAAAAATGTCACACGATGGTAATGGGAGGCAGGAATCCCAGCATCCGTTCCCACCCACCTTCATTCCAGCATGGACAGAGATGTGAATATCTGGTCCCAAGTGGCAGCGATTTTCGTATTCTTACTGCTGAACATAAGAGTATAAAGCACTTTTCTTATATTCACAAAATTCAAATAGTTAGTTGTTTGAAATGTGATTTGTAAATTAAATTTATTTTCATACTGAAATCTTAGTTATTTCAATTTGCAGCATCTTATTTGTAGTGATATAGTACATCTTAAGTGATTAGTTATTGCAGTTTATGCCCAAACTGGTTTAGAAAAAAAAACATCTTGTAATAAATTCACAAATAGAAGTCAGCGCAACAGTCTTCAGTCGGACTCTATGCTGTACAGGTATAAAAGAGGAGGCGCATGTAAAAATAAGTAATTCAGATATATCCAGTTTTTGTCCTGAGTTTTAAATATGCTACCATATTTTTTTTGCGCGTGTAAGTTACCAACATTTTTTAATGCATAGAAATGTAAAATATTATAATTCAAATTTTTTGCTTGCTTCGTCAGCAATGACTTCGCCAATAGCTAAGGATGAAGTTGCTGCAGGAGAAGGGGCATTTCGAACGTGAAGAACACGGCTCCCAATAACCCCAGAACCCCCATCAAACACAAAGTCATCCACGAGATTGCCATCTTTGTCCAAGGCTTGGGCTCTTACTCCAGATGGCCCTCTGCAGAAACAGAGCATACACTTGAGGTTACTCCAGTTATAACATCATAAAAAAAGAGAATAACTTTAAAATCCTTTGTGGAGAGATTACATTTATTTCCAATTTAAAATATACTATATTCTAATCAGTTTATGATTTTACCAAACTATCAATTGTCCCAGTCTTCCTTTAGCGGAAAGCTGCTACAAAGTTGAAGCATCTGTTTACATCAAATCAGCAGTAAGATTTTTAATCTGAGCTATGATTAGGATAATTAATTGCATGCAATTTACATAGTCTCTCAAACTAACCTTGCAAGTTTTGACAATGAATATGCAACTCCATATTTACTAATAAGATAGCGATGGAAATTTAGCAAAATCATAAGCCAATATTAAAGCAAAAACATATCAAAAACTTGAACGTATAGTAAACTCCTTTTATGTAGTCTTGAGAAGCTCCTTTTCTCAATTTTGTGCTTCCAAATTTGGATTTATCCACTATGTTTTTCTCCTATCCCCTTACAGTTGGGACAGCAAGACAATTTGGGTCATACACTCCTTATACAGGTCTATAGTTTGGTAATGTGCAGCCACCTATCACAGAGAGTGTAGTTTTGGAGGTGGAAACATCACCTAATTTCTCTTCCAGAGATCGCAGTACTCCACCACTGTAAGCATCTACATTCATAGGAACATAGTAGCAAGAGATGGCAATGAGCCCTTTGAGTCTGCTACACCAGTCGTTGAGATTATGGCTGAGCTGTGATGTAACTCTATATATGTGCCTTTGCCTCATATCCCTCAATACCTCTGGTAAACTAAAATCTATCAATCTCAGATTTAGAACGAATTGATGTAGCATCAACTGCTGATTGTGAAAGATAATTCTAAACTTCCAACACTTTTTGCGTGTAAAAATATTCCCTAACCTCTCTCCTGCAGTATTTGGCTCCGATTTTTAAACTACCTTATGTAGTAGTAGACTCCCCAACTATCAAACAGTTTCTCTCTATCCACCCTATCAGATCCCATTAACCTTAAATTTCAATCAACTCGTTCCTCAACCTTCTAAACTCCAACAACTTGTATTTATATAGCACCTTCTAACACAACAAAATTCTAATTCCAATTCTGCGACCCCCCCCCCGACCCTCTAGACATTTCTCAGTATCAACCCTCTTAAGAATTTTATGTTTCAATTAGAACAACTCTCATTCTTCTAAATGCCAAGGAATATTGGAGTAGTCTAAATCCCCTCATAGGACAATTCCATCAACCCAGGAACCAGTCTAGTGAACCTTTGATTTGATTTATCGTCATATGTATTAGTATACAGTGAAAAGTATTGTTTTTTGCACTCTATACAAACAAAGCATACCGTACATAGAGAAGGAAAGGAGAGAGTACAGGATGTGTTACAAGCATATGTTTTTGTCATGTGAGCAAACTGAATTCATGGAAAACTGGCATCCGTGATGGTGGGGTCCCCAGGGAGAGGCTGAGATGGGTCATCTTTTCACTACTTCTGTCTGAAGATGATTGCAAACAAGTCTTGTCTTTTGCACTGATATGCAAGGTTGTCCCATTATTCATGATCAAGATGTTCATGGAGTCTCCTCCTCTTGTTCACTGTTTAATTGCCCATTGTCTTTCACAGATGTGGCAGGGATACAGACTCTGATCTCACCTTTTTCAGGTCTTAAGTGGACGACCTCACATTTACCTACCCCAAAATCCATTTGTTACAATTTTGTCATTTACTTAATCCATTCATGTTCCAAGACTATATCTTTCTAATTTTATGCTTCCACCTACATTGCTAATAATACCATCCATCTTTGTGAAATTGGCAAACTTGGATATATAATTCTCTATGACAGAATGCAACCTCGACAGTGTGAGCAGCTAGAAATTCAGTGAATGAGGGAGTTTGGTGGGAGAGGAAGAAGGTGTTCCTTTGTTTTTCTATCCTTTTCAGCCGCCAGTATTTGGTTCTTCAGTACAAGGAAAGAAATTTAATGGCGAGTAACTATTAAGTTATTCTATTTATAATAAATAGTTTGTAAAAACTAAGGTATGGCAGGGCAGCTTGGGAGCGTAAAATGTGTATCTTGTGGCATGTGGAGAATCATGGATGCACCACGTATGCTAGACTAACACATCTGCAGGAAGCACTACTGGGTGCAGAAGCTTGAGCTTAAGGTTTCGGAACTCAAGCAACGGCTGGAGTCACCGTGGTACATCTGGGAGCAAAGAGTTATGTGGATTGCATGTCTAGAAAGGTGGTTACACTTCAGGTAAGGAGCATGCAGGCAGATAAGAGAACCAGACAAATAATAGAGTCCCCTGGGTCAATCTTGCTTGCTAATTGGTTTTCCATTTTGGATATTGGTGAGGGGGGTCATTCCTCAGAGTAGTATAGCACGAGTCTGAGGCCTCACATGTGGTTCAGCTGCACAAGGGGAGAGAAAGAAGGGTGGAAGAGTAATAGTGACAGGGGCTTCATTAGTTAGGGGAACAGGTAGGCTTGAACATGACTCCAGAATGATGTGTTGCTTGTCAGATGACAGGGTCATGGATGTTACAAAGTGGCTGCAGGACATTCTTCTGCGGATGAGTGCACAGCCAGAGGTCATGGTCCACATAGGTACCAATGGTGGGAATAGGGATTGAGTCCTAAAGGGAGATCTTACGGTGCGAGGAAAGAAATTAAAAAGCAGTAATCTCAAGATTACTCCCAGTGCCACAGGTAAGCATAGGAACTGAAATGAGGAGGAATTTCTTCACTGAGAGGGTGCTGAATCGTTGAAATTCTTTACTCCAGAGAGCTGTGGCAGCTCAATCATTGAGCATGTTCAAGATTTCTGGACACCAATAACATTAAGGGATTATGGAGATAGTGCAGGAGAGTTGCATTGATGCAGACAATTAACTATGATTTAACTGAATGGTGGAGCAGGCTCAATGGGCTGAAAAGCCTACTCCTGCTAAAATAAAAGCAAAATACTGTGATGCTGGAAATCTGAAATAAAAACTGAAATATAAACAGAAAATGCTGGAAAAACTCAGCAGATCTGGCAGCATCTGTGAAGATGCAAACGGAGTGTTAATGGTGACGTTAAAGGCTGCTGATAGTGGCATAAAGGTAAGATAACAGAACATGTTAAGAGCAGAACCAGGGTCAGTGCTCAATCAAAGCAAAACGTAACAAGTGACAGATGGCCCTATTGCAAGGGTTGGTGGGGGGTGGCGGGTGGCTTGGGAAAGTATTGCATTAGAAAAAACAGTTAAGATGTAGGAGAGAGGTCATGGTTGAAGTTGTTGAACTCACTGTTAAGTTCAGAAGGCTGTAAAGTGCCTAATTGGAAGATGAAATATTGTTCTTCGTTTGTGTTGGGCTTTACTGGAACATTGCAGCAGGCCAAGAACTTGTGCATATGATGGCAAGACGCTGAGTTGAAATGGTAAGCAGCAGGAAGGCCAGGATCATGCTGGCAGACTGAGTGAAGACTGGGAAAGTTTTATAAACCAGCAGAGGATGAAGAAAAAAAATGAGGGAGAAACTGGTATGAGTGAAAACCAGCAAGAAAGTTAAAGTTTCTACAAGTATATAAAAAGGAAAAGAGTAGCTAATGTGAGGGTAAGACTGAGGAATTAATAATGGGAAACAAGGAAATGGAAAGACTTTTGAACAAATACTTTGTATCA
Organism: Mustelus asterias; assembly: GCF_964213995.1. Lineage (NCBI taxonomy): Eukaryota > Metazoa > Chordata > Chondrichthyes > Carcharhiniformes > Triakidae > Mustelus > Mustelus asterias. Next base: position 53,869,437 of record NC_135818.1, on the reverse strand, counting down.
GTTCACAGTAGAAGGCACAAAAAGCACCCAAATAATAATGGAAAAATCAAGAGGCAAAAGTGAGGGAAGAACTTAAAGCAACCACAATACTGGGAAAATGACTAGAACTTAAGGCAGACCTGTCCCCTGATCTGATGGCTTGCACTAGGGTCTTAAAAGATGTAGTTACAGATATAGAGAGTGCATTGGTTGTAACCTTCAAGATTCCAGCAAGGTCCCAGAGATTGGAAAATCACAATTGTAACACCTCTATTCAAAACAGGAGGGAGACAGAGAGCAGGAAACTATAGGCTAGTTAGCCTAATGCCTGTCATATGGGAAAGTGCTGGAACCATTATTAACCAGATAGTAGCAGGACATTTAGAAAACCTAATACTGTCAGACAGGGCCAACAGTTTTATGAAAGGAAAATAGTGTTTGACAAACTTATTAGAGTTCTTTGAGGATGTAACAAGCAGTACTTAAAAGTGAATAGATAGATTTTGATTTTCAAAAGCCATTTGTTAAGGTGCCACATTAAAGGTGAGTGTTTATGGTATTGAGGGTGATATATAAGCATGGTTAGAGAATTGGCTGACTAACAGGAAACAGGGTTGGGATAAATGGGTTATTTTCAGATTGGCGAACTACCTAATAGAGTTTCACAGGGATCAGTGCTGAGGCCTTAACTATTTGTGATCTATATTAGTGAATTGAATGATGGGATCGTATAGCCAGATTTGCTAGCAATACGCAGATAAGTAGGAAAGTAAGTTGTGAGGAGGATACAAGAGTCTACAAAGGGATTATGCAGATGGAGTGTAACGTGGAAAAAATATAAGATTGTCCATTTGTCAGGAAGATTAGAAAAACAAAATTATTTACATGAAGACTACAGAACACTGTAGTAAATAGGGATCTCTGGTGTCCTTGCACGTAAATCATACTGTACATGCATGCTGCCTTTGTAAGTAATTAGGAAGGCAAATGGAATCTTGGCCTTAATTGCAAAGGAGGTGAAGTATAAAAGTAGAGAAGTCTTGCTACAACTGTACAGGACATTGGTGAGGCCATACCTGGAGTGCGGCGTGTGCATGTATGTCTCTTCAGGAGGAACATACTTGCATTGGAAGTGGTTCATAGAATGTTCACTAGGTTGATTCCTGAGATGAGAGGTTTGTCTTATGAGGAAAGTGCATGTTCTCCCCACGTCTGCATGGGTTTCCTCCGGGTGCTCCGGTTTCCTCCCGCAGTCCAAAGATGTGCAGGTTAGGTTGATTGGCCATGCTAAATTAACCCTAGTGTCAGGGGGATTAATAGGGTAAATATGAGGGGTTACAGGAATAGGGCCTGGGTGGGATTGTGGTCAGTGTAGACTTGATGGGCCTAAATGGCCTCCTTCTGCACTATAGGGATTCTATGGAAAGGTTGAGCCTTATGCAGGGCAGGCAGCAAAGTGGGACACTGGCAAGGCTCATTCCTAATTGCTCTTGAACGGAGTAGCTTACTAGACCATTTCAGAGAGCAGTTAAGAGTCAACCACATCGCTGTGGGTCTGGGGTCACATGGAGGCCAGACCAGATGAAGATGACAGATTTCCTTCCCAAAAAAGAATGTGAATATGATGGGTTATTACATTAATTGATGATAGTTGTCATGATCACCAGACTAGCTTTATATTCCAATGAATTGTTTTTATGGATTTGAATCTATTTTCCACTCAGAGCCAGGGCTTCTGGAATATTAGCCCATTGGTACTTCCATTACACCACCACCTTCCCACTGAATGGCAAAGCAGGTTCAAGAAGTCAATTGGCCTACTCACTATTTTGTATGTTGTTACCCATTGTTTTTATCCTGGTTGACCTGTATTTGGCTCTCAATTGCCTGATGCCTCAAATGTAAAATTCTCATCCTCATATTTAAATTCCTTCACAGCTCACCTTTCCCTATCTCCAACACTAGGCAACCATAGAACCCTGTGATAACATTTTAAAAATCTATCATTGCCGACATATCATATACTTTTGCCCCATCAAATGTCCAGGGCTATTATCTGGAAATCCCATCCTAATCTCTCTGCCTTTTCACATTCTTTTCCTCTTTTAAGGCGGCATGGTGGCAGAGCGGTTAGCACTGCTGCCTCACAGTGTCAGGAACCTGGGTTCAATTCCGGCCTTGGTAGAGTGTGGCGTTTGCACATTCTCCCCGTATCTGCCTAGGTTTCCTTCAGGTGCTCCAGTTTCCTCCCACAGTCTAAAGATGTGTAGATTAGATGAATTGGCCGTGGTAAAATGTGTGAAGTTATGGGGATAGGGCAGGGGAAGAGAGCCTGGGTAAGAAAGTCTATCAGAGAGTCAGTGCAGACTTGATGGGCTGAATGGCCTCCTTCTGCACTGTAAGTATTCTATGATTCAAACCACTTTGATCAAAGTTTCAGTCACTGTTCCCAATATCTCTCTCTTTGGCTCAGAGAGGACTTGGCAGATGGGATACAATTTGGCAAAGTGCATCTCTGTGACTATCCTCTGTTTGTAAAAATAAAAAGCCGAATTTTCTTTGAATGATAGGCTGGAAAATGTTTGAATTCAGAGACACCCAAGTGACCTTGTAGATGAATGACAAAGTTAACATGCAAATACAGCAAGCAATTAGGAAGGCAAATGATATATTAGCTTTCGTAACAAAGAAAGTGTAAATGTAAAGATGTCTTGCTGTAATTATACAGGGCATTGGTAAGGCCACACCTGAGGTAGTGTGTGCAGTTTTACCCAAGGAAGAACATACCTGCCCTAGAGGAAATGCAACAAAGGTTTACTTCACTGGTTCCTGGGATGACAAGATTGTTCTGTGAGGACAGATTGAGTAGCTTAAGCCTACATCCCCTGGGCTTTAGAAGAATTACAAGTGAATTTGAAACATTTCAAATTCTTAAGGGCTTGACAAAGTACATGCTGAGAATTATTTTCCCTGGCTGGGAATATCCAGAATATTGAGTCAGAGACTTAAAATAAGGGATTGGCCGTTTAGGATTGAAACATAGTTGAAACAGGGAGCCCTTTCAAAAGGCTGTAAATCTTGGGAATTCTCTATCCCAGAGAGCTGCAGATGTTCATGGGTCAAGTATTTTCAACAGAGGTTGAAGGGACATGGGGATAGTACAGGAAGATGGAGTTGTAGAAGATCAGCCAAGATATCGTTGAATGGCAAAGCAGGTTGGGGGAGGGGGGAGCGGGTCACCAGTAGTTTGAAACTGAAGCAGTCTGTGTCCATATGCAGCAAGGCCATGACCATATTCGGGCTTGGGCTGATAAATAGCAAGTAATATTTATGCGACACAATGACCACCTCCAAGAAGAGACAATCTAACCATCTCCCCTTGACATTCAATGACATTAACAACACTGAATCCTCCCCACTATCAACATCCTGAGGGTTACCATTGACCAGAAACTGATCTGGACCAGCCATATAAATACAGTGGCAACAAGAGCAGGTCAGTGGCTTGGAATTCTGAGGTGAATAACTCATCTCTTGACTTCCCAAAGCCCGTCCACCATGTACATGGCACAAGTCGCGAGTGTGATGCAATACTCTCGCTTGCCTGGGTAAGTATGACTCCAATAGCACAAGAAGCTCAACACCATTGAAGATAAAGCAGCCACTTCAACATCATCCCATCCAGCAACATAAACATTCACTTCCTCCACTACCGACACAGAGTGGCAGCAGCATGTACAATAGAACAAGGTTCACTGCAGCAAATCACCAAAGCTCCTTTGACAGCATCGTCCAAATCCGTGACCTCTACCACCTAGAACATCAAGGGCAGTAGACACGATCACATGCAAGTTCCTCTCCAAGCCACACACAATCGTGGCTTGGAACTAAGGCTGGAATTTTCTAGCCCCCTCCACCATATGTTCTCCTACCGCAGGGTGAGTGAACCACTGAAACCTCTGTTCACATTGGTGGACTGGAAGATCTCGCCAGCATGAAGGGCTGGAAATTTTGGCTTATATCGTCATTCCTTCATTGTCATTGGATCAAAATCCTGGAACCCCTTCCCCGCCAGCACCAAAAGGATACCTATACCACTGGACTGCAGTGGTTCAAGATAGCAGTTTGCCAGCATCTTCAAGGGCAATTAGGGATGGCCAACAAATGCATGCCTTGCCAGCAAAGCCCACATCCCATGAAAGAATTTTTTAAAAACAGGCTCGAAGTGCCATATGGCTCACTCCTGTTCCCATTTTGTATGTTCTTATGTACAATTATGCTTCTGTGAACTGCCTTTGGATAGTTTTCTATGTTCAAGGCACTATAATTACAAGTTGTTGTCATTATTGTTGTTTCCAATGGAAGGTCAGAGACCTGATATGGTTAATCATGTTTCTCTCTCTTCACAGACGCTGCCAGAACTCCTGAATATTTTCTGATCTAATCAAGTTCCTTGTTTTCATAACTTACAATAGTGTCCCCTGACCTTCCTAATCTACCTAGTTTGAACAGCTTATCCACTTGGACTGAGTCTAATACTTATTGTTACATTAAAGATCAACTGAATCTTTTCAAAAGTTATGCTTTTTTGAAAGTAAAACGTCCCAGCTCTCTCAGGCTACTCTGTTAACTAGTTTAAGGATTCTCATTTATTATTTCAGTGGATTTTTTCTGATCATTCTCTAGAGTTTTAATATCTCTGTCTTGAAGGGGACCAAAACTAGTTGTGGCTTGCCAAGGCTTTGTATAGAAATTTTTAAAAATATACTTAATTGTCCTGACAAAGCATCCTAACATCGCATTTGTTTGTGATATCCTATTACGCTGGTCCTCAATGTCACAAGCACTTTATAACCCTTGTGCCACTCAAGCAGTCTTGAGCTTGCAACTCTGCATTGTGATACATTTCGTTGTTTCTTAAATAATTACAAGGTTCTCATATCTACAATACTATCTGAAAAGCTATTGTGCTGATTATTTAAGTGAAGAACTTTCTGATAAAGTATTACATTTATATTTTACAGGTTGGAACCTATATCCCTTGTTCAACTTTCAATTTTTTTCTGAAGTAATATTTCAGATTTGCCATTCCCATATCCTTAACTATTCCGCATACTTCTAGAAAAACATTCATCAGGTTGAAAAACTTAAGTTTCTCCTTGTAACTCGATAGTTTGCATGAGGGATTAGGCCTTATAGTTCTAATCTGCACCATCTCTTGCACTTGAATGTCTCCCATGGTTCTCAGCAATCAATGCTGAGCAGAGTACTTAAGGTATGTTTTAATTAGAGCCCTATTAACTCTGATAAGCTCATCTGACTTCTGCGTTTTACTGTTCTGGCCACGTAGTTAAACGTTTTATTGGTTTTGTCGACTGGATCTGTTAAGCATTAAGCCTACAAAGGCTCCCATGTCTCTGAAATCCATTTAACTTCAACGGATTCAGCATAGAAGCATATGTGATACACTTATTTTGCACTTAAGATAGATTGTTAAGGACCAGATCAGAAACTTCAAGGTATTTTATGAAGTTAGCTTAGACACTAACTTCTACTTTTGATTTTGGCATGAGGATGAGCACAAGGTGTTTCACTCCAGATATGATTCAAGTGACCCACTAGGAAGCTTTTATCAAAACAAACTTTATTTAAGAACAAAATTAGAATATAACAAAGAATTAACATAACTTTTACCAATTAAAAGACTTAAATATGACAAAATATAATTCTCAACAGCTAGCTATCTCTATTGTTCCAATTAATCTGCATCACCCATGGACATAAATCCCTTCTGTAGAACCAATTAGCACAGAAACCAAAGATGCTTACATGATGCTAGATTTACAGCTTTATAACACTTCTGGACAGAAATCCAGACAGCTGTTTTCAGAGAAGGATATATCCTCAAAACAGCAAAACATGAGACAAGTGAGCCTAGTCTCTGGCAGCTCCCAGTCTCCAGACTTCAGAGAGGGGGAAGGAGAGACTCTGCTCTCTCTCAACTCAAAAACAGCAACCAAACTTGAATATTCTGTATAAGCCTAGCTTCACCGCATCACATGACCATACCTGTCAATTGTCCCAATAAACCGTAGACTGCAAAATTCCAGGGGAAAACACTCAAAAACAGCAGAACAGCATTAGTTCAGATTAAAACAAACATTCTACCAATTAGAAGCAATTATGCAGCTGCAGTAACACAGTTGTGTTACTGTGCCAGTTGTAGACAGAACGGCTCTGAGTGCATAGAATTGCTATAGCTGATACTGCCCAAGAACATGACTCAAAGGCACAGTATCATCACAGGATTCAGACCCTAATATCCAATCATCACAATATATTTAATAATTTGATGAAAAATAGTTGAGTACTAGACTTAGTCTTTTTCCACATAAGAATGCTGTAGTTTCAAACACACTTTCCAGGTGAAACAGCAATTTACTTGTACTTTTTTTCAATGCACTGGGCGAGATTGTCCAGCCTCCCAGGCACATGTTTCTCAGCTGTGGACGGCGGCATGCTGTTTGTTGGTGGCGGGGCTCTGGTCCCACCGCTGTCAGTGGGATTTCCCACTGCAGGGACCCCATGCTGCCGGGACCAGAGAATCCTGCTGGTGTGAACACCCGGAGAATTCCGGCCACTATTTTGTAAGTGCTGTTTACAATGTAGTCTGTACATTCAGGAAACTAAGTGCAGACTGGAATCACTTTGTAGAATATGTTCATTCAGTCCATGTGCATCCAGTGGCTTGTCATTTGCACTTTCACCCTGCTCTCTGTCCTCAGCCTCTTACACTACTCTGATGAAGCTCAATGGAATTCCCCCCCTCCCAGCCACCCCAATCCCTGCAACGCACACCAAAGTCAAATCATTATGGTGGTGGCAACAAACACAAGGCAGCCAGAAATAAAGTAAACCAGAAGTGGTGGTGAAAACATTGGAAATTCAATGTGCTTCAATACTCTTGCAACTCACCTGGTGACATCGTTGACAGTGAGTTCTGGTATGTATCGCTGAAGCTGTTTCACTTGGGCAGCAATAACCAATCCTCTGTACAATTCATTTACACCAAACGCCACATTTTTCAATACAAGTTTTTGAACCCCCCTGGTAAAGATAAGACAGAGAAATGTATGTTTTTGATAATCTCATATTAATTAAAGATCCAGATACAAATAGGAATCCACTTTCAAACTTTATTGTACTAAGAATTTTATAAAAATGAATAAATTGTGATTGGCACAGTGGTTAGCACTGCTGCCTCTCAGTGCCAGGGACCCGAGTTCAATTCCAGCCTTGGGTGACTGTGTGAGTTTTCTCTCCGTGTCTGCGTAGGTTTCCTCCAGGTGCTTTGGTTTTTCTCAGTCCAAAGAGCTGCAGGTTAAGTGGATTGGCTGGAAAAACACTTCCTTAAAACCCCCGCATTGCCGCATCGCTTTATTAATAAACTCTTGTTTGGGTTTACATTCTGTGGGAGTGTAAATCATTGGAAAAATCAAAGATAACAGTCCACCAATCCTGACAGCTTTACGCTGCCTTTGACTAAACCAGAGCATGAGGGATGCAAACCAGATAAAACTTTTTATTATAAATGCAGCAAGGTCAGTTTTTATTGTCTCTGTACAGGCTGCTGCTCACATTTTCATTTCTTTGTAAAGTAACGTTTGATTTTCCTTTAAATTGCCCTTTAGTTTTCCAAGATGTGTAGGTTAGGGGTATTAGATATTTGGAATTATGGGGATTGAGTCTGGGTAAGATTTTCTGTTGGAGAGTCAGTGCAGACTCAATGGGCTGAATGGCCTCCCTCTGCACTGTAGGGATTCTTGAATTCTTTTATAAAATTTTAATACAAATGTGCGTAACACCACAGATCAGAAATGGTTACAGAAGGAAGTATATATGAACCCCAAGATCTATTCCAAGATCAAATGTCATTCAAAAATGCTCCATTTTTATAAAGATTAGCTGATGAACAAGTGTAATAAATGGTTTGCATTTATGAACTGGAGATCTAACATTTCAGTCACTGTTGGAGGATACAGTTTTAAAACTAAAATACTGCATTAATCCATTCATGTGTTAGAGATTCAGCTCTGGAATCTACTACATACCGATAGCTTATAGCATCTGTAAAATCACGCAGATCAAAGTCATAAACATTATAACCTTCCCGTTTAAATGCCAAAACTGCATTGGGTCCAAGCCAGACACTACCATCCATTCTGGGTGTAAAGTGCACACCAAGGAAAGGAAACCTTGGATCTGGAACCTATAAAAGAGAAAGACAGACAATTTAATGGACCTTAATAGAAATATTCAAAGAATCCTGTGGAAGAAACACTTTTCATTCGGATTGTTTAATTAAGTATTCAAATCTAAAAAAAAGACACAATTTCAAACAAACGGTTATGTTGATTAGATATGAGAGTTTGGTCGACTATATTGTGGTGATACAAGCCTGTTCATAAGCAATACATTAGCTACAGTTTACCATTATGGAAAGAAAAGCACTTAACTAACAGTGTCAGATTTGGTTTGCCACATTAGAATGAAATTCTCATAGATTTTCTTAATATATAATGGCATTCATGGTGCTGGTACGTTGCACATTTTACATCACTACGAAACAATTCACAGCAACAAAAAAAAAGCAGAACCTCAACAAAATAATGACATGTCTCCCACTCCACTGCCTTGTTTTTCAAATTTCAACGCTTTAATTTAACCTGTAAAAAGCCGATTTGAAATCAAGTTTAAAAATATCCTTTATTGCTTTCATCAGAGGGGATACAATTGAAAACAATAATAATTTTGATCAGGGGTCATGTGATGCAAGCACAAGAGCAGCTGCGTTTTTGAGCGCTCTGGTACTATACATCTTTTAATCTTTTTTTTATCCTGGTGCATAACCATAATTATTTGATCTTGGTGTGTATAATATGTGCTACGTTCCTGGAAGATCCTGGCTAACTTTTGGCGATGGGAAGCCGAGTTAAGTCAAGAAAGTCCTTGTTTGATTGAGGCAGTCGGAGACAACTGGGGTGGGGCCCAGTTTGCTACCAAAGAGAAGGAAGGTGGGGCCCAGTTTCCACTGGCATTTTTGCTTGTGAGCAGATTCAGGCTTTGGTAATGCCATAGGCACGACATGATGGGTGCCATTGAGAGAGTCGTTGCGTACAACGGTCTTAGTTCCCTAGCACATATTATTGGTGAACTGCGAGATATCCTAAAGAGAATGTGTGAAGTGGAAGAGAGGCCAGTCGTGGGGGCAGTTTCCTTGGTGGGGGCTCACCTCCATTTCTTGGAAGTCCTGCTGCATGCTATGTAGAATATCCTGATTGATTGGGGAGATGGGGCCAGAGAAGGAGTATCCGTGCACCGGTCTATTGAAGGGAGCTGGGGATGAGTTCCTGGCTGAATGCGAGAACTGGCTGCCATGCTTTCATAATCTCGAATTCAATGGAGCACATTATATCCAGTCTTCAAAGCCTGGGCTCGATCAAAGACTCTGACCACTGGTCTTATGTTGTCTTGTCCTCGTTCAGAAGGGCTGGAGGAGGTCAGATGTGAAGGGTCTTTGCTACCCACTGGGCCCCAGGTTTCTCTTTACCGGGCCTTCGGGATGATAATATGAGAGGTGCAAAGGCTTCGGTGGAATTCTGGATGGATCCTGGTGTTGCACAACAATCCTGTCTGGTCTTTTCAAACTCCATGGATAGTTATATATTTCTTTGTTCCCTTGTGATTATATTCCTAATTTCGTGATAGTCTTTTAACCTGACAAAGGTGTATTATATATGAGATTGGAGGCGTTTGTCACTTCAGAAAATCAGGATTGTCCATTTTTACTCTTTGATAGTATTCGTCCACCAGCGTGCTCCAAAAGTAAAATGAGGGAGGCCCTACTTTAACGTGCAACACTGTTTGCATTCAATCTTGGTTTTATGCTATACTAGGAGAGCGGGTAAGGGGTCTGCCCACTCTGCTTATGCCCAGACAGGGGTGAAGCCAGACTGGGACGGAGTCAGACCAGGGGATAGGAAGGGAGGGAAAAGGGGAAAGCTCTGCATCGAGGGGATGGGGGCTAGTGGTAGGGCCAACGATCGGGAAAACCTCCCGTTTTCTAGCCCGTTGGACACTGAGTTATTTTGTGAAAATTGCCTCCAAGGAGTTGCAGCCTCAGAACCTCTCCTTCTGGCTAGTTTGCAAATTGCAAAGAAACTATCCACACTGCCCTTTTCACTTCTCCACCCCAAACATATATTTAAATATCTGTACCCAATTACATCTGTATTCTATCGGAATTTTAAAAAAAAATATACAATCTCTTGTGTAGTTCCTCAAGATAAAATAAACTTATTACATCCACTCCAAATACTTACGGGATAAATATTTCCATTGACTAAATAGTGCTTTTCTGGTTTTAGCACCAGGTAATCTCCCCGAAAAGGCACGATACACGGCTCACTACTACAGCCCGATTTCTGGGATAGCCTGTCTGAATAAAGGCCTCCACATGTCACAATGTAGCTGCAGTGTATTGCAGTTCCCTGTTAAAAATACACACACACACATATACATAGCAATTTAATGGAATAAGCATGCATCATGTGAAGAAGTGTATTAGGATTAGATTTATTGCTAACCTTTTCCATGTGGCTCTTTTAGTAAGATCTGAATTATAAAATATATATTTTTTTTAAAGTAAACACAGCTGATTGAGGAAGTGAGCAGCTGTGCCATAAGGAGCAGGATGGTCCCAGCATTAAACTTAGGTAACAAATATATAGAGGAGAAATCTTGGAGGAAAAGAAATTGAATACAATGATAGAATTTTGACTCAAAGTGCACATTTTCTATAAAGGAGGTACATACCACGGCTTGACCTGTCTAGAAAACTACTGAACAGAGAACAAACACAGGATAAATGGCCTAAAATGTAGAGGGACACATATTGAAAATTTGCATTACCCTCCATGTCTTTAGTCATTGGTCTTAGACTAAGTGCCAATAGTTCCCAAGTATCGTCAAAATTGATAATTTCTTACATAAGAACCAAGACAGTGGACAAAAACTATTCCATTACAGAAAATCATCTGGTCTCACTTCTGCAATGTCAACTACATCTGTATTGACCTTATTACTCACTTATGTCTCTGTCCCCTCCAGTAAGCTAATAGTGCGTCCAAAGATGTGGAGGTTAGGTGAATTAGCTATGGTAAATGCATGGTTACCGGGGCGGGGGCCAGGGTGGGATGCTCTTTCATTCAAAGTTGCAATCTTTTTTGCTCTTTAGAATCTGGATTACTCAGTGTCCTTCTGTCACCCCAACATCTGTGAAAGTGTACCCCTGCTCTCCGGAAATTGCTGCCAAAAAACCTCCATTTGATTTAATTTTATTCACACTTTCAAATACTTCCTCAAAACTTGTCTTTGTTACATCCTTCGCACTGTAAAGCTACCAGGATGTTCTGCTGTAAGCATTGCTGCCTCAGTGCCAGGGACCCTGGTTTGATTCCCAGCTTGTGTCACTGTCTGTATGGAGTCTGCACATTCTTCCTGTGTCTGCGTGGATTTCCTCTGGGTGCTCCAGTTTCCTCCCACAATCCAAAGACGTGCTGGTTAAGTGCATTGGCCATGCTAAATTCTCCCGCGGTGTACCCAAACAGGCGCTGGAGTGTGGCAACTGGGGGATTTTCACTGCAACTTCATTGCAGTGTTAATGTAAGCCTACTTGTGACACTAATAAATAAACTTTAAACTTCAAAAGCTGTATAAGTAACATCTCAGGAATTATCCAAAATAAAGGTCAGACAATCTAAATATTTACAATCAGGAGTGCAATATTTTCCAATTTCTGTCAACCAGTGTCAGCATGCAGCATTCCCAAGCTGGGTGTGTCGGGAATAAGTAGATGTAAAGCTCTAAAGTTCTGCCTCAACAAACTTTTCAACACCAACCATATGAATTTTTTCACTCCCTCCATCTCCATTCAATGAAATGGACGACACGCGCTGAATTATTAACAGTTTATGATTTTTTCCTCTTGTTCTGAGACCTGGATAGAGGGTTCTCTAAATAATTTCATGCAAACGTTTTGTAGCCAACAAAAGGAGTCTCGACCTAATTATGAGTAGCATTCATATCGTGGTCTCAATGTCCAAAAGTATTACATCCCAATCTATTTCTAATTTTAAGATAACATGCAGCTTAGGTTAATTATGAAAAAAGTAAAGGCTACTTTTAGTTTGTTATAAATTAAGCTGGGAAATATACTGTCAGTACTCATTATATCCACCATGTTGTTCCATTTTAGATAATAAAAATTTTTTACCTTCAAATTCCTGATTGTTAGTGGATATTTTAGACCTAGAACAAAAAAAGAATCTCTCTAATCAAAGTATCAGAATAATTGGCTATTTTGGCTCATTAATACTGCTGAACTTCATGTGTATGATTCTTACATAAGTTTGTAAGTTTTTAAGTAGTAAAACTTACAAAGAACAGTTGTGCATTGGAAAGAAACATATCAACTCAAAATAGCTTTAGCACATGCTGTGTCGCAAGTTATACTGATAATCAAGTTAAATGTAAATCATTCGAATTGCATAGGATTGTGAAGCAAAGCTCAAGACTATTTCAAATTTAAATTTGGTGATATTAATCTCACGAAGAATAAGAATAGTTATGGAATATTTTACTTTCTAAAAAATATTCATCGTCTGATTTTATTTTTCACTTCTGGACATCCAGTACTTCTGGGTCAAGTATTGTACAGAATAGATGCAGACTTAGTTTGCTGTACTTCATCCCATTATTAAACCCACAAAGAACAACACTCCCAACTGGAATAGCTTGTTTTCCTTCCCACCCAAATTTCTACAACAGACAACCACTAAGACTGCAAATTTTGGAAATATCTTGTGTGCAGTTTCATGTCATCATTAGGTTAAGTCTTGGCAAGTGCTAACATGAGCAATTTAATTTCATCACCTCCCACTTATCTTTGACCTTCTATTTTGCTCCACTCTCTCAACAGTCTAAAATCCATCAACTTTCTAACTCTTTCCAGCTCTGACAAAGAGTCATATGGCTTTAAAATATTAACGCTGTTTCTCTCACAGATGCTGCCAGACCTGCTGAGTTTTTCCAGTATTTTGTCAAGCACAGTATGCTAACTCACTTGCCTATTTATCTAAAATGTTGCCACATATTTATGAAGTATTATAAACTTCCATTTGCATCTGATATTTTATATTTTCATGTTGCATACAATACCTACTTCGTAAATAAACAGGGGCAAGTCTTCCAGCCTGCAGTGCTGCTCAAGTTGGGGGGGGGGGGGGGGGGAGAAGAGGGAGGGCGCGGAAGGTGGTGGCAATTGGAAGGCCGGCAATGGAGGGGTGGGGGACAGTGTGCATGTGCTGATCTCCCCACTGACAGATTGTAGGGCGATTGGGGCTAACCGTGGGAAGCAATCGGAAGGCCGGCGATGCAAAGGGGGGGGGGTGTTGAGAGACACCTGCACATATGCCCATCTCCCCACTAATAGATCGGCACACGTGCAATGGCCCGTTGACCACTATGCTGCTGGCCTCTCGAGTGGGCTGAGAATCCCCCCCTCCCCATCAGCGTGAATCCCCCTGTGCCACTGGAGATTCATTCAACTAATTACGCCCAAAGAAACAGGCAGGAAAATCTCCTGTTTTCCCGCCCATTGGGCATTTAAGTATTTTTCTGGGAGAATTGCCCCCATGTACTCCAGTTAGACTATGAAAGCAACCATTCTGTCAGAGTCACTTCACAGCTATAAACCATAGTGAGATGATGTAAATTCTCTAAAGGCACAGAAACATGAATCATCAATTTGACTTTATTCCAGGTCTTTGGAGGCCGGTAGTGAGCTTAAATGTTGATCACCAAATTGACTAAGCTCTAGCTCACCCGTACGATGTTTAGGCAGTGCTGACCCCATATGGGTCTCCCTTGAATATTAAGACAAAAAGTCACAAACACTACTTTTAATCAACTAACATTCATTAGATCATACACGTGTTAAGCATTGTCATCAGTACAACTTTTGTTGAGCACATTGCAACTTGTAATTTGTGAAAATGATTCTCCTTTATAAATGTGGTGTTGGAATCATCAAGGTTCCCCTGGTGATATTTCAGTGTACATTACTATTTTACTGACTTTTGAGAGGAAATTCAAATTAGCAAACTCTACCACCTAGAAAAACAAGGGCAGTAGACTCATGGGAACATCACCAGCTGCAAGTTACACACCATCCTGACTTGGAATTGCATTGCCATTCCTTCACTGTTGCAGGGTCAAAATACAAGCAATGTGGGTGTATCTACACAACATGGATTGCAGCAGTTAAAGGCAGCGGCTTACCACCACCCAAAGATGTTTAGGGATGGCCAAATGAGGCCATGCCAGCAATGCTTACATCACAGGAATATTTTAAAAAAACAGAAATTTTGGTTGGTCCTTACCATCTGTGCTGCCTGCAGGACTTTCCTTAGTTATTTGAAAGTCAGTTGCTTCAAACTGCGTTTTAATAGTTCCACCCATTTCACAAAAATCTTCTGCATACGAGAGGGCTACCTCTCTCCAATCCACAATGCCTGTGTTTGGAGAATCCAAAGCCATCAAACCCTACATTGCAAAGTAGAAGAAAACGTTATGCATGAAAATTCAATTTTTAAAAAAAAATCTTTTGTTCTGCTAGCATATCTTATTCCTGAGCTTTCCAATAGCTTTACTCCTTTAGAATTTTATTTGTTTGAGGTTGTAAATCATAGGTTAATATTTAATACAACTAAGAAAGCTAAATTTGAAATTCAGCCAATCAAAATTTTACATTCAAGGAAAACAAATACTTAACAAGCTTAGGTTGATTTTAAGTATAATTAAAAGTAGATACAATTTTCAAAAGACTATAGATCAATGATAAACATTTCTGTAATTTGAGTAACCTTTAGAAAAAGGCATTTCTTAGAATCTTAGAGGTTTACAGCAGGGAAACAGGCCCTTTGGCCCAACTTGGCCACGCCGCCCAGTTTTTACCATTAAGCTAGTCCCAACTGCCCACATTTGGTCCATATCCCTCTATACCAATCTTACCCATGTAACTGTCTAAATGCTTTTTAAAAGACAAAATTATACCCGCCTGTACTTCTACCTCTGGTAGCTCGTTCCAAACACTCACCACCCTTTGTGAAAAAATTGCCCCTCTGGACTCTTTTGTATCTCTCCCCTCTCACCTTGAAACTATGCCGTCTAGTTTTAGACTCCCCTACCTTTGGGAAAAGATGTTGATTATCTAGCTGATCTATGCCCCTCATTATTTTATAGACCTCTATATGATCACCCCCAAGCCTCCTACGCTCCAGGGAAAAAGCCTCTCCTTATAACTCAAACCATCAAGTCCTGGTAGCATCCTCGTAAATCTTTTCTGCACTCTTTCTAGTTTAATAATATCCTTTCTACAATAGGGTGACCAGAACTGTACACAATATTCCAAATGTGGCCTTACTAAGGTCTTGTACAACTTCTACAAGACGTCCCAACTCCTGTATTCAATGTTCTGACCAATGAAACCAAGCATGCCGAATGCCTTCTTCACCACTCTGTCCAGCTGTGACTCCATTTTCAAGGAGCTATGAACCTTTACCCCTAGATCTCTTTGTTCTATAACTCTCCCCAACGCCCTACCATTAACTTAGTAAGTCCTGCCCTGGTTCGATCTACCAAAATACATCACCTCACATTTATCTAAATTAAATTCCATCTGCCATTCATCAGCCCACTGGCCCAATTGATCAAGATCCCATTGCAATCCTAGATAACCTTTTTCACTGTCCACTATGCCACCAATCTTGGTATCATCTGCAAACTCAGGAACCATGCCTCCTAAATTCTCATCCAAATCATTAATATAAATGACAAATAACAGTGGACCCAGCACCGATCCCTGAGGCACACCGCTGGTCACAGGTTTCCAGTTTGAAAAACAACCCTCGACAACCATCTCTGTCATCAAGCCAATTTTGTATCCAATTGGCTACCTCACCCTGGATCCCATGAGATTTAATCTCATGCAACAACCTACCATGTGGTACCCTGTCAAAGGCCTTGCTAAAGTCCATGTAGACAACGTCAACTGCACTGCCCTCCTCAGCCATCTTGGTTACCCCTTCAAAAAACTCAATCAACTTGGTGATACATGATTTTCCACTCACAAAGCCATGCTGACTGCCCCTAATCAGTCCTTACCTCTCTAAATGCCTCTCGATCCTGTCTCTCAGAATACCTTCTTACAACTCACCCACTACAGAAGTTAGGCACATTGGCTTGTAGTTTGCATGCCTTTCCCTGCAGCCCTTTTTAAACAAAGGCACAACATTTGCCACCCTCCAATCTTCAGGCACCTCATCTGCGGCTGTCAATGATTCAAATATCTCTGCTAGGTGGCCTGCAATTTCCTCCCTAGCCTCTCACAACATCCTTCATATTTTTAACCTTTGATATCAAGTGCAATGCACACATTATGCAATATCCTTTTCATATACATAACTGTATTTATCTATGGTTTATATTTTGATGTAAAGCCAAGAATTAAAATTCCAAAAATGAACCTTCTCCTAAATACATTTTTACCTTATTGTATCGAAATACTTTAAAAGGAGCAAAAACAAAATAAGTGCTACTCAACACATTTTAAGTACTAGTATTCCTTTAATGGCCCAGTTGCAAAAGGCTGCGTAACTGAGTCATACAAACAAAATTGTTGCACAGTCTAAGGCGAGTTAGCTAATCTGATCCATGGTAATAGTTGGGGCACTGTAGTTCCAACAGCATCCTACAATAGGGAACACTGAAAATAAGTCAGGTGTTCACACCTATTGATAAACAGTCACCTTGCTGAAAAGCACACGTGGACACTGGGAGAAAGGGTTTGACCATAATACTATTAAAAGAAAGCCTCCACCATCATTATTTAGCCACATATGGAAAATGGCCACTTGGGCGAATGGTCGGAAGGTGCTCACTCCCCTGGAACAGTACATTGGCAAAAACCTGTACATTTCAGGAATTCAAAAAGTTTGGAAGAGGAAGATACATTTAGAACACTTTACCCTACAATAGGGCTCTCGCTTGTGGATTTCTTTTGCATCAATAAGGCTTAGACCTGGGACATTATTCTGTTGTCCACGTTTATACAATGCCTTCAGTCTTGGGATTTCTTCTTGCTCGACAGCAACAATAAGCTTTAACAAAAAAAAATAAGATTTGTCAATCAAGTATGATATCTGGATTGATCAAACCTACAAATTGAACTGCCAACTGACTGAAAGGTTCAGTGGTTGAAGTATTCAGTCTATGCAGTTAATTTCCTATATTTAATGGAACACAATACAAGTTAATTCACAATAGTTCATTTTGTATTTTCTGTATAAAATTTGCCAGTAGATTTCAATTAGAATTTTGCCAAACCTTCTGGGAATCTATTGCAGGGTTCATTACTCTTTGGATGAGAACAATTTCCTATTCGTCCCAAAACTCCTTTTAATAACTTAAACTAGTAACTCCTGATTCTATTTTCAGTTTTTCCTTGCATTTATAAAAGCTCAAGGTTCTATGGCCTTTCCACACAATCGGAATCTCTGACTCAGGATCAGCTTTAGGTCATAAAATCTGGAACTCCTCATCCAACAGCACAAGGGAGTATCTTCATCACGTGCCCCTCGTCAATAATGCCCACAACCCATGACTGATAAAAACAATCTCTTCTCTACTTGAATGTCTCACTTGTGTTCTGGGGCAGAACACCAGCAACTCTGAAAGTGTAGGGGGTTGTAAAATGCAATGCCTGGCCTGCTCGCCACCTGTCCACACCCTACCATTAACTGAGTAAGTCCTGCCCTGGTTCGATCTACCAAAATACATCACCTCGCATTTATCCAAGTTAAACTCCAGCTGCCATTCACCAGCCCACTGGCTCAATTGATCAAGATCCCATTGCAATCCTAGATAACCTTCACTGTCTACTATGCCACCAATCTTGGTATCATTGTCTCCCATTTTATGGAGGGCAGTGGTGACTTAAATGCCTCATCCGGCCCCTGTCACTAATTCAGGCAGGGGGAGACCTAGGGCAAACAGAAAGCCTGGCAGCTTTAGTTGCATGGGCTGGTGTCAAGCAAACAGGGTTCCTCCTTTTGGGGGTCTCCTGTGTTCATTAGAAGCATTATACCCCCCACTTCTCAAACACAACTTCCCAACCCTCTCATTCCCATCACTGGGAGACTGCCAGACATCCCCGAATACCCTGAACTTGCCCTTGGTGAGACCTCCTTTCGCTCCTCTTTTTTAGGGATTGGCTGTAGTTCCAGCAGTGGTCACCACTCGAACCTGGTGCTGCAAGAAGTACAGAGCTGTTGGCCATCCGATTATCCTGCCTTAAGAGCATTGCCAGCCATTCTTCCCAGATTGGGGGGGGAGGGGGGGGGGGGAATTGTGGAAATCTCACCCTAGCCAATTAATGTCCTGCCAAATGTTAAATGGCTCTGAGGCAGCTGGTACCAATGGGGTACTTTCTCCACTGATTCAATGTGTGACAGGGAGGGAAATCCCCACCACCTGAAAATTTCTGGCCTTAGTGGTAAAATAACTGTAAAGATCTTGTCTGAATGGTCTGACTAGAGAACTGCTCAGTTTGATTATAAATTTCCCTGACTTATATTTCACTGTTTGACTACAACATTCAATGTGTCTTATTGGTGGCAGCTTTGTATTGATTGGAAGTTCTGACTGTCAAGTGTACTGAAACTCCAGATCTTTAAGTTCCTTAACAGCTAATTACATTTTTCAGGGGGCATGTCATGGTCATTATTCACCTTTGTCTGTATTAAACTTAATTTTGTATTGTTCTTCCCACTTACATATTTTGAGCATTATTTTGTAATTTCAAAACCCCAAATTCTTACTTCAGCATGATCTGAAAAAAATCAATTTTTAAATTACATTTAAAAAAAAATAGAAACAGTAAGAGCGCCAGGTGGTGCACAGGCCCAACTTACCCCATCCCAACCTAATCCTTTGAACAAGTGTCTGTTGTTTTTTGCCCTTCAGCCAATTTCTTAACCACAGAATCGTAGATTAGAATCCCTACAGTTCAGAAGGAAGTCATTCAGCCCGTTGAGTCTGTACCGACTCTCTGACAGAGTATCCGTCTTTCCCTGTAACTCCACACATTTACCATAGCTAATTATTCTAACTTGCAGATCTTGGGACACTAAGGGGCAATTTAGCATGGCCAATCCACCTAACCTGCACATCCTTGGATTGTGGGAGGAAACCGGAGCATCCAGAGGAAAATCATGCAGACACGGAAAAACAGGCAAACTCCACACAGTCGCCCAAGGCTGGACAAACCTGGGTGTCTGGCACTATGAGGCAGCAGTGCTAACCACTGTGCCACCATGCCCAAGGCTTATCCTCAACTGCCACACCTTTGATCTTAACTAATAGTAATTACTGTGAAATTTTCCATAAAGTTTCTGGAAGTTCAGGTACAATGTGTCATATGGTTCATCACATCCACCTAGGATAAGACTTACTCAAAGAAGTCAAAGAGATTGAACAGGCAACTTTAATAGGAGTGGAGTCATTTATTGACTCCATGTTCAATTTAACACACAAGTGTACACATTGCATTGAAAAACCTGATCCTGTGGAAATTCCAAGAAAGATGTTCAAATTTACCTGCAATGTTTGTTCCACTACAGGTGGAATGGCAATAGGCATTTCCAGAATTAATAGTATTACCGTTTGTCTGTCACACAATGAATCATGCTCATTGTAAGAGTAATTACTATTCTATATTGAGGGCATTGACAAAACAAAAGAACAGCTCTGGTCACTGGTCATCCTGCTAAAAAGCTCAATCTGACACCCATACTGGCTTTTGTACAGTTTTCTTACATTGTTTTTACTGATATTTATTTTTCATCTTTCCAAATGCTCTTCCTGTTCTTGGGTTGCTCTTCGCCCAATATTCTTTCACCTCCTCAGCCCATTGTAGGATTGCTTGAAGCCCATTTTCACTTCTTGGCCTGCACTCTGCCTCCTCTCGTTTTCTAGGTCTCATACGCAACTATGAGCACTGGTAGTACTCCATGTCTGTTCCATTTCTCCCCTGCAAAAAGATATTTTTTCTGCATACCAATGAACAGGCCAATGACAGACTCATCTGAAGCCTATTTTCAAGTTGCTGTTTGTTATTAGTGCTGTTCTCTACAGCCAGATACAAACAGAAATGAGCATGCATGAGGACACTCGGAAGCTGGACATGGGCACAAGAAAAAGAGGGGCTTCAGGTGAGCAGAAAGGAGTGTAAGGGAATAGGCATGAAAAGAGGTTGAGTGACATACAGAAACAAACAAAAGGAAATTGTTTTACAAAAAATATACTGAAAACAATGCCATTTAGGCGAGCAATATCAAAGATCTACTATTATCTTATTAAAAATCTTGTGAATGCACATTCAGCCTACTTTATCTCCTAATAAGACTCTTGTATTCCAAAACCTAACTCTAAAAATTCTCTATTCAAATAGTTGTATCTGATGAGATATATCACCAGTGTGCTCCTTTACTAAATTGACCACGACAACTTTCTTATTACTGACATTTATATTTACCTCAATAAGTTTTTAAACAAGATTAGAAAATTAAGAATTCCAATGTGAATAAATGTGATGGAACTATCTTTTGCATCTTTTAAAACTTTAGCAAAGCTTTTGTGTGAAGGCCTCCAATTCTCTCAAAAAGCTGGGTTATGACAAGACATTCTACTTTAACAAGTTGCTGAGTTCCAGCTCAAAAAGTACAATCATATCTGCACTTGCAGAATTTTCCAACAATGTCTTGTATTTATGTAGCACCTTTAATATAATAAAACATTCCAAGGTGCTTCACAGGGGCTTTATAAAAACACATCTGACACCATGGAATTATTAGGACAGGAGACCAAAAGCTTTGTCAAAGAGATAGGTTTGAAAGGAGCATCTTAAAGGAGGAGAGGGGGGTTTAGAAAGGGAAATCCAGACTTTAGGGACTATGTAACTGAAGGCATGGCCACCACTGATGAAGTTCAGGAGTCCAGAATGAGGAGGAATGCAGAGATCTCAAGAAAGTTGTGTGACTGGATGAGATAGGGAGTTTATGGTGTTATACTCTAACAGGAGTTGAAAGGTAGAAGAGAAGGTTCCCTTGATCTGTGTGCATGAGAGATATTTTCACTTTGAAAACACTTAAAGAAACTACAAATTGAATTTTCATAACTTTAAGTTTATTTATTGTCACAGGTCGGTTTACATTAACACTGCAATGAAGTTACTGTGAAAATCCCCTATTCGCCACACTCTGACACCTGTTCAGGTACACTGAGGGAGAATTTAGCATAGGCAATGCACCTAACCAGCATGTCTTTCGGACTGTGGGAGGAAACTGGAGCACCTGGAGAAATCCACGCAGATACAGGGAGAACGTGCAGACTCCACACAAACAGTGACCCAAGTTGGAAATCGAACCTGGGTGCCTGGTGCTGTGAGGCAGCAGTGCTAGCCACTGTGCCACCGTGCCGTCTTATTTCAGGCGCATAATAAATTTATATAAATACATCACAACTGTGCTTTTGTCATGAACTCCTCCTTAAAAAAAAAGTAGAAGCAGCATGTGTAATAGATGTTGTGAATTATTTGTTGATAGCTGAATAAAATTAAGACTTTCTAGAAAATGGACTGTCTTAAGTCAGTCATTTTTCTTGCTTGTACAGATTCCGTTGAAAGAACTTTGCTGAATCATTTGAGTTTTTATTTTAAACACATGAAAATTTGGAATCAACACTTAGAAAAAAATAATTGTATGTAAATGTGTGTTTATTATAGGTTTTAATGGTATAGAAAACTCACAGTGAGCACATAAACTTATTTCTGATGCACACTGGACTGCTCATCAGAAAACTGCACCCACAGTCTTCAATTTTCTGTGTCAACATATAAACATATAGCCATTGTTGGTGGGTTATATACATAAACATGAAAAAAATAGGCGTATGCTGTAGGAAGTAAATATGCTGGGTTCCATAACTAACAAATATTCTAATTTAGTAACAGCAAGAGTTAGAGTGTTTCATTTTTCAAGGTAAAATTTTGGTATTTCAAATTAAACTTCTCAAAAATAGTACAAGTAATTTGTAGACACATTCATATAGTCACTGCAAGCAATAGAAAAGAAGAAATGTAATGAACATGCATATAGCAATAGGAATACTTACTTTGCCACATCTTTTGTAAGGGATATCCTTCTTCACACAATAAGCATAGCTTAGTTCAGCACCCCGCACACACAGTTTGGCCTTCAAAGAGCCAGGAGTATAATAAATTCCACTGTGAATTACCCCACTATTGTGCCCACTCTGGTGGAAAGCTGAGCACGGGGATAAATAATAATTATTAAATTTATTAAACTACTGTAGTATTAATGAACATTAATTTTATGATATTGTTTTATATATTAGGTAACAATACTGGCCCTACTCTTTGCATTGGCACATTAAAAACTAAGTAAACTTGGGCCATTTGGTGGCAGAGTGCACTCATACTCAAAATCACTTCCCTCATGCAATGATTATCTTGCCATCGACATTTACCCAATTACCTCCAAACATTTCACTATTGTGTTCTACCTGTGGAAAAATTACTCCATCTTCACATCTCTGGCTCTCCACTCATCATCTGAGCAGGCAGAGGTGGATAGCAAGTTGGTTTGTAATGATACGTTCCCTAACTGGAAGAGTTTGGTGATATGATGGTGGCTTGCAAAGATCAAGGTGTTGAGAGTCAGCTTTTTTAAAAAGGAATTAGGGGTTATGATTTTCTTTTGGTGGGGGTAGAGGAGAGGGAAAAAAAAAAGAGATAGAACAGTTGATGCCTTTACTGACCTACTCACTTAGAGCACCAACGTTTGTCTCAAATCTGAGAGCCACAGGCTTGGTTGCACATAGTATGTAAGAAGTCATTACCATCTCCCACTCATCCACTCAACGCATTCCCTCACTCCAGCCAAATATTACAAAATAGCTTAAGGCTGAAATTTATGGCACAGGACACGCTTTACAAGTTGGTAATTTGTCTAGTTCAGCATTTTTAAAGCAGGGCGTACCCAGTTCTTTTTCCTTTTCTAGTAGGATGTAGCTCAATTTAGGATGCCGTTGTATAAGCTCTCTGGCAGATGCCAGTCCAACAATTCCTCCTCCAACAATGGCCACATCATAAGAACTAGGAAAGAGAAATGCAATTAAAAATCATACAAGTCCAAACTTATTTAAACTCAAGTCCCTGTGTGTAATATGATATAGTAAGAGTTTTAACAACACTAGGTAATGGTACGCTCCCAAACTCTTACAACTCTTACTGTGTTTACCCCAGTCCAACGCCAGCATCTCCACATCATGTAATATGATATCACAGAAGATTTTGTTTGAAGCAAATATTACAACAATTTTGTTTTTAGAACATAGAACATTACAGCACAGAACAGGCCCTTCGGCCCACGATGTTGTGCCGACCTTCATCTGAAACCAAGATCAAGCTATCCCACTCCCTACCATCCTGGTGTGCTCCGTGTGCCTATCCAATAACCGCTTAAATGTTCCTAAAGTGTCTGACTCCACTATCACTGCAGGCAGTCCATTCCACACCCCAACCACTCTCTGCGTGAAGAACCTACCTCTGATATCCTTCCTATATCTCCCACCATGAACCCTATAGTTATGCCCCCTTGTAATAGCTCCATCCACCCGAGGAAATAGTCTTTGAACGTTCACTCGATCTATCCCCTTCATCATTTTATAAACCTCTATTAAGTCTCCCCTCAATCTCCTCCGCTCCAGAGAGAACAGCCCCAGCTCCCTCAACCTTTCCTCATAAGACCGACACTCCAAACCAGGCAGCATCCTGGTAAATCTCCTCTGCACTCTTTCCAGCGCTTCCACATCCTTCTTATAGTGAGGTGACCAGAACTGCACGCAATATTCCAAATGCGGTCTCACCAAGGTCCTGTACAGTTGAAGCATAACCCCACGGCTCTTAAACTCCAACCCCCTGTTAATAAAAGCTAACACACTATATGCCTTCTTCACAGCTCTATCCACTTGAGTGGCAACCTTTAGAGATCTGTGGATATGGACCCCAAGATCTCTCTGTTCCTCCACAGTCGTCAGAACCCTACCTTTGACCCTGTAATCCACATTTAAATTAGTCCTACCAAAATGAATCACCTCACATTTATCAGGGTTAAACTCCATTTGCCATTTTTCAGCCCAGCTTTCATGAACCATCCACCTGCAAGTGTACACAAGACACCTTTGTTGAACCCCAATTGGCAAGTTCTGGTAAATGATTCCCAATTTCTCCCAGATGTAGAAGTAATTGTTGAGGATTTTATTTAAAATTAAACCTTTTTGTAATTCAATTTCTAAAACAAGAGCAAAATACTGCAGATGGTGAAAAACAAAAAAAAAATCCCTCTCTCCCATTGTATACCTTCTTCTAGTCTGAAAAACAGCTGTGCACAAGAGTCAGGTGGAATTTCCTCCATTTGCACCCAGATACATATAAATGGGGTGCAAAGCAAATACAGAAAAAAGATCAAGGGAAATTTGGGCGCAAGTGTGCTGTGGACATAATTATACTATGTGTGCATTCCTTGTTTTTTTTTTACCATCTATTTACTGCTGCTCCTTGAATGCTTCAGCCAATTACAATGGCTCAGCGTCAATCGTGTTTCAGTTGGTGACACTCTTGCCTCTGAGACACGAGATTCTAGTGCCAATCCAGGGCTTGAGCATAAACATCAAGGCTGACAGTGCAGTGCAAGGCTGAGGGAGCACTACATTGATGGGAGAGCCACCTTTTTGATCAGATGGTAGACCAAGAACTCAGATCCATTCAGGTGGATATAAATTCCTCAGCACAATTGCTAAGAGAGTTATCCTGGGTGCCCTGGCCGATGCTTTTCCCTCAATCAACATCACAAAAACAGGTTATCTGGTCTTTATCATATTGCTGGTTAAGAGAGTTTGCTGTGCATAAATTGGTTGCTACATTTACTACACAACATTGACTGCACTTCAAAATACTTATTTGGCCATTATGTATTTTCATATAACTGGTGATCATGAAAAGTGTGATATAACTGCAAGCAACTTGTTTCTCCCCTCGCCCCTTTACTGGGCGAGTAAATTAAGCCCAGAACATTAGATGCAGAAGGAAACAAAACCATGTTTCTGATATTTTGCTATTTAACAGATTTTTAAAAGAACTATTAAAACTTGCAAAATATTTTATATTTGACTGTATTTTAATGGTATCAGTGGAATCACATTTTATTTTAATTATTTTGTGGGATGAGTGTGCCACTGGCAAGGCCAGCATTTATTGCTCACCCCTAATTGCCCATGAGGTGGTGGTGGTGAGCTGTCTTCTTGAACTGAAAGTTGGAAACTGTTGTTGGGAAGGGGGTTCAACGTTTTTAACTCAGCAGCAGTGAAGGAATATAGGTCCAGATCAGAATGATAGTTCCATGTCAGGACAGTGTGCACCTTGGAGGGGAACTTTCAGGTGACGGTGTTCCGATGCATCTGCAGCCTTCATCTTTCAAGATGATAGAGGCCACAGGTTTGGAAGATGCCGTCAAAGGAGCTTGGTGAGTTGATACATTATATCTTCTATCATGGTAGATACTGCCATCACTGTGTGCCTGTGAAGAAGGGAGTGAATGTTTAAGGTGAACGGAAGCTGTTCAAGCAGGCCGCTTTGTCCTGGATGGCGTTGAACCTTTTGACTGTTGCTGGAGCTGCACTCATCCAGATGGGACATATTCTTTCACGTTCCTGACTCGTCCCTTGTAGATGGTAGACTGCTATCATAATTGTATGATCTTAAACCAATGGGTCTGATGTAGGAGTCATAAAAAGCTCGAAGGATCAATTTTCATTCTTTCCCCCATGTGGGATAATACATCTAGGATAACAATTGCCCAAACTATGATCTGTCACTCTCTCAAAACTCAAGGCAAATTCAAGTCACTGGGTCAGTAATATATCTGGGATAAACGCAAAATACTGCAGATGCTGGAATCTGAAACAAAAACAGAAAAATGCTGGAAAATCTCAGCAGGTCGGACAGCATCTATTGGCTCGTTGGCTCTATTCGCTCTCCACAGATGCCGTTAGACCTGCTGAGATTTTCCAGCATTTTTCTCTTTTTGTTTCAGTAATATATCTGTTGCGTCTCTGTATCGGTCTACTTGCCAAGGGTGAAGTGAAAATTCTGGAATTATAGCTTTTAAAGGCATTAGTTAAACTTCAGCTGGATTATTGTGTACAGTTCTGGGCACCACGCTATAGGGAGGATGTGGACACATTGGAGAGAAAGTAAAAGGGGTTTACAAGAATGATTCCAGGCATGAGAAACTTCAGTTATGAGGATAGATTGGAGAGGTTGGGTTTGTTCTCCTCGAAGAGAAGAAGGCTAAGAGGAGAGTTCATAGACATGTTCAAAATCATGAAGGGGTTGGACAGAGTAGCACTGTGGTTGGCACTTCTCCTTCACAGCGCCAGGGACCTGGGTTTGATTCAGAGCTTGGGTCACTGTCTGTGTGGAGTTTGCATGTTCTCCCCATGTCTGTGTGGGTTTCCTCTGGGTGCTCCGATTTCTTCCCACATTTGGAAAGATGTGCTGGTTAGGTGCATTGTCCCGAACAGGCACCGAACTGTGGTGACTAGAGGAATTTTACAGTAACTTCATTGCAGTGTTAATGGAAGCCTTACTTTGACTAATAAATAAACTTGAATAGATAGGGAGAAACTGTTCCCTCATAAAAGGATCAAGAATAAGAGGGCACAGATTCACACAATGAGTGGTTCAGGTCTGGAATACACTGCCCGAAAGTGTGGTGGAGGCAGGTTCATTCGAGGCATTAAGAGGATATTAGATGATTATTGGAATAGGAACAATGTGCAGAGTTATGGGGAAAAGGCAAGGGAATGACACTAAGCCAGTGGTGGGCAACTCGTGGCCCAGGGGCCACATGCGACCCATCTGGATTCTGAGTGCAGCCCATGAAACATTGACCAGAATTTTACTGTCCCACCTGCCATCAGAATCAGAGCATAGGAACTAGGAACTGAAGTAGGCAAATTCAGCCCTTTAAGCCTCCTCCGACATTCAATCAGATCATGGCTGATCTCTCCCTGGTCTCAAATCCACCTCCCCACCTGTTCCCCATATCCCTCTTCCCTTTTTTATTAGAAATATGTCTATCTCCCTCTTGAAACTATTCAATGATTCAGACTCCACTGTGCTGTGGGGCAATGAGTTCCACAAATTCACCACCCTCTGAGAGAAGTAATTCTTTCTCATCTCAGTTTTAAATCGACCTCTCAACCTATACCTGTGACCTCTTGTTCTAGATTATCCCACAAGAGGAAACATTTGGTCTATGTTTATTTTCTCAATCTCTTTTAGAATGTTATATAGCTCGATCAGATCCCCTCTCATCCTTCTAAACTTCAGCAAGTACAAGCCCAAATTGTTTAATCTCTCCTCATATTTCAAGTCCTTAATCTCCAGAATCGATCTGGTGAACCTCCTCTGAACTGCCTCCAATGCCTCCACATCCTTCTGCAAATAAGGAGACCAAAACTGGACACAATACTCCAGATGTGGTCTCACCAACACCCTATACAATTGCAACGACACTTTTCTACTTTTATATTCCAGTCCTTTGGCAATAAATGGCAACATCCCATTTGCCTTTTTTATTATGTGCTACACCTGCATACCGACTTTCTGCGACTCATGAACATAGACACCCAGATCCCTCTGCACAGATGCATTTTGAATCTGCTTTTCATTTAGGTAATAATTTGCCTATTTTTCTGCCAAAATGGATAACTTCGCTTATCCACATTAAACTCGGGTGGCATAGTGGTTAGCACTGTTGCCTCATAGCGCCAGGGATCCAGGTTCGATTCCTGGCTTGGGTTACTGTGTGGAGTTTGCACGTTCTCACCATGTCTATGTGGGTTACCTCCGGGTACTCCGGTTTCCTCCCACAGTCCAAAGATGTGCAGTTTCAGTGCATTGGCTATGCTAAATTGCCCCTTAATGTCCCGGGATGCATAGGTTAGAGGGATTAGTGGGGATAGGGCCTGGTTAGGATTGGTGTCGGTGCAGACTCGATGGGCTGAATGGCCTCTTTCTGCACTGTAAGGATTCTATGATTCCATCTGCCAAATCTCCTAGCCTATCTATATCTGTCTGTATTTTGCTATGTTACACTCTGTCCCGCTTGCAGATCATTTATATAGATTGTAAACAGTTGACGTCCAAGGACTGACCCCTGCGGCACCCCACTAGTTACATTTCGCCAGCTGGAGAAGGACCCATTTATCCTGACCCTCTGCTTTCTGTCAGTCAGCCAATCCAATCTAATACTCTACTCCCAATCCCCTAAAATCTCACCTTCTGAATCAGTCTTTTATGCGGCACCTTGTCAAACACCTTCTGGAAGTCTAGATATACCACATCCATAGGTTCCCCACTATCCACATTGCTGGCTATGTCCTCAAAGAACTCAAGCAAGTTTGTCAAGCATGACTTTCCCTTCATAAAACCATGTTGACAATGGTGGATTGAGCCTCGTCTTTCCAAGCTGCACGGTGGCACAGTGGTTAGCACTGCTGCCTCACAGCGCCAGGGACCAGGATTCGATTCCCGGTTTGGATCAGTGTGTGTGGAGTTTGCACGTTCTCCCCGTGTCTGTGAGAGTTTCCTCCGGGTGCACTGGTTTCCTCCCACAGACTGAAAGACGTGCTGTTTAGGTGCATTAACGCGAACAGGCGCTGGAATGTGGCGACTAGGGGAATTTCACAGTAACTTCATTGCGGTGTTATTGCAAGCCTTACTTGTGACTAATAAATAAACTTTCAAATGCTCAGTCATCTCCTCCTTAATGACTGATTCCAGGAACTTCCCAACCACAGAGGTAAAGCTAACTGGCCTACGGTTTCCTGCTTTTTGTCTCTCTCCCTTTTTGAATAAGGGTGTCACATTAGTAGGCAAGGGACACACCATGGAAAGGTCCGTTGACCTCAGGCAGGATTTTACAGTTTCAGGACGTGCGAGGCCGTAAAGCTCTGCCATTTTGTTGACCATTACCCACATGTAGGGTTGCCACCACATTCCTTTGATTTCTGTCCAATTAGCTTTTTCCTACTGGTGTGACTGTAGTAATATGCAAGGGCACGTGAAGTGAGGTGCAAGCTGATAGCACACAGCTCTCAGAGTCAGGGTTGTGTACATTCTCTGCATCCAAAGTGTATATATTTATTTTGCTTTTACTATTTGAAGATGATAATTTTATTAATTTTTAAATGATTAAACATTTTCTATAACCCAATGAAATAGTCACTGTTATTCAATGTGTTTGGTCTTATTCATCGCATCATGGTTAAAGTTACGGTTAATTTATTAGTCACAAGTAGGTTTACGTTAACACTGCAATAAAGATACTGTGAAAATCCCCTAGTCACAACACTCCACCACCTGTTCAGGTAGACTAAGGGAGAATTTAGCATGGCCAATACATCTAACCCTAAGTGAACAAGTCTGATTTCAATCTTGTGGCCCACTGAAATGCAGGCCATTCACTAAGCCTGGGCTGCCCAGCACTGCACTAAGCCACCTGGTGCCGACATGATGGGCCAAATGGTTTCCCTCTGCACCGTAACAATTCTGTGATTTCACCCAGGAATATTACTGCAGAAAGTTAATATGGACACACACCAAGGTCACAGAGATAGGGGTAGTACTCCCTTTCTATAAGTTAACCTGCCCTCCTCCTCGCAACTAATAATTCATTCTATCAGGATTCGCCTAACAACCTCAAAACAAACGCCCACGTGAGAGGACATGCAGCTTCAGCCCTGCCAACTCCAGCACTGAGAGAAAACCAAATTACAGCGGATGTTTGAATCTGAAACATAAACAGAAAATGCTTTAAAAAAAATCCCAGCAGGTCTGACAGCATCTGTGGAGGGAGGATGGAGCCAACGCTCTCTTGACAGATGCTGTCAGACCTGCTGGGATTCTCCAGCATTTTATGTTTTTGTTTAACTCCACTCCTCACCTGTACTTCCTTCGCACCAGATAATCCGCTTGAAACCCACTGAATCGCTTGATGAGCAGCGACGCTGCGCGACCAAACCCAACGGAAGTGACCATCACTGTTAAAACTCAACCCAACAGCCGCCCAACCGGTACCGCCTTTCACCTTTAACCCCGGCCTTCGGGTAGGTACACCTCCGCTCGGTTCACAACCTGGCGCCTGCGCGGTTGATAGCCTGATGCCGGCGCACAGGCCTGATGGCGGCGCTTGCGCAGTTGATAGCCTGACGCCAGCGCACAAGCCTGATGCCGGCGCCTGCGCGGTTGATAGCCTGACGCCGGCGCACAAGCCTGATGCCGGCGCCTGCGCGGTTGATAGCCTGATGCCGGCGCACAGGCCTGATGCCGGCGCTTGCGCAGTTGATAGCCTGACGCCGGCGCACAAGCCTGATGCCGGCGCCTGCGCAGTTGATAGCCTGACGCCGGCGCACAAGCCTGATGCCGGCGCCTGCGCGGTTGATAGCCCAATCCCGGCCCACAAGCCTGATGGCGGCGCCTGCGCAATGGATGAGCGCTTTGCCTTTAGTGTCGGTGGGCGGAACCAGAATGAAGGTTGCAGGGCCTTCACTAAACTTGATTATCATTCCAGTACCTGTTGTGGCTTTGTGGCCGGCAGAAAAGAGCGAAATCCAGCAGTAAAGATTAATTCCAGATTTGCATTTTGGAGATGACTGAACCATATGTGAACCCACTGCGCAGTCCATTTAACTGAGGCCTGTTTCTCTAATACCTGGTTCAGGTGAAGCAAGTCTGGTCATAGGAAGCAGTGTGAGCATGAGTCTGGTCTCTCCCTCTCGCAGATAATTCAAGAAGCTTGTCTTTGGCAGTTACAAGCACAAACTGTGATCCCTCTCATTATAGAACAGTTGAAAATTTGGCTGTTTTAATTCGTATATATTTCTTGTAGCTTCAGAAAACCTATCAAGATGCTGTTTTCAAAGTCAACGGGATCCATTAGGACTCTGCGGATCATGCACGCTTATGTTGGCCGCAGGAGTTTTTGGGGATGGTTGAATGCTGTTTTCAACAAGTAAGGTTAAAAGATAATTTACCGGTTTAAATATTTGGCTAATGTCTATAACAACGGTGCATTTTCTTTTAAATAGTGTGGATTATGATCGTATAAAGACTGTTGGTCCAGACAGGGCAGCATCAGAGTGGTTGCTTCGTTGTGGTGCTAGTGTGCGTTACAAAGGTTTGGATAAGTGGCAAAAAGATTACAATCACCTACCTACTGGCCCATTGGAAAAATTCAAAATTGAAGGAATTGATGCTACAGAATCATGCATTATGCACAAAGGATTTGACTACCTGGGTACAGTATTAGATTATTTTCAGTATTAGTTTATTTCTGTAACATTTTGATCAAAAACTCTAATAACTTTGACTTACAGAAGGTAAGACTCAACATATAAAACTTATTGTCTGCACATACTTCCATTATAAATATATCTACAATTATAATTGCCCCAAATAATAGATAATACAGTACACCATTGCTAGGTGGGTGTGACAAGTTATATATAGTTTCTAGTATATGGATATAGGAATTTACAATGAAATTATAAAATAAGACATAATGCATAACTTTAACTTTGAATTATAATTATAAAAACTAACCTAATTAACTCCTCCCCTCTAACAGTATTCAGCATACCTTCTCTATGTATGATATGTTTTGTCTGTATAGCATGCAAGAAACAATACTTTTCACTGTTTACTAATACATGTGACAATAATAAATCAAATCAGCTAAAATGTACACTTGGTTTTTGTGTAACATCATGACACATTGGGAAACCAAAAGAATCATGATTAACTTCATGCTTGTTTTTATTCTATTCATTTAAAAGAAGAATGGGGTTTAAATATTTAACTCTTGATTGTACCATTATGGGAGCTGGTGTGGGGCTGTTGTGTTTAAAAGATTTCAGAAATGTTGATATCTGCAGAACCATGAGTTAATAACTGTTTTCTAATCTATTTAATTTACAGGATTACCTTTAATAGCCAGAATGTTGTTAAGAGTCAACAATCTTATGTAGACATGGTATTGCCACCTCTTTGTAGGTCGCAGCTTTGCTTGGTTTCTCCAACCCTTGGTTGGTACAAGCAGTACTGTGGTTACCTCTTACATTTTAAATTTGGTTTTCGGTAGGCTGATTTTAGCCTAATTTAAAGAATAGTTTTGGCTTTCACTTTGGGAAATGTTATGAATGGACTGATCAAACTGGACAGGTACAAGGCAGAAACAATTCAACCATATAAACAAGGCAGATTAAAGGGCAGTTAGGGAACTGGATTATATCATGCCATGGTATGATGAGCCTCTGGTGACACAATTGCCATTGCAATCTGAATTTTTTGAAATGCTGTACAAGCCACTTTTAGAGCAAACTATGCACTTGCCTTTAACTAAGTTCCTCAAAATGGGTCCTTGAATATTGAAAGAAGATTGCCCATATAACTTTATGCTCATCATAGCCCTTCTGAATGCGATGATGTGCTTTTAATTATTTGTTTCTAATTTTTGCATCTCTGATTTTGTTTCATCTTTTATATATTCTGAAAATTTATATAATTAAATGTTTTGCATCTAGCAGGCCTTTGTCAATTGAGCCTTTCAAAAGCATGACACCTCAGCACATAGAACGTACATAGGGCAAAACTAGCTAACTGACTGAAATGATAACTTCACTGTTGAATCAACTGATTAAACAATATTTAAATAACATCCCAGGCATTTCACAAGAGTGTTATAAAACGAACAAAGAACAGTACAGCACAGGAAACAGGCCCTTCGGCCCTCCAAGCCTGTGTCACTCCTTGGTCCTTGGCCCAACTAAATGGGCGGCACGGTAGCACAGTGGTTAGCACTGCTGCTTCACAGCTCCAGGGACCTGGGTTCGATTCCCGGCTTGGGTCACTGTCTGTGTGGAGTTTGCACATTCTCCTCGTGTCTGCGTGGGTTTCCTCCGGGTGCTCCGGTTTCCTCCCACAGTCCAAAGATATGCGGGTTAGGTTGATTGGTCATGCTAAAATTGCCCATTAGTGTCCTGAGATGTGTAGGTTAGAGGGATGAGTGGGTAAAATATGTAGGGATATGGGGATAGGGTCTGGGTGGGGTTGTGGTCGGTGCAGACTCGATGGGCCGAAGGGCCTCTTTCTGCACTGTAGTCTGTCTGTCTGTCTGTCTGTCTGTCTGTCTGTCTGTCTATCTTCCCTCCATTCCCAGGCTGCTCATGTGACTATCCAGGTAAGTCGTAAACGATGTCAGCGTGTCTGCCTTCACCACCCTACTTGGCAGCGCATTCCAAGCCCCCACCACCCTCTATGCAAAAAACATCCCTCTAATATCTGAGTTATTCTTCGCCCCTCTCACCTTGAACCTGTGACCCCTCGTGATCGTCACTTCTGATCTGGGAAAAAGCTCCCCACCATTCCCCCTATCTATCCCCTTCATAATCTTGTACACCTCTATTAGATCTCCCCTCATTCTCTGTCTTTCCAGGGAGAACAACCCCAGTTTACCCAATCTCTCCTCATAGCTAAGACCCTCCATACCAGGCAACATCCTGGTAAACCTTCTCTGCACTGTCTCTAACGCCTCCACGTCCTTCTGGTAGTGCGGCGACCAGAACTGGACGCAGTACTCCAAATGTGGCCTAACCAGCATTCTATACAGCTGCATCATCAGACTCCAGCTTTTATACTCTATACCCCGTCTTATAAAGGCAAGCATACCATATGCCTTCTTCACCACCTTCTCCAGCTGTGTTGCCACCTTCAAGGATTTGTGGACTTGCACACCTAGGTCCCTCTGTGTTTCTATACTCTTGATGACGCTACCATTTATTGTATAACCCCTCCCTACATTATTTCTTCCAAAATGCATCACTTCGCATTTATCCGGATTAAATTCGATCTGCCACCTCTCTGCCCAATTTTTCAGCCTATCTATATCCTGCTGTGTTGCCCGACAATGCTCATCGCTATCCGCAAGTCCAGCCATCTTCGTGTCATCCGCAAACTTGCTGATAACACCAGTTACACCTTCTTCCAAATCTTTTATTTATATATATATATATAGCAGAGGTCCCAGTACAGAGCCCTGCGGAACACCACTGGTCACAGACCTCCAGCTGGAAAAAGACCCTTCGACCGCTACCCTCTGTCTCCTATGGCCAAGCCAGTTCTCCACCCATCTAGCCTCTTCTCCTTGTATCCCATGAGCCTTAACCTTCCTAACCAACCTGCCATGTGGGACTTTGTCAAATGCCTTACTGAAATCCATATAGATGACATCCACGGCCCTTCCTTCGTCAACCGTTTTTGTCACTTCCTCAAAAAACTCCACCAAATTTGTAAGGCACGACCTCCCTCTTACAAAACCATGCTGTCTGTCACTAATGAGATTGTTCCGTTCTAAATGCACATACATGCTGTCTCTAAGAATCCTCTCCAACAACTTCCCTACCACGGACGTCAAGCTCACCGGCCTATAATTTCCTGGGTTACCCTTGCTACCCTTCTTAAACAATGGGACCACATTCGCTATCCTCCAATCCTCAGGGACCTCACCTGTGTCCAAAGAAGCGACAAAAATTTCCGTCAGAGGCCCAGCAATTATATCTCTCGTCTCCCTGAGCAGTCTAGGATAGATGCCATCAGGCCCTGGGGCTTTGTCAGTTTTAATGTTCCCTAAAAAACCTAACACTTCCTCCCTTGTAATGGAGATTTTCTCTAATGGGTCAACACCTCCCTCCGAGACACTCCCGGTTAACACGTCCCTCTCCTTCGTGAATACCGATGCAAAGTATTCATTTAGGATCTCCCCTATTCCCTTGGGTTCTAAGCATAATTCCCCTCCTTTGTCCCCGAGAGGTCCGAAAATTAGACACTGAGCCAGGTAAGGTGATATTTGGCAGATGGTCAAAAACTTGGTCAAAGACATGAGTTTAAAAGAGCAGTTTAAAGATGAAAGAGATCGAGAGGCAGAGAGGTGTTGGAAGGGTGCTTGGGACCTAGGTACAGCCACCAATGGTGGAACAGAAAAAAATGGGAGATGATCAAAAACCCAGATTTATGTGAACACAGATCTTAGAGGGTTGTGAGGCTCGAGAAGATTTCGGAGATAGGGAGGGGAGCGGTGAGACCATTGAGGAATTTCAAGACAAGAATGAGAATTTTAAAATTTGAGGCGTTGCTTGACTGGGAGCCAGTACAGGTCAGCGAGTACAGAGGTGCTAGCAGAACAGGTGTTGTGGCGAGTAAAGACATGGACACCAGAGTTTGGGTGATGAAGTTTACAGAGGTGGCAATATAGAAGACAGGCCAGCAATGTGTGGGATTAACCAAGTATAGCGATAACAAAAGCATGAATGAATGGCCCTGAATGTTTCTATAACCCACTCCACATTCAGTAGGGTGCTCCCAGAGGCCTGTTGCCTCATAATACAAGAATTTACAAGTTCCAGCTTCTCCCCTGCCTTGAGTACCATCAGAGGCCAGCAATCATTTTATATACTTACATAAGTGAAAGGTTATTAATAATATTGTATACCTGATATTTAAAATTAAATCTTGTGAAAATATTGTTTTAAATATAAAGATATTTGTTTAGAGATGAGTTAATGACTTTTTGTAAGATTTCTCATTTGTACATTTTGTTGAAGATCATCTGGAACATGTCAAAGAAATTAAATTCCAGAGGTGTATATACATTGAAGATGTATGTCTTGAGAGACTTTGCAAAATAGAAAATTTGCAAAAGAGCCTTAAAGGGCTGGAAATAATTTCTTGTGGAAATGTCACAGACCGGGGAATCATAAGTCTTCATCTTCTCAAGTAAGTATTCTTGGGGAGAAATAAGGTACAGTACTGTGAAAATAGTAGCAACATTAACAGTTGTATGTACTTGCATCATGTCTTCATAGCAAGACTGTTTATAGCAGCTAGCTAATGAAATTACAGTACTTCTTGGTGTGGAGTTAAACAATGAGTCAACAACACTTGGAGTAAGAATTGTTTTTGTTCATCAACATGCTAGATCATGCTTAACCGTGAATCCATTACAGTATTCAAACAGTAAGTTCTAGTTACTGTAGGGTAACAAAGTTTGCGGATGACACAAAGATGAGTGGGAAAGCAAATTGCGTGGAAGACACAGAGTCTGCAGAGAGATTTGGATAGGTTAAGTGAGTGGGCAAGGATCTGGCAGATGGAGTATAACGTTGGTGTGAGGTTATCCACTTTGGAAGGAATAATAGTAAAATGGACTATTATTTAAACGGTGAAAAATTACAACATGCTACTGTGCCGAGGGACCTGGGGGTCCTTGTGCATGAATCACAAAAACTCAGTTTGCAGGTGCAGCAGGCAATCAAGAAGGCAAATGGAATGTTGGCCTTTATCGCGAGAGGGATGGAGTATAAAAGCAGGGAGGTCATGCTGCAACTGTACAGGGTACTGGTGAGGCCACACCTAGAGTACTGTGTACAATTTTGGTCCCCTTATTTAAGAAAGGATATATTAGCTTTGGAGAGGGTACAGAGAAGGTTCACCAGGTTGATTCCGGAGATGAGGGGGTTAGCTTATGAGGAGAGATTGAGTAAACTGGGCCTGTACTCATTGGAGTTTAGAAGGTTGAGGGGGGGATCTTATAGAGACATACAAGATAATGAAGGGGCTAAACAGGGTAGAAGCAGCGAGGTTATTTCCACTTACAATGGAAACAAGAACTAGGGGGCATAGCCTCAAAATATGGGGGAGTCAATTTAGAACAGAGTTGAGGCGGAACTACTTCTCCCAGAGGGTAGTGAATCTTTGGCATTCTCTGCCCAATGAAGCAGTAGAGGCTACCTCGTTAAATGTGTTTAAGTCACACATAATTCCCTTAATGGTTAAAAATCTAAGGGTTTTGGGGAGCGGGCGAGTAAGTGGAACTGACACCACTATCAGATCAGCCATGATCTTATTGAATGGCGGAGCAGGCTTGAGGGGCTAGATGGCCTACTCCTGCTCCTATTTCTTATATTTTTATGTTCTTAAATTCTGATTGAAGTACATGGAAATGCTACTAACCCACCTCCAACCAGCCGCAATCTCCAAAAACAAAACTTCCAACAGTATCAACTTCCATTTATGTAGCACTTTTAATGATTATGAACATCACAAAGTGCTTCATAGGGGTGTGAAGTGTAAATGTCCAAGCTAAAGAGGGCAAAGTTAGGAAGAGTGACCAAAGCTTGGTCAGAGAACTGGAGTTTATAAGGAGGTTCTTAAAGGATGAGAGGGCATAGAAAGTGGAGATCTTAGGTTCCGGATAACTGAAGACATTGCATTCAATAGTGAGGCAAAGGCTATGTATTTAAAAAAGTGTTAGAGCAATGGAGAGTTTGTGAGAGGAGGTTACAGAGCTTGGGAGGGCAAAACCATTCAGAGATTTAAACCAACAAGGGATTTATAACTAATGATTGGTGTAATTAAAAATAAAAATCATCATGGAATGTGAACATTGCATACCCACTTACTTCAGTTCCTGCTCCATATTTAGGTGAAAATCCTGCCTGTGGTCTCGATTCCTTGCACTGACTTAGTCAAAATGGCAGATACTCATCTGCATTAGATTTAAGCCATCTTAACCATTCGTTAAATGGAAAATCCTAAGTGAATCAATCCTGTACATCTCCAAGTGGAAATGAAATGTGTGGGGGGAAAAAAAAGAGGCCACTTAGATTTTGTTAAAGAAAAGAACACCGGCTATAATAGGGGTCATTTATTTCCGCCATCCCTGAAAAAAATCCAAGTTTTGGAGTAAATTAGAGCATGGTGCAACTGAATCTATAACATGGCCACACACCAGTTGTATTTAAAATACCACAGGGTTGAGATCTGTTAATGGTAGTTGTTGAGTAATGTATATATGTTGTACCTTGGGTGTTGTCAGGTACAACAGTGGGGCTGGTATTCACACCTCTACAAGCAAACATTTTGGGTTTATATTGACGTTTATCCCAATCACAGTTAATCATGTGCTCATCCTGCTTCCATATCTTGTCACCATCTGTCCACTCTTAGACTTTGACATGATTTCTGCTTCAGTCACTACTCTGATGAGGCATTTCATAACCTCTGTGCATCTGAAGTGCATTGAAATTTTGGTGATGCATGGATGTTGGGAAGGGTGTAAATTTAGTGTGGGAATTCTCGTGCAATCCCAACTAAATATACAAATGAGTTATAATCTATTAGTTACATCATGAAAATGCTATTTAGGTGTTTTGATGTGATGTACAATTTTAACGCTAACGTTTTTGTTTTGAGGTGCAATGAAATGTTTAAATGCCATTTTTTTTATCTGCACAGTGTAAAATCTTGTTTTCCTCATTTTACTGCAGAAACTTAGAACAATTGTTTCTAAGTGATCTTCCTGGCATGGAAGAAAAAGAAAAAACTCTTCAGGTTTTACGAAAAGCTCTACCTGCCTGTGAGATTAAAGTTGATCTTGAGTGAAGCTACAATTTGGAAATTTATGTATAGTCCAAATAAAATGCCACTTTGCAAATAGCAGGATGGATGCGGGGTTGATGACATCCGATTACATGAAATTATCTGCTTTTTAACAAAAGCTCATGCTTCTGCATTATTTAAAAAATGAGATTGTTTTAGCCACAAGTATGTTCACTAAAACTGCCCAAAGTGTTTAAACTCATGTGTGAAGTTGGATTTGAGCCTCCAAATTAGGGTGCTGTTGCATTCTCATCGTCCTGACACCTGGCTAATAAAACATCCATGAATCAAGATTGTAAAAGTTGCAATAGTGTTTGAAGTACATAAATTATAAATTCTGAAAATGTTCAAGTGTTAATGCTTTACATTTTTGTAGTATGAAACAAAAACCTTTCTTCCTCTGCTCGCCATGACATCAAAATACCTTGGTTACAGACATGCATACAGTTACCAGGCAACTGCATTATTTTATCACTTCATTTGCAATTTGACTTTTTATTAATAATTATTAAGTACAGCATTCTGATATGGAGCAGCATACACTTGTTGCTGTTATATATAGATAAACTGGATGTGTAAGTTATTCCACTACTAACACGATCATAAACAGAAAATGCTGGAAAATCTCAGCACGGCTGTCAGCATCTTTGACGAAGAGTCGTCCAGACTTGAAACGTTAGCTGTGTTCTCTCTCCACAGATGCTGACAGCCGTGCTGAGATTCTCCAGCATTTTCTGTCATTGTTTCAGATTCCAGCATCCACAGTCATTTGCTTTTAACTAACAGATTCATGATTTAATACGAGAGATTTTAAAATCAATACAAGATACCATAAGTATTGCAGATTTTGTAATCTATATGTAGGTTTCAATTGTAGCTAGTCAAAACCGTATATATTTACAAACGTAAATAATGTAATACCTCTAAGTTTTAAGCCAAAATTTTTACACAAGTTACTTTTAGTATTCACATCTACTGCAAGGTTTTTTTCCCCCAGATGTCTGATTTAAATGTGCTACATAAACTTTTTTGCTAAAATCTTGTTAGGTTATCAGATTTTGTGTATTTTGTAAAACAAAAAATGAGTAACACAACTTTATCCATTTTCATTTATATCAAAATTGTATGACAAAGCATAATCACTGTGTACATATATATAGTAAGCAGAACATTCTGAATTTTTCATCCCAAGAACGGTCAATTTATTTGTACCGTTTTTGATCGATTAACTGACAGATATACAATCAAATATTTGCCCTGCAGTCAAACTGAATTACTTTAAATTTAGTTATCTGCTAGACTAAAACTGTTGTTTCTGACTACACTGAGTACTGTGCTAGAGTTGTGATCAGAATGGGGAAAGATCATACAGAAGTGAAAATTCCATTCAACAACAGGGTATTTTAAGGGAATAGCTGGAATGGGTCATCAAAGAACTCACAAGAAATGCTAACTAAACAATTCAAAATCAAATTCACTTGGAAGTTGAGTTAGGACTGAAAACACTATGTTGGTTCTTATTCTGTGGTGACACGGTAAATCCAATTTTCCAGCTCCTTTGTACGCAGTTTTCAGACTAAGAAAGGTAAATAACAGGTTATTAGACAAAGAATAAACAGAATTTTTGGCTTGGTATACCTATAGCTGTGGAAGAATAGTGTTGGCAGTATACATGACTCAATGGTCAACTTTTGTTAGGTATACATGTAATGGACATTGCACTTCTCATATGTTAGGACACCAAATGCTAACCTGATTTGGGTTCTCTCTAAGTGGGATTACAGTTTCAAGCAGGTAGTAGTGCATAGAATACAGTGCTATTTCTTTATATAAACATTGTACACATTTAAAACAAAACCTCTGACCAAGTATTTCCTGGTTTATACTCATTTTCATAAGTACACGTTCCTTTAAAATTCAGACACACAGAAAACAAAGTGCTGACCTAAAAAAAAGTGCATATAATCTCAGGCTGGATAACAGTATGGTGCAAGTCTTCACTTTACCAAAATTTAAAAACCCTTATTTTAACATTTTCTTTGGACAGTTGGTTTTTCAGGTAGGTGTCTTTTGTTTGATATCATTTGTAATTTGATGATCTTGCCATTTGGTTAAATGTTAGGTAGATGATAATTATATTTCTGCTTGAAGTACTTCTTGCTTTCCATCGTTGGAGGTATATTGCTGCTGGTAAGCTGTGGTAAGTACTGCAACTATAGAAAACAAAAAGTAAGTACAATATTTGAATTAATCTAAAATGCTGCATTTAGTTAACATTTATCAAACTAATTCTTGGCAAGGAAAATTTTTTAGCCCATTGTTTTATTCAACAGCTTCAAACTACTAACAGGCTAAAAACAAATGTTTATATTGGTTCCTGAAAATCACTAGTTCAATTGAAACATAATTTTCTAATTGTCATGGTACACTTTAGACTTAGAGTTACAAGAACAAACTGTTCTCAATACAGAATGTGCCCACAGGGGTAGTAAATAGCATTCAAGCAGAAGTGACGTTTTCCAGAGAGCTTAGTTTATTTATTAGTCACAAGTAAGGCACTGCAATGAAATTACTATGAAATTCCCCAACTTGCCACACTCCAGCGCCTGTTCGGATACACTGAGGGAGCATTTAGCATGGTCAATGCACCTAACCAGCATGTCTTTCAGGCGGTGGGAGGAAACCCACGCAGACACGGGGATTACGTGCAAACTCCACACAGTGACCCAAGCCAGGAATCGAACCTGGGTCCCTGGCGCTGTGAGGCAGCAGTGCTAACCACTGTGCTGCCCCTTGTGAGGGCAAGTGAGTTTCGAGAAAGAGTGGTTGAGGGATGTATAATTATCATACTGAATGCTTTGATTCATCTGTATGACTTGCTAAGCCACTGCAAAGGATATGTTAAAAATCAAACGCATAATCAGTAAACACCACAAACACTCGGTATAATAGACAGGGTAAGAAATAGCATATTATTTACAGGAACAAAGCTCAAGTTGTTATTACTGTATTTGGTGCCATTTTTTTAAAAAATGCTTCAAATCCAAAATTTTCTCTCAATTCTTTCCATGGAAAAATAATCAAAATATTCTGAGACACAAACATGTAATCTTAAACACAATCCAACACCTTAGTTACACACGATAAACTTAGTAAATTTAGGCTCTGAGTCAGAAGGTTCAAGATCAGTGCTTGAATTTGAGCTTAAAAACTAATGCTGCCTGAACACAGCAATAAACAAACTAGCCAGCAATTTAGTGTGAAAAAGATACCCTGTGAATTGCAAATCATTGTGAGCTGTTGGCTGATTTATCTCTCTACTTCAGTCTTCCTGAAAATGATATCTTGCACTAAAGCTCCCCGTAATCTTCAAGAAATAAGTGCAGTTGCACATTAATTATCCATTACTCACCACAGAAAGTTAAATCCAGTAATTAACTGTGCAAGTGCCCCATTGACATATTACAATTATCAACCACTGCCAATCAACCCCTCGTGCTCAAAATTAACGTGAAGTCTCACTACTTCAGATTGTGAATCGATTATCTTACTTTTCCTTACTGTCTCTTTCAGCTGGCACAGTGGTTAGCACTGCTGCCTCACAGCACCAGGGACCCAGGTTCAATTCCCGGCTTGGGTCACTGTCTGTGTGGAGTTTGCACATTCTCCCAGTGTCTGTATGGGTCTCCTCTGGGTGCTCCGGTTTCCTCCCACACTCCAAAGATGTGCAGGTTAGGTTGATTGGCCATACTAAATTGCCTCTTAGTATCAGGAGGATTAGCAGGGTAAATACAAGGTGTTACGGGGATAGGACCTGGGTGGGATTGTTGTTGGGTGCAATGTCGATGGGCTGAATGGCCTCCTTCTGCACTGTAGGGATTCTATGATTCTCAATCTATTTTTCTTCTCTCTTCCCCCCCCCCCCCCCCCGCCCCCTGCCATCCCCACCGACTGTATCTAATAAGACATTGAATTCATCCTCTTTTAATATTTACCCTATTTATTTCTCAGTCCTTAAATTTCAATGGTTAAGGAAAATGGGCCATTGTTCACCATGCCCTGTTGTCCTCACTGTACCATTATCGGGACCAAGTCTAATCAGTGGGGCATGCGCAAGATGCAGCATTCTGGTGAAATATGGCCCACTATCTGTTAACACTTCATTGCCGTTCTAAGCGAAGGCTGCAGTCAGTGATATCATCCTTTACACAGGAAGCTGAAAAATAAAGCTGATGAACTAAAATATGCTATGACTCAGGATAAGACTGGGGTGACAGTGGTTAGCACAGCTGCCTCGAGCGTCAGGGACCCGGGTTCAATTTCAGCCTTGGGTGACTGTGGGTTTCCTCTGGGTGCTCTGGTTTCCTCCAACAGTCCAAAAATGTGCAGGTTAGGTGGATTGACCATGGTAAATTGTCCCTTAGTGTCCCAAGATGTGTAGGTTAGGGGGATTAGTGAGGTAAATGCGTGAGGTTATAGGGATAGGCCAGGAACTGGGCCTTGGTAAGATGCTCTGTCGGAGCATCGGTGCAGACTTGATGAGCCGAATGGCCGCCTCCTGCACTGCAGGAATTCTGTATTCAAAGAAGTTTAATTTGCTTGTTCAAATGGGCATTAAAGATTCCATGGCAATTTGTCATAAATTGTATGTTTTTACTGTGCATGAAAGAGAAAATTACAGCACTAGAACAGGCCCTTCGGCCCTCCAAGCCTGCACTGACCATGCTGCCTGACTGAACTAAAACCCCATACCCTTCCGGGGACCCTACCTATTCATGTATGTGTCCAGAAGCCCCTTAAAACTCACTATCATAGCTGCTTCCACTACCTCCCCTGGCAGCGAGTTCCAGGCACCCACCACCCTCTGTAAAAATAAAAAACTTGCCTCGAAAATCTTCTTTAAACCTTGCCCCTCGCACCTTAAACTTTTGCCCCCTGAGTAATTGACTCTTCCACCCTGGGGAAAAAGCTTTTGACTATCCACTCTACTTCTCATAATCTTTAGACTTCTATCAGATCACCCCTCAACCTCGATCGTTCCAGTGAGAACAAACCAAGTTTCTCCAATCTCTCCTCATAGCTAATGCCCTCCATACGAGGCAACATCTTGGTAAATCTTTTCTGTACCCTCTCCAAAGCCTCCACATCCTTCTGGTAGTGTGGCAACCAGAACTGAACACTATATTCCAAGTGCGGCCTAACTAAAGTTCTACAAAGCTGCAACATGACTTGCCAA
Source organism: Mustelus asterias (assembly GCF_964213995.1). Classification (NCBI taxonomy): domain Eukaryota; kingdom Metazoa; phylum Chordata; class Chondrichthyes; order Carcharhiniformes; family Triakidae; genus Mustelus; species Mustelus asterias. Next base: position 53,825,404 of record NC_135818.1, on the reverse strand, counting down.
TTTTTAAATTCAATGCCCCGGCCGATGAAGGCAAGCATGCCATATGCCTTCTTGACTACCTTCTTCGCCTGCATTGTCACTTTCAGTGACCTGTGTACCTGTAGCCCAGATCCCTCTGCCGGTCAATACTTTTAAGGGTTCTGCCATTTACTGTATATTTCCCATCTGTATTAGACCTTAATGGCGACCAATTTTGCCTACATAACAATCACAGCACTTCAAAGTGATTCTGTGTAATAGTTTTGTTTCTGAATGACAATGTTACCTAAAAGCAGATAATTATTTCCTTAATTGAGTTTACCATGTAACTACTTACTGCTGGTACATTTCTGCGTGGTGCTCTTACACGTCTTTTCAGAGCTTTTTGCTTGCCCAATTCCAGTTCTTTTCTAAGGCTATCAAAGTATGGATGATCCAGCAACTGTTCACAATTTAGACGAGCCGCAGGATCCATGTGTAAACAACCCTGTGTATAAAAACCAGAATTAATATTGTTTCCTTGTACAGATATTTTACACATGCCCATAATTTTTTCTTACCTTCATCCATCTTTACTTCAGGAGTCAGAGAGTACTGTCTTCAGATATATTGATCCACTGAAGGTGTACTTAACTGGTATGGAAGGCAAACCGGAGGAATTTCTTCCCTAGGTGACCTTAAGACTGACAAACTTATTCTTAAGAGATCAGACTGCAAATGTTAACTAGGTCTAGGATTTAGTTTGGAATCTTGGGAGTTAAAAACTTTAGGAATAAAACTAAGGAGCTAATTCAAATACTGATCATACAATGTTGTGGGAACCTTGGCTAAAATCTGGTCTTTGAACCATACTTTCAGGTACTCAGCCTTGAACAATGTGACCCCATTACACTTGGGAGAAAAATGATGTGCATGTTTACATTTACAAAAATAATACACACATTTTGTCAACTACACGTGTTAAAAGTGAGCTGGGAATAGAATTCAAAACAATAAGTATTAAAATATTGAATTAAGTTTATTTTAGTAATGTTATATTAATAACGTTACTCCTGATACCAAGTCTATTACTGTGCAAGAAGCTTTGTTTCAGTATCACAGCACAAGTTCAAACCTGACTTGCCACAAGTTTGGAGTTCCCTGAAATTTCGGGTTAGCTCTTGCACACTGTTTTATAATGTTGTATTGTTGACCCTTTCTGAACATGGATCTCCCTAGTGAACTGATCCCTGTCATTACACGAAGAAAGTTTTGCCGAGAGGCCAGTAAGAATTGAATCTTTAAGGTTTAACATTATGAGCTGTATTTCCTCTCCTTAACAATTCTTTTATGTACAAAATTGTGTCGAGGGTTAACTTGGTAACTTGTGAAACCAACCAGGTAACAGACTATTTTAGATCTGGAAAGATGTAATGAGTCAGGGGTAAAAAGGAAAGAATGATCAAAGCATAATAGGATTTCATGTCGTTTGAGAATGAGAAACTGGATCTGTAGCTGGTGTCTTAAACTTAAATAAAGGAAATTACAAAAGTGTGAACATAAAGTTGGCTGGTAAGCTGGAGAAGGATGAACCACTTATGACTACCTAAGGAAGTCGAGGGTAGTACCAAATTGAAGAAAGATGTACAATGGGCAGTGCCTTGGTTATTGTATATTAAGCCCTGGAAGCTTACACTGAGTTCAGCACAGAAACATGTCATTGGGCCCAAATTTTCCACAGAATCGTTGAAAGGTCACAGTACAAGAGGAAATTGATCCTGTCAAATCCATGCCAGTTCACTGCAAGAGCAATTTAACTAGTTCCACTCACCCCTTCACCCTTTCCCTATAGCTTGTAATTTTTTTTCCCCCTTCAGGCACGCCTTCAGATGAAGGTGTTCAAGAACACCACCACAGTCTGAAAAACAACTGTTTACCATTATTCTGATATTTCCAAAGCACTATCTCTCAGAAGATAGGGAGAAACTGTTCCCACTTGTGAAAGGATCGAGGACAAGAGGGCACAAATTTAAAATAGTTGGTAAACAAAAATGACACGAGGAAAAACTCTTTCATGCAGCAAGTGGTTAAGGTCTGGAATGCACTGTCTAAGAGTGTGGCAGAAGCAGGTTCAATTGAAGCATTCAAAAGGGAATTAGACAATTATCTAAGGAAGAAAGATGTGCAGGTGAAATGTATTTCCTCATGTCTCCTTTGGTTCTTCTGTCAGTCACCTTAAATTTGAATCCTCTAGCTCTCAATCCTTCTGCCAATGGGAACAGTTTCTCTCTATTCTGTCTAAAACATTTTAACACTCATCAAATTTTGTCTCAACCTTCTCAGCTCTAAGTATACCCATCACATCTGAACTCCCTCATTCCTGGAGCCACTATTGTAAATCTCTGAATCCTCTCCAAAACCTTCACATCCTCCCTACAGTAACATACCTTGAATTGGACACAAGACTACCGTTGAAGCTAAACTAATGTTTTATAAAATTTCATTGCTTCTGACACCCTAAATTCTTAACCCCCATATGCCTTTTCAGCTGTTTCCTGATCTTGCCTTGCCACCTTCAATGATTGGTGCATGTGTACTTTAAGGGTTCCCTGTTCCTGGACCCCGCCTTTAGAGTTGTATCTTTTATTTTGTATTGCCTCTCCACTCTTTTCCAAACATCTGCATTAAATTTCACTTGCCATTTGTCTGCCTATTCCACTGGCCCATGAACTCAGAAGTCAGTCACTATCCAACTCGCAGGTCATTATACTTCCAAGTTTAGTTCATCTGTATATTTTGAAATTGTGTCCTTTACACCCAAATTCAACTGAATAATTCATATCAAGATAAGCAGTAGTCTTAACACCATCACAGTCTGAAAAATCATTCACTAAGGCACTCCCTGTTTACTGTCACTACATCAATTTCGTATCCATGTTGCCACTGTTCCTCTTTTATTCCATGGGCTTCAACTTTGCTGGCAAGCCTATCATGTGGCACTTTTCCAGATGTCTTTTGGAAGTCCATATACACATCAAATTCTTTATCCTCATCAACTCCCACGCTAACAGCCCATCATTCTACTACTTTCTCCCCGATGTGCTTATCTAGCTTCCCTTTAAATGCTTCTGTGCTATTTGCAGAGGTTCAGTGTTATCTTTCTTTAACTCATCCAATGTTTTATTGGCCAGCTAGTTTGTTTTTTTATAATAATGAAATACATGTCTTTCTACACAAAAGCAAAATATTGCAGATGCTGGAAATCTGAAATAAAATAGAAAATATTGGTAATACTCAGCAGGTCTGGCAACATCTGTGGAGAAAAAAAGCATTAACATCATTGACCTGGAATGTTAACTTTGTTTCTCCCCACAGATGCATTTTGAACTCCTGAGTAATTCTAGCATTTTGTGTGTTTATATTTTTCCTGAACTTCCTCGATCTATCTAGTCCGTCAGTCTTTACCTGCTCCAGCTCTGTTTCCTCCCCTCCCAATGTTACTTTGATTTTTGTCTTGTATCTTTCTGAATCATTATTTTGAGCGTATGTTATGGCCGCTATAACAAAGCAGATTTTTATACATGTACAACTTTTATACTTAACCTATGGAACCTGTAAATTATAAATCAAGAATTCCATGAATGCACATGAGTTGCAACAATTCTCAGGAAGGAATATTAGAAATAAATAATTTTTGAAATCATTAATGCAAATAGAGAGTGGTTATACGCCATGAAACTATGTGCAACAATACTTGGTAATTAATGTGCAAACCACAATCAGCACTTGCCTTCATAAATCCAAGAGCATGTTGGGAAAGATTTGCAAACTTCATTTCCAAAGGTTCCTGTACAGAAAATAAATTCTAGTTACGACACACTGCCAAAAAGCACAGACAAATTTAATTTTCTAAAGTTTGCTTTCAATAAGAAACACATTTTGTAAACAGATGAATTAGTAGTAATCATCATCCTGAAGGCAAATGTTAAGTTTCTCCACAAAATAGTTGTTTTTCTTCATATTTTCTCTCTTTTATAAACATCCCCCACTAACCTACAATGTCACTGCTTGGCTAGCAGAATGTACAATTCAATCTAAGTTGAATAAAGAGAGTTTAATACTTCTGTTTCTAACTTGTCTCAATTTCAGATTTCAGTAATAATTACCAAAATAATATATTTGTTTATTGATTATAGGCAATAGGGATGTAATTAGTGTTCCTCTGGCACACATATAGGGCTTCCTTCAGAACTCATGCTTCCATAGAGATAACTATATGTGCCAATTCCTAACCTATAGCTAAAATGGCAACAAACTGATTGTCTCAATATTCACTGTAACTGAGACAATGCTGAAATTAATTGATATACAATTACAGACACTGCATGCAGCTTATACCGCAGGCTTAGAATAAAAGGTTTAACACCTCTTGACTAAGTCAAATACACCATTAGTGAGTATTAACAGTTGCCATGATAAATGTATATACCTATCTGACAGTATAACAAAGATCAATTACACGAGAAAGATAAACTGAAAAGCCATCAACATTCAATGGTAAGTAAGTTTTACAATGCACCTATAGTTTATGTTAATTGCATTGTGGAACTGATTCTGTCAAAGTTTGCTTCAAGAACAAAATCGCATCAACTCTTGGTGTTTCCTTGTTGGTCTCTACATTGCACAGTGATTCACACTAGCTCAACTGGTGTACTGGAATATGATGATCGCCATCTGTGGCTAAGGAGATAAATATTTGGGCCAACATGGTGCCAGAGTTCATAATCTAAGATTTACACTTGAGGGAATCTGTGTTTACAGTTGATAATCTTTGTGCCACACAAGTGCGAGGCAATGACCATCTCCCTTTGACATTCAATTGTGTTATCATCATTGAATCCCTTGCCATCAACCTCCTAGGAGTTACCAGTGACTAGAAAATGAACTGGACCAGCTATAATGCCAGAGGCTGGGAATTCTGTGGTGAGTAATTCACCTCCCGATTCCCCAAAGACTGTCCAGCATCTACATGGCACAAGTCAGGAGTCTGATGGAATACTCCGCACAAGGCTGGATGAATTTGGCTTCAACAACATTAAAGCTCAACACAATCCAAGATAAAGCAGCCCTCTTGATCAATACCCCATTCACTACCTTAAACATTCACTCCTTCCAGAATTAAGGCACAGTGCAGCAATGTGTACCATATGCAATAACTGCTGTAACTCACCAAAGCACCTTTAGTAGCATCTTTTAAACCTGTAAACTTTACCACTTAAAAGGATAAGGGCAGCCGATGCATGGGAACACCACCACCACCTGCAAGTTGCCTTCCAAGCCACGCTTATCTTGACTTGGAATTATATCGCTGTTCCTTCACTGTCACTGGATAAATACCTATACCAATGGACTGCAGCCATTCAAGAAGGCAGCTTAATACCACCTTTTTGTGATCAATTAGAGTTGAGCAACAAATGTTGGCCTTGTTAACAATGCTCAGATTTCACAAATGAATAAAACAAATCCTGTATAGTTTATTGGTAATTTGTTTTGCATATCGCTGAGACGATTGTGCTAAATTGAAGAATATCATACTTTCCTTTTTGGGAAGTTTTAATATTTTCAAAATTAATATGAAATTAGATATGTCTACCCATTTTAATGGCAGCCTGAAAGCCACTGGTATTCCAATGACTGTGGCAGCCAAAAATCCCTAAACCCAAACTCTGCCCCATATTTGGCAGAAATCCCAGTGGGGACAGCCTATCATTTATAGTTAAATAATTCCTGAGGTTGGAGTCAAGAATGCAATTCCATGGTGGAGAGCGATGTACTCCAATCAAAGGGAATGGAAAGTCTAGGGTACGGAATTAAAAAATTCAGACTCCAACGTTCAAACAGTGAATAACCCATTTGTTTTCGATGCTACATTTCCAACAACTACTTTCCTAGATTAATACAATGGCATACCACATTATCTGGCACTGGAATGCTCACTCCACTGAAGAACTGGTTTGAACTGAAGACTTGTTGATGACGAGGAATCAAATCCCCTGTAGGCAAACAAGATGCAATAGTAATTACTGAACCCTTAATGAATGCATTAAAATTGCAATGCGTCAGTGCATGACGTTACACTGAACAATACAAATAATCTTAAAACATGTTGAGCTGCTGTGATACAATGTGAAACTAGCAGGTACAGTCCAATCGCCAAGGTATCGCCATCCAACAATCAACTCTGAATTTAATGGCTAAGCCAACATCGACTGTGAGTTCAAAGAGAAAGAAAGCCAATCTGACCTGCGTTTAATCCAAGCATGCAATTCCAGAAAGCAAAGCAATTAAACATTATACACTCACTTTGGCACCAGAATAATATATTTTTATTTAATGCTCCTGAAATTACAGGGACGTGCGCACTGCAGTATACATTTATAATGCCATTCTAACTCCCTTCAGTGAATATAATCAATCTCCTGTGGCTTTAAACATAAGGAATAAACAAACAGTCTTCAGGTCGAGTTGAGTCCCTGCTTTAAAATTTGATTGGATTTATTATTGTCCCATGTATTAGTATACAGTGAAAAGTATTTTTTGCGCGTTATACATACAAAGCATACCATACATAGAGAAGGAGAGGGTGCAGAATGTAGTGTTACAGTCATAACTAGGGTGTAGAGAAAGATCAGCTTAATGCGAAGTAGATCCATTCAAAAGTCTGATGGCAGCAGGGAAGAAGCTGCTTTTGAGTTGGTTGGTGTGTGATCTCAGACTTTTGTATCTTTTCCCCCGATGGAAGAAGATCAAAGAGAGTATGTCCGGGATACATGCGGTCCTTGATTAGGCTGGCTGCTTTTCTGAGGCAGTGGGAAGTATAAAAATTACCAAATCCTGTCCTTATTTTTATATTTGCATTATAAATTTCCCACTGAAGAAGATGATGGTTTTTGGGCAGTGGGGGAATGTGAAATTGCCTCTGGGGTTCCCTCTGGGTTCCCACCTGCCCAACCTCGTGGCAGGCAAGATCAGGGAAGCCCACCTCTGCCCCAATTGAGACCCTTAGGTGGCCAATTAAGGGCCATTTCCTGTTAGGCTGGCAGGTGGATTGAAACTTCATGGAGAAACCTGAAAATAAAAGTTAGATCTTGGATGGGATCTCCATCATAAGCCCCCATCTGACCGAGGCGAAAGGGCCAGTGGTCATTAGCCCCCATTTTACATGAACAACAGAAGGATGGTCAGGGGAACCCCTGCAAAACAATAATGTACATCCCTTTAACCCCGGTGAGACACAAACGATGACTAGGGACCTATCCAGCTCTAGCCAAAACCACACAATTACGGATTTCTGGAATAAGTTGGAAGAAATGATCAATATCCACTCACTCCACTCAGAGGACAAGTCCTCAGATTTGCCTACAAATGAATAACTTAGTTACCGATTAAACCATCAAAGCATCACTCTCAAGTGAAGATCAGGATCCTAGCCACAAAACCAGTCTGAGCAACTAGCTGGTAAAGACCACATGAAATTCTGATGACCAGCGATACATGTGCATGCGTGAACACAAAAGGGAAAGGCTGGTGGAAACACTGGACATGGATTTAGTATGGAAGCGCAAAGAGTAATAATGACTAGCTGGTGATAAGTAGTGTCCATTCTTTACAGGGATATGAAAACCGTGATATTGTTAGTATGTGTGATGACCCTGACTAGAAAGAACCAAGACAGCTGACCAAGTTCTACAAAAGCTTAAGTGAGGGCCAACTGATCAGGAGCATTTAAATACCAATGTTCACAAACAAACATGTCAAAGATGTATCCCCAAACACTTGGGAGTGGAACAATCAGACCATGGGACTTCCCATGTAAACTTACTCGATGATGCATCAAGTGCTGGGGATGAATGCACCATGTAATAACTGACAGCACCACCTTGGATCCTCCAAACATCAACCTAATAGGTTGGGGATATGTCCTGGGAATGGTATGAGGGAGCTATAAAGGGAGAAAGGCAATTGGAGACTGTGTCCAAGGGACGCTCCCACAACCGGGACCCTCCCACAACCCCAGCAATTTCAACCCCTGGGCCAATTACTACTATCACCAGGGAGCTCCTAAAATGCTCCCACATACACTCTGGACCTCAGAGTGGACCTGTGGAATGGGACTCCAGAAGGAATTTGTCTGAGGTAGTCTTGGTTGTATTTAGTATTAGTCAGATGGAACTGTTGGAGCGATGCGAGACACAGACGAGGTCCTTCTAAAACCAACACCTTGATATGCCCTCCAAACAACATGTGCAGGATTTAATGCGCCCTGCTGTAAAGGAGGCCCAATTAATGGTGCAGCCCGCTCTATGGTGCAGCGACATCTGCCATTAACATTTTGGACATAGTGGATATGGATGACAAGTTAATCTTCTGATTTCCACATTGAGGGAGCTTGTGTTAAGGGCCAAGGAGTTGAAAAAACAGCAAGGGCAAAGTGAGAAAAGCCTGGCCAAAACCTCATTAGGATCCATGCAAGTTCTAGAAGACCAAGCCCACATCATTAGCCAGATCTCAGCATCCCTTCATCAGACCTGCATATATATAGGCAGGGACCATATATGCACATGGACTGGTGGGACCTAGGCACATGATTGGTAGGAGAGGCCCGGCACAATCTAGTCCAGCTCCATAGAGGAGATGTGCCAGTCTGGATCATGGATGACACATTACAGACCTGGGTGTCCAAAGATGGAAATTGCCTCTATGCATCCTAAAATTACTGACCTTTAGCACAAAACAGTTTACTCCAAAACATGAACTTTGCTCATCTACCCTGACACTTTACTGCAGTGCCCAGTCACCTGATATCTTAGCTTGATCTTGAGGTCAAGTTACCAGTTTGTTACGGTATAACTCATAGATCATTCATCAACTTATATTATGCTGACCCAAAGGTCAGATTCCTTTAGCTTACCATGGACTGACCAATAGGATAGGCATAAACTTCCCAATTGATTCCTATTCCCATCTATATCCATTCTAGTTTTTTATTTACTGTGGACACTTTTGAAACATATATCCACAACCTGGCCAAACCTGGATGATCCCATGATGCATCCTGATATGTTACACCAGAAGAACGTTTTTTTTAAGAATTCACCATTGTGAATTTCTAAAATGTTGTGGTGTCACAAGGATATTTGTAACTGTAAACGTAACTTACTCTGGTCTAGTGATATTCAATTCAGATACATGATTACGAGCATTCAATATTGTAATATCAAGATTGCAATTACATATACCAATTTCTAACCCCATTTTAAATCCTATGTTGCTTTGTTGCACTTCATGTTGTGAGTTACAAGTTGTAAAGGGCTGTAACAGCAATTGGGAAAACGCAAGGCATTGCCTTCTGCCCAGACACAAACTCTGTTCACCACTAATTCCGTGCTACTTCCTGGCCACTGTCAGACTGAATCACACAACCTTACACTCAATTTGGCCTTAGGTTGAGCCTCTAAGCCAGCCTACCACCACTTCTGTCACATCATTCAACTCTTGTCCATGCCATTTGTTACTAAAATCTTCATTCGTGCTTTTATTTCCTCTAGACTTGAATACTACAGCACCCTGCCGCCGCCACCCCCCCCCCCCCACCCCAATCGACCACATTCCATAAATTTGATCTCATTAAAACTCCTGCTACCTGTATCTAAACCTGTGCCAGATTGTGCTCATCCATCACCCCTGTGTTTACTGATCTATGTCGACTCCTGATCCACCAATGCCTTAACTTTAAAATTCTCACCCTAATGTTCAACTTCCTTTCCCCTGTGGCCTTACTCTTCACCATCTCTGTAACCTCCTCCAGCCTTGCAATGCTCAAAAACTCATGTTCTGGTTCACACTGGAAGTCATGCTTTCCATCGGGTGCTCCGGTTTCCTCCCGCAGCCTGAAAGACGTGTTGATTAGGTGCATTGGTCATGCTAAATTCTCCTTCAGTCTACCCGAACAGGTGCCTGAGTGTGGCAACGAGAGGATTTTCACAGTAACTTCATTGCAGTGTTAATGTAAGCCTACTTGTGACACTAATAAATAAACTTAAGCCTGCGCCCCACACCAGAATTCACTCCTTACACCTCTCAATCTCTACACATTTATTATTCTTCATAAAAAATGTCTATTTGTCTAAGCTTTTAGGTGTTCCTCCTAATGCCTCTTTTGACCGTGTCAATTTTTGTCTTCCTATGCTGCCATGAAGTGGATCATTTCAGAATGATAAGGGGGTGCTATATAAATGTAAATTGCTGTTTAGGTAAATTTAAATAGGTTTGTATGTCAATGTTCAAAAGTCATTAAAACCTACAAGTAATTATTCAATTAAGAACCTTGTATTTATGTAGCACTTTTTATGATTTCTGGATGTCCTGAAGCACTTGACAACCAATGAAAGCACTATTGTAATGTAGGAAATGTGGCAGCCAATTTGTGCACAGCAAGCTCCCACAAACAAAAATGTGATAATGACTAGATAACTTGCTTTTCAGTAATGCTGATCGAGATACAAATTCTGGCCAGAACACAATGGAGAACCTCCTGGTTCTTCTTCTTTATCGTGTCGTGGAACCTTTTACGTCCATCTGAAAGGGTAGGCTCGGTTTTCTCTGAGAGAAAGCACCTCCAACAGTGCGACACACCCCCACTGCTGCATTGAAGTGTCAGTTTTTGATTTTGGTGCTCAAGTCTCTGGGTTTGGAATTGAACCTTCAACTTTCTGACTCGGGAGGTGAGAATGCTACCAACCAAGCCACAACCAAGTTGACACCTAAACATGCCAAAGAACCCTGTATTCCTAAGATGCAAGAAATTTGTTTTTTTTAAAGTTTGTTTATTAATGTCACAAGTAGGCTTACATTAACACTGCACTGAAGTCACTGTGAAAATCCCCGAGTCGCCACATTCCGGCGCCTGTTCAGGTACACTGAGGGAGAATTTAGCATGGCCAATGCATCTAACCAACACAACTTTCAGACTGCTGGAGGAAACCAGAGCACCCGGAGGAAAGTCATGCAGACAAGGGGAGAACGTGCAGACTCTGCACAGACAGTGACCCAAGCTGGGAATCGTATCTGGGTCTCCGGCTCTGTGAGGCAGCAGTGCTAACCACTGTGCCACCATGCTGCACCGTTTTGCAAATTTTATTAATGATAACTCGAATTGCTTGGAAAATTACTTTGACTTGAGCAACCGAGTATAATTTTGAATATTGTACTCACCGAGTGTTTTTCTGATCAGAAAGAGCTGATCAACATCTGATTTTCCTGGCCACAAGGGGGCCCCAAATAACAATTCCGCAAAAAGGCAACCTATTGCCCAAACGTCCACTGGAGGGCCATACTGTGTGTCTCCAACCAACAGCTCAGGAGCACGATACCACCGGGTTGCTACATAATCTGTATAGTAATCTCCTGGACCAGCTACAAAGTAAAAGGCTATATTTAAAAATCATGTAAAGACCCTTAACATGAAACTAGAAAACGCTGAATTGCCATAGACAACCAAACCTTACTTTTATGGGGAAAACATAACTTTTACAAAACCAATTCAGTGCCTTATTACAATTCAGCATTTACCAAAATACATCAATACAATGTATTGCTTTAGTGATGTAGGACATCCACCGTGATGGCACAATGGTTAGCACTGCTGCCTCAGCGCCAGGGATCTGAGTACAATTCCAGCCTCGGTGACTGTGCAGTCTAAAGATGTGTGGGTTAGATTGATTGGCCATGCTAAATTCCCACTTAGTGTCAAGGGAATTAGCAGGGTAAATACGTGGGGTTATGGGGATAGGGCCTGAGTGGGATTGTCGTTGGTGAGGCTCGATGGGTCAAAAGGCCTCCTTCTGCATTGTAGGGATTCTATGATGTGTCCACAGCAGCTATGTTTTGAACAGTACAGTCGCACAAAAAGCATTGAAATGAATGACCAGTTATTCTGGTTGGATAATGTTGGATGAGGAAGGAATATTAACCAAGGCATTGAAAACACTCTCTGCATCTTGAGGGGACCTTGTGGGCCAATTTTAACCCATTCACAACCCATTCATTTGCACAGTGTTAAAATTGGTCCCCTTCCACTTCAGCAGTCAAAAGGGTCCCCGGTTTATTATTTCCTTTAAAGGATAGCAGCTCTAAAATTACAACTTAGGCACTGAAATGTCAACCTGGATTATGTGCTTGATTTATGGACTGGGCTTTAACCTCACAATCTTATAATCTAGAGACAAAAGTGCTATCAATTAATCAAAATATTTTCCCAAAATTTAACACTTAACTGGTGCATTCTTCTTCCATATCTGATTCGTATTTAAGTATATTCAAAGGGCTTTTTTTAAAAAAAGAAACACTATATTGTATGGTGAAAACTAATTTTTATTCATTCATAGGACATGTGCGCCACTGGCTGGCCAGCATTTATTGCCCATCTCTAGTTGCCCTTGAGAAGGTGGTGGTGAGCTGTCTTCTTGAATGGCTGCTCTTGTCTTTCTTGATGGAAGTGGTCATGGGTTTTGAAGGTGCTGCCCAAGGATCTTTGGTGAAATGCTGCAGTGCATCTGGTAGATGGTACTCACTGCTGCTACTGAGTGTCGGTGGTGGATGGAGTGGATGTTTGTGATGTGGTGTCAATCAAGCGTACTACTTTGTCCTAGATATTGTCAAGCTTCTTGAGTGTTCATAGAATCCCTGCAGTGCAGAAGGAGGCCCTTCGGCCCATCAAGGCTGCACCAACAACAATCCTACCCAGTAACCCCACATATTTACCTTGCTAATCCCCCTGACACTAAGGGGCAATTTAGCATGGCTAATCAACCTAACGCACACACCTTTGGACAGTGGGTGGAAAGCGGAGCACCTGATGGAAACCCACACAGATACGGGGAGAATGTGCAAACTCCACACAGACAGTCACCCAAGGCCGGAATTGAATCTGGACCCCTGGCACTTTGAGGCAGCAGTGCTAACCACTGTGCCACCGTGCCATGTTGTTGGAGTTGCACCCATCCAGGCAAGAGGGGAGTAGTATTCCATCACACTCCTGACTTGTGCCTTGTAGATGGTGAACAGGTTTTGGGGAGTCAGGAGGTGAGTTACTCACCACAGTATTCCTAGTCTCTGACCTGCTATTGTAGCCATTGTGTTTATGTGGCAAGTCCAGTTGAGTTTCTGGTCAATGGTAACCCCAAGGATGTTGACAGTGAAATATATACTATAAATTTATAATAAATATTGAAATATATATTGAATAAATATATATTCAATGTATGAAATTAGTTGAAAACCTTCGAATTATTTAAAGCCACCAGTGTGTCCACATCAAGAGATAGAATTAGGATAGTGCCATATGCCTCCCACCAACCCCCCCATCTCCCAAGCTTACTTTTGCTATTTATTAAGATCATGGCTAAACCTTGATCACTCCACTTTCCTGCTTGATCTCATGTCTCATTTCCTTAAGAGTTCAAATATCTTCCGATCTCAGCTTTGAATATGCAGTTAAGCAGCCAAAGTCTTCTGGGATAGGGAATTCCAAAGATTCAGCACCAAGCTACAAAGGACTAACCCAAACATTGTTACACAAACGTGGATTTTCACTGTTATTCTGGTGCTTTATACAAGTAAAGAGAAAAAGACAAACAGTAAACTGGTTCTTGGACAAGGTGGTTCAAGTGGACCACTGTGTTGACAACCTTTTGTTCACCACCTTTCTCAGCTGCTCCATTAGATCTGATTTACCACACTGTTTGTCCAATACAGTAATTGATGCCCAGAAATATTGGGAAGACTGAATCCATTGTCTTTGACCCTTCCCATGAACTGTTTCCTAGTCACCAATTCCATTCCCCTCCCCACCCAGACTGAGGCTGAACCAGACCGTTCACAACTTTGATATTCTGTTTGATCCTTAGCTGAGCTTCTGACCTCATATCTTCCCGATCACCAAGATCCTCTATGTGAACCGTTCTAATGTTGTCCATCTCCTCCCTTACCTCAGCCCATTTGCTGCTAAAACCTAAATCCACACTTCTATCATCTCCAGACTCAACTAGTCCAATGTTCTCCAGTCTTCTATACCACCCTCCATAAACTTCAGCACATACAAAATTCTGCAGTCTATATTCTAACTCTCACTGTGTTCTGTTCACCCCTGTGTTTGGTGACCTGCATTGGATCTTTGGTCTGCAACACTGCAAATTTAGATATTTCATCCTGGTGTTCAAATCCTTCCATGCCTTGTTCTTCCTTATTTCTGCAATCTCAAGCCCTACAACCTCCTGAGAACTTTGCTTTCCTCCAATTTTGGTCTTCTATGAATCCCGCGTAACTTTAGCTGCACTGTCGGCAACTATTTTCAGCTACCGTGGCCCAAAACTCTAGAATCCCCTCCATAAATCTTTCCGCCTCTTTCTCTCCTCCTTTAAAACCTACTTCTTTAACCAAGCTTTTGGTCATTTGTCCTGATATTGCCTCCCGTGGCTCAGTGTTAAATATGTTTTTTATTGATAGCACTCTTGTTAAGCACCTTGGGATATTTTTCTGCGTTAAAGGTGCTATATAAATACAAGTTGTTTTTATTTCTCAGCTGCCTAGGCCCTGAGCTATGGAATTGCCATCCTGAGACTCTCCTATGTGAAATATCTTAAAACCCACCTCTTTTACCAGGCTCCTGGTTATCTATCCTATGGGCGGCACAGTGGCTCAGTGGTTCGCACGGCTGCCTCACAGCAGCAGGGACCCATGTTCAATTCAGCTTTGGGTCACTGTCTGTGTGGAGTTTGCACGTTCTCCCTGTGTCTGCATGGGATTCCTCCACGTGCTCCGTTTTTCTCCCACAGTCCGAAAGACATGCTATTTAGGTGCATTGGCCATGCTAAATTCTCCCTCAGTGTACCCAAACAGATGCCGGAGTGTGGCGACTAGGGGATTTTCACAGTAGATTTGCAGTGTTAATGTAAGCCTACTTGTGACACTAATAAATAAAGTAAAAAAACTAATTTCTCCGAATGTGGCATTTCTGTGAATTTACTTGCAACGTTTTACTATGTTAAAGTCACCATATAAATGCAAGTTTTAGTTGGTATTGTAATGAATCAGTTGTGAAATATAGCAACTCATCCATTCTCCTCAATTTTCTGCGCACTACGTACTCAATCCTGCTTTTAGTTAACGGTCCTGTGATGTCACTTCTAAAAATGTTACGCAATTGCCTAAAATTTTGGTTTTGTTGTACAAATGGTAACAGCGACAATTAAACAGCCTTTGTCAGTTGAAAATAGAGGACTTTCACTTACTCAGTATCCTGGCAAAACCAAAATCACAAAGCTTAATGACATGATGCTTTGTAATCAAGATATTTTCCGGCTTTACGTCTCTATGTATACACTGCAAAAATTAAAGTAAATATAATCAAAGAAGTGATTAGTACAAGGATGTTAAACAGTTGCATGAATGGCAAAAATATGCCAGGCTCTAAATAAACTGTAGATCAATTAACTTCTTGACATCCTGGACAGCGTTAAAAAGCTTCAATTCGATTGGGAGATTTGATAATATTACAGATATTGACCTTACAAAACCAGTTTTTAATTATTAGCCCCATAACCTCTTCTCAGCAATGTGTCACGTTAATACATTTTGTCGTTGGCTTTGACATCTATTTTCCTGCTACTTTTGTTATGATTTATTGCTTTGTACATCTTGAAGGTTGAAAATCAAATGAATGCAAAAGGAATTACACTTTTAGCCAGTTGCAAAGTTTGACCTCAAGCTGGTAAGAGACAATATCTGGTAGTATTACACTAAAAGACTCCGTATGATTATATGGAGTCTTATATTATGATATACTACAGGCAATTTTAACATGAAACTTTTCAGCTGACAAAAACAGAGGACGCAAATTTGTTCTGTAATGTATGTATCGTGTAAAACAGGATTTAAATTGCTTGCCTGAGGCAAAGGCCAAAATCATTTATGGCCTGTTTATACATATACAACTTACTGTCAACATCAGCTGAAAGTAAACTGTCAAAAGTAATTTAATAGTTTAGCTGATTTAGGTAAGTATTTTTTTAACATCAGGTTTAGGACTAATGAAGAATTGCACATTCTCAGAGCTTCAAATATTGCTGTTGAAACAATCTTTTTCAGCAATCTTCAAATACATAAATCTAAATAAAAACTTTAAACATTATGAAAGTGAATCAGAATTGTAAAAGTAGTACACTCGGTGCACTATTTGATGAGTTGTAAAATACTTCATGTACACAAAAGTGTGTGAATGCTTACATTGTGCTTATGGCAAAAGTTCACAGCCTGTAGAGTTTGCCAAGTAATTCTCCTCACCAAGTGATCTGGTACCCTAAGAAAAAGAAAGGCATTATTGAATTTTGCAAAAAATTAAACAGTTTTCCTTCCCTTTCTACTTACAGTAGTGATTTAAATTTGGCATGAGATTTAGCCATGAATAATATACAAAGCAAAACCACATTTATAAACAACTGTTATTAAAGAACCCACGTTCCACTTCAATAAGCCCAAGAATAAAGGAGCTGTGATTTCATCAGCTCCAACAAGATGTCAGGAATGGAAGGACACACAAATCTAGCAAAATGCCTGGTAAGGGAGGGGGCAAGTGCTTAAAAATTGATTATTATTATTCTCGAGCTGCTTTGTTCTGCTTAGATTAACTAATAATGCTTGTTGTTGAATGAAGGGTTCAATGAAATATTCACAATAAAGACATAGCTCACACAAGTCAAAATCAGATGAAGCACAACTTGCAAAAAAATGTGGAAAAACAACACGCCCTGCGGAGTTGATGTTTAACACAAGCTCAGTGACTCAAAGTAGTAACAGTTTTTCAACTGAAATGCATATACCCCAGATTTGATTTTGATTACGTACATTAGATGGGTGAACATGGAGTAGTTTTATTATTCACAAAAAGACTGCTATAAAAACACATTTTAAAAACTGATTTTTTTTCTGTCTAATAGTTACTTGTTCGGTGAAGTCAGTGCTTGAAAATGTAAATTAAAGAATCGATTTACGTTTGCTGTTTGTGAGATTCTGTGGTGGTAGGTTAGCCACAATGTTTGCCTACATTATTATACTTTAAAAAGTAATTCATACAAAGTACTGCTTTAGGGTGTTAAAAATATCCGTTAAGCAAACTCACTGAAGCTCACTGTTGAGAAAGCTTTTCTGAGACCATCTATGGTTGAAATTGCACAAAATTATTTTGCCTTTAGATAGTTCTGAAGGGTTATGCATTATTAATCTAGTTTCATTCGAATAATTGTGAAGAAAAGCTAGCAAAGTTTAATTAGTTCATGTTGGAGAATATAGATTTTAAGCTGACATTGTGGGTAACACTAAAATGTAAAGCTCCATTTATGACTACATTGTTCGTACTTTTCTCTTCACTGATATTAATGATTTCCGTCCTGGTCACTACAATCAGTGCCGAGAAGGAATCAGTGCTATAGGTCCCAAAATCAAGGCAGTGACCATTAAAGGTCCAGTTTTGAAACTTGGAATGTCATGAGGTTGTACTGTGTACATCGCAGTCCGTCACATGTAGTCTGTACACCACAAATCAATGTTACTTACCCTGTGGGGTATCGGTCCAATTCATCCAATACAGTGTGGTCACAGTACTCAAAAACTAAATGAAGCCTTCGTTTCCTTCTGAACACTTCAATCAAGTTGACAAGATTGGCATGTTTGAGTTGCTGAAAAATAAAATGCAATTTAATTTTCAGAGATATATAGATTATCCAAACTTTGCCACGTGTTATTCATCTTGTTGATAATTCTCCCGTTTTGTAATATTAAAACAGGTTTTACTGTATGCAATTCCAAGTCAGTTGTAGTTGAGTAAATAGGAATGATGTGGTTAGTGGCATTGCCTAACTGCAGATATACTTGGAGCTTGGCAGAGTACCTTTGGACATATAAAGAGTCACAAAAGGTGGGAAGTGGAGGAAGAGAAAATAATGTAACAGCAAAACAATAAAAATGACACCCAAGAATCTTCATAAATTTAAATACCCATACCTGATATCAAAGTACTGTTTAAAAAAGCACAAGCTATTAATGATGTGGAAGCTGTTTTTGATCAGGAAGTAAAATTACAGCAATTCTACGATAAATATTAATTTTCTACAAATCATATTATCTTTTATCTGTCACGGCACACCTTTATACTACAAGAATCTTGAGGCACACCTTCGATATTCTCCAAGTGAGCTGCCCTCAAGCAAAAGTCTGAAAGCCAGTGATCTAGTACATATTGTCTCACATCAGGTAATTAAAATGTCCGGTTTACATCAATCGCAGTCTGCACACTTTGTAATTTAACTACCTCGTTTGTCAGAATTGAACACAAATACTAAAAGTAACACAAGTCAGTAAAACTGCTTCACTTCTGTCAAAAATTCTCTGATCCATGAAAAAGGTAATAATTGTAACAGAAAGTTGCTTTCTCATTATCCAGCCTTTGTTGGTGGTGTGACTAAACCACTCTAAAGGCAAAGGCCTCTTGGAATGGAGTTCAAAGAATTTCTGCAAAAAAAAAACCCCTTCAAGACAGATGTTCTTCCAAACCCAAAAGCAGAATGAAGAATGGCCTGGATTACAAACACACAATGATTACATTAGCATTGGAAGTTGCTTAACTGCTTATTGTAGTCCTGGAAACACAATTAACCAATTAAATTCCTAGCGAGAGAAAAATGTTGCTCATTGTGTGATGAGCCAGACCTTTCAAGTCAATGTGGAGACAACAGCCGCTGCTCCACTGCAGTTGACTATGGGGACGATCTTACTGGCTCGTCACGCCAATCCATCACCATGGCAAGCCGATAAGATCGCACAAGAGCCAAAAAAATGGGTTCGCGCTCGGTTTCTCGCCTCTCGTGATATTACTGGCCCTGCTGGCGTAATCAGCCTCACGCCCAAGAAGGGCGCGAGGCAGAATTTAATATCCATCGCTTACTTTTTATTATCAGTGAGCCCGTGACGCAATCATCTGGGCTCAATTGCCTTAACAGCCGTGCCGGTGGAGGTCCTCACTAGCAAAGCCTCCAGCAACGGGAACAAGACGCGATGGCCTCACCAGTGGGGCAGGAGGCCAGGGAGATCATCCAGAAGGTCGGGAGGGGTGGGGGGGGGGGGTTTGGGCAGTGCCCCTTGGGTAGTGCCGGCCTGGGACCCTGGCACTGCCAGCCTGGCACCCTGGCAGTGCCAAGGGGTGGGGCCTAAGGAGAGATAGGACCATAGCCTTAAACGTTATGATGTGCCAAGTGCTCATCCAGGTGTCCAGATCACAAACAACTACTCCTAGTTCCTCCATGCCAACGCTATAGTTAAGAAAGTCCACCAACACCTTTACTTTCTCAGGAGGCTAATGAAATTTGGCATGTCAGCTACGGACTCTTACCAACGTTTATAGATGCACCATAGAAAGCATTCTTTATGGTTGTAGCATAGCTTGGTATGGCTCCTGCTCTGCCCAAGACCGCAAGAAATTACAAAGGGTCGTGAACAAAGCCCAGTACATCACGCAAACCAGCCTCCCATCCATTGACTCTGTCTACACTTTCCGCTGCCTCGGAAAAGCAGCCAGCATAATCAAGGACCCCATGCACCCCAGACATAGGGGGAATTTTACCATTTTGAGTCTAAGTGCCGGATCTGGGCGTCAAATAGATCCGTGCCTGGAATCCTCTTTCCAGCGCGCCCGTACACGTTTTGCCAGCTCCGACCTGATCCGCGCTGTGGGCGGGGCTTAGTGCTGGCGGACCAATCGGAACTCTGAACTGCGCACGCGCAGTTCGAAAAAAATCTGACAGCGCGCCCAGGCGCAAAAGAGAAAGCAGAGAGAGCGGTTCTCTGACGGTCATCCTCTGGTCGGGGGGGGGGGGGTGGTTTGAGGGGAGGGGGTGTGACCGATCATCCCCTTGTGGGGGGGGGAGGAGAGGGGGTGTGACGTCTCATCCTCTGGTCAGGGGGGTTCCGCTGCCTGTCTGCGGCCGATCCCTCCTGGCACCATCACTGGTACACTACCAGCCACAGCCATCTCTCCCGCACCTGCAGGGAAGAGTAATCTGTGACTGGTAGTGTACCAGTGATGGTGCCAGGAGGGATCGGCCGCAGACAGGCAGCAGAACCCCCCCGACCAGAGGATGAGACGTCACACCACCTCTCCTCCCCCGCCCCCCCCCCCCCACAAGGGATGATCGGATACACCCCCTCCCCTCAAACACCCCCCCCCCCCCCCCCCACCCCCCGACCAGAGGATGATATGTCACGCCCCCTCTCCTCTCCCCCCCACCCCCGGGGATGATCGGTCACACCCCCTCCCCCAGGGGATGAGATGTCACACCCCCTCTCCACCGCCCCCCCAGGGGATGAGATGTCACACGCCACGCCACCTCCCCGGCCCCCCCAGGGGATGAGACATCACACCCCCTCTTCCCCCCCCTCACGCCCCGACCAGAGGATGACCTGGGTCAGAGAGCCATTGCAGTCTCTGACCCCGCTCTTCGGAGGCTGCAGCGGCGACTTCAGACTTTTATTTTGTAGATTGGTAACAACGCGGACGCGGATCGGGCCAGAAGACGGTAAAGTGGGATTTGGCGGTAGAGTTGGGCGCGCGGTTCATTAAGTCGATTTAAATGCATGCTAATACATTTAAATCGTCGGGCCACCCGATTCGGGTGTCGGATCTGCTCGGAATCAGGTGCAGATCGCGGTATAGGCCCGACGCCCAACTTTACCGCGCTTTGGTAAAATCAGGCCCATACTTTCTTCCATCTTTTTCTGTTAGGAAAAGATACAAAAGTCTGAGGTCACGCAGCAACTAACTCAACAATAGCTTCTTCCCTGCTGCCATCAGACTTCTGAATGGACCTATGGGGAACAGCCGCTCCCTATCCACGCAACTCATAATCTTGTACACCTTGATCAGGTCGCCCCCTCAGTCGTCTCTACTCCAATGAAAACGATCCCAGTCTATACAACCTCTTTTCATAACTTAAATGTTCCATCCCAGGCAGCATCCTGGTGAATCGCCTCTGCACCTCCTCCACAGCAATCACATCCTTCCGATAATGTAGCGACCAGAACTGCGCACAGTACTTCAGCTGTGGCCTCACCAAAGTTCTATACAACTAACTCCAATATGACCTCCTTGCTTTTGTAATCTGTGCCTTGATTGATAAAGGCAAGTGTCCCATATGCCCTTTTCACCACCCTACTATTGTGTCCTTCCGCCTTCAGAAATCTGTGGACAAACTTGCTGAGGTTTTCCTCCTTTCTCTCAGCCCTGACTCAATGTTAATCTTCTGGCACCAACAGGTTAGAGGTCACCCTGGAAAGGGCCCCTTGATCCAACAGTGCACTCCTCACATACAGTCTCAGACCCCTCATGCAGATTTGCTTCTACTTTTGATTTAAAACTGCACTATTAGTTTGAGTGTGCAAGATGGTGGTTCTGCACTATTAGTTTGAGTGTGCAAGATGGTGTTTCTGTACTATTAGTTTGAGTGTGCAAGATGGTGGTTCTGCACTATTAGTTTGAGTGTGCAAGATGGTGGTTCTGTACTATTAGTTTGAGTGTGCAAGATGGTGGTTCTGTACTATTAGTTTGAGTGTGCAAGATGGTGGTTCTGCACTATTAGTTTGAGTGTGCAAGATGGTGGTTCTGTACTATTAGTTTGAGTGTGCAAGATGGTGGTTCTGCACTATTAGTTTGAGTGTGCAAGATGGTGTTTCTGTACTATTAGTTTGAGTGTGCAAGATGGTGGTTCTGCACTATTAGTTTGAGTGTGCAAGATGGTGGTTCTGTACTATTAGTTTGAGTGTGCAAGATGGTGGTTCTGTACTATTAGTTTGAGTGTGCAAGATGGTGATTCTGCACTATTAGTTGGAGTGTGCAAGATGGTGGTTCTGTACTATTAGTTTGAGTGTGCAAGATGGTGGTTCTGCACTATTAGTTTGAGTGTGCAAGATGGTGGTTCTGTACTATTAGTTTGAGTGTGCAAGATGGTGGTTCTGCACTTTTACCTCGAGACCAGCTTTGACACTCCCCCTCTCACTGTCTGCATTCCCAGAAATCTACCTGGAACCTCACGATGTGAAGGTAGTGCTCCCTTCTGTTATTCATTTATTATTCATTCATGGGATGCGAGAATCGCTGGCTGGGTATTTATTGTCCTTCCCCAATTGCCCTTGAACTGAGTGGCTTGCTAGGCCACTTCAGGAGGGCATTTATGAGTCAACCGCATTGCTGTGGATCTGGAGTCACATGTAGGCCAGACTGGGTAAGGATTTCCCTCCCTAAAGTACATTAGTAAACCAGGTAGGTTTTTACAACAAATCTGTTTCATGATCATCATTAGCTTCTCCAGATCTTGTAATACTGGATTCCACTGTTATTGTGATCAAAATTCCAACCCTCCCCCCGAGCTATAACTGTCAATGTGCCCATGCCCCATGTGGACCTCACCCCTCCCCAGCTAGAGACCCTCCCCCACCCCCATGAAAGCTTCACAAACCTCCCCTCATCTTTCCCCAAGTACAGGCTGCTGATGCCTCCCATAACCATCACAATTCCATCTGCAGACAAGTACAAAGCCAGACAAGCAAATGGATACGGACTGTAAAATTGCCCTACCCACCAAGCTGTACCTCATCACAATTGAGCACACAGCCCTTGTCCCACCCAGGAGTAGCAGTACAATGTGCGTGCCATGGCCTGTAGTATGGCCAGCTGTGCCCCAAGACTGTCTCTACTCCCTGACTCCTGACTACGAGCCCAAGACCATATTTAACGAACATTCATGAGATAGTAATGAATCATTCATGTCACTACTTGGGGAATACCCGATCTGCTATTAACCCAACACTGGGAGAATTGCAAACTGCTTTTATGCCAAGGGGCTTCTGGCTTTTTTGGCTCCTGCCTGCCACAAAACCTGCCGTGGGCAGGATGGGAATATTCTATCCGGTGTTTCTGGAAAGGGAAGAGCTCTCATCATCACTCAGTGACCTGTACTGAAAAGAGGTCAAGAGAAACCTCAGCTGCAAATACTCTGATGACTCACTGTCCAAACGAACATGTGAATGAAGAGCAGAATGGAACTGTAAACCAATGTTGTTAGTGGATTCAAGAGATGAGGGCTAAGGGGGCACAAAGAAAGTACTATTTTGCTGTTATGTTAAATTATTGTAGATTCTGTTGTACATGACCTTATATAAAAAATAAAAAGCAAACCTTTATTTACGCAAAGCTGATTGAAGTCCTGTATTAATTTAGTGCAAAACAGACTGAAAAGGTTCTATGTGCCTCAAGTATATAAACTGAATTTAAAAATATAGAAATGCAGAATGTATGGTACATATCGCTTTGATCAATACTTACATTAACTTAGCAACTCAAATCAAACTGGTGAAACTATAATTGAAAGATTCATTAGCTGAGACCTGATTTATATCAATGTTTACTACAGTATATTGACTGAACAAACACTCTCAATTGGGAAGGGAACCAACTCAATTTCCACTTCCGCCACTCCTTTGCACAGTGCGAGACTTTTTACACTTTGAACAGGAAGCTTTATTGGCAAGCACTTCAACATACCAAAACAACAGACTAAATAAAACACAGTAATTTGAAGTGTTTACATGGTCAGATTTTCAACCTTAACATTTGGTAGAAAAAACTAATATTTCCTGTATATAGAATACAAGTATTTCCCTTCTTGTGTCCCTTTGTAAATATCAGTTCTTATATTTCTAATGAGATTTCCTGGTTGCCCACTTACTGAAAGACACGAACATCAGATCTGAATCTCAACTGGTTGTGAACAAACTAAATACTAGTTACTTGATAGCGATAAGTTGTTCTCCAGTAAATGTGACACTACTTATTCTTTGGACTATTGGGTGACTGATTATTTTTCCAAACTTTTGGAGCTACATAGGTCCTTTCATAGGTGAAAAATGGACAGGAGTGCTATTTCGTGCAGGCTAAAAGCATCACATTACAATGAAAAGCATTTTGACAGGCAAAACAGTACAGATTAAAAACAGCTATTAGATTTAAAATCTACAATGAAAACAAAGAACACCGTAGGAACATTGCTAGATTTCCCTGCCCAAATTAAAAGCACTCATTTTTTTCAGTACACACATTTACTTGCAATCTAAGTTGAATACACAGTAATCTCTCAATCTGGAATGCTTGTGACCAAGCCATTCCTAGATTTTGGAATTTTCAAGATTATAGAATGACATTCAGAATGCCTAACCGCAAGTGTGCAAAACGAAAAAAACCACATACTTGCCTGCTGCATAAACTATTATAAAACAATAATAAAAAGTGGTTAGTTATTCAAGTACTGATATACCTTCCATGTTTTCACTCCCAAAGTACTTCACTAAAATGATGAAGTCAATTGCTTGGATCTGCTCTAAAACCTTCTGGATAACGAATGTTTCTGAGCAATAGTTTTCCACTGACTGTTCCCAAATATTTGTACAAAGAGTCGAACCATCAGCAAGTCTTGCACATAATGTGCTGCACTTTTCAAAACGCATAATGTAAGTTTATTTATTAGTGTCACAAGAAGGCTCACACTAACACTGCAATGAAGTTACTGTGAAAATCCCCTAGTCTGCACTAATCTGTCCTTCTGCACTCCGGCCCCTGTTCGGATACACTGAGGGAGAATTTAGCATGGCCAATCCACCTAACCAGCACGTCTTTTGGACTGTGGGGGGAAACCGGAGCACCCGGAGGAAGCCACGCAGACACTGGGAGAATGTGCAAACTCCACACAGACAGCGACCCAAGCCAGGAATCGAACCCAGGCCCCTGGCAATGTGAGGCAGTGGTGCTAACCGCTGTGCCATCTCGCCACACATTGCATCTTATAATAGAAAATGTGCATATTCTGATGTTTATTTTACCTTATTTATTGTAGTATTAATTCAAAAAGAATGAATCCTGGATACAGTACCAGTGTTATTCTGGACTGGAGAGATTGCAGTGTATGAGGAATTTCTGGAACTATATATTTTTGAAAAAAAATGAATCAATCTTGACCAAGAAAGTCCACCAATTCCAGTGGTAGGTACGCCATGAAACATGACAAATCATAATTTTCCAGGATAATTTATAAATCATAATTGTATTTTGCTGTACTTACCTTTGCCCTGATACGCTTTTATTTGACTCTTTTTCACATTCCATGATTGTACAACTAATATTTAATAATTCTGGAGGCCAGAAGAGTTGAACAAAGCATTGAGTACAAAGTTAATAGTTCTGACTACTGCCATAAAATTACATTGAAAAATTGGGTTTGTATTTCTCTAAAAACAAAGGGTTAAATGTTAAACATATAACTAATAATAACTTAATCTTCACATTAAAAGTTCACATTGTAGTAAAACACCCCAGAATAACACTGGTACTGTATCCAGGATTCATTCTTTTTGAATTAATACTACAATAAATAAGGTAAAATAAACATCAGAATATGCACATTTTCTATTACAAGATGCAGCGTGCGGTGTGATGGCACAGCGGTTAGCACCGCTGCCCCACATTGCCAGGGACCTGGGTTCGATTCCCGGCTTGGGTCGCTGTCTGTGTGGAGTTTGCACGTTCTCCCAGTGTCTGCGTGGGTTTCCTCCGGGTGCTCCAGTTTCCTCCCACAGTCCAAAAGACGTGCTGGTTAGGTGGATTGGCCAAACTAAATTCTCCCTCAGTGTATCTGAACAGGGGCTGGAGTGTGGCGACGAGGGGGTTTTCACAGTAACTTCATTGCAGTGTTAGTGTGAGCCTTCTTGTGACACTAATAAATAAATTTAAATTATGCGTTTTGAAAAGTGCAGCACATTATGTGCAAGACTTGCTGATGGTTAGACTCTTTGTACAAAGTATTTGGGAACAGTGATTTTTATTTTCTAAATAAACTGAGACAAGAGGCATTTCTCATTTGTGACAATGTTATGATCAGCCCTATTTGCACTTACACCAAGTGTCTTAGCTGATATTTGAAGAGCCCAATTGTAATTTTTATTTTATCCTATCCAAGTTCCTTCGTGTACCAAATATGTCAGAGTAAGAAATAGGAGTAGGCCATTTGGCCCATTGAGCCTGCTGTACCATTCAATAAGATCTTGGCTGATCTGATTGTGGCTTTAACGTCACCTTCCTGTCTACCCCACAAACCCTTGACTCCCTTGTCAATCAAAATCTGTCCAACTTGGCCTATCCTTTGACCTAGCCTCCAATGCAGTCGATGGAAGAGAATTCTAAAGATTAACAACCATATAACAAACTGAATTCCTCCTCGTTTCTGTTTTAAATAGGAGATCCTGTATTTTATAAGTGTGTGTGCCCGCCCGTTAAGTTTTCCCCACAAAGGGAAATATCTTTGGCACACTGGTTAGCACTGCTGCCTCACAGCGCCAGGGACCCGGGTTCGATTCCCGGCTTGGGTCACTGTCTGTGCAGAGTTTGCACATTCACCCCG
The DNA here is from genome assembly GCF_964213995.1 of Mustelus asterias. NCBI lineage: Eukaryota > Metazoa > Chordata > Chondrichthyes > Carcharhiniformes > Triakidae > Mustelus > Mustelus asterias. The sequence continues at coordinate 53,798,837 of NC_135818.1, read as the reverse complement.
TGTCTGCGTGGGTTTCCTCCGGGTGCTCCGGTTTCCTCCCACAGTCCAAAGATGTGTGGGTTAGGTGGATTGGCTATGCTAAATTGCCCCTTAGTGAAAGGAGAAGTAGCTAGGGTAAATGGATGGGGTTATGGGGATAGGGCCTGGGTGGGATTGTGGTCGGTGCAGACTCGATGGGCCGAATGGCCTCCTTCTGTACTGTAGGATTCTATGATCCTGTCAGCATGTACCCTCCCAAGCCCCCCTGAATCTTTTGTTTCAACAGGGTCACCATTTTCTCAATGCCAGTTTTTAATAAGCCATTCACTAACAGGGGTGCAGCTGGAGTTGGGACCAATCAATCTAAGCTTCCTCAATGGGAAGGAACTACATGTTTCAACCTTCCCCAATAACCTCAAATGTTGCCCGGTATAGAATTTTAGCTTTGCACTTGTAAGCTCAATCCAGGGCACAAAATTGTTTTAAATTGAATCTTTAATATAGTTGATCAGTTAGGACTAGTAAAATTAAATGTTGGCTCTTGCTACAGTCATGCTTTGATTCGGGCATTTTAGGACTTTGCTCTGCCATCAACACAGAAATATTTGTTTCAGAATTGAATCTAATTTTTATGATTGCCACTAAATAGCTTATGAAGAACAGCACGGTAACCAGGTGAACGCACAAAGTAAAGTTTATTTATTAGTGTCACAAGTAGGCTTGCACACCGATGAAGTTACTGCGAAAATCCCCTAGTCGCCACATTCCGGCGCCTGTTCGGTACACAGAGAGAATTTAGCATGGCCAATGTACCTAACCAGCACGTCTTTTGGACTGTGGGAGGAAACTGGAGCACCGGGAGGAAACCCATACAGACACAGGGAGAACGTGCAGACTGCGCACAGATAGTAACGCAATCCGGGAATCAAACGTGGGTCCCTGGTGCTGTGAGGCTGCAGCGCTAACCACTGTGCCACTGGAATTTAATGAATGTTCAATATATACAATGTTATGTGTACAGTGAACAAAATATCACTATACAAGATATGTATATATGTAATGTGGCCTTGTAATTCTACCGATTACCTACTTTCTCAATATAGTAACATTGTGCAAAATCTCTGAAGTAAAAAGTGGCGCCTTGGCAATACATAGATTGTGCCAGATATACGTAAATAGTTCAGCAATTGGCATGGTCTGACACTCCCACAAACTTTTCATATGTTCGCCAACACACTATTAAAAAAACTGATTCATTATAAGTTGGCATATTTATTGCAAATGCCAACCCATTCTTAGCAACAGTAGCATTAAGAAAACAGACCATTGCTAGGTTCCAATGTGCTGCATGTTTAGTAGTAGTTCTGGATTGGTGTTCCTGTTTACTTTAGATAATGAAATCAAGAAATATACCATACCATTTATCTTATGTCAGAACGTTAAACAAATACAGATTTATCTCCTGACCAACAAAGTGAGTTACGTTTACATTCACAATTATCCACACAGATGCAATATTTAATACAACAGGCAGCTACTGGCCAATGTGCCAATTACACTACTTGGAGATCTGTTGCTTGGTTGCGAGTCAACGTCTATACAGATATGAAAAATTAACATTAAAACAAATATTGCAATAGAACTGGAATGCAGAGATTGACAGAAATATGCTGTGCTATAATTACCTTTGCTAATAAAAATACAAATTTGCTGATTGATTTTACAATCACTAGAAAATTACATTGCATTCCATGAAACCCTTCTTAAAATCTAGGGTTTCTCTCTATTATCTAATCACTGTTAACTTGATGTCTAATTGTGATGACAAAAAGATTAATAACAAACAACCCAACAGAGAAACAGTGTGGAAAAGAGGGATGTTCCTGGGAAAAATGTTCTTCAGTGGCACTACAGATATTTGGCAATGGAGCAAATGACATGAAAATTTCAGAAATGTAAGGACATTCATATCTTTAATACAGCAAAAATATTAAAACTATCAAAATGAAAGTGGGAAAAATGTTGATCGCATCAAGTTATAAAGTAACAAATGCCAATGCCAACAGAATGTTCAGTTTTACAAGTATATCCATAATTTATTGGTCTGGAGATACAAGACTGACACTCTAGAAAGCATTGGCAAAGACACACCGCGTACTGTGTCCAATTGTGGTGTCCACTGAAAAACGTTCAAAGTGGAGTAACACACAATGCCAGGACTCAAGACTATACAGGAAAGGCCAAGGTGGACTTGCTACGGAATATAAAATGCAAAGACAAAGTATAAGGAAGAAAAGAGTCAAGGATGAATGTTGGACATTCCTGTTACCTACAAGAAATAATCTCGTCTGAATAATCTCTTCTGAAGTTCCAACTTTTATAAATTAAAAACATAATTACTCCAGATGAACAGACAATGCACACAAGTTTATACATTTACATTCATTGCTGTGAAAAGAGCTCCAAGCATTATCACTAAGGGAATCCATAAGGTGGATTGTGAAAACTATGATGACCTGGGAGACATAACTAAAACCACAAGCAAAACATAGCTTCTGGGGTGACTATGTTACATTCAAATTTTTAAAAAGATAATTTTAAGGATGTGTTCATTTATTACCCCTCCATAGTTGCCGAGAAGGTATAGCGAGCTGCTATCTTGAACTGATTCAGTTGTAAGCTATTGGATTGTTATTCTTTCATGGATGTGGGTGTCACTGGCTAGGCCAACATTTTTATTGCCTCTACCTAATTGTCTTTGAGAACCCAGTGGCTTCCACTTCAGAGAGTGGTTAAGAATCAATGTGTGAGCTGCAGTGACATGTTGGCCAGGCAGGTAAGGGCAAGTTTCTTTCAAAAATGAGTCATTAGCGAAACAAAGGGGGTTTTACAACAATCAAAACCTTCATGTTCACTTTTACTGACATAAGCTTTTTATTTCCAGATTACTTAAAATTGAATTCAAATGGGATTTGAACTTAAATTCTGTTGGTTAGTCCAGATTTCTGGATGATTAGCCACATGAACAGACTGGGAATAGAGGGATACAAAAGAATGGTCTAGTGGGCACAAGAGTGGTGCAGACTTGGAGGGCCAAAGGGCCTGTTCCTGTGCTGTATTGTTCTTTGATTAATTAGTCCTGGTGATGAGTCAATAGTATGAGTCAAAAAGTACAAACTGGCACTCGGTTCTTAGATGAGCATTCCATCAGCAAGTTCCAAATAACATATGACTTCACAGCTGTGTTTACATAAAGAAATCTCCAGTGTTACCATTACTTTGTACCTTTCATATTTGCAGCACTTGTTACGCGGTGGAATGGAATGATTTGCACGAAAAGTCAACACAGCCATAGCAGAGAATGATTTTGATCCAATGACACTTACACAGCACCATTCTGCCACCCAAGAAATCTCCAACATACTGATTCTAATCAATTTCCAATTAAAGAATTGTAGCAACAATGAATCTCTTGTTAAATCCCACATGAAGATGCACCTGACACAAGTTACTGCTAATATGGAAGCCATTTTGACCAGTTTTTATTATCCATTGAGTAATTTAATTCACTCATTCAGAGTGAATTAAAACAGAGTGCAATCCATTCTGGCTTTGATCTTCCTGGCACCAGCACTTTCACCTTTGGACGCAAACAAAATGAGGGATCTGGATCTTCTTCCCACAAAGCCAGAAGCAGGCTCCAGTTAAGAACACTTTTACAATTCTACCTTTTTCTAATACCTTCATCATCTTATCCGGTCCCAAATTCAAATCCTCATTCAGTTATTGCCATAGCTATTGACCTATTAAACTTATCAATTTGGCACACTAATTAGCTCCAGTGCAGGGTTCGATTCCAGCCTTGGGTGGCCGTTTGTGTGGAGTTTACACATTCTCCCTGTGTCTGCGTAGATTTCCTCCTGGTTTCCTCCCAGTCAAAGGATGTGCAGGTTAGGTGGATTGGCCATGCTAAATTGTCCCTCCGTATACCAGGTTGTGTAGGTTAGGGGGATTAGTGGGGTAAATGTGTGGGATTAGAGGATAAGGTGGGGGTGGGCCTGGGTAAGACGCTGTTAGAAAGTCAGTGCAGATGTAATGGTCTGAATGGTCTCCTTCTGTACTGTACGGATTCTATAATCTCTATGATTTAACTATCTCCCCTTTTTAATGGTGTGTTTTAACTTAAAATGGGAAAATAAAATCATTAAGTGGTGTTATACACCGAGAACACAAAAAAAAACCAGAAAATGAGAAAGCATTTCCCTCCACTCTCACTTCCTTCGTCATGCATTGGATTCAATCGTATTTGTTTACCTTCCAAAAAAAACCTAATCTGTTCAGATATCTTTTGATCTCCAAGGGTAATCCAGCCAACTTGATTCCCACATCAAGGCAATTCAATCCTGGCTCATTGATCTCGACAAGCAACAACTTGCAGTTGTGCTATGATATGTTTGATCACCCCAGATGATCAAATATCAACCATCCAGTTTTTGTGAATGAATCAATTGACAGAACATCAGCTATTCTTGCTGGAAGTTTTATACTGCAAGCCCATGTCATATGAAAAACCCTATAATCTCTAGTCTCACTCCATGCAAACAAACAGCACGTAATCAGCACCTCCCAGAATTTTAAAGTCACGATTCATGTTACGTTCTTCCTCCATTAATCTTTTCTCGATTAAAACAAACTTCAGCTCTGTCTCTCTCCCTCTTTCTTTTTTCCTCCATAACTTACACCTGAGAATCATTCCTTGGAGCTTTCCTCAGAATTCTATCCAGCTTTAATGATCTTGAGCAACACCTCATTGTGCAGGATACTCTCTTCAGGTAGCAACACAGGTTGCCTTAGAAACACACTGTTGTCCTCACCAATCACTTGAATTGTTGGCCCGAGGGAGTGGCACTTACTTTGATATACCTGGCTCCAACCCCACCTTGGCTGTCATTGGGAAGCAGTTATGAATAGCATAAATTGTTCAGCAAGTTGTTTCTGTGAGATATATGTTGCTAGTATTTGCATTTTTAATTACATTTAAAATACTGGATATCTATACTCCTTTTGCAATTTACTATTATTCCACATTTTTGCCTTAATAAATGATAATGAGGCAGTGCAGCGGGCCAGGAGACATCAGCAGAGGCTGTTTAGCGGGCTCCCCACTGGGCATCACGGCCTCTGCGCATCTCTGGCTCCAGGTTTTTTGAAGTCATCAGCTCTGTGTCGGAAATCAGCTCGGAACAGATTTAAATATTTAAATCCCAATTTCAATATCATTAGCGGGCCCAGGACTGAAGTCTCTGGGCCCACCAGCGTCTCTCCCCCGCCATGGCAGGGAAGGTTCCCTCCAGTGGGGTTTACAACTGCTCCCCACGAACTGAGAACAGGCAGCCTGACCCCGCTGGAGGGAACAGAGGCCACGGTGCCCCCCCTCCCTCCCCAGGAGGTTGAGAATAAGGGGCTGCCCCCTGGCTGGGCAGTGCCAGCCTGGCCCCTCAGCACTGCCCAAGGGGCAAACTGGCACTGCCAAAGGGGCACCTTGGCACTGCCCCACCAGGCATTGGGCAGTGCCAATGGGGCAGCACCTACTGGGGGCAGAACCTGTTGGGGTGCGATTGGGGGGGGGGGCAACTACTACACTGCATTTGGATCAGTGGCAGAGGGAGAGAGGGAGGGAAGAGAAGATGGCGATCGGGGCTGGCCATCCGGGTGTGCATGTGTGTGTGTGGGGGGGGGTCTTTCCCAGAGAGGTCTGGGAGGCCGGTGATCAGGGGGGGTGAGGGGGGTAGGATCAGAGGGCAGTGACTGCGCATGCACTGATCTCAGCGCTGACAGGTCGGCGCATGCGCAGTGGCCCGCTCAGTGCTATGCTGCCGGCCTCTCCAGCGGGAATATGCCCCACCCACAGGTTTTCATAATGAATCTTGCTTGGGCACTCTGCAGCGCTCAGAATGTGGGAGATTCGTTCTGAAAATCACGCCAAAAAAAATCAGCGGGAGTTACTCCAGTTTTCACACGAATTCGGCACTTCGAATTCTTTTGGGAGAATCGCCCCCCCAATATTTCTTCAACTTGAAGAGGTCAAACCAGATGGTTTTAATTAAATCTACAGCATTTATTTGTGAAATATCATTCTATAATTATCAAGTACTAGGAACTGTCCCATTGATTAATTTGTAAACCATGAAAAAGGGTTTTTATTGTATGTATGCAAGCCAATCATCATATTTAGGAGTCTTCAAACAAAGCAACAGTTACAGGGAAATCCACACAGGTGATCTTTTTATTTATCTCATGTGATCATAGAATCCCTACAGTGCAGGGGGAGGCCATTCGGCCCATCGGGCCTGCACTGACAACAATCTCATCCAGGCCCTATCTCCATAACCTCACATATTTACTCTGCTAATCCCCCTGACAATAAGGCACAATTTAGCATGGCCAATCAACCTAATCCGTACACCTTTGCGTTAGGAAACTGGAGCACCCGGAGGAAACCCGTGCAGACACAAGGAGAACATGCAAACTCCACACAAACAGTCACCTGAGGCCAGAATTGAACCTGGATCTCTCTGGAGTGATAAAACCACATTTACCCAACTCCAGTAAGCTTGGTACAGTTGATAAAACCAAAGTTTAGGGATCCACAATTCCACATAGAATATTACTGGAATTTAGTCAGGTAAAACTGTGCAGCCTATCAGCACACAACACCTCTACATTTCCCCTTTTGTCCAGCTAAAGCCAGCCTCACATTAGGGTAATGGCTTGCAGGGCTATCTGGAACGAAGTGGGAAGAATCCCTGCTTGCAATTATTATCCCAATTGTCAAACTTACCCTGAAGTACAGTGAACTTGCCTGCCTCAGATACTGGATCACTAGGTTTGCCACAGATGATTCCAAAGCTAAATTGCCAGGTATTTGATAATGTAATTTCTGAGCCCAGGGAGACCATGCTTAAGCTCCCTGATTATAATAAAGTCAGTATATATTAAAGGCTTGACAAACATAGGTTTGTCCACCAAGCTACATGGACGGCTGGTACCAGCAGATCCTCATAAATGTAACCACGCAAGAAAGCACAACCATCATCCTGAACACAACTCCATTTGGTGGTTTCACCATTTGGGAGTACAGATTCGGCAGCTTCTCTTTATCTTTCTGTAATCTAATCATGGTAGCTTAAATCCCTGGATATATCAGCTTAGAAACATAGAAACTAGAAGCAGGCCCTTTGAGCCTGCTCCGCCATTCATTTTGATGATGGCTGATCATCAAATTCAATATCCTGATTCCCCCCTTCTTCCCATTTCCCTTGATCCCTTTAGCCCCAAGAGCTATATCTAATTTCTTCTTGAAATCAGACAACGTTTTGGCCTCGATTACATTCTGTGATAGTGAATTCCACACATTCACCACCCTCTGGGTGAAGAAATTTCTCCTCACCTCAGTTCTAAAATGTTTACCCCTTATCCTCAAACTATGACCCCTAGTTCTGAACTCCCCACCATTGGGAACATTTTTTCTGAATCTACTCTGTCTAATCCTGTTAGAATTTTATAAGTTTCTTCTAAACTCCAGTGAATATAATCCTAACCAATTTAGTCTCTCCTCATTTGACAGACCTGCCATTCTAGGAATCAGTCTGGGAAACCTTTGTTGTACTCCCTCAATAGCAAGAACATCCTTCCTCAGATAAGGACACCAAAACTGCACACAATACTCCAGGTGTGATCTCACCAATGCTCTATACATTTGCAGCAAAATATCCCAATCCTCAAATCCTCTCACAATGAAGGCCAACATACCATTTGCCTTCTTTACTGCCTGCTGTACCTGCGCGTTTACTTTCAGCAACTGATGCACAAGGACTCCAAGGTCTCGTTGAGTATCCACGCCCCTCAATTTACACCCATTCAAGTAATAATCTGTCTTCCTATTATTGCTATCAAAGTGGATAACCTCACATTTATCCACATTATATTGGGACCCGGGTTTGATTCCCAGTTTGGGTCACTGTCTGTGAGGAATCTGCACATTTCCCTGTGTCTACGTGAATTTCCTCCGGTTTCCTCCCACAGTCCAAAAGACGTGCTGGTTAGCTGCATTGGCTATGCTAAATTCTCCCTCAGTGTACCCAAATAGGCACCAGAGTGTGGCGACTAAGGGATTTTCACAGTAACTTCATTGCATAGTTAATGTAAACCTACTTGTGACACTAATAAATAAACTTTAAACTATGTGTAATCTTTTCCAGCAATCATAAACCTGATTTTCTGTTTCCTGGTCAACTACACAAATGTCCAACCAATCTCTGTGATGTAAGAACACGAGAAGATTAGCTTGGGACTTACTTTGAAGTCCCAGATTTCCAAGTCCAGTGTTGCACACTCGATTTCATCAACAACTGTTTAATCCAGATGACAAGAGGCAGGATATTCTGGCCACACTTGCCCGAAGACCAGAAAATTCCACCCGAGGTCAATGGACCTCTGCATGGTCTGCCAGCCCCCTGCTATGATTCCCGTGGTGGGCGGGCAGAACGGGACAATTCCACCCGAGGGGTTTCACAAAAAGGCATGATTTCAATGAAGTGATTTTCTCTCAAGTTGTGGTAGCATCGCTCAGTTATCTTTACTTTGCCACAAATCCACCTCCACCACTTAGTCCTGGATCTCACAAATAAATGGTCTCTCTCTGTGAATCTAAAACATGAAGATCAACTATTTGGATACAACACCAACAATCGGCATCAGTGGTCACACTCTCACCTCAGTCAAGTCTTGGATTCAAGTCCCACTCTTGGGATTTCAGCATATAGCATTGAATGGTACTGCTACCATTCAGTGAGGGAATGTTTCACTTGCCCCCTTTCAGATCCAAGGCTCCATCTTTCCTTTAAGGTGAACGTGAAAGATTTGTTGGCATTATTTGAATAAAAGCAGGGGAGTTCTCCTGGCCAATATGTATTTCTCAGCCAACATCTAAAAACAGACAGTCTAGTTATTTCTCTGTTTGTGGGGACTTGCTGTGCTCAAGTTGAGCGGTTTTGGGTGACCGTGTAGAGTTTGCACATTGTCTGTGTTTGAGGGGGTTCCTTCAGGCGCTCCAGTCCCTCCCTCCCAACCCCCCCCCCCATTCCAAAGATTTGATTTGTCACATGTATTGGTGAAAAGTATTTTTCTTGCATACTATACAGACCGTTCATAGAGGAGGAGAGAGTGTAGAATGTAGTGTTACAGTCATAGCTAGAGTGTAGAGAAAGATCAACTAAACACGAGATGTACAGGTTACGTGGATTGTCCCCTTAGTATTCAAAGATGTGTATGATTAACCATGGTAAATGCATTTGGGGGGGGGGGGGGTGTGTCTAGGCAAAATGCTCAGAGTTGGTGAAGACTCGATGGACCGAAGGGCCTCCTTCTGCAATGCAGGGATTCAATGGTTCTATGGACATTCCCTACACAACAGTGACTGGAACATCGGATAAGCAGTCAAGTGCTTGGAGACTCTTCAAACATGCAACACGGGGGGGGGGGGGAGGATTACTGTCGATGACAGGTTGATGGCTAAACGACTGAATAAAAAACGACAGCAAGCAGATGATTCTGCTCACGATATTTAGGCACAAGATGATAATATCTGCACAGCAATGTCATACAGCAGTCTGATTTGTGAAGCCGGACAACAGTGAATTAAAACATCAGACAGACAGTGAGATCAGCAAAGAGGTACATCATATTCCGCTCATTTGGAAAATGGTCAAGAAATGCATTCGGGGTTGAGAGGCGACTGGCCCCAATCTGTTGCCCATGGGTGACCGAGAGCAGCCGCAAATATGATTTAGACACAGAGTTACTAGAGTTGGACACCAGAGTGCCTGTTTCTCACAGTAGCCCGGGGAAAGCCGGTCAGGTGTAACTTGTACAGTCAGCTCTGCATTTTATTCTGCTGCTGATGTGGAAGAGTTTAGATTTCCAATCTGAATAAAAACACTTCAAACTCACACAGGGCAACCTCTTAAGAATAATCCGTCCATCGCAAAAAAAGTCACGTTATTTATTTGATATAAAAATGCCGCGCACTCAATGCTGAGTAAATATATAAAATATGATAAAATAAGAAGTTTCAGCACTGACTGACTTACCTTCAGCATCCGGATCTCTCGGAGTGCAATCTTCTTAATAACCGGATCATCCTCAGACTCCACAAACTTTTTAATCGCCACTATTTGCCCGGTGTCTTTGTTCCTACATTTGAACACAACGCCGTAGGAGCCCTCGCCGATCTTGGCGATTTTTTCGTACTTCTCCATCGCCCCCAGCTCCCCGCTGCTACTTTCCGCCAGTTTTCGCCCGAGGTCTAAAATGGCGCGTCCGAGCCCCGGAGACCGACTGAAATATTGGGCAGGAGCAGGAGGAGGGCGGGAGCGCCGCCCAGGTAGGCGCTGTCGCCAAGTCCGCACTCCCGCACTGATGCTCAGAGCTCCCTCAGCCAGCGGGCAACTCGCTGCTCCCGCCCGGGGCTCCTTCCTCCGCTGCTAACCTCACTCAGCGGAGTCTGATCCCGCACAATAACCCGCTGAATCCCTCCCTCCCGCACAATAACCCGCTGAATCCCTCCCTCCCGCACAATAACCCGCTGAATCCCTCCCTCCCGCACAATAACCCGCTGAATCCCTCCCTCCCGCACAATAACCCGCTGAATCCCTCCCTCCAGAGTCTATCGCTCCACCCAGGGCGGAATCGTCTCACCTTCAGAATTATAGCACAACAGGTACCCAGCCAACTGCCACTTCACATTTTAGTTCTGTAAATAACCTGCCTTTGTACACTGCAACATTTTCCTGGTACATATGTCCCAGATGGAAACATCGTTCCAACCAACTCAAACTTGGGCGGGATTCTCCTGCCACGCTTACCTCAAAACCGGAGAATTCCGCCCGAGGTCAATGGACCTTTGCACGGTCCGTCCCCCGCCGGCTACAATTCCCGTGGCAGGTGGGATGAGAGAATTCTGGCCCCAATTAACAGCTTTTTCCCTGCTGCCATCAGACTTTTGAATGGACCTGCCATATATCAAGTTGATCTTTCTCTATACTCTAGCTACGACTGTTACACTACGTTCTGCACCCTCTCCTTTCCTTCTCTATGTACAGTATGATTTGTCTGTATATACACCAGAAACAATACTTTTCACAGTATACTAACAGACGTGACAATAATAAATGAAATGAGAGGACGTTGGGATCAGCACATTTCAGAAATCAGCCCAAGGCTTTTTTTGGGGGGGGGGGGGCAGTGGAAGAAGAGGGTCAAGAGATAAGCTTGCCAGAGGGTCAACACAATGGAATGGGCCAAATGGCCTCCTTATGTAATTAAACACAAATATTCATCAGATCAGACAACTCCTGGGGTGGTCTGCTATTGTTTTCCATTCTTGGAGCAGAGCACAGAAACAGATACCCACTCTAACCCGGGTGGAATGGGAATTGAATCAAGACGGAGTTATTCTAACCCACAGGTTAGCCATCTAACTAACCAGCTCCTGATTTGTTAAATGTGGTAAAAGACCACTTAGAAAATCCCTATTAGTCAGGGTCAGCGTGGATTTATGAAAGATAAAAAACCCTAAATGAATTTGTCAAACATTTGAGGCTATAACTAAAAGGGTAGTTAAGGGGGTACCCTGTAGATGCCATGTAATTGGATTTTCAGAATGCATTTGATAAGGTTAGTACACAAAGGGACTAAGGTGGGGAAACTTTTTGTCACTTGTGACTTTTTGGAATTCTCTACCCCAGAAGGCTGTGGATACTCAGTTACCGAGTGCATTCAAGACAGAAATTTATCGGTTTTTGTGAACTGAGGATTTGGGATGATGCAGGAAGTGGAGTTGAGGTAGTGAGCCATGATCTTTTTAATAGTTGACTTCTGCTCTTATTTCTTATATTGTTATGAATGGGAAACAAAGAGACCTTGAAGATCAAAGGCACTGAAACTGTTGTGGAGAGACAGGAATTTCCGATCATTTTCTAACCAGTTTTTTTTCCTCCTGTAATTTAGCAAGTAGCAGTGGAGAGGGAGGTGCAAAAAGTCATACCATCCAATGGGGTAAATACATGGGGTTACAAGATAGAGTGGGATGCTCTTGGAGAGAGTGCAGACTCGATGGGCCAAATGGCCTCCTTCTGCACAATAGGAATTCTATGATTGGTACCAATGTCAATTTAGTGTTTATGTGACTCACTATACTTCATTGTGAATACTCAAACTGTAAACAAACATTTTTGTAAATTAAGATTTTTAAAAACATTGTGTAAAACTGTAGATTAATTGGTGATTTTAAACTAGTGTTAGCATGCACACCCTATTAACAAAAATTTACACCCAGCAAAAAGTTTCCCCACCTCAGTCCCTTTGTGTACTAACTGTGTGTGTGTGGCACCTTATCAAATGCATTCTGAAAATCCAATTACATAACATCTACAGGGTACCCCCTGGGGTGGTAGGTAAAGACGAGTACTTCTAATAAATTGAAATCCAAGCATTTCCTACAGAAAGGTAGGATTTCCTAATGCAAGTTGGGAAATTCAGTAAATAGTTCTTATTCACAAAGCAATTATTACACAAATTTGAACCCATGCATTGTACATTTTATTTTACATTATTTACAGATTCATATTACAGAGCCACAATCAATTCAAGTTTTTTTTGCTACAATTAGTGTTTATTTTATTGAATTACAGCCTTTAATATGCATGACTAATTTTAAGAATGGATAAAGTAAATTTTTCTGAAAGATCTTCAAGAAGTGGAGACATAGAAAACATTCATGGGGTGAGGTAGAAACTGAAAATTGTGACTTGAATTCACTGCTTGCATCATAAACCATATTCCAACTCCAAAAGTGAAAAATTGATGAAGTGAGATGACTTCCCCAACCATTTATGATTAAAATAACCAAAAGTGAAATTTAATGTTTTTTGATATATATATACAATGTTTGACAATTTTGACCTGTTTTAGTACACTCCTATAATCACTGCATGTTGTGTATAAAAAACACTTTCACTATACATTGTATATGAAAAGATTAAAATCTATGAAAAAATCTACTGTGGCATCTAAATAGCTAATAAGCCTTACAAATTAAAAGTTGTACTGGAAAGTGCTTAAATGGTGCCTTTGTACAAAAAGAGTGTAAGAGTTTAAGCTCTAAATTATATACCACAATTTGCTTATACATACAACCAGCTAAATAGAACATTTTTCTCTCTTCCTTGAAGCCTTAAGCTTCAATAACACAAATTGAACTAAATATGATGTAATTACCCTCTTTTCCCCATAAGTTTATAACTTTTCTTACAATTGGCAGATTAATAAATAAAACACTTAAATATTCAGTTTATCACTATACTATGACAGAGTTTTTCAAGCTGTACAGTCTTGCAGTGGGTGTATTAAAATCCTATAAAATTGCTGCAGTATTAGACAAGAGGTTTCCAAAGGCATAGATTTAGTACTAAAAGTAGATTTAGACAATATATAACACAGAACACAATGAAACAAAATTTTGCTGCAAAATATTTATAAAATAGAAAGATTTAAGTACGAAAAAGTGTGGCACTTTTAGATTGCTTTATATTTTCATTTTGCATGAATTACTGTGCTCTTATTAGAAATTAGATCATTTGTTATAGTTTACAAAATAGTTAGTCATGGCTTTTATGAAGCAAATTTGATACGACAGACCAACCACACAGTGGCTGAATATTTTAATAAAGCCACATCTAGCTACTAAATTTACTATTTTGCATAATAAATCTACCCCATGATAGAATCAAATATAAAAGTACAACACAAAGGCTACAGCCCGACTTCCATTTTGTTTAATATTTTCCGTCAACACTCAACTTTTGTTGGAAGCTGTTAGGTTTGTCTCATTTCAAGCAACAGTCACTCTGATTAAGTTTCTTTGTGTTGCTTAGTAACTGTTTTCATGGCCAGCTAAGATATAAAGATTGCTGTGTGCTGTAGGATTGTCTGTTGGTCGACTTTCTAGCACGACAACCCTGCAATAAATAATAAACACAATAGTTATGCCTTATAATTTATAGTAAAACCTAATAACATTAATAAAACGCGATTGCTGCAATCAAAATTGTTGAACTCCCCCACCCCCCCCAAGTTATCGCTTTATGGTGTTGCAGGAGTAAATTGATTTAAAAAAACAAATATACATCACATCTTGCATGAATGTGTGTGCAAATCCTTCATTCCGAGGATATTACTCCAAAAATGGTTAGCATTTTGTAATTTACTAAAAACTATAAATCAGCAATCAGTAAAGTATAACTTTTCAAGCGATACACTGGATCTGAAGTTTTAGGCTTACAATAGGTATTCCTACATCATATGCTGTTCGAGGGGGCAGATAGACCTGCTCTCAATACCAATGCAACAAGTTGCTTAAGCTTGCAACAGCAGGCTGGTGCAACTTATTTTCTGGTTCCATCTCCTTCCTTTCAGAAGCACTTGACACACTGATAAGATAAACAATGCAGCCTCGAAATGACAAGTATTATTCAAAGCACACCGATTAACATTCTTAAAATAGTACTGGTGCAAGTGGAGTATGTTGGAATTCAGGGGTTTAAAAATCAATTAGCCCTTTAACCCCTTAACTCTCAAGTTCTCAAATGGTTCAGAGTCCAAAGTGCCTTACTGGTGCTTGTTTATATTTTATTCAGTATAAGAAAGACTTGACATGCTAATGTCTGAGCAGTAGTATCAAAGCACAACAGCATTACCATTACGCCCTGTGTAGCAATGCAATCTCCACGTGACTATTCCCAATGGTCATGTTTCTTTCAGAGTTAGAGCGCACTGTGCTGTACGTAACCAGGTTGATTCCGTCAAAAGTGAGAAAGCAATTCATCACCAACACAGACATCCCTCAACTCTCGCACAAATTCAGTTACAAAAAGATAGTAGAAATACATGAAGTTGATTTTCAAAAGAGTATTAAATATGTATTTAAAAAGAGGAAATTTGCAAGACAAAAGCTGATCAGTTTGTAACCTCAACTCCACATTATCGCTTATTCCCAATAAGCTTTCACCTGCTTATCCAGAATCTATTTACCTCGGCCTTAAAAATATCTCTGTTTCCATTGTCCTTTGAGGAAGGGAGTTCCAAAGACTCATGACCCTCAAGAGAAAAAAATGTATCTTCATCTCGGTCTCAAATGGGCTAGCCCTTATTTTTAAACAGTGACCCCCTAGTTCTAGATTCTCCCACAAGAGGATACATCCTTTCGACATCCACCCTGTCAAGACCCCTCAGGATTGTTTCAATCAAGTTGCCTCTTATTCTTCTAAACGCCAGAAGATACATGACTAGCCTCGCCAACCCACCCATACTAGGTATTAGGCTAGTAAACCTTCTTTGAACTGCTTTCAATACATTATATGCTTCCTTAAATGAGACCAATACCGAACACTGTACTCCAGATGCAGCACAGTCACACAGTGTTTAGCACTGCTGCCTCACAGCGCCAGGGATCCGGGTTCAATTCCCAGCTTGAATCACTGTCTGTGGAGTCTGCACGTTATCCCCGTGTCTGCATAAGTTTTCTACGGGTGTTGCGGTTTCCACCCACAGTCCACCGGAGTGTGACGACTAGGGGATTTTCACAGTAACTTCATTGAAGTGTTAATGTAAGCCTATTTGTGACACTAATAAACAAACTTAAACTCTATATAACTGAAGCACAACCTCCTTATTCAATTCCCCTTTAAATAAACAATAACATTCTAATTACTTGCTGTACCTGCACACTAACCTTTTGCGATTGATGCACTAGGACACCAAGATCCTTCTGCATCTCAGAGCTCTGCAATTTCTCACCATTTAGATAATATGCTTTTCTTCCTGTGAGAACGAACAATTTCACATTTTCCCACATTTGCCAGAATTTTCCCATTTGCTTAACCTATCTATATCTGTCCTCCTTATATAGTCTCCTTCACAACTTACTATGCCTGGGCAGGGCAAAGCTAGAAGAAACTCTGGTGGGGTAGCGGTTCTGACTTGCAAATCGGTCGTCCGACCTTGGTATAGGGGCGAAAGACTAATCCAACTTACTATCCTATCTACCTTTGTGTCATCAGCAAATTTAACAATCATGACTTCAGTCCCTTCATCCAAGTAATTTATATAAATTGTAAAGAGTTGAGGCCTAGCACAGATCCTTATGACACACCACTCATCACTTCTTGCCAACCAGAAAATAACAGCTTTTTGTCTACTCCGTTTCCTGTTAGCTAACCAATATTCTATCCATGCCAATGTGTTATCCAGCGCCCTACACCATGAGCTTTTATTTTCCACAGCAATCTTTGATGTGACACCTTATCTCATGCCTTCTGGAAATCAAAGTACTGTACATCCACCCATTCCCCTCTACCCACAGCACGTGTCATTTGCCTTCTTCAAAGAACTACAATACATTGGGTAAACATGATTTTCTTTTCACAAAACCATGTTGACTCTGTCTGATTATCTTGAAATTTTCCAGGTGCCCTGCTACAACAACTTTAATAATAGCTTCTAACATTTTCCCTATGACAGATTTTAAGCTAACTGGCCTGTGGTTTCCTGCTTTCTGTCTCCCTCCTTTTTTGAATAAAGGCTGCATTCGCTATTTTCCAATCTAATGGGACCATCTCCGATATTAGGGAATTTGGGAAAAATCTCTCACTAACCACTTCTTTTAAGACCTTTGGATGAAGTCGATCAGGACCCGAGGATTGTCAGCAGCTCCAACAATTTGCTCAGTACCATTTCCCTGGTGATCACAATTTTAAGTTTCTCCCACCTTCCATTTCCTGGTTTGCAGCTATTACTGGAATGTTACTTATATCCTCTATTGTGACGACCATTGAAAAATGCCTGTTCAATTCATCTGCCATTTCCTTACTTTTTATTATTAATTCTCCAGGTTCACTTTATATAGGCTCACTTTTCTCTCCTTTTAATTAGCTATAGAAACTCTTACTGTCTGACTTCATGGCCGTGATTCTCCCAAAAGTGCTGAATTGGTGGGAAAACTGTTCTACACCCCAATTGTTTTCTCAGTCCAGCTTCTCACCCGAATCTCTGCACTCTGTACACTGCGGAGGTCCCCAGTCGTGAATCTTATTAAAAACCCAGGGGGGCGGGGCCTATTTGCACCGGAGTTTGACAGTTCTGGAACTCTGCGCATGTGCAGTGGTCCCAATGTGTCAGACTCTGTTTGCTGGCCAGCCTGGGACCACTGCAGTGCTGCCCTTCCAGCCATCCCCCCATGGCCCGATCGTGGCCCCCACAACAATGCTGTCCAATCTTCTGACCCGCCACCCATCTTTGTGCTATTAAATGCTTTTTAGGTTTGATACTATCCTTAATTTTTTTTTAAGTTAACCATGGATGGTGAGCCCTTCCCTTGGAATTTTAACTTTCTCATTGGAATGTATCTGTTTTTGGGTATTCTGAAATATCCCCATATCTGTCATTGCATCTCTATTGACCTAGCCTTCAAATTATTTTGCAATTTACTTTAGCAGCTCTAATTTCATACCCTCAAAACGACCCTTATTTAAGTTTAAAATATTGATCTTAAACCACACTTCTCTCCCTCAAACTGAATGTATAATTCAATTATATTATGATCCCCACTACCTAGGGGCACCTTCATTATGAAATCATTAATTAATCAAACCCATCTCATTTTACAATGCCAGGTCTAGTTTAGCCTGCTCTCTGCTTGATGACAGAACATGCTGCCGAAGAAACTATCCTGGAAACATTCCATGAATTCATCTACGCTACCTTTGCCCATCTGATTTTCCCAGTTTATACTTGGATTAAAATCCCTCATAATTGCTGTACCTTGCTGACATGTTCCTGTTATTTCTTGTTATACCACATCCTTTCATGTGGTTACTGTTAGAGGGCCTGTACACCACTCCCATAAGTGACTTCTTGCCTTTATCATTTCTCCCAAACCATTTCTACATCTTGGTTTCCTGAATTTAGGTCATCCCTCTCTATTGTGCCAATACCATCATTAATTAACAGAACCATTCTTCCACCTTTTTCTCGGTTCCAGTCCTTCCTAATTATCACGTGCCCTTCTATTTTTAGGTCCCAACCTATGTCATCTGTAGCTATGTCTCTGTAAGGGCTATCAGATTATATTTATTTACAATTTGCACCAGCAGTTCAATCGGTTTTATTTTGAATGTTATGTGCATTCAGATAGAGATTTTAGTTTTGTCCTTTTATTATTTTTGTAACCTCTAGGCCTTATCTGATGATTTAATCTTCGAGTTATATTCTGTCCCTTCCTGTTACTTGAAAAGCTAAATTCTATAATTGCCATAAAATGTTTAGAATGTCCCCTCACTTTGAAAGGCGTGCATGAAAGAGGATGTATGTAACATAGGATTTATAGAACAACAGAACATCCGAAAGCCAGGTTATAATTATGTCTGGAAGAAGGGTGAGGAACTTCCTCAGGAAGGCTAAGTGAGAATCAGACATGGACCAAAGTTAGGCCGTATGCAACATCTACAATAGCTGGTTCTATAATAACGCTGGAAGATACCTAGATCTCGTTCGCCCAGTTAGCACAAAAAACCCCTAGGCACAGTGAAAACAAAAAACTAACCCGCTTCAGTCTTGGAGGATATCCATAAGTTTTCACATATGAGCCATTATCAAATAGATCCACGCTATCTCATGCAAATTATTTCTATATGTCAAAACTATCAAAAGTTTTGGAATTATTTACCAAATTTCAGATTAAAATTAATCTGCAAATACCATGTCAAAAAACAGGACATTAATATGTAAATGAAATTTCACTGAAGAATTCAAAATAGTCGGTAGTTAATTTGAAGATTTACAGTAATTAAAACAAATGCAAGTGAACTTGTAATTATGCAAACCAGGTGCTAAGCAGATAGTTGCTAGGCAAGCACCTTGAACAACTTTCTAGCAGTAAGCATTCTATTGTGTACTATTCATTCTCTCCACCTTCCATTCTTTTAGGAAGAATGCAATTGTTCCAGTGAAAGAAGAATGCATAGGGGTGGTGAGCAGTATTCCCTGTAAAATTGTTGTTGTGTGCAGCTAGTCCTTTTAATGAGCAGTATGTTTAACTTTTTTTTGTTTGACCGCTGGCAGACATGACATTTAACTTGCAACAGGGCCTGAACCCTACTTTCCAGGTTGCCACATATATGCAGCTTCATGGGAACACTGGTGGCGAGTGAGCACAGTAGATGTCTTTAAGACAACTACTATTTATACAAAATTAAATCCCCATGTTGGGACCTCTTCAGCTGAAAAAATGCAAGTGCTTGAAAGACTCAGGTGAAGGTATTAACAGTGAAATGTGAATTTACAAGACCGGAGGTTGGGAAATTTTGTAACGAGCATTACAAATTGACAATTTAGCCAACAAGAAACAACAATAATATTTTAGGACTGTTCAAATAAAAAAAAACCATTCAGGAATTACTGAAGTAGTATTAAGATGTACATTTTTCCCCCCACTTGTTTTTCAAAAATCAAATTAACAATTTTGGCAATTGGTGATAGTTTCAAAGATAACATGGACCTACAGGTAGTCTCGATTATTTAACTGGCAAAAATACTGGAATGAAAGTTTTCATACAGGCCACTTTTTGGATTAGGGCTTTAAAAACTCATTATATATTTTGACAACATAACTACATTTATTTTAAAATTAGAAAATCTGCCAGTAACTAATGGAGCTTCAGAGGTCATGCTCACACAAATAAAATGAACAGGTGAATGTTATGCAGTACAGTTTCCTCATGGCTTTGGTACAAGTACCTGGAATATAATTGTCAATTACATCAACATTGTATATGTGCACACTCTGAGCTGTACAAATACCCATGTTTATAATTAGCTTAAAAAATGGCTTCTTCTTACCTATCGGATCCTAAGAGGTGAAAGACTCTGCTTTTATCTGATATCTCCTGGGTAACCTGATTTGAGAAGTTTAGCAAGAAATTGATTACATTTCTAAATTCCAACAGTTTAAGAATCCTTAAAATGGTCACACAACAAATGTAAAATGTAAAAGATGCAGACTTGACCTTGAACCATATAAGCAGCCCCAAAATAATATGATAAATTGCTCCACAAGGCATGTGAATTATTATCCTTTAGGTCTCTGCAGAAACCTACATTCTTCACCATTTTTGAAGCTTCCATGTAAAACATAGCATAAATGTAGATGCTTGCAATATCTGTTTAATGGCACTAGATGACATATCTAATCAAGAGCTTTATAAATACATAATTGGGAACCAAATACCACTGTTTCTGCCAGTCCTCAATATGAACTAACGGCTGTTGTTTTGTTCAGTAATGCTGCGTTGATTTAAAAGTCTCTTTTTTTTCAGTAATGTCGGATTTCATTTTTGGATGAATTTGGCTACTTAGTTTGCTGCAGTTCAACAGCAAAACACATTAGTTTGAAATAGGAATCATGTTCCAAAGATTGTTCTGGTACATTAAGAAATACTAACAATCATTATCTAGTTCACACATTGCAGAGTGGCCACGGTACTGAAAAACTGTTACCATTTGTAGAACTACAACCTAGCTGGGAATAGTGCCCAGTAAAGGGAAAAGGGGCAATGATCATAGAAACATTCGGTGCAAGAACAAAGGTAAGAAAGGGCATTTAGAAATGCACCAGTTTGAAAATGACTGCATTAGACAGTGCCTGAGCAGGAGACCAAGTGTGGCTATGCCTATCTCCAACATCTTTACATTTTGATGTACATTGAGCACATGATTTATTTTATCTGAAGTATAGTAGTTTAGAATTTTGGATCATGTAACTCAGGTCAACAAAAAAATAATCCAATGCATATTGCAATGTTAAAATCTACTGCATACCTTGTTAAAATTTCAAATGGCAGCTCTGAAGCAGTTATATTACAACGCATTTATAAATAGTCAAACTACCAGCCCTCTGAATCAGATACTATCATTCCACTTGTTACCAAGGCGCTTGTTGATTGTTTATATTTCATCACTTCATTTGTATACTCCACTAACGCTGTTTTAAGAAAACTCTTTGTGCTGACTAATCCTGCTTGGACAAAGGTTCGCTGTACACGAATAAATCTGCCTTTACCATGATCTACAAAAGAAGATCATAATCTATCTTTTTGGAATATGTATGCCAAATGACTAATGGGAAAATTCTGACAAAAGGCTGCTGGTACTAAAAAAAAAACCAATAACTTGCAACAAGAATGGAAATATTGCGCTTGACCATGATCCCCATTATTCAGAATTTAAATGATATTCACTGTCAGAGCTCATTGTGAAAAAATGCAGTTTGTTGTATAGGAGACCCTATTCAGGCCCTCATGCTTTGTGCTCCATGTCTCTATTATAAAACCAAGCAACTTGCCCAGCTACCTTCAAAGATTTGTGCATGCAAACAGCAAAGTCCCTTTGTGTTAATTGCCCCAAGAGAGCTATTTTTTTCAAATCCTATTACCAGTTTTCTCCTAGGCAACTTGGGGAAAGTACCAGAGGGACATGAATCAACAAGATTCATTAGAAATAGAGAGGGAAAACAAATCAAAGAGGAGAGATTTTTTCCAGGAGAAACAAAAGTCAAAACAGAACAGGACCTGCTATTATCAATCATCAAGTACTTGTTAGCTGTGAAAGTAATGACAATGGACTTACGACAATGGACTTACTTCATTTGACTTAAAGCTTTTGCCCTGCATTCCATGCTTCCAGAAAGCCAGTATACTGTCCTGAAGGCACACTGCAAAGGTGTGGATTGGCGGGGTTGAGGGAGGGAAAGAAATGCACATTAGAATGAATAAAGTATATTTTGTACCTTTGAATTTGCTGAGTATCTAGTTCAGGTTACTTTTCTCAATTCTAAATATACATTTCAAACTTTGGATAAACGCACTATAATCGAAAAACAATCTGTTGCGTGTTTTTGGTTATTGACAATATTCATTAATACTCTACATTCAATATTTATGAATACTTAAGTTTCCAATAAACACATTTTAAATCAGAGCATTTAGAACACAGCCATAATTTGTTATTCACTTTACCCGCTTTCTCCAAGGAAAACAGTGAGAGTTTCTCCTGCCTCGCCACATAACTAAAGTTCCTCTTCTTGGTACCATTCTCGTAAATCTCTTGCATCTTACCTAGGGTCTTGACATCCTTCCTAAGTTGTGCAGCTCAAAACTGAACATTCCAGCTGGGGCCTTACAAGCATTTTTTAAAAATCCTTGCTGTGCTCCATTCTCTATTATAAAGCCAAGGAACTTGTCCAGCTTCCTTCAAAGATTTGTGCATGCAAACACCAAGGTCCCTCTTTTCCTGCTTGCCCTTTTAAATTGTATCATTTAGTTTATATTGCCTCTCCTCATTCTTGCTACCAAAATGTTGTGTTAATTTATTTGTCATATGTCTGGCCTATTTTTGTAGTATGCCATTGTCCAACCAGGGGTCTGTTACTAACCTCCTCACTGTTAACTACATATCTGAATACATCATCAGCAACCTTTGGAAATTATGCCTTGTATACCTAATCCACACCACATTAAAAAAAACAGCAGTCGGCCTAACACCAACCTCTGGGAAACACCACTGTACAGTTCCTTCTTGTCTGAGAAAGAACCTTTCACCACTGCTCTCTATTTCTGACCATTTTGCACCTACATTGCCACAGTCACTTTAAATGGCATGGACTTTTGTCAAATATCTTTTGAAAGTCCATAAGGACAGCATCAGCTGCACCACTCTCATCAACTCTTTATTAATTCATAAATCAATCAAGTTGTCAAGCACGATTTGTCTTTTCACAACCTGTGCCGAATTTAATTTATTTGCCCATAATTTTCCAAATGCCAATTAATTTTGTCCCAGATTGTTGTTTAAGGTTTCCTCACCATTTGGTTGGCTGGTCTGTAATTTCTGGGTTTATCCAGCTCCCATTTTTGAATAAGCTGGAATATTTGCAATCCCCGAATCCTCTGGCACAACCCCCATATCGAAGAAAGATTGCAAGATTGTGGCCTTTCCTTAACAATCTAGGATGTACCCTTCCAGACTGGGTGACTTTTCTACTGCGAGTCATAGAAACAGAGGGAGGGATTTTCCGGCTGCGCTGGTCTAAAAGCCAGAAATTCCCGCCTGATTGTCCGCAACTCGCCTGCTAAAATTCCAGTGGCAGGGGAATGGGAGAATTCCGGCCATAGAACCTTTTTATATTTTTCTAATCCTATCCAATATCACTACGGTGAATTTACAGCATTCTACCCTCCAGTGAAGACAAACGCAAATGATTACCTCAGCTGCATCCCCTGCTTCCACAAGATCATAGAAACCATCATAGAAACCCTACAGTGCGGAAGGAGGCCATTCGGCCCATCGAGTCTGCACCGACCACAATCCCACCCAGGCCCTACCCCCACATATTTACTTGCTAATCCCTCTAACCTACGCATCTCAGGACTCTAAGGGGCAATTTTTAACCTGGCCAATCAACCTAACCCGCACATCTTTGGACTGTGGGAGGAAACCGGAGCACCCGGAGGAAACCCACGCAGACACGAGGAGAATGTGCAAACTCCACACAGACAGTGACCCGAGCCGGGAATCGAACCTGGGACCCTGGAGCTGTGAAGCAGCAGTGCTAACCACTGTACTACTGTGCCGCCCCAAGATGATCCTTTATAAATATTGTAACTGCAGCCTAACATATGCATTGAACTAACAATACCTCTGATTTATAGTCTGCACCCCATTTATAAAATATAGGCGCTCACTTCTTTGTTTAACAGCTTTAACAACTTGTTCCACTTCTAAAGGTTTGGATATCTAATGCTCTGAAGCATTTACTCCTATTGAAGTTTTAATATTTAACATACGCATTCACTGATTCCTCCTTCAAAATTACATCACCTCACATTTCCTTGTACTAAGTTTCATTTGACCTCTACCTGCCCAATCCAGAAGCCCACTTTAACATTTTGCATTCTGAAAGCTAGCTAAATAGATTTTACTCCATAAATGTATCTAAAAGATACAATTTATATTCAAACCATTAGGCAATGTACCTACCTACTGATTCAATGCAAAAATCAAAGCTTAGCTCGGATGCTAGTTTTTTGCTTGATTTCAATTTGCCATGTAGATTTACAATCTTGACATTTTCTGAAACAGAATAAAATATGGATAATTACAAACCTTCAGTTGTGAAAATATATTACAGAAGGGAACAGCAAAAATCCACCATGTTACGCGCTCCACCTTGAACTTTTCTGACAAATCATTTTCATGAATCATGTTCCCAAGCCATCCTAGATTAATTGCTTAAGAAAGAATGACAACTTCAGAGGTATCCCTATTGAAGTTTCAGAAATCGCCATAACGTCATGATGATTTTTTTGTAATCTGATGTAGGTAGTCCTTCAAATATTTTAACACAATATTGTAACTTTTAATAAAATTCAAAGTTATGAACTGTGCAAAATAATAATTTGGCAGCAAGTGTCTCTCTACAGACCACCTACCCTGATGAACAGTACTGCTTTTTGTTCCAGAACTGTTCATTTTGGTCCTGTAAACTACTAGACAGCTATGAACATTACAATGAGTTCTTTTTTACAATCTATTGAAGGTCGCAGATTGCATCTTTACTGTTTTAGAATATTGCCAAAAACGTATTTGTACATGCAAATAATTACCGAGATTTAGAGTGTATTTTGGCTCAGGTTACTGCACTGCAGATATCCATAATTACACTTTTGATAGTTGGGTAGGTAACATATTCTACAGTGGGTAAAATAAATGGTTGAAATTTAGGGGAAAAGACAGTGTGGACAAATTTAAGGTGTTACATTTTAGTATATTTAGATGACTCCTTTCTTAATTTGATTCACTTATGTTTACCCATGTATAGTGCAACAGGTGTACATAGTATCTGTTACCAGATTTCAAAGAACAATTAGGGTTTATTACAATGCTTCCATTCACCAAAATTCCCATCTTTATGTTTGCTGACATCCACAAGTGCATTTTTCTATGTATTCTCTTATTTCAACCAACATCTTTCTATCAGCTACAATGATCATTGTTGTTCCTTTTGTACTATGACATTAGAGTCAGGGAGTGTGTGTGTGTTAAAGGGGATTTAATGTTCCCAGGTATTAGGAACAGAAATGGTCCAGTGGCGATCTACCATGTTGAGGGGAGGTTTAAGGCTGAGATATCTGTAGATGATACAAATAGCCACTTCCTTATACAGCAGGCGAAGGCACATGGAGAGATCATGGACTGGATCTAATTCAGATTAGTGTGGGCTCATGTGGCATCCTATCTCCACATGGGAAACACTAGGGCACAGCAAGCATAGAATTAGATTCAATGAAATGAAGTAGTTAATTCTGATGTAAATGTGATGCTGGTACCAGATAATAATAATACATTACAAAAAACGACAGATAACCCAAGGGTTATCTTTAGATAGTACATAGCTTCTTTATGTAACCGGATGACTTAAAAGATATTCCATCTGCAATTACCTCTATTTAGTAAAATTACTCAATCTTGCTAGACAGAGATAATTGCAGCTGGAATAACTTTCAAGTCATTCTATTACATAAATATGTAGTTCAAAAGAAGGGCACATAGTAAAGAAAGTCTAACTACTGGACTTAGCTGAAAACCAAATCTCCGATTTATTAAATTGGGAAGAGGGGTACAGTAGATATGTCTATTAATATTAAAATGGTCTTCTTCAGTTGTTAGGAGTCAATAGGGCATTGAAGACTGTATATGGCCACTTAAGAATTCTGTAGGGCATATTTGGGTGGAGTTCTAAAGTATGGTTGGAGATTTAAACTGCTGCTTTTCAACAGATTTCACATCTGAAACTGATGTTGAAAACCATAATTGTTGGGTAGAGATTAAATGTGCAGAAATAGATGCAGAAACTGCCCATGCTAAAATTTGGGTTTTAAAAGCAGTCAGTCCTACTCGTATCTCATGATTCTTTGTCTATTAAAGCTTGCTAAAACTTGCTAAAGTTCAACATGAAAGTTTTCATTTAAAAGTCATGCCATAAAAATTAACAGAATATTATGTTCCTGTTAGAAAAAAATTGGAATCAAGTCCATCTCTGGATACTGGAAACTATTACACACCAGTATATCCTAGAATTATTTTTACCAATGTATTTTTAATTAACATTAGGCAACAATTTCATTGTAATTTATAAAGTCTCAGCTATTTAAATTGCATGAAATATTTTAGTGTTTGTGCCTTGGTGTAATGTTTTGATTGCATTGAAAATTATTTAACAAATTTAGATAAGAAGAAAATCACTCAATTGAACATTAGTAATGTACCTGGCCTCTTATAATCTTCGCTTTTGCCATGATCAAAACCCTTTCTTAATATAAAAAAAATATTTCCCATGTCTGAAGTTTATGACAATAATGCACAGCTCCCATACTTACTAAATGTTGGATCAAAGTTATGTTTTGCAGTCAGTTTAGTGACTCTACATTCAGAATTGCAACACAGAATGCTGTGATAAAGGCTCCCTAAGTCTGATGTTGCAAATATTGGCAAACTGAAAGTATCATTACTTTTAACTTCACTGTGATTATTGATACTGTGTAAAAGGTTAAGCCCAAACAAAAAACCCCCAAAAACCAAACTCTCCTCACTGTCCACAAGGGCACATGTTACAATCACACGTCTCTAGCTACAACCTGGGTCAGACGAACATTCCTCCCCGTTGCCAGCCATTTTCTATTAGCATGCTGGAGAAGATCAAAATCCACATGGAGTTCGGGGTGTGAGCGGAGAGGAACGGGAGACTGGAGATTAGAAGGTGGGGCAAGGTGGTGTGTGGGACGATGACAACAGAAAATTTGAGAGGAATGAGGAAGATAAGAATTTAGGAGAGGAGAGATTAGGGCTCTTATCAACTTGCTCTGCTACCTTGAACGATTGGTGAATATGCGCTTCCAGATGCCTCTGGCCTGTATAAGTCCTCCAGGAGTCTGCTGGTATCCTGCTCGTTATTTACAGTCTTTGCAAGTTTTGTATTGTCTGCAAACCTGTTTGTATGATACCCTATACATTACATTATAGGGTATCAGAGGGTAATTGTCATTGTAGACTTGGTTTAGAAAATTCCAAGATGCTACTGACAAGAGTACTAGAAGAGGATGCATTTGCCACCCTCCTTCTCCAACAATACAGTACATTCTGATATTCTGCAATGTTATTGAGTGAAGAAACAGAACCAGTTAAACAAAACTTGAGACACTTGGCGCTATGTCTAGCATTTCCTGTTCTGATTTCAGACATATGTAATTTTTTGTTTATTGTTCAGAATCAGTTTGATGTTTCTCGCAGCTTTCAGTTATATTTAAAACTAAAAAAAAAACTTGCCACTTATAAGAGCTAAGTATTTTAGGCTTCAGCAAAATAAATCTGCTCTACTGTTTTGTGCAGGTTACTTCAGGAAAAATGATTTAATTTGTTTTACAAATCCAAAGATGTATAGGTTAGGTGGATTAGCCATGTGAAATTGCCCCTTACGCGTCTGAGTTAGGGGATTAGTGGGGTAAATGTGCGGGATTACAGAGATAGGGAGGGGAACCTGGATAAGATGCTCTGTTGGAGAGTCGGTGCAGACTTGATGGGCTGAATGACCTCCTTTTGCACTGTAAGTATTCTATGATTCTAAGTAGCCTGCACTGTACATGTTAGACTTTATCTCATTAACATGTTTGTGTAATTGAAAAAGCTTACGTTATCATATTGTACTATACACAAGCTTAGTGGTTAAAATCCTTAATTGGTATGTACTATTGGAATGTTAAAATGTCTTTAAGTTGACATCGTTTTAAGTGCCAAAATATTGTATTGTAGCTTTAAGTATACATGTAGTTACAATGGGCACATTGATGCTTGCATTAGCAGTAAACAGAAGCCCCGACTGCAATACCAATTGGCTAGAAGGATGGCCCAACAGCTACTAAGTAAAGGGTACAAGTTAAGGTCGGTTTGTTGTAGGGAAGCAAGAAGCATTCTTCCCATTGATGAAGAGTTGCAAATATTTGATTAGATGTTATTAACAGTTGACACAGATGCACAGATTTGGCTTGAATGTTGTGAAAGCTGCCTGGCAAAAGGGTAGAAAAATAAAGGAGCATTGCTAGGGTCTTTGCATTTGCCAAGGGATAGCATTTGTCTCAAGTCACTCGCTAGGTTAGCTCTTGTGTGGGTCATTCCAGTTGATGGGTAATTGTCATTGGTGGTTGCTGCAAGAACCCAGAAATGACAAAAATAATTGTCGTAAGTTGAGGATTGCCATAGGAATCCAGTATAGAAATCAATATTGGAATCTAGTATTAGGGCTAAAGGTAATTGTCTTGAGTGAATAATCTTTGTTAGGAAGTTTTTAAGCTGGAGAGAAGAGAGAGAGAGAGAGATATATAGTGATAGATATATATATATATATATATATATATATATATATATATATAGAGAGAGACAGCTATATAGAGAGAGACAGATATATATAGAGAGAGACACAGATATATATATATATAGAGAGAGAGATATATATAGAGAGAGAGAGATAGAGGGAGAGAGATAGATAGATAGATAGAGAGAGAGAGATATAGAGAGAGATATATAGAGAGAGAGAGATATAGAGCGAGAGAGATATAGAGCGAGATATAGATAGAGAGTGAGATATATAGAGGGAGAGAGATAGATAGATAGATAGAGAGAGAGAGAGATATAGAGAGAGATATAGAGAGAGAGAGATATAGAGAGATATAGAGAGATATAGAGAGAGATAGAGAGAGATAGAGAGAGATAGAGAGTGAGATATATATAGAGAGAGATATAGAGAGAGATAGAGAGAGATAGAGAGTGAGAGATATAGAGAGAGATAGAGAGTGAGATATATAGAGAGAGAGAGAGATATAGAGAGAGAGATATAGAGAGAGATAGAGAGAGATAGAGAGTGAGATATATAGAGAGAGAGAGAGAGATAGAGAGAGAGAGATATAGAGAGAGAGAGATATAGAGAGAGATAGAGAGTGAGATATATATAGAGAGAGAGAGAGATATATAGAGAGAGAGATAGAGATAGAGAGAGATAGAGAGAGAGATATATAGAGAGAGAGAGAGATATAGAGAGAGAGATATAGAGATAGATATATATATATATATATATATATATATATAGAGAGAGAGATAGAGAGAGAGATAGAGAGAGAGAGATATAGAGAGAGAGAGAGATAGAGAGAGAGAGATATAGAGAGAGAGAGATATAGAGAGAGAGAGATATAGAGAGAGAGAGATATAGAGAGAGAGAGATATAGAGAGAGAGAGAGAGATATAGAGAGAGAGAGAGAGATATAGAGAGAGAGAGAGATATATAGAGAGAGAGAGAGAGATATATAGAGAGAGAGAGAGATATAGAGAGAGAGAGAGATATAGAGAGAGAGAGAGAGATATAGAGAGAGAGAGAGAGATATAGAGAGAGAGAGCGATATAGAGAGAGAGAGCGATATAGAGAGAGAGAGAGATATAGAGAGAGAGAGAGATATAGAGAGAGAGATATATAGAGAGAGAGAGAGATATATATATATATATATAGAGAGAGAGATATATATAGAGAGAGAGATATATATAGAGAGAGAGATATATATATAGAGAGAGATATATATATAGAGAGAGATATATATATATATAGAGAGAGAGATATATACAGGGCGGCACGGTAGCACAGTGATTAGGGCGGCACGGTAGCAGTGGTTAGCACTGCTGCTTCACAGCTCCAGGGTCCTGGGTTCGATTCCCGGCTTGGGTCACTGTCTGTGTGGAGTTTGCACATTCTCCTCGTGTCTGCGTGGGTTTCCTCCGGGTGCTCCGGTTTCCTCCCACAGTCCAAAGATGTGCGGGTTAGGTTGATTGGCCATGCTAAAATTGCCCCTTAGTGTCCTGGGATGCGTAGATTAGAGGGATTAGTGGGTAAAATATGTAGGGATATGGGGGTAGGGCCTGGGTGGGATCGTGGTCGGTGCAGACTCGATGGGCCGAATGGCCTCTTTCTGTACTGTAGGGTTTCTATGATTTCTATGATATAGAGAGAGAGAGATATAGAGGAGAGATATTATATATATATATATATATAGATAGAGAGAGAGAGAGAGAGTTAGAGAGAGAGAGAGATAGAAAAACCATTCAGCAGAGGCTGTAAAGTGAGTCTCTAGAGAGAGAGAGAGAGAGAGCGCGCGCGCAGTTGGGAAATGAACAGCTACAGCAATTAAGATAAAGAATTCTTAACAAACATACAAACCCCTTTGCAGTTTTAACCTGACCAAGTTAAAATCTTAAAGGATGCTGTGATTCAAGGGACCAGGCTCAAGGAACCAAGGAAAGAACACACAGAAGTTTGGGGGAAGACCAGTTCCAGGGAAAGACACACTTGGCAGGTGTTGAACTTGTGTCATGCCATACCTTGACTAATGGAATGTTAAGTATTAATCTTTGCTGATCAATAAACCTTGTTAGTTTTCATTCTGAATTAGTGGCTGTCCATTTCACCAACAAGGTTATTCCTCAACAAGAATGTTTTTACTCTGTGGTTTAGAGTCCAAATCCCTAAAAAACTCTAATTAGTTGATAAAAACAAAATTCAATAGAAATAAGTATAACTATGAAAATTTGAATCCATGTAATGCAACACATTAAAGTCATTGAAGGTGGCAGGACAGGTTGACAGAGTGGTTAAAAAAGCATACAGTATCCTATGCATATATCAATACGGGTATAGTGTACAAGAACAAGGAAGTTATGTTTAACTTGTATAAGAAAGCTGGAAAGATGTGAAGGCCTTGGAGAGAGTTCAAAAAGATTCACGAGAATGGATCCAGGGATGAGGAACTTCAGTTGCGATGATAAACTGGAGGAGTTAGAATTGTTTTCTTTGGAATAAAGGCGGCAGAGAGGAAACTTGATAGAGGTATTCAAAATCATCAGGAGGTCTTGACAGAGTAGATAGGGAGAAACAGCTTCAACTTGTGAAGGGATTGAGAATGAGACAGCACAGACTTAATAAAACAAAAGCAATACAAGAAAAACCACGTGCGTTGAAAGTTTTACGGTCTGGAATGCACTGCCTAAGGGTTACAGGCAGAAGATGGGAGAACATAAGTAAATTGCTCATTCGGAAAGCTGGTGCAGATTCAATGGACAAAATGGTCTCTCTCCTGTGCTGTAAGAATTCTGTGATTTTGTGACATACACCCAAATCAGGTAACTCTGTTTTGATCACTGATCTCATATTCAATGATTGAAAGATATGCTTCTCATAAACCTAAACATTACTGGCCTTTGCAACTGCCAGATAAATGAAGTATCTGTGTCCATCAACTTTCACCAAATAAAAAATATTCACCCTGTATATTTCACTGTAGCCTTTTATCATATACAGGAGACATTATATTTAATGAAAGAAGGGGCAAGAACACTGCTGGGGACTTTATGGATAGAGGCATAGTAAAATTAAGTAGTCTCAAACAAAAATGCACGTGGTGTTAAAAGGGAATATATTTAGGATTTTTAGAACTTGATAGATACTCACGATCCATGCAGACAAGAACTGTATCCCTTTCCAACTGGGTTATGTGGATGGTATCCAACTGGCAACTAGCTACAACAATAAAATGCACACATAATTAGTGATATTTATGAAATTGCAAACATTTAATGCTCTTAGGTGATCAGATCTTTTAGATAAATTATCCTCAGTTTAAAAAAGTTTCCATTGGATATGTACATAAAAGGAAATTGTTTTTCCAGTGCCTACTAATATACTGAAAAAAAGTGCAAAGCTAATTAATGAGTATGATGCTAACAAATTAAATGGAAGAATATAGTATTGTAATCAAAACCTGCATAGAATTATTTAATACCTAGATCCGCATTATCAACAAGTCTGTATAACTCATTTTCCATTTAATTTTTTAATCATTAGACCTCAGGTGCTCAGTGAGTTTTAAACTGTTTTGCAGTGTAACCCACGAGTGACAAAACATTACAAAACTGTGAAAATCTATGAGCAAATGGCATACCTGAGCCATCTTCTGTAAACCACGAGGAAGAGGAGTTCAGGTTTATTGTCTGAAACCGGACTACCTGGTGGGGTTCACTGCCTTTGCTGATGGCTACACAGACCATTGGGTATTCCTGCTCAGGTACCACAAGCATTTCAAAAACCTTTAGAGGGTCCGGGAGTGGAAAGTCAAAATGCTGGAAGAAAGGCAAATCATTATCCAGATTTTGTGAAGCTAAAATCAATATTCCAACATACATTTGAAATGGTTCCTGTATTCATTTGTGGGATGTGGGCATTGCTGACATTTATTGCCTATTGCTAATTGCTTGGAGGTGGCAAGCCATTTTCTTGAACTGCTGCATTCTGTATTGTGTAGGTACACTCACAGGCCTGGTAAGTAGGGAGTTCCAAGATTCTGACTCAGCAACAATGAAGGAATGGTGATATAGTTCCAAGTCAGGATGATGCGTGACTTGGAAGGGAACCAGCAGGTGGTGTTCCTGTTGGATTGAATGTTTAAAGGGGTGGGTTGAGTGCCTTCAAGTGGATAGCGTTGACCTGGATGGTGTAAACCTTCTTAAGCATTGCTGGAGCTGCACACATCTATGAGAGTAGTTCATTACACTCCTGACTTGTGAACTGACAGGTCCTTGGGGAAATCAGGTGGCGAGTTTGACCTTGAAGTCACAGTGATTATGTGGCCAGTTCAGTAAAGTTTCTAATCAATAGGTGGTTTAGGTTTATTGTGTTTTGTGAGAACAGGACATAGCAGGGTAATTTTGCATTGTTGGGAGCTGCCAGTGTTGCAGTTATACTGGAACAGCTTGGCCATAGACATGGCTCCGGTGGAATGTTGTCTAGGCCCATAGCCTCTACTGTATCCAATGCAATCAGCCCTTTCTTGATGTCAATGAAGTGAATTGAATTGGCTGAAGTAGTGCTGAGGATCTTATTTATTTGTGCCACAAGTAGGCTCACATTAACACTGCAATGAAGTTACTGTGAAAATCCCCTAGTCGCCACACTCTGGAGCCTGTTTGGGTACACGGAGGGAGACTTTAGCACGGCCAATGCACTTAAAGAGCACGTTTTTCGGACTGTGGGAGGAAACTGGAGCACCCAGAGGAAACCCACGCAGACACGGGAGAACGTCTCAGGAGGAGGCTGAGCTGGATCAGCCACTTAGCACTTTTGGTTGGAGATTGTTGTGACAAGTAGAAAAAGGTACTGTTTGAAGTTGAACATGTAACTACTAAACATTACAAACACACCCAATCTCTATAGCTTTATATTTGCATTACATTTAAACATGGGTATATACTTTTAAATATTCAGCATTTAGCTCTAACAAATTACTGTTTACTATTTATGATCTAAAAGTAATTCAGTACTAAAATATTAGATGCCTAATGAATGATATAAAACAAACACCGACCTTGATTAACATGAATTTTTGCATTGGCTCATACCACTGAAGTAAGACAATACCGGACTGCAATGCTCCACAGAGGTATTTGTACCCAGTGTATGGATTTCTCACTGTAGTTAGTAAACAGAGATATCAATTTTAAAAAGCTAAAAATAACACTTTGCAAAATGATAGCTTCCTTTCAAATATGTACATTAAATTCAATTTTCTTGTACTAGCCGTACAATATTCCCATATGTGGTGCAAGGTCAATATTTAACCTGCTGTGCTTCCCCAGAACACAGGCATTTTAAGAGAAAGATGTGTAGAGGTAGGTTATAGCACTCGGACACTTCTGGTTCCTGATCTCAGCTGTGTTACTTTGGGTGGGAGATGCCAAGTAAAGGAAGAGGAGCAAGATTGAATGACCATTTTTGCACATCTCCCAGCAACCAGATCAGAGTGACATTGAAACATATGGTGCATGACCAGATACACAATAATAATCATATCCTTAAAGGAGCTGCTAAAAATGCAGTTTTATACATTTAACAACTACCATGCTCCAAGCAAATGTTAAAAAATACACAATTTTACATACCAATGCAACATTTGTGGCAACCTTTTGTTTCTGGAATCTTTGTTGTTAAAGCAAATCTCCTGGAAACAAAATAGGGTAGATGTCAGTCATTTTATAAGATGTTCATTAAGTTATGACTCATGCTGCAAATCAATATTCTATATATACTTCCGGCGTTAAGTATCTTGAACTTATCCATGTGGACAAGTGTGTTTATTTTTTTACCATCCCTTCCAGTAATCACTTCTGCCTGTCTTCTACTTAAGCATTTATAGCCATTCTAGTTTTCTCCTGTATATGTTTGTATTTGCCCCCTTCCTGGTTTCTTTTTTAAATGCTGTTCATTAGTATAATCTTTCATCACACCGGAGTATCTTAATCAGAAGATTTGATCAAGGATCTGCACAACCGAAACATTACTTTTTCCATCTGATAAGAACAAAGAAAATTACAGCACAGGAACAGGCCCTTCGGCCCTCCAAGCCTGCACGGACCATGCTGCCCGACTTAACTTAAACCCCCTACCCTTCTGGAGATCACATCCCTCTATTCCCATCCTATTCATGTATTTGTCAAGACGTCCCTTAAAAGTCACTACCTTATTTGCTTCCACTACCTCCCCCGGCAACGGGTTCCAGGCACTCTGTAAAAAATCTGCCTCGTACATCTTCTTTAAACCTTGCCCCTCGCACCTTAAACCTGTGCCCCCTAGTAATTGATCTTCCATCCTGGGAAAAAAGCTCCTGACTATCCACTCTGTCAATGCCTCTCAATCTTGTAGACTTCTATCAGGTCGCCCCTCAACATCCGTCGTTCTAGTGAGAACAAACCAAGTTTCTCCAACCTCTCCTCATAGCTAATGCCCTCCATACCAGGCAACATCCTGGGAAATCTTTTCTGTATCCTCTCCAAAGCCTTCACATCCTTCTGGTAGTGTGGCGACCAGAATTGAACACTATATTCCAAGTGCGGCCTAACTAAGGTTCTATAAAGCTGCAACATGACTTGCCAATTTTTTAACTCAATGCCCCAGCCGATGAAGGCAAGCATGCCATATGCCTTCTTGACTACCTTCTCCACCTGCATTGCCACTTTCAGTGACCTGTGTACCTGTACATCCAGATCTCTTTGCCTATCAATACTCCTAAGGGTTCTGCCATTTACTGTATAAAACGTCAGGAGTGGAATTTGAACCCACAACCCTAGAAAGGGACTAGTATTCACCAGGCTTAACACAAGGCAAGGGATCACACTTTGAGTCTGGCACCTTAGACCACTCAGCCATCCTGACAACTTCTTCATTTTTTTGTGTATTTTCTGTTTTTGTCACATACATCCTCAGTTGGGCAGACATTTGCTTGTTGATTGCATGTCAAGCACCAGAATCAATTGTGTGTTTTCCTGGAACTACTTAGAAGATTGGACTTCAAAAATTTCGAAGGAAGATGCTGAATAAAGAAGACATATTTTACATTGTTCCAGCACAAGGCACTGCAGGATTTTAAATGGAACTCAATTCTACAAAATGTAGTTTCCTTACCTGGGTATTATCTTGTCAGGAAAACGGTGTGTTTGAATGTGGGATGCTAACCCTGGTTTCTTTGCCTGTTCAAATAAGGCTACCAGGTTGTGTGAATAAAGCTGAAAAGTTTTACCTGTAATTGCAGAAAAATATGAAAAAAGTCAAAGACTGACAACTGAAATCTACTCTCTCACCACAACTGTTCTGAGCCTATGCAATGGTTTGTTGATGCACCAAACTGACTCCATCCTAATTAATATCCTCAACTTCATCCCATCCCAAGGCCGCATCTCCTCTGTTTGAGGGCATGTCCCTCTCACCTTTTGCCTTGGCCACATGATCTGAATTATGCATATGCATTTTGATGGTGCTCTGGATCAAGTCTATTACTCCAAGTTCAACATTGCTGCCACTACCCATACTCCAACTCTTCATTCTTTGCCTCTCAGCCCCCACCAGGAACTCCACACAAATGACATCCCATCCCTTTAAAAAGCATCAGTTATTTGTCCAGCTATTTTTTTTGTAGCATGTACCATATTCTTACCACACTTTGGACAAAGCAGTTTCTCTTGAATTCCTGATCAGATTTATTAGTGACTACCTTATATTTGTGACCTCTAATTTTAGATTCCCCCACAAGTGGAAACATTTTCTCTACATCTGCCCTATCAAAATTATTTTTGTTCTGTGGTTAGCACCGCAGCTTCATAGTGCTAGGGACCTGGGTTCAATTCTGGCCTTGGGTGACTGTTGGTGTGGAGTTTGTACATTCTCCCAGTGTCTGCTGGGTTTCCTCCAGGTGCTCCAGTTTCCTCCCACAGTTCAATGATGTGCAGGTTAGGTGGATTGATCATGCTAGATTGCCCCTTCGTGTCCAAAGATATGCAAGTTAGGTGGATTAGTCATGGTAAATTTACAGGGTAACAGGATAGGGCAGGCCTGGGTAAGATGCTCTTTCGGAGAGTTGGTGCAGACTCAATGGGCCAAATGGCCTCCTTCTGCACTGTAGGGATGCCAAGTTCTGAGAGAAGAGAGCTATCCTGTTCTGCCATTTCTCGATAAGCATACACTCAGTTCTGTTATTGTTCTCAGTCTTTTTAGTACTTTCCCCAGTGTCCTTTGAATAATATGGAGATCAGTACTGTGCACAATACTCCAAATGTGTACACAAATTTAACATAAGTGCTCAGCTTTTTAATTTTATTGCTCTAGAAATACATCCAGTGCTTGCTTTTATTTTTTAAAATGACCTAATTAATCTGCGTTATTACTTTTAGTGTTTGAGTACCTGTAGATCCCATGGCACTTCTACCTCATTTAGACTATTATTCAAACAGCCTGATTGCTCCTAGCAAAACACATCAGTTCATACTTGTATATATATTACACACTTATTCTGCAAGTTTATCAATGCCAGTTTGTATATTGTCAAGTTCTTTTTCAGTATTAAGTACGTCCCCAATTCCTCAGCATCCTATTCAAATCTGGGCAGAGCTTTCGACTCCATATGCTCTCCATCATAAAGACTTCCTATTTCCACCTCCAGCAATGCACACCTTCACCCCTGTATCAGCATATTTGCTGTTGAAGCCCCCATCCATGCTTTTGTTGCATCAGGACTCCGCTATTTCAATCTTCCCCATGCCGGATTCCTATCCTCCATTTTCCATGAGCTTCTCAACAAAAACTGTATTACATTCCACAGAAATTGATAAATCCAGGGCCAGACGTATTGTTAACAAAAGCCAGGGAGTAAATAGTGGATGCTCCAAGGACATTTTCCAATCTTCACTAGATACAGGCGAGGTAGAGGTTTGGAGGGCTGTGAACGTTGCTCAATTATTTGGTAAAGGATGGGGGGGTTATGAGGGCTAAGCCAAGTAATTATAAGCTCTTTGGTGTGACATCAGTGGTAGGAAAATTATTAGAATCAATTCTGAGACAGGATAAACTGTCATTTAGAAAGGAATGGGGACAGTCAGCATTGTTTTGTTGGAGTGCAGGGGTGGGGGGGATCATGTCTTACTAACTTAAATCAATTTTTTTGAGCAAGTTTCACAGAGGATTAATGAGGGTAATGCAATGCATGTTGTCTACATGGATTTTGGTAGGGAATTTGATAAGGTACATGACAGACTGATCAGAAAAGCAAAAGTCCATGAGATACAGGAATGTGTTGGATCCAAATTGATTCAGGGACAGGAAACAAAGGGGAATGGTTGATGGATGTTTTTGCCAATGGAAAGCGCTTTTCAGAGGCGTTTCACAGGACACGTTTTGGATTCCTTGCTATTTGGTGCATGTATTGATCATTTTAAATGTGGGAGGCATGATTGGGAAATTTTCAGACAACACAGAAATTGACCGCGCAGTTGATGGTGAAAAGGACAGCTGTTGCCTCCAGAATTATATCACTGGTTTGGACGAGTGGGTGGAAAAGCAGCAAATGAATTTTGATCTGGAGAAGTTGAGGGTTATGCATTTGAGGAGCGAAGACAAAGCTAAGGAATACACAATAAATGGGAGATATTGGGAAGGGCAAAGGAAGAAAGAGACCTCAGAGTACTTGTCCACAGGTTCCTGAAGGTGGCAGAGCAGGTGGATAAGTTGGTGGAGAAAGCATATGAAATGCTTTCCTTAATCGGACATGGTTTAAACACAAAAGCAGGATGTAACAATGGAACTGTATAAAATGTTGGTTAGGCCACAGCTAGACCAGCAGTACTCTCTGCCACATTACAGGGTGGACATAATTGCTCCAGAGAAAGTACACAGGAGAGTTACAATGATGTTGCCAGGGCTTGAAAATTGCAGCTATGAGGAAATAATCAGATCGTTTTCCTTGGAATTGAGGGTGACCTGATTGAGGTGTGCAAGATTATGAGGGGCCTAGATAGAGTAGACATGGCTGCCATGTTTCATCTAGCAGAGAGGTCAATTACCAAGGGGCACAGATTTAAGTTGATAGTGAAAAGGACAGCTGTTAGAAGCATCAGAGGGGACATGAGGAAAAATTTCTTCACCCAGAGAGGTGAATTGGAATTCACTGCCAGGTTTGGTAGTGAGGCAGAAACCCTCAACTCATTTAAAAGGCACCTGGATCTGCACCTCAAGTGCTGTAATCTGCAAGACTATGGACCTAGTGCTGGAAGGGAAAATTAGAATGAGCAGCTAGGTATTTTTCTGTTTTGGCTGAATGGCTTCTTTTTGTGTCATAATTTTTGTATGGTTCTAATTCTGACTCACCAATCACCCATGTGCCTCCTGATCTACAATGGGATGCCTGGTTTTCCCATGCCTCCAACTTAAATCCCTTCAATATCTCCAATCACCTCCAACCCAACAGACAGCAACCCTCTCCACCTCTCAGGTCTTTTATTCCTTAGACCCCACGTCCTACTGCAGGTGCCCCAATCCCGATCTCTCCAACATTGGTATCCAGGCCTCAACCACCATGACACTGTGGGTTCTAAAATTTTCTTGTTAAACCTAATTGCATTTCTCTCTTTCCTCCTTCTCGAGGCCCTCTTCAAACCCTGCTGCTACCCTCCCATTTCCTCTTTCACATAGTCAACCATTTTTGTCAAATTATATCTCGAGGGCCTTGGGATGCTTCCTGCACATTAAAGACATTACTAAAATCTAAGTTGGCGCCTTGAATTGTCACTTTGATTCAACACACCAAAATTTAAATCTCTTAGCAGAAACAAACATGTATGATAAATGCACGTTAGAAAATATTGAGATTTGAAAATTCTAAAAATTTATACTTCTTGAAAAAAAAAACTTTTGTAATGCTTTTACAAATGAAATGTATTACCGTCTCTAACAGATTTGCTTTTAGATAGGAAACAATAAAATCACAATATGGAAACAAAGTACTGCGGATATTGAAAATCTCAAATAAAACAAGTGCTGGAAAAACTCAGGTCTGGCAGTATCCATGAAGAGAGAGAGAGAGAGAGAGAGTTAATGCTTTGAATCCAATGTGACTCTTCTTCAGAACCTGTTGAGGTTTCCAGCACTTTCTGTAGGTATTGTCACAATATTTGCTGGGTGTTTTCCTGGTGAAAATCAGTCCATAGTCAGAGTTATAAGGTCATAAGACACAGAAGACAACCATTTGGCTCATCAAATCAAGGTTAACTCACTGTTGAGTAATCCAGTCTTTCCCGTTCCCTCCTCTATCCTCATAGCCCTGCAAGTTTATTTTGCTCAAGTGCCGATCCAACTTCCTTTTGAAATCATTTAACCGCCTCTGCTTCCAACACCCTTTTTTGCAATGAGTACCCTTCCTCGCTTGACAGGGACTTGGGGAAATCCTGGAGTGTTAGCAGCTATGTTGACAAGGAATCTAATTTCAAGCTAAGATATATTTTGCTTTAATCTGAATCAACTGTGAATGGTATATTGCGAGGAATGATTTAAAATCTATTGAAGATAATTGTAACTTTACATCTGTGAGGATTAGTATGCCCATGAACAAGTGTAGATGGTTCAGGATAGATTACATTTACCTGATCTTATTCTTTGTTCAACATATCTTTCATCATATGGAGTATACATTTAACTGAAGTAATGCGATAAATGTAAAAATAACGGAGCAAGAAACCAAACTGAGAAGAGGCACTATGAGCTCAAACGTTATATTGAATAAACCTATGAAACTGTCAGCGTAGTGCTCAGCTACAGAATTAAAAGTATGGTACCCAACTGCAAAAGCATGACGACAGAGTACAAATCTAGAGACCACTGTTACTGTCCAAACCACTACAGGTCCCATCTTCAATGCTCTATACCGTTCTGTTCAGCTAATCGCTATAAAGATATCACAGTCCCAAAGAAAGTAGAGAAATGTACAACTGGCAAACAGATGTCTGAGAACATCACCACCTGCAAATTCCCCTCCAAGTCGTACATCATCCTGACTTGGAAGTAAATGGCTGCACCTTCACTGTAGCTGGGTCAAAATCCCAGAACTACCTCCCTAACAGCGCTGAGTCATCGATACCAAATGGACTGCAGCAGGACAAAAGGACAGCTTAGAACCACTTTTGTAAAGAAAATTAGATATAGGCAATAAGTGCTGGCCTTGCCAGTGACACCTACATCCCATAAATGAATAATCTGCAGTCCTGCCACATCTAATCATGAATGGGAGGTGATCAATTAAACAATTAATGGGAGGTGATAATTCCACAAACACCCCCAGCCTCAACTATGGCAGAGCCCAGAATTATTGCAAAAGACAGTGTAAAGCATCTGAAATCATCTTTAGCCAGAAGTGCAAAGCAGATGATCAATTTCAGCCTGGTCTTTAGGTCCCTAATATAACAGACACATTCATCACTGATTGGATTCATGTGATATCAAGAAAGGGCTGAGCATACTGCACATAGAAAAAGATTATTGCAAAAACAGAAAATGCTGGAAATATTCAGCAGGTCTGGCAGCATCAGTGGAGAGAGAAATATAGTTAACATTTCAGGTTGAAATCCTAATAAACCGAAGTCAATGGAAACTGGAGAAAACTCTCCACTTTATAGAGTCATGTCTGATGATAGCTATGTTGGAGCACTGAAGATAATGATTGTGGTTGTAGAAGACTAATCATTTAAACTACAGGGCATCAATGCACAAGTTGCTTAAAGCAGTGTCCTAGACTCAAACTACTTTAGCTGTTTCAATGATCTCCCCCAGCCCACCAGAAGATAAGAAATGGGGATGTTTTGCAGAATGTTCAGTTCCATTCACAACTCCTCAGATAACAAAGCAGTCCATACTTCATGCAGTAAACCATGAAAAAATACCAGGCTTGTGCTGATAAGTGGCAGGTCATTACGGCACACAGTGCTCAGCAATGACCATCAACAACTTAACTATCTCCCCAAAACAATGAATGCCATTACATTCACTAAACTCCCTACCATCAACAAGGGGTGGAGGTGGCAGAGGTCACAACTGACCAAAAACTTAATTGAGACTAACCAAATAAGTACAGTAGCTATGAGAGGTCAGATGCTAGATATTCTACTGTTAGTGACTCACCTGATTTCCTAAATACTTGTCCCCACCTACAAGGCACAAATCAGGAGTGTGATGGAACACTTCACTTGCCTGGATGAGTGCAACTCCAACAACACTCAAGAAGCTTAACAACATTCAGGACAAAACAAATATTCAAATCCCATAGCACTAGTACAACATGACTTCTGTGTATACCAAGTTTAAGATGTACAGCAGCAGCATGCCAAAGCTCTGCAACAGCATCTTCTAAACCTGTTATAAATAAATATCTTATTCATAGTTCACAGAGATTTTTAATTCTGGGAAAATTAAAGTTAACTATAAAAAGGGATAAATGCAACTAAAGCAGTCCAAAAAAATAGGAAAGAATGGGGAGCAGGCAAGAAGATGGAGTCAAAACAAAGTTAGGTCTATCTTGCATTTTTATCTTAAAAGGTTGGGGTCATGTTGACACAAGGCATTAACAGCTAGATGTGCAAGATCATAAAAACAGCAGGTGGACTTATTTAGCTGGAGAATTGAAGACAAGGTATTTGCACTGCTTGCAAAGAGATGCAGCCCAGAGAATAGTTTTGTTCTGTGAGTTAAGGCTGCAATCAATTTAAATGCAGTGAGCCCAGGAAGACTACCATCGTCACGGAGATGGGTGGAGTGTGAAAAATTCTAGGGTTTCAACTGATCTGTTCATTTGCTGGGGGCGTGAGAACTCAGCAGGGGAAAAGTCCAGGTCAAAAAGGTGCTGCTGTTAGCAGGCTCCCAACAGCAAGTTTTTGCTGTTAGCTGGCTTTGTGCAATTAAGGCTCAGGAGAAGTTCTGGGCATAGGGAATGTGGCAGAAGGTCCATGCTGGAAAAGGTTAGGGTTCAGAAGAAATCTTGAGAGCCATTTATAGCTTGGTGTAACAGGAAGATTGGAACTTGGTGAAACCTAGGGGCAGTGCCGCGCAGTGAAGCTAATTGGCTATTAAATAGCTGAAATCACACAAGTAGAGGCTGGAACGCAGACCACTCAACCACAGAAATTGAGGGGTTTGGAGTCTCAGGAAACAAGACTGAAATCCTGGGAGATGTGCAATCATTGACACAGGAGTTGGAGATGCTGAAGGAATTCAGAGGATTGATGTTCAAAAGTGAAAGTTTGGAGTCCCTCATAAGGGAGGCAGAGTTCTAATGAAATTAGATGACTGTTTACTGACATCTGCGTGGGTTGAGAAAAATCCATGGAATCTGGTCATATCTGCAATTTACTGTGCAGTGTGGTGTGTTCGATCAGTTTACCTGCTAATTCAGATATACCGCACATACTCTATCATTCAGGGTTAATAAGATAGATAGTGAAATGTTCTATCTTTCTGACCTTGTAAAGTTTATTTTTGTTCAACCAGTAGAATCTTGTGGCTTTATTTCCTTAGCAAGTGTCCTGGATCTCAAACCTGGTCTACATTAAACAAAACATTGGTCGCGATTCTCCAGACTCTGGTGGGAATTGCGATGGCCCGGTAAAACAGGAACCGAGCCAGTAGTCAGTCCTGTCACAATTCTCCCAGCCCATCCAGTCAGCCCCTTACAGCTTCGCGCCCAGAGTGGATGCTCCAGCCTCCCAGTATGCTGCTGCCCCTCAAGTGAGAAGTCCACCGGGGCGGGGGGGGGGGGGGGGGGGGGGGGAGATTTGGTGCAGATCCTGACAAACATGGACCTGGCACCTGGGATTCGGTGGGGGGGGGGGGGGGGGGGAGAAAGAGGAGGGTTGTGAGGGGTGGAGTTGACCTTGAGACTCTCCCATGGGATGGGACTCTCGTGGCTTGACTGCCCCTTCTAGCCTGGGAAAGGTGAAGGTCACTCTTAGCTTGGTGATCTCAAGCAGTTTTCAGTTCAAAGTAGTAATTCTTATCTGTGTACTGTGAAACCCTGGTCACTTTAATATAAGAACATAAGAAATAGGAACAGGTGTAGGCCATCTAGCCCCTCGAGCCTGCCCAGCCATTCAACAAGATCATGGCTGACCTGAAGTGGATCAGTTCCACTTACCCGCCTGATCCCTTTAACCCCCAATTCCCTTACCGATCAGGAATCCATCTATCCGTGATTTAAACATATTCAACGAGGTAGCCTCCACCACTTCAGTGGGCAGAGAATTCCAGAGATTTACCAGCCTCTGAGAGAAGAAGTTCCTCCTCAACTCTGTCCTAAACTGACCCCCCTTTATTTTGAGGCTGTGCCCTCTAGTTCTAGCTTCCTTTCTAAGTGGAAAGAATCTCTCCACCTCTACCCTATCCAGCCCCTTCATTATCTTATAGGTCTCTATAAGATCCCCCCTCAGCCTTCTAAATTCCAACGAGTACAAACCCAATCTGCTCAGTCTCTCCTCATAATCAACACCCCTCATCTCTGGTATCAACCTGGTGAACCTTCTCTGCAATCCCTCCAAGGCCAATACATCCTTCCGCAAATAAGGGGACCAATACTGCACACAGTATTCCAGCTGCGGCCTCACCAATGCCCTGTACAGATGCAGCAAGACATCTCTGCTTTTATATTCTATCCCCCTTGCGATATAGGCCAACATCCCATTTGCCTTCTTGATCACCTGTTGCACCTGCAGACTGGGTTTTTGCGTCTCATGCACAAGGACCCCCAGGTCCCTTTGCACAGTAGCATGTTGTAATTTTTTTCCATTTAGATAATAATCCAATTTGCTATTATTTCCTCCAAAGTGAATAACCTCGCATTTGTCAACGTTATACTCCATCTGCCAGATCCTCGCCCACTCACTCAGCCTGTCCAAATCTCTCTGCAGACCTTCTACGCCCTCCACACGATTCACTTTTCCACTTATCTTT
Organism: Mustelus asterias; assembly: GCF_964213995.1. NCBI lineage: Eukaryota > Metazoa > Chordata > Chondrichthyes > Carcharhiniformes > Triakidae > Mustelus > Mustelus asterias. Next base: position 53,754,238 of record NC_135818.1, on the reverse strand, counting down.
GTGTCTTCTGCAAACTTTGTTACCCTACACTCAGTCCCCTCCTCCAGACCGTCTATATAAATGGTAAATAGTTGAGGCCCCAGTACCGATCCCTGCAGCACGCCACTAGTTACCATCTGCCAACCAGAAAAGCACCCATTTATTCCGACTCTCTGCTTCCTGTCTAATAGCCAATCCCCAATCCACGCTAACACCCTACCCCCAACTCCGTGTGACCCAATCTTCTTCAGCAACCTTTTGTGAGGCACCTTATCAAACGCCTTTTGGAAATCCAAAAACACCGCATCCACCGGTTCCCCTCCGTCAACCGCACTAGTCACATCTTCATAAAAATCCAACCAGTTCGTCAAGCACGACTTTCCCCTCATGAATCCATGCTGTGTCTGCTTAATCGAACCATTCTTATCCAGATGGCCTGCAATCTCTTCTTTAATGATGGATTCCAGCATTTTCCCAACTACAGACGTTAAGCTAACCGGCCTGTAGCTACCCGCCTTTTGTCTATTTCCTTTTTTAAACAGCGGCGTAACATTAGCCGTTTTCCAATCCACCGGCACTACCCCAGAATCCAACGAATTTTGATAAATAACCACTAACGCATCCACTATTACTTCTGACATTTCTTTCAGTACCCTGGGATACATTCCATCCGGGCCCGGGCACTTGTCCACCTTCAGTCCCGTTAGTCTACCAAGCACTGCCTCCCTGGTAACATTAATTGTATTGAGTACCTCTCCTCCTACCAACCTTCTATCGTTAATATTCAGTAAACTATTTGTGTCTTCCACCGTGAAGACCGACACAAAAAACGTATTTAAAGTTTCAGCCATTTCCTCATTTCCCACTATTAAATCCCCCCTCTCGTCCTCCAAGGGTCCAACATTCACTCTTGCCACTCTATTCCTTTTTATATATTTGTAAAAGCTTTTACTATCATTTTTTATATTTAGAGCTAGCCTAGCTTCATAACCTATCTTTCCTTTCTTTATCGCTTTCTTAGTCGTTCTTTGTTGTTTCTTAAAGTTTTCCCAATCTTCCGATTCTCCACTATTTTTGGCCACTCTGTACGCATCGGACTTTAATTTAATACTCTCCTTAATTTCCTCTGTTATCCACGGCTAGTTATCCCTTTTCTTACAGTCCTTCTTTATCACCGGTATATATTGTTGCTGAGTACTGAAAAGGATCTCCTTAAAAATCCTCCACTGTTCCTCAGCTGTCCTACCTACCAGTCTGCTCTCCCAGTCCACCTTAGCCAATTCAGCCCTCATCCTATCGTACTTCCCTCTGTTCAAACAGAGGACACTGGTATGGGACCCTACTTTCTCCTCTTCCATTTGTATCAGAAATTCGACCATATTGTGATCACTTGACCCAAGAGGGTCCTTCACAAGAACATCCTTAATTCTACCTACCTCGTTACACATTACCAGATCTAAGATAACTCGTTCCCTCGTCCATATATCCATACTTTCTAAAGTATGTTAGAAAAGAGGAAGTGAAACTTCTTGGCTAGTGGGTAATGGATCCAACCTGTTAATTAAAGGCTAGTTAATGGTAATGGAGCATGAAACTGAATGAACATAAAGCTCTTGGGAGCTTTTGAGCTTTCCAGGAAGGTTCAGAGACCTAAATAAAAGACAGCGCTAAAAAATAGAGCTGAGTGAGCAGGTCTGGTAGAATGAGGAGGTTATTGAGGCTTAAATACTAAAGTTGGGTGAATCCCACCTGACAGGTGCTGCTAATGCCAGCAGGATACACTCTGGTTTTCCCACTAGCCTCAGCTCTTTCTTTTGGAGAATTGAGGCCATTATTGATCCCAACCAGATCATACCAAAAACTTGGAGGTGCAGGTTAAGGGTGATACACAACAAACTTTACTACTTAGAAGGGCAAGGACAATGAGCACATTGTCAAGATCCCATCCAAATCTCATACCATTCAGGTTTGGAATTGTATCACTGTTCTTTTATTATTGCTGTACTTGAAACTCCCTACCTAACAGCACTAACATCTAGAGTACCTTCAAAACAATAATTACAGTGACTCAAGGTGGCAGCTCACTACCACCTTCAAGGCAATTAGGGACGGGCACAAAATGCCAGCATTACTAATGCCCATATTTTGGGAGTGAGAAAATGCAAAAACTAACTGCGAACCAAACCTTTGAGGGAATCGTATTTAACACTAAAAGTGGATTTATGCCAAGCAGATGATAGTTTCGGAATAGAGATGCAATTCTGTAATTACATCTTCTAGAAATAAGAGGTTTGTTGCTGAAGCTCTTCTGGTAAGAAGAATAGACCTGCTGACACTGAAACAACATTTGGATGAAGTAAAGTAACATACAGAGATGTCATAATCAAATATACTGACGGCAAGAGGATTTAAATCAAACACCTAGTCAGGTTGCAGATTTTAAAGAGCTTAGGAAGCACGAACAGTGGAAAATAAAAACGTTCTGTCCTGGAAGCATTTGCAACAAAAACAAAAGTTCATAAAACTTAATTGAAAATTGACACAAAAGGTGAAAAAAGATGCAAAAGAAAAACAAAAAAGAAATATTACAGGAATATAGGGAAGTTGAGAGGATAGGAGCATACCACATTAAGTAGTTATTTTGAGATCAAATTTTGGTAAACATAGGATTCCTTTAGAAAAGGACATGAAGCTGTAGATTTGCATTTTAATATTGTACTTTGACACAAGATTTTGTACAAAAGCATGCATAAATACAGTGAAGGCTGAAAATTCTTAAATTGTTTTACCTTCTGCACGCAGTGATCAATGTAATTTGGATACAAAGTGAAGCCATTTATGAGAAAAGGAGAACACAAGAGGTTTGATTAATTTCACACACAAGTGTTTAGACAAACAGCTATTAAAAACAGTAGATGAACAGAAAAGCACAAGGATTATTTCAGTTAAATTGACATTCAGCACAAACAACACATTTTACATGGTCAAGACGACAGAATATAAACTATTCATATTCTAAAATAGTCCAGTTAACATTCTCACCTTCCCCCACCTGTTTAATATGACACACAAAAATCTATAATGGACTAAAATCTCAAAAGGATATTTGATATTAGAATATCACAGAAAATATAAAGTGTATATTTTACCAGTATCCCTGTAAACTGAAACAAATAGCCAGATATTGATTGGAATCATGCTATAATAATCATTCCAATCTAATTTAACCAATGCACTTTTGCCCACCTTTCTATTTCATATATGTACTGCTTGCTTCCTGACCTTTGCCCAGTGCTCCACTATTCTGTAACTGACAGATAGGTAGGCAGTGTGTAAAGGCAAGCTTTCTGAGCATTTCCGATTGCACAGTGTAGGTAATATCACACATGCAACGATCCCAGGTTTGATCCCTGGTCCATGCAGAGTGAATGGATGTCACAAGGCGAAACAGTAGAAAGCATGCAACTGATTTCAGGGTTCCTGGGTTTAAGGGCAGCAATAAGTGAGGGGGAGAAACAAAGCTTCTCATTTCTGTCTAGTGACTCCTCCCAGAAAGTGAACTTCTATCAATGAGGGTTTCACATTAACCATCTATATTTGTTGGAAAATCAATAACTTGTTCCCAATTATTATTCTTTTTTATCTTTTGTCTTAAAGGTGAGTATGGTTCAAATATGTCAACTTTCTGTTTATATACAAGCCTAAAGAAACATGCATATATTCCAAAAAAAGTCAGTAGATAACTATCAGCTTCAGATTTAATTTAGTCCCTCAATTACTCCAGGTAGCAACGTTTCACTGCTGCCCTGAACTAGATATGTGGGGTATTTGCCCCACAATGCATACTGGAGTTCAAAACCAGGCCCTTCGTGCTCTGTATGGATATCCGCTGTTTTACAAGACATACATACACCTACAGAACTACTGATGGGGCAGAGAGAAGAGCTGTATTTTCTTCAAAGAAATGTCTGAAAGAATCAATTACAAGGTCAATCTAAAGGCTTAAACTTTAATGCTTCAAAGTCTTTCCCAGCCTTATGAATAAATTTCAGTATTGCCATGTTTATACTGAAGAAATTGCAAGATAATGTTTTAATCCTCCCACAATATAGCCCCAGAAAAGATTACAATCCAATTCTCTACAAACATTTTCAATATTCTAAGAAAACTAGCACATCAATATATACATCTAAGTTAATGAGAAAGCTCGTGGCATAAAATGGCCAACCGGCCAACTTCATGGACCTATGTGCTATGTCTCAAGAAAGTCTGATGAGATGTTGGATATGGCCATTTTTTTGTGGATCAAGCAAAAACAGGTGTTAGACCCTTTGCATACATCAGTGAAGGGTCTCTGTGCCAGTTTCAGGATTTTTCTGTCAAATGGGACTGTTCTGAGCAAGACCGATGTCAGGTCTGCTCTGCACAGATTGTTCAAACATAGAGTTTAACAAGTGACCACACTAATAAAATGCATAATTTTCAATTTAAAAAAATGCAATTCCTCTGGCTGCACAGCACTCCTGAGAGCTGCTGGCTGCCCACGAGGACAGCCAGTACCATTGGAATTGGATGCAACTGGAACACCGACAATTACAGAAATTAGCTCAGAATACCAGAATGACTCAGACCTCCTGGATGGTATCCAATGACACAGGCACATTAAAACCTATAGATTTAAATATCAATTTTGCACATAACATGCAACATTTTTCCCAACTGGTGATTACACTGGAAATTTAAATCAAAATCTGTCCCATCAGTTAAATTGATCTTTATTTTCATGGGAACATGGACAAATGGAAATAAGTGCATCTACAAATCTTGTTTTCCCATGTGTTGTTTATTGACTTGAAATGACAAATAACATTTCAAAAGTAAAATGTTCATGTTATTATTCTTAAGAGATGACCAAATGGGTACATACCTGATAAAGACATTAAAATATTATTGATAACATACAGCCAAGTACACCTCCTGGGAAAAAGCTGGGAAAATATATTTGTATTAGTATCAACTGTAAATGACTGAAAAGTTATTCAACTAATTTTAAATAAAGGAATTGTATAGTCATTGTCCCTTTCCCCCCCCCCAAAAAAAAAGTAGTCTTAAAGTTCAGTGCTACACTTCTAAGCCCTCTCCCTCCCAAAAAGAGATCAAATGCAATTCATCTATAATACTCAGTATGCTTACTTGTTCCATTGAAGCTTCATGCAGTTCATTCAGATTTAATGTATAAATGCCTTCTTCAGTTCCAAAGATTAAGTACTGGTCTATTTTAAAGGAAAACAAAGCCAAAGTTAATATTTTACGAAAGGAAATACTGCACAACCTTTTGTAAATGGTGTCAGTGTAAAAGCAATTCCTGATTAGTTAGCATTACCCTTTGTCTCAGGGTGTATCCAAGATGTAGCACAATTTATCTTCAAAGGACATCCATCAAAAACCTTTGTAAAGCAAGCTCCCATCTGTATTTGAAGAGTTTCAACATTCAAAAATTTACTAGTTAATATTGCAAAATCGGAAAGAAAACTCGTCAAGTAAAATAAATAAATGCATTTAAGATTAAACATGGTTATGTCTGAAAAGTAACCAGGATAAAACCATTTAGCATTTGAGTGAGATCTATTATCAATAATTAATTGCGTGCTATGGTCATTTTCATTTTTTTTGAAAAAAATCAAAGTCCACAAATAAGCAAAAATTGTTGTTGACAATGGAGACAAGGGTGAGGTGGGGCAGGGGCATTAAAATAGATATGCTAGACCATGGAAATGATTTGCAAAACTTGTTCGAGGAAGGGGAGCCTGGCAACACTCCTGCACATTATCCAATATCTCTACCTGTAAATGTGTGGATGATGACATGATTAGACAGTTCTGATACTTTCGATTCAGCCTATAGTCACTCAGGTTTTCAGCTCAATGGTTGAAGTTATCACAGGGCTGAGGTACTTGACATGAATCATCTCATTCCACAGAAAGGTGGAAAACATTGGGAGAAATTTAATGGTACAATGTGGTAGCCCACTTTCAATTAACTAGTCATTCCCAGCATGAAATCCAGCCTGAACAGATGGGTGCAAAGGTTCTCTGCAGACACAGTGGTTAGCACTGCTGCCTCAGTGCCAGGGACCCGGGTTCTATTCTAGCCTCAGGTCACTGTCTGTGTGGAGTTTGCATGTTCTCCCCGTGTCTGCTTGGGTTTTCTCCCACAGTCCAAAGATGTGCAGGTTAGGTTAATTGGCCATGATAAATAGCCCCTTAAGGTTAGGGGGACTAGCTGGTTAAAAAGATGGGGGTCAAGGGGATAGAGCCTGGGTGGGATTGTGGTCGGTGCAGATTTGATGGGCCAAATGGCCTCCTTCTGCACTGTAGGGATTTTATGAAAATGAGTTAGGACAGCATCATGGGCCACACCACAAACCAAAGCATTATTTGACAATTTTAGTCAAATGGCCATAAGAATTTATGTGGGGGAAAAGAAAAATTAACATTGATGTAAGTGAGGGGTGACCTTGAGATGAAGACAGATTATTCTGGCAGACTAGAATTTGACTCTACAGCTGCTTGAGGCCAACATTGTCATTCCTAGCGATGAAATGCTTTCTCATGATGACTATAACATGCATACAAAAAAAAAAGGACTTTGAATCAACATAACAAATTATGCCATAGCAGAATCATTAACCAATTTACAGAAATATCTTAATTCCACTGAAGTAACCAGGAAGGACTTACATGGACTTTTGGAGTTGGAGGAAGGCCATTGATTGCTGGCTTCTGCAGAAAAATTATTTAACTCTTTTAATGTTCAAAATTGAAATTAAAGTTACACAAGTACAACACAATTCAATAGGCATCAAGATAAACATCGTACACTGTAATCACTTGACTCCAATGTCTGTTATCCAGCAAGACTCTCATTTTATACATGGAAAGTTAAACATATTGTAGCTGGAGATTCCATGTCATCTAGACTCCTGGTTTGTAAGGGGGTTAATAGTACAACAACAAATGTAACAGGTGCCCATCTGATCCAAATATTTGGCAAGAGAGAGGATTTAAAAATATATACTTTTTCTAATACACCATAAAGTACTCTTGCAAGGAGCAAAATGGCATTTTGTGTGCTTCACTTATGCGATGCAGATATGTTTCAACAGCCATAAAAAGCACAACGACTTCTATGAAAACAGCAAAAATTCTTTGTGAAACCTGGGATACATTTCTACTATAAAAAGTCATGTGGAGATGCAGGCGTTGAACTGGGGTGGGCACAGTAATTAGTTTCACAACACCAGGTTAAAGTCCAACAAGTTTATTTGGTATCATGAGCTTTTGGAGTGCTACTCCTTCATCAGGTGAGTCACTGAAGAAGGAGCCGCGCTCCGAAAGCCCGTGATACCAAATAAACCTGTTGGACTTTAACCGGGTGTTGAGAGACTTCTTGCTATAAAAAGTAATAGCCATAATTCAGACTTCTAAGTATTACTGCAAGGAATACATTTATTCTATGATTTTAATAATTAAAAAGCCACATACAGGAAATTCTCTTTTTTCTTTTCTTCGAGGCAGTGCTGGGGGATTGTCAGAACTTTCACCAGTTAGGATTGAAGAGCCTCCTGCAACACCTGAGCATATAGAAAACATTTTACTGCAAGCAACACCAATCTTCCCAAAAACAACTAAAATATAATTTGTGCAGAACCAGCTCCACACGTGAAAGCAGAGTGCCTCCATTCCACATTCTCAGGGCAGTTAATGTACACTGCCATTATAAATATCTGCATATAACTGACAAATAGTGCAAAAACTTATAGCAACAGCTTGAAAATGTTAAAAATACATTTTTCAGATAAGACACACAAGTTGCATCCAAAATTATGTTTTTAAATTATCCTGTTTCTAAAAAAACGAAATTAAGAAACTCCTTTACTCTATTCAAAGTGGGCTACTTGTGACTGATTACAATTCCTACAATCTGGAAACCATTGCCATATGGAAAACCATGAACTGCTGCGCTTAATACCAATGCACAGGCGCTGAAACGACAACCCATGACAAGCCCTACACAGCCCTTGAAGCATAGGCAACACAATCCTATATAGACTGTTCAAATCTTATTCACTGGTTTTGGTTCTGCATCAATTTTGTGGGCGTGGGGGCTTGGAAAGAAAGGGGTTTTGTTTATGCACTGTGGATATCAGCTGATGTTTGTAGTGTAGATAATAGTATCTTTTTAAAATATAATAAATTTCAATTGTGTCCGACAACAGTCTATGGCATGGAGACCATAGCACCATCCATATTCATTTCTTATAAGCCATTTTAAATGCCCAAGTATTTTCAGTTACTCAATTTTTTTTTAAGTACAACATCTCTAGAAATTTCTATTGATGTAAATCCTTCAACAGTTAATGCAGATAATTTTATAAAATATTATAAAATAAGATATTTTATTCAAAATATTCACAGATCCACATGCTTATGGGTTTACACACTCACTGGTTCTCTAAGGATGTGCTGCAAATTAATGAAGGGAAACCAGAATCTCAAGTTCCTTCATGTAGCAACTAATTTTACTCTCCAAACTTGACACAGTGCACAGAACATAAGCAGCTGCTGATCCAATGCGGTGATCAGTGCAGTATTCACATATAGAATCAATACCACACAAATGCAAATGAAAATGCTTCCTTGCATTTTTTTGTGACAACCTAGCAAATGATATACACAATAGTCCTACTGTCCCCCTAGGAGGAAATGCACTAGCCTCCTGTGCACAGTACCATTTAAAGAGTCATATTTTCTTCAGTCGTATGTCAGTGACTGACTTTGGGCAAATGGAACAGTCTCCATTTTAGTACATTCCTTCCAAAAGATGGCATTAATACAGATTTTGAGCAATGCCAGGAATGCTCAGTATGTACGGTTCAAACAATTCAGATAAGTTAAATCTAATTTATGCATGTGTGTGTGAAGAAATGTTATTTAAAAAAATATTTTGTGGTCTACTGTGGTTGTGTGTGAAGCAGGTTTGTAGGGGCTGAGTGTACGTGTCTGTGTGTATGACAAATTTAGTTACGTTGGGGACAGAATTTCTACAAAGTTGAGATCAAAGAATGATGAGGACAATGGGAAAATGAGAGAGAGAAAAAGTATATTTAAAGAGAACGTGGAAGCTGTACTGAGGAGTGGTCATGTAAGACCTTCTGGAGTGTGCTCTGTGCTGGGAGAAGCTTGAAAATAGCAAAGTGAAGCAGATTTCAGCCAGGCAACCCACAAAAGTGTCTGTCTGTATTTTCCAGAAAGCAAGCTGCTGTTTTAAAGTTTTTAGAATGTTCCACAGTAAAGAGAGAGAGCGCAAAACACTCTGGAGCATCTCTTCCCTATAGCAACAGTGGGTGCCTTGTGGTAATGTCACTGGGTTGTTTTTAATAGATTAAATGTCTGTGGGGACTGCTGCCTAAAGAGAGTTTACTTGCGAGTCTAACCAAGAATATTTTTGGGGGAATGTTCTGTAAGACTAATTGAGTTCTGTAAATGCAATCTTGTGTTTAAGTTTTTATTTCTTAATAAATATTTAAATATTGAAAATCTCCAACTGTGTAACTGGAATTTGTGGTTCCTGACTTCAGTACACATTCTTCTCAGAGTAAAATACAAATAGAAAATAGCTTGCCAGGTTTCCCTTAGGGATTTGGTTTACAAAGCCTGCCGGATCATAACATGGGGATTAACAGGAAGTACCTGACTTTGTGTAGTTTTGGAGATTTGAGTTAGAGAAATAAATTATGCAAGCAGTCCTATAGTCTTCAGTATAGTGAACTTTCAATGCACATTTAACTTCATTACCTAGCTCATTAGCTCTGATATCAAGCAATCCAGGACTACTAATGCTACTGGGAAGGGATGTTTCAAGAATCTCCGATTGATACAGTGATGTTGGAGTACTCTGTCTTCTTGGCACGGCTGATGGTCCATTTTCTGTACAAGTTTGCCTCTTGACTGTCTGTGATCTCTCTTCATCCAGAGCTTCAGAAGCACTGTGCAGTCTTGGCTGAAACAGTACAAACTGGTCTCAATAAGGAGAAACAGGTAGCTTTAGGCGGTTCATCTTCTTATTCAAATACATTTTCAAATAGTAAAACTGCAATTAGAATAATCGTTGATCAAGAATGCACAGAAAACTAGTTTTGATTTGAATGAAAAGGCAGCGCTTTCAGTCTTAATGGAGCCATTAAACTCAGATTGGACATGCATTGAAATCAGTGGAAAGGAAAATTGGGTGCAATATATAATGGGCAGCCAAATTAATACCATCTGTTTTACACTGCTGAAGTTGAAAGCTCTGTCCACTGCATCTTTTCAAGAAGTGCAATAATTATTGAAGAATGAAATAAAAATAAACATACGATACACATTCAGTCCTTTGGAACCAAAAGTATAATCAACTAAACCTGATCAGGTTTCCACTTATGCATGTATGCAAGAACTGGGAAGGCAAAACTGTCAATATCAAAGATACCTTAAAAAGAGTTGTTTTTTTAACTTCGGCAGTAATATTGCTTACAGCTCTGTAGTGAAACCTATAAATTTCTAACTCAATTCTGCTGTAAGCAGAGGGCTGATGTCAAATCGTCAGAGAATCATTGAAATTTACAGCACAGGCAGCCATTCTGTCCATTGTGTCTGTCTTTGTTTAAAGACACACTTTTTCATGCTTTCTCTTTGCATTCCTATTTTCCTTTGTAATTTCATCTTAACAGTTTCGATACTCTTCTGTGCTGTATTGAGCTCTTAGTATCTGATCTGATTTATTATTGTCACACGTATTAACATACACAGTGAAAAGTATTGTTTCTTGCACACTATACAAAGCATACCGGTCATAGAGAAGGAAACGAGAGAGTGCAGAATGTAGTGTTACAGTCATAGCTAGGGTGTAGAGAAAGATCAACTTAATGCAAGGCAAGTCCATTCAAAAGTCTGGCAGCAGCTGGGAAGAAGCTGTCGTTGAGTTGGTTGGTACGTGACCTCAGACTTTTGTATCAGACATAGGCTTCCCTTTTTTGCCTTCTCCTACCTGTACACTCCCAAGCACCCAGGGAGCTCTGTGTGTGGGAGTCCCACCAATTTCTCCAGTGGTAACATATTCATTATGAACACTCTATCGCCTCCTTGATTGTTTCCCACTGCTCTGACATGGATTCACCTTCAAGTAGTGTTTCCATGCACTTTTGAAAATCGTTTCTTAGCTTAAAATCTGAAATATTCCATCGGAATGTCAGCAATTGTCAGGAATTCTTTTCTTTTAAAAACTACCAACACTTTATTGGAGGGGGCAATGTCACGTAGGGAAAGGGAGGGAATAAAAATCGACATCTGACTGTCAAAGGATGCTTCCCGTTTGAGGAAGCAAAGAAATATTCGCACTTATATTTCCATTAGTTCACAAACATCTCAAAACCTTTTGTACAATTAATTATTAAGCTGCTCTAAACTATCTGAATAAGTTAGAAACTGAGGCAAGTTCCTGCTGGTGTCACTCCACTACATTTAGCCAGTGAGTCAACAGAGAAGTTTCAGGGTTTCACATAACACTCGGATACTTTTTCCATCTGATTTGGAGATGCTTTATGGTAACTACTATGGCTTGTGATTCATCACAGGATTTATTTCTATGGCTGATAGAGGATAGTAATGGTGATGGCCCTTAAGTTTTTAATATATATATTCAATAAGTTGTACTTTTTGTATGCAAGCTTAACAGCCTGTTGATTTATTTTGACTGTGGCCATGATACATCTGGTTCAATACAGAACTTCAGCAGATTTAAGTTATTATCCTAAAAGGCGCAACTAAATTTGATTTTAAAATTCTCACAATTTCAAGTTCATACATAAAAGTCAGTTTATTGAGGGGTAACATAGCATGATAAATTACCTATTATAGCAGTTATTCACAAATTATCTTACCCATAATCTCCTTTAATATAAATTAACCAGATTTTTAAAAAATGTAATTAGGATGAAGGAGAACTCACCTTTGGTGGAAGAGGAGGTGGAACTATTCGTTTAAGTGTTGACCTGAGAGAAAACATGCAAGTAGTTTAACAAGGTTCAAAAACAATACAATGTCAAAAAGTTACAATGTCAAGATAAAAATCATCAAAAGTTCATACATCAGAAGGATAATCAACAATAGTTCAGTTGCACAAACTTCAGTGAATTAATTTGGAGATGAAAACTGATTGGAACCAGACATTTACATCTCCCCAGCAGGGAGACCACTTGTCTCATTTTTTAAAAATTTGTTTATAGGATATGAACATCACAGGACGGCCAGCATTTATTGTACATCCCTAATTGCCTTTGAGAAAATAGTTGTGAGCCAACTTATTGAACTTCTGCAGACCATATAGTGCAAGTACAGTCTGTTTTTAGGAAAAGTTCCAGGATTGATTCAGCGACAGTGAAAGCATGGCAGGGTATTTCCAAGATGTGGAGGTGCCGGCGTTGGACTGGGGTAAACACAGTAAGAAATCTCACAACGCCAGGTTAAAGTGCAACAGGTTTATTTGGTAGCAAAATCCACTAGCTTTCAAAGCGCTGCTCCTTCGTCAGGTGAGTGGGAGTTCTGTTCACAAACAGGGCATATAAAGACACAAACTCAATTTACAAAATAATGGTTGGAACGTGAGTCTTTACAGGTAATCAGGTCTCAAAGGTACAGACAACGTGAGTGGAGAGTGTTAAGTACAGGTTAAAGAGATGTGTATTGTCTCCAGACAGGACAGTTAGTGAGATTTTGCAAGCCCAGGCAAGTCATGGGGGTTACAGATAGTGTGACATGAACCCAAGATCCCGGTTGAGGCCGTCCTCATGTGTGTGGAACTTGGCTATCAGTCTCTGCTCAGCAACTCTGCGCTGTCGTGAAGGCCGCCTTGGAGAACGTTTACCCAAAGATCAGAGGCCGAATGCCCGTGACCGCTGTTTGTGAACAGAACTCCCACTCACCTGACAAAGGATCAGCATGCGCTCCGAAAGCTAGTGGATTTTGCTACCAAATAAACCTGTTGGACTTTAACCTGGTGTTGTGAGACTTCTTAGGGTATTTCCAAGTCAGGATAGTCTGTCTTGCAGGGGAACTTAGAAGCATAGAATAATCATAGAATCCCTAAAGTGCAGAAGGAGACTATTCGGCTCATCGAGCCTACACAGACAACAATCCCAGCCAGGCCCTATCCCCATAACCCCACATATTTACCCTGCTAGTCCCCCTGACACTAAGGGGCAATTTATCATGGTCAGTCAACCTAACCTGCACATCTTTGGACTGAGAGGGGAAATCAGAGCACACGGAGGAACCCCACGCAGACACAGGGATAACCACCACACAGAGTGTCACCAGAGGCTGGCATTGAACCCAGGTCCGTGGCGCTGAGAGGCAGCTGTGCTGACCACTGTGCCATCAACTTGCAAATGGAGGTGTTCCCATGTGTCTACTGCCCTTGTTCTTCAGCAATGGTGGGCAACCTGTGGGTCATGAGCCATATGCAGCCCACCTGGGTTCGAGTGCAGCCCATGAGACATTTTGCTGACCGTTGCCCCCACACAGGTTTGTTAGATTCCAATCATTTCCATCTGCATAGTATTTTACCTACTGGTACAACAGAAGTGATAGCCACAAAGCAAGGACATGTGTGTCCAATCAAAGCGTAAATATCTTTTGTGTTTTTACCATTTGAAGTTGATAACAGTTCCATTAAGATATGAATGATTCTGCGTTTTCTATAACTAGTTATGAAATATTCAGCAAGTATTAAACGAAATTCAATCATATTCGCGGGATCATAATTAGTGAACATGCCTGACTTCAACCTTGTGGCCCACTGAGATGATGGGAGGTCACTAATGTGGCCCACTCACTAGCCCAGGTTGTTCAACACTCTTCTAGAGGTCATGGTTTTGAAAGGTGCTCTATTGTTTATAATGCATCATTTTGCAAAAGCATCAGAAACTATTCTGTGCAATTTTTCATTACCATCCTACAGTAGATAAGCTGACATCAAGAAAAGTGGCACGACACAGGTGTCACAAAATGCTGATAAAGTTTTCCACAACATTCATAACCTGGTTATGGAAAAGCATGATTTGCAGCCATTTTTGAAGATCTGCCAAAATATTGCAACCACTAACATGAAGCCTTCATAACAGGGTTTGCCATTCTCAAATTTATAATAAATAATTTAAGCAACTTCATTGAACTCGTTTTATGAGATATATTGGTATTAATATTTTGCTATTCATTATAATTTGTTTAAAGTTAAGAATCTACAAAACAAGACGACTTACAGCTCATCTTCAAAGTCCTCTTCCAAATGTGCTATGTGGCCCCTAAAAGTGTATCGGCATACATTAGTTTGCAAATAATTAGTTTAAAGAACAGATGCTTTGAAGTTACTAAAGCATGCACGCACTGTCACAAAATTCACATACAACGTGTGAAAAATCAAAATATAAATATGTCGAATAATTGACTCAAAATATGGTGTCTATTGGAAATTAAAATCTGCATACATACTTCATCTAAATTGTTTGGAATGATTTCACAGTGAATAAACACAGGGTGCAAGCTTCTCAGATGATGACACTGCATCCTTCTTTCCTCTCCCCAACACCTAAATTTGGAATTCAGTTGTAGATTTGTTGGATGACGCCTAACATCCTAGATTTTAATTACACCCTAATATACAGTTCCACAGAATCTAGCTGCTAATTAAGAAACTGAAAATGTCAGCCCATTTTTGGTAATTTTTACCCCCTCCTTCCGTCATTTATGAAAAAGTTGATAGATAGGCTGTTCCTAAAACTTGACAATGGGATTTATTAATCAAGATCACAAGTAAAAGATTGAGACCACGAATGTGCATTCCAGCACTCAGTATAACTTTTGCTGCCGTTTCCAGTATTTTCAGTGACAATTTTCTTACTAGATGTGGAGAGAATAGAAGGAATACACCATATGGCTATTACCACCGTACAATAGTTAGATTTCATTTAAAAAGTTGAAAAAAATATTTATTTGGTACGGATCACATCTATCTTGATGATGGTTCTAGATTGATGATTTTGGGTAGATTACTTGGAAGCAGGAGAATAAAAACCATTGCAGTCAACATACAGCCAATTGACACGAACTCTTATTCAAAAGAGAAAATGTTCACTTGACCCACCCTCTACAACTACCACTGTACCTACCACAAAACATATGCATTACAATAGATGGAGGCATGGCAACTACTGATTAAGCTATCGAGTTACCGTTGTTGCAATTCTTCCTCAACACATTTAAGAAGGCTCCTTTGGAATCAGAACAGAAAAGAGGGAAAGAATTTGTAGAGTAGGATGCACAAGATGTGCTTCATGCCTAGGAGCTGTAAGAAACAGATTGCCATGCTTGGAATTTAACTGTATACTACAGCTGTTGGTACATTAAAGCAATAAGAAGCATTAAAAGATTATTTTTACCTCAGTTGATTTCCTCTACTTTTAACATATAACATAAGGTTACAATATTAAGCATATTAGAAGCACTCTTTCACATACTCAAATGTTTTAAAATGACCAATTACAACAGTTCATTACATTATCAACATGACTCAGTTATCTAGCCAGGAAACAATAGGTACCAAGGAATGCTGTCTGGTGTGTCCAAAGATTACTGTAATGATTCCTTACTGTAATTAATCTCAACGCTAACAATTCAAGTTCACAGAAGATACCCAAATTGGGGGAGATCTTGAATCTGATAAGTCACCCAGGAATATACAGAACAAGCTGAACAAAATGCATAAGTGACTGGAACAGTGGCAGAGGAGTGTTAATAAGGACAAGCATAATGATCCATCACATAGGAAGAAAAAAATAATGGATGTGTACTCTATAAATGGTGTTGAACATCTAAGAGAAGTTGAGAGACTCAATGGTAGACTCGAGGGTCCAACTATCCTAGCATACCAAGCAACCAAAACAATAAATATACTGAACAATATATCAAAAAATTAAGTTGGAGCAAGCCCGATTTAAACTGTATAGTGCTCCAATCAGATCACATGTTGAGCATCATATTTGGTTCTGTATCTGACAATAGAGCAACCAGAGTATTATAGTCCCTGCACCAACAACTTCCTGCTACAATAGCACAGTAATGATTCACTGCTGCACTGTCAGAAGTGCCACGTTTTGGATGAGTTTAACTGAGGCCTCACCTGCTCTCAGATAGGCATAAAAGATGCCACTTTGAAGAGGAGCAGGGGGTACTCTCCATTTTCCTACGCATTCCTCAAAACAGCAATAAAACAGATTATCTGGTCTTTACCTTACTGCTGTTTGATAGGTTTTGCATGTGAAAAATGGCTGCTGCATTTCATTGCATATAATGAGAATTGATTGTCTAATGCATTGGAAAGTCCAGAGCAATTCAAAGATATATAAAAGCAGATTTTTTTCGTCTTTAATCTTGCATCCTGCTCGTTACCCCTGGAATGTCTCCATATTCACTCTCTCAAGGTTAAGATGTTTCAGCTGCATGCCTTTGGCATCATCATCTGAGATGTTGCATGAATGCATACAGCACGTGGCAAATCTAGAAGAACTTCAAATTTAGCAAAAGGACATGTGAGGTACAAGTTCACAAATAGCAAGAAACAAATTTAAGACTAGTCTAAGGAAGCTTTCCCTCATACAAGGATCAATCACTAATGGAGGTCAACTGGCTTAGCATAGACCAGGGTTGAAACACATGGCATTCCTCATCCCTTTCTTAGAGCAAATGTGAATTTCAGATCGATTGTGGGAAACGATTTCCTTATCCTTTCTGAGCAACACAGTTTCACGTATTGACTGCTGTCTTGACCTAAGTAAATTAAATTTATTGGAAGGTTAACTCTTCTTTACAATATTATTGTATTTTGTGCAAACTGGAGGAGAAGACAAATTTCTTTATAGTCAACTCATCAAGGATATCTGGAGAGGAAGGCAGTCAACTTGACTGTTGGTAGAGTCAGGCTAATTTTATTTTGCTACATGCAAACGCTCCAAAATAGCATTTGAAAAATAAACTTAGCAAGAAAATGAACTTCAGAGAAAGAAAATTGGAAGTAACAGGAAGAAAATTTCACAATGTCCTCCGTTACTTCAGGAACTTCAGTTAAGATAACTTGGAGAAGTT
Organism: Mustelus asterias; assembly: GCF_964213995.1. NCBI lineage: Eukaryota > Metazoa > Chordata > Chondrichthyes > Carcharhiniformes > Triakidae > Mustelus > Mustelus asterias. The sequence goes on along the minus strand of NC_135818.1, from coordinate 53,737,022 downwards.
GGGACAGTTTTTCTTGGAGAAGGGAAGGCTAAGAGGAGATTTGAAAGATGTATCTAAAATCAGGTGGAGGGGTCAAGACAGTAGATTAGGGAGAAACTATTGCACTTGTGAAAAGATCAACAACAAGAGGTTATAGATTTAAAGTAATTGGCAAAAGAAGCAAAAAAGATAACATGAGAAAAAGAAAATTCATGCAGTGAGTGGTTGTCTGGAATGCACTGCCTAAGTGTATTTAAGGAAGGTTCAATCAAAGCATCCGAAAGGGAATTAAGCCATAATCTACAAAATAATAATGTGCAGGGTTACAGGGAGAAGGTGGGGGAATGGCACTAGGAGAGCCAGCACAGACGTGATTGGTGGAATGGTCTCTTTGTGCTGCAACAAATTCTGAGATTCAACATCTCAAAATTAATATTCATCTGAAAAGCTTATTTTGGCAGATACGATTTGTTACAGCAAATTAACTTGCATCAAGTGCAAGTTCATGACTTAGTTCCTGGAATTGATGCTTAGATTCTGTCTGAAGGCAAAAAAGTCTTCAATGTCACCAAATTGGCAAGTCATGAAGATCATTTAACAGTGTAAAATACATGTTCAAGAAGACATTTGAAACTTTTGTGAACTTATCCACCCTTTGCTTTTTAAGTAGGTGCATCAGTTCTCACCATATTCTGTTGTCAGGTAATTATCTGACTTGGAAATAAACCTGATCAGTTTTAGCCTCCATTAAACAGTCATACTATTAGCACTGTCTTTCAAAACAGATTTGAGAGCAAAATGTTCTCTAGTGTGCTATACTGTATTTAGGGGATAATTGTTAATCTTGTGGCATGCAATCCTACTCATGGCACGCTATCCCATTTACGGCACAGTGATTGCAAGTTTTGATTTGTAGGAACCAGATCTGCTTACAGAAGCCATTGTTCCATAGTGAAGGCAACTTAAAAGCACTGGAATGAAACTGCAAAAGTGATTCCATAATAAATCAATAAAACATTGAGTAACTAGTCTACCTGTAATCAAATGCTATTGAGAAGCATCCTTGGTCAGTTTAATTTAGTTGATAACAGCTTCATGCTGATCATGAAAGACCAATAATAAACATACAAATAATTTTTTAGCTTTGCTCATGGATTGTATCATACAAATAGCATGTTTCATGTTTCAACATGCATGCTTATATGCAACCATGTTAAAAGTCATCTGCCACACAGTTTATCTTCAGCAATTTTAAAAATAAAAATGTTGTATAATATGATGCTCTGGAACAGATCACTGTAGAGTTCTCTTGCATAGTTTTTCACATCAGCATTCCCTCAGCATTGTGTCTGGTCTCTGCCCATTACCCAAGTAATTTGCCATAGTCCACAAAAGGACCAGAGGCATCTCTCTCTATTAGAGACTCAATTGGTTATATCTCGATTTAGGGGCATCACTGCATAGGTAAGTAGTATAATGTAAAATGCTCATTGCTTGCAAAATTATGGTGACAAATGGCATTAAAATGTTCAAACAACATGGAAATGTGTAATACTATGAATATTATCCATCTTTTCAAAATAAGGATGTTTGAAGCATCCACATATTTGTCATTTACTCATTACTTACTTGTTTCCTCCATCTGAAAATGGGCTCCATGAAGAATCAAATACCGTTTCTTTGGTTACCTCCTATACAATATATTGAACAGAATTTTCTTAAAACATATTTTTATGCAGCATTAGCAATTCAAAAGGTTTTGTTTTACTCTATTTTATACAAATTATGTCTTGCACATTTGACTCATGAAACAAATCCAAATCTTGTTGAAAGGAGTTGCCTTGTCTAATATATAGCAACAGAAGGTACAATTATGAACCAAAAATAAAGTTCCACAGGACCTAGTTAAACAATGAAGTACCAGTAATTGGCTTCCATGCTTAATTAATCAATTAAAAATAATTTAAACAATTTTGTCAAACTCAAGTTGATGAATACAAACAAAGAACAGTACAGCACAGGAAACAGGCCCTTCGGCCCTCCAAGCCTGTGCCGCTCCATGGTCCAACTAGACCAATCGTTTGTATCCCTCCATTCCCAGGCTGCTCATGTGACTATCCAGCTAAGTCTTAAACGATGTCAGCGTGCCTGCCTCCACCACCCTACTTGGCAGCGCATTCCAGGCCCCCACCACCCTCTGTGTAAAAAACATCCCTCTAATATCTGAGTTATACTTCGCCCCTCTCACCTTGAGCCCGTGACCCCTCGTGAACGTCACTTCTGATCTGGGAAAAAGCTTCCCACCGTTCACCCTATCTATCCCCTTCATAATCTTGTATACCTCTATTAGATCTCCCCTCATTCTCCGTCTTTCCAGGGAGAACAGCCCCAGTTTACCCAATCTCTCCTCATAGCTAAGACCCTCCATACCAGGCAACATCCTGGTAAACCTTCTCTGCACTCTCTCTAACGCCTCCACGTCCTTCTGGTAAGTGCGGCGACCAGATCTGGACGCAGTACTCCAAATGTGGCCTAACCAGCGTTCAATACAGCTGCATCATCAGACTCCAGCTTTTATACTCTATACCCCGTCCTATAAAGGCAAGCATACCATATGCCTTCTTCACCACCTTCTCCACCTGTGTTGCCACCTTCAAGGATTTGTGGACTTGCACACCTAGGTCCCTCTGTGTTTCTATACTCCTGATGACTCTGACATTTATTGTATAACTCCTCCCTACATTATTTCTTCCAAAATGCATCACTTCGCATTTATCCAGATTAAACTCTATCTGCCACCTTTCCGCCCAATTTTCCAGCCTATCTATATCCTGCTGTATTGCCCAACAATGCTCTTCGCTATCCGCAAGTCCAGCCATCTTCGTGTCATCCGCAAACTTGCTGATTACACCAGTTACACCTTCTTCCAAATCATTTATATATATCACAAATAGCAGAGGTCCCAGTACAGAGCCCTGCGGAACACCACTGGTCACAGACCTCCAGCCGGAAAAAGACCCTTCGACCACTACCCTCTGTCTCCTATGGCCAAGCCAGTTCTCCCCCATCTAGCCACTTCTCCTTGTATCCCATGAGCCTTAACCTTCTTAACCAACCTGCCATGTGGGACTTTGTCAAATGCCTTACTGAAATCCATATAGACGACATCCGCGGCCCTTCCTTCATCAACCGTTTTTGTCACTTCCTCAAAAAACTCCACCAAATTTGTAAGGCACGACCTTCCTCTTACAAAACCATGCTGTCTGTCACTAATGAGATTGTTCCGTTCTAAATGCACATACATCCTGTCTCTAAGAATCCTCTCCAACAACTTCCCTATCACGGACGTCAAGCTCACTGGCCTATAATTTCCTGGGTTGTACATCATGTTGTACATCGACTGTTTTATGGAAACCAAGGTAATACATTCTCTAATCACTATGGTGAACTGGTTCTTTCCTGTCCAAACAAGGTATAAAAAAGCTCCATTTGGGGATTCTTAAAAAGGCCACATCTATGCTTTGAAATGCTAATGCCCTGAAGGGCAAGGACAGTAAATCAAACTGTTTAATAGTTTACAGCCATTAATATAGGAGGCAATTCTTTTGTAAAAAAAATATCTAAATGTGGCTTTAGTGGTCATTAGAGATTTTGAGTCTTTTACGCTTGAAAAGTCCTCAAGATTGAGGTTTGCAGACTTGTTTGAATAGATTATCCTGTCAACTTGAATTCAGATATTTGATACTATGAAACGCAACAGTAAGATATCATAGTAATGAAGGTTTGTTCGTGATTTTAAAGCAAAGCCCAAATTTGAAATAGGTATACAAGATAAACCACTTTTGTCTGGCTCACTTCAATGTACAGGTGTAGAGAGGCATCTTTAAATGCTTTCAGAAAAAGGCTGAACTGATGTTAAGATTCAAGAGCAAGACAGGTAAAGAAAGAACCTTTTCAAAAGCTACAAATCAAGAGAATAGATTTCAGTCAGAAATTTAACAGTTGTAACTTGTTAATAAGTCATGGAAATATACAGCATCAGTTAAATAATATAAAGGTCAAAATCTGAACAGTCAAGAGCAAAAGATTATTTTGAAGGAGTTACAGAAACTGTAAGCTAATGTAAAAGCTAGCATATTGAGACTACACTGCAGAGAAGGTTCAATTTTGATTTGGCAGGGTGACCACTCCAAGAGCACAGATTGTAGGATTACTAGTCATTACCTTGTTCTACAAACTGAAACGGCCTATATGCAATTTAAACCCCAAAATAGAATCCTGAACAGTTACATTAAACAGAAAATAATGTGGACTAAACAACTATAATAATCAACTGCCCCAAAGTAAAACCAGCTAAAAGCCAAACTGCTGCAAGTGCAAAATCAAAATTACTTTTTGTGACAATGACCTTAAGGTTATCTTTCCACGGGTTAGAAAATTGTGCTATTAATATAGCACAGCTCCTCATTCCTTGGCCTGTGATAAACCAAGAGTTAAATAATTTTTATCCAATGCTGCACTTTTTGTTTCCCAATTTTTTTGGATTGGTTTAACATGGGGCAATTCAAGAACCAAATATTAACGCCTACATGCAAACACGGCTTTGAAGTATTTCTTACATCAGGTACAGCATTTTATCAAGCTTTTCAGTTTCTCTTTGCTATTAATTGATATCTGCTTTTTATGACCCTACAAAATTTCCAATTTTGGTTGGGGCTTAGGTCATAGAATCATAATTGTTCTTATAATAAACTTTCTTTCAAGTGGTCGCCCACTAGGTAAAACTGTAACGAATAACCAGTATATGCAGGTAATTAGCACCATACATCTAAAATCTAATTAACCCATTTTCATTAACACTTTGTTTGGTGCTTTCTCTTCTCCATACCCCACCATCCATTGATTTTTCTTTCCCTTTGTTTCTATAACCCAGGGATTTTTATTGTAATAGGAAATTTCCACCAGCATCATGGGTCATGCCACTATAATATTCTCCAGCTGCAAAATGTCCCAAGCTGGGATTTACCAGCACAGAACAAAAAAAGACTGAATTCCTTCAGGAGCGCATCTACCAAATGTAAAACGACCATGTCTAATCCAAAGACTAGAAAAGAATCTTGCCTGAACCACAGCTAACTGTGGGATACATTATGAGATCCCCTGTTGTTAAGAGAAGATCAAGTGAGATAAAAGCATTTGAGAACTAGCTCCTACTCGAGAGATTCATGCTCCAACACTGCACAACCAATCAACGGGATAAATGTGGGGTCTATGGGTGAGGGCGAGGGCATGGGTAAGATGCTCTGGCAGATAAATGATAGTTAAGGGATCATATGCTGAATGCATTGAGCCAACTTGGATTTAGCAAAGAGGCAAGTTGAATCTGATTTGATTGAACGGAGTTCCTGGAGGACATCCAGGATTTGATAGATGAGGGTGAGGCGGTAAATTCTCCCTATCTGGATTCAGAAAAATCTCTGACACGGACTCACGTAAAAGACTGATTTGGTGGGTGCTTGCCCGTAGGGCAGATTTTAAAATATTAGCCTGGAATAATGTATGGCTTATAAAGTAAAAGGTGGTGATATAAAAAGAGGATAAAATTTTAAATCTTTCATAATGTCTGGAATTTCCTTTGTATACATGATTCTTTTTCACTATTAAAGATAAAAACGGCAAATCTTGTTTATGTTCTTAGAGTAATTTGGGAATAATTTGCAAGAGGTTAAATTGAATCTCTGACTAGCTAAAGATGAAGACGTTCAGACTTACCATTTCACAGTGAGCCTCCGTTTCTTTTCTTAATGGAGGTTCAAACTGAATTTTGTCAACTGCAAAATAATTACTACAGTTAACTCCATAAAAATTGCATTGAAAACCAAATACATGAAAAGCTTTGTCTTAAAAAACTGTGCTCAATATTAGGAGCACGAGTACAGAAAAAAAGTACTTTTTCCGTTAACTGCATTGCCTCACAATCGGCAGTGTAAACTTGCAGAGAATGGACAGAGTGTAAAGCTTCCTGCTATGACAATGTATATTAACTCCCAACTGTACCAAATTGAATCAAAGCACCACCACCCACCAAACCCTCCTCCCATCTCCACTTTTTTCTTACCATATTCATTGTCTAAGGCTGAAAATGCAAATCTGATCAGGTAGGCAGACTTATGCTTTGCATTCAAGTCTACCAGAAATCAGGTGAATTACCCAAATGGACTTGAGGAAATTATCACTGACATTTATTGCATGTCAAAATATGATAGGAAGGTAAAAAAGTAAAGCTAGTTAACACCAGGCAGCAACAAATTTTAGCCACATCCTGATAACTCCAGATCCAATTTCAATGCACCTATTTCTATTTGAGCTGTGCCCAATTAGTATTTTTTCACAAATTGAGTTGTCTTTTTGTTCAACGCACAAAGTATAGTAAAAATGACAATGTCAAGAGATTTCAGTTACTGAATTAAGTTCCTCTTGAAAACATTGCTTCAGAGTATATCAAAATTGTCTGTTGATACTACAAAAATAGTTCACAGCCTATACATCAATTATTATCCAAGCAATGGGCATATAAAACTAAGACTTACAGTTGATCTCTGACCGCGTCCTTTCTGCTCTTGAGTTCCTGTTATTGGAGCGAATGGTATGAGGAACGGCAGAGAGGGGCTACAAAATAGGGGAGAGAACATTACAATAGAAAAATGTCATCTTCTGTACATATTATTTCTCAAGAGGCTAGAGAAAGCACAATGCCAACAAGGTGCTCTTAGCCCATTACACTGGTTAGGCAAAAACAATCAGAAGTCACTGATCAGTTACCTCCTTTAATAAACCCTTCACATTTGTTACAACAAAGCACCAATTGAATGCTGCTTTACTGGTTTGTAACCTATGGTCTTGAGGTCTTCATTTAACTGGCAGTAAAATATGGCTCATTTATCTAGTAAATGGCGACTGAACAGCCAAAATGTCCTTACAGGGTTCCGGCATGAAGCCCACCCTCATTTTGGCTTTAGTTAACTGCACTGGGTTTGTCATCTACATTTGGCTTGACATCACACTGTCTTTTACAATATTGTCCTTCCTTGGATTTCACTTCTGGTACAGTACCCTTGATATATATTAACAAATGTATCAGGGAAATATAAAAGGTCCTACTTTTTCATTTAATCTAATAATAGACCTGTTCAGTTTTTCCAATATTTTGTTTTTATTTCAGATTTCTAGCATGCACAGCATTTTGCTTCGAAAATAATAATTGCATTTGGACTTCTTTAATTTGAAGTGCTTGGATTAAGACCAAGCAAAGCATACAACGGTGAAGTTTTAAAAACAAATAATCAAAACTATGGTATTTCATACCTCAAGGTCATCATCATCTGTCTCACTGAAATGATGATTTTCAGGATTATTGACTTTGTCCAACAACTCTAATGCCAATGATCTGGACAGTACTGACTGTGTTAAAAATGAATGCTGAAGAAGCAAAAAAAAAGTTATAAACTCTCAAACCTGGATATTTAGTGAAGCTTGGTGTACATATAAACAATGCATTTTATCAAATGCCTCTGTTGATTTTAGATTTACCGAATACAAGACCCAACTAAGATTTAAAATGTTTTGCCAAATTGTAAATACTGCAAAGAATATCCATTACAAGTTTAAGTCTCCTTGAATATCCTTTCAGCTACAGTAATGCTGCACATTCTTGTACGTATTTTGAATGACTTCTGTTTGGAACCATGCTTGAAATATCCAATATTTAATTTTACAATAGTGTAACCCAACAACTACTGAATGTATACAGTGGGTGGGTTTTTTTGTCTCCCTGCAGCATCTTTTTCGCAGCCAGAGTTGGCCAGTGGTAGGATCTTCAGTCCCGCCGCTCTGTCAATACGATTTCCTATTGACTCCATCCCATCCCACCAGGAAACCTGCAGTGAGGGTGCACTGTTGGCAGGACAACCAGTTGGAAAGTTCCGGCCTATGTTTTTAACATAAGACATTCCATGCCACTTCAAGTGTTATAAAACAAAGTTTGACAGCAAGTCAGATATGCAGATATTAGGGCAGATCACCAAAGGTTTGGTCAACGACGTAGGCTTTCAGAGGCACCTCAGAAGGAGAAAAAGGTACAGAGACAGCGAGCTTAAAGGAGGGAATTTCAGAGTTTAGGGTCTTGGCAGCTGAAAGCATGGCCACCAATGGCAGAGAATTTAAAACGGCGGATGCTGAAGAGACTATAATGAGAGGAGCACAGATATTGGAGAGTTGTGGGTTTGAGAAAATTAGATATAGGGGGAGCCAATGTGTGGAAGAATTTGAAACAAGAATGAGAATTTTATCAAGGCGTTGCATGACCAGTGACAATAGCTGAAAAGGATTTGGTGCAAAGATACGGGCAGCAGAACAGGGCAACACAAGGGTGCAACAATAGGATTCCCTATGTGACCTGAATTGGATATCACAATTGTTGCATGTGCCCTCAGAATGGTTACAGCACGAAAGAAGATCATTCAGCATTCATATCTGTCGCTACTACAAAAATAGTTCACAGCCAATATAATAATTATCCAAGCAATGGGATATAAAACTAAGTGCAGCTCAGCTACTCATTCCCTGCCCTTTCCTCAGAAAATTTGCAGAGTTCTCTCTTCAGTTAATTTTCAATTCTCTTTCAAAAGCACTAACTGAATTCAGTCTCCACCAACCACACCCTCAGGCAGAGCATCGTACATTCTATCACCTGCACCAAAAAGTTTTTTTTCCTCATTGCTTCTGGCTCTGTTGCCATTCACTTTAAATTGGTCCTCGACCCTTTGCTAATGGGAATTATTTCCTCCCCATCTACACTACCTCATAATTTTAAACAAATCAATTAAACCTCCTCTCAACAGCTCTTCTCTTCCCAAAAGAGAACAGCCCCTGCTTCTCTACACGCTCACATAATTGACAGTTGCACCCCCGGAAATACTCTTGTAATCTCATTTTTCTGGGCTCTATCTAATGCTTCCATGTCGTTCATAAAAGTCTGGTGCCCAGAAATGGAAATAATATAGACCAGTGTTTTATAAAGGTTCACCATAAGTTCCTTGCTTTAAAGCCCAGTACCCCAATACCTTATTAACCACTTTCTTAACAGGCCCTGCCACCTCCCAACAATTTCTGCCCATATAGCTCCAGATCCCAATGCTCCTGCATTACCTTTATAATTGTACCCTCAGTTTATATTGCCTCTCTTTATTCTTCCTACCAAAATGTATCACTTCATTAAATTTCATCTCTGCATTAAATTTCATCTGCTACTTGCCTGCCCATTTTAGCAGCCTGTTTGTGCCTTCCTTGAAGTATCTTTATCCTCTTTACAGTTCACAATACTTATGAAACTGCAAATTTTGAAATAATGCCTTGCACACCTAAGTCTATGTCATTAACACAAGTCAAGAAAAGGAGTGTTCCTAATATCGACTCCAAGAAACCTCACTCTGTACCTTTCTCCAGTGCAAAGCACAGATGTTCACTAATGTTCCCATCACTCAGGCAATTCCATACCAATTCTTCCACTGTCCCTTTTATTTCTTGGGTTTCAACTTGTCTGACAAGCCTGTCACATGGCTTGAAAGCCCACGTACACTGCAGCATTGCTCTTATCAACCCTTTGTTACTTTACCAAAAAATTTAATCAAATTAATTAAACAATTTTTCCTAAAGAAAATCCATGCTGGCTTTCCTGAGCTAATTGACATTTTCCCAAGTGACTGGTCAGTTTTGTCCAGGATTATTGTTTCTAAATCCTTTGCCATCACCAGGGTTAAACTGGCTGGCTTATAGTTGCTGAGTTTATTCTTATACCCTTTTTCAGACAAGGGTGTATAATCTGCAGTTCTTCAGGCCTCTGTCACTACTCCACGATCTAAGAAGCATTGCATTTTCCTAACCATTCCATAGACAGAATCCTTCAGTGAGACCAAACCAAATTATGTCTGAAAAGTAAAACAGCATAACAATATGGAACTGAAATGTACAAAGCAATAGTTATAATTAAATCCCACCATAGTTCCCTTACTCCATTACACCCCATCTGACCCAACCCACTTCCCCTCATTTTCAAACTAAGAGGATTATGGGAAGCATGATCAATTGGCAGAGGGGATGAGAAGGGAGCTAACCAGCGTCACATTTTCCTGTGACTCCCACTTCAAATATAGTATGCTGCTTATGTCAATTTCCCAAGATGTAAACCTCCACCTCATTTGAATACAAATGGCTTCAATTTTTAAGAAAAATCATAAACGATCAGCATGATGAACTTCAGATCAATAATATGGCATATTTCAGGAGTTGAAGGGAGTAAACAGCCTAGTCAATCCTGCCTAAAAGAAAGTGCACCTCCTAATCGTAAACCACCACTGATAATATGGAAGTTTCACATCAAAACCATTCCATCCTCCTATCTGAAGGAGAAATTGGCAGGAAGCCACATTTTTATGGATGGATAAATATATAAAAATATGCAATGATGGCATGAAAATAGGCATATTTCCTTTGGGTCAAAGAAAATGTTACGTTTCTTATTTCAATCAACATTAATTCTATGACTGAAACCAAAATTTACTTACAACCAGTAACTTCTCTGCTGTTGGTCTCTTCTTTGGATTTTTTGTCAATGCTACTTTGAGAAATGCGTGGAATGTTGTGCTCCTGAAAGAAATGAACATGGGCGTCATACCAGCTTGTGAAAAGAACCCAATCATTTTCATAACGATTGCAATATGAGTAACAATTGTTGTCTGTGATGGTCTTCATTTACAATGGTGCTAATTGTTATTTTCATATAGACAGGAAGAAATCAAAATGCTTGATATACACAACATTACAGTTCTATTATATTTTGAGTGATAAGTGCCAAACATTGTAATACTCAATCTAATTGTTGCCCTTTTAGGATATTTACACTTCTGAAAATCATTTGAAAATTCTTCAAAGAAGACCTGCATCTATATGGTGCCTCTCAGCCTTAGGACATCCCACAGTACTTCATTCCCTCCGAATCCATTCTCAGCTTTGAAAAAAAATCTGCTCTTTGATTTTTCCTACCAAAGTTATTAAGTTCACACTTCCCCACATTATACTCCATCTGCTTGCCCAATCACTTAATCAGTCTATTTGCACCCTTGGTGTTACTTTCCCATCCAACTTTATATATTATCAGTAAACTTCGATATTTCAAATTGCTGAGGTCCTGTACAAATCCTTACCATCCCATGTGCAACACCCTGCCATCTTAAAAATTACCCATTAATCCTACTCTCTATTCGGTCCAGTGGTCAATTCATGGCAACATGTTTACACCAAATCCCATGAGCCCCAATCTTGCGCAACCTTATGTGGCACCTTGTTGATTTTGTTTTTATTCTTTCACAGGGTGTGGATGTTGCTGGCTAAGCCAGTATTTCTGCCCATCCTTAACTGCCTTCAAGAATTCCTTTTGAAAATGCAAATATCCTACACCCATTGGCTCCCCTTTATCTATCCTGCCAGTTACACCCTCAAAAAAGACAAACAGATTCGTCAGACAGGATTTCCATTTCACCAAATTACAGCCGAGCCACTGGTGATTTTTACAAGTGACCAGTTACCACATATTTAATAATAGATTTTAGCAGTTTTCCTACCACTGATATCAGGCTAACTGGCTTATAATCACCTGTTTCCTCTCTTATTTTTTGAAAAGCAGAATTACATTTGATACCTTCCAATTCATGGAGATTGTTCTGGAATCTAGGGAATTCTAGAAACTGAAGGAGAATGCACTCACTATCTCTGCTGCCATTTCTTTTAAAACCCTATGGTGTAGGCCACCAGGTCCAGGGAACTGGTCAACTTTTAGTTCCATTAATTTCCCCAGCACTTAACTAATATTATTTCAAGTTCCTCACTCTCATTAGATCCTTGGTTCCCCACAATTTTCAGTTGAAGTTGGATGTCCTAAGTAGGCAGAACCAAGGTAGATGAAATTCAATGGAAACACTTGTAAACTACTGGGGAAAATATGTATTCTGTGAATAATGTTTAAATATGAAATTGGAAGAGGGCCATAATTCTCCACGCAACACGTGAATGCCAGTGACCATGAATATCCAGATTGTAGTAAAAACCTATCTAGCTCACAAATGACTTTTAGGAAAGGAAATTTGGCATCCTCACCAGGTTTGGCAATGTGGTTTACTCAAAACTGTCCTCAAATAGTCTAGCAAGCTACTCAGATGGTTTTATTCACAAAGTAGCTTATTATCACCTTCTCAAGGGCAATCAAGGAGGGCTAATAATTGCTGATCGTAGCAATGAATTTACTCCACAAATGAATAAAAAGCATCATGAGACAGAAGCTGCTAAAGAAAAGAGAATGCTGAATTATACAGTCAAATTAATGCTCATAGCAGGAGGTTTCTACAGAAACTGTACACTGCTCTAGTCAGTTCACACCTTAAGCACTGTGGTCAGTTTTGGTCACCAAAATATTTAACCACTGGAAGCATTTTAAAGAGGGGCCAAGAGGCTGGTGTTCAATATTAATGAGCAAAGTCCAACGATCTTTGAGATTAGTAACTCTTAACTGGGGCTCTGCCAGTCGGTTTGTCCACAGCATATTGAGACAACTGAAAGAGTCTCAGAGATACAAAGATGGTGTATGCAAAGTATTGAGCCAGAATGATCATTCACCATGCAGTCGCATATGTGTAAGATACTTTGCTGCTTAGTACCATGCCTTGCTGCTCAATACCACCAACAGGTTTCACAAAGTAAAAAGAAAAGTTAGCTATATTTTTTGTAAAAACAGAAAAATAATCTCATGTTGAGTGCAGGGAGTCTGAATTTTTTCTAACATAGGAGATAATCCTTGGAAGCATGAAATGGCAGAACTCAGGTTTCAGATGATAAAGCTGAAACAGTATAAAAAAACTTCAATTCTTTTGCAAATATCAAACAAGGGGCAACAAGTTCAAACCAGTAAAATAAAGAACAAAGAAAATTACAGCACAGGAATAGGCCCTTCAGCCCTCCAAGCCTGCACTGATCATGCTGCCTGACTGACCTAAAACCCCCTACCCTTCTGGGGACCGTATCCTTCTATTCCCATCCTATTCATGTACTTGTCAAGATGCCCCTTAAAAGTCACTATCGTATCTGCTTCCACTACCTCCCCTGGCAGCGAGTTCCCAGCATCCACCACCCTCTGTTTAAAAAAAAACTTACCTCGTACATCTCCTTTAAACGTTGCCCTCGCACTTTAAACCTATGCCCCCTAGGAATCGACTCTTCTACCCTGGGAAAAAGCTCCTGACTATCCACTCTGAACATGCCCCTCAATCTTGTAGACTTCTATCAGATCGCCCCTCAACCTCCGTTGTTCCAGTGAGAACAAACCAAGTTTCTCCAACCTCTCCTCATAGCTAATGCCCTCCATACCAGGCAACATCCTGGGAAATCTTTTCTGTACCCTCTCCAAAGCCTCCACATCCTTCTGGTAGCCTGGCGACCAGAATTGAACACTATATTCCAAGTGCAGCCTAACTAAGGTTCTATAAAGCTGCAACATGACTTGCCAATTTTTAAACTCACTGCCCCAGCCGATGAAGGCAAGTATGCCATATGCCTTCTTGACTACCTTCTCCACCTGCGTTGCCACTTTGTGACCTGTGTACCTGTACACCTAGATCCCTCTGCCTATCAATACTCTTAAGGGTTCTACCATTTACTGTATATTTGCTATCTGTATTAGACCTTCCAAAATGCATTACCTCACATTTGTCCGGATTAAACTCCATCTGCTATCTCTCCACCCAAGCCTCCAACTGATCTATATTCTGCTATATCCTCTGATGGTCCTCATCACTATCCACAAATCCACCAACCTTTGTGTCATCCGCAAACTTACTAATCAGACCAGTTATATTTTCCTCCAAATCATTTATATATATTACAAACAGCAAAGGTCCCAGCACTGATCCCTGAGGAATGCCACTTGTCACAGCCCTCCATTCAGAAGTGCACCCTTCCACTGCTACCCTATGTCTTCTATGATTCTATGAATTTAAAATTCATCTCAGGAGGCTTTTCTCCAAATTGAGTGATCAATAAATAATTTGGACTCCTGAAGAGAGTGGCAAAGGCTAAAACCTTGGAGATCACTTGTGATCACTTGCTGCAATGGGGCAAATGTAGTGTTTATTTATTAGCAAGTAGGCTTACATTAACAGTGCAATGAAATGACTGAAAATCCCCTAGTCGCCACAGTTCAGCACCTGTTCAGGTACACAGAGGGAAAATTTAGCATGGCCAATGCACCTAAACAGCACATCTTTTGGACTGTGGGAGGAAACCCACGCAGGCACGAGGAGACGTGCAAACTTCGCACAGACAGTGACCCAAGCCAGGAATTGAACCCGGGTCCCTGGTGCTGTGAGGCAGCAGTGCTAACTACTGTGCCACCCAGCGTTGTGCCGAATGGGGTGGAGCAAAGCAGCCACTGCCTTCTTCATTCATATTTACCATGTGAATTAAATTTAGATTAATTTCAACTCGTTCCTTAGCACCGATTTGCCATAAACGTGAACTGGTACAAAAAGTGCATATACTCACCATTTCACTTTGTCTTTCAACTTAGGGGGTTGAAATCCACTTTTGCTCATCAAGAACAAAGCCCTATGAGTAGAGACATGAGTCACAATAATGTAATATGCAAAACAAAATCAAGATTCAAAGTTGATCCTCAAACGGTGTTTGCTATACAGAATCTATAACCAAAAACAGGCCATTTAGCCCATCTAGCATATCTATTGTTTACATACATGAATCCCACCCCTGTATTCCTTAATTCCCTTATCTCTTAGGAATGCATCAAGTCTTTCATAAGTGCACAAATGCGATTTCCTTCAGCACTATATGCGGCGAAGTGTATCATATTCTCACCACTCTTTAGTCAATCTGTTTGCGGCTGTATTTATGCCGCTTTTTCTGGAGTTATCCATCAAGTGGAGACAGTTTCTCTACATGAATCCAACTGAATTTCAGGTCTTAAGTCTACTCATCAAACAAAACAGCCCCAACTTGTTCAATCTTTCCAGATTGTTGCATCCTCTCAATTCCGAGAACACCCTTGTAATTCCTTTCTCCATACTTTCGTCAGTGCAAAATCCTTTTTGCAGTATGGAGACCACAGCTCCATATTGTGCAGTGCTCCAAATGTGGCCCAATCAAGGTTCCATATAAAATTCAACATTACTTGCTGTTGTATCAATCACTCCAGAAGCCCCATCCTCTGCATGCAGTCTTTATAGCCTTTTCAACTTAACTATTTATATATCTGTTTTACCAGCTCTTCTACATCAATTAGTTTCTTGCTTTTGAAGGAATAAATAGCCTCCTACCAAATGACCACCTCAACTTGCTCCACTGAATTTTATTTGCCATTCATCATGCATTTACTTTGGTGCCATCCTCTGCATTATTAGCTTTATCCCTCACTTTGGTATTATCTACAAAGTTTGACCTCACACCTCCAATTTTTGCATTCAAATCATATATTTGTGAAACAACTGTGGTCCTAGCAGAGATTCCTGCAGGACACCACTTCCAATTTGCCAGCTAAGAAACTTCCCTCAAGTCCTCCCAGTGCCTTTGATTTTGTAGCCATTTTTCCAATTCATTATGTTACTTGACCCGATTCCAGTTTCTTGAACTAAAAATAGAACTAATTTTGTGCATTTTCCTCTTGTCTCTCCATGAGGAATTAGAAAAATTACATACAAGTTATTTTGGATGCAACCATCTTATTGGTGCTGTAACAAAAGTAATTTATCGACCAAAAACAGTAGTCACTGTTGAAATTTGACAATCACATGAATAAAAGGTTGACAATCACATGAATCTTATTGTTTCTGGGTTGGATTGGCTAAAAAAAGAACAGCCTGCGGATCTAGTTTTAAACTTTAGGCCATCTTTTTCAATGCTCTATCAGCTCCAAAATGGAGATGGGGCTCCGAGAGAGAAAAAGTAATGAAATGAACAAACTTGCATTATTATAGTACCATGGGACATTCCGAAACACTTGAGTGAATGAAATCCTGCTGTAATGTCGGGAAATTTGCTGCCAATTTGCACAAGGTCCCACAAACTACATGGTGATAAATGACCAGATAATGTTTTATCTACAGTGTTTGAACAATAATTATTTTCCAGGATAAAACTAACTGCCTTACTGTTTTTTTCACATTTTACCATTACATAGGGTATAAAGCACAGAAACAGACCATTTAGCTCACCCAGCCCATGCCAGCATTCACACTATGCTTACTTGAGGGTCTCAGTTTAACATCTCAACTGAAAGATAGCACCTCCAACAGTGCAGCACTCCCTAAGGACTGAAGTGCCAGCCTAGATTATGTGAGACTAGCCTCTGGGTGGGACATGAACCCATGATTTACTAACTCAGAGACAAAAGTGCTACCGCTTAACCGAGGCTGACACCTTTGTGGAAATCTTGAAGAAATTAGAGCAAAGAAAACAGGGCAAAATATTCGTATAAAATCAGTTATAAATAAATCCTCTCCCAATACTGCATAATATTTTTACATGCTGCACAAGGCTACTAAGTTTGAAAGTAGCGGAAATTGAGAACAAACTCGATTCAACCAATTAGGTGTTGATTAGGGGAGTCAGTACGAGATCTATTGTTATTTAACCTGGTGGACACAGGAGTAGAAATACACAAGGATCATGTGTCAGTTTTATTGTTGATTTAAGTATCAGTGCAGTTCAGTGGGAGCAGTCCCTCCTTGGAAGCAGAAGATTATAGGTTGAAGGCCCACTCCATAGACTTGACCACATAACACTAGGCTGGAACATCAACACTGCCCTGAGGGCGTGATGCACATTTCAGAAATGCTACCTTCAGATGAGATATTGAACTCAGCCCTCTCAGTCGATGCAAAAGATCCTGAGGCAGTATTCTAAGAGCAGTAGAGGCATTTTCCCAGTGTGATGGTCAACATTTGTCTTTTAGCCAACAACCAAAATAGGTTTATAAACAGAAAATGTCAGAAGCACTCAGCAGGTCTGACAACATTTGTGGAGAAAGAAACAAAAACACACAGTTCAGGGCAGTGACCTTTTCTCAGAACTGGAAAACGTTACAGATATAACATGCTTTAAGCAAGTGCTGAGGGAGGGAGAGGAGAGAAAAGAATGAAAGTCTGCAATAGGGTGAAAAGCAGAAGTGATTTAACAACTTACATGTATATAGTGTCTTTAACATAATGAAATGATCCAAGACACTTTACAGGGACATCACACAAAGTACGACGTTGAGACACAAATAAAATGATGGGCGTGATCTCCCAGCTCTTCACACTGGTGGGGTCTTCTGATCCTGCCAACAGCAAATGTTTTCTGGCGGTGAGAGGTGGAATTATAGGAATTCCCAGCAGAATCAAAGATCCCACCAGTGGCCAATAGTAAGCCACCTCCCATCATCGAGAAAAACGCCATGGGGAAGCCAGAGAATCAGGTCAGGTGACCAAAAGCTTAGTGGGAGGTAGGTTTTAAAAGAGTGTCTTAACAGGGGATAGTGATGTAGTGAGGCAGGGAGATACAGGGAGGGTATCCCAGAGCTTGTGGTCTCGACCCTGGAGGATAAAAAAGGTGAAAGGGCAGATGTTACATCTCCTTCACTTGCAATGAAATGTGCCATGGGGAGGGAGACCAGGTGTTGGGGGAATTGAAGAATGGACCTGGATGTGAGAAGGAAAGGCCCCTTCAGACAGTTGAAAGGGGAGGAAAGGGGGAAAAGAGATTTGGGTGAAGGTATCATGTTGGAGGTGCCAGAAATGGCAGAGGACGATTTATTAAATGTGGAGGCTGAGGGGTAGAAGGTGGGAACAAAGAAACCTTATCATGGTTCTGAGAAAGGGCAATGTAATAGAGCAGAAAGTGATATTTCCATCCTTTTCTGCTAAAGAATCTGGACATTTATTTCCTGGTGTTTTACATGCATTATGACAACAGAACAGCTCCTATCAGTAGTTTTATGTTTGTTCCAGGACCACAGTGCAAGACCTGAAAACTTAAAAGAAAACGTCAGCAGCTCAAGGGGCTCATCATTTCCATATAATTACCAATGATCTGAAAATTAAAATACCTCATGGGATGCAAATCAAACATTGGAGGCTGCAGCTCTGCCAGTTCGATTGCAGTAATTCCAACTGCCCAAATATCACAGAGTTGGTTGTATCCACCATTCTTCTCCACTGCAGCAACTTCTGGGGCCATCCTATAAAAGTAAATATTGCCCTCAAGACTCAAAAAAAAAATAGATTTCAGATTTCAACAACATAAATAATTTACTGGTTGAGAGTCAGTTATCAAGTTACTTCTTCATATATTTTTAGTAATGTGCATACTACCATAGTGAATGAAAACTCTGCGAAAGGAGCAATTATTACAAATTAGTGGGTTGTGAAATTTATTTTGAAGGTACTCAAAAATGCAACATAAAATAACTGATATTTGTTCAACTAAGTTACAAACATATAACCTGATTTATTCACAGTACATTATCCATGGATAGCTCAACCAGTTTATAAAAGTAAATTAAATATTGTTAATTATTCTTAACCATCATCTATTGAGTAGGATCGTTTTCCACTAAAATGTTTTGAGGAATTCCACAATATTTGTAGCTTCTTGTGTGCACTTTTTGCACATTTACTGTAGATTAAAGAGTAATCTTAGGCATGATACATTTAACCTATTAATTTGTTGGGCCTGATCAATTTTGAATATTGGACAAAGGATTTCAATTCTGGATGAAATTATAAATTAAGTTTAACATTTGTGCTCCATAATTTTTCACTTGGAATGACTGGTTGTGCACAAATATCCATGACTGCAGTACAAGTGATGTAGCATTTTAAGTACGCCAGTTTAGTTCCATATACTTGGTGGACAAACATTTCTGCAAAGGTAAACTTCAAGAGAACACAAAGATGCAATAACTGATTTATTAGAAGTCAGGAGCATGGAATGGATCTGTAAAAGGAAGATTGTGCCTAGTCTAATACAATTTTTAATGAAGTAACAAAAATTTTGTCCATGGATTTTAATAAAGCATTTGACAAGGTACCACATAAAAGGCCGATTTTAAAAACAATTCCTACAGAATAAGAGGGTTAGTGTTCAATTGGATAAAACTTGGCTTAAGGACAGACAGCAATGACAAAATGCTTGTTCTTCAGTTTGAAGGGTCAGTGCTCTTTTTGCTATATTTAAATTACTTGGATATGGAACAAAATTTCAAAATTTTCTGTGACACCAAACCTGAAGGAGTGGGAAACACTGAAGGGGGGGGGGGGGGGGGGGGGGGGGGGATGAATTGCCTGCAGCAAGACAGAGATAGGTTAGCAGAACGAGCAGACACGTGGAAGATGGCTTATAATACTGAGAAGTGTGAGGTGATGCATTTTGGCAGAAGGAATACCTCTCTATAGGCTTAATGGCACGATTCTAAAGTGCACAGGAACAGAGGCATGTGGGCAGTGCATATGCATCAATCTTTGAAGGTGGCAGGACATAGAGAGAGTAGTTAACAAAGCATATGGGATCTTGGGCTTCATAGTTTGTGACAATAGGATACAAAAGTAGGGAAGTTATGCTGAACCTTTTTATAAAACTTAGTTCCCAGCTAGACTACTGCATCCAGATCTGGTCACCACGTTTTACGCAAAATATGAAGGTTCTGGACAGGATGTAGCAGAGACTTACCAGAATAGTTTCAGGGACTCATTAGATTGGAAAGGTTGGGGTTCTTTCCTTTGGAGCAAAGGGGATTGAGGGGAGATTGAGGTCAAAGTGTGCAAAATTAATACCGGTTTAGTCAGGTAGACAAAGAAAAGCTGCTCCCATTAATTGATGGTACAAGAACTAGGGGACATATATTAAAGGTTTTGGGGAAGAGATGCAGGGGGACCGACCGTGAGTGGCAACAACCTGGAACTCATTGCCCATGAAGGTAGTCGAAGTGGAAATAATCTATGATTTCAAAAGGAAATTGGATGGCTACTTGAAGGAAATAAACTTGCAATTTTGGGGATCAAGCAGGGAAGTGGAACAAAAACAGAAAATGCTGGAAAACCTCTGCAGGTCTGACAGCATCTGTGGAGAGAGAATGAAGCCAACGTTTCGAGTCTGGATCACCCTTCGTCATGACCCTGCAGCCGCAATATTTTGCTTTTAAGCAGGGAAGCAGGACTGGGTGGACTACTCCATAGAACCAGTGTTGCCTCAATGGGCTGAACGGCCCTCCTTCTGTGCTATAAATGACTCTATAACTTATAGATCACAATACAGCATTGACAATTGGAGGTAATGCCTTTGTATTAAAGGTGGACTGGGGGCATAAGATTATGTTGTAACAGTTCAAATTACGTACAACTTCTGAGTGTTAATTAACACTAAAATGGATATTATTCAACCATCTCACTTTAGGATTTGTACAACCTCACCATCTTTATTCCTACAACATGCAATGACAGACTGGGACCAATGACTTTAAGTGCACATAAATACTAGGTACAAATGATTTTATTACCAGTATGGGGTTCCAATGAAGGACTTCCTTTTGGCTATAGTAGCAGTTATTTTTGCTGCAACACCAAAGTCAGCTGAAAGGCAAAATCAAAGTACATCAACTTCAACTTGCTGCTTTCCAATAAGTATTGATCAGGGCCACTGTGACTAAATCAAATTATTGGCCTGGATTTTCAGATCAGTGGTAAATAGATGGACGCCCAACATTGACCTCTAAACACCTCCCATAAAGATTTTTTAAAATACTTTTCCAATTCAATCAAATCAAGTCCAATTCAGAGTCTCAACAAGTTGAGACATTTCTGATCCAGGCTGACAAGACAGGGCATGCAATCCTCTACCCTGTCTTGGGCCTGATCACAGTAAGAAGTTTAACACCAGGTTAAAGTCCAACAGGTTTATTTGGTAGCAAAAGCTACCAAATCATTGGGCCTGATCTACATGAGCCAAGCTGATTGGAGTAGGCGGACGTCTCCACCCCCCCCAGGCTTGATCTCATTTGCATCTTAGCCAAAAGGCCGAGATACCGCTTTTAAAAATTGCTTCATATGAAACATATGAAGCTTAAATGCAACCCAATGGTCACTACCAAGTGCAGCATCCGCATAACTACACTTGATCTTAGCCAAAAGGCCGAGAAGCGATTAAACAGCTCCAAAAAATATATTTCTTTTATTCTGATGTCATTTGAATTTGGCGCCATCTATTGGGGAACGACAGTGTCCAAAACAGGCCGATCAGCCAATTAGACTGAATTCTCACAAATAGCAAAACTAAGTAAAAGGCAGAACAAATAATTCACATTTTAGTCATTGCATAGAAAGAGAAACTAAGACTGGAACATGGCATGGGGTTAAAGAAGCTAAAATATTAAAACAAGCATTAAAAATATTTTTAAAGTTGCAATTTTTAAATGCTATATTGAGGGAATGACACTTCACACTTTAAAAACATATTTTCAGGGTAAGAGACGTTGTTCAGCAGTATGTTTGATTTAGTATGCTGTACATACACCTCATTCAATAAGGCTCAACATTTTGCCGTCAGCAAGAGTAATATAAATAGTCATAGTTCACATCGAATCAGCGATTGCATTGTTTTCATCTGTAGAGACTGCAACAGCACACCATATTGAGCAGCAGGATATCACTGATGGTCAATTCCAAATCTCCACATTTAACTGTGTACACGCAGATGCCAGAAGTTGCAGTCAGTTGTACACAGCAACAACTGCTACGGATGACAGTTTTACAATCATTACAACTGCAAATTCTAAACTTTAATTTTCTAGTCCATCTGGGTTTCAGAGTGTTTTAGGAATTGCACTCATCAATTTAGGAGGAAGGAAATAGAACAGTATGCCATTCAAGTCTTTGAACCTGCTCTGCCATTTAGTTAGACCATGGCTGAACTTGTATCTCAACTCCGCCTTTCCAAACTATCCACATATCCCTCGATTTCCTTAGTATCCAAAAATTTATCAATGTCTATCTTGAATATAGAGTCATAACAGCACAGCTCAGAGTGCCTGATAACTTTGAGGGGCAATCCAGTCAGTCCCACCTCCCTCCTCAGTGTACCTGTAGCCTTGCAAATTTATTCAAGTGCCAATCAAATTTCCTTTTGAGATCATTGATTATAACTGCTTCCACTACACTCGTAGTTAAAAGTCATTGGGTGCATTAAAAAGTTATTTCTCACATCTCCCCTGCATCTCAGCCAAAATCTTAAACCTGTGTTCCCTAGTCCTTATACCATCGGCTAAGGGAACAGTTTTTATTTGCTTCCTTAGCTAAACCAGTCATAATCTTGCACACCTACACCAGATCTCTCCTCTGCTCCAAGGAAAACAACCTCAGCTTCTTCAACCTGACAAAAAGTCCCTCATTCCTGGAGCCATTCCAGCAAATCTCCTCTGCAGTCTCTTCCGGCCCCTCTCATCCTTCCCAAAGTGTATCAACCAGAACTGCTAGAGTTGTGACTTAACCAGAATTTTATAAAAGTTCGGCATAACTTTCCTGCTTTTGTACTCATTCACACCACACTCCTGCAACAGTGAAATCGAAGAATTTGGCACCCAGCCAAATCTCTGTTCACGGAAGCAGGATGGGAAAATCCCAGCCGCAGGCAAGGTCGGAGAATCTGGCCCAATATCTCTATTCATGAAATCTAAGATCCCACATGCTTTACTCAACATATCCTCTCTCAATTTGTCCTGCCACCTCCAAAATTCAATGCAAATACACTCCCAGGTCCCTCCATCCATGCACACTCTTTAGAACCTGTGACATCAAGTCTTGCCTTTCCCTGTTCCTTCTCTCAAAATGCATCACCTCACAGTTCTTTCTATTAAATTCCATCTGTCACTTGTCTGTCTATTCTGCCAGTCATGGCTGACCTGATTATGACCTTACCCCAGTTTCCTGCCTGCCCTGATAACCTTCAATTCCCTTATAGATCAAAAATTATTCAACGATTTAGCCCCACTACTCTCTGTGGAAGAGAATTCCAAAGACTAACCAAAGCCTTAGAGAAGAAATTCCTCCTCCTCTCCATCTTAAAAATTGTCCTCACCTTTAAATAATGCTATCTAGTTCTAGTTTCCCCCATGAGAGAAAACATCCTCTCAGCATCTACCCTACCAAGTTCCCTCAGGATCTTTAAGTTCACCTTACATTCTTCTAAACTCTAATGAATAAAAGGTCCAACCTAGAACCATAGATAAGTTACATCACAGAGAGACGCCATTCAGCCCACTGTGTATGTGCTGGCCAAAGGAAAAAAAAGTCAATCATTTTAATCCCTTTCTTCATGCCCCCTCTAATCCTTCTGCTAATCACCTTAAATCTATGCCCTCTAGTAATTGACCCCTCAGCTAGGGGAAACAGGTCTTTCCCGTTTACCCTATCTAGACCCCTCAATTTTGTGCACCTCAATTAGGTCACCCCTCATCCTCTTCTGTTCCAAGGAAAATAACCCCCGCCTATCCAGTTTTTCCTCATAGCTGCAATTTTCAAGCCACGGCAACATTCTTATAAATCTCCTGTGCTCTCTCCAGAACAATGATGTTCTTCTTGTAATGCGGTGACCAGAACTGAACACAAAATGCCAGCTATAGCCCAACCAGCGTTTTGTACAGTTGCATCATTCCATCCCTGCTTTTGTGTTCTATACCTTGTCCAATAAAGGAACATACTCCATATTCTTTATTTACCACCTTGCCAACCTGTCCTGCTACCTTCAAGGATCTGTGGACACAAGGGGCCTGATTTTACCATCAAGTTGCGCCCATTTTTGGCATGAAACTTGGTAAAGTCAGGTGTGAGGCAAGCAGCGCGATCCATGCCCGCCTCCACACTGGTTCCCCCTTTACCGAGAGCCGCAAATGGCCACCGTCGGGACCGCGCCCAAAATGGGCGCAACATCAGTTTAAATGCATTTGCATTTAATGCATTTGTGTCTGCTGCCACTCTGCGCACGATCGGTTGTGGGGTGGGGGTCTGCTGCCACTGCGTGAGAGATCGGTTGGTGGGGGGAAGGGAGGGTCCGCTGTCACTGTGTAAGAGATCGTGTGGGGGGGGCAGGGGGCTGTGATCAGTCTGGGTAGTGGGGGGGTATAAAAGGGGGACAGTAATGTTGTGGGGGGTGCAGCAATGTCTGTGGGAGCCAGGGGGAGGCATTATCCGCACCGGGAGCGATGTGGCAGGGGAGCGTTCTCCTTTTTGTTTTCTGCGCATGCGCAGTTGTAGGCGCCGATCAGAGCTGCAGTATTTCGGGCACATTAAGCCCTGCTTCTACAGCACAATTCAGAATCGCTGCTATTTTTTCAGGCAGAGTGCGTATGGGGGCGCCTGAGAACGGGTCGAAAAGTCAGATCTGAAACACTCCCAGTTTCAAGTTGGCCTATCACTTCGAATGAAAATGGTAAAATAGGGCCCCGAGGTGTTTCACTTTTTCTATCCCTCTTAATATCCTCTTTTTTTACTCTATATTCCCTAGCTTTGTTTGCCCTCCCCAAATGCATTACTTCACACTCTCCAGATTGAATTCCCTTTGCCATTTTTTCACCCACTCAACCAAACCATTGATATCAGTCTGGAGACAACAGTTAACCCCTTCACTATCAAATACAAGACCAATTTTCTTGTCATCTGTAAATTTTCCAATCATGCTTCCCACATTTATGTCCAAATCATTAATATATATAACAAACAGTTACGGCCCCAACATAGCCCCGTGGAACATAACTGGAAACCACTTTCCATTCATAAAAACATCCATTACCCTTTGTTTCCTGTCACTGATCCAACTCACCATTTTCCCTCTATCCCATGGGATTTCACTTTTCTGATTAGTCTGTCAGGTGGGATTTTGTCAAATGCCTTACTGAAATTCATATAGACAACATCCACTGTACTACCCTCATTAATCCTCCATGTTACTTCCTCAAAAAAATTGATTGCTAGTAAACATGATCTTCCCCCAATAATATGTTGACCATATCCCTGATCAATCTGTGCCTTAGTGACAGTTTATCCTGCCTCTCAGAACTGATTCCAATAATTTGTCCAGACTGACCGACTGATAATCCTCTGGCCCATCTCTCACACCCTTTTATGGTACAGTGCTCGCAGACCTCCGATCCTCTGGTACTTCCTTTCAACAGCCTGGGGTACAATCCATCTGGCCCTGGTTATTTATCCACCTTCAAGGATGTCAGTCCCTCCAGTATTTCCTCTCTCATAATGCTTACTGTAACAAATATTTCACATTCTCTTCCTTGACAAGAATGTCTGCATCACTCCTCTGTTTTGTGAAGACAGAGACAAAGTACTCATTCAGAACCCTGTCCACATCTTTTGCATCAACATACAAGTCACCCTTTACCTCTCTGATGGGCCCTATCCCATCCTTAATTATCCTCTTGCTCGGAATGTACTGGTAAAACATTTTTTCATATCCTTGCTTTGCTTTCCCAATTACCTTTTTTACTTCACCTCTATACTTTCTATAGGCTGTGGTATTAAGCCTTTTGTGACTGTTATAAAGCTTTCTTTTTCTGCTTTATTTTACCCTGTGCACGTCTGGATAACTAGGGGGCTCTAGATTTGGCAGTACCAACCTTTTTGTGTCCCTGCAGATTGCAAGGTAGCATTCTAAAATCTAGGGAATTCCAATGAAAACCAATGCACCCACCACCTCTGTAGCTACCTTTTATAACTAGGGTACTTTTAACCCTGTTAATTTTTCCAGGCCTATTCCTTTACTAATATCTTAAAGCTCTTCATTTTCACCATATCCTTGGTTCCCCACTATAAAATGTTTTGTGTCTGCCACTGAAGATATAAAGTATTTGTTTACTATCTCTGCTATTTCCTTATTTACCATTATTTTGCCCGTCTTTAAAAGGACTGATGTATACTTTTGCTAATTTATTCTAAATGCCTGTAGAAACGTTCACAATCGGATTTCATGTATCTTTCTAGTTGACTGCCATATTTTATTTTCTTTACCAATTGCTTGGACTTCTTTCGTTGAATTTTAAAACCTCCCAAATAGTCACATTTCTTACTTTTTTTGGGCAACTATATAAGCCTCTTCCTTTAATGTAAGGTAGTACTATATTAACTTCCATAGATGGACCACTTTTCTCACAAGGTTTTTATTCCTTAAGGGAATTTATATTTGTTGCAAATTATGATTTTTAAAAATGTTTTGCTACTGCTCATCTATCATGAGATCTTTTAATCTAGTTTCCCATTTACCTTAGCCAACTTGCATAATACCTACATACGGTTGCAGTGTTCAATTTAAGACTTTGTTTCAATCACTATCAAAAGCAATATAAAAACATATTATGGTCACTTCCGAGATACACTTTGACAATAAGGCTAATAATTAACCATGTTTCATTGCACAACACAAGATCTGAAATAGTCTGTTCCCTAGTTGGGTCCTACAAACTGATCTTGAAAACTATCTTGAATACATTCTATGAACTTAAATAGTACCCACACCCCCACCGCCCCCCGCCCCCCCAAAATTTGGTTCGTTCAGTCGATATGAAGATTATAGTCCCCCTTGATCTCTGTGTTACCCTTGTTGCAAACACCTTTCCACATTTATACTCTGCACGATACCACAACTATTTATGGGGCTTATAAGCTGCTCCCAATGTTTTCTGCCCCTTGTTGTTTCTGAACTCCAACCCAAACTGATTCTACATCTTGATGTTCCAAGATAAGATTCTTTGCTCTCGACTGCTTATAATCCAATCCCACCCACCCCTACACAGAATCATCGAATCCCTACAAGTGCAGAAGAGGACATTTGGCCCATCAAGTCTGCATCGACTCTCTGAAAGAGCACCCTACTTAGGCCCAATCCCCTGCCCTAACCCCATAACCCCGCGCATTGATCATGGCCAATCCACCTAACCTGCGCATCTTTGGACCGTGGGAGGAAACTGGAGCATCCAGAGGAAACCCATGTAGACACAGGGAGAATCTTTTCCATCTCTTTTAAATGTGAAGTGTGCTGGACTATTTAGTTCCTAACTTTGGTCACTCTGCAACCATGTCTCTGTAACTGCTATTAGACCAGCCAATTTGTTTTGGTGCCATTAATTCATTTATTTTTGTTGCAAATGCTTTACACAGTTAGATATATTGCTATCAGATTTAACTTTTTTTCCTATTTTTTTTCCCTGATGCCACTTTAGTCACCAATGTCCTGGTACCTTTTTTAAGCTCTCTATCCCTTCCTCGCCCACACTGCTTATTTTTACTCAATTCTCGACCTCGCAGCATTAACTTTTCTCTAACTCTCAATTTACCCTTTCCTGAATCCTCCCATCACTCCACCCTCATTAGTTTAACACCCTAGTCATTCGATTCACCAGAATACTGGTTCCACCCTGGTTTAAATGGAGCTTGTCCAAAAAACAGCTTCCTCTTTTCACAGAACCGGTACCAGTGCCCAATCAAAGCTGCTGTCTCCCAGACCACTCCTACAATCAAGCATTTATCCTTCTAATCTGTTAGGCCCTATTCCAATTTGCACATAGTTCAGGTGACAACCAAGAGATTTCAATGAAGTTCTGCATTTCAATTTGGACCCTAGCTCCTCATACTCCCAGCAGACCTCATCCCTAGTTTCACATGCATTTGATTCCTACATGGACCATGGCAAATGGAGCCTTCCCCTCCCTCCAAGATATCCAATCACGAGTAGATATCCTCAACTCTAGCACCCGGTGGGCAACACAACCTTTGGAATCCTTCGTCATGGCTGCAGAGAGCAGAATCTATTCTCCTAACCATACTAACCCCCACAACCACATTCCTTTTAATTTGCCCACACTGGTGAGCACGTCAAATTCCACATGGTGAAGAAGTCAAATTCCATATTAATAGACAGATTCCAGCATTTTTTCATTACTTTAGATAATTACATCCATTTCCATGCAAATCAGAGATCTTTGTAATAAATTATGGGAAAAGGGACAGTAAAAAGGTGGAAGCGTCCAATCCAAGTCATACCCTCCACCTGAATAGGAGAAAAATATTAGGGGGAGTTGTGACCAGACCACTCCTGTATCTTCCAGCAGCTGTTAAAAGATCTATTGATAAAAACCTTGAAGCAGGTTGTCTACGTTTGCTCTTAGTCATAGGAATTGCATGGATATGGAGACTACCAAGGCAGAAAGAGAAGCAAGAATATCTTTGGCAATTTTTTTCATGTTAGGAATACTTGATGTTAGTTTTAAATTTTAAACAGAGGAATCCAAATAAGCTGAAGCAGACACTATCTGTACTTATGCCCAAATCCAGTATCAAGCTAATGTGAAGGAACTCAGCAAAACCTGTTTTGTATCATCTATATGTGCAATCTTCCGTAATCTTGTGAGAGTTCACTCTTTTCCACTTAGCCAGGGACATCCTAGCCAACTGTAAAGCCCCTATTGGTTGTGATGAGCTAATCAGAGGGATCTGGGAATACAGGTACAGAATTCCCTAAAAGTGACATCACAGGTGGATAGGGTCGTAAAGAGTGCCTTTGGTACATTGGCCTTTATAAATCGGAGTATCGAGTATAAAAGTTGGAGTGTTATGGTAAGGTTATATAAGGCATTGGTGAGGCCGAATTTGGAGTATTGTGTACAGTTTTGGTCACCTAGTTACAGGAAGGATGTAAATAAGATTGAAAGAGTGCAGAGAAGGTTCACAAGGATGTTGCCGGGACTTGAGAAGCTGAGTTACAGAGAGAGATTGAACAGGTTGGGACTTTATTCCCTGGAGCGTAGAAGATTGAGGGGAGATTTGATAGAGGTGTATAAGATTTTGATGGGTATAGATAGAGTGAATGCAAGCAGGCTTTTTCCACTGAGGCTAGGGGAGAAAAAAACCAGAGGGCATGGGTTAAGGGTGAAAGGAGAAAAGTTTAAAGGGAATATTAGGGGGGGCTTCTTCACGCAGAGAGTGGTGGGAGTGTGGAATGAGCTGCCGGATAAAGTGGTTTTAACATTTAAGAAAAACTTGGACGGGTTCATGGATGAGAGGGGTGTGGAGGGATATGGTCCAAGTGCAGGTCAGTGGGACTAGGCATAAAATGGTTCGGCACAGACAAGAAGGGCCAAAAGGCCTGTTACTGAGCTGTAATTTTCTATGGTTCTATGGTTCAGAGAGAGGAATGAACTAGTGATTCGTCTGGTATACACACCTGAATAGCAAAACAGCTTGCTAGCTATCTGGGCAGTGTGGTATGATGTCACACAACTTTCAGCAAATAGTTTACTGTTTGGATTGTACATTGTAATTTCTAACTGGTAATCAGAACCTATGCAATAATGAAGAATTTTAAAACGTTTGACACACTGAAAAACTGTAAATCTCCTTTGAAATACATTCTATGATGTTTTACAATTCCCATGTTGTCACTCTTAAAAATGGACCTGCAATATTAACCCCCTACAAAAAAAAACACCTTGGATGTCAATAGATTCTTCAACTATTTCAGTCTCTTTTTCCCCTCTTCTCATTCTACCCAAAACATTGAAGATAGAATATCAGCATACCCCAAATTTTCTTATTCCTGTATCGAGTATCTCTAATAAGCCCAGGCACATTTGGAAACTTGACAGTCAGTCAATTGTGCATCAAACTATTGTATTACACTCGAGAACTGACAAGCCACTTGTAATTTCCTCAATGATTCAGTGATAAATGCACGAACAATTGTGTCACTAGATCAAAGAGATCTCAGATTTGATACTCAGCTGTACTAAAATGATTGCTTTCAGCCAGGGTAGGTAGCAAGAATGCATTAATGGAGGTGGGACCCTGGACCAGCACCATAGACAGAGTTGGTAAGGAAAGAATTAAACATGTAATTTCCTCAGACTTACAAGTGTTCTGTCAATGGAACGCCAGGTATACACAACAAGCGATCTATACCATCATACAACATTGCTAATTGTCAGTCATATATTTTAAATGCTGGTTCATTAATATCTTATTCCCCACTATTCCTCAACAAGGTGGTTAGGAAATTTATGCTGAATAGCAACAAATAATAGTGAATTGAGTACCTTATAAACATCACCATTAACCTTAATATTTTACACCTCTAATGCAAATTTGATGTATATAGCAAATCCTGGGTCTTAATACTCACCTAACTTTACATCACCATGGTCTGTCAGCAAAATATTTGCCCCCTAAAAAAGAAAGGTCAATTTTAGGAATGAAGTAACAAATAGTGTTCAGCTGGTTACTTTCTTAACCATAGTTTCTCCAAGAGGGCTGGTAGTCAAACTTTTGCAGGCCTCTGCTAATGAATTCTCTACACATTATATACAAGGGAATGACTATTATTTTGCTGTTCTTTTAATAGCCAAGTAGGTTGTTCAGCAATACAGCCCATCAAATGGCTAATTTTCAATCTAACACAAGATGTACACAGTCTGATTTGACAATAAAAGCTTATAAAAAATCTTCAGCTTTTAAAAGCTCAACAATTAAAATACATTTAGCCTTACCTTTATATCTCGGTGCATTTTTCCTTTACTGTGCAAATAGCCCAAACCCTACAAAATAAGTTTAATGTAATCAAGTACACACAAAAAAAAACTGCACAACAAAAGTAATAAAACACAACCACACACAGAAACAGCCATGGGTCATCGAAACAAAAATGTGTAGCACCACCCCCTTTACAGGTTCTGAAGAACCCTGGACTCTCCAATGTGTTCAATTTGGTTCAATGGATGCTCTGGCCATCTTAAAATAACTTTCCTTGCAGCTTGCCCAATCAAAGGCGATTGTTTCACTTTGTTGGCTACTGATTGGTGCACTAGTCAGCCTCTGATTGGACGAGCTGCAAACTTATCATTCCTTCACTGTTGCTGGGTCGAAATCCTGGAGCTCAAGCCCGAACAGCACTGCGGGTGTACCTACATCATATGGACTGCAGTGGTTCAAGAAGACAGCTCACCGCCACCTTCTCAACGGCAGTTGGGTGATGCACAATAAATGCTGACCAAGCCAGCAATGCCCACATCCCATGAACAAAAACCATTATTAGGCATAAACTTCAATTTCTTTCTCCCTCAAATGTTTATCCAGATTCCCCTTAAATACATCAATGCTATTTGCCTCAAGCGTTCCTTGCAATAGCAAGTTCTATATTCCAATGAGTAAATAGGTCTTGTCTGAAATCTTTATTGAATTTATTAGTATCTACAATTATAGCCCCAGTTTTCAATTACCACACAAATGGAAGTATCGTCTCTATTGTGACAATCTTTGACCCAGAAGCAGTACAGTAAGGAAAACTTGTAATTACTGAAATCTGTAATTGATTTTTAAAAATGTTTGAAATGGGCTTTTATGAGTTTGCATCAATTATAAAGGGATCAATTATGATTGTCCTAGATAAGAAATACTGGTCCTGGGAAGCTAAACTGGTTAGTGACTCATCAATATATATATACATTTTATATATATATATATATATATGCAGACAGGTTTTCAAACACTAAGGGATGCACAGAAAGGAGACAACATCTGAGTGAGACATAGATGGAGGCGTAGTTGGAAATTTGGTTCAGAAGAGCAAAGAGTTATCCTTTTACTACTTTTTTTTTTCTAGCCTCCAGTAGTTGGAGAGTTTTCTTTCTTGCCTCCAAGCTAGGCAAGTGCAGCTTTCTATTACTTTGTGTAAATCATCAATTAATTGACTCATTAAATAAATAAGGTTAGACAGAAATGGCAGGGCTGGTGACACACTGCAATCCCAGATAATCATATATGCAGTAAGTGACTGCAGCTTAGGCAACTTCGGCTCAGAGTTGCTGAGCTGGAGTTCAAGTTGCGGACACTGCAGGGCATCACACCTCATAGTTTAGGCAGAACCTTAAGAGTTGGTCAATGGTCAGGGATAGGAGAGTGTGACCGAGAGTCAGGCAGACATGCGGAACCAGCATGTAGTGACGGACGAGTCTCAGTCCCTGACTTTGTCCAAAAGGTATGAGATGTTTGCTATCCATGTGGATGCAGAGAAGGATTGAAAGGTGAATGGACGGGGCATGGCACCATAGCAAAGGATGCCATTGTGCGAGGAATGTAGAGTGATAGGAGACAGCATAGTCAGGGGGGTAGATACTCTTCTCTGCATCAATGACTGGGAGCTCTGCCTGCCTGGTATCACGGTAAAGGACATCCCCTCATGGCTGGAGAGGAACTTGGGAGTGGGAAGGGAGGATCCAGATGTCATGGTCCACATGGTAACCAAAGACACAGGCTGAACCTGGAATTATGTTCTGCTCAGAGGATTTGAGGCATTAGAGACAAAATTAAAATGCAGAACATTAAAAGGTAATTATTTCTGGATGTTACCCGAGCCAGAATGGGGTCAAGCAGATTAGAGAAATAAATGCATGGCTCAAAGAGCAATGTGGGAAGAAGGGGTTTCAATTCATGGGGCACAGGATCAGTCATCAGTGAAGAGTGAGCAACGCCGTTGGGATGGGCTCCACTTGAACCACCCTGGCACCAGTGTCCAATCATACAACTAGGACTGTGGACAGGGCTTTAAATTAACAAGGGTATCGTGGTGGCATGGAGGGATTGGGTGAAGAGAGATGTAGAGAAATCCAAAGAGAAAGGTCAAGGCAGTATAGCAGTATGGGTAAAGACAAGTATAGTGGGACAGGAAGGGACAGGAAGTTTAACAGAAATTGGACATCAGCAAGTGAGGACATTGCAGGGAATAGAAGTAAAAAAAAAATTGAAATTAAAGATTTATTTGAACGCACGAAGCATCTGCAATAAGATAGATGAACTAATGGCACAAGTAGAAGTAAATGATTTAGATTTAATTGCCATTAATGAGACATGGTACAAGGTGCTTAAGAACACAAAATAAACATTCCTGGGAACACAAGCTATCTTCGATCTAGCATTGTGTAATGAAAGAGGATTAATTAATAATGTCATAGTTAAAGGTCCACTGAGAAGTAACGATAATACCACCAAATTTCATGTGAAATTTGAAAGTGACATATTCCAATCGCAACCAAAGAATCATGAACTTAAAGCCAATTACGTAAGTACGAGGAGAACACGGGCTTCGGTTAATTGGGTAAATAGAATTGAAAAGTATGGAAGCAAATGGACAGTTTGAAACATTTCAACAA
The DNA here is from genome assembly GCF_964213995.1 of Mustelus asterias. Lineage (NCBI taxonomy): Eukaryota > Metazoa > Chordata > Chondrichthyes > Carcharhiniformes > Triakidae > Mustelus > Mustelus asterias. Next base: position 53,703,697 of record NC_135818.1, on the reverse strand, counting down.
TTCAAAATTTTCAACAAAAAACATTCCAATTAAAAAAAATTTCCAGTGAGAAAGACCCATCCATGGCTCACTTAGAAAGTTAAAGGTAATATTAGATTTAAAAAGTCTTACAATTAGCAAGTTTAAGTGTTTTACAAGCCAGAGAGCTATAAAAAGATTAACAAAAAGAGAAAAAATTGAATGAGAGTAAACTAGCCAAAAATATAAAAACAGATTGTCAGAGTTTTTATAATATAAAGAGAAAGACCATAGTTGAAGTGAATATAGGTCCAATAGAATCAGAGGGAGAGTAAATGGCAAAGGTATTGATCAAATGTTTGACACCTGTTTTCATAGAAGACACACTTTTCATTACAAAAATAGACAGTAACCTAGAGGCTAAAGAGAGGAAATTAAGGAAATTCATATCAGCAGAGAAAAAGAATTGGTAAAACTTAAGGGGTTAAAATGTAACAAATCCCCAGCACCTTATGTCCTACACCCAAGGGTTCTAAAAGGGATAACTGCAGGGATAGTAAATATGTTGGCTATAGTTTTCCAAAATTCCTTAGATTTGGGAACAGTCCCATTAGATTGGAAGTTGGTAAATGTTACACCATGGCCATGATTCTCCCATTCGCGCTCGCCACTTTCCTGGTGGGTCCGGCCGGGAGACGCACGTCTGCAGCCTTGAACGGGGATTTGCACATGCGTGGGGAACACATGCACACCTCCCAGAGCCAGCGAGCAGTCGCCTACCAGACCACGCTGGAAACCAGCAGGAAGGCAGGTAAGTAATTTAAATCTTTTTAAAATCTATTTTAAGTATGTAGATAAGTTCATTATTGTGACCTTTCAGGTCCCGACCAAGTCTCCCACCCTGCCAGGAATACTTAATTCCGGCAGGGCTCAGACGAGCTCCCCACATTCGGGGAACTAGTAGGAGGCCCCGCTGGAATGAAGGGGGGGGGGGGCAATCGGGCAGCAGGGAGTGGTGCCCCCTGGCCATGGGCACCCTGGCAGTGCCAGCCTGTGCCCCCAGCACTGCCCAAGGGGCACTGCCCCATCAGGCAGTGCCAAGGGGCAGGCCTGGGTGCGATCAGTGGGGGTAGGGGGTCCCACTGTCACTCTGCATTGGGATCGGTCTGGGATGGAAGGGAGGGCAGCGATTGGGGCGGGCTGGAGGGAGGGGACGCCCCTGCTGGGAGTTGGAGCCTGGGCATCAGGGCACTTCGAGGGTCCCGGGCTGGCCAGCAAATGGGAGTTTGACAGTTTGGGCCCCCCCCTCACCAGGTTTTTAATAAGATTTGCGACTGGGCCCTGTGCATTGCACAGAATGTGGAGATTCAGGTGAGAAGCTGACCCGTCAGAACTGGCGCGATCTCGAATAGTTTTGCTGCCAATTCAACATTTTTGGGAGAACCCCCCCCGCCTCCATGTTTCAAAGGAAGGAAGGAAAGAGAAATATGGAACTACAGGCCAGTTATTCTAACATCAGCTGTTGGGAAAATGCTGGAATCTTTTATTAAGGACATTTTAATCATGCACTTAGAAAAGTATAGTATGATTGGAATAAGTATAGTATGGTTGGAATAAGTCAACATGACTTGGGTGCGGGGGGTAGGATTACTAAGTTTGTGGATGACATGGTATACTGTGTGCAGTTCTGGTCGCCACATTATCGGAAGGAGGGGGTGCAAAAGAGATTCACCAGGATGCTGCCTGGGATGGAACATTTAAGTTATGAAGAGAGGTTGGATTGGCTTTGGTAGTTTTCATTGGAGCAGAGAAGACTGAGGAATGACCTGATCGAGGTAAACAAGATTATGAGAGAAATGGGCAGAGTGGATAAGGAGCAGTTGTTCCCCTTAGTTGAAGTGTCAGTCACAAGGAGAAATAAGTTCAAGATGAGGGGCAAGAGGCTTAGGGGGGGGCGAATGAGGGGAAAAACCTTTTTACCCAGAGGGTGGTGACAGTCTGGAATGCGCTGCCTGGGAGGGTGGTAGAGACGGGCTGCCTCACATCCTTTAAAAAAGTATCTGGATGAGCACTTGGCAAATCATTATGTTCAAGGCTATGGGCCAAGTGCTACTAGATGGAACTAGGTGGGAGTTCAGGTGTTTCTAATGTGTCATTACAGGCTCAATGGGCCAAAGGGCCTCTTCTGTGCTGTATGATTTTACTAAAGGGAAATCCTGTTTGACAAATTTATTCGAGTTTTTTTTGAGAATACAACTAGTGGAGTAGTTGAGAAAGGGAACCAGAAGATGTATTGTACCAGAAGACATTCAATAAGGTACCATGCAAAACATTAAAGACAGATAAGGGTTCATGGAGTCGAGGACAATACTTTAGCATTGATAGAGGATTGGTTAATGGATAAGAAGTGGAGAGTGAGCATGAATGGGGCTTTTTCAAGTTTGCAGGCATTGAATAGTGGAGTACAACAAGGACCAGTGCTGGGGCTTCTTCTATTTAAAATCTATATTGGTTAAACTTGGTTAAGAAGACAGAGAACAATGTATGAAAGTTTGCTGACGATGCCAAACTAGATAGTAAGGTAAGTTGTGGGGAGGGTAGAGAGAGAAGCTGCAAAGAGATATAGGCAAGTTAACCAAGATGGTTGACGGAGCATAATGTAGGGAAGTATCAAGTTACTCACCTTAGTCATAAGAATAGAAAAGCAGACATTGTTTAAAAGGTGTGAAATTTTTTAAGTATTGATGTTCAAAGAGACATGGATGCACTTATACAAGGAACACAAAAACTTAGCATGCAGGTGCAGCAATCAATTAAGAAGGCAAATGGCAAGTATTGCAAGAGGATTGGGTACAAGAATAAAGAATTCTTTGCTGCAATTATACAGGGTTTTCGTGAGCCCATATCTGGAATAACGTGTGCAATTTTGGTCTCGACACCAAAGGATCTACTTGCATGGGAGGCGGTATAGCAAAGGTATACTAAATTGGTCCCTGGGATGAGAGGACTGTCCTATGGTAAGAGGCTAAATAGTTAGGGCTCATCTCCTTGGCTTTCAGAAGATTGAAGACAATCTCATCAAAACCTACAAAATTCTAAAGGGGCTTGACAGGGTTGATGCCCAGAGATGATTTCCATTGGTTCGGTAGTCTAGTTTCCATTGGCTGGGGAAACAGTCCCAGGATAAGACGCCAATTACATCATTCAAAGGACTGCAAATCTTTGGAATTCTCTACCCCAGAGGCTCATGGATGCTTCATTGTTGAATTTATTTGAGGCTGGGATAAAGAAGGGAAATAGGAAGTGGTGAGAAATTGAGTTGAAACCCAAGATTATCCATGTGTATCGAATTCGACAGGCCCTATGGTCTAACCCTGCTCCTATTTCTTGTGTGATCTAGGTCCCTTGACCTGGAAGCAGTGCCAACAGGAAGGAAAGTTAAGTCCAGAAGCTTTGCGGCTGGAAGACACAAAAGGACAGTGTGAGGCAGAAGGTAAATCAGCACACAGATGCACACACAAAAGAAGTGCTGCAGCAGGACACAAGTTATCAAACTTCAGGTGAGTTTGGAAGCAAGAAAAAATAGAATTCCAGTGCCTCTTGGGGAAGAGATGCACAACCAAATAAAAGCAATTGAATCCCAAAAGTGACCTGTATAGCTCAGGCATGCTGAGAGTTTGTATCAGAGGATCAGATTGTGAACTGGTATTGTTGATAGGCTGGTCAAAAAGGAATTCTAGAAAACTACATTACTCGGTCTGACGTGACCTCAACTGACAGAGGACTCTCAGGCACGCGCCTTGTCTGTGTCAACAGTAGCTGGGGATCTTGGATGGAAAAAGAGCTGCCGGTGAATGTGACAAGGGCTTAAAATTGAGGACCAGAGGTCAAATTGGAAAGACAATCATTTGTGCGGGAGTGGTGTGGTGCTTGTGGTCATGTAAAACGTGTCTTTATGGGATCAACTATTTAAAATAACATTTATCTTTTTACTTGAAGAATCATTTGCCTTTACTTGTGCTCGATTTCTGTTGGTTCTAATTTAAAGTCACAGAGTGGCATCTTGTTGGAAATTTCTTCATTTGGGGGTAATCAACATTCATCATATTTGGTTATTTTGGTTTATAGTTTTCCCATGGGGATCATAAAACATCTACCCTGCTACGGCCTTTATAATCCTAAAAACTTCATTAGCTCACAACCCAGACGCCCCTTTTCTCAAACTGTCCTGGTTGCTGCACTCTCTCAAGTTTTGGGATCAGTATCAGCATCTCATCCAGTGTAAACATTTTGGGCTGATCAGGGTTTCCACTGCCTCACCTTGGAGGTGAATACTGGAAATTGGAGGGAAATTCATTTTAAAATGGATAGATAATCCAGACAAGCTAACAAACCCGAGTCCTTGCTGTTATTGCCAACTTGGGAGAGGAAGATGATTTTCCATTATGTTCATAAGTGAGGGTCAGACCACTGATATTTGCTCCAAATAATTAATTCCTTTATTTACAATTATTTATGAAGTAATATTAATGAATGACAATGGGATTAATGGCCTGCAATTGCTCTGGTCAGTTTTGTCCTTTTTTGAAATGAGTACTAACATCAGTTTAATATCAGTACAATGCATTGTTCTGGCTGCTGGCAAGAAATACTTAATGTTCACAATACAAGAGACACCAAGATCCTACCTGTAAGGTTTCTCTGCAAACATAGGCTATCTGCAGTTCTGACAGGGGTCCGGTTACTGGAAAAACAGAACATTTAACATATTATTAATGAGTCTACTTCTACAGACATGAACAAAATGGAATATGAGAAAGTCATTTTAAAGTACATTCAAGCCAGATCAAATCAAATTTGTGACAGTCTATTATTGTAGAAAGGGAACTAGACAACAAACAAGCAAAAGAAAATGATTGGACAGTGAGGATAAGTGGTTGGGGTGGCTGGAATGAAGGACAGATGGAAAGGGGCCTGGTACCAGTAATGGGGAAACACATCACCAGGGAATACAGAATAAGATATGGGGTGCACAAAATATAGGGAAGAAATGGGAATGATTGGGTGAGAATATGAACACAACTGCATGAAAAACAGATACTCGGAGACAAAGTGGGAGACAAAAGTGCTAAATTGATAACACAAATGAGCAGAGGGTATGCAGTTAGTTTCACTTCTACCTTGCCCCCAGCCCTTCTTTGCTTTTCCCTATAACTTTGAAAAAAGATCCTTTTTTGAATATTTATCCAATTCCCCTTTGAGTTCCTATTGAATCCGCTTCCACTGCCCTTTCAGCCAGTGCCTTCCAGATCATTCTCTCTCTATTCCCCCCAACCCTCTCCCAATCTCCAAGTAGCAAAGGACAATTGTAACGCTAATTGAAGCTGCAGTTGTTTTCTTGAACCTCAGTTTAGAATGGGGGAGTCAGAATGTTGCGTTGGGCGTATGTGCTCCTCAGTGAAATAGATGATCCACAGTAATGTTAATAATGATGGTAATTTGTTCGAGAATCATGTTCAGCCCAGAGGCTGAATTGCAGTGCAATTTTCATTGAAAAATTCATATATAGCCTATGTAATGAAGGTTAAAAACACACAAACATGTAACAGTCTTGTAATAACTAAAATAGACAAAATCCACCGGGTGGCAGATGGGATATTAGAAGAAAGATAATATTGAATTAAAATGAGAAGCTAATGCACCATTCCTAAATTAGTCACTGAAGGACGTATGCTTTCATTGACTAGAGGGGACTGTCCGTGCATCGAGGAGCATGTTAAGTGTGGGCTGATCTGTCTACACTCCCATTGCAAGTGGACCCTCGCTACTCTATTGTCAGGCAAATACTGAGAGCATTTGCATGTTGTGGAGAAATCCAATTTAATCAAGGTTGGTGGACAGACCTCTCTATGGGCAGCATGTCAGCACAGTGGTTGGCACTAGTGTCTCACAGCACCAGGGACCCAGGTAACTGTGTGGAATTTTCACGTTCCCTCCAGGTCTGCATGGGTTTCCTTCCACACTCCAAAGACACGCGAGTTAGCGGGATTAGCCATGCTACAATGACCCTTGGCATCAGAGCAACTAGCAGGATAAATACGTGGGTTATGGGGATAGGGCCTGGGTGGGATTGTGGTTGGTGCAGGCTCGATGGGCCAAATGGCCTCCTTCTGCCCTGTAAGGATTCTATGATTCTAGACGGGAAGGTAGGCGATGGTGCTGAGTGAATGTTTACCATGTGCCAACAGAGTGAAGACCCCTGTTATTGCTGCACAGGGCTTTAAGTCGATTATCGTAGAATCATAGACATCATAGAAACCCTACAGTGCAGAAAGAGGCCATTTGGCCCATCGAGTCTGCACCGACCACAACCCCACCCAGGCCCTACCCCCATATCCCTACATATTTACCCGCTAATCCCTCTAACCTATGCATCTCAGGACACTAAGGGGCAATTTTAGCATGGCCAATCAACCTAACCCGCACATCTTTGGACTGTGGGAGAAAACCGGAGCACCTGGAGGAAACCCACGCAGACACGAGGAGAATGTGCAAACTCCACACAGACAGTGACCTAAGCCGGGAATCGAACCCAGGTCCCTGGAGCTGTGAAGCAGCAGTGCTAACCACTGTGCTACCGTGCCGCCCCTATCGGCCTTCTCACTAGATAAAGTAAAATAAGATGTACGAAAATGCTTTTTCTATTCTGCGGACATACCGCAGCATTTGTTACTCAAAACCAGCTAAAAAAAATAGAAAATAAAGCATTAAATATCCAAGGAAAGCTACTGTGTGAACTTCAGTGGCATTAAAAGTACAGGCTTGTATTCACTTGGAGCTTGAATAAAACTCAATATCAGTGGTTCTTCAATATCGATGTTAAATACCCAACCAGACATCAGTTTTATGCATACCTGAAGAACAGCAGAATAGAAATTTTGACTTTTGAGGAAGCAATCCATGCACCTGAATGGCGAAGCCTGAGGCACATTCAATATTAAACATCAAGATTTATTAGGTTGGTGAGTTGGCAATGGCAGAGGAATGAAAGACAGAGCAGCCAGTGAACCCCAGGTAAATGGCTCAAGGGCACCTGGAAGGAGGGTGACCAGGTTGGGAGGTGTCCCAATTGACTCAAAAAGGTAATTGGTCCAGTAACGGGAGAAAGGAGGTGGATAAACAATGGCGAGAATTCAAGCAACATACCATGGTACATATCCTGGAGTGATCCACCTCCACAGTATTCCATACAGATCCATAACTTCTCACGGCTAAAAAAACATAAAATAGCTTTTAGAAAGCGTTGAAAGTTCAAGTTACGCAATAGAAAGCAGAAATTATTTCTGTTGTTCACAATATGGTAGTACTGATCGATAGAGAACAGGAAAGAAAATCCTAAATCACTGGTGCATATTAAAAAAAAACTTCATTTAATGTTATCTTAATCAAACAAGTGGGAAAAAATCTAGACAGCCCATAACGATCTATAGTAATATTTAAAGAAAATCAACTCACACAGTAAAATATTTTACAAAACAAAAAATACAAAACTGGTCACAGAAATCCACCCTTGGAGCCCACGGAGTGTGGATGACAATTAAGTAAATAATTTTAATAAGGTAAACCTCAAATACCACACATACCATAAATTACACTAAGGAAAACTACTATTTGGAGCTTTTGTACAACAAGGATTGTATCATCTTACTGTGGCTTTTGCACAGCTTTTTAAAAAATTGGCCTACCTCGTGGCTACATAAGAAAAAGGAGCAGAAATAGGTTATTCAAGCCTGGATATTGTCCAGGTCTCGTTGCATTTGGACATGGACTGCTTCAAACAAAATTCAACAGCACTGCTTATAAAAGGGGATATAGATTACCAAAGGTGGTGAGCCACCTTCTTGAATTGCTGCAAGTCCATCCAATGGAGATATCCCCTAACATTGTTAACGAGTTCCAGGATTTTGATCCAGTGACAGAATAGCAATGATGTTGTGTGGCTTTCAAGGGAGCTTACAGATAATGCATAAACATGGATGGCTGAAGGAGGTTGCAGTTAGGGAGCTCTGGGGTCATGGAGGGATTTAAAGACAAGAATGAGAATTTTAAAATCAAAATGTTGCTGGACCAGGGTCAATATAGGTCAGTAAGTATAGGAGTGATGAGTGAATGGGACTTGGTGCAAGTTAGGATATGATCAGCAGAGTTTTAAATCTCAAGTTTAGAGGGTGCAGGATGAAATACCAGACAGGAAAATATTGGAATACAAGTCCAGAGGTTACAAAGGCATGCATGAGGGTTTTAGTAGATGAATGCTTATGCAGAGGCAGACAGAGACAATAAAGTGTGCTAGAAAAACAAAGGTAGTTTTATGGAATTTATATTTGGATTGGTAAACGTTTCTAAAGCTATGGTTTTAAGTAGGTTTAATTTAATGCTTCTGTGGAAGGAAGGATAAAACCTTTATTTAGATTCATGCTGGACAATGGTGTTTGAATGTGTGGGGGTTGCTTTTAATTTCAGTGTTTCTATTGTGCTTAAAGAGGGTTACACTGTGAAGAGTAAATAAACTAACCGTGGTTGCTTGGCAACTGGGAGCCTTTGAAGGTAGTAGGGCTTTTGTTCTTAGTTTAGCTGAGTTTGTTTGCAGTCAGAGTCAGGACACTGGGAAATCACAGAATCCCTACAGTGCAAGGAGGCATTCAGCCCATCGAGTCTGCACCAACTATCTGAAAAAGCATCTTACCCAGGCCCTATCCCCGGAACCCTACACATTTACCATGGCTAATCCATCTAACCTGCACGTCTTTAGACTGTGGGAAGGAACCAGAGCACACAGGAGAAACACACAAAGACATGGCGAGAATGTGCAAATTCCATACAGGCAGTCACTGAAGGCTGGAATCGAACCTGGGTCCCTGGCACTGAGGCAGCAGTGCTAACCACTGTACCACCATGCAGCCGTGGGAAGTAAACATTTCTCAACTCAGAAGATTGGACGGGATAAGGGAACCGAAAAGAGGCAGGTTTCCCAAAGAACCAGATAAGCAGGGAATTGGGACATCAAGATTATTTAAAAACTGAAGTTAAGAGAACACAAACCAAGGTATTGCTTAGGAGAACTCAATGGGAAAAGTAAACAAAACATGTTCTGAGTTAAAGAGCCAGTTGCAATAACCAGATTTAAAGTATGAAAGCAGACTTCAGAGGTAAATCAAACATTTGATGTCATCTGAAGAGAGTCTGGGAATCAAGAGTTAAAGCAATGGTGAACAGTTTGTACAACAATCAAAACGAAGAAATCCTAAAAGAGGAAGTGGTAAAACCCAGATACTGGATTCATTATTAATAGTGGAGTGGAAGCTTTGTTTTAAAAAAAATCTGGATTGAATTTTGGAATGCAAACCACTGCTCATAGAATCCCTACAGCACAGAAGGCAGCCATTCAGCCTGCACCAACAACAATTTCACCCAGGCTGAATCCCCGTAACCGCATGTGTTTACCCTGCTAGTCTCTCTAACACTAAGGGGCAATTTAGCATGGTCAATCAACCTAACTAGCACATCTTTGGAGTGTGGGAGGAAACAGGGGCACCCAGAGGAAACCCACGCACACATGGCAAGAATGTGCAAACTCCACACACAGTCATCCGTGGCTGGAACTGAACCTGGATCCCTGATGCTGAGAGGCAGCAATGTTAACCACTGTGCCACCCCAAATGGAAAGCATTATTGTGAAAGAAGATTTTAGTGTTTTGAGAGTGGAGCTTGGAAGCTCTCATGGGACAATCATCCAGGGAGATTTTGGGAGAAATCCACAGACACTAACTTGGAGTTCAGAGTGGAAAGTTTATTTGTCGATAGCCATCTTATGAGGTTCATTCAATTCAATTTTGTCACTGTATAGTGCACAAATACAATGAAAAATGAGTTTGCAGGCTCCCAAGATACAAACAAAAAAGCAAATGCAAATAGTCGTTGTAAAATAGTGCCAATAGTCATAAAGCGTATGCATGCATATTGCACAATACCTATTGCTTGGGAATATTTTAAAAGACGGAGTTCAGCTGAGTAGCAGCTCTGGGGAAGAAGCTGTTCCTGAGCCTGGTCATACGGGCTTGAATGCATCTGCAGCACCTCCGAGATGGCAGGAGCACAAACAGTCTATGGCTAGGATGGGCGGGATCTCTAGTAAAAGGGACGTTGTGTTACTTGTAGCTTAAGATATGGTCTGCAATTGGTATTAATCATAAAATCTGTGTGCATTTGTTAAACTAAGGGGAAAATAAAGAAGTATTGTATTATCCAATTCTTTTCCCCCTTATTGTTAAAACTAATAAGTGGACCTGTGACAGTTCCTCCATGTTTTTTTTTAAATAGCCAGGGTTCCATTCTGGAATCTTCCCGCCCAGTTATAACACCAATGGGATTGTAACAAGTGTTATGGAGGTAGATGTAGGAGGTCTTTGTAATGGAGCACTGGTGATAGAACCAAGCCTAATCCTATTTTCACCAGGCATAAGGGCACACTTTCAGCAAATGTCCTTTGAGCTTAAATAAATTGGAAATCTAATTCTTCAGCTCCTCCTCTCAATCAATGTCCCACTATTGAAATTAACCAAAAAAGGTCCAAGAAGAAATCAAATTTTTTTTAAAAAAAGTTTGCAACTTAGGCAAGTTAGTGCACAAGCATAAACATAGCTCAACCACACCCCACCCTCACAGGAAATAGAGGGGAAGTCACACAAACTTGTTGTAAATCCTGAACAGAATGCTGACAGTAAGAAGTCTCACAACACCAGGTTAAAGTCCAACAGGTTTATTTGGTAGCAAATACCATAAGCTTTCGGAGCACTGCTCCTTCGTCAGATGGAGTGGAAATGTGCTCTCAAACAGTGCAAACAGACAAAATCAAGTTGCAGAATACTGATTAGAATGCAAATCCTACAGCCAGCTAGGTCTTAAAGGTACAGACAATGTTGAAGCCAGATGATAATTTTGACCAATGTTTAATTATGACCTTTTAAAGTTTATTCCATTTTTGAGGTATAGACTTCTACATTTGGAGAAAGTCCAGCAAACCATTACAGGATTTTTCAAAGAATACCAAATTCTGAAAGGGTAGGGTTGCTCAAAGATTATTCCATACATTAACAGTCAAATACGCAAGCATAATTGAGCTTGAAGTACTTAACTTTTCAATAGATCACCCTTATTTACATAGAAACAATTGGCAATATTTGTGTAATAAAACTATACAACAACTTCTGTTTGCATGTGCCATTAACACAACAAACATGGTATTCTTGGATCTTTTTCTGGTAACCTTTGTTGCCGCCTCTCTTGACTTTGCAATTGGAAGGAAAAAAGACACTTGAGGCTCGATTTAATTATTTTTGTTAAACCACGTTTTGAATGTACGTGGTGTGACTGGCAAAAGTTGTTTTATTAGCTGTTCGCCTGCTCAGTGTGCTCCGCACCCCCCCTCCCCACCCCCCCCATACAAAAAGGTGACAATTGCTGACTGTGCAGGATTCAGTTGTGAACTTCTTTTTAGTAAGCTTTAGGCAAATAATGAGAATGATTTTTGCCCCCTCTTAGAATTCTATACCACAGTTGGAGCATATTCGTGTCTGAAAAAGATATTTACCAAGACTCATATCTGCCCTGCCCCTTTAATCAAATCCCTGTTTCAGTATACCATGTTATTAAAAATCTGCAGCAAGCTCAGGCAAATATATTTTTCTTGAAAGGGTGCCATTAATTGAACTAAAAGAAAATCGAAGGAAGAACCATTCCCTTAGTTTTATTTTTAAATGAATTTTCTCTTCCAGAATTACAAAAATCAGACAGGAAAAGTAACATCTTCCTGCAACCTTGACTTGTGGGTTTGGGACAATGTATTTAACTGCAAAAACTACCTAGCAGAGAACAGTATAAAATGTATATAGTTCAACAGTACTTTCTAGATTAAATTTGCAGTTTACCAGGCATCTTGTCTTATTTAAATGAGTGCAGAAAATTACTATCCCTACGTGAACCCAAATGTACACACGATCCCTAATGTTTATTTTCCAGCTATTTATGCTGGCAGGATCTTCTGATCTCACTGACAGCACACCCCTGCAGCCAGGGCTTCCTGGTGGCGTGGGGTGCATTCAATGGAAAACTCCCTTAACGACGACAGAACCAGAAGATCCCACCACCAGCCAATGGCAGACCCATCTGGGTTGCTTGGAAAATCCCACCCTATGACCAAAGTAATCGAGAAACATTTCATCAAATTCAAATACAATTCTGCACATGTGAGGTTATTGTGTAAATGACGTGGACCAGCTGCTCTAAACCTATTGGGGCTCTGTTTTGACAGCCTGGATGATTTTAACAATACCCATTTAAGCACTTGGTTGTTGAAAACACTCACTGGAGCTCATAAGACTTAGACATGCATGGTATGCCTCTTTTCTTAGAGTGTGAACTCTATAACGGGCCAGTGGATTTCCATAATGGGAATTTTATCTTTGTGCATTTCTCAACGGATTGATTTGGGATTCTTTTTAAGCATGGCTGTCAATTTCCATGTGTTTTCCTCAGTTACATTTTTATAAAATGGTCCTACATTTGCAAAATTTCCATAACATACCCTCCAAATGTTTCAGTTGTAAACACAACTTTACTGACTGCCTACAAAACATGCCATTTTCCCACCTGTGGAGAGTTAGAGGTACTTGGTCATGGATTCTCACGGTCTGATCAAATATTCTATGAAGAAAATTTCCTTCCTGCGATTCATTCTTTTTTTAAAAAATCAATTTCTGAGAACAATAAACTGCTATCACAGTCTACTTGTAGTTATCTGGAATTTTAAAAAACTAAATATAATGGGGATGAAGTTATTGTTCAAGAGTTTAGGAGCCCCTATTTAAGTAATCTCAAAAACTAATTTTGGGGTCCTTTAATTAGATTATGAATCTAATATAACTGTGCTCTTATTTATAAAAGTTGCAGCTAAGGTGCTGTGCAAATTCTCCTTTACAGTGCATTGTTTAATTATAATGCAAAACATAAGTCAAAACAACAAAGATAAATCGAAATCAATTATCCAAATAAAAAGGGTACAATTTTAAAAAGTAAAGTCTGTCGCTATACTACAAGTACAGGCAAAATCTGCAAATGTTTTAGCTATCGCTATTGCATTTAATTAAATATTCAAAAAGTTCCATCAAGTGTTTTTCCATATAATTACCAACTATTTTAAATATTAAGGTTTGTGCAAGGTACAACACAAGCAAGAACCAATCTAGAGCATATAATGATGTCATTCCCACTGCTAAATTCTTGACGTAATCCACTCAGGATTAGAGAACAAGAGAAAAGTAAAAAGATAATATATGAATAATACTATACATTTTGGTTACATTGATGATTTTGCTAGTCAATTCCAAGTTTCCATGCCCCTAAATTTAGGGCTGCAATTCAAATCTAGGGAATTTATGATCTGAATTTTATGAATATTACCATGGTTAATGTGGCATTTTGGTGATTTTGCACAGTGCTACCTCATGCATCACTGTGCATCTTTTTACTGAATCAGCATTAGTCAGTAGAGAAAAAACACTTTGCAAATGAAGCAACAATTTTAAGAAAGTATGTCTCTCAATAGCCTACACACTAGGGACTGACATTTTACAGAAATAAGGCCATGAAATTACAACAGTCAAGTCTACCAGATAATTTGAAAAGAATGCCACAGAACCCTCACCCTTCCATGAAAAATAAAAACATTTACAAACCATTATGGATCAGATAATTATAGACAATAATGACCTTATCTGTTCCAATAATTTACTTGGAGTCCATACCCAACAAAGGAATACGTACATATATGGTAGACTGTATATAAGACTTGGGAACAGTGAAATACCAATCAATTCCACTTTAAAGTTAATGAGTTCAGCGAGATGAAGTATATTCATTTGAAGAGTGTTGTGTTCAATTAAATTATTCTCAGTTATATTAATACCAAATGGAAATTTTCTGTTGAAGAAATATGCAGAGTACTAAAACCTTGCAATAACTTTACTTATGTAAAACATATATAACAAAACTTTTAAAATACGAAATGTAAATTTCCCATTTTCACCTTAGGTAGCTTCCAAAGTAGGCCACAATGTTGGCATGCTTACATTCCTTTACCATAAAAATTTCTTGCTGTATAATGGACAAGTCATCGCCTGTAAAAAAAATAAAAGTGAAATGTTACACTACAGCACCATCTGTATATATTTGCCTTAACTCAAACATATTCAGTGCTATGGAATAACATCTTAGGTGACTGCAACCATGGGAAACTATTCCCCTTCATTCTTCACAACAAGGTTGGCACTGTTTTCAGCCAATGACATTCACCTGATCATCATCATCAGAGTTTGCTGTATTTCCTACAGTACAATAGTGTAATGTAGGAAACTTCAAAAGGAATTCATTGGTTATAAAGCACTTTGCAATGTTTAGTGATTGAGAAAGGTGCGCTACATAATTAAAGTTTTTTTCTGTTTTTATATATCTGCATGCACAATATTGAATATGTCACTGCCATCATCAGTGTTTTAAAAATTAGAATGGCATTTGTCACACCAATTTTCAATTGTAATTATTTTTAATCATATGTCAAGTTGGTTCATTTATTTATTTTAAATAGCAATGTGTCACATCTGCAATGCATATTTTTACCCTACAGGTGTCACTATCCCTCCATTTATCGTACAAGCCATGAATCACAAACAACCAGTTTCCCCAATTTGCCCACTGTCAAATGTGAATGCAGCATCATCCCTCTTCCTCAATAAAGTCAAAAAACTAATTGTGGATTAATGTTTAAATTATGAAAAAAATCCCATCATAAAATATTGATTTCTTCATTCCCAAAGGTAAAAAAAATGATCCCCTAGTGGTGATAGCATTGCTAAAATTAGTGCAAAATTAATACTGGGCTTTATGCTTATCATTTCTTTACACAAAAAATTGTTTTGCCCAAACTATGGATCTATGTCACACTGGCAGAATAAAGTAGGTGACCCTGCATTCCCACAATGTACAATAAATAAACAGAATAGTTCAGCACTGAGTAAACCCAAACAAATAAGAATTCTGTATGCAAACAAATGTGAACTACAGTACTGGGCTTCTTTCTCTACCCTTTGTTACTTAGTTCATTAGCACTTTCACTATTTCAAAGAACTTGGGTATTTTTAAATATATGCACATGAACCTCAAGGTACTTGTGTTCCTGCACAGTGTGTCATTAAGTAAATAGTGCTTTCTCTAACTCCTCTGCCAACATGCATCACCTCACACAATCCCTACAAGTGCAGGAGGCGGCTTTTCGGCCCATCGAGTTTGTACTGACTCTCTGACAGTGTCTTTTCCAGGCCCTCACCCTATCCCTGTAAACCCCGCACATTCCCCATGGCCAATCCACCTAACCTGCACATCTCTGGACTGTGGGAGGAAACCGGAGCACCCGGAGGAAACACATGCAGACAGGGGAAGATTGTGCAAAGTCCACACAGTCAATCCTCGGTATTAAATGTGATCTGCTATTTGTCTGCCCATTTTGCCAGTCCATTATGTCCAGTTGCAGTCGATGTTAATATCCTTACTGTTTGCCAGGAGACTTTAGTACCATCAGCAAATTTTGAAATTTTACTCTTTATTCCAATATCCAAGTCATAAAAGCAGTGGTCCAAGCATTGACCCTTGGGAAGCAGCACCGATTACAATCCTCCAGTCTGATAAACAACCATTTACTACAACTTGCTGTTTGTGTCCTCTAGTCAGTTTCCGCTGCCCCCACCCCCAGCCAAAGCTGACACTGACCCACTTATTCCATGAGCCTCAATATTGTTGACCAGCCTTTTATGTGACACTTCATCAACACTTTAAAAACCACAACCAACATCCACCGCATTCCCTTCAACCTTCTAAATTGCTTCAAAAATTCAATTAGTCAAGCATAATCTCTTCAAAAACTTCTGGCTTTCGATCAATTCAAACCTCTCCAAGCTTGCTATTTTTTCCCCTCTGATTATTTCTAAAACCTTACCCACCACTGATGTTAAACTAACTGGCTTATAGCTACTAGGAAAGTTCTTTCACCCTTTAAATATCACATTTGCCACCCTCCAATACTGTGGCACCTCCCTAACAGCTCGGGAAGATTAGAAGTTGATGAAATCTCCATCATCTCCATGCCCACTTCCTTCATGAACTCAAGATGTAAACCATCTGGACTCTGTCCACTCTAGGCAGAGCCAGATTTTCCAGTATATTCTGCCTACCAGTTTTCACCTCATCTATTGCCTCTATCAGCATGCACTTCCTTAGTAAACACTGATACAAAGTATTGTACTCAAAGCATTCTAATCTTGCCCTGTGACTGTAATCATCTTTAACCTTTTTTGCCCCCCAAAGGCCCCTGCTCACCTCTTATTACCTGCTTACTATTTACATACAGTAAATATTTTTGAGTATCCTTTTACATTAATTCCCATTCTAGTCTCATTTGATGTCTTTCCTGGTCTTCACTGCATTATTCAGGTTCAATTGTCTGTTCCCAACTCTAAAAGAGAAAATCTTGCTGTACAAATTTACCATGGTCACATATTTATTAAATTTGACTTTTTTAAAAAAAAACTGTTTTGGATTATGTGTGATAAAAGTATCCCTAAAGCTAATGTCAAGTCCTGAAATTAAGGAAACAGCTTGCAAAATACTTCCACATGAAATATTGCCAAGCGAAACTAGAAGAGCATTTTTGCTCAAAGTATTACATTATAATTTGATTTGCATTGTTCTAGTTTCCTTCCCAAATAGAATCCTAATAACTCCATTGTGCCAGCAAGTGCAAAATGTAAAACTTCTACTATACTCATTTTAAAAACTAAATTTGGTATTAAGCTCCATTGTCAGTCTAAACCCTGATCCAAGGAATAAGCAGAAAAAAAGCACATGGCCTTCTATAGAGATTTTTTTTGATAACATTCTGTATGTACTTACTAAGATGGAGTAATAAATTGGTAGACTTGCCCATACTTTGCTCTGTAGCTATTTCCTTCACACAAATTGTGGATCATAAAAGCAGCTTGGTACCCCAGTAAAGTTGCTTGCATATTTATAAAATCTTACTTATGGAATGAATATCATAGAATCCCTATAGTGCAGAAGGAAGCCATTCAGCCCATCGAGTCTGCACCGACAACAATCCCACCCAGGCCCTATCCCCATAACCCCACGTATTTATCCTTCTAATCCTCTGACACCAAGGGGAAATTTGGCATGTCAAATCCATCTAACCTACACATCTTTGGACTGTGGGAGGAAACCGGAGCACCCGGAGGAAACCCATGCAGACACGGGAGAACGTGCAAAGTCCACACAGTCACCCGAGGTCGGAATTGAACCCGGATCCCTGGTGCTGCGAGGCAGCAGTACTAACCACTGTGCCACCATGCTGCCCCAATATTGTATTTGAAAGAGTTGCTGGTTGATTAGCAGCTTGGCAGGCCAAGACATAAATGCTTCTTCCATAGCCGTAACCATTTTTATACCAGCCCTTCAGATTGTAGTCCAATATGGCAGGAAGTTTTCATGGAATCACAGCCTTTACATTGAGGGAGCAGAGTGAAAGACTTCATGTCAATTCAGTGCCTAGTCTCATCAGGTCTATATGGAGCAGAGGTCAACTCAGATATGGGAATGCTACCATTAAGCCAAAGACTTGCTCACCCCAGTGATGCAGGAGGATTATTAGTGAAGACCATTTCTAATATTTCTCAGATGACTGCAGAAGAACATGAACCAGATCAGAATTTGGGGAAATTGTAGTTCCCAAGGACAGCTTGCATTCTAATCCTATAGATTATGTAGTTGTAGCCTGGAACAGTTGGTATTTTGCAATTGAAATTTTCACAGCCCTCAATAACATGCCACTATATTAAAAGCATGTAAAACCAGTTTTACAGGTACATTCCTGTGGTGGCAGTGAAATATTAAACAACAAATTCAAGGAGCAAAGATAATTACTTCACTTTGAAATGATGTTTCAACAATGTGAGCATAATTCAAAGATCTTTTTTCAAAATTATAAATTTCCTGAAACAAAGCCCAAAATTCAATTGCACACGTTATAACTTGTGTTTAAATGGAGTACCCCAAGTTGCAATAACAAGGACTGCCGTTGTTTCCCAGCTACAATAATCAGGAATACTACAATCTCAAATTAGTACAAACTGTAGACCCCCAATTTAGAATACTCCATATGTAATGGAAAATTCTGTTGCCTTTTTTGGGGTTGGTGCAAAAATTCTTGAGGGTGTCTTAAATACCCATGTGGAAAATGTGCATCAGGTACTTCCTAAAATTGAATAACTTCAATATCTCAAGTCAGTCTACATATTCTAGGAAGGTCAAAACATTCAACTTTCATAGTACTTCCTTGTTCATACTCCTGATCATATTCATCATCTTTGTGTTGGCAGGGTTCCACTAGGTACATAGGTAACTGCTAAGACAAATACACAGTAAGAAGATTAACAACACCAGGTTAAAGTCCAACAGGTTTATTTGGTAGCAAAAGCCACAAGCTTTCGGAGCCTTAAGCTCCTTCTTCAGGTGAGTGGGAATTCTGTTCACAAACAGGGCATATAAAGACACAAACTCAATTTACAGAATAATGGTTGGAATGCGAATACTTACAGCTAATCAAGTCTAAAGGTACAAACAATGTGAGTGGAGAGAGCATTAAGACAGGTTAAAGAGATGTGTATTGTCTCCAGACAGGACAGCCAGTGAGACTTTGCAAGTCCAGGCAAGCTGTGGGGGTTACAGATAGTGTGACATGAACCCAAGATCCCGGTTGAGGCCGTCCTCGTGTGTGCGGAACTTGGCTATCAGTTTCTGCTCAGCGACTGTGCTGTCGTGTGTCGTGAAGGCCGCCTTGGAGAACGCTTACCCGAATATCAGAGGCCGAATGCCCGTGACCGCTGAAGTGTTCCCCAAAAGGAAGAGAACAGTCTTGCCTGGTAATTGTCGAGCGGTGTTCATTCATCCGTTGTCGCAGCGTCTGCACGCTTTCCCCAATGTACTATGCATGGTACATTGAGGAAACCATGCAGACGCTGCGACAATGGATGAATGAACACCGCTCGACAATCACCAGGCAAGACTGTTCTCTTCCTGTTGGGGAGCACTTCAGCGGTCACGGGCATTTGGCCTCTGATATTCGGTTAAGCGTTCTCCAAGGCGGCCTTCACGACACACGACGGCGCAGAGTCGCTGAGCAGAAACTGATAGCCAAGTTCCGCACACGAGGACAGCCTCAACCGGGATATTGGGTTCATGTCACACTATCTGTAACCCCCACAGCTTGCCTGGACTTGCAGAGTCTCACTGGCTGTCCTGTCTGGAGACAATACACATCTCTTTAACCTGTCTTAATGCTCTCTCCACTCACATTGTTTGTACCTTTAAGACTTGATTAGCTATAAGTATTCGCATTCCAACCATTATTCTGTAAATTGAGTTTGTGTCTTTATATGCCCTGTTTGTGAACAGAATTCCCACTCACCTGAAGAAGGAGCTTAAGGCTCCGAAAGCTTGTGGCTTTTGCTACCAAACAAACCTGTTGCACTTTAACCTGTTGTTGTTAAACTTCTTACTGTGTTCACCCCAGTCCAACGCCAGCATCTCCACATCAAGACTAATACATGCATGGAAAGTTCTGCTGTAAAATTTAACAGGATGTCACAGACAACGGAGTTTTGGATGAGTTTCTGTTTCGGGATTTCCTCTGTGTTTTCTCTCAGAATTTGCTACGCACTTACTCTGGAAGGAGGCTGCAAATTTGTTTGGTTATGCCAGGTTCAGCATTCCTGGGTGAGCTTCTCCCAGGACCCGAATTCAATATCTAAACTCCTAAGTGAAGCCTTCAGAGTGTCCTTGTAGCCCCTTCTTTGACCATGATGGGAGTGCACCCCAGACTTGAGCTCTACGTGGAAGATTTGCTTTGGTAAGCGACTGTCAGCCTTCCAGCTACTTGACCAGCCTAACTCAGTGCAACTACTTGACATGCCAGCTCAGGCGAGAACCACTGTTTCATATTTTATCCTGCCATCTGATCTTCAGAAGCTTCCAAAGGCAGTTCAAGTTAAAATGGTTGAGCGTCTTAGCATGATGGCGATACAAGTCTCGTGCAGAGCAGAGTGGACTATTGCTCTGTAGACTCTCAGTTTGGTAGGCAGATTTACTCTTCTTCATTCCCAAACTTGTATTCAAAGTTTCCCAAACTTGCTTTGGCATTTCTTGCATGCGTCTGATCATTATAGATAGCTTGAGACACTACTGCAGAGGTAAGTCAACTTACCACTGCTGACAGGTTCTGGTCATGGACTGAAACTGGGCTTGAGATATGTTTTTTTTGGAGTAAGCTGGTACATTATTTCAGTTTTCTTCCAAGATTGTGGGGCCAAACTTGTAGCATACATTGTAGAATAAATCCATGCTACATTGCATGTCAGTTCTGAACCAGCAGCTAGTGCAGAGAATTCACCGTCAGGAAATCAAGAAGTCTTTGGAGTCCTTGGCCTTTGCCTAGAGTTGTCTTAGATAGAGAAGCTTCCCATCCTCACATATGCGATTTCAATGCCAGGATCTCCACTATGGAAGGCATGAGAGAGCATGCATGCAGGCATGGTGGCACAGTGGTTAGCACTGCTGCCTCACAGCGCTAGGGACCAGTGTTTGCATGGGTTTCCTCTGGGTGCTCCGGTTTCCTCCCACAGTCCAAAGATATGCAGGTTAGGTTGATTGGCCATGCTAAATTGTCCCTTAGTTTCAGGGGGATTATCAAGGTAAATATGTGGGGTTACGGGGATAGGGCCTGGGTGGGGTTGTGGTCGGTGCAGACACGATGGGCCAAATGGCCTCCTTCTGCACTGTCTGGACTCTATAGAATGCCAACGTTCCACTGGCTTTTTAAAATATTTTTTGTATATACCTTTTCACCAGCATTGGAATTTTGTACTTAGACCCCTACAGTTGTTCATTCATAGTTCTTAGTTTCTCCCCATTTAGAAGAGCCGGTGGATTTCCTTACACCTGCCCATATTGAACTCCATCTGCTGCAGTTTTGGCCACTCAATGCCCCTTTTCAACTTACTGCTCCAATCTGCACTATTTACTCTGCCATCTACTTGTGTCATCAGCAAACTAGGATACAAAATTCTTGATATCTCAGTCCAAATGATTTATAAATAATGAACTCCATGATAAGCTGTGATGTGGAGATGCCGGTGTTGGAGTGGGGTGGACAAGATGAAAGGTCACCAGATTGTATATAGTTCAATAGGTTCATTTGAAGTCACAAGCTTTCGGAGCACTGCTCCTTCGTCAGCTGAAGTGGAGAGAGGCGTGCAGGCGCAGAATATATAGGCAGAGTAACGATAGCCTGACACTCTCCGGTAATTAAGAGTGTCAACAGGTACTTATCCATCGACACTCTTGATTACCTGCCAGTGCCGGGCTATCATCACTCCGCCTATATATTCTGTGCCTGCATGCCTCTCTCCACTTCACCTGACGAAGGAGCAGTGCTCCGAAAGCTCATGGTTTCAAATAAAGCTGTTGGAATGGTGTCATGTGAACTCTCATGATAAGCTACATCACTTCGCCTAAAGCTGTAGACCCAGATTTTTTCAGTGAACAAATGGTAAATCTATGACACAGGGTCCTGAGGGAAATGGTGGAAGCAGATAGCATTAATTCAAATTAGTTATATTTATTTTGGAATATATTTTGGGATACAATATAGAGGTATGTGTAATTGAGACGTGGCATATAGGAAATGTAGCATGCTTGGGCAGAACAGGTGACTTTGGATATACGATTCTTAAATCTGTCCACAACTGGGGGGACAGAATGGCAGAGGAATGGGAACCCGAGCGGGGAGACACAAGAAAGGGAAACAAAGGTAGAAATGAAAGACAAAAGTAGAAATTAAAACTAGAAGGCAGAGGAAACAAGGGCTAACAGCAAGTAGGGTCATAGTACACAAAATAGTAAAAATGTTAAAAATACAAGTCTGTATCTGAAGGCATGTATCTGAAGGCATGGAGCGTCCGCAATAAGGTAGATGAACTAACAACACAAATTACAATATGATTGCAACTAGAGAGACATGGCTGCAGGGTAACCAAGGCTAAGAACTGCATATTCAATATTTAGGAAGGACAGACAAAAGGGAAAGGATGTGGGGTGGAGTTCTTAGTTAAGGATGAAATCCATGAAAGAGTGCAAGAGGATATTAACTCAGAAAATCTAGATGTAGAATCAGTCTGGGTGGACTTAAGAAGTAACAAGGGGCAGAAAACATGAGTGGTGTTGGAGTAAAATCAAAATTAAAGGACACAAAATGATTACCTGGCACAAAATGGACTCTGGGAAAAAACATTAAGATGTGCTGACTTGGGCACAGACATTGCACAGCAAGTTGAAACCTGTTAGTGTTTAAATTGCTGCAGGAAACAGATCAGACCTTGAGGCACCTTAGCTGCTTGAGATAAAGCAGAACCAATGAGTTTTGATAACGAGATCATTGATGGGGGGCACAAATGCATAAAAGTATCTACTCTATGTATAACAATGTGTTAACTGCCGATGTCCGTCCTTGTCTATTCTATGTATAACGATGTGCTAACGGCTAATGTCCGTACTTGTCCATTATTTGAAAATGTATAAAAGATGCTCGACTGCCATTGTAAAGTTAAGGAGGTGACCGCGCGCACTGCAGAGAGCCCAGTGCTTCTCCCAAAGCTTTGTCCGATAAAACTGCGTGTTGAATCTTTAAGCCTGACTGCGAGTGGTGATTTTCCCACAACGGTGGCAGTTATCCATTGGCCTCCAAACAGTGGTGGAAAGGCAGAGATGGCATTAAACAGGAAATTTCAGATGTAACAAGAGTGCTACATTAATCATAGAATCCCGAGTGCAGAAAGTGGCCATTCAGCCCATTGATCTGTACCGACTCTCTGAAGAGCATCTTGCCCAAGCCCAATCTCCCCTCCCCCATCCCCATAACGACATGCATTTACTACAGCTAACCCACCTAACCTACACACTTTAGGACACTAAGGGGCAGTTTAGCATGGCCAATTCATCTAATTATGGGTGACTTTAATCTACATATAGGATTGGGCAAATCAAATTAGCAGCAATACTGTGGCCGATGAATTTCTGAAGTCTGGATGGGATGGTTTGGGAACACACTGCCCCTGATTTGGTATTGCGCAATGAGAAGGAGTTTGTTAATAATCTTGTTGTGTGGCATCCTTTAGGGAACAGTTACCATAACATGATAGAATTCTTCATTAGGATGGAAAGTATAGAAGTCTGATCTGAAGCTAGGGTCCTAAATTTAAACAAAGGAAACTACAAAGATATGATGCACGAGTTGGCTAAGATAGATTGGGGAACTTCATTAGAAGGCATGATGGTGGATCGGCAATGGCTAATATTTAAGGAATATTACCTTTCTGGTGCAAAAACAAGCGAAGTGGCCCAACCATGACTTACAAAAGAATTAAGCATAGCATTAGATCCAAAGAGCAGTCCTATAAAGTTGCTAGAAAAAGTAGCAAGCCTAAGGATTGGAAGAAGTTCAGTATTCAACAAAAGAAGATGGGTTTGTGGGGGGTGTTTTTCCGGTTTGGAGCGAGCGTGGCTGGAAAATCCTGCCCAGAGATTGATTAGAGGTGGAAAATAGAGTATGAATAAACTTGTAAGCAACATAAAAGCAGACTGTGAAAGCTTCTATAAGTATATTAAAAGAAAAAGATTACTGATATATGGTGATATATTGGGAAATAATGACAAAGGGATCTTTGCCCTGTACACCAGTCACTGAAAGCAAACATGCAGGTACAGCAAGCAATTAAGAAGGCAAATGGTATGTTTGACTTCATTGCAAGAGGATTTGAATACAGAAGCAAGAATGGCTTACTGCAGCTGTACAGAGCCTGTGTGTGCAGTTTTTGTCTCTTATCTAAGGATATAATTGCCAAAGAGGGAGTACAGCACATGTTCACCACACTGATTTCTGGTATAGCACGATTGTTGTATGAGGAGAGATTGGGTCAAGTGGGTCTGTATTAATTGGAATTTAGAAGAATGAGGGGATCTAATTGAAACGTGGAAAATTCTTACAGGGCTGGACAGATTGAATGCATGGATGTTGCTTCCTCTGGCTGGAGGAACTAAAACAAAGGATACACGGCTGGCCTTTGGCCTTTTCGGGTTAAATGAGGAGAAGCTTTTTCAGAGGGTCATAAACATCCTGAATTCTCTATTACTGAAGGCTGTGGAGGCCAAATCACTGAAGATATTGAACGAAATAGATTTCTAGACTGTAAGGGTGTCAAGCAGCATGGGAAGTATGATGCTGCAATAGATGATCAGGCATGATCATGTTTAATGGCAGAGTAGGCTTGAAGGACAGAATGGTCTACTCCTGTTCTCTTTTTATGTTTCTAAGTTTGCTTGTCTCACACCTGGGTCTGTTACAAACTAATTGTCAGAGATTAATTGTTTCTAACTTAATTATTGCTTTACCAGCTAATTAGTAGGACGCAAGAAAACAAAAATAGATGAACTTTAAAACACAATTCCAACACAAAACAAGTCAAAAAAGGGGATAAAGCCAGAATTAAGCCATAAAAATATAAATTCATTTTTTTTAAAAATCAGTCATGGATTCTACACAACACTTTAGAAGAGGTAAAGGTTTACTTCATTTCCACCAAACACGGCTAACCAAAAAAGATAAAGGAAGGAAATCGCCAGAATACTGATCCTACCTCTCATATTCTCATAGAATCATAGAAACCCTACAGTGCAGAAGGAGGCCATTCGGCCCATCGAGTCTGCACCGACCACAATCCCACCCAGGCCCTACCTATCCCACATATTTACCCGCTAATCCCTCTAACCTACGCATCCCAGGACTCTAAGGGGCAATTTTTAACCTGGCCAATCAACCTAACCCGCACATCTTTGGACTGTGGGAGGAAACCGGAGCACCCGGAGGAAACCCACGCAGACACGAGGAGAATGTGCAAACTCCACACAGACAGTGACCCGAGCCGGGAATCGAACCCGGGACCCTGGAGCTGTGAAGCAGCAGTGCTAACCACTGTGCTACCGTGCCGCCCCTCGCCATCCATTACCATTTACCTTTGGTGTAGGACAGTTCCAACGTTTCAAAAGCTCAGGAATCAAGTTTTCAGAAGTATCAAATCCTCCTCCAGATATTTATCCAACTGCCACGGTAGCACAGTGGTTAGCACTGCTGCTTCACAGCTCCAGGGTCCCGGGTTCGATTCCCGGCTCGGGTCACTGTCTGTGTGGAGTTTGCACATTCTCCTCGTGTCTGCGTGGGTTTCCTCCGGGTGCTCCGGTTTCCTCCCACAGTCCAAAGATGTGCGGGTTAGGTTGATTGGCCAGGTTAAAAAATTGCCCCTTAGAGTCCTGGGATGTGTAGGTTGGAGGGATTAGTGGGTAAAATATGTGGGGGTAGGGCCTGGGTGGGATTGTGGTCGGTGCAGACTCGATGGGCCGAATGGCCTCCTTCTGCACTGTAGGGTTTCTATGAATATCTATGATTTAAGTTGGATTCAAAAACAATTGGTTGTGCTGCAAATTTATTTGCTGTTCACTGAAGTCTTGTTTGAAGCTTAATTTATATTCCCAAATTCAAGGTGCAAAAGGTTTGTTAATCGATTGCCTGAATTTCATTACAGAGGTGACTTGGAGCCCAAGATTTTAACCACAAGAAGCCTATCATAAGACTGTCTTATTTTCTTCAATAACCTGACAGAGATTGGTTGGTATTCACTAGCCCACACCCACTATACTCCCTCCCTAACAGTACTGTGGGTGTATCTATGCCATATGGATTGTGCAGTTCAAGATGGTTCACCACCATCTTAGAGCAACAAATGCTAGCCAGGCAGAGACGCCCACATCCCGCGAATAAATATATCAGAATCCCTACAGTACAGAAGGAGGCCATTCAGCCCATCGAGTCTGTACCGACCACAATCCCACCCAGGCCCTATTCCCATAACCCCACACATTTACCCTGCTAATCCCACTGACACTAGGGTCAATTTAGCATGGCCAATCAACCTAACCTGCACATCTTTGGATGGTGGGAGGAGGAAACCCACGCAGACACGGGAGAACGTGCAAACTCCACACAGACAGTGATCGAGGCCAGAATTGAACCCGGGTCCCTGGCACCGAGAGGCAGCAATGCTAACCACTGTGCTGCCCTATTTTTAAAAAAACACCTTTAGGATACATCCTGGTGTTATCAACCTCTAATATAAATAGTATCAGAGTGAATGGACACATTTAGTGAAATATTAATATCTTCTTCCAGGCTCAATTTCAGGTGTTTTGCACAATTAGCTCAACCGATTCTGCTCATTTCATTGCTGCTGGGCTATGAACAGGATGATAGAAACACCTGGATTGTCTGCTCCTCGACTTCCAGCAATTATTGAAGTGTTCATGAGTAGTTGTTAGGTTCAACTTGGTTATGACACACTGCCAACAAACTATATCTTAAGCTCAAAAGTGAAGATTGACCATTTGGAGGGGGCACCAGAGTTAGCTAGCACATGAAATGGATAAGTAAACAACATTCTTACATTTAAGAGATGCTGAATAAAAAGGAAAATAAAGGATGGGTTATGTTGATAAGAGTTAGATGAAATAGGGTAGGGAGGGTCAATCCATTCATAGATGGACCAGCTGCCCCAAAATGTCTTGTTTCTGCGCTGAAAATTCTATGTAATGCCACATAATCCAACACGACAGTGTTCCAAGATGCAATGCAATCAATGCTTGTTTGATACTTGCAACAACACATCATGGGGAGGTTACCACTGACCAGAAACTGAACTGGACAAGACATACAAATACAGTAGCTGCAAGAGCAGGTCAGATGTTGGGAATTCTGCAGTGAGTAACTCACCTCTTGACTCCCCAAAGACTGTCCCACATTTGCATGGCACAAATCAGGAGTACAACAGACTATTCCCCACTTGCCTGGGTGGGTGCAGATCTCACAACACAAGATGAAGCTCAATACCATTCAAGGCAAAACAGCCCACTTGATCAGCACCCATCCGCCAACTTAAAGTATTCACTTCCTCCATCACTGATGCATGGTGACAGCAGTGTGTATCGCCTACAGGATGCACTGCATCTTCCAAACCCACAACCTCAACCACCGAGAAGGACAAGGGCAACAAATACATGGGAACACCACCACCTGCACATCAACAGGACTTGCAACTACAGCACCACTCTTTCACTGTCACTAGGTCAAAATCCTGGCAATCCCTCCCTAACATCACTGTGGATGTACCTACACCACATTGACTGCTGCGATTCAAAAAGACTGTTCACTTCCACCTTCTCAAGGACAACTAGCGATGGGCAACAAATGCTGGCCTAGCCAGTGACACCCACATCCCTTGAATAAATATTTTTTAAATACCTTTTGATTCGAGTGCGTTACCAACCTCCATTAAAAACAATATCAGACTGACATTTAGTAAAACATCAGTAAAGTTAGTAACGTTTATTTATTAGTCACAAGTAGGGTTACGTTAACACCGCAATGAAGTTACTGTGAAAATTCCCTAGTCGCCACACTCCGGTACTTGCGTGGGTACACGGAGGTAGAATTTAGCATGGCCAATTCACTTAACCAGCACATCTTTCGGACTGTGGGAGGAAACCGGAGTACCCAGAGGAAACCCACGCAGACACAGGGAGTACGTGCAAATTCCACACAGACAGTGACCCAAGCCGGGAATCGAACTCGGGTTCCTGGTGCTGTGAGGCAGCAGTGCTAACCACTGTGCCAACCAATATTCTTTTCAACCTCCATTAGCAGGCATCAGTTGTTCATATACACATTTTCAATGTCTTACTTTACAATTATCTACATTTAAATCATTTGCCATCTTCCACCAGTTTTCTTAAATCGCGATCACTCTAAACAGCATAACACCTAGCTGCAATGCTTATAGTCATCATTACATTTTACAATATTGTTTAAAAACACTTCTCCATAACATTTATAGATATCAGACAACTCAGCATATAACCTCATAAAACTGATCACCATCTCTCCATGAACTCAAATCCAGATTGGAAAGCTGGATCTACATGACAAATTTAAGAAACACTGCCTTTCACGCATTGCTACCAAGGCTAATCACTGGAAGATGCTTAACATAATGCAACAAATAAAATGTTTACAGAACTGAGAAGATAAAGCACCAAGGAATGTGTTACATAAATATATATAGAATCAAAATTGTGCAGGTAAAGTCAGAACTGTCCGGATACCTGCATGGGCATCAAGAAAGAAAGCACTTTGTGCCGAATAGGATTTCTGCTGACTACAACTGCCCAATATCTTTCTTGATAAAATGACAATAATCTTTTCCTCATTTGGATAGGAACAACAATGCTCAGATAAAGCAATTTTATTCAGAAAGCCGTCACAGAAGATTGCGTTTCAAGCCCTACTGTCGGACTTTGGCTCATTATGTGTGGTTGACACTTCTGTGCAACTCTGACGGAAGTGATGTGCTGTCAGAGGTGCAATTTTTGTAATGAGGTGTTAAACTGATGTTCATCTGCTCAAGCGCTTTCTTTATTTCTACAGAAACCACAAGGCTATAGGAGCAGTGGGTTTCCCAACATCCCTGTATTCATTCCCTTCTTAACCAAACCATAAACAGGTTAACAAGTCATAAATCTAATTTGTGGTTTGTGTTACCTTCTTGAGGTAGCTTTTTTCCGCCTACATGGCGGTAACCGTACTTCAAGACAAAAATCTCTGACTTAACCACTATATAATATGCCGCTATTTAATTCCAGGCTCTAGACAGATATGCCATGAAAGTGAAAAACAAGAAAATCCAGAAAATGCTGGAAATATTCAGCAGATCAGGAGAATCTGTGGAGATGAAAACAAATTTGCTTCAGGTTGATGACCTTCATCAGAACTGGGAAATGTTCAAAATGTAATAGATTTTAAGTAGTAGATTTCTCTCTCCACAAATGCTGCCTGACTTGCCGAGAACGTGCAGATTTCCAGCATCCACAACATTTTGCTTTTGTGAAAACAGACAATACTCACACAATTTAAGTTTCTCACATGGGTAGAACAACATCTGATAATGGATTTACAAAATAGAAGTTGCGTAACCTTATGCCAATAAACATTCGGCTTTGAGACCAAGTTAAATAAAATGTTTTATTTTTAATAGAATACACAAAAATGCTCTAAAAAATTAGGTCCTGAAAAAAAAGCCGCTAGCCCTATCTGGAGGTTGTGACTCAAATAACGGTTGCTTTCTTCCATGGTATTTTAAGGCGTCCTGCATTTTTTCTACATTATTTAAAACAGGCAGTCTGAAAGACTCCCTTGTATACATACTTTTTTTTCAGAAATATTTTCCTGTGTTCAATTCCCTTCCCTGGAACCCCAACCACATCTTTCAACTTGGCTATTTCTGGATTTATTGCAGTATTTATCCACGTATTGATGCCCTAATACACATTAGTGCAATAATCTTTAAAGGCCACATTAAGGCCTTTGCTCAATTAAGCTATAAACAATTTGACTTGAATACATTAATAAAACCCAAGACACCCAAGACTCTTTAGCACACATCCAGATACAGCTGTTACAAACAAAGGAGAGAAAAAAATTCACATCTGGGTGTTCCAATGTCTCAGCAGACTTTGGAATTTGAAAGTCATTGAGACTGTTCAAAATAGATTTGAATGCAGTCGTTACTTTTTGATGCTTCTCAAATACTTCAAGTGGATACTGTGACAGTATAAAGCAATGAAGTTATGCTAGACCTTTATAAAAAGGTACTTTTGCCAATAAGTCAAGGCCTTACAGAAAGCGCAAAAGAGATTTGCTAGAATGTCGTCAGGAATAGAAACCTACAGAGAATAGAGAAACCTGGAGTGCTCTCTTTGGAGCAAAAAAGATTGAGAACATTAGTAGAGATGTTTGGATTAAATAAGGAGAAAATGTTTTCAGTGACAGAAGGGTCAATGACCAGACAACACAGATTTAGGACGATTGGCAAAGAACTGAAGGTAATACAAGGAAACAAATGTTACGCAATGAGTTGGGATGATCTGGATTGCATTGCCTGAAAGGATGATGAAAGCAGATTCAACAGTAACTTTCAAAAGGGAATTGGGAAAAACTTGAGGGGAACAATACTGCTGGGTTAAGGGGAAGTAACAAAGGCGTAGAGCTAAATTAGATAGCTCCTTCAAACAGCCTGTGCGCACACATGGACTGAATGGCCTCCTTCTGTTCATGATACTCAATGATCCAAGGGAACTAGTCAGTACCTCTGAGCTTTCCCCTGCCACACACATTCTGCTATCACAATTTAGTAATGCTTTTGTAATACTTAGAGGCACATTTAAAATATAACACTAATGCTTATTTCTATTTAATAATTAACACTAAAATTTGGCATTCAGTTGTGTTGACAAATCTACAGGTTCTTTAAATTAACAAGTTAACATTGTATATCTGAACATTTTTCCACCGCTTCCCCCACCCCAAAATCACATCCCACACCTTGCTTTTCACCTACTTTCCATTTCCATAAATACTTAACACAACTCCAGACAGAGGTCAAAATGAAGATGCAGCTCTAAGCCATAAAATGTAAAAACAAGTGGAGAAAAGGCAGAACATGGAGCCAAAGCAATAGATCAGTGAATAGGTACTTGAGACAAGCAGACCTTTGTCCAAGCCAACCACAGAATTTTTGTTCTATCCACCCATTTGGTTCCAGATTCTTGGCAAACATCAAGACAGATATCACACACTTCAAATATCAGCTGCAGATTCAAGCAATGTCATTATGTATGCAGAATTTGCAGCCACGGACAAGAAATGAAGTCGGCACACAGATGCACAGTGATGCATTTGGGTGGGGGTGGTGCACGAGTGGGATGAATACACAAAACACATTAGAAGAAATAGCAGCCAGTGTAAACAGGTCAGAGATAGATGGAGACAACACATTATGAAGCAGATATATACATAAATGATGCACAAGGTGATTACATAGTCTCTGATGGGTGACAAATAAAAAATAATGCATGTGTGTATCATATTCAGTATAAGTAACCTTACTCCGGCATACCAAGATGATGTCACATTAGTAACACATCACAAAAATATCAGTTTTTGTGGAAAATGGTTCATAACAAGACAACATCTGCAGGAAATGTAGCAGCATTGGACAGAAAATATGGCACCAGCCGACATTTGGATAGAAAGTAAGCAAGCAAGATTGGTGTTGAGAGAGGCAAGTTTGGGTGATAGAATATAGAAATGAAGAATTGCAGAATAGATACACAATTACAGGGAAAGAATTCACAGTGAGCAGAGCCAATGGTGATCTATTAATTATACACAAATGTAGAAATGAGGCAACTACAGATGATAAAAGGGTAAAACGAGAGAGCTATGAAAAAGCTGAAGTTGGTGGGAGAATCATTAAATCTATACAGATGTGTTATTAGATGCACCTTTTTAATGATTTAGGGATGGATTGAAACGCAAAAAGTAAAATGTGAGAGAGTTACGAATGCAAAGTTTTATGCTGATTATATTTGGACTGTCTCTTGAATTCAAGGTAAAATGACATGATCTGCTACAAGTTCTGCCCAACATCAAGCCTGTGGCTTGCTTACCATGGAGATCAGGGGCCCAGCTCATGTTCTATTGAATGCACATGCCAGGATGAACACTTGAAAACAAAGGCAGAAGCAGATGTTCTTGCAGATTTTGTCTGAGAGAGAGAGAGAGCAGCAGTTGCAGAGAGAAAAGACCGTTTTCAGTTAGCCACCAGACAGAATGCTGGGAAATGTTGATCCAATGGTTGAAGAGAAGGAACCCACAGTTATTTAAGGACACCAGAAGATTCACTGGCTAGGCTGAGCGAAGGAATGACCAGAGTGGACCTCATGCCTGAAAGTCAGTTTAGGAATTCTCAGAAAACAGAGGGAAAGGACCTTCTACAGCCATGGAACTTATGACTCAACAAAACAGGGAGAAGTAACCCATTGGAAGCTGGGAGCAACTGTAGACTGTTTCCAATAAAGGATGCAATCCTGTGGAGAGCATGCAGTAAATAGAGGTATAAGGCAACAAAGGTTTATTGGTCACATTAAAGAAATCAGTAAGATTGATATTTTCTTTATTCTGTAGAATCATAGAATCCCGACAGTGCGCAAGGAGGCCACTCGGCCCATCAAGTCTGCACTGACAACACCCCGCCCAGGCTCTATCCTTGTAACCCCACGTAATCCCCCTGACATCAAGGGGCAATCTCACCCATAACCCCAAGTATTTACCCCGCTAATCCCAACCTACACATTTTGGGACACTAAGGGGCAATTTAGTGTGGCCAATCCACCTAACCGGCACATCTTTGAGGTGTGGGAGGAAACTGGAGCACCCGGAGGAAATCCACACAGACATGGGGAGAATGTGCAAACTCCACATGAGTCACCCGAGGCTGGAATTGAACCCGGGTCCCTGGTGCTGAGGCAGCAGTGCTAACCACCGTGCCGCCGATTAGTTGCCAAAATAATATTTAGGCAATGTTCCTTTTAATTTCAGTAAAAATGATAAAACTTGTCGTGCAAGTCCATTAACTCAGTCACTGGGAATTCAAATATCTTTTTAAAAGTTGATCAGTCTCTATAAGAATCATAAGAGTCAAGAAATATGCTCAGGAAATAAATTCTTAAATTTATAAACAAATGTGAACACAAATGTAAAAGGCACTTTAGTGGTCAAGATACTTTAAAACACTGCAGCTATGTTCAAACCAATGAAAGACACTGTTCAAGCTGGAGCAGCTTGCGTAATGCTGACCTGCTAGTAAATAAAGACAGAACACCATTCATGCTGGAGTTGGGCAAAAATGGGGTAGGCTACTGTATTCATTCTGAAAGAAAGCTGCAAATCAAAAAAATGTCTAGATACAGATCACTTTAGAAAAAGAGCAATTCTTATAAGAAGTGAGACAATGGAATCACACCACATTGGAGGGGCAAGCAAAGTTCTCCTTTCCCCACTTCTTACAGAAATGCATAACACCTTCGCCTGAAATTTCTTTGAATGTTTTTAAGTTAATCTTCATGCTGTTACGACAATCCTCCACCATCCTCAATTCCTCTAGGGGCCTCTATTCCAGCTGAAGATGCACAGGACACAGTGAACAATGCAGTTTCAAACAGCAACAGAGTAGAGCTTGGGTCAGTTTATTCCCATGAAACCATTCTGAAAAATGAAAAGATGCTGTTCCTACAATTGAGGTTTATAGGATTGTGTTGTTTTAGGTCTCCATTTAAAATGAAGGGAGTCACATGACTTTGCCTGACATCTGCCTGATGGCAAGTGTGGATGGTTTGATTGAGAGAGACAGGGTCAAGATTGTTTACTGGATAGAAAATACAAGATATTTACACTCAGACGGTGGCAGCAACTTGTGTACTAACAAACTGAGCACCTTCAAATTATCCATTCCCTACTAAACATAGAACAGTACAGCACAGAACAGGCCCTTCGGCCCACGATGTTGTGCCGAGCTTTATCTGAAACCAAGATCAAGCTATCCCACTCCCGATCATCCTGGTGTGCTCCATGTGCCTATCCAATAACCGCTTAAATGTTCCTAAAGTGTCTGACTCCACCATCACTGCAGGCAGTCCATTCCACCCCCCAACCACTCTCTGCGTAAAGAACCTACCTCTGATATCCTTCCTTTATCTCCCACCACAAACCCTATAGTTATGCCCCCTTGTAATAGCTCCATCCACCCGAGGAAATAGTCTTTGAACGTTCACTCTATCTATCCCCTTCGTCATTTTATAAACCTCTATTAAGTCTCCCCTCAGCCTCCTCCACTCCAGAGAGAACAGTCCTAGCTCCCTCAACCTTTCCTCATAAGACCTACCCTCCAAACCAGGCAGCATCCTGGTAAATCTCCTCTGCACTCTTTCCAGCGCTTCCACATCCTTCTTATAGTGAGGTGACCAGAACTGCACACAATATTCCAAATATGGTCTCAACAAGGTCCTGTACAGTTGCAGCATAACCCCACGGCTCTTAAACTCCAACCCCCTGTTAATAAAAGCCAACACACCATAGGCCTTCTTCACAGCTCTATCCACTTGAGTGGCAACCTTTAGAGATCTGTGGATATGGACCCCAAGATCTCTCTGTTCCTCCACAGTCTTCAGAACCCTACCTCTGACCCTGTAATCCACATTTAAATTATCCTACCAAAATGAATCACCTCACATTTATCAGGGTTAAACTCCATTTGCCATTTTTCAGCCCAGCTTTGCATCCTATCTATGTCTCTTTGCAGCCTACAACAGCCCTCCACCTCATCCACTACTCCACCAATCTTGGTGTCATCAGCAAATTTACTGATCCACCCTTCAGCCCCCTCCTCTAAGTCATTAATAAAAATCACAAAGAGCAGAGGACCAAGCACTGATCCCTGTGGCACTCCGCTAGCAACCTGCCTCCAATCCGAAAATTTTCCATCCACCACCACCCTCTGTCTTCGATCAGACAGCCAGTTACCTATCCAATCGGCCAACTTTCCCTCTATCCCACACCTCCTCACTTTCATCATAAGCCAACCATGGGGGACCTTATCAAACGCCTTACTAAAATCCATGTATATGACATCAACTGCCCTACCTTCATCAACACACTTAGTTACCTCCTCAAAAAATTCAATCAAATTTGTGAGGCACGACTTGCCCTTCACAAATCCGTGCTGACTTTAGAAAGATTAATCCGCATCTTTCTAAATGGTCGTAAATCCCATCCCCAAGGACCTTTTCCATCAATTTACCAACCACCGAAGTAAGACTAACCGGTCTATAATTACCAGGGTCATTTCTATTCCCTTTCTTAAACAGAGGAACAACATTCCCCATTCTCCAGTCCTCTGGCACCATCCCCGTGGACAGCGAGGACCCAAAGATCAAAGCCAAAGGCTCTGCAATCTCATCCCTTGCCTCCCAAAGAATCCTAGGATATATTTCATCAGGCTCAGGGGACTTATCGACCTTCAGTTTATTCAAAACTGCCAGGACATCCTCCCTCCGAACATCTATTTCCTCCAGCCTATTAGCCTGTAACACCTACTAAGATTCGGTCTCAAGGATAATTAAAATAGCACTTCTACCTAGGTACAAGGCCCTTGTGATTCACATTGCCAGAGAGATGGGCCTTGACAGGGAAAAAATTTGTAAGATTATCTCTAAAACTTGCAGACAAGGTGAGTCTGTCAGATCCAGGAGGATGTCAAAAGTTTACAATTGGATTGCAAAAACAAAATTTGTGAGGAGCTGAAATGAGGCTGGAAGATTTGCCTAGCTTTAGCAGGCGGTAGAAGTTTCCAGAATAACTCTCACTGTGAAAGACAAGTTTCTAGGGTGGGATAGGAATAAAATCAGAAGTAAACCCTCAGGAGTTAAAAACGATTTTGGACCGGTTGCAGTTTTGTTCTGTTTTCTGGTTTAAAGCATAAATCGCCGACCAAAAGGTGTTCAATCAATATTGCTATCAAATTGAAGTTTGAATTTCTTTAAAAGTAATCAGTCTCTATGATTATCACAATATTAATTTGACCATTTTCTATTCAGTAACTGCATATTTTGTACATTAAGATTTAAATCTTGTGAAAATTACTACTTCACTTTAAAAAGGTATCTCAAGGAATTTAGCAATTTGGGTATACATAACTTCTGCACACAGTGCAAAATAAACCACATTGATTTTCCTGTCAGTACAAGGAGCCGACTGATCCACCACAAATGCATGACCACACAAGCAAAAGAGCAGCAGCTATGTGCGACTTTTAAAAAAAATACAACCCAACTGCAAAAGGCAAATTTTTAATAACTTTGTTACTATGGGGAAGGAGTCACGAACAACCAAAAATAAACACTATCCTTTTTCTTTTAGTTTAAGCAATAACACACTTCATAGATATATTTACCAAGCCCTTTAAGTGGACATTAAATTCTTCCCCAACCAGTCCAAAGAGATTCTTTCTTCCCAAGGATTTATTTCTGATCTTTTCCTATCTCAGCCTGGAAACTTAACTCCAGGCCGGTCTTTCACTGTGCGCGTTTTCCTGAAGACTTCTACCTCCAGCTAAAGCTAGGCAAATGTTCCACCCGAACACCTCACAAATTTGGCCTTTCCAACCTGAGCACAAGTTCCTACTTGCTTTCTTGCACTGTGAACCACAAATATTCGGCCTCTAACTACTCTCCCTCTCCAGGACCTGACAGACTAACCTTGTGTTTCAGGGATATCTGAAACTCTTCCCTTCTCAAAGTCCATCCCCCTGGCAATATGAATCAGATGGACTTTGTGTGTAGGTAGACATGTTAATTAGCTATCTTTGAGACCTTTATCTTGGTAGTAAATGAACAATTTAAAGCAACACTACTTTCAATTCAGCATTCTAAACTCTTTTTTGGGATTTAAGACTCGAGTCTGTTAGCACATAGGCTGTTGATATCGTCTCCAAGTTTAAACACCTTGTACCTTCATCTCAGTAAAAATATCCGAGCACCCATGTAATCTCCAGCAATCAAACCAGCCAGTCTTGCTGCCAGACAGGTTTCAGATAAAGCCACATGACTTCCTTCACTTCATCTGTCTCAAAACACAACCATATAACCCAAGAAAAACCATTAAGACATAGGAGCAGAATTAGGCCACTCAGCCCATCGAGTCTACTCCGCCATTCAATCATGGCTGATATTTTTCTCATCCCCATTCTCCTGCCTTTTCCCCAGAGCCCCTGACCCCCTTATTAATCAAGAACCTATCTATCTCTGTAATAGATAGGTCTATCATGTAATTCCTTTGGAATTAATTGTTAACGTGTTTGTTCTTCCAAGCTAAAGCAATTGTGCGTAGATTTTCTTAGCACAATAATCTCAGAAAATGTATAATTTGTGCATAGTCATGGCAGAGAACAAGGGTGCAATTCAACACAGAATTGAACTACCAAGTGGAAAAGACTGAAATATTTTGGTAATGTTATATCGAACAGAAAAGTTTCAAAATGTAAACAAAATAATTCTGTAAATTACTGTATGCAATAGATTAGATTAGTAATTAATTTGCTAACACCATTTATTATCGACATAATGGTCCAGAGTTTAACTGCCAACGAACAAAAACTGAGTAGAAGGGCAGTTAGACAATGGTCAGTAATTAACTCCTCTGACCCTTGTCTCATCTTAACCTGGCCTTTTGAGAAGGAAGGATCGGGGCTTCTACTTTAAATATGGAGATTGGGTACAATCAGGAATTGATCTGAAAGTTTAGTTGAAAGCACGAGCAGGAGAGCAGTGATGTTTTCTTGATCAGGCATGTGCCGCTGGGAACCTGATTATGGTTCAGAGGCCCAGAAAGGTGAAGTTTTGCCATTAAGATCAGGGTCTCTGCTTGACCAGCCCACAATTCAATTCTCACACACCCATCCTGCACCCCACCCCTGTGAAAATCAAGGCCATTGTCTCAGTTTCAGCTGCACTAACAGGCAGACACTGTTACGACAGGAAAGTCCCAAAAGGAAGTATGGGGGGGGGGGGGGGGGGGGGGTAGGGGGAGGAGAGAAGAGAAATCAGTCAATAGTCCATCTGTGTCATTCAGAACATGTGGACAGTATTATTTAATCAAAGAAACTGGGCAACAGTAAAATATAGAAAACAATATGCAAGTTCTTACCACTGTCCTCTGCAGAAAACCGAACATTTCGTTTTGTCATTGGGAATGGGCTTGGAGTTTTTGATGAGACATTTCCCCAAGTACAATTCAGTCATGAGTTCAACATTACCAGTTACACCCCAGTCCTTGCCCTGACCAGTTGTAAATGCTTGAATTGTGCTTCAAGAGTCAGTCAAGAATAAGGTGAAGTCCAGTTTTATTCAATAAAATTTAGAAAACTCTCACAACCCCTCTATGAAAAGGGTGAGATTTTCTGGCTGTTCACACGGGCAGCGCACCCCTACCCACAGGTTTCCTGGTAGTGTGGGGTGGCTTCAGTGGGAAATCCCATTGACAGCGGTGGGACCAGAGAATCCTGCCACCCTTGAACAGCATGCCGCCTCTCGCAGCCGAGAAACACGCAGCTGGGAGGCTGAAGAATCCTGCCCTACAGCTTTGAATGATCTCCTTTGAGTTTACTGTTAAATCAAGCCAAATTAACCAATCCAACTAAAATTAGAATTTATATTCATTTTCGATATTCCTGTACTTCAAGCAGAAACTATTGCAAATATTGAAACTTTTGTGTCAAGAGAAGTAGTTATAGCACAAAACCCTGTTTAAGGAAACACTACAATCGAGTGTAATGTAGTCAAGGTAACAAAATGAAAATTATGTTGCCAATTCTAGTTTGCCTGCAAAAGGTCATATTTCAGCAGTCAAGCAACCGCACAGATGTGGTCATGACTAGTCTCATAGCAACATTTTTCAGTGGGTTATATTTCCTTACTGAAGAATTCAGACTTGAGCAGCATTTCCTCTCAGTAGGTACTTTGGATAAGCTCAAAAAAAAAACAGCCCAGTATAAAATAATATTTTCATGGCAATTGCATTTGAATCCCTATAATGGACAAAAAAAGGGGATGATTTTTGCACTTCTTCTTCTTTCCAGGGACACAAGAAGTGTGCAAAATGTCATCGTTCAATTTGTAATACTAGTAAATGCTGAAGCACCAGAAGGTAACTTCCTTAAAAAAGAGAAAATGGAAATGATCCACCCATAAAAATTCAAAAAGCTAATACCAAAGCAGTCATCATGAATACGAACAACAACTTAAAAACAAACAAAGCCCAAATACTATGGATATGCTAGAAATCTGAAAAAAACTGGAAACTCAATAGGACTGGCAGTGACTTGAGAGAGAGAAAAAAAAGTAAATGTTCCAGGTCTGTGACCTTTCATGAGAATGAATTTATAAATAGCAAAATGCAGTAATTTGGAAAGCACGTACGTAGACCTGAAATAACAACTCTTGTTCTCTACACAGATTTAGAAAATTACTCTTACAATCCTCTATAAAAAGGGCGAGATTTTCTGGCTGTTCACAGCAGCCTGGTCTCAGCAGCAGCACACCCCCACCCACAGGTTTTCTGGTAGTGTGGGGTGACTTCAGTGGGAAATCCCATTGACAGCAGTCTTTCCAGTGTTTTCTGTTCTAATTTTAAAATATATTTCATGGAAAATCACATCTTTAGAATGCGTAGCATTTACTGCCAATTTTAATGAAATCCTGGTCTCTCTCAGCCAAGTATTAAAAAAATGCACTGTGATGAAGCAAACTCTCTTAAAGTAAAAGCATTCAAATACAAGTAGAAACTTTGCAATTGGAGTTATTCTTTACAAAAAAACCTTTCAATACTATTGCAATTAAAGTTTTTTTTAATATAAAAAACTTGAATGCAGTTTAAATAAGATGGCCAGGACATCCAGAGAATTGAAATCTGCCTTTAATATTTGCCACCAGTCAACATTCTGTAGCACAGCACAAGGACAGGAGAGTCAATATCAGGTGCACTAGTCCTAAACTGAAGCAAGAAATAAGTGGACCAGGGCGTGGAAGTGATTCCCTGTCTCTTGTAGAGCTACATATTCTGATTTTTAAAAATGTATTAACTGAATTTTAATTTATAGATAGCAAAATTCACAATAATTTGGAAAACAAAAGTAGTAGATTGGTTGGAACATCAGCTTTTCCTACAGCCAGTGGTTCCCAAAGCGTGCGGCGTGCCACACTGGTATTAAGTCTTAACACAAAGAGAGATGGCATGAATTCTGGAAACTTCTACGGGTTTCTATACATGAATGTTTAAATGTTTCTTTGATTGTCCTTGAATCTTCCCGCCAGCCTCTCTCGCCGCACCAGTGTGGCACGCCACACCTTTGGGAACCCCAAAAGAGTTGGAAGACAAAACAAATGGAACAGCAGCACCACTGTGGGGAGAGTATAATGAAAGTGTGGCAAGTTTAACAAAGGCAATTTTCATAAATGTGGATATAATGAGAAAAACTTGAGAGTCTACAAACCTACAAGATAGATTACAGATGGTTAGACATTGCAAACCTGATAAACGTTCCCTCTAATTTTGTTTGAGTGAGAGTTAAGTGTGTGGCCCTTTAAATTCCTTTTCACAAGTGCAAACGCAAGGTAATTTAAAGGGACCAAAGTATGCATGACCTGTGTGGGGTTTTTGGTTTGCTGCTTAGCCATACAGTTTAGAGGGAATCTTAACATTACCATGGAGAACACAGATATAGGATGTTTACTATATATTCTGCTAGTCCAGACAATTGAATATGTCAGATTATACAGCTGTGTGCAGATTAAAAGATTGTTGATTTGCTATCAAGAACAAAGATAAAATATTAATATTACTTATGACATGATTCAAGTGTTCACGGTTAATATAATCTTGTCCAGCACAGTAGCCCACACCTCAGTTCACATATTCCGATGAATTGGAATGAATAGCAACCTGGGATAGTAGGCTGTAGGATGGATAATAAACCCTTTTAGTAATGAGAAACATAATGGAAATAGTATGGGTTATCACGACAAACTTTCAACCTTTGCAAATACCAATAAATCTCACTCTGGCAGATCACTTGGCTATCTTGCTACAACTAAAAACCAAGTTTATGTTGTAGAACTGAATAGAATTAAGTGCACGTAACACATCCTCCAGATAATGCCCTTGATTTTGCAGAGGCAAATAAACAAATATCCCCATGTGGAGACATAAGAAAACAGCAAATATTTTTCTAGCATGAATTAAAGCAGCGATAATGTAAAAGTTATAAATTGCCATCAACCCATTAAAATGAAGCCTGATTAAATGACAGGAAATATTTGCACTTCAATGTGTGGCGATTAGGAATAGCACAGCGTCCTCTGGAAGGGATCTAGGACCTGTGAAAATAGGAAAAGAAACTGCATCTCCCTTTAACCAATCAAATTGAGAAAACTTTACTGAGACATGTAGAGTCTGAAACAGGAAGTATAAATTTGTATAATTAATAAAATGTGAATGAGAGAGAGAAAGGTGCAATTAAGTGAAGAGACAAAGTAAAAAAAATCCTTTTAATTTTTCAAATTCAATTATTAAAGTTTAAAGAAATAAGAAATTTTCAATGCAATACGAGTTGACTGGTGATAATCAAGTCTTATCACTCCATTTATCATTTACTTACACTTGAAATGATAAGCCCTAACCTTGCCTAGCATATTTAGCTACCAAGTACCCCACACCACTGTTTATCTTTCAAAGTGGAGTCCCTTGGCAAGACATGATTATGATTGTAGGACATACTTAAGGGGGAGGGCGAGCGGCTAGAGGTTGTTGTACATATTGGTACAAACGACATAGGTAGGAAAAGGGATGAGGTCCTGAAGTGTGAAAATAGCGAGTTAGGCAGAAGGCTAAAGTGCAGGACCTCAAAGGTAGTAATTTCTGGACTACTATCGGTGCCACGTGCTAGTGAGAGTATGAATAGGAGGATTAGGCAGTTGAATGTGTGGCTTAAGAGCTGGTGCAGGGATTTAGATTTTTGGATCATTGGGCTCTCTTCTGGGGAAGGAATGATCTGTTCAAGAGGGACAGGTTACACCTGAACTGGAGGGGGACCAATATCCTGGCGGGGAGATTTGCTAGAGCCACTCGAGAAGGTTTAAACTAGTTTGGCAGGGGGGTGGGACCCAAAGCAGTAGGGAGACAGAAGAGAAGGTTGAAGACAGCACAGGAGTTAAAGAGAGCACATTAAGTCGTAAAGGCAGTGTCAGTAATCCTAGTACCAGACAGATCAGGCAAAAGCAGAGCAGAGAGCAAGGGAAGTCCAGATTAAACTGCATTTATTTCAATGCAAGAGACCCGACAGGCAAGGCAGATGAACTCAGGGCATGGATGGGTACGTGGGACTGGGATATTATAGCAATTACTGAAACATGGCTAAGGAAGGGACAGAACTGGTAGCTCAATGTTCCAGGGTACAGATGCTATAGGAAAGATAGAACAGGAGGGAGGAGGGGGAGTTGCACTTTTGATTAGGGAAAACATCACGGCAGTACTGTGGGGATATATCCGAGGGTTCGGCCACTGAAAAATAAGAAGGGGGAAATCACTAATAGGGTTGTACTATAGGCCCCCAAATAGTCAGTGGGAAATTGAGGAGCAAATATGTAAGGAGATTACAGATAGCTCCAAGAAAAATAGGGTGGCAACAGTAGGGGATTTTAACTTTCCCAACATTGACTGGGACAGCCATAGTATTAGAGGATCGGATAGAGAGAAATTTGTTGAGTATATTCAGGAAAAATTTCTCATTCAGTATGTGGCTGGCCCAACGAGAGAGGGGGCAAAACTTGACCTCCTCTTGGGAACTAAGGAAGGACAGAAGTATTAGTGAGAGATCACTTTGGGACCAGTGACCATAATTCTATTACTTTTAAGATAGCTAAGGAGAATGAGAGGTCTGACGCAAAAGTTAAAACTCTAAATTGGGGCAAGGCCAATTTTGATGGTATCAGGCAGGAACTGTCAAAATTGGGGGAGTCTGTGGGAAGGCAAAGGGACGTCTGGTAAATGGGAGGCTTTCAAAAAAGTGTGTTAACCAGGACTCAGGGTAAACACATTCCTCTTAGAGAGAAGAGCAAGGTTGGTAGAAGTAGGGAACCCTGGATTACTCGGCATATTGAGGCCCTGGTCAAGAAGAAGGAGGCGGCACATGACATGCATAGGCAGTTGGGATCAAGTGAATCCCTTGAAGAGTATAGCGGGTGCAGGAGTAGAGTTGAGAGAGAAATCAGGAGGGCAAAAAGGGGACAAGAGATTGTTTTGGCAGATAAAGCAAAGGAGAATCCAAAGAGCTTCTACAAATAGCTAAAGGGCAAAAGAGTAACTAGGGAGAGAATAGGGCCTCTTAAGGATCAACAAGGTCATCTATGTGCAGATCCACAAGAGATGGGCGAGATCCTAAATGAATATTTCTCATCAGTATATACTGTTGAGAAAAGCATGGATGTTAGGGAACTTGGGGAAATAAATAGCGATGTCTTGAGGAGTGTACATATTACAGAGGTGGTGATGCTGGAAGTCTTAAAGCGCATCAAGGTAGATAAATCCCTGGGATCTGATGAAGTGTATCCCAGGACATTGTGGGAGGCTAGGGAGGAAATTGCGGGTCCCCTAGCAGAGATATTTGAACCATCGATAGTCACAGGTGAGGTGCCTGAAGATTGGAGGGTGGAAAATGTTGTGCCTTTGTTTAAAAAGGGCTGCAGGGAAAAGCTTGGGAACTACAGGTTGGTGAGCCTCATATCCGTGGTGGGTAAATTGTTGGAAGGTATTTTGAGAGACGGGATCTACAGGCATTTAGAGACGTAAGGATTGATTAGGGACAGTCAGCATGGCTTTGTGACTGGAAAATCATGTCTCAAATTTAATTGAGTTTTTTGAAGGGGTAACAAAGAAGGTAGATGAGGGCAGTGCAGTTGATGTTGTCTACATGGACTTTAGCAAGGCCCTTGGCAAGGTACTGCATGGTAGGTTGTTGCGTACGGTTAAATCTCACGGGATCCAGGGTGAGGTAGCTAAATGGATAAAAAACTGGCTTGACGACAGAAGACGGAGAGTGGTTGTAGAGGGTTGTTTTTCAAACTGGAGGCCTGTGACCAATAGTGTGCCTCAGGGATCGGTGCTGGGTCCACTGTTATTTGTCATTTATATTAATGATTTGGATGAGAATATAGGAGGCATGGTTAGTAAGTTTGCAGGTGACACCAAGATTGGTGGCATAGTGGACAGTGAAGAAGGTTATCTCGGATTGCAACGGGATCTTGATCAATTGGGTCAGTGGGCTGACGAATGGCAGATGGAGTTTAATTTAGATAAATGCGAGGTGATGCATTTTGGTAGATTGAACCAGGGCAGGCCTTACTCAGTTATTGGTAGGATGTTGGGGAGAGTTACAGAACAAAGAGATCGGGTGGTACAGGTTCATAGCTCCTTGAAAGTGGAGTCACAGGTGGACAGAGTGGTGAAAAAGGCATTCGGCATGCTTGGTTTCATCGGTCAGAACACCGAATACAGGGGTTGGGACATCTTGTTGAAGTTGTACAAGACATTGGTACAGCCACATTTGGAATACTGTGTACAATTCAGTACAGGTCACCCTATTATAGAAAGGATATTTTTAAACTAGAAAGAGTGCAGTAAAGAATTACTGGGATGCCTACCGGGACTCGATGGTTTGAGTTATAAGGAGAGGCTGGATAGACTGGGATTTTTTCCTCTGGAGCGTAGAAGGCCAAGGGGTGATCTTATAGAGGTCTATAAAATAATGAGGGACATAGATCAGCTGGAAAGTCAATACCTTTTCCCAAACGTAGGGGAGTCTAAAACTAGAGGGCATAGGTTTAAGATGAGAAGGGAGAGATACAAAAGGGTCCAGAGGGGCAATTTTTTCACAGACGGTGGTGAGTGTCTGGAACAAGCTGTCAGAGATAGTAGTAGAGACGGGTAAAATTTTGTCTTTTTAAAAAAAGTGTTTAGATAGTTACATGGGTAAGATGGGTATAGAGGGATATGGGCCAAATGCGGGCAATTGGGACTAGCTTAGAAGTTTAAAAAAAAAAAGGGT
The DNA here is from genome assembly GCF_964213995.1 of Mustelus asterias. NCBI lineage: Eukaryota > Metazoa > Chordata > Chondrichthyes > Carcharhiniformes > Triakidae > Mustelus > Mustelus asterias. The sequence goes on along the minus strand of NC_135818.1, from coordinate 53,658,815 downwards.
GGTATGGACAAGTTGGGCCAAAGGACCTGTTTCCATGCTGTAAACCTCTGACTATGATTCTGCTTCTGGAGAAGCAGGGCAACTTCCTCATTTTCACATTTATCTGTATGTGTGGTCGCCAGAGGCTTTTGTCCAATTTACTATTTAGTAACTTCGTGAACTTATAGCCTCACCTTTATTTTAACCATTCAATCTAAGCCAGCAAGTCTTTAGCAGATTGCAGAAATAAAACTTTGGTTCGTCTAAGCATTCCTGATTGAGAAATTTTACACAAGAATGGATGCTCATGCATGCTGGAAATCTGAAATAGACAAAATGCTGGAAATACATGGGCTGGAACAATCATAGCTCCAATTCACTGTCTGCCTGTCAAAGAGGGACTATAGCTTGGGATCATTTGCTACCAGCCAAAATAACACTTTCTGCCAGTCAAAAATTAAGTTAAAAGTTCTCTGTCACAGATAAACACAGACTATCAAACCAATTAATGCCAAGCAATCTAAACCACTTCAGTTCACAGAAAATCTGAAAAGGTTTTGCTCTCAGAACTTCCTGAAGGTATCATAGAAATCATAGAAACCCTACAGTACAGAAAGAGGCCATTCGGCCCATCGAATCTGCACCGACCACAATCCCACCCAGGCCCTACCCCCATATCCCTACATATTTTACCCACTAATCTCTCTAACCTACACATCTCAGGACACTAAGGGGCAATTTAAGCATGGCCAATCAACCTAACCCGCACATCTTTGGTATCATTGCAATAGTTATGGATAGACGTGAAGAGAATAGCAGCTGATGATAGGAGTATCAATTGTTTATATTACTGAAAAAAACTTGTCAACTGGTAACTTAGATTTGGTCGCCAACTATAATGTGTGGAAAGCTTTGAGGTGTTTACTTACCTATCCCATGCAAATGCCCAAGTATATTTTTACTTGGATATTTTCCTAGCATGAAGCTGTTGCATTCAAGTGGCTATAACACAAGGAAATTTAAATTCCTGTATTAAAATTAAGCCTGATTAAATGACAGGATAAATTTCCATGTGTCATAAATCAGAGAGAGAAAAGGAATTAACCCAAGAGTTAATGCTTTCTATTTAGAAATCTGATTTTTGTAGTTATTGCATTGCAACCATGCTTTAAATCAGAACTATCACTTTATTGTATACAAAGTCATAAATAAACCTTTTAAGTCAACCTATGTAACTTTCCAGAGCCTTCATCACAACTAAATTGACCAGAATAAACATTTATTGAATGAAACCTCTAATCTGGATAATTGATTTTGAAGGATCCCATTGGATGGACAAATTTCACGTACCACGGGTAAATTTAGAAAGTGAAATATTAGGTGGCAAGTATTTTGTACATTAATGAGCAACATCAGTAAGATAGACTATTGCATGTTAATATTCAGTGCGTTTGACGTGTTGGTGCAGACATCTGTAAAATTATCACTTGTTAGAAGTAGCCAAAGATCTTAAAATAGATAACCGAGTTCAAAAATCTTCAAAATCGTTTTAAAGAAATGACAACTTGTAGATGAGGAAATGGAATGAATGCAGTGCACATGCATTTTTGAAAAGCCCTTGGCAAACCATGTGAGAAATTATTCTCCAAAATCAAAAGCTATGGAATTGTGCAGGATGGGAAGGGAGTGCGGTGGTGATGGTGCTGGGGAGGAGAGAATTGGTCAGATTGCAAGGATAGCAAACCAAGTTAGCAATTGGGTTATGCTGTGGTTAAGATTAATGCTGCCTTGAATGGCTGTGATACACCTGGTGGGAGCTACATACAAGTGCAGCTGAAAAATTGCCCTGAAAAAGGAGCTCTCTTTCGCTATCCTCAGATGCTGTCCGAACTGGAGTATTTCCAGAACTTTGTCTTTATTTCAGATTTCCAGCATCCACAATATTCTGCTTTTGGATTAGGAATTGGCTAGAAAGGAGAAAACAGTGAAGTTAACGAAACATTTTAGAGCAGCTGGATGCAAGTGATGGGTGTGAATTTGGATTTAAGCCTAAAGGAAATGGTGTTAAAATTTTCAGATAATACCAAAAAAGGCATAATTTTCTTTGAGGATCAAAGGAAGCAGTAAAGGGAGGTTGATGAGATGGGGGAAATTAGTTAAAATGTGTCAAATAAACTTCAAATGACCTGACATCTAGATCTACCTTGCCGTCGCCTCGCTCGACCTCTTCAGTGTCTTTGGTACTGGTCTGCCATAGAATCAGAATCATTAAGACACAGACAAAGACCATTTGGCCCAAAGTCCATGCCAGTTTTCAGTCATGGTGCTAATCTGACAGAGTCCTAGGTAAGGAGACAAATCCCTCCAACAAAACTTTGGGCTGACTATAGACAATGTCTTCAGTTCCTGCCACCTACTCCATGATCATTGTTGAGGCTGAATCAAACCACTCTCAAACTTATCCCATTTGACATGGAGACAAGTTCCAGACTATACATCAGTGGCATCACTAAGACCAGCTACATGCATTTCCATCACGTTTCTGGTTATCTGTTGCTTGAAACCCTCATTCATGACTTTATTACCTCAACTTGACCATTCCAATCTTTTGGTGTCCCCTCCTTAGACTTGAACTTAGCCAAAGCACAGCTGTCTGTATCCTCGTTCTCACCAATTCCCGTTCACCCATCCACCCAAACATGAAACACACAATATTGTGAGATGTTGAGGAGGATAGTTTAGGACTTCGAGAGGATGGTCATGGGGCAGATAAAATTTAATGTAGTGAAGTGTTAAGTAATTCATTTTGGTAGGAAGAATGATAGAGGCAATAAAGTATAATTTCACAGAAAAATAACTATTACATCATTTGTCCCACATACAAAATCTTTCATTAGCTTACAGTTAGTACAGTTCCCTTGGAAATTATGTGGTTCTATGGTAGATGTTGTAGTGAAAAGGGCACTCAGTAGAGTGCATACCTCCGGCACGCTGCTTTAATTCAAATGTTGTTACATATACAGTTCTTCCTTGAAGCTTTTCCCTGTCTGGCTGAGCTTTTGTAATTACATAGCTGAGAAAATTTTTCATTAAGCACTTCCATCTCATTGAGGAGGCATCAGGCCAATCCACATCCAACAACTTGCTCTGAAAGCTCTGCTCACATTTTGGCAGCTGCGTTATGATCCCAGTGGAGAACCAAAAACCAAATGCCCCCAAAAGAAATTACCAACAAGATGCTATTTTTTGCAATTTTTACTTTAGCATAAATCTGAATCAATATAAATTAAGCACAAATTAAAAGATAATCAATACTTCAAATAAAATAGGCAAGTTCACTTTAAACAAATCAATGCAACAAAAATGCATCTTACGCAAATCCAAGCATTCACATCACTCCCTGCACAAATGTGGCAGTATGTAGCTACATGGTTTCACTATATGCTGCTCTTTATTCATACACAGGAGGTCAGAGATTCTGTCGGACAATCACCTTTGGTTTTTTTTTGAGTACGATGATAATCAGTAAGGCACACTTCTATGAACCCTCTCTCCCTTAGATCATGACAGTTGTGGTGGTGTAGCTTTCTAGAGATCATTTTCAACTAACCAAGCAGTAACAATCCAGCTGATGGTCTGGCCACATCTGGAAAACACACAGACCTTTAAAATTTCCGAGCTAATCACACAGTTGGATCTTATAAAGCCAACTTGCACCATATCTGCAACAGCTCCTGGCTCATTTACTGCCAAACAGAGAAACGAACCTCTGATTTCCTTTTTCTCGTCACAACAATTCCTGTCTGCTTTCATTTTGTCTCTGCAATTGTGTGCTAATCGCCTTCACTACCCAACTCTTCAGCTTGTAGTTCAGCCTTGCTTCTTTCCTGTTGGCACTAATTCCAGGTCAAGGGTCCTCAGATCACATGGAGCCGTATTTCTTATTATGCAAGAAAATTACAATTGATACAAGCTCTTAAAAGTCCTCTCAAACATTGGTAAAAAACAGATTCCACAGCCTTAAAGAAATCACAAATTTCGGTGACACAGTGGTTAGCATTGCATCTCAGCACTAGGGACCCGGGTTCGATTTCAATAGCGGATGACTGTGTGGCGTTTTCACGTTCTCCCAGTGTCTGCTTGGGTTTCCTCTGGGTGCTCCAGTTTCCTCCCAAAGTTCAAAGATGTGGTTAGGTGAATTGGCCATGCTAAATTGTTCCTTAGTGTCCAAAGATGTGCAAGTTAGGGGATTAACCAGGTAAATATATGGGATCATGCGAATAGGACGGGGGATGGGCCTCAGATGTTCTGCCAGAGAGTTGGTGCAAACTTGATGGGCCGAATGGCCTCCTTCTGCTCTGTAGGGATTCTATACTGCTACCATATCAAAAAGGTACAGCTGTTACAAATTCCAACACAAAAGCAGAGATAATTCGCAACATTCTAAAACAAACAACATTGTAAATGAAGTAACCCAAACCATCTTGGAAGTCAATTTGCCCCTTCTACCAATATTAACAGATCCTTTTTAAAAATCCCAATATCTGGGTCCGCATCTTCGCCAAAATCTAATCAGTTCTTCCTTGGGCTATACCCTGTGTACTAGTTCTGTTGAGTCCACCCATTAGTTTTTGAGAAATATTGTTTGCAGACAAACAAACTAAAAGGCAAAAACAATACTTCCACATGCCTTCAGTGTGGGAGGCAAGCAAGCAAAAACATTTGAACAAAATCATAAAAAGGATCAATTTGAATATTTATGTTCCTAGCTCATATAAATTTGCTTTAAACAGTTTTTGTTAAGAACTTGGATAACTATATCAAAATTTAGTACAACAGAAGTACTTTATATCCCTGCAAGTTTTCCTGGAAAGTTAATAAACCATATTAGTAAATGACTCTGAAGCAGCTTTAGTAAACAATGGGTAAAAAAAACATTAGCTTTTATCTGCGCAGATTTAAAATCTACTCTCATCAGCCTGCCTATAAAAGGATAAAATATTTTATTGATATCTGTTTAAGATTCAATACATAGTTTTGCTAAATTTAGCTTACCTGGTTCCAATTTGATAATTTTAACTGCAGCCAGCTCGCCAGTCTGTAGATTCCTTGCCTGTAATGAAAACAAGAGAATATTTTAAGTAAAACAGATCCAAATAGTATTACTTGTTATATTTTTTAAAATACAGGAGTTACAAAGATAGGAATATTCCATGCATTACACTAATTACATCCTATTGTGTAATTTATTTTAATTTTAGATGGCCAATCTAGGAATTAACGTATAGAGATACAGCCACAAAAATGCACAAGAAACTTTGTTCAGCATAACTTAAATACCAAGCATAGCACTGAAGCTCCACTGAGAGATGCCATTATTTCAGATGAAAAATTAAACAGGAATCATCTGCCTTCTCAAGCAAATGCACTATTTGAAGAACAGTGGGGGAAATATTGGTGTCTTGACCAGCATTTGACACTCAACCAATATATTTAACAAGGGTCCTCACATAGGATTAGCAAAAATTAAAAGTGCACCGAATTGGTGGTGACCTTGTGACATGGGCTGATAATTGGTTGAATAGCAGAACCAGTAGAAGTCAAAGAAAAGAAAGGCTTGCAATTATAAAGCACCTTTCACTAGAGATCTCAAGCCACGTACCTACTTTTGAAGTGCAAATACTGCTGTAATGTTGAAACATAGCAGCGCATTTGCATATAGCAAGCTCCCACAAACAGTAAAGTGATGGCCAAAGTAGTGCCATGGGATCTTAGACTTCTAAATGTGCAGATGGGGCCTCGGTTTAACGTCTCAGCCAAAAGATGACAACAGTGCACCATTCCCTCAGTACCGCATTAGAGTGTCAGCCTGGATTTTTATGCTCATTTTAAAATGGGACTTCAACCTACAACCTTCTGACACAAGTGAGAGTGCTACCAACTCAACCATGGCTGGTTCTCTAGATTGAAAAATTCCTGGGTAAATGCAATCTGATTGGTAAGTCAATACATTTATTTAAACACAACACAAGAACACAATAATTAGAAGTAGGCCATTCAGCCCCTTGCGCATGTTCTGTCATTTGACAAGCTTGGCCTGTTCACAAATGCCATATAGAGCGCACTGCAGAATTTGGATAACAGAGAACTTGCCATGCAAAATTCAATAGAAAAATATGTGGGACTAGGCACCATAAGCTTTCCATTCAGAGGAAAATCAGGTCCAATAGTTAATAAGAAACAGATTTGGGTTTTAAAATAAAAAGTTGAGAAGCGGAAAGAACAGACCAATATTTACAGTGAATCTATTTCATTCGTTTTTATATCCTTCTGAGATTTTGATGTTCAGGCCTGTAAGTAGTACTTAACTCTAAGATGGCAATCTATTTCAGACACTCAAGTGTGATTATCTGCCAGTGTCCTTTCCATCAGATTTCAAAATAAAAGACCATTATCCCTTTAAAAAAAAACCAACCATGAACATATTGCGCACTAAATCAGTTGCTTCTGTTTCAAGATGAATACAGAACAGAGTCTTCCCATTTGTCTTCTTATAATTTTGAACCAGCATAAAAGGCAAGCAATGCTGCACAAAATCCATTAATGCCAACTTCAAAAATAAATAGGAACATTGAACTTCAGTGTAGGGGTAGCCATTTCAAAAAATATCCCTTGAACAATTTTGACTATTTTTTGAAAGTGCTGTTAATTCATTATATCTGTTTCGACTTATTCCACCCAAACATGTGTTCTTTTGTAGTATAATGCATTTGAAGGAAAATATTTGCATTACCTCACTATCCAAAGTCCTGTTAGTCAGCATACAAAGAACCACGAGTGCAACAGATTTTTCTTAGTTTGACATGAAATAACCAAAAGTAAATACACACAAACCCAATTAATTACTTCCATGGCAACATATCATAATTGAAGCATGTCTCACATGTTGCTTATAAGGATTTCTAATGTTTCAATTCAAGCTCAGAAGCCAAAAGTGTTGGTAGATTAATAAACTCTTCAACAGAACAGGTAGCTGTGTCCCTGTTACTTTTAAGCATTTATGGATAATGTGTATATGTACTGGAGAACAATTTGCTCTCCTCACCTCATTTTTAAGTAGCATTATGCTGATCTGTGAACACTGTCAGGAAACAGAGGCAATTTTAAATGATCTATATTTGGATTTTTGGGTATTAGAAATATGATACAGATTTAGGGGAGTTTAACTGTGTGGTTCTATAAAAGGGTTAAAATTTTAGTTAGATTCATGTTAAACAAAGGTGCTTGCATATGTGGAAGTTTTGGTTTCATTAGAAACTGTGCCTGTATTGTGATTAGAGTGTTTACCACTCTGCGAAAACAAACAAGTGTAAAGAAAGATTACTTTATTATTTAGGAACCAGAGGCTACTTTAAGTTAGAAATACCTTTTGAGTTTAGTTTCAGCTGAACCCAGCAGCAGTTGGAACTAGGTAGCTGTTTCCTGACAGTGTTCACAGATCAGCATAATGCTACTTAAAAATGAGGTGAGGAGAGCAAATTGTTCTCCAGTACATATACACATTATCCATAAATGCTTAAAAGTAACAGGGACACAGCTACCTGTTCTGTTGAAGAGTTTATTAATCTACCAACACTTTTGGCTTCTGAGCATCTCTCACAGAAACTGCCAAAAGCAGAGATGATGAACAATGGAGTAATGGGAAGAAAGCAAGCCCAGAAGTTAAAGTACAGACAGTTCTAGAAACTAGGGAATAAAAGAGAAGTCCCCGGAAGACTGAGGTCAAAAGGACAAAGGGAACTGGAAATTGAACAAGTTGCTGTTCTCATAAGTTAAAGAAAAGGGCAGAGAAAAGCTCCCAGTTAAAGACAGATCTGAAAGGTGCAGGCCTGGTGAAGTTGACTAGCAAGAAGCTAGATATCTGAAGTAATCCTAAGGTTGGTGATATCTTACAACCTGTGAAGCAATGATGCTCTGTTGGTGTGGTTGGGTACCTGAGAGATTGTGTGGAACCTTGAAAGCACATGAGAGTTCAAGGCAGAGGAGTACTCAAAGTAAAGATTGAAACCCTGGAAATGGATCCATGGTGAAGCATCTGAGAGGAAAGCATTGTTTGGGAGAAGATTCTAAAATGTGTCTTTGGGTGTGGCGTTGAGAAACCTTCATGTAAAAATTGGAGTTCCAGTGAAGTCACCTGGCTCACAGTGATAAGCCTCTTTGGGGCTTGGATGGGAAATCCACACAAGTTGTATTGGGTGCCATCTGCCAGGTTTAGTTTCAGATTGAGGTGCGTCTGACCACAGTTGGCTTATTGATTTATAGGGACTGTGTACTTGCTGAGAACCGTACAGTACAAGATACACTTTGTAACTTGTGTTGCCCTTTAAAATCTGTGAAGAGATGGGTGAGGGAATATTGTGTTATAGGCGATCTTTTCATGTTTAATTAATATTTTATTCTTTTCTAAAAAGCTATTTGGAAGTCCTGTGATTCTTTTTATCCACATTTCTATAAAAGTAAAAGTTACGGTCTATGGAGCTAGGGTTCCATTCTGGGACCTTCATGTCCAGTAATATCAGTTGGGATCCTAACACTGACATTTTTTTGGATAATATTTAACCATTTAATAGCAATTTTGAAGAAATTAATGGCAATTTTGAAGAAATTAATGGCAGCATCAACTGGTTGCTTAGAGTAATGTTCCTGGCTATTTAATTTGCTCCATCTGTACTAGAGCTGATAGTTTATGCTTGCACTCTTGCCATTACATTAGAACTTTCCAAGCCTCTTTCCTCCCTCTGTATCAATGACATCCAACCTTCATCCATTTATCTATTTGGCCATGATTCAACTCTCTTCACATCACCCACCCTCACGGCACATATCTTTCATTCCTGTAATGAAACTCACTATCAATATATTTCAGTTTCTCTGATTCAGATCCATCGACACTGGAAAAAAAATAGTCCCTAATTCATGAACTTCCAACTCTCTTTCTCGATCCAGACAATGTAATCTCCTCTAAACTAAGCCCAAGTCAAATATACACAAAACACAAACAGAAGGCAATAATGCAACTTTATATCTGGGGCTCAGGAAAAGCATGATGAAGCTCTTACAGCAGGCGTTCTTGGGTCGTCTTTCTCCTTAAGAACATAAGAACATAAGAAATAGGAGCAGGAGTAGGCCATCTAGCCCCTCGAGCCTGCCCCGCCATTCAATAAGATCATGGCTGATCTGACGTGGATCAGTACCACTTACCCGCCTGATCCCCATAACCCTTAATACCCTTACCGATCAGGAATCCATCCATCCGCGCTTTAAACATATTCAGCGAGGTAGCCTCCACCACCTCAGTGGGCAGAGAATTCCAGAGATTCACCACCCTCTGGGAGAAGAAGTTCCTCCTCAACTCTGTCTTAAACCGACCCCCCTTTATTTTGAGGCTGTGTCCTCTAGTTTTAACTTCCTTACTAAGTGGAAAGAATCTCTCCGCCTCCACCCTATCCAGCCCCCGCATTATCTTATAAGTCTCCATAAGATCCCCCCTCATCCTTCTAAACTCCAACGAGTACAAACCCAATCTCCTCAGCCTCTCCTCATAATCCAAACCCCTCATCTCCGGTATCAACCTGGTGAACCTTCTCTGCACTCCCTCCAATGCCAATATATCCTTCCTCATATAAGGGGACCAATACTGCACACAGTATTCCAGCTGCGGCCTCACCAATGCCCTGTACAGGTGCATCAAGACATCCCTGCTTTTATATTCTATCCCCTTCGCAATATAGGCCAACATCCCATTTGCCTTCTTGATCACCTGTTGTACCTGCAGACTGGGCTTTTGCGTCTCATGCACAAGGACCCCCAGGTCCCTTTGCACGGTAGCATGTTTTAATTTGTTTCCATTGAGATAGTAATCCCATTTGTTATTATTTCCTCCAAAGTGTATAACCTCGCATTTCTCAACGTTGTACTCCATTTGCCATATCCTCGCCCACTCACTCAGCCTGTCCAAATCTCTCTGCAGATCTTCTCCGTCCTCCACACGATTCACTTTTCCACTTATCTTTGTGTCGTCTGCAAACTTCGTTACCCTACACTCCGTCCCCTCCTCCAGATCATCTATATAAATGGTAAATAGTTGCGGCCCGAGTACCGATCCCTGCGGCACGCCACTAGTTACCTTCCTCCAACCGGAAAAACACCCATTTATTCCGACTCTTTGCTTCCTGTCGGATAGCCAGTCCCCAATCCACTTTAACACACTACCCCCAACTCCGTGTGCCCTAATCTTCTTCAGTAGCCTTTTATGGGGCACCTTATCAAACGCCTTTTGGAAATCCAAAAACACCGCATCCACCGGTTCTCCTCCATCAACCGCCCTCGTCACATCTTCATAAAAATCCAACATGTTCGTCAAGCACGACTTTCCCCTCATGAATCCATGCTGCGTCTGATTGATCGAACCATTTCTATCCAGATGCCCTGCTATCTCCTCTTTAATAATGGATTCCAGCATTTTCCCTACTACAGACGTTAAGCTGACCGGCCTATAGTTACCCGCCTTTTGTCTCCTTCCTTTTTTAAACAGCGGCGTAACATTAGCCGTTTTCCAATCAACCGGCACTACCCCAGAATGCAACGAGTTTTGATAAATAATCACTAACGCATCCACTATTACCTCTGACATTTCTTTCAATACCCTGGGATGCATTCCATCCGGACCCGGGGACTTATCCACCTTCAGTCCCATTAGTCTACCCAGCACTGCCTCTCTGGTAACATTAATTGTATTAAGTATTTCTCCTGCTGCCAACCCTCTATCGTTAATATTTGGCAAACTATTTGTGTCCTCCACCGTGAAGACCGACACAAAAAACTTATTTAAAGACTCAGCCATATCCTCATTTCCCACTATTAACTCCCCCCTCTCGTCCTCCTTCCCCTACTTCTAAATTAACTGTAATTTCCTACTATACAAGGAATTGAATAAATGTATGAAAGTTACATTTTAGAAAATTCCCATGTAAATCACAATTAAATTTTACACTGTTGCAATGTTCTTTCTCAATTGCCATTGTTTAAGTTGTGCAATTGCCTTGATTTTAGTGTGTAATTAGTCCTGGTGTCACTTTGGCTCACTACATCAATGTCATATATTTGTGTATTCAACTGTCATTCCAAGATTCAAGCATGCAAGCTCAACAACCACCCAATTATTGAAAGACTTGCATTGTCATAGGTGCCATTTTTTGGCTCAGATTAAGAAGGAAGGGAGGCAGCAGATGGGAAGTTGTAGGCCAGTTAGCCTGACTTCATTGGCAAGATTTTAGAGTCCATTATTAAAGAGGAGATCGCAGGGTAGTTGGAAATGCATGATAAAGTAGGACTGAGTCAACACGGCTTTGTCAAGGGGAGATCATGTCTGACAAATCTGTTAAGAATTCTTTGAGGAGGTAACAAGGAAGTTCGATAAAGGAGAACCAGTGGAGGTGATTTATTTAGATTTCCAGAAGGCCTTTGACAAGGTGCCACATAGGAGATTGTTAAATAAGTTAAGGCCCATGGTGTTAAAGGTAAGATCCTGGCATGGATAGAGGATTGGCTGACAGGCAGAAAGCAGAGAGTGGGGATAAAGGGGTCTTTCTAAGGATGGCAGCTGGTGACTAGTGGTGTGCCTCAGGGGTCAGTGCCAGGACCACAACTTTTCACAATATACACTAACGATTTGGAGGAAGGAACTGAAGGCACTGTTGCTAAGTTTGCAGATAATACAAAGATATGTAGAGGGACAGGCAGTATTGAGGAAGCAGGGGGGCTGCAGAAGGACTTGGACAGGCTAGATGAGTGGGCAAAGAAGTGGAATACAATGTGGAAAAGTGAGAGGTTATGCACTTTGGAAGGAGGAATGGAGGCATAGACTATTTACTAAATGTGGAAATGCTTAGGAAATCAGAAGGGACTTGGGAGTCCTTGTTCAAGATTCTCTTAAGATTAATGTGCAGGTTCAGTCAGCAGTTAGGAAGGCAAATACAATGTTAGCATTCATGTCGAGAGGGCTACAATACAAGAGCAGGGATTTACTTCCGAGGCTGTATAAGGCTCAGGTCAGATCCCAAATGGAGTATTGAAAGCAATTTTGGGCTACCTTTTTGAATGTAAAATTTCAGCCAGAGATAAATTTGCACGTATAAAAGACAGGGGAGGCTGTTTAGAGGGGAGGCAGTGGCATAGCGGCAATGTCACTGGACTAGCAATCCTGAGGCCCCAGGTTAATGTTCTGGGGACACTGGTTCAAACTACACCATGATAGCTACGAAATTTGAGTACAATTAATAAATCTGGAATTAAAAGGCAGTCTCAGTAATGGTGATCTTGAAACCATTGTTGAATGTTGTAAAAACCCATCTGGTTCACTAATCTCCTTTAGGGACGGAAATCTGTCACCTTTCCCTGGTGTGACTTACAAGTGACTCCAGAATCACAGCAACGTGGTAGGGTCTTAAAAGCCCTTTGAAATAGCCTAGCAAGTCACTCAGTCTGAAATGGAATGACATCAGATTGACCACCCAGCATCAATCTAGGCACTGGAAATGACAACAGCACAACCAGGTCCATCAACCTTGCAAAGTCCTCCTTATTAACATCTGAGGGCTTACGTCAAAATTGGAAGAGCAGGCCCACAAACTAGTCAAGCAATAACCTGACATTGTCTGCAAGGTACGATGCTGTATGACTATGCCCCAGACACCACCATTCCTAGATATTTCCTGTCCCATTGGCAGGGCAGAGCCACCAGGTGGTGGCATAGTGGTATACAGTCAGGGAGGAGTTGCCCTGGAGTCCTCAACACAGGGTCCAGTCTTATGGCATCAGGTCAAATATGGGGAAGGAAATCTGATTACCACCAACCATTACCCCTCAGTTGATGAATCAGAACTCCTCCAGGGTGGCACAGGTCCAGACTTCAATGTCCATCACCAAGAGAGGCACCAACGCTAATAATCCAAGCCAAATTCCTAGTGGGTGTAAAGACTGCATATCACTATGGAGTGCTGTCCTCCAGATTGAACACCACTTGGAAAAGACACTGAGGGTGGCAAGGGCTTAGGAAATACTCTGGATGGGAGACTTCAATGTCTATCACCAAGACAGGTTTGGTAGCACCACTACTAATAATCCAGGGAATTTTCAAGAGGGTGTGAAGGATGAATCGTATCAGAGTGTTACATTTTAAGCAAAAATTGAAGCTCTGCTCAAGTTCATTCACGTTCTTGTATTATTTATAGAATCTGCCACATACAAAATTTTAATCCATTATTTTACATCAAAATGATCCCAAGGGACTATTAAAAAAACAGCAAGGAACTACCTAGTGTAAAACATAGCATTCCGGTCTCAATCAATACTAAAAATGATAAGTTTCATCTGGCAAACAACTACTTGTGGGACAAAAACAGAAAATGCTCAGCTAGTTCGGTAACATGTATGGCAAGACTAAAGCAGAATTAAGGTTTCAGGCCAATAACTTTGTCAGAACGCTAGGTCATTGACCTGACATTTTACCTGTTTGTCTCTCTGTGGATGCTGCCAGCGGCTGAGCATTTTGTTTCTATTCCAGTATCAACAATATTTCACTTTAATACTATTTGTAGGATCTCTCTTGTAAAATGTTAATGTTATTTCAGGGCCATGCATCAAAATATCAAAATTTAAATTATTGCAGTTATGCACCAAGTTTATCCATTCACAATGGAAATACAACAGCTTACTACAAACATTGTATAGCATATAGCTATAGTAAGGAAGCAAGTTTATTTTACTAATCAAGAGCAGACTGGCTCTCACCCAATACCAGGAAAAGTATGGAAATCCTCCACTCAAATGGAATTACAGTAGATGCCTTAAGTTATTAAAGCTAAGATTTTATTGGCAAATAACTCCCAACTTAGTTTTTGAACTCCGAAATAGCATATACAATTGCTAACCCTGAAATGTTATCATCAGTTTTGCTTGATGATCATAGAATCATACATGTTAGGGGCCCGATGAGAAACTCCAAAGAATATTCTGAAGTTAACCTAGACCGCAACTTATTTTAAATTTTGGCATTCATGCGAGCACAAGGCATTCACTCCAGGTGTGATTCTACTGACCCCTGGGGAACCTTTATTAAAATAAAATTTAACAAGAATTAAAATATAACAAAGAATTAGCGTAACATTTACCAATTGAAATACTTAAACATGACAAGATTTCATTCTTAACAGCTAGCTATCTATATAATATCCCACAGACATAAATCCCTCTTCAGAATCAGTTAGCACGAAACATATAGGCTTATGTGGATGCCAGATTTCTAGCTTTTATACCCCTCTGGACAGAGATAAAGAAAAACACATGTTTTGTGACTCCTACACAGCAGCCTCCAGAGACTGATATTTTGGCAGATCCTAGTCTCAAAATCAAGAGAGACACAGAGAGCTACTTCTCTCTAGCGACTCATAGCAGCATTTGTCCTGTTTCTTTGTGTAAACCTAATCTCACCCAGTCACATGATGATTCAAGCCCCACTTTGATTATACCAAGAAAGTACTTATTTTTGCTCGTGATGCGAAGTGGTGTTGATTTTTATTTCCCATCTCTAATTGCCCCGAGGACGAGACAACCACAATGTAGACTGGATTCTTGTGCAGGCTAGATAGACCAGGTAGGAAAAGGAGTTTGGGTTTGCAATGAAAATCCAGCATACTTCTAAAGTGTTTTTTAAATGCCAGCTCACAAATGATTTAATTTAATTTTACAATATTGGAATTTGAACTCAGTTGCTGAATTGTTAATACTGTATCAAAACCAGTAGGCATTGTGGTGAAAAATAGAAGGTTCAAGTTCAGGATGTTTTTCCTCAGGCAATCCGTCATTAGTTCAGAAAGGAAAAACTATTTGGTCTTGCTTTTAATAGTGAAGCAAAACTAGTAGGTGATTTACAAGTAAAGCAATGGCCACATTATAACTGGATTCCGTAGAAGAATAAAAAAAGTTGAGAACAAGGATACCAAACTGGAAAAAAGCAACCTTTGGCAAGTAGTAAAAAATAAAATTGAAACTTGCCCAGACTAGCTAGAAAATAGAAATGCAAATCAGCAAAAAATATTTAAAAGAGATACAAATCCAGTATATTCTAGTGAGAAAATGCCTTGGTCCCATGAAAGAATAGGAAGATGACATCAAATCTGAAATCTTCAGACATTTTTAAAAAAGGAAACGTATAGGAAAACTACAAAAGGGAAATTTATATATCTTCCGTAGGTTCATTTGGTGTAAGAGAATAATCAAAGTAAAAGATGAAGAAGCAAACTCGTGACAGGAGTGAGGGAACAGCAAAAAGTGATGAGGTACCTCGAGGTCAAACCCAATAGATAAATCAACAGAATTCAACAACTTGCATCCTAGAATCCAAAGGGAGGTTAGGAAGAGATAGCAAGGGTTCAGACTGCATTTTCCAAAATTGTGTGGATTTGGAAAACTGTGCTGGAAAATTGGAATGAATGTGACTTCTTCAAACAGCAAGATAGCAATTAATTAGGAAGTTAATCTTTCTTTGGCTACTGGCAAACTATGGGTCGAAAATCGATGGCCTTTTCGCTGCAGACCCAGTTGGAGAGTACTGGAAGGGTTGTGGATTACACTGGGACAAGGATACATAGGCATCCAGCTTTCCCATTAATTTTGCAGGGGGGTGGGGGGGAACCAAGTTAGTTTTCTTTACCCTGAGCCTGGGAATCTGTCACTGGGTCAATACATCCAGTGAAGCAACTACAAGTGGTGACTGACTAGGTGGTCCAAGCCTGCTTAATTACCTATACCCCTGAAGAATTTAAAAGTTCTTATATTCTTTGGCCACTTACAAAGGAATTAGCAAAGATATTGAAAATTGTCATTGGTAGCGCAAGACTTGGTATTGCTGAAAAAAAGAGACATCAAAGCTTTTCATCTTGCACTCAAGTCACTTTGCAAGAATACCAATATAAGGGGAAAGTAACATTGTATGAGCAGAGAATGCAGATTGGTTGGCAAGTGGACTCTATTGGTAGAGGCGTTGCCATGAAGAATGCACCAGTTAATGGTGACAATTAACTGACAAGCATTGTTTGAACATTTAAACCAGGCAGCATGACCCTGATTGGTCAAACATTGCCCTGAGGAATGTGTCAGCAAATGGCTGTCACTTAATTTATTTAGTTGAACCAAGTGCAATGTGTGTACATGCTCTTTGTCTGCAAAGAACAAGGTCCTGTGCATTAATATATGTAACTTCCAGTATAGGCAAGACTGTCATAGTGTGAGCCTGACTGAAAATCTTTGTTGTTTGTCAGTGTAATTCTTAGCACGAGCATTAGTTAGCATATGTTGTCCAATCGCAGAATCACATTTAATGTTGGACATTTTGTTTTGAGTTTTGCAAGCACAGACTAGTTGAGAATGGTCTGTACTTTGCCTGTTGCAGACAGCAGCTGGGACATGTTGTTCGACACAATCTACCAGTCTTTTCTATGTACGACCTACAGCCTAGCATCACACTGGCACTGAAATTCATATACCACATTACTCATTTGAGAGATAGGTAGAACATCTTTTTGGCTTGATTGCAGCATCCAGTTCATGGTGAATATTACTCCTGCTGATACTGCATAGTAGCAATGTGAAATGGCTAGTTTCACCTGTTGTTTTGAGATACCTTGCATTTCCAAGGTAATCTGAAGCTGATCGGGTACTTTGCAGTACCCAAAGTGATGGCCTTTGGCCTGTTCACAAGTTTGCATGATATACAACATGGAATGATCAAGGTAGTTAATAACCTGCAGAATGTCTTTGTGCGCCCTTCAACTGCCAAGACCCCAAGCTTTGGTGCTTCCTCTCTGAACTTCTCCCCTCTTTCCTACTTTAAGATGATCCTTAAAAACATACTTCTTTAACCAGATTTTTGGTAACTTTTCTTAATATCTTCTGTGAAGCAATTTAGGATATTTTGTGTGTTAAAGATGCCAGATAAATGCAAACAATTGTAGGCATTAATATTTATCTTCTGTTTCCGAAATCTGTAAGGAACTGTAATGGCATAGTTAATACAGAATTTGAAAGATATGCATGTACAAAATGCACATACAAACAGATCTAAGACAAAGTGCTATTAAAAGGAGAACATGGACTTATGGAGAGGAATGTATGATTGGAGGATAGATATCAAATAATTGGGATAAAATTTTCCTGGAATGTAAAGATGTGATAAGTGGTATCCCACAGGAAACCATTTTGAAATGAAAGAGTTTTAGGAATGAAGGAAACAATACTAAAATGTGATTACACTAAATTGGTAGGTATAGCAAATGTGATTTCTATTGTGAGCAAGTGCAAGGGGACAAAAATAGGCTGGCAGGAGGAACAGCTGTTAAAGTTTCTGGAGAAGCATAATGAAATACTGTGTAAATATGAGCAAGGAAAACAAATATAGAGGAACATATGGACTTTAGTAAGCATACAGACAGGCAATAAAAACCGAGAACTGTCTTTGTATTTATACATTTAGATACAAAAAAATGATAAGGCTGTTGAACATGTACAAAACCTTAGTTGGTTACAGCTGAAATAGTGTACATTTTTCAATACCCTATCACAGAAAAAATGTAAAAACATGGTAATAAAGTACAACATTCTCTAGATTAGTGGTTCCCAACCAGTGTGCCTTGAAGACCCCTCCCTAACCCCAAATGTGCTGCAAAAAAAAAGATTCAAAATAATTTAAAATTCATGTAGTTAAAATAAAACTAATCTTAGCCTTCAGCTGTGGTTGGCATCTCCATGACTCGACGAATCTTGGGCATCCACGCATGCACCGGTTTAGATTTTTTTATGTTGATAAGGCCCATGTGCGTCACCAATGGGACTTGGAGCTGAAGACAAAGTTCCCATGCACTTGCACAAGAAGCAAAAACTCAAAAAGGCTCAAAAACCCTGAGAGTAGAAAGAGACACGGAGAGACTTTAAAAACAGAGGAGAGAACAGGGAAAAGTTAAAAACGAAGTTCCCAGTAAGGGAAGAAGACAGAGAAAATAGAAGGTCTGCCTCAAATTTTCTTAGTAGTACAGAAGTGTGCCATGACATATAAAAGGTTGGGAGCCATTGCTCTCGATGTTACATGGGATGATGTGTTAGAATTAAAAAGAGACTTGCATTTCTCTCATTCGGATGGTAAATCTTAAATCCAAAAATATGAAGATAAATAGGGATGTACTCTTTAGAGACAGACAATAAAATAATAAGCTGGCACAAATTTAAGACTTCACAAAAATTCAAGGGGTGATCAGAAAAAACACTTGTTCACACAGTATTCTGTGTGATTCTCAGTTGCAAACTATTCAGGTAATAGATTCCATGAATTCTTTGCAAGGAAATTAGATAGTTGCTCGACAGAAATATTAAACACCAGCACAGCGGTTCCCAAAGTGTAGTTCACAACCCCAATTGGGGTTACAGGAATGTGAATGGGGTAGATAATTCTGGTAATTGACCATATTAATTTGCAAAATGAAAGCAAACTGTTGAAATTGTTGTTTCTTGCACTGAAACTGGTAGGTTTTTTGAAATTGACAAATAATTAAAGATTAGCTAATGCTGGCCAGTAGTTCCAAGTATTTCATTTAACCGGAGTCTCAATGTACCTTGGTTCAAACCAATTAATGTTCAGGGTGGTCCAGAAGATCATGCCAGCCACAGGTGGCAAGAACACCTCACTGTTTGTGATCTGGCGTTGTGGCTCTGAGGGAGTTCTGCCACAACCATATATTATCTGCACACTGTCCTTCCACCACCTGCACCTGATGATAGTATGCTTAGGACTTCAAGATTAACCTGTGCTTCCAGAGACTGGCCATCATGGCCTGCAGGGGGTCAGAAGCTTTTTGAGGACACCAACCTGTGGGCCATCCAGGCCAAGTGAATCATCATCATGCTTGAAGGCATCCAGCTGTTCTGCTGCATCCACAAGGAGCGAGCCTAAAATCCGGTTTCAATACTATGTCGAATGATGGCTTTTTTAAAAGACACCAAACAAAAAGGAAGGAGCTGCAATCTTTTGTAACCCGTGATCTCAGTTGTCTAATCACAGTAGTATCGGAGAACATTACTAAAGGATATCAGATCTAGACTTCATAAAACAGCATCTTTGGTATCCAGGTTCACATGCTTTCTGACATAGTGCTGTTAAGTTATAAAGAATAAATAGTTCAAGGTAGAAAGGAACTTGAGCCTCATCGAAGAGAGAGACATGCTGTCAAAGCTTTCAGTCTTGCACTCATCAGGACAGAAGCCAAAATACCAAATTTCAAAGGGAACAATTTATACTGCATGAGAAAAAGGGTGCTGAATGGTTGGCAAGTAGGCTCTGATTGGTTGAGGACAGGCCATGGAGATAGCACCAGGAAACAGTTATCCCCCAAGTTTTGCTTAAATTCAAAAAAGACAGGTCAATTCCGATTGGTCAAGGAGCATCATGGGAATGCGCCAGAGTTGTTCCCCAAACTTTTATTTTGATTGAAAAAGGCACAATGCCTAGATATGTTCTGTTTGCAAATGACAGAGCCCTACCTTGCCTGTTGCAAATAGCTGAAGTGAAGTGCTGCTTGATACCATCCACCAGTCTTTGGGACATATGGCATCATACTGGCACTGACACGTATATAGGCAATATGCATGCAGTCTTGCTTGCAAAACTCAGATCATTGGTCCAACATTAGATGTGATTCCACAATTAGACTGCACTCGATGAACAATTCCAAATATGCTAAGAATTACACTAGCAACCAATTTAAGATCAGTCAGGCTCACAATGTTGCTCATGTGTTTGCTAGAAGTTGCATATATTCATATGTCAGGCCCTGTCTTTTGCAGAAGAACATGTCCAGGCATTGCTCCTTTTTCAATTTAACAAATGCTCGAGGGACAACTGCTCCCTGGTGCATTCCCCATGATAACGCCTGGACGAGAGTTGACCTGTCTATTTTGACTTTAAACAAAGGATTGAGAATAACTACTCCCTGATGCTTTCTCCACCGCAATACTTTGACCAGAATCCACTTGTCAATCAATAAGCACCCTTTTTCTCAAGCAGCATGAATTGTTCTTTTTGAAATTTGGCATTCTTTTGCTCATTCTGATGAGTGCAAGAAAAAAGTTTCAATGGCAATTGATTCTAGGCATACTGTATTCACTACTAGCTAGAAGGGGATGTGCGTGAGCAGGAAGGAAACAAATGTTAGCAAATAGAATTAAGGGATGGCAAGTTGATTGAGGATTGCTTTTGGATTGACTGGTTGGGGCCATGGCAGGAGCTTCAGGTTGATTTGGTCGAGGTTGTTTCAAAATTTGCAGATTTAGTATCAAACTACTGGCCTCTCACTTGTTCCAGTGACTGCAACTCTCAAAAGCAGGTTCTCTTCATCCGCACCACAACTCTGCCTCATCAGCCCCCTGCTCCTTCAGGAACTCTCCATCTGTACTGGCTAGCTCATTCTGCTGCTTTCTTGACTTTGTCCTAGCCAAACCTCTTCCTCCTGAAGATCTTCAATCTTAACTTGCCTGTTAAGATGGCACTGCTGCCTCTCAGCACCAGAGCCCTGGGTTCAATTCTGGCTGTGGTGATGTGGACCTGGTTGGCTGTAGAGATTCGCATTCTAATCAGTATTCTGTAACTTGATTTTGTCTCTCTGTGTCCTGTTTGAGAGCAGATTTCCACTCCATCTGACGAAGGAGCAATGCTCCGAAAGCTAATGGCATTTGCTACCAAATAAACCTGTTGGACTTTAACCTGGTGTTGTTAAAACTCTTACTGCATTCAATTCTGGCCTCAGGTGACTGTCCATGTGGAGTTTGTACATTCTTCCCATGTCTGCGTGGGTTTCCTCCAGGTGCTCCGGTTCCTACCACAGTCCAAAGATGTGCGGGTTAGGTTGACTGGCCATAGTAAACTGCCCCTTAGTGTCAGGAGGATTAGCAGGACAAATAAGTGCAGTTATGAGAATAGGGCCTGGGTGGGACTGTGGTCAGCATAGACTTGATGGGCCAAATGGTCTTCTGCACTGTAGGGATTCTATAATGTCTCCTTTGGATTGACTGTGAGATGCTGGTTTCCCCGTTAGGCTTTCGGTAGCAGTGGATCACGGCACAGCATGTGGGATGGTGCAGCCATTCGCGACACTATCGTGTGGTCAACTTGCTGGGTTGTTTGGAAGAGAAGAGTTTACAACCTGGTCACCAAGGGCCTGAATCTCGTCACCAATTTATATGATGTATTATATGTTGTTCTGTAGCATACAAACTTTGATTTTACATTGAATATTACAATGCTGTTTGATTTCAGTTTTGTTTTTAAACCACTACATTTGAGAATTGGACAATTCTCTGTATAACCATTTGACATTTTCAATTATAAAGTTGCCATTTATAGACTATTTAGCACACATCTTTTCAGACAGAAACAACGTTCGGTATGTAGTTAATACTTTGTTTTTTCATAGAATCCCTAGAATGCAGAAGGCTGCCATTCGGCCCACTTGGTCTGCACCAACTCTCCAACAGAGCATCTTACTTATCCCCATAATCCCGCATATTTACCCCACTAATTCCCCTAACCTATACATCTTGGGGCACTTAAGGAATAATTTAGCATGGCAAATCAACCTAACCTGCACATCTTTAGCCTGTGGGAGGAACCGGAGCACCCAGAGGAAACCCACCCAGACATAGGGAGAACGTGCAAACTCCACACTGACTGTGATCCAAGGCCAGAATTGAACCTGGGTCCCTGGTTATCTATCCCACCCAATTACCACTAAGTAGTGTTTACACAAGGTTCATTGTTGTTTCACCTTTTCTCATTCAATAGCACTCACTTGTATCAAATACTCCAGTGGTTATTTGATCATTTTACTTTGTGCCCGAGACTCTGGCAAATCTGATCTAGTTTGATACTAGTGAATCGGAAAGTAATTACCTGCCATATCTAAAATGAGAAAACTCACACATTGACCAGTTAAAATTTTACATGACTCCCAATCCTGAAATTCACACTCAAATGCTTTTAAGGTTATCGCTGCAGGTTGGCAAATCAGTAGTTTTCAGAACAACCTGTTCCCTCCCTCTGCAATGGAGAAACTTTGCATTCTACACATTAGATGACTCATCTACAGCCCAAAAAACCTTCATTATGCTTCCTACATACCCCTTTCCTCATCTAGACTTTTACAAATCTTGAGGGCACGGGACAAAAGGGGCTTTCATGGTTACCAATTTAATCACATTAGACAGGAGTGTTGTACTGCACCTCACAACCAAAACCAGGCAAGATAAATTAACCATTTCTAGAACGCTGATTATAATCATCAACCTGTGTTTAATGTCTTGCATCTTAAGTGTTTGAAAAATTACAATATTGTATTTTGCAAATACTTATTTTTATATGGGGCATGACAGCATTCACAAAAATATCCACAGTTTTGTTTCTGACATCAAATCCCTAGGCAAGAGCATTAGGATTTATAAAATGCACTGGATGGGGTTAATGTAGAATTCTCAAATCCGGAACAACAGCACTTGCCACTCATTCAATTTTGGTGTTATTCGAAACATTCATTTGGACCATAATAACATAAGCATCCATGTTCTAACTGCATGCTTTTGATAAGGGAGAAGAAAAAAAGGGAAAAAGTAGTAATGACCATTTATTTGCCTTTTAGAAAGCATGGTGCCACTAACAATAATTATGGAGAAACATACAACTGAGGCTAGCTCATCTCACCCCAGCAAAAACTATCGGAGTAAAATTAAAGTATGAACTGAGCAACAGTACACTCATGTAGTTCACAAGTAAACTTGGTTACAATACCTTTTGCATTTAGAATTAAATTATGGATTATTTGTACAATTTAATCATTATTTCTAATCAACTGTAGGACACCCAAGACATGGACCAATTTATCATATTAGTTAACAAATTCATTATCCTGCATTACATTTTACAAAGGAAAACTTTATTTCTACACACGGTCAATGATTCATACAATACTATAATTCTAATGCATCTCTACAACAAGACCTTTGAAAAGCATTGCACAAACAGAACCTCTTTGTCTAGTCTTGTGGTACCATTCCGTTGTACCACTCTCCACATCACACTAACTACTTGGAAGCTATAAATACTGAAGGAAGATTATTTTTTTTGTACTACTAACATTTCACATCTATATAGCACTTTTCACAGCAAAATGTCTCAGGAACATCAGCCAAACAAAATTTGACACGGACATATTACAAGATATTAAGACAGGTAATCAAATGCTTGGTAAAGAGGAAGGTTTTAAAAAGTATCTTAAAAGGAGAAGAGGTAAAGTTGTTCAGTGACGGAATTCCAGAGTTTATGACCTGGGCAGCTGAGGGCACTATGCCAATAGTAAAGCAAAAAAATTAGGGACGCGCAAAAGGCCAGATTAAAAGAGCACGTTGATCTCAGAGGGGCTGGAGGAGGTTACAGAAATAAGGAATGGTCAGGACATTGGGGAGAACTGAAAATAATGGGAATTTTGAAAACGATGATGCCAGAGCAGGGCAAATTGAGCTCACATAAGCAATTTATTGCAAATTTAGTGTAGTGAGCACAGGGATAACGGGGGAAAACGGGAACAGGAATTGTGGCAAGTTAGGGTGGGTGCAGTATTTTTGGCCTTAACTGCTCTGGACTGGAGAGAGTTGGGCAGTGTTGTGCTAGGTTGCTACTTGGGACAACACTGGAAAGTATGGATGTCAGATGAGAGTAGAATCTCACCTGTTGTGATGCTCTCTATGATCACACAATCCAATATATTATATAATCTCACACAGGAGTATAGGGATAATACTAAAGGAAATGGCACCAAGCATGAGTCTGGGTTTTCAGCCACACAAGAACTTCAAATTGACCACCTCCAACAAGAGTGAATCTAACCATCCCTCCCATGACATTCAACAGCATTACCATTAGTGAAACCCCACCATCAACATCCTGGGGTGACTGACCAGAAACAGAACTGGACCAGACATATATAAAAATAAAGTTAAAGTTGATTTATTAGTCACAAGTAAGGCTTACATTAACACTGCAATGAAGTTACTGTGAAATTCCCCTAGTCGTCACAGTCCAGCGCCTGTTCGGGTCAATGCACCTAACCAGCACATCTTTCGACTATGGGAGGAAACGGGAGCACCCGAAGGAAACCCACGCAGACATGGAGAATGTGCAAACTCCACACAGACAGTGACCCAAGCTGGGAATCGAATCCGGGTCTCTGGCGCTGTGAGGCAGGAGTGCTAATCACTGTGCCACCATGCTGCGACTACAATCTCAGGTCAGAGGCTGGGAATTCTGGATCACGTAACTTTTCTCCTTACTTTACTCCCGAAAGCACAAACTAGAAGCATGATAAAATGCTCTTCACTTGTCTAGATGGGTGCACTTCCAACAGTCAAATAGCTCGACACCATCTAAGGTAAAGTAGCCAACGTGATTAGCACCCCATAGACTAGTTTGAACAGTCTGTCCACCAGGAGTGCCAGTGACGGCAGCATAAATAATCTACAAGATGCATTGCAGCAACCCAGCCAAGGATCATTCGACAACACTTCCAAACCTATGAGCTCTACCCACCTAAAACAAGGACAGCAGGTGCATGAGAACAACACCACCTGCAACTATCCCTCCAATCATAAGCCAGCAAAAACAGAGTTATTTCACCATTCCTTCACTGTTTCAAAGTCCGACAACTTCATTCCAAAAGCACTGTGGGTACACCACATGAACTACAGTTCACATTTCATAGAAATCATAGAGTCCCTACAGTGCAGAAGGAGATCATTCTGCCCATCCAGGCCCCATAACCCCACGTATTTACCCTGTTAATTCCCCTGACACTAAGGGGCAATTTAGCATGACCAATCCACCTAACCTGCACATCACTGAACTGTGGGAAGAAACCGGAGCACTCTGAGGAAACCCACGCAGACACAAGGAGAATGTGCAAACTCCACACAGTCACCTGAGGCTGGAATTGAACCTGGGTCCCTGGCACTGCAAGGCAGCAGTGCTAACCACTGCACCACCGTGTCACCCTTCACCAATATATGTTCAAAGGCAATTAGGATAGACAATGAATACTGGCCTTGCCAGAAACACACTTGCCCTTAGAAAAAAAACTGTGGTGACAAGTACTACTTAGCATACTAGAGTAACAGCTTTGACAGGATATTATTCATCAAATACTTGATGAATATAAAAACATTTATAGGGACCAGTTAGCTTCGTCTGATTCAGAACAATATTAGTGCAGATTTCGTTCCTGTTTCAGCTGAGGTAGACTTGGAACCTGCCTCTTTGTTCTAGTGCACAACTTATTTTTTAAAAAATCAAATGGCTCAGGGTGAAGCATCAGCAGACAATGAGCCAAGGACTTGCCTTTGGGCAGAGCACATGTGATGATGACAACATTGCAGTTATAAAAGAAAATTATTATTGATTAGTAAATACTGGGAAAATTAAGTCATTGTTTTCAGTCCCTGATCCAAGCTCCATCCTTTCCCCTGGCAACAGTCCGAGATCAAGCCAGTTTGTTCACAACCTCGGTGTCACATTTTATCCCAAGATAAGATTCCAACTTCATAGATGGGCTTAGTGATGGTGCAACTATTTCCACCTCTGTAATATTGCCTAACTTCACCCACCTCAGCTCATCTGTTGCTGAAACCCTCATTCATGCCTTTGTAACCTCCAGATTCAACTACTGGAATGCACCCCGATTGGTCTCCCATATTCTACCCTCTATGAACTTAAGTTCATCCAAAACTGTGCTGTCCGGGTCTTGATTCACAGCCAAGTCCCATTTCCCTATCACTCGTGCTTGCTGACCTACATTGGTGCCCTGTCAAACAACATATTGATTTTAAAATTCTCATCCTGGTTTTCAAAACCCTCCATGGTCTTGCTCCTCATCTCTGTAATCTCCTCCAGCTGCACAACCCTCAGATACTATACTTCGAGCATCACCAATTCTAATCACTCAACCTTTGGACACATTACCTGGGCCCCAAGTCTGGAATAACCTCCCTAAACCTCACTTTCCTCTTTAGGGTACTTATTGACCTACCTCTTTCAGTAAGTTTCTGATCATCAAATTAAGATCTCCATTTGTGGTGCAGTGCAATATTTTATCTTATAATGCTCCTCTGAAGCACCTTGCAACATTTTATTACATTAAAGGCGTTATACAAGTTGTTGTTGATGACTGACTCTGTAGAATATCAAGATTGGCATTCTGGGCAATTTGTGTAAACTAATAAGAGGATGATTACTTAGACTGATGCTTCAGGCATTAAAACTACTTGTGGTTGAGATTAAGAAACGTTCAAACAGTTACCTTTATGTGTACACTAAAATTACTATACTTGAGTTTGGATAGTGCTACAGTTTATTAAAACTTCAAAAATATTGAAAACATTCAGTATACAATAAAAATATAATAAAATGATCACAAGCCAACAATGAAACTGGAAATCATGGTCACTGATTTATTTATGGTAACACACTGCATAAATCTTCCTGTGTACTTTACGCTAGGAAAATAATTAAAGGATGCTGCCAAGACGCCCATCTCAGTACAGTATATGCTAGAACATTCCTTACAAAGGTCCACAATTAGAACATACTAGTTAAATTTATAATAAAATTACTTTTGTAGTAACAGGAGGTACAAGATAAAAGCAAACAATAGCCAACTGTATGACAGTTTCACAACAAAAATACTGCCCATCCTACCCTTACAGATTATAGGCCTATTTCCAAAGTCCATGAATGTGTTGACACCTCCCAAATCTGTATCCATCTCTCTCATACAACTCCTCACTTCAAACTTCCCAGCCAAGTTTCTACTCTGACCACAGCAAGAAAATAAACTTAACACAAGTCACAAACATCCTACACGACCAAGGTGCATTATTCCCTCTTCATTTCCTGTGTTGACAAACTGCTAGACAGACTGCCAACCTTGCATAAACCACAATTTTCTCCAGCTAAATTAAAGCCATCATTTTCAGCCTCCAACAAATTCCAAACAGGGAACTTGACAGGGTGGATGCCGAAAATATATTTCCCCTTGTGGGGGAGACCAGTACTAGGGAACACAGTTTAAAAATAAAGGGGTCTCCCTTTTAAAACAGGTGAGAAAAATCTTTCCTCTCAGCTGCGGGATTGTCTTCCCCAGAGAGAGTGGTGAAGGCAGGGTCATTAAATAATTTTGAAGGCCGAGTAAGATAGCTTCTCGACTGATAGGGAGTCAACAGGTACAGATGGTAGACAGGAGACACCACAACCATATCAAAAAGCAGAATAAGCTCGAAGAGCTGAATAGTCCACTTCTGCTCCTAATTTACATGTACGTATGTTCATACTATTGCCACCATTTCCAGTTAGATAAAATTCAAAAATCCATTCAAGCATCATTAAGTAATTTAACCTGTAAATCCCCTAATCTGTATTGATATTCAATTATTTAATATATTTATCAACATGAAAAAGCTACACTTTATTCTGATACAGAAACAGGTACCATTCCCCACCTGCCAAGTTTTCTCTAAACAAAGTACAATGAAATAAGAGCCCATGGTATTAAGGGTAAGATCCTGGCATGGATAGAGGATTGGCTGACTGGCAGAAAGCAGAGAGTGGGGATAAAAGGGGTCTTTCTCAGGATGGCAGCCGGTGACTAGTGGTGTGTATCGGGGTTGGTGCTGGAACCACAACTTTTCACAATATACACTAACGATTTGGAAGGAACTGTAGGCACTGTTGCTAAGTTTGCAGATGATACAAAGATTTGTAGAGGGACAGGTAGTACTGAGGAAGCAGGAGGGCTGCAGAAGGACTTGGACAGGCTAGGTAAGCGGGTAAAGAAGTGGCAGATGGAATACAATGTGAAGAAAGAAAGAGGTTCTGCACTTTGGAAGGAGGAATGGAGGCATAGACTATTTTCTAAATGGGGAAATGCTTAGGTAATCAAAAGCACCAAGGGACTTGGGAGTCCTTGTTCAAGATTCTCTTAAGGTTAACGTGCAGGTTCAATCAGCAGTTAGGAAGGCAAATGCAATGTTAGCATTCATGTCAAGAGGGCTTGAATACAAGAGCAGAGATGTACTTCTGAGGCTGTATAAGGCTCTGGCCAGATCCCATTTGGAGTATTGTGAACAGTTTTGGGCCCCATATCTAAGTAAGGATGTGCTGGCCTTGGAAAGTGTCCAGAGGAGATTCACAACAATGATCCCTGGAATGAAGAGCTTGTCGTATGAGGAACGGTTGAGGACTCTGGGTCTGTACTCGGAGTTTAGAAAGACGAGGGGGTGAATCTTACAGGATACTGCGAGGTCTGGAGAGGATGTTTCCACTAGTAGGAAAATCTAGAACCAGAGGGCACAACCTCAGGCTAAAGGGACAATCCTTTAAAACAGAGATGAGGAAGAATTTCTTCAGCCAGAGAGTGGTGAATCTGTGGAAGTCTTTACCGCAGAAGGCTGTGGAGGCCAGGTCATTGAGTGTCTTTAAGACAGAGTTAGATAGGTTCTTGATTAATAAGGGGATCAGGGGTTATGGGAAAAGGCAGGAGAATGGGGTTGAGAAAAAAAAATCAGCCATGATCGAATGGCGGAGCAGACTCGATGGGCCAAGTGGCCTAATTCTGCTCCCATGTCTTATGGTCTAAACCAGACATCAAGGAGACCCGTTTTTTCCAACAGAACATCCCATGCTACTGGGTGAACACGATTACAATACCTCTTGATTTCATGAAAAGGGCTCATTTCGAAAAATTCTGTGAAAGTGTCCCTATTCCATTCAACTGTTTGCAACTCAAACACAAGACGTGCGACAATATATTTTCGGAACAGCTCGAAATAAAGATATAGAGCGACGTCATAAAAAGGCAGTTCTGAAATACCTGTTGCGGTCAGAACAGGCGATAAGATATTTTTGTTTGGTGATAGGGTAGATAGTGGAAGAACCAGTTAGTTTGGATCCCGAGGCTACCTACTGACTGCCAGCACTCCAGTCTTTTTTCTCTTAAATTTCATATCCTCCTATGATCCAGCAGGTGACCAACTATTACAAAAACAAATCGATTTACACTCAAAATGAGCGTTACTTTGGCCGTGTAACTAACACAAAGTGGGCTGAGATTCTGCAAACAACATGTATAAAATTCGGCAATCGAAAGGCTAGCGTTTTAAAGAGGAAAAGTACTACTTGCCAAATCTTTATTGCTGTAACCTGAACTCTGCCCCTACATTCACCAACTGTTTTAGTGAGCTGGTCGCAAAACGGTGAAGTTTGTGGGAGAGAGAGAGAGGCAGATAGAGAGAAAGAGAAGGAGACAGAAAGAGGGAGGGAGAGATAGAAAGAGGGAGGAAGAGAGAGAGAGACAGGCAGAGAGAGAGAAAGAGGAGACAGAGAGAGAGGGAGAGATAGAAAGAGGGAGGAAGAGAGAGAGAGAGCCAGAAGAAAGAAAAAGAGAGACAGAAAAGAGAGAAAGAAAGAGAGACCCCCCCCTTTTCTCATCCGCCTCAGGCTGAGAGACACGTCTGCCGGTGTAAAGGCCGCTCGCCTCAGGCTTTTCGGATCCGCCGCCAACAACCGTTGGTCCGGTTGGCGACAGAGTGGGAGTCGCCGGGGGGGGGGGGGGGGCGGTGGAATTAAAACGGTTCAAACACAAACCTTATAGACATCGCCGTAGGTGCCGCTGCCGACCCGCTGGATCAGCTCGAAATCCAGCTGCGGGTTCTTCCTCAGGATGTCCCCGCTGGCGCTCGCACGGCCCTGCGAGTTCATCGCTCCCTGCCTGCCTCACTCACACTCTCTCTCTGTCTCTGTGTCAGGGGTAACCGCTGTCTCTGGATCGGTTGAACTGACTGACTGACGGGGGGGGGGGGGGGAGGGGGTGTTGGCAGCAGCCGCCGCCGCCTCCTGTGTCTTCAATCGGCCGCCTCCAAATATGGCTCCCGTTCCATTTCCTGCGCGCGGCGGTGGCGCGAGCTGCCCCCGGGGCCAGCGCTCTGCACACAGTCTGTGAGACAGACTCACACCATCCCTGCTGCTGCTACTACTACTACTTTACTCACCCCCCTCCCTCACTCACTCTTATTGTCCCTTCGTCTTTTTCTTTTTGGATTTATTTTATATTTGCAAATATATTACCCTCCCCCGCACACAGGCTCTCAATTAACACATCAGTTTTGATTGTTACGTTTCGGCCCCCCCTCTCTCTCTCTGCGAGTCACTTCCTTCTGTTGACCTCAGAAATCAGCAGCCAGTAACTCCAGCCTCAATGAGTTATTCATTTCTTTCATCCTAACTGGTGTCGCGTCCCATCGCGTTTTGCACCCCTTCCCCTCTCAACAATTTCAACTGGGTGTATTCACTGCTTGATTTTACCCACCACTCTGATCTTTTAAAAAAGATTCTGCGAGAGATGGTGGGCAAGTCATTTTTTGTTTGTTTGTTTTTAATTTCAGTCGTTCTCTCCCTGAAAGGGTTATTCATCTGTATTTATTTTGTTGGTGCGTGGCTCTCCAGCCAAACGTTTTACTCCTGAGTTGCCACCCCGTGACTTTTCTGGGAATTACAAAGTCTTGTCAGTTTATGATTGTAAACAGCATATCGGGAACGATGATGCATACTCCATTTCCCGTGGCAGTCTCTAGTTTATTTTACTTATTTATTGTCAGAAGTAGACTTACATTAACACTGCAATGAAGTTACTATGAAAATCCCCCAGTCGCCATATTCCAGCACCTGTTCGGGTACACTGAGGCAGAATTTAGCATAGCCAATGAGCCTAACCAGCGCGTCTTTCGGACTAGAAACATAGAAAAACTACAGCACAAAACAGGCCCTTCGGCCCCACAAGTTGTGCCGAACATATCCCTACCTTTTAGGCCTACCTATAACCCTCCATCCTCTTAAGTCCCATGTACTCATCCAGGAGTCTCTTAAAAGACCCTATTGAGTTTGCCTCCACCACCACTGACGGCAGCCGATTCCACTCACCCACCACCCTCTGTGAGAAAAACTTAGCCCTAACATTTCCCCTGTACCTACCCCCCAGCATCTTAAACCTGTGTCCTCTCGTAGCAGCCATTTCCACCCTGGGAAAAAGCCTCTGAGAGTCCACCCGATCTATGCCTCTCAACATCTTATATACCTCTATTAGGTCTCCTCACATCCGACGTCTCTCCAAGGAGAAAAGACCGAGCTCCCTCAGCCTATCCTCATAAGGCATGCCACTCAATCCAGGCAACATCCTTGTAAATCTCCTCTGCACCCTTTCAATCTTTTCCACATCCTTCCTGTAATGAGGCAACCAGAACTGAGCACAGTACTCCAAGTGGGGTCTGACGAGGGTCTTATATAGCTGCATCATTATCCCCGGACTCCTAAACTCAATCCCTCGATTGATAAAGGCCAGCACACCATACGCCTTCTCAACCACCTCTTCCACCTGCGGGGCCGATTTTAGAGTCCTATGGACCCGGACCCCAAGGTCCTTCTGATCCTCTACAGTACTAAGAGTCTTTCCCTTTATATTGTACTCCTTTATCCCATTTGTCCTGCCAAAATGGACCATTACGCATTTATCTGGGTTGAAGTCCATCTGCCACTTGTCCGCCCAGTCTTGCATCCTATCTATGTCCCTCTGTAACTTCTGACATCCCTCCAGACTATCCACAACCCCACCAACCTTCGTGTCGTCGGCAAACTTACCAACCCATCCCTCCACTTCCTCATCCAGGTCATTTATGAAAATGACAAACAGCAAGGGTCCCAGAACAGATCCTGGGGCACACCATTGGTGACCGACCTCCATTTAGAAAAAGACCCATCTATACCCACTCTCTGCCTCCTTTGGGCAAGACAGTTCTGGATCCACAGGGCAGCAGCCCCTTGGATCCCATGCCCTCTCACTTTTTCTAGAAGCCTTGCATGGGGGACCTTATCGAACGCCTTTCTAAAATCCATGTAAACCACATCTACCGCTTTCCCTTCGTCAATGTGATTAGTCACATTTTCTAAGAACTCCACCAGGCTCATAAGGCACGATTTGCCTTTGACAAAGCCATGCTGAGTATTCTAGAGCATACTAAACCTCTCTAAATGCTCATAAATCCTGTCCCTCAGGATCTTCTCCATCAGCTTACCAACCACTGAGGTTAGACTCACCCGTCGGTAATTTCCTGGGCTATCCCTATTCCCCTTCTTGAAAATAGGAACCACATCCGCAATCCTCCAATTCTACGGCACCTCTCCCGTTTCCATCGACGACGCAAAGATCATCGCCAGAGGCTCTGCAATCTCTTCCCTCGCCTCCCACAGTAACCTGGGGTACATCCCATCCGGACCCGGCGACTTATCTATCTTGATGCCATTCAAAGATTCCAGCACAACCTCTTTGTTAAAGTCCACATACTCAATCTTTTCAGTCCACCGCAAGCCGCAGTACATCCACCCAGGTCCTTCTCCTCTGTGAAAACAGAGGCAAAATACTCATTAAGCACCTCTGCCATTTCTACTGGTTCCGTACTGATTTTCCCGCCTTCACCTTTTATAGGCCCTATTCCTTCACGTCTCATCCTTTTACTCTTCACATATTTATAGAACACCTTAGGGTTTTCCTTAATCCTACCTGCCAAGGCCTTCTCGTGACCCCTTCTGGCTCTCCTAATTTCCTTCTTTAGTCCCTTTCTACAAGCCGTATACTCATCTAGATCCCTATCTTCGCCAAGCTCTCTGAACCTTTTGTATGCTTTCCTTTTCTTCTCGACTAGGTCCCACACAGCTTTCGTGCACCACAGTTCCTTTAACCTACCAACTCCTCCCTGTCTGCTCGGAACGTTGTCCTGTAGAACTCTAGACAGACATTCCTTGAAAAACTGCCACCGCTCTTCAGTACATTTCCCCGAGAATACCTCCTTCCAATTTACTCCTCTAATTTGCTGCCTTATGTCTTCATATTTCCCCTTACTCCATATAAACGCTTTCCTAGCTTGCCTGATCCTTTCTTTTTCCAATGCAAGCATAAAGGAGATAGAGTTATGATCGCTATCCATATCGCTATCGCATAAAGGAGATAGAGTTATGATCCCCAAGATGCTCTCCCACTGAGAGATCTGACACCTGTCCAGGTTCATTGGTCAGTATCAGATCAAGTACAGCCTCTCCTCTTGTAGGCTTGTCCACATGCTGTGTCAGGAAACCCTCCTGAACACACCTGACGAACTCCTCCCCATCCAATCCCCTTACCCTAGGGATATTCCAATCTAGAACATAGAACATAGAACAGTACAGCACAGAACAGGCCCTTCGGCCCACGAGGTTGTGCCGAGCTTTATCTGAAACCAAGATCAAGCTATCCCACTCCCTATCATCCTGGTGCGCTCCATGTGCCTATCCAATAACCGCTTAAATGTTCCTAAAGTGTCTGACTCCACTATCACTGCAGGCAGTCCATTCCACACCCCAACCACTCTCTGCGTAAAGAACCTACCTCTGATATCCTTCCTATATCTCCCATCATGAACCCTATAGTTATGCCCCCTTGTAATAGCTCCATCCACCCGAGGAAATAGTCTTTGAACGTTCACTCTATCTATCCCCTTCATCATTTCATAAACCTCTATTAAGTCTCCCCTCAGCCTCCCCCGCTCCAGAGAGAACAGCCCTAGCTCCCTCAACCTTTCCTCATAAGACCTACCCTCCAAACCAGGCAGCATCCTGGAAAATCTCCTCTGCACTCTTTCCAGCGCTTCCACATCCTTCTTATAGTGAGGTGACCAGAACTGCACACAATATTCCAAATGTGGTCTCACCAAGATCCTGTACAGTTGCAGCATAACCCCACGGCTCTTAAACTCCAACCCCCTGTTAATAAAAGCCAACACACTATAGGCCTTCTTCACAGCTCTATCCACTTGAGTGGCAACCTTTAGAGATCTGTGGATATGGACCCCAAGATCTCTCTGTTCCTCCACAGTCTTCAGAACCCTACCTTTGACCCTGTAATCCACATTTAAATTAGTCCTACCAAAATGAATCACCTCACATTTATTAGGGTTAAACTCCATTTGCCATTTTTTAGCCCAGTTTTGCATCCTATCTCTGTCTCTTTGCAGCCTACAACAGCCCTCCACCTCATCCACTACTCCACCAATCTTGGTGTCATCAGCAAATTTACTGATCCACCCTTCAGCCCCCTCCTCTAAGTCATTAATAAAAATCACAAAGAGCAGAGGACCAAGCACTGATCCCTGCGGCACTCCGCTAGCAACCTGCCTCCAATCCGAAAATTTTCCATCGACCACCACCCTCTGTCTTCGATCAGACAGCCAGTTACCTATCCAATCGGCCAACTTTCCCTCTATCCCACACCTCCTCACTTTCATCATAAGCCGACCGTGCGGGACCTTATCAAACGCCTTACTAAAATCCATGTATATGACATCAACTGCCCTACCTTCATCAACACACTTAGTTACCTCCTCAAAAAATTCTATCAAATTTGTGAGGCACGACTTGCCCTTCACGAATCCGTGCTGACTATCCTGGATTAATCCGCATCTTTCTAAATGGTCGTAAATCCCATCTCTAAGGACCTTTTCCATCAATTTACCAACCACCGAAGTAAGACTAACCGGTCTATAATTACCAGGGTCATTTCTATTCCCTTTCTTAAACAGAGGAACAACATTCGCCACAGCAATGGGTGGTCTACAGTAAGCACTTTTGGACAAACAGGGAAGCTCCTCACCACAGCCAAACTTCCCCACTAACATGAGGAGTTATTGAGAACACAGAGGTGGCATGGGTGTTTTCCAAGATTAAATTTCCCTTACATCAGTTGGCCTTCTTCTCCATGCATTGGAAAGGTCACTGTCTGAGGTCACTCTCTGAGGATGGTTGAAATATTGTAGGTGAACTCCCAATTGCAAACCCCACCCACTTGGTCATTTTTTGAAGGGAGGGGGTGAAATGTTTGGGAAATTAAAGTCTCCCATACAACAACTCTGCTATTATTGCAACTCTCCAGGATCTGTTTCCCTATCTGCTCCTCCACCTCCCTGTCACTATTGGGCGGCCTATAGAAAACTCCCAGCAAAGTGATCGACCCCTTCCCACTCCGAACTTCCACCCACAGAGACTCTGTAGACAATCCCTCCACAGCATACACCTTCTCTACAGCTGTGACACTATCCCTGATCAGCAGTGCCACTCCACCCCCTCTCTTGCCTCCCTCCCTGTCCTTCCTGAAACATCTGAATCCCGGCACCTGGAGTATCCAGTCCTGTCCCTGAGACATCCAAGTCTCCGTAATGGCCACCACATCACACTTCCAGGCATCAATCCATGCTCTGAGCTCATCCCTTTATTCACTATACTCCTGGCATTAAAGTAAACACATCTCAATCCTTTGGTCTGAGCTCTTCCCTTCTCTATCCCCCGT
Organism: Mustelus asterias; assembly: GCF_964213995.1. Classification (NCBI taxonomy): domain Eukaryota; kingdom Metazoa; phylum Chordata; class Chondrichthyes; order Carcharhiniformes; family Triakidae; genus Mustelus; species Mustelus asterias. Next base: position 53,623,218 of record NC_135818.1, on the reverse strand, counting down.
CCATCCTCCCTCTTGCACTGTCTATAACCCTTCTCTGTTTGCGAGCTAACTTCCTCGCTCCCAGTCATCTCGTGTCGATCCCCTCCCCCCAACCTATCTAGTTTAAACTCTCTCCAGTAGCCTTAGCCAACCTTCCCGCCAGGATATTGGTCCCCCTGGGATTCAAGTGCCACCCGTCTTTTGTGTACAGGTCACATCTGCCCCTAAAGAGGTCCCAATGGTCCAGGAACCTGAATCCCTGCCCCCTGCACCAGTCCCTCAGCCACACATTCATTCTGCACCTTACTCCATTCTTACTCCATGGGCGGCATGGTGGCACAGTGGTTAGCACTGCTGCTTCACAGCTCCAGGGACCTGGGTTCGATTCCCGGTTTGGGTCACTGTCTGTGTGGTGTTTGCACATTCTCCTCGTGTCTGCGTGGGTTTCCTCCGGGTGCTCTGGTTTCCTCCCACAGTCCAAAGATGTGCGGGTTAGGTTGATTGGCCATGCTAAAATTGCCCTTAGTGTCCTGCGATGCGTAGGTTAGAGGAATTAGTGGGTAAATATGTAGGGATATGGGGGTAGGGCCTGGGTGAGATTGTGGTCGGTGCAGACTCGATGGGCCAAATGGCCTCTTTCTGTGCTGTAGGGTTTCTAAGATTCTAAGATTCCTGCCCTCACCTTCCCGTGGCACAGGCAGCAATCCTGAGATTACTACCTTTGCTTTCCTCCTTCTCAGCTGTCTCCCTAATTCCCTATACTCTCTTTTCATGACCCCTTCCCCCTTCCTTCCCACATCAGCAGTACCAATATGTACCGCTACCTCTGGCTCCTCTCCCTCCCCCCCCTCAGGATCTCTGGGACTCGACCAGCGACATTCTGGATCCCGGCCCCAGGGAGGCAGACCACCATCCGAGACTCCCGTCTGCCTCCGCAAAAACGCCTGTCTGAGCCCCTTACTGTCGAGTCCCCGATTAACACTGCCTTCCTCCTCTTTTCCTTAGCCCTCCCTGTGGGAGGAAACCGAAGCACCTGGAGGAAACCCGCAGACACGGGGAGAACGTGCAGACTCCACAGAGACAGTGACCCAAGCCGGGAACCAAACCTGAGTCCACTGGCACTGTGAGGCAGCAGTGCTAACCACCACGTCGCCCCTGTCCAGTCAGAACTTGGTGTAATTTTCAAAGGAAACACAACTTTGGAACAGGAGTAGATCACTTAGCCCCTCAAGCCTGTACTGCTGCCATTCAGTGAGATCACATTGTTCCACGACTGAACTAAATACCCACCTTCGTTCCATATTCCTTAATACCTTTGCGAAACAGCTGTCATTGGAGTTTCAAACTTCAGCCACCCTTTTTCTGGAAAACTATCTTCTAATCTCGTAGCTGAAAGGTCCGGCTCTAATTTTCACTGTGCTCTCTAGTACAAGACTCCCCCAACCAGCAGAAATAGTCTCTCTCCAGCTGTTCTCTTAAATAACTCCACACTTTGATCAAAACACCCTTTAACTTTCAGTGTTGGCACACTGGTGATTAATTGGGCCGGGACTTGCAGAAGTCAGTCAGTCACCATTTTAAAGTGAAGAGCAAAATACTGCTGATGCTGGAAATCGGAAATAAAGACATAAGGTGCAGGAATTATTCAGCTTGCCTGGTAGCATCTGTGGAAAGAGAAACATAGTTAATGCTTCAGATTATTTTTAAAGTCATTCATTTTGTTCTTAATTTTATAATGCATTAAAAAGTTAACCAGCATGTGTTTTCTGTCAGCTTCCCACTGTAAATTTCTATCTCCACATAATACAAACTGCCCATACAGGTTTGTCATACTGTAATTACAGGGGCAGACACTTTATTGGTATCATGTTCACAATAATAAAACTGACAGATATTGTAACCTCCCAATTACATAAATTCACATAAGCATTTTCCACTTTAATTTGAACATCTAATGGAAATATAACAAAGGACTGAATGGATAATTTTAAGGTGGAGCATGAATTACATTTGCACACCTTGGACAATTACTCACTCATTAGTTTCCATTATAAATACCTGAATGTCCTCCGTGCCCTTTTCCACCGCTCGGAGGCGTTTCCTGTACGGGCTGCTGCTGCACACCTTTCACTACCGCGTCCTCGCCTGTCGCCCGGGTACACCTTGGCGGGCCTTGTTGCCGCCAGACAACGGAGGTCCCCAGTGGAGGTCCCTCTACGGAGGGATCTCCCCCAATTGTCTTGGGGACCTGGGGTGGAGGGTGCTGCACGCAACAGTGCCGTACAACCGTAGGTTTTTCCGGTACACGGGCTCCCGAGACTGCCCTTTCTGTGGCCTTGTGGAGTCCGTGGACCATGTCAACATTCTGTGTTTTAGGCTGCACACCCTTTTTGGTTTCCTCAAACACCTTTTACCGATGTTTTTTTTGCACTTCAGTCCCACGCTCCTGATCTACGGGCACCTGGTGCGGAGAGGGGTGGGTCGGGATGCCGACCTCCTCGTGAACCTGCTCCTGGGCCTGGCGAGACGCACCATCAATAGGTCCAGGCAGCGGTCGATCGACAGGGCCATCCATCCTGACTGTCTGCCCCTCTACCGTGGCTACATTCGCGGCCAGGTGTCCCTGGAGAGGGAGCATGCGGTGTCCACGGGCGCAGTTGACGCCTTCTGCGACCGCTGGGCACCGCAGGGGCTGGGGTGTATTATCGACCCTGATAATCACCTTTTGGTTTGATGTTTTAAGTTTCCTTTCGACTTTGTTTTTGGTTCGGGCTGTTCCCCCTTCCTTTTGGGGAGCTGCCCCTTTTACTTTGTCCCTAAGTTAATTTGAGTTTGTTTACTTGGTTGGTATCAAAAGAAATACCTGATAGAAATAATCTATTACTCCAGGTTCCTTTGGCCAAATAATGCATACAGAATTAACCCTTCAGGAGTAATGCCGGTGGTGTAGATCTTGTTGGCCAACAGTCAGTTTTTCAGTTCCTAGCTCTCCTGTAGTTTAAGTAATCTCTTCTGTCATTTCATCCAATCGCATTGCTTTCCCACTGTTCATCTTCTTCAGCACAAGTTCCTCTTCTCGCAAAGTTTCTGGGCCTCTATCTTCATTTTTTTATTGGGTTGCTCCTCTATCATGTCATAAGGTTCTTCAGTATATTCAGTCCATCTTTCCCTGATTTTGTCCTTTTCCATTAGAACTGAACTATCCTCTCTTTCCAAAATCTATTACAGCTACAAACTGTTCTCTTTCCTGAAATGTCATTGACAAGTTGGTGAATGTTCTTAGGATGCATGTTTTTCATTGTCTCAATTGAAATGCATTTCAATGTCATTCAGCCTATTATTGGCAACAAGATCTACAACACAAATATTACCCCTGAAGATCTAAATAACTCTGTTTTTATTGCTTTGCCTAAGAAACCTAGTGCAATTAGAATGTGAGATACATTGAACAATCAGCTTAATGAGCCATTTAGTAATGATCATCCTCCGAATCCTCATGACCAGAGTTAGAGAGAAAATTAAATCAAATTTCAGATACTCAGTATGGTGTTGTAGAAGATAAAGGAACACAAAATTCAATCTATCTTTTAAATAGCTTAGCAGTAAGAGTTATTGAACTACAAAGAACCTTTATCTATGTTTTATCGATTATACTGAATCATTTCATAAAATACAACGCAATTGTCTCATGAAAATGCTGGGAGACAGCTATGTTGATAGGAAAGATCTTTGATTCATCATGCAGGAATATTTACTGGAATCAAGCAGCAACGATCAAATTGGAGAACATACTTGATGATTGGAAAACAATGAAAAAGGGAGATTAGACAAGGCTGCATTCTCTCGTTGGACTGTTTCTTCCTATGCACTGAATGCACTCTCTGGGGAATTGAAGGGAAGAACAGGATAAAGGTAGTTTTTGGCCTATCCCCTCTAGATTTCAGCAAATGCATTCACTCGTTCTGACCTAGTTAGATCATTAAATTATTTCCTGCTCTGCATCCAAGATTGGGGCACAATGCTCCTGAGGCTCAGCCCCTCTGCTACATCCAACCATATATTCTGGGTTGATTGTCCAGGTTTCTTTTCCCATTGCTGGGGAAAATGTCACCCCTCTTGCTCAACAGTATTTCTGGTGATGCATCATTAAATCTGGCTACTGCCCTTGCTCTGAGCTTTTTGCCAAAGATTGCTGCAGCTGTAGCTTTGTAGGGGCGTTCTCAGACATTGTGAGATGAGGCAGCATGTTGGGTACTGGCTGAGAGAGGAACCAAGTGGTGGTGGTTGGAGGTCAGGCAGGGAGAGTAGGTGGCAGGTGAGAAGTGTATGCACTATGACTGGAGTTCCCACTTCTACTTCCCCTTTCATATTCATCCCTCTCCTGGGCTAGTGCTAGATCATTGCTGCAGACTAGCTTGGGAAGATTAGTAATGCATTGTAAGGCCACAAGTATCTGTCAGTCTGTTTAAAAGGGTAGAAATGTTGGTAATCAAAGCCTACATCATAGTTATAGCCTGCACACACTTAATTGAGATCTGTGCTTAACGTTCCATGAAGGCAGCCATTCTCTCCATGGTCGGAATTCTCTCAACTGCCTGCATCAACAATCCACTGTTGATCAAGTTGAATTCCTGTATCATCTCTGCAATCATAGAGTATCCATGGCATGTCTGTCAGTACCTGGTTAAGTTGTTAATACACCTCCACAATTCTCCTTCTAAATAATAGCGCCCAGGTTCAGAATCTATGAACAACTGTTCCTGCTACCATTGTCTTCTCTAGCTCATTTATAAATTATGAACCAACAGGTGAAAACCAAAATAACAGTCGAAGTGGACCCACTGAAGTTAAATCATAAAATTTGGCTGCTGCTCTTGCTCTGTAAATATCCATCCTGACTGATGCGCGATATAACACACGAGAGGCTGGATGTACTCGGGAAATAAAGGCTTTTATTGCCAACAATAACAGAGCTACTATATACAGTATACGATCCCAGACTAAAGGGTCACCAGGCAGAGCAGTGACCTTTATACCTCTCCCAGGAGGTGGAGCCGACTGGGGTGTACCATAAGGACTATATTAACAGGTAGAACAGCCCAACCCTAACCCCAACAGTAACATATCTACAGACTCATAGTACTGGCCAGACCATGGCTCAGCACTACCTGGTGGGAACCAACAATGGTTCACCACACTGACACTTCTCGGATTCTCTAAATTCCATTTCACATTATCCCTTCAAAAAGAAATGAGGTTATGTCATATGGATGTGCATATGCTACAATCCCAGAAAGTCAATATTTATTGTCTCAATCAAGATGACATTGGGAAATCCCATCTTTACTTCAGGTCCCCGGAAGGGTAAGGGGTTTTAGTTCAGTCGGGCAGGCTTGAAGGGCCAAAGGGCCTGTTCCTGTGCTGTAATTTTCTTTGTACTTTGTTTTGCACAGGTAACTCCACCACCAACCATATCCTGCCCTCCTACAACAAGACTTCAGATGGCAGCTTCATATCGATATCAAAACTGGAGATTGAATTACATCTGCACAGCTTAACTGGCTAGGTGACCAACTTGTGGTTTAGAATAATGCCAACAGTGTCGGTTTGATTCCTGTTCCAGCTGAGGCAATCTTGAGATCTGCCTTCTCACCCTGCCTCATCAAAAGTGGAAGGCAATGGCAAACAACCAGTGAAAAAAATCAGCCAAGAGATCAGCTCACGATGAAGAATCAGCAAACAATGAGCCAAGGACCTGCCTTTGGGCAGGGCACATATCACTCACTCAACTCAGGCCCATTAACCAACGCTTCACCTGCAACAGTACAGGAAGTTATCTAGTTTTCATTTAATCCTTCAATTGAACAGCAAAATGTATAACAAGTAAAGAAGCAGAGGAGTCAGGTTAGACAGAGTATGGGAGTCTTCTCTATAGTACTGGTTGAGGAGCTGGGAGGTATAAAATGGAGGTAGGATAGAACCACCATTTGTAGGAGGATATATTTACAGCACAAATGAGTTTATACAGGCAGGTTCCATTATAAACATGAGTGTAGAAATTTATAATGGAAAAGTCATTGGATAGTTTGTGCAGATGTAAGAATTTTAAAATGATTGTATTTATGCTTATATAATACCTCACAAGCATGAAACCTCTCAAAAAGCTCCACACAACAAAGTTTTTCAACTGTAGTGACTGTTGTTATGCTAGGAGATCTCAAAAGGCACTTTAGTGGCATGTTGGAAGTTTAATGGTTTAATAACCATTTCTTGGTTTAGACTCTGTGGATTTCATTTTCCGATTGGCTTTGGGACCCCAACATGCGGGACCAAATGGAGGTCCCAGGAGACCGGCAAAGATATTTCCACAGCCAAGCTTCTAATTACTAACCTCCAAGTTTGCTGTCCAATTAAGGATGTGAGCAGATGCTGCCAGTTCAAACAGAGCATCATCAACTCTGGAGCTTGGCAGCCCCATCGAGAGGGGTGGCACTGCCGTTGCAGCTCAGTAAATGCAAAAACATCTCGGAGACTAAATATTAGGAGCGGAGGGTGACAGGAAAGTCCCTCTGGTAACAGCATTTGGGCTGCAAGTTTTGTCTTTGCTGTCAGCAGCCCCCTATTTGGGGAATGGATCTTCCGGCTTCAATGGCCCCCTGGAATGCTGCTCTCCAATCACCAAATTAAACCTTCACTTCCTCCACCATCAACACAGAGTAGCAACAGTGTGTACCATCTACAAGGTGCACTGCAACAACTCACCAAGACTCCTTCGACAGCACCTTCAAAACCCACAACCTCCACCACCTAGAAAGACAAGGACAGCAGATGCACGGGAACACCACCACCTGCAAATTCTACTCCAGGTCACACAGCATCCTGACTTGGAAATATATTGCCATTCATTCTTTGTCACTGGGTCAAAATGCTGGAATTCCCTCTCAAACAGCACTGTATGTGTATGCCACACATGGATGGTCAGCACTATGGGGTTTGTAGATATGTTACTGTAATTACTGTTGGTGTTAGGGTTGGGCTGTTCTACCTGTTGATATTGTTCTGTGGTACACTCCAGTTGGCTCCGCCTACCAGGGGAAGTATAAAGGTCACTGCACTGCCTGGAGACCCTTTAGTCTGGGATTGTATTGTATATAGTGTGCTCCATTCTTGTCAGTAATAAAAGCCTTTATTTCCCGGGTACATTCTAGCCTCCCGAGTGATTTAATCGCGCATCAATTTTATTACTGACAAAATTTTGAAAACCATGGAGCAAATGTTGAAACCCGATCGGCTTACACTAGATCCACGTGCGGCAGGAGCGTCGAACACTTTCGACCATTAGTTAAAGTGTTTTCAAGACTACATCGATGCCTCAACAGCCATTCAAAACGACGATGATAGACTGCGGGTCCTCCACGTGAGGGTAAGCGACACCGTATACTTAGCAATCCGCGATGCCCAAGACTACAAAGGGGCCATCGAACTACTTAAGAAGCGGTACAACAAACCGCCAAACGAGATCCATGCTCGACACCTTCTAGCCACTCGACGGCGGCAGCCCGGTGAAACGACAGAACAGTACCTGGGTGAACTCCAGCAGCTAGCCAGAGCCTGCAACTGCAAGTCAGTGTCGGCGGCCCAGTATACGAGCGACTTGATCCGCGATGCGTTCGTGGCGGGAATTGGCTCATCGTACATTCGCCTCCGGCTGTTAGAGCAAGGAACCTAGACCTCGCTAAGACAGTAGAATTGGCTGACGCTATGGAGACGGCCTCCAGAAGCCTAGAAACGTACCCCACCGACCACGTGGGAACATCGTGGCAAGTACAGCCACCGACTCTACTTTATTCAGCGGCTCCGAAAAACTGCGCGATTGTGTTCCCAACCTCGGACCTGACGACGGCGGCAGCTCCAGGAGGCCCGCGGTGTTACTTCTGTGGATTGGCGAAACACCCTCGGCAACGATGTCCAGCCAGAACGGTATTGTGCTCCGCGTGCGGAAAGAAAGGGCATTATGCCAAAGTCTGCAGGACCAAACCACCCTCCAAACATAGCAGTGCGGCGTGTGATTCTCCTGAGCCTGTCTCCTTGTCTCCAGCGTCTTCGAGGTCCTCCACCACGTGCGATTCCAGAGCGCTGCCATTCCTGACGACGGAGACGCAAGACATGTGCGACCTGCAGGGGCCGCCACTTTTAGTGACACCGACCATGTGCGATCCATGGGCGCAGCCATTTTGGTCAGCACCGACCGCGGACGACCATCAGGGGTCATCATCATCAACCATCTCAGCTGCCTGCAGCGGCACCCAAGATCCGACGGTGGCGTCAATCATCCTGGACCAGGCCAAGCCTCACAGACTCGACAAGTCCATGATGGACATAGAGGTAAACGGACGCCAAATTCATTGTTTGTTTGACAGCGGGAGCACGGAGAGTTTCATTCACCCTGACACCGTGAAACGGTGCGGTCTCCGAGTACGGACTGTCAGACAGACAATTTCGATGGTGTCGAGGTCCCGGTCTGTTACCGTGCTAGGGAGCTGCGTGGTCAATCTGACGGTGTGGGGCACAGTTTACGAGAACTTCAGGCTCCTTGTGTTACCGCACCTTTGCGCTCCGATGCTCCTGGGACTAGACTTTGTGGTCCACCTGAGGAGTGTAACCCTGCAGTACGATGGGCCACTCCCTCCACTTTCAGTGGGAGCACAGCAGCCTCCAAATTGCCCAGCGCGCTCCACGTGTAGCCTCTCAACACTCAGAATCACCCCACCATCATTATTCGAGAACCTAGTGCCAGGCTGCAAGCCCATCGCAACCAAGAGCAGGCGTTACAGCGCTGAGGATCGGATCTTTATTCGATCTGAGGTTCAGCGGCTCCTCAAGGAAGGGATCATCCAACCTAGCTCTAGTCCATGGAGAGCGCAAGTAGTGGTGGTTAAAACTGGACACAAACCCCGGATGGTCATAGACTATAGTCAGACCATTAATAGATACACGCAGCTGGATGCATATCCTCTCCCGCGCATATCTGACATGGTCAACCAGATTGCGCAGTACCAGGTGTTCTCCACCATTGACTTGAAGTCAGCTTACCACTAGCTCCCCATTCGCCCAGAGGACCGAAAATATACGGCCTTTGAGGCGGATGGTCGCCTTTATCATTTTTTAAGCGTTCCTTTTGGCGTCACGAATGGGGTCTCGGTCTTCCAGCGTGCAATGGACCGAATGGTGGACCAAAACGGGCTGCGGGCTACCTTCCCGTACCTGGATAACGTCACTATCTGCGGCCATGACCAGCAGGACCACGATGCCAACCTCCTTAGATTTTTGCGCACTGCGTCTCGCCTGAATCTGACCTACAACAGGGAGAAGTGCGTATTTCGCAAGCGCCGTTTAGCAATTCTCAGATACGTGGTGGAAAACGGGGTCCTTGGCCCTGATCCAGACCATATGCGTCCCCTACTGGAACTTCCCCTGCCCACTAGCATCAAAGCACTGAGAAGATGCTTAGGCTTCTTCTCATACTATGCACAGTGGGTTCCCAATTATGCGGACAAAGCCCATCCGCTCATCAAGTCTACCTCCTTTCCCCTAGCAACAGAGGCTCGCTTAGCCTTTGAAGGGATAAAAGCCGACATCGCAAAAGCCACGATGCACGCTATCGATGAGTCCATCCCCTTTCAGGTGGAGAGTGATGCATCTGATTTCGCCTTGGCCGCCACACTTAACCAGGTGGGCAGGCCCGTCGCTTTTTTCTCTCGCACCCTCCAAGGCCCCGAAATTCGACACTCTGCGGTGGAAAAGGAGGCCCAGGCCATTGTGGAGGCTGTTCGGCATTGGCGACATTACTTGGCGGGAAAACGATTCACCCTGCTCACGGACCAGCGGTCCATGGCGTTCATGTTCAACAACACGTTACGGGGTAAGATCAAAAATGATAAAATCTTGAGGTGGAGAATCGAACTCTCCACCTACAATTATGATATCATGTGTCGTCCAGGGAAGCTCAATGAGCTTTCAGACGCCCTGTCGCGTGGAACATGTGCAAGTGTGCAGGAGAATCGATTACAGGCCCTCCACAATGATCTCTGCCATCCGGGGGTCACTCGGCTCTTCCATTTCGTAAAGGCCCGGAATCTACCCTACTCAGTGGAGGATGTCAGGTCCATAACCCGAAGCTGCCAGGTATGTGCTGAATGCAAACCGCACTTCTACCGACCTGACAGGGCACACCTCATTAAAGCCACTCGCCCTTTTGAAAGACTGAGTGTGGACTTTAAGGGCCACCTTCCTTCGACAGATCGGAATGTGTACTTCCTCAATGTGATTGACGAGTACTCACGATTCCCTTTTGTCATTCCCTGTTCTGATACGACCACTGCCACGGTCATTAAAGCATTACGGGATCTTTTCACCCTGTTCGGTTACCCCAGCTATATCCACAGTGATAGGGGCTCGTCATTCATGAGTGACGACTTGAGGCAATACCTGCTCTCAAAAGGGATTGCCTCAAGTAGAACTATGAGTTACAACCCTAGGGGTAACGGACAGGTTGAACGAGAAAATGCTACAGTCTGGAAGGCTGTCTTACTGGCGTTGAGGTCTAAAGGTCTTCCAGTCTCCCGTTGGCAAGAGGTACTCTCTGATGCGCTCCATTCTATCCGCTCACTCCTGTGTACGGCAACCAACGCTACTCCACATGAGAGGATGTTTTCCTTCCCTAGGAAGTCTTCCTCTGGGACCTCATTACCGTCTTGGTTGACGCACTCAGGACCTGTCCTCCTGCGGCGGCATGTTAGGACCCACAAGTCCGACCCTTTGGTTGAACAGGTCCATCTCCTCCACGCCAACCCTCAATATGCCTATGTGGCATATCCTGACGGGCGAGAGGACACGGTCTCTATTAGAGATCTGGCGCCAGCAGGGGACTTGGACACCCCAGTCGCTCCCACACCCCTAGTTAGGGAACCCCGACCCTTATCTCCCCTCCTGACACGGCGCGGGCAGTATCGGGACCACCACTTAATCCTCTTACTCCCGTGTGCAGTTTGCCTGAGTCCAGGAGATTGTCACCACCTCGGGGCGTGCTCGAGTCCAGCAGATTGTCGCCACCTCGTGGTCCACCTGTCCGTGAGGAACTGGAGGAGTCACTGGACACCGCCTTGGAGAGAAGGTCACCACGGTCACCAGAACCGGCGTTACCGCCAGTGTTGAGGAGGTCGCAGAGATGGTGCGGTCCTCCAATACGACTGAACTTGTGATTATATGAACAGTTGTTCTGTTTTTTTTTTGCCCCACCGGCCTTTGTTTTTAAAGGAGGGGTGAATGTGGTGAACCATAGTTGGTTACCACTATGAGTGCTGAGCCATGGATGGTCAGCACTATGGGGTTTGTAGATATGTTACTGTAATTACTGTTGGTGTTAGGGTTGGGCTGTTCTACCTGTTGATATTGTTCTGTGGTACACTCCAGTTGGCTCCGCCTACCAGGGGAAGTATAAAGGTCACTGCACTGCCTGGAGACCCTTTAGTCTGGGATTGTATTGTATATAGTGTGCTCCATTCTTGTCAGTAATAAAAGCCTTTATTTCCCGGGTACATTCTAGCCTCCCGAGTGATTTAATCGCGCATCAGCACTTCCGCTACAACTTTCACCAACTTTCACAGATGCACCATTGAAAGCATTCTTTCTGGTTATATCACAGCTTAGAAGTCTCAGGACACCAGGTTAAAGTCCAACAGGTTTATTCGGTAGCAAACGCTTTCGGAGCGCTGCCCCCTCGTCAGGTGAGTGGGAGATCTGTTCACAAACAGACGAGACAAAGGAACTACACCATCTACATGCACACCAAGAACAGGACACTTGAGAAACTCAGCAGCAACCAAGCCTCCCCCGGTACCACAGTAGAAAACAGTACCACTGCAGGGAAGTCCATTGTCAACTTGTCGGACTACACACTTCAACCAGATGAAATTGAAGTTCTCAGCCGAGGGCTCAATTTTTGCCCCACCACCAAAATAGACTCCACCAGTCTCGCAGCGGACACAGAGGAATTCATCAGGCGAATGAGGCTGCGGGAGTTCTTCCACAAACCCCATGAGGCCAACAGCGAACACAATGAGACAGCCAATGAACTGGAACAGCCGACAGAGAGATCCACAGTGCAGCAACCGAAGAGGAAAGAGTCAAATTGGACTCCTCCGGAAGGCCACTGCCCTCGACATGACATGTATGCCCAAGTCATCAGGAGGTGCGTCAACACCAAATTCATCAGCCACACTCACAAGACAGTCCCGAACATCACCCAAGCACAACGCAACGCCATCCGCGCTCTCAAGACGAACCGCAACATTGTCATCAAACCAGCAGACAAAGGAGGGGCCATCGTCATGCTGAACAGAACGGATTACTGCAAAGAAGTGTACTGACAACTGAACAACGAGGAACACTACAGACAGTTACCCGCAGATCCGACCAAAGAACACACCCGTCAACTCAACACTCTGATCAAGACCTTTGATCCGGACCTTCAGAGCACCCTCCGTGCTCTCATCCCACGTACTCCCCGCTTTTGAGATCTCGACTGCCTCCTGAAGATACACAAGGCAAACACACCCGGCCATCCCATCGTATCGGGCAATGGGACCCTGTGCGAGAACCTCTCCAGCTATGTCGAGGGCATCCTGAAACCCATTGTACAAAGAAGCCCCAGCTTTTGTCGCGACACTACGGATTTCCTACAGAAACTCAGCACACTTGGAGCAGTTGAACCAGGAGCACTTCTCGTCACAATGGATGTCTCGGAACTCTACACCAGCATCCCCCACGATGATGGCATTGCTGCAACTGCCTCAGTACTCAACGCCGACAACTGCCAGTTTCCAGATGCAATTTTACAACTCATCTGCTTCATCCTGGACCACAATGTCTTCACCTTCAACAATCAGTTCTTTATCCAGACACACGGAACAGCCATGGGGACCAAATTCACACCTCAATATGCCAACATCTTCATGCACAGGTTCGAACAAGACTTCTTCACCGCACAGGACCTTCAACCAATGTTATACACTAGATACATCGATGACATTTTCTTCCTTTGGACTCTTGGTGAACAAGCACTGAAACAACTATATGATGACATCAACAAGTTCCATCCCACCATCAGACTCACCATGGACTACTCTCCGGAATCGGTTGCATTCTTGGACACATGCATCTCCATTAAGGACAGTCACCTCACTGTACCGCAAGCCCATGGATAACCTCACGATGCTCCACTTCTCCAGCTTCCACCCTAAACACGTTAAAGAAGCCATCCCCTATGGACAAGCCCTCCGTATACACAGGATCTGCTCAGATGAGGAGGATCGCAACAGACGCCTCCAGACGCTAAAAGATGCCCTCATAAGAACAGGATATGGCGCTCGACTCATCGATCGACAGTTCCGACGCGCCACAGCGAAAAACCGCACCGACCTCCTCAGAAGACAAACACGGGACACGGTGGACAGAGTACCCTTCATCGTCCAGTACTTCCCCGGAGCGGAGAAGCTACGACATCTCCGCCGAAGCCTTCAACATGTCATTGATGAAGCCGAACATCTCACCAAGGCCATCCCCACACCCCCACTTCTTGCCTTCAACTGCACAACCTCAAACAGACCATTGTCTGCAGCAAACTACCCAGCCTTCAGGAGAACAGTGACCACGACACCACACCACCCTGCCACAGCAACCTCTGCAAGACGTGCCGGATCATCGACACGGATGCCATCATCTCACGTGAGAAAACCATCCACCAGGTACACGGTACATACTCTTGCAACTCGGCCAACGTTGTCTACCTGATATGCTGCAGTAAAGGATGTCCCGAGGCATGGTACATTGGGGAAACCATGCAGACGCTACGACAACGGATGAATGAACACCGCTCGACAATCACCAGGCAAGACTGTTCTCTTCCTGTTGGGGAACACTTCAGCGGTCACGGGCATTCGGCCTCTGATCTTCAGGTAAGCGTTCTCCAAGGCGGCCTTCACGACACATGACAACGCAGAGTCGCTGAGCAGAAACTGATAGCCAAGTTCCGCACACGAGGACAGCCTCAACCGGGATATTGGGTTCATGTCACATTATCTGTAACCCCCACAACTTGCCTGGACTTGCAAAATCTCACTAACTGTTCTGTTTGGAGACAATATACATCTCTTTAACCTGTGCTTAATGCTCTCTCCACTCACATTGTCTGTACCTTTAAGACTTGATAAGCTGTAAAGACTCGCATTCCAATCATTATTCTGTAAATTGAGTTTGTGTCTTTGTGCCCTGTTTGTGAATAGAACTCCCACTCACCTGACGAAGGAGCAGCGCTCCGAAAGCTAGTGGCGTTTGCTACCAAATAAACCTGTTGGACTTTAACCTGGTGTTGTGAGACTTCTTATTGTGTTTATTCCAGTCCAACGCCGGCATCTCCACATCATGAAAATCTCAGCTTGGCATGGCTCCTGCTCTGTCCAAGACCGTAAGAAACAATAAAGGGTCATGAACAAAGCCCAGTCGATCACTCAAACCAGCCTCCCATACATACATTGACTCTGTCTACACTTCCTGCTGCCTGGGAAAAGCAGCCAGCATAACCAAGGACCCCATGCACCCTCTCCTTTCCTTCTCTATGTACGGTATGCTTTGTCTGCATAGGGCACAAGAAACAATACATTTCATGGTATACTACTACATGTGACAATAATAAATTCAATCAAATCAATATGAAAAAAAGAACAAGGACAGGAAACACACAACCTGCAAGTTCCCCTCCAAGGAACACCATCCTGACTGGAATTATATTGCCATTGCTTTACTGTCATGGGATCAAAATCCTTGAATTCCCTTCCCAACAGCACTGTGGGTCTACCCTGCACCAGATGAACTGCAGCAGTTCATGAAGGCAACTCACCACCGTCCACTCAAGGACAAAAAGGGATGGGCAACAAATGCTGGCCTTGCCAGTGACATCCACAATATAGGAAAGAATTCAAAAAAGTGAATGCTGTTAGGCCTTATTGTTATTTTTACAGGAAATGCTAGCCCAATAAATTACAAGGTTTATCACATAATGATGCTCTAGCTCTTTACTGGCCCCTACATAATTCTTCTGTCAAAAGATAAATCTATACTACCTGAGTTTTTCATTTATGGAAACTGATTTAGTTATTCTTCTATATTTGTTACTGTTACAGTTTGTTATGATTGAACACAAAATGGATTAAGATAATGTGTATTGCCAATTTCTACTAGCAGAATTTAGTTTTCTTTTGTCTATTAGAAATGTGCTGCTATAGCAATGATCAATTGTACAGGGCAACAGGTTTGTACCCTATGTATGATTTTATTAATCATAGCTATTTTGCGCTGAGAATCCAGTGTGTGACTGCGTTTACTCATAATGAAAAATCAAAATGAAAATGATCATGAACCACTTTCAACCATTTCAAAGCAGCATTGGTAAAACCTTAGGGAATGGTTTATCATGGTTTATCAAAAACAAATGTTTTTATAATC
Source organism: Mustelus asterias (assembly GCF_964213995.1). Taxonomy (NCBI): domain Eukaryota; kingdom Metazoa; phylum Chordata; class Chondrichthyes; order Carcharhiniformes; family Triakidae; genus Mustelus; species Mustelus asterias. Next base: position 53,607,678 of record NC_135818.1, on the reverse strand, counting down.
TTGCATCTGTTTTCCTATCTGAGCCAGTGTTGTATAGATTTAAAGTAAGTTCTTTAAAATATTTATTAACGTATTTGAGTTGCTTCTCTAGTTGCACTAATTTCCATTTTTTATTTCTTTTGGGGCTGAAGCTGGCAAAACTATATTTATTGCCTAATTCTATTTGTGGAGATGTTAAATATCTTAGGTCTAGTTATTTGCAATTACCTCTGTCTTGTCTATTATTCATTGTACTAACCCACCTAAATAAGCAAGTACTCTATGGTGCAGTTTTCTTGAAGAAGACAAGTGAGTTCTCCTTTTGGGGTCCTCCAATATTTATCCCTCAGCCAACGACTAAACAGATGATCCGGCCATTTGTTTCATTGCTGCTTGTGAAAGATTGCTGTGTGCAATGTAGCTGCCAATTTTCCTACATTACAACAGTGACTACACTTCAAGTAGTATTTAATTGACTGTAAGGTATTTTGGGATGTCATGAGATCATGGTAGCAAGTCTTACTTTATTTTCAAAAATGATTTTTCAAAACAAGTGCTGAAAACATTATATGCTCAAATATTCTAAAATAAAACTGATATCACAGCATGCACACTGATCCTGCAATCAGTAGGGTTCAGGATGTCTGGGTTGTTTAACCCAGAGAAAGCTGAGGAAAGCATAGGGATAAAATGTTATGAATTTAAGGTTAAAGTTATCCCATTTGGAAGCCGCAATGAATTTTGGTAGAAGAAAGAAAAGCAAGTAATGCATATTTTCCCCAAGCTATAATTACAGCTGTGATTTTATTTCTGCACAGTAATTTTTAACATTAAGCTGCCACCTAATGGTAAATTAGATGAAATACACTAATTTCCCACCTTAAATATTAAAGACCTCCTTGACCTGTGTCGTCACATACAAATAGAAGAATGCATGAAAAAATGCTGAAACGAGATTACATAGGATTGCACAGAAACTGGCCATTTGGCCCAACCAGCCCATGTGGCATTTATGCTCCACTTCAGCCTCCTCTCATCTTACCCCATCTAATCTATGAGCAATGAGATTAATGCATTTAGAATTTAAAAAGTGATTTATTACCATTTATAAAAAACATTTTGAGAAATGTGAAGACCATGGGACTGATTTTCATCCCGTGTACCACTCTCCGCCCCCTCCCCCCCCCCCCCCCCCCCCAATTAAGCACAAGTAGAAATGGAGTGTTAGCACAAACCAAATGGCAATGCAGCACTCACTATCCCATTCCTAGCCACTTCTGGATCTCTGCTTTTCTTGGTGCAAGGCCTTGAACTCCTGTATCCAGGTGCCCATTGGAATTAGACTGGGGAGCCAATGTGATCCATTCATGTTAGCTGTGGATTTTGGAGGATACAATGAGGGCTTTAGAGATGGCTTTCTAAACGTAGGGCAGGGTTTGTCAACATGGTAGAGGCTGGCATTTTGAAAGGGTATGTTTGAGACAACCCATGTGTTCTCGGGATCTGATATGCACCAAACCAGCCACAAATCAGAGGAGAAAGGATGAGCTGAGTTGAGGTGAGGATTGAAATTACTAAGGATAAGGAGTGCAAAGGCTTAGGGAGGAAAACTTTCTTGAGGAGAAATCGGGTAGGGCTTGAGACTGATAATAGAACATAGAATAGTACAGCACAGAACAGGCCCTTCGGCCCACGATGTTGTGCCGAGCTTTATCTGAAACCAAGATCAAGCTATCCCACTCCCTATCATCCTAGTGTGCTCCATGTGCCTATCCAATAACCGCTTAAATGTTCCTAAAGTGTCTGACTCCACTATCACTGCAGGCAGTCCATTCCACACCCCAATCACTCTCTGTGTAAAGAACCTACCTCGGACATCCTTCCTATATCTCCCACCATGAACCCTATAGTTATGCCCCCTTGTAATAGCTCCATCCACCCGAGGAAATAGTCTTTGAACGTTCACTCTATCTATCCCCTTCATCATTTTATAAACCTCTATTAAGTCTCCCCTCAACCTCCTCCGCTCCAGAGAGAACAGCCCTAGCTCCCTCAACCTTTCCTCATAAGACCTACCCTCCAAACCAGGCAGCATCCTGGTAAATCTCCTTTGCACTCTTTCCAGTGCTTCCACATCCTTCTTATAGTGAGGTGACCAGAACTGCACACAATATTCCAAATGTGATCTCACCAAGGTCCTGTACAGTTGCAGCATAACCCCACGGCTCTTAAACTCCAACCCCCTGTTAATAAAAGCTAACACACTATAGGCCTTCTTCACAGCTCTATCCACTTGAGTGGCAACCTTTAGAGATCTGTGGATATGGACCCCAAGATCTCTCTGTTCCTCCACAGTCTTCAGAACCCTACCTTTGACCCTGTAATCCACATTTAAATTTGTCCTACCAAAATGAATCACCTCACATTTGTTAGGGTTAAACTCCATCTGCCAAATAAATAAATAATCAACAAACATTTTAAAGGAATATTGAGAAGGGTGGAACATGATGAGGTGCCAGAAGACTAGGAAGAAGGTGTGATTTAGCGATAAAAGTCACATTTCTCCATTCACTGATAAGATTGTACATGAAGGTGTGGTGCTGCCAGCGTTGGGGCTAGGAATGAGCTGGGATATCTGGTTGAACTAGGTTGCCAACCAAGCTTTCCAATTTTTGTCAAAATTGAGTACTTTTGAAACCCTGTATGAATACTGATCTCTATTGCTCTTTTATTCATTATAGACTAAGCACTTTTACCTTGGTTGGATGGATACTTCGGATTATTGTTTGATGAGATTCACAGGTGTAGTCTATGTATATTTAGGGGGGTCGGGTTAGCTCAGTTGGCTGGGAATATGGCGCCTTTACTTTTACCATGTATGTTTAACATCGAAGCAAGTAAACTTTGTGCAGATACCAGTTTACCAACTGTGACCCCTGTCCATTGGACCCAATTCAGTGCTCCACCAAGTGCTGGCATTACAACCTGCATGTACCACCAGCATGAAGGCGATATGGTCACAGATAATGCACATCAGCTATTCCATCTGTGTGAGCAAGGGCCTCGACTGACTATGAATAAGTCACAATTTCTCGTTTAATCTGTCATTAAGTGGAATTCACATTTACAATCTACTGTGGGCTCTGTACCTGACAATATTTTTCAGAATTTTGAGGGTCCATAAAATGACAATTATTGAATAATCATCATGTTATCTGCTTAATATTCTTACATTTCTCGTTGTGCCTCGCATGTTACCATAAAATATATTCACATTTCGTATTATTTGTTTTGCTGTGATTTGTGGTTTACATAAATGGGAAAAAAAACCCCACAGCAGATCATGCCTTCCCCTCGAAGGATACATTAACTTATCCCTCTGAGAAATAACACAATCCTGACCCCACCCTGTGGTATCTACATATAACAAATAAAAAAATAAAATAAATTTTTCCCTTTTATATTATTAATACCGATGTATTCGACATCCCATTCCCTGCGCGAACTCATAATGTGGTACACACTGCAACCCCCTGCTGTTTCCAGCACATTGTTTAATTCTGAGCTGCGGAAGGCTCCATCCTCACAGCTCGTCATCCTCGCACACACAGAGAAGAGAGAGAGAGAGACGCCCTTTCTAAAGGGATCCTCCTCCGGACGCGGTGCAGACGCCGACACACACACACAAAAATGGCACAGAAAAACACGGCGAGAAATCGGAAAGAAAGAAATAGCTGGGGTAAGTCAGACGTCCGTGTGGCCCGTCGGAATTCCTCGGCTAAAGCTGGCGGGGAAAGCAAAGCAAGAAACACTGGCACCTTCTCTGGAGAAGGCCAGGAGGGGAGGCAGGGGAAGGAATCAATGCAGGAGGCATGATGCTGTTGTGGCTGGAGGGGAGGAAGGTGGGGGAGGAAGGGGAGAGATGGCATGTAGCTCCAGTTGAACAGGGCGGGTTAAAGGACGAGTTTGTTGCCAAATGTAGCACAAAATATTATTAACTCGTCACCCCTCTTCTTTTTGAGTATTCCCATTTGGTCTTGTGCAGTTTTTTTTTGCAGAAGGCGGCCCAGGTAGCTGGCTGAGCTTATTCAGACAGGCCTTCAACTTGTTAAGTTAAATAAATACAAGGAGGGAAAGGGAAGGAGAGCGTGTGTGCACCGCCCGGGGCTAGAGCTCACAAGGGGGGGCTGCGAAGGAATTTGCTGCCGTGGACATCCTTAATTCTGCAGTGAAGCCGCCCTGGGAGAAAAGGGGGGTGAAGCACCTCAGCTTTTAAAGAGGTCGCTGAGATGTAGATTCATCTCTCCTTCGTCCCCTGTGCCCCCTCCCGCCATTCTCATACACAGCATTCAAAAGGGCAGATAGATGTTGTCCATCGCATTCTTCTTCATCATCCAAAAGAGTCATCTTGAGGTACAAAAAAACCCTTTTCCCAACAAACACTTCCACACCACCGCCCAGAATGACGCTTGTTTTTTTCCCATATCCGGACAGGTAACACGTTGAAGTAATTTTATTTCTGATGTTTTTCATTTCATAATTGGGAATGCTAAATTGTAATGACTGGGGGGTCCACAGCAGTTCACTAGATACTGATGCCAAATGTTGCCTACTTAATTTGGTGCCGAATCCACACACCGATCTTGCATGGAAAGGCACAGTTCCACTAGGTATGTAAAACGGTTGTCAAAATGATCAGGGACCTGTTATTACTGTGGTGTAGGTGACCTTTACAGAATCCACTCACAATCCACGACTGGCTCAGGAACCCAAGCAATTAGAAGGATGCTAGGTCTGAATGCCTCCCTTGGTGGCCCAGTGAAACAGAACAATTAAAGTATTACACATTTTTCTCCATGTGATGACTTCTATTCCCTCTATTTATCTCTTTTTGTGCTACTTCCCTACCCTCATCTCAGCACCACAGAACCCCAGAACCCCAGATTGTTTTTTCAAAACCTGCTGACCACCCAGTTTATCTTCCTGGCTTCCGTGTTAGCTGGCATTGTTATATATTGATATTGGTCTCCCTCCCCAGGTACCATCTCCCCACACCTTGAAATCTACTGCCATGAGCCCGCTTCTGAAAAGGTATGACCCGCCATCCTTACCAATTTTCCTTTCCTCTCCAAAGTCCTTCAGTGCGTTCTTGCCTTCCAAATTCACGGCCACCTTTCCTAGAACTCCATGGTTGAGTTCCTCCAATCAGGTTGCCGTTCCCGTCACAGTACAAATCAACTCTTGCCAAAGTCACAATGACATCCTATGTGACTGTGACAAAGCTGAACTACCCCTCCTCATCCTCCCAGCCTTTGACATGTTTGACCTCACCATCCTCCTCCACTCCTTGCACCATTGTCCAGCTAGGTTGTACTGCATTTGCCTAGTGCCATCCTTATCTATCTAATCATGGCCAGAGAATCATCAGCGATGGCTTCTGATCCCTCTCCCATGCCATTACCTTAGATGTCCCCCAAGGATCCATTGTTAGCTCCCTCCATCCCAGGTCATCTCCTAATGTGACTCAGTATCTAATTTTGTTTGATAGTGCTCCTGTGAAGCATTTTGAAACATTTTATTACATTAATGATGCTATTTAAATACAAATGATTGTTGTAGTTGTCTATTATTAGTACTGTTATTAGAGCCTTTTGTAAGCTCATGAAGAGCAAGAAGTCTGTTTTGGAGAAAGGAAGGAAACAGAAGGGTGGTTAAAATCTCCAACTCCTTAAAGTAGTGGAATTGTCATGAAGACTGAAATAATCCTCCAGAGCTGAAACAGATAGCATAGTAGAGGTATGGGTAAATGAGGTAATAAGTAACTTCGGAATTGTAGAGCATCAGTGATAGAACTAGTGGGCATGGACATGCCACGAGGAATAATCAAATTGACCCAGCAAAATAAGCATTTAGCAAGGTCAGTGACAAAGTGAGGGTTTTTTTGAAGATGTGAAAGTTATGAGAAATGCAACATGTTCAAAAAAAGGTAAATGAATGAGAAATGCTGAGAGTTGTGGCTGGGGGTTGGAACACAATTACTCAATTTTTTCCTAATGGTGTGTGACTAAAACATCTATAAAATTATCATAGAATCCCTACAGTGCCGAAGGAGGCCATTTGGCCCACCGACCGCACCGACAACAATCCCACCCAGGCCTTATCCCCGTAACCCCACCTATTTACCCTGCTAATCCCCCTGACACTAAGGGACAATTTAGCATGGCCAATCCACCTAACCCGCACATCTTTGGAGTGCCTCCGCTCTCCTCACCATCACAACCAAACAAGTCTTGACCCCTTATTTTAGAATAACGCATAAAATTAAGCTTAATCTACTCTACCTCTGTTTGGGGACACACACACAACATATTACTAAATAAGGAATGGGCCACTAATATAAGTTAAAGGATGAGATGTCTCTAGTAGGTGACATGATAGAATTGTGATGACTCTATCCCTTGATTTCTTAATCAGTGGGTCCAGTCATTGCTCAGTGGACATCAGCAGGAGGATGGTTTCAGAGTTCACATGTAACCACTCCTGGTCCAGACTTTGCAATTTCAATTGTCTCTTTGGTTCATCTAAGACTGGTAAATTCTTGGAGACTGATTCATTTGATTTAGAACTGAATGTGGTTCTATGTTAGAAATAGAATTAGTCTGAGGAATATATAGCGGGGGGGGGGGGGAAGGTGAAGATAAACATGTCAGTAAATCAATGACACATCAGTTTGGGTCAGTGGCAACATTCTATCTTCTAGGTAAGAAGGATTACATTTGAACTGGAAAATTAATCATATCATCTGGGTTAACACTCCAGTGCAGTCTTGAGGGAATGCTGCATTGTGTGAAGTGCTACCTTTCAGATGAGATGTTAATATGAGGTCCTTCACATCTATTCAGGTGGGTCTTAAAGACTTCATGACATTATTTGAAGAAGAGCAGAAGTTTTTCCATCTAACCAGGCCAAGATTTCATCCTTCAGTGAAACCCAAAGGACATATTCCGATTAAGTTTGTGGGACTTTGCTAGTGCAGAATAGCTGCCATACGTGTTGATGTAACAATTACTGACAACAATGTGGTAACCTGCTGCAATAAGTGTAGATATTTCTTCAGATTTTCTTTTTGGTTTGTCTTATGTTCCTGTTCAAGTGCAGGTTAAATCAGGAATTCTATAAAACACCAGCACATATTTCTCTACTGAGCAGTGGGTTTGATGCAGTAAAATGGAAGTTATTGCAGCAAAATTAAAGTTGTTTAAGTCAGAGATTGAGTCGCCCTTTAAAAACAGCGCCCCAATTTAAGGATTCCTGGCCTTGCTGCATTTTTAGGCCCCGCCCCTCCAGCTGACTGTCTGATTCTTGCTTCCCCTTTTAAGATGCACAGTGTTGTTCGATACATCGAGGAAAGATGGTTGTGAGGCCTGCCAGCTTCACACGGGTTTTCTTGGCTGAGCTAACACTCTATGCATTTTTGGGAAGATTTGTGTTGGCATTTAAGGTACTCTATTGTGCATGCGTTTCTAATGTCGATTAACTTTTGATATGAAAAGGGATGTAATTCCATGGGAAAGAATCTCTCCCAGACCAAATGGCTGCTGTCCTAAAAAGGATTTTAGGAAAACAGTCATTTCCAGCTACTTTCCTATCAAATGCAAGCAACTCGGTGGTAAAGCAAAGAATAGAGGACTCCATGGTGGCTAATTTTGAGATCCTTTTGATTTGATTTGATTTTGATTTGATTTATTATTGTCACATGTATGAGCATACAGTGAAAAGTATTGTTTCTTGCGTGCTGTACAGACAAAACATACCGTTTATAGAGAAGGAAAGGAGAGAGTGCAGAATGTAGTGTTAGTCATAACTAGGGTGTAGAGAATGATCAACTTAATGCGAGGTAGGTCCATTCAAAAGTCTGTTGGCAGCAGGGAAGAAGCTGTTATTGAGTCGATTGGTACGTGACCTCAGACTTTTGTATCTTTTTCCCGACGGAAGAAGGTGGAAGAGAGAATGTCCAAGGGGCGTGGGGTCCTTAATTATGCTGGCTGCTTTGCCAAGGCAGCGGGAAGTGTAGACAGAGTCAGTGGATGGGAGGCTGGTTTGTGCGATGGATTGGGCTACATTCACGACCTTTTGTAGTTCCTTGCGGTCTTGGGCAGAGCAGGAGCCATACCAAGCTGTGATACAACCAGAAAGAATGCTTTCTATGGTGCATCTGTAAAGATTGGTGAGAGTTGTAGCTGACATGCCAAATTTCCTTAGTCTTCTGAGAAAGTAGAGGCATTGGTTCGCTTTCTTAACTATAGTGTCGGCATGGAGGGGATCAGGACAGTATCTGGACATCTAAAAACCTGAAGCTCTCGACCCTTTCCACTTCGTCCCCATTGATGTAGACATGTTCTCCTCTACGCTTCCTGAAGTCGATGACAATCTCCTTCATTTTGTTGACATTGAGGGAGAGATTATTGTCGCCGCACCAGTTCACCAGATTCTCTATCTCATTCCTGTACACTGTCTCGACATTGTTTGAGATCCGACCTACTACGGTGGTGCCGTCAGCAAACTTGAAAATCAAATTGGAGGGGAATTTGGCCGCACAGTCATAGGTATATAAGGAGTATAGTAGGGGGCTGAGAACACAGCCTTGTGGGGCACCAGTGTTGAGGATGGTCGTGGAGGAGGTGTTGTTGCCTATCCTTCCTGATTGTGGTCTGTGAGTTAGGAATTTCAGGATCCAGTCGCAGAGGGAGGTGCCAAGGCCCAGGCCATGGAGTTTGGAGATGAGTTTTGTGGGAATAATGGTGTTGAAGGCTGAGCTGTAGTCAATAAATAGGAGTTTGACATAGGTGCCTTTGTTATTCAGGTGTTCCAGAGTTGAGTGCAGGGCCAGGGAGATGACGTCTACTGTGGACCTTTGCGGTGGTAGGCAAACTGTAGTGGACCCAGGTAGTCCGGGAGGCTGGAATTGATTCGTGCCATGACTAGCCTTTCGAAGCACTTCATAATGATGGATGTCAGAGCCATCGGACGATAGTCATTAAGGCACGCTGCTTGGTTTTTCTTAGGTACCGGGATGGTGGATTGACAAAATATTGAATGCAGATTCCAGTACAAAGACAGGCCACTGATAGGCCATCTGAAGATAGTTGTACTTTTAGCCAATTTGAGAGTCGAGACAAAAAGCAGATCTGGGATGGTTACTTTAGATGCTTGAACCCGAAAAATGCATGGAGATGGTTAACGTTGTGATTCTAACTTTCATTACACAATGAATTGTCTGCAGTGAAAGAATCGTGTTTGTGAAAAAGTGCATGAAAAAGATAATTCCAAGGCTGAAAATGATGAAGGTGACTGCCATGAAGGAATAGTGTTGGTCACTGGGAGTTTGAATCCGGTGATGAGTATTTTGATGACTCATTCATTCAACTAGATAGAGGTTGCACTTCCACAGTGTAGGATGGACTGGTTTAACTGACACCTGGAATCTCTTCGGCGGAGGTTAAGGAGTGTGGAAGCTATATTTGCTTCAGATTTGGGGGTGATGACACCCTAACGTCTTCTGAAAGAGTAGTCCTCCCTTTAGGAGAGCCGGGATCAGTCTCTTCACCTTTACTGATGTGATTCCTCTAATGTTAAGCAGATCTTAAGCAGATGTTAAGCAGTCCAAAGATGTGCGAGTTAGGTTGATTGACCATGCTAAAAATTGCCCTTAGTGTCCTGAGATGCATAGGTTAGAGGGATTAGTGGATAAATCTGGAGGGATATGCGGGTAGGGCCTGGGTGGGATTGTGGTCGGTGCAGACTCGATGGGCCGAATGGCCTCTTTCTGTACTGTAGGGTTTCTATGATCTTCAACAGAATGGTGAATGACAGAGTGCTTGTATTTGGGAAAACCATGGATCTACATTTTACTCGGTCAGGCCATGACTGCCTGCCATTAAAGAAGCCAGATATTTCTCGTCAAAGAGAGTTCAAACTGTCTTGTTAACTTCTGGGGATAAAAGTTTGGTGGACAGAAAGATAATTTGTATCTCCAGCAGCACAAAAACAGAAAGCTCCACCCTGGGATGCTGGAGTGGTTGATAAACCTTGTTGAGAAAGTCATGATTCATTGTGCCATTTGTGTTAAATATCGAAGGACACCACCATGTCCTGTTGTCACTCTGCCACTGGCAAGGGAATTTAATGACGTGGTGGCAATGAACTTAAAAGCATGGGACAAAAATCGGGGTGTTTTTTTTTCCTACACTTTGTGAATATAGCAACCAGATGTAGCTTATCTGTGTTAATACATGGCAAGGGAAAACAGACCATTGTCAGCAAGGTCATGGACAAATGGGTGGGTCCTGGATTAGGAACACCAATAGAACTCTTGATAGAGTGGAATTTGAAAATGAGGAATTTCGGGATGTGGGTGAAAATTTGAATATAGTTCTGCCTACTGTAGCTGAGAGCCCATTCAGCAATGGTTTGTGCGAGAGGATTCATGCAGTATAGATGACATGTTGCAAGAAATATTGGCCAATCAAATGGATTGCAAATACCATTGGCAAAGACACTGCAAACAAATAGTTCTTTAAATGGTTGGGAGTTATAGCCCATGCCGATTGGTGTACAGGAGGTTGCTAACAGATCAGCCATGACCTTATTAAATGGCGAAGCAGGCTCGAGGGGCTGAATGGCCTACTCATGCTTCTTATTCATATGATCGTGTGTTCGGACGGAATCCAAAGTTTCCTCCAGTGCTTTTAGGTGCTCCCCCTGCTTTTGAAGGAACTAACACTTGCTCTTTTTTTCTGCCCACTTAAATGTCTTGTCGGCAGGAAAGCTTTCATCAAGGTTGAGGTTTTGGAATGAATTGGGAGAGCATTGCAACACCGCATATAATCGTCTGAGGTGGAATTTAATTCAGATGATCTGGTTTATTATAAGAGAGGGGCAAAGGGAATGGAAAGGCCTAAGGAAAGTAATTGGGCGTGAAGGGGAGTCAAATAGTAAAAACCCATTCCTCACGGGTCACCGGGATGAATTATGAATTTGTGAATACTGACAATGTGATAGAATATGACTAAGCACCCTGTGCATCATATACTCATATGTTTTGTGGGGCAGAGCCTGAGGGACAGGATATGATGGATCTGGAGTTGTTTACCAGAAAATATAAGAATAGGCTGAATATTCAGGATGGTGGGCAAGCAGTGTAGGTTATGAGAATGGACAAGAAGTAAGTCTAGCCCAATTTGCAGTGATGGGTCGGATGATGAATCCCAGATGAGAAAACGTTCATGTACAGTGGATAGGGTCTCTGATGGGGTAAGCGGGGGATGTAAATGTGCAAACCTGGAAAGTCTTAAACAGGAAAGTAGAGGGTCACAGCCTTACCAGTCGACAGAGTAGAGTGGAGAATGCTGAATCATTACGACAAAGTAGAAGAAACTCTGAAAGGCTGGTAGAGGCGGGAACCGTCACAACATTTTAGAAGCATTTTGGATGAACAGTTGAAGTGCCATAGCATACAAGGCTATGGTTCAGGTGCTGGAAAATGGCATTGGAATAGATAGGTGCTTGATGGCTGAAACAGACACGATGGGCCGAAGGGCCTCTCTGTACTGTAAAGCTCTATGACTCCATGACCAAAAGCTTTCTGTAACGACTGACAAGTTGGGAGGCTATACAATGGGAGTTGGAGGGAATGGTGTGTATTCAGAAGCCCCAAATGGGTCAGCCAGTGTTATCACATCAGCTGGGTCTGCACAGGAAAGATCCTACTGGATGGCATTTAAAAGGCCAAGGCTAGATTAGTGATCTATGGATTTTAAGAATGCTCGGCAGGTAAAGAAATCAGAGTGGACTCCCCCACAGCAGAGAAAATCATTTTGAAATTTCTGTTGGCTCTTTTGGTGATGTCGATAGATTTTTAAAAAGCTGTGATTCTACAGGGGCAGTCACCTCCAGACGGAAGTGTTTCTTAAATCTCCTAAGCTAAGGAGGCACCAGAGATGGAGGGAAAACTTTGGAAACTGAATAAATGCGTATATGTTTGAAACAATGCCTCTAGTATGTGGTACTTTTCAGTTTGATCAGTTTTGTTAAAGTTGGGTTGTCTCCAACTGAAGGCATTTCCTGCCATGTTTTACTGGCAGTATGATGGGAAACAGAGAGGCATCTTGTTGATGTGTGCTGATGAATTCCTGTGGGATGGCCCAAGTAAATTTCAAAACAGAGTTATTGACAAGATTAGGACAGATTTTAAGGTTGGGAGTTAGCCTAACAGGGCCTTTACATGTATTGGATTAGAAATAAAACCGTACAGAGGAGATGTCAGGGGTAAGTTTTTCACTCAGAGGGTGGTGGGTGAGTGGAATCGGCTGACGTCGGTGGTGGTGGAGGCAAACTCGTTGGGGTCTTTTAAGAGACTTCTGGATGAGTACATGGGATTTAATGGGATTGAGGGCTATAGATAGGCCTAGAGGTGGGGATGTGATCGGCGCAACTTGTGGGCCGAAGGGCCTGTTTGTGCTGTGGCTTTCTATGTTCTATGTTCTATGTATAGTTCTGAGATTACATCAGCAATTGTATTTTAGAAAGTGTTAGCCCAGATGCAGTCAGTTGGGCTAGGGTCATTGCAAAAAGATACTGACGCTTCCAGGGATGAGATGGAGAAGCCGCAAAGTCTGGTTGGGCAGTTAAACTGGCTGGGCGCTCAGACAAGGCCAGATGTAAGTTTTTTGATGTTCTTGAACCGAGACCTATAATGAAACATCCCAAGGTCCAGGATTTCTTATGGGCAAACGATACATCAAAGAAGATAAGGATGGAGAAATGTGTACTCAAATTTCAGCTTTTGGGTGATCCTAAGAACATAAAAATAATTGTGTTCAGTAACACCTCTCATGAAAATCTTGTTAATGGGCTTTCAGGTGCACCAGGTTTTATAATATTTCTTGTGGGTGAAAATGGGAAGTGTTGTTCCTTGGCTCGGGAAGCCACGAAAATAAGTCAAGTAGCAAAAAGCATCCTGGCTGCAGAGACTCTCTCATTAATAAAAGTAGTTGACATGATATTCTTTTTATCTAAAGCATTAAGGGAAACACTAAACGCGGGAAATAATGAAGGAAATGTCCTAGTAGAGTGCTGTATTGACAATCAAACTGTTCATGTACACTCCACAAAGAGAGTGTCTAAAACTAAAGGTGGGGGAAAGGAAAATCTCCAAGGACCAGTGGGTTGATGCAAGTCACCTGTCATCAGACTGTTTCACCAAAAGGAATGTTTATAGTGAAAAATTGTTGGGGGTATTAGAAAAAGGACAACTTGGGAAGTGACTGTTGTCCTGGAAATGGGTGAATTATCTTTCTATCTTCAGTGTTTTATTTCCCTGAAAAGAAAATGCACTTTTTTTTGCTTTAAAAAAGAGGAGGGAATCTGTTAATATTGAATTTGTGTTGCAATGAAATGCATGCTTTAAATTGTTAATTAAGTACAGCTGTCCCCAGTTGTGGAAAGATTAGGGAATTATTATAAGAGCATATAAATCAGTTCACTCTGAATGTTTGGGAGGAACTGGGAGTGTCTGTGATTTTGCTTAGCTGGCTTGGAAATAAACCTGCTTTAAGGTACAGATGAGCTTCATGCTCATTTTCTCTTGATATTCAATTATTGGAATTAACAACAGACTGTTCAACGCAACTGGATATACAAAGACATCCACTTGTAAAATAATTACACAGTTGAATTGCAGTCAAGAGTCCATAAAATGCCACGGGTAAACAAACAGACTGTGGAACTGCTATCTCAACAGATGTCTAGACAGAATACACAAAAGCAATGGGAAAAAATAAACATTTACGCTTGGTAATCATACCAGCTACTCTTTTCAATAGTGTGAAGTGCGCTCTACCTTTTGATCCATTTAGATGAACTTTTTAAACTCCTCTGAAGACTTTTCCACTTTACAATGTTGATCTTTTTCTTGACAGCTTGTCAGTTGGCAGAAGTGACAATCTGACATCCACGAAGAGTAATTACACCTCCCGATCACAGCAGTGCCATGACTCACCTTACTGAACATAGATACAACTCAGGCTACACCTTTTTATTTGATGAACTGTAAAGGAGGAAAAACCATTTCATTTACGTTTTAAACTCTTAGCACCAATCCTTGCATCCATACAGCTGATGTAAGCTGAAGGACATTAACTAGGGCATGCACTCAATGAGCCCACAATGCTGTCAGTTTCATTCTTCGTAGTAATGGGCAGATTCTAGGACCTGCTTCCTCCCCTGTCCTCATGAAAATGACCAAAGCCAGGAACAGAGGGGGAGAACTCCAGCTGCCCCATTTGGCAGCCATTTTTATGGTCCCAGTTGGGACAATAACACTATGGCCTTTAGTGTTAGCTTGGCTCAGAATTAGAAGGGTGCAGATTCAAGTCACTTGAACACAATACAGTATTGGCAGCTGTTGTTTTTTTTTTCAAGCAGTTCATTAACAAAGATCTAACAATAGTCATAAAGTGTCAAAATTATAAAAATGGTGTTCTTTCTGAGAATCAATCATTGTTTTAAATAGTTTAACGGTCTGATATATACTTTAAATTAATATGCTTCTTTATTACATGGCACATTTGTCTTCAAAAGGCCGATACACTTATGATAAATATTCTGATATGACTTTCCAATCAAAGGGAGTAATATATTGACTTTTAGCTCACAATTAAATTAGATTCTTGCCTTGTTGAAATTACTAATGAAATTCTTTTTCGCTTGCTCCGTACAATGAATTGGAGTCAAGATCTGAATACAGATGTGCATATTTAACCCAAATACTTCATGGCATACTTTAGAACTGGTTTTACAATGATATGATAAAACGATTCTTGAACTATGCTGGTATTCACACATTTTATATTATGAATTATTGATATCTCCCATGTACAAATAAACTTGCACACAGTTTAGCTTCAAAAATACTCTGAACATGAAGGTACTACTGCATTTGTTTGGCTCTGTCATGGTTCAAGAGAGGTTGATCAAAATCAGAATTCAGTTAATAGCTGCTGGTAAGTGTTCAAAAAAAGCAAAACATTTAAACCAATCAATCTCCCTTCCCTAGTGTGCCCATGAAGGTTTTAGTTTAGAATAAGCTTAGGTTATATCATAAATTATCATCCCTAAAATGTAAGCTGTTGCTATATATACAAACAAAAACCCAGCACAACAGTGTTCATCTTTGGGCAGTTAAGTTACTTGCAACTGAAAATCCTCATTTTTTTGTGCACCAAATGTTTGGACGTTTCAGATATAATTTTGAGCTGCAGTTGACGTCAAAGGCAAATTTCTCTGCCATGCCAAACTTGGTGGGATGCATATCATGGACTGCTGCCATTCATACTAAAAACAGAAATGGGTGAGCAAGTGCCAAATATCATCTCACAGAAGAGAAAAAATGGAGGGCAACTTATATAAAACTTGCACCCGGGAAACAGACAAGAATGTGGGCCGGAATTCTCCAATGTCGGACGCCCCGCCACTGCTACCGGCGAGAACGGAGAATTTGATGCACAGCCAAATCTCCATTCACTGCGGTGGGACCGGAAAATCCCAGTCGCAGACAAGGTTGAAGAATTCCGTTGGTGGTTTCATATTTCCCTACTTTACCCTTGCCCTAATAAAGCAGGATTAATCAGTTAATCTCCTCCAGAGGAGTGATGTACTTGTGATTTGTTAGCTGCACTCCATTTCTGCTCTGCGTTTGAATTAAGTGCTATTTTGACTCTCAAGCAGAGAAGTGTTCTTGAGAAACCCCAAGCTGAAGGAATACATGAACGGTGACATAGAAGTGCCCAGTCTGAAGGCCAAAATCTATCTCAGGATGTGATAGTGGATCATTTTTCAATCTGCTAAGTGGTACTGCTGTTAAGAACAGCAGAAATAGGAACAAGAGAAGGCATTTTGGTCCCTTGAACTTGCTCTGCCATTCGATAAAATCGTGACTGATCTTCATGTTTATTTATTAGTATCGCAAGTAGGCTTACACTAACACTGCAATGAAGTGACTGTGAAAATTCTCCAGTTGCCACACTCCGGTTCTTGTTTGGGTACACTGAGGGAGAATTCAGTCTGGCCAGTGCACCTAATCAACACATCTTTGGGACTGAGAGGAAACCGGAGCACCCGGAGACAATCCATGCAGATACAAGAGAACGTGCAGATACAAGAGAACGTGCAGACTCCGCACAGTGACTCAAGTCGGGAATTGAACCTGGGTCCCTGGTGCTGTGAGGCAGCAGTGCTAACCACTGTGCCGCCCATTTGATTGTGGCCTCAACCTCACTTGCCTACCTGCCCCTCATAACACTTCATTCCCTTGTAGATCAAAAATCTTTCTAACTCAGCTTTGAATATATTCAGTGATTATAGCCTTCGCTGCTTTCTGGGGTAGAGAATTCCACAGATTTATGATCTTCTGAGAGAAGAAATTCCTCCTCCTCCTCCAATTTATTTTGAAACTGAGCCCCCTAGTTTTAGTATCTCCTACATGCTTTAATAAGGTCACCTCTCATACTTCTAAACTTCAATGAGTATAGGCCCAACCTGCTCAACCTTTCCTCATGAGACAACCCCTTCATTCCAGGAATCAACCAAGTGAACCTTCTCTGAACTGTCTGCAGTGCAAATATGTCCCTCCTTAAATAACACGATTAAATCTGTACATAGTACTCTAGGTGTGCTTCCACCAATGTCCTGTAAAATTGTAGCACGACTTCCTTAGTTTTATACTCCATCTCCCTTGCTAAAAAACCAACATTCCATTTGTCTTCCTAATTATATCCTTCACCTCCATGTTACCTGTGATTCATGTAGGAGAATTTCAGAACCTTTTGTACTGCAAAATTTTGCCGTCTCTCCTCCACTTAAATAACATCGCTTTTCTTTCTACTGAAGTGGACAACCTCACATTTTCCCACATAATACTCAATCTGCCAAATTAACAATTTATA
Organism: Mustelus asterias; assembly: GCF_964213995.1. Taxonomy (NCBI): domain Eukaryota; kingdom Metazoa; phylum Chordata; class Chondrichthyes; order Carcharhiniformes; family Triakidae; genus Mustelus; species Mustelus asterias. The sequence continues at coordinate 53,590,696 of NC_135818.1, read as the reverse complement.
TCCTGTTGCATATCTTTTGTGTCCTCCTCACAACTCACTTTCCCATCTATTTTTGTATCATCAACGAACCTGTCGCCATGACCCCATTCTGCCCACACTCGCCTCTCCCCAGGGATACATCAGTGATGGCTGGTGAAGGCTTACGTTGGCATTGCTGGCCACTGATTAGCCTATAGCTCTCGGGGGTGGGATTTCTGCCCTACTGGGGGCTTGATCAGACAAAGGCCCAACCTTGCCCAGGTAAATGCCTGATTGGACTGTAATAGTGTTGAACTCCCCAGAGAAAAGTGACATCGGGCTTCTACTGGATCTCCAAACAGTGGAGGAGACCCCCACCACCCATATTAAATCCCAGCCACTCTGTCCGTCTGAAGGTGTTTCTGAACAAACAAAATACAGATCTTAATTGAAAAATCTGCAAAGGTTTGTTCCTCAGAACTGTAATTACAGATTTCCTAAATATTTTTACACAAAGTATACATGTATGCAAAGATTTTTAATAATCATCATGGGAAGGATTTTATGATCTCGTGTGGGCAAGTTTGCGGGTGGGTGGGGCCCATAAAATTCCTTGGATGCCTTTCCTGCTGCCAGCCTGCCGCCTCTGACCTGACTGCAATTTAATGAGCGGTGGGCAAGGCCCTTGTGCCAATTGAGGTCTTTAAGTGGTCTCTTAAGGTGAAACTGCTTTGGTTTCAGGTGGGGTGCTGTCTCCTTCTCGGCACCCCTTTTCCAATTGGAAGACCCCCCCCCCCCCCCCGCAACACCCCAGCCCCCAGGTGCCCCCTTTCCTCCCAGCCTATTCACTCCAACCTCCAATCCCCAGAGCCTGCTATCCTGCTGTGCCGATCCCTCAGCGACTGGATGTGGTCCCAGCAGTGACCTCCGCTTCCGGTGGTGATTCTGGCACTCGTGAGCTGCCGTCCAATCTGAGGTGGGACTTCCTCCCCAGATGGCGGGGTTGTGGGATGGCAGAAGGGTTGTCTTAAGTCATTAAACACTTGTCCAAGTGATATGGCTGTGGGACTGCCTGCTGGGGAGATTTCCTTTGGCGACCTTTTTTGGCAGGGCAGGAAACGCTGCCACCTGTAAATAAAATCCTGTAAGTTCCTGTCTGTAACATACATTTCCATAGACACAGAGAAACATTTCCATAGGAACAGCAAAAAATGATTTTGCTTACTAGATAAATTAAATGCTAAACTGACTCCTTTGAGTAACCATTTATTCACAGTGGTTAGCATTGCTGCCTCACAGCGCCAGGGACCCGGGTTCCATTCCAGCCTTGGGCGACCTGTGTGGAGTTTGCATGTTCTCCCTCTGTCTGTGTGGGTTTCTTCCGGGTGCTCCGGTTTCCTCCCACAGTCCAAAAGACATGCTGTTTAGGTGCATTGGCCATGCTAAATTCTCCCTCAGTGTACCTGAACAGGTGTGGCGACTAGGGGATTTTCACAGTAATTTCATTGCAGTGTTAATGTAAGTCTACTTGTGACACTAATAAATAGACTTGAAACTTTAATTTATATAAGATCATTTGGGATAAAACATGTGAATATTTTGAAATGTACACTTGGCATAAATACTTTTCCTATTTTAATCGTGACTATTTTGAGGTACAGCACTCATTTTACATTTCTATTAAACAGAGTGAATTGATTTATTAATTTTTCAAACTTTTGATTGTAGGAGGATTTTCAGACACTAGCTTCTGTTGGACATCAGAAGATGAAGCTGAGCAGCAGGCCAGACCAGTTCAGATCCTTGTTGTTAACGATGACCATACTTTTGAACTGGATGAAGTGGCACTGAACAAAATTCTCCTCTCAGAAGAAGTTAGAGATCGGGAAGTGGTAGCCTTATCAGTTGCTGGTGCCTTCAGAAAAGGAAAGTCATTCCTAATGGACTTCATGCTGCGATACATGTACAGTCAGGTAAAGTAAAAATAATATATCCACACGTTAACAGTTGTTGTTTTTAATATGCGAGACATTTCTTTCAAAGATGATTATTAAGCCTTCCAGAAGTCCTCTGGTTGGTTGTAGATTCTCTATATGAGAAAATTCTTAACTCCCCTGGGGAGCCAGGTCTGCCTCCTTCTAAATGAGGTGCAGAAAAATTTGGTATGTAGACTGTTATGGTAAGGGACGTTAACATCGAAAGAGAAATCTGAACACCTCCTATCTGAACACCAATCCTATGCCACAAATTTTCAAATCTTTTAACGAGACTCTATATAGAACAAATTAAATCAAAGCAAATAGGATTATAGTTTATATTCACATATTACATGTCTTGAGGTTTACTTCTTACTCCCCCCAAGCCTTTTCCTTATAAGGCATATCAATTTTAAAGTTATTTGTCTTCTGGGGAACAGTCACAAGTATAAATTCCAGCTATTCTCCGAGGTGAAACTTTCATTTACCACTTCTTGATTGTGGATATCTCAGTCTGTTGTTCAGGTTACTTTTCCAATAATGCGTAACTCAACTTATTATCTTCTTTTTCACAAGACTCTGTGAGAAACACTGTAGATTCTTCCATTAGTTTTCAAACTAGGCAATCCAGCTTCTGTTTTCAGATAAAATTCAAACCGAGATTAAGCCTCACCTGCATTCCACATGGTCAGTGGTGAAATTAGATTTTTAACTCCGCTTACAGCGTAGGCCTATCTAGCCATCATTCACTTTGACTCTCTTCTCTCAGTGAGCTGCAACCACACAAGGTCCAAACTGCAACCAACTCTCAGCGAACACCCAGATAACTTAAAACCAGAGAACTTCCCTCTGCTCCACACATCCCCATTGCATCATAGCTTGCTCTGGGATGTACTCACTGATCTTTAGATTAATTATCCCTCATTTATATTTTATTCTTTGTTCTGCTGACATAAATGGGTATTACAACCTTCCAGAGTTCACTTAATGCTTTTCAACCAATTTAATTCTAATTCGCAAAACAAAAACATATCTCTCTGCGAGGAAAGCAGACATTGGGCGGGATTTTATGGTCTCGCTTGGGCGAGACTGGAAATTTCCACCTGAGGTCAATGGAGATTTCTGTTGTTGGATCCTCAGGCGGGCAAGGTGGTAGAGTCTCGGCCATCATGTCTCCAATTCTTTAGCTAGGCTGTTTTATAGCTCTGTCTCTTCTACTCTGACTTTATTAAACAAACATGGGTCACCTTCTGAACTGCCATTTCCTTAGGTGTTTTGGCAGTCTCTAAAACCTTTACCTTTTTAGGAGGGGATGGTGGCACAGTGGTTAGCACTGCTGCGTCACAGTGCCAGGGTTCAATTCTGGCGTTGGGTGACTGTCTGCGTGGAGTTTGCGTGTTCTCCCCGTATCTGCGTGGGTTTCCTCCGGATGCTCCAGTTTCCTCCCACAGTCCAAAGATATGTGGGTTAGGTTGATTGGCCATGCTAAATTGCCTGTTAGTATCAGGGTGGTTAGCAGGATAACTATGTGGCATTAAGGGGAAAGGGCTGGGTGAGATTGTTGTCAGTGCAGGCTCGATGGACTGAATAGCCTCCTTCTGCACCGTAGGCTTTTATGGTTCTTCTTAGCTGTTAACCTCTTACCTCAACATGGCCCCAAACTTTTAAGGGTAATAGACTCCAAGCTTGCTTTAATTGCATTTATCCCATTTTTACAGTTAAACGTTAATACACAAAACTAAAAGTTTTATATTCTAAAATACATGATCCATGAACTAGATATGTGCAACAAGTATGGAAACAACACAAATTCAGACAGAGGAATGATGGCCATTGTGAAAAATCTAATCCCAGGAAAAATAAACTCAAAAGACAGCAAGAGAAAAATGCTGATACTTGGAAAGCAGAATACATTTAACAATGTGTAACGTCCAATAATTAAATGCTTATGTACAATGAGAGAACCAAAAAAATGAAAATATGCAATCCATTTTTCCAGCTAAAATATAGATCAGAATTTGCATGGTTTTATACATTCAACACTGAAATCTACCCTCCTTCTTAGCAGTAATACGTACCTATCACAACATATTTTTGAGGAGTTGGAATTTATTATAAACCGCAGTTCAATCAGTGTCATTTCCAGTCGTGACAAACATACACCTGGCACATAGCACAGTAAATGTAATTGATTAAATGCCCAATTCAAAGCACTGACTCTTGCTGTGATACAAGTAAAATACAAGGAATAAAAGTAATCTCTTGTACATTCTTGGAATGCTATTTTTTTAATAAAGCTAAGTAAAATTGGCATCCTTGAATTAAGGACTGCAAGTTCCTAGGTCCAGTGTATGAATGAATCAATCACTGGACTATCATCCCACTTGCCTGTAGTTTGCATTGATCCCTGTCTGATTTAAAAAAAAAATTTCTTTCCCTCCATGTATTAGTTCCTTTACACAGTAATGTTACAATTTATACATAGAGAACTGTAGTCTCTCTGAGCTCACAGGAGTAATAATTTCAAAAAGTCCAATACTCCTTTATCCAACTGAAATCACTGACCTTTGCTGTAATATAGGCCAGAAGTTTACACTCCCCCAGTTGGGTTCTGAGGCTGCTTCATGGCAACTTAAGGGCCTTTTCTTGGCTAGCCTCAATTTTTAGACTGGTGGATGCGGCCCAGAGCACGGTGGGCAACTGATAAATGAACGAATCTCCATCTCGGGCAGGACAGGGGAGTGAGGGCGGTTACTACCATCGGAAGACCCTTCAGATCTGGGATGCCCTTCCCTCTGGACGTGGGAACTCTGGCCCTTCCCCCACCCTGGCCAACCCCCCAGAAACTGAGATCACCCTCCCTTCTGACCACCCCCTCCCACCCCTGGGACGTAGGCGAGACAGAGCATTGTAGTACTTCTTCTGGCCACTGCAGCGCTGTGCCTGGAGGGGCTGGAGTGTTGTTGGCCAATCTGGTTTTCCAACAGTTCTCCAAGGCAGAACTTGCTTCCGAGGGCAGAAGGAGGTCCTGCCTGCTGCCAATCTGCACTCAATTGAATGTGAGATGGCAGTAGGCCTGTCAGAGTAAGCGGGGACATCCGCCATCCTGAAAATTCAGGCCATGATGTTAGGGCCAGTGTCAGCCCTACAGAATTTTGCCCATGTATCCATTGCTCATGTCCGAGTCCACATACAGTGTCAATAGGCTATTCAGCTACAGGGAGCACCACAGACAAGACTGATACATATACGCTTTCCTATGGCGTCTCTGGATAGCAGTCAGCTGAAAATAGTGTTGCTTAATTTTGCCACTATGCAGTTTAGGGTCACTGAGGTCAATTACAGCAATCTGTAACCCAGTACAGACCAGGAATTGATAATAGGATCTTCTAGTTTGCTGCCACACTTTGCTCAATGTTCCACTAAGTCATTTAAGAATTTTGAAATAATCTTTGTTTCATGAGGATGGAATTACAAGCATTTTCATTTCCTTTAAAGCAATTAGAATGTGAGAGGATGCACAGCAACTATGCCAGTATGTAGAAAGCGGAGGAACTAGAAGGGAAAGCGCACATTTATCTATTTTCAGTATTTCATTCTTTAAATTCCGTTTATTCTCTTTATACCATTAGGATAGCCCCCAAAATTTAGAAAATAAATTTCTGAGCAAGCAGAATGTGAATGTTTTACTGTGAAAAAAGGCAAGAGCCGTGTGACCTTTCTCCGGTCCACAATAGACTGCAGTTATAGTGGAGCCTGTGATTACACAGGACAGGAAATACGTTATTCAAATTCAATATTTTTCATTCACTTTGAGTTAGAAGTGGACATGATTGAGTAGAATAAGCTACTGATGCTTGGTAACATGAATTTCTAAAGTTGCAGTGTTAGTGAACTGCATAGATTTTTAGGAATCATTAGTCATACCAGACCTCTGAAGGCATATAAACACAGATAAAGTCAGGATTAAGAAAGGGAAATCAAAATTTTTTCCTTTTTAATATGTTAGCTGTTCCACCAAAGCTTCAACTCTGTTTTGTTAACAATCTCAATGGGATGAATTTTACAGCCTACTAGCTGCATGTTTGAAAGGGGGGGGTGAGGAGGGGCATGTAAAATAAAGAGGGCGGCCGCCCTCTCGCTCACCCCTGATCTGTACCCCATATTACAAGGGTCAGATTTGGTGTCAGACAGCCCACCCATCCTTAGACCCATTAGGGTCCTTAAGTTGACAATTAACTTCCAGTTAAAGGCTTTATTCTGCCTTCACATCTATCTGACAAGTCCCAGCAGTGGCCATTCTCTTCTGGCTGCGCTGAGCCTACAGCTACAGAACTGCTGCCAATCAGATTGGCCAGGAGCTCTCTAAGGCAGGGTTTCCTGTTCCACAGAGGCAGATGTTACACTCTGCACTGTTTAAGGCTGCCCCCGTATATTATTGCTGTGGGGCAGTCAGATGTTTACGTTGGTTAAGTGCTGACCGACTTTTACGTCGAAGGTTGGACTGGGTAATCCATCCTCTTGTAAAATTTACTTTGTTGTTTGGCCTTTGTTACCCAACCAGCAAATTACTTGAAACACTTAGCTGTCTTAAGAGTTTAAAAAAAAATTAATTTCTATTTAGAACGTAGAAAAAAATACAGCACAAACAGGCCCTTCGGCCCACAAGTTGCGCCGGTCATGTCCCTACCTATCTAGGCTTATATGTAGGCTTACCTAAAACCCTCAATCCTATTAATTCCCATGTACTCATCCAGAAGTCTCTTAAAAGACCCTATCGAGTTTGCCTCCACCACCACTGACGGCAGCCGATTCCACTCACCCACCAACCTCTGAGTGAAAAACTTACCCATGACATCTCCTCTGTACCTACTCCCCAGCACCTTAAACCTGTGTCCTCTCGTAGCAGCCATTTCAGCCCTGAGAAAAAGCCTCCAAGAATCCACCCGATCTATACCTCTCAACATCTTGTACACCTCTATCAGGTCACCTCTCATCCTTCGTCTCTCCAAGGAGAAAAGACCGAGCTCCCTCAACCTATCCTCGTAAGGCATGCCAACCAATCCAGACAACATCCTTGTAAATCTTCTCTGCAACCTTTCAATCATTTCCACATCCCTCCTGTAATGAGGCGACCAGAACTGAGCACAGTACTCCGAGTGGGGTCTGACGAGGGTCTTATAAAGCTGCATCATTATCTCCCGACTCCTAAACTCAATCCCTCGATTGATGAAGGCCAGGACACCGTACGCCTTCTTATCCACCTCCTCTACCTGCGAGGCCGATTTTAGAGTCCTATGGACCCGGACCCCAAAGTCCTTCTGATCCTCTACACTGCTAAGAGTCTTACCCTTGATATTATACTCCTTCATCCCATTTGTCCTGCCAAAATGGACCACTACACATTTATCCGGGTTGAAATCCATCTGCCACTTCTCCGCCCAGTCTTGCATCCTAACTATGTCACGCTGCAGCTTCTGACATCCCTCCAACCTATCCACAACACCACCAATCTTCGTGTCGTCGGCAAACTTACCAACCCATCCCTCCACTTCCTCATCCAGGTCATTTATGAAAATGACAAACAGCAAGGGTCCCAGAACAGATCCCTGGGGCACACCACTGGTGACCGACCTCCATGTTCTCTGTTCTTCCTTTTTTGACTTCATAGAATCATAGAAACCCTACAGTGCAGAAGGAGGCCATTCGGCCCATCAAGTCTGCACCGACCACAATCCCACCCAGGCCCTACCCCCATATCCCTACATATTTACCCGCTAATCCCTCTAATTTACGCATCTCAGGACTCTAAGGGGCAGTTTTTAGCATGGCCAATCAGCCTAACCCGCACATCTTTGAACTGTGGGAGGAAACCGGAGCACCCAGTGGAAACCCACGCAGACACGAGGAGAATGTGCAAACTCCACACAGACAGTGACCCAAGCCGGGAATTGAACCCAGGTCCCTGGAGCTGTGAAGCAGCAGTGCTAACCACTGTGCTACCGTGCCGCTCATATTTGCACTGGAGTAAAAATCTGGGTCATATCCATATCATTTAATTATTTCATAACCATTGCCCATAGGCAATTTCTTCCATTCTCTGAAGCTCAAGCTTCTTTAGTTTTTCCTCATAAGTCACCCCACTACAATTAGGCACATGTCTTCATACCTAGGGAAGGTGATGGCCAAGTGGTATTATCACCAGACTTTATTATCCAGAAACTCAGCTAATGTTCTGGGGACTCGGGTTCGAATCCCGCCACGGCAGATGGTGGAATTTGGATTCAATAAAAAATACCTGGAATTAAGAGTCTGTTGATGATGATGAAACTATTGTCAATTGTCAGAAAAACCCACCTGGTTCACTTTTTAGGGAAGGAAGTCTGCTGTCCTTAGCTGGGCTGGCCTACATATGACTCCAGAGCCACAGCAATGTGGTTGACTCTCAACTGCCCTCGGGCAAGTAGGGATGGGCAATAAATGCTGGCCAGCCAGCGATGCCCATGTCCCACGAATGAGTTTTTAAAAAAAATTCTTGTTTTTTTTGTATTGGGATAAACAAGAGCAATGAATATGCAATGCTTAACTGTGGCCTGAGCAATGCATTCCAGAGCCTTAGCAAAGCCTATGCAGATTTCCATTTTAACAGGCTGGCTGTATATCAGGTTTTCGACTTATGGGAAGAGATTGATGAGGTAAACTGATGAAACTCTACTTCCATTGGTCAGTGACTTGATAAGCAGGAAGCCTTAATTAAGATTATCACCAAAACAATGGAAATAGAATTTCATCAGTTTACCTCATCAATGCGACTTAGTTGTGAACACCAGGTTCTTCAATTTCTTCCCATAATGAAAGCCTCTCTTTCCTGGTATCATCCTTGTGAATTTCCCCTGTATCCTCTCCAGGGGCTTGAGCTTGCATGAATTAAGCTGCTTAAAATTAGGCACAAAGGAGTAGTTTCCCTGTTCAACACTTTGGTATGATAGAAAACCTGTGGGTGACAAACAGAAGAAAGTTAAGTAGTGAGGACTACGTTGCAACAAGGGAACCTTTCTGATTCACTATAGGTGTGCAGTCCTCCCTGCCTACTCTTCCATTCTCTATTCTGCTTTGGTAATTTACAGCCAGATGATACAGACAAACATCTAGGCCAAATGCGAGGTTAATTGTGACTTATTTCTGTGCCCTTAAATGTCACAATGGACAGATAATCTTAATTATTGTGCCACTGGTTCCACTACCAGATTGCAGATGTGATCCTGATCACTTGTAGGCCTCGATGCCAGCAAAAAAGTAACCTTGCTCGAAGTTCACTAGTTCTGATTCTCTTGTCTCACTTGCATTAAAGAATTCCCAGTTTATAATGGATCTATTGCAACCACTGTTTACTGCAATGTTGGGGGTATTTTTCACCTTAAGCACTGAGGCAGTAAATTAAATTGTGAGACTTGTATTTGGTACTTTTTCTGCTAAACTGGTTCATATTTTCATTTAAAAGTGGAGGTTCATTTTGGACTCTGGTGGTGATGCTTAGCTAATTTGTCTTATGCTGTATCATGATTGGACAGGACCAATGGATTGTTGCTATTTTTGTCCACCATTCTAATTATAAAATTCAGGTGTCCAAGAAAGGCCACTTAGCAGCTCAGCTGATATCCAAACACATAAGTGGATTGGAGTGATGGGTATTGAAGAGTGTCAACACACAGCCTATGGTTCAGCTTTCGTGATTGGTTGACAATACATTCTGTATAGTTCAACTCACAATGTAAACACAGGCTAGTTAAAATTTATGGGCGGGGTTCTCTGGCCTCCAGCCACATGTTTCTCACCAATGGGAGATGGCGCGCCGCTTGCCAGCAGTGGGATCTTCCGGTCCCACCGCTGCCAGTGGGATTTTCCATTTGCTTCCACACCCTTCGACCAGGAAATCCGTGATGGTGGTGCGCCGTCAGTGGCATGGAAGATCCCGCCGATGTGAATGGCCGGAGAATTCCAGCCTATATCTTTAGTAGCTATTCCACCTGAACCATTCAGTGCCCCCTTGTTTCATTCGTTGAAGTTCTCCAATCGTTCACACCAGTGGGATTCTCTAGTCTTGCTGGTGGCACACCCCTGTCATGGGTTTCCTGGTGGCATGTGGTGATTTCAATGGGAATTCCCATTGACAGTGGTGGGACCAGGGGATCCTGCTGCCAGCAAATGCATGCTCCCTCCTGCCACTAAGAAAAATGCTAAGGGGAGGCCAGAGAACCTTGCCGATTGGTTTTATGGTGGTTTGTGGTGGTGATGGTATGGGCAAGGAAAGACGGAAGAACATTTCCTAAAGTCCTTCTAATGTTGTCCATCACAGGTTGTATTGCAAATGGAATCTCTGTTGGGAATCAACCAATTTTAACTTTCATTTTTTACTTTTAGGTCATAGTCACGGTGATTGACTTAATATTCATTATCCTGTTTCTTAAAGTACCAAACACTGTGGGGAAATAAATCACAATTAACCTTGCTAGTTACTATATAAAGAAAATCTGGCCTTGGTTGCAAAGGGAGCCTAGGCAACTATACAGTACATAGGAACAGGAGTAGGCCATTCACCCCATCGATCCTGCTCCACCAGTCAATTGGCTTATCATCTACCTTAGTACCACTTTCCTGCACTATCATTATCTCCATTTCCCTTGATCTCATTCGTCTCCAGAAATCTATGATTTCTGATTGGAACATGTTCAATAACTGAGCTTCCACGAATGATTGGGGTAGGGAATTTCAAAGATTCACTGTCCTCTGAGTGATAAAGTTCCTTCTCATCTCAGTCTTGAATAGCCAGTCCTATCCTGAGATTATGTCCCCTGGTTTTAGACTGTCTAGCCAGGGAAACATCTTATCTACATCCACCCTGTCATACCCTGTCAGAATTTTATAAATTTCAATGAAGTCACCCCACCTTCTTTTGAAACTCTAGGGATTACAGATCTAATCTCCCCAATTTCTCCTCATAAACAATCTCACTATCCCAGGGATTAATCTGGCGAACTTTCATTGCACTCCCTCTATGACGAGTATACCCTTATTTAGATAAGGGGAGCAAAACTATACACACATACTCCACGTGAGGTCTCTCCAATACAACTGCAGCAAGACATCTTTACACTTGCACTATTATTCCCCACTCTACTTTGAACCAGAATTGTTCAATTCCATTTTACTCTATTAATTTGTGTAAAGTTTTAAAGTTTATTTGTTAGTCACAAGTAAGGCTTACATTAACACTGCAGCGAAGTTACTGTGAAATTAACTTGTATTGCAACTCCAGGCTAAAGGATTATTTTATTATTAGGTACACTGCTGATGCCCACTGCTAGTGCTCCACAGCTTCTGTGTTGTCAGATTGCTAGTCTGAGATCTGAAGTAAAAACAGAAAGTGCTGGAAATACTCAGCAGGTCTGGCAGCATCTGTGAAGAGCATTTCAGCTTGCGACCTTTCATCACAATTGCCTGCCAGTCTGAGATCCTGTACTGGTTAAGTCACAGTTTGCAATCTCTACATATTGGTAATAAATTCTGTACCCCTGCCACTTATCCCCGCATTCCCCAGCCATTGGGTGGGATTTTCTGGCCCTGCCCACCGCTGGGATTGTCCAGTCCTGCTGAAAATCAATGGACTTTTAGCTGAACTGTTGAATTTCCAGATTCTATCATGACAGGGCTGGAAAATCCCCCAGCCACTGTTTCAGAGTGAACCAGTCCGTTTACAACCTTGTTGCCCTGTGCAATGCTAGCTGAGTTTTTGATCTCGTACCTCCGCCATCACAAAGATCACTTCTACCAGGTTGCCCATCTCTGCCTCAAGCTATGCCTTTAACTTCCTGTAAGAAGTCTCACAGCACCAGGTTAAAGTCCAATAGGTTTATTTGGTAGCAAAAGCCACTAGCTTTCGGAGCGCTGCAGATAAAGGAGCAGCGCTCCGAAAGCTATTGGCTTTTGCTACCAAATAAACCTGTTGGACTTTAACCTGGTGTTGTGAGACTTCTTACTGTGTTCACCCCAGTCCAGCGCCGGCATCTCCACATTTTAACTTCCTGGCCAGTGATCTCGTGACCAGTCTTAGCACTCCAAATCTCTGTGAACTTCAGTCCATCTAAAACTTTGTTGCCCATGTGTTTTGTGTAGCAAACACTGTTCACCCACCACTCCTGTCACGACTGACCTTTATTGCCTTGTCTCCCAGTTCTTCAACAACTCAATTTAATATTTTCTTTGTTGTGTTTGAGTAATTTTGTGGACTCCCACCCCCCCCCCCCAATAATTGTAACCAGCTCCAACACGATAACATATTGTCTTCCCCAAGTTCTGCATTCCTCTGATTCTACCTTCTTGTGAGTTTCTCCCCTCCCCCTTCTATTAGTGGCTGTGCTTTCAGCCACATAGTAATAGTGCTATTTTCTCTTTAAGCTCCTTCAATTCTCTCTCTAAGCTCCTTCATCTCTTCTAAGAATTGTAGTAAACTCCATCACTTTGACTGAACTTTTCATCAGCTTTACTAATACAGTATTATTTTCTATTAAACCTCCGCAGTTCTTGGAATAATTTTTTAGTTACAATGCTCTTTTGAAAATTTATCTACAACCCTGATCCTCCCTTATCCTCTTCAGGTATTGCAATACTTTTGCGTTTGTTTGTAAAAACCGATGTTAACTATTTGCTAAACAGCTCTGCCATTCTTTGATTCTTCAATACAAGATGGTTCTCTTCATGTCCATGCCTTTTTTAAATGACATTTTCCTTACAAAAGCTACTCCTCTTCATGTTGACCACCATTGGCCAGATCTTTCTGGCTGTTCACACCAGTGGGATCTTCCAGTCCCACCAATGGCACACCCCTGCAGTGTGTTTCCTGGCAGTGTTTAAAGTTTGTTTTATTAGTGTCACAAGCAGGCTTACATTAACACTGCAATGAAGTTGCTGTGAAATTTCCCTAGACGCCACACTCCAGCACCTGTTTGGGTACACTGAGGGAGAATTTAGCATGGTCAATGCACCTAATCGGACTGTGGGAGGAAACTGGAACACCCGGAGGAAATCCACGCAGACATGGAGAGAATGTGCAAACTCCACACAGACGGTGACCCAGGCTGGGAATCAAACCTGGGTCCCTGGCGCTGTGAGGCAGCAGTACTAACCACTGTGCCACCATACCGCCCTATATTGGGTGGATTCAATGAGAAATCCCATTGACTGCGGTGGGACCAGAAGATCTCACTGCTGGCCAATGGTGTGCCGCCTCCCACCACCAAGAAACACGCTGTAGAGAGGCCAGAATATCTCACCCATTGTTTCTTTGTGTTGCTTCTTGGTTTGCATTTTTCTCTATGCTTTCCTTCTATATTTTTAATATTTCTTATGCGTTTAGTTCCCTCTCTATTTATCATATGCTTTTCTTAAGCCTCTATTCTCTCTATATATCTATGGAACTCTTGATGCATCCCATGTATTCTGGTTAGAATGCATTTAGCCGAACCTTATCTACCTTGTATTTGAATATTGCTCTCTGATTTGCCACATTTAAAAAGATAGCTTGCCCTTTTTAAAAAAAAAGTGAATCTGGGCTAGGTCCCCTTTTGTTGAAGTGTAATTAGCTAATCTCCACTCTTGACATCTTTATTTTTGATTCTTTATCAATTTTCTATCTAATTAGGTTATGTTCACTATTTCCCAAGTGTTCTCCTACCTTTAGGTTATTTATCCGTCCTTTGCCACCCACGGTCAAATCCAGTATTCCTTCTTTTGGATATACAAATTAGCATCAAACTGTCGTGGATGAATTCTGGGAATGTTGGAATCAGGCAGAAGGGGAGATGAACAAAAATCTTAAAAAGCAGATTATGTTCATTGACCGCATGACCTGATTTTTCAGCAGAACTCAAGGCTGGATGGTGCTCCCTCCTGGGACAGAAAGGGATCTTATCTCAGTACTTAAGTTAGGTTAAGAATTTGGATGCAGAAGAGATTGCAGGGTTGTGTGAGAGAATAAGTAAGTTTATTTATTAGTGTCACAAGTAGGCTTACATTCGCACTGCAATGAAGGCACTGTGAAAATCCCCTAGTTGCCACACTCTGGCACCTGTTCGGGTACACTGAGGGAGAATTTAGCATGGCCAATTCACCTAACCAGCATATCTTTGGACTGTAGGAGGAAACCCGTGCACTCGGAGGAAACCCACGCATACATGGGGAGAATGTGCAAACTCCACACAGACAGTGACCCAAGCCGGGAGTCGAATCCAGGTCCCTGGCGCTATGAGGCAGCAGTGCTAACCACTGTGCCACCGTGCCGCCCAGTGTTACGAGTTATGGATAGCTTAAAGGCACAAAGGCTTAAATTATGCCCCTCTGTGCTGTGAACTGTTGTGTTTCAATGGAGATGAGAAGCGTTATAGACTCCAGTTTTCACCCATGGACATTGCTATCCATTCACTGAATCTCCCCATTGCTAACAAATGTCTACTTCAGTGAACCCCCACATGGCGCCATCCTACATAGCATTTTCTGTTTTATTTGATAGGCACGATGTTATTCACTATACTGAGAAAACTCAGCAGCTCTGGCAACATCTGTGGAGGGAAAAACAGGGTTAGCGTTTCGAGTCCAAATGAAACTTCTGCCTTTGGTTTCTGTTGGGAACAATTTCTGATACTGGAATTTTCACCCAGTTACCTCACGAAAGAAGGAGTTAACTTGCTTCAGTTCCTGACCATGCGGACTATCAGTATACTCAAAGTAATGTAGCTGCCCTTCAAAGTATTAATACATACTAGTTTACATTCACCTTATTTAGTGTCAGTGAGTCATATTTTATTCCATGACTTTGTTCATTACAACGCTGTTTTCAATTTAATGTCAAGTTTATTATTAATTGTTGTCTTTTGGCAGTGATTAAATACTTTTACATGTACACACACAATATATATTTAAACCAGTATTATCTTGTCATAAAGTGTCCTTTTTAAATAGATAACAGAGTACCCATGGAAGTAGAGCTGCAGTCATTGCTGAAAATGCCTCTTGCAATTTAGTTACCATAAATGTTCCACTGGAAGAAGGTGCCATATTAAAAAGGAAATCTTACTTTGCTTTTTTGAGGTTCCTTAATTAAGATTTGGCTCATAATCTAAAAGTGACTGATGCAGATCCAGGGTGCTTGCATATTTTCAGTTCTATATATAGAATGCATTTCTTTCTGGCCAGCTGACCCATAAAATCAGAATTCGGTCATCATATTTATTGCTTTAATTGCTGAATTATTCAAAAATCACCTGAATTTTTAACCAGGTTTGTGTATCTATTCCTCTCCATCCTTTCTGTTAATACCTTTTGGACAGCTTTTGTAGTGCGGGAAAGGTCACTTTGCATACCCTTTGAAACAAAACTAGGCAAAGCATACAGTTCCAATCTGCACTAAGTATTGCTTACCTAAATTCCTCAATTTTAAAATAAGCAGAAAAATTTCCATCCGACAACAAAAGAGCATTCAACATGCAAACTGCCTTACTCATTTTTTGCCACAGATTTTTTGTGTTCTCTGAAGGCATTCCAAAGTTTTCAGCCCAACTTGAATGCCACGTGGTTCTTTCTTGTGCAATTTGACAGTGAGCATCACTAATTTATTTAACTGCGGTGGGGAATTTGCAACCAAGATCAATTGTATGTTTCTGTTCCCAACCTAGTGCTTAGCAGGTTTGAACCCTGAGCCTTTCTGGTCTGTATTCTCAACTTTGTACCGAATACCATCACTGCTAGAATTTTATCCAAAATGCCTCTGGAAATGATCATGGAGGTTCCCTGCCCATATTCCACAGTATTTCCTTCTGACATCCGTGATGGATGTGAGCTTTGACACAAATGACCTCCAAATGACACAATAACATTCTTCATAGTTTCTCTGCATTCCTTTTGAGTTATCAGTAGTTCACCCATATAAAATGAGAATCCTGGGGACTCAGTAAGAAGTCTCACAACACCAGGTTAAAGTCCAACAGGTTTATTTGGTAGCAAAAGCCACTAGCTTTCGTTTCTCAAGTTTCCCGTTCTTGGTGTGCATGTAGATGGTGTAGTTCCTTTGTCTCGCCTGCTTGGCAGAGTTTCGCAGCTGGTCTGCGTCCTGAGCGCAAGTTGAGAATATGGACTCTATCTTGGTTTCCAGGATGCGGCGTTTGCTGTAGAGCTGGTGTAGGAGGTGGTTGAGGAGTGTGAGAGAGGTGCGATGGCAAAAAGTCTCAGCGTAGTCTGTGTTATAGGTTGACCTGAGTGGGTTCGTGATCTGTAGTCCTTTCTGCATCTTGTCTGCTTTCTTGCATCTTTGTAGAAACTTGATGTCTGTGTCGATTTAATGTCTGTGTCAATCCTGGAGATGCCAGGGGCTGACACTTGACAGAGCTGCTTCTAAAAAGCCCCACCTGAGGATTAGAAAGACACTTTCCACTTTGTATACTTCTATTTCACTTAGCTGTTGACACTGTTTCCAGAACTTTTATGACTGTATGTTTAAGAGCAGCACGGTTCACCTGGTTATCTAATCCTTCCCAGCGACAATGGTGTTATTTCCTGCATGTTTGGGTGATAAAACTATATCTGTGGAGGTGTGACCTGTTCTCGGATTCTTTGATCCTGGGTACAGTTATGGTGACTGTATATAGACCAACTGGCTTAAATCTCAACTCCCTTTATCGTTAGGACATTTACACATTGAAGTGACAAACATATCTGCTGGATCTGTATAGTACAACCCCTCTCTAACTCATATAGTTGGAGGTGCACTCATTGTAAAGTGGTTTCTCTGTTATTAACATTCACCAAAGACTAGAAAAATAACAAGAACTAATGAAAGGAAAAGAAGCTCCAAACTCTACATCATTAGGTGCAGCTTTTGATTTTTTTTAAAAACCCTTTCCTTTCAATGACCATTCCATTTTTGACCAACCTCAGTGGCACAAGTTTCAGATGAGTTCACCACTTTTTGGTCCCAATCTCAAACAGTCATGTTATAAACCTTGATTACCTCATTGCAAGAGCTGTAAAATCCAGGTGTGTCAGGTGGAAAATTCATTTCCCTAAACCCTCTGTCTCTTTGCATTTTAGGCAGTTACATGTTTATGTTCCTACTGAGCTACCTATGAGCCTCTGGATTTAATACCTATGCCAGTGGTTCCCAATCTTTTCATTAACAAGGCACACTTCAATGAGACAAACAATTCCATGCCACACCCGCTTTATTTTCAGCTGAATCGATTGCTCATAAACATTACATTTACTTACATTTACTATGGTTAAAGTCACTTGGTAGAAAGGTTTGCAGTATATAGTTGAAATTCAATGGATAAGAGCAAAACGCAAAGTTGAGTAAATAGCAACTTCCCAGGTTAGTGAGAAACCTGAGGCTGCCGGCCTTTTGATCCATGGAATTCCCTGCCCAGTGAAGCAGTTGAGGTTACCTGATTGAATGTTTTTAAGGCTAAGATAGATAGAATTTTGAACAGCAAAGGAATCAAGGGTTATGGGCAGGCGGGCAGGTAAGTGGAGCTGAGTCCACGAAAAGATCAGCCATGATCTTATTGAATGGCAGAGCAGACTTGAGGGGCCAGATCGCCTGCTCCTGCTCCTAGTTCTTATGTTCCTATGATCTGGGGAGGAATTGATGAGATGGCCACCCGCAAATCCGGCTCCACTGACGAGCGCTCCCTCCTGTTGTTTTTTACGTGTGCCAGTGTTGAAAATGTTAGCTTGCAGGGATATTTTGCTGGAAATGGCAAGAATATAGCAATAGCATGGTCAGAGATCGTCAGATATTCATGTGCCGTAGTCAGCCAAAACACATCCAAAGACACCTCTCCAAACTTCATTGTGACATTGGAGATGGCTGGCAGTTGGATCTGGATCTGTCCTGAGTGACAGCACCATTACGTGTATCAGTTGCAACTATGCTCTTGCTGCTGGGCATTTCCTTGGCATGCAGAGCTGGACTGAGATGAAGGGAAATTTAGTCTTGGAAAGGGTTGCGAGTCTTTAGAATTTTCTACCCCAGAGTGTTATGGATGTTCCACCATTGAATGGATTTCAGGCTCAGATAGACAGGGTTTTGGTCTTTCAGGGAACCAAGGGACATATGGGGCTGAATTTTCCCACCCAATCCTTGGCGTGTTTGGTAGCGGGAGCGGAGAATCTAGCAGGAGCCAATCATGTTGCGATTTTCCAAATGATGGGTTAATGGAAGGTCAGTCTTCCTGGTGGCGTGAATGCTATTTGCATTCATTTGCATCTCGTGAATGCTCATTAAAACAGCTGCCCACTGGGTGTCCCATCAGGCCTTTCAATCTTGTGTCAGGCCAATGGGGAATCACATTGGTCTGAAACCTGATTGTTAAAGAGTGGTGTGCACAAGATGGTCCTCAGTTAATCAGAGACTTTGAAGTGAGTGCAACAACCTTTCTGCCGTAGTGCTGCACTGTTCCTGATGAACTGTTCACCACTCTGCTGGCGTAGAACAGTTCCTGTCTCCATCTTCGTGCTGAGCTGGTCTTCATGGTCAGCACCATGCTGGTGGACTCATGGACCCTCCTATGTCACTGTCTCGGTTGGAGAGAACAGGGTCTTCTTTCCCTTGGTGCCACACACCAGTGTCTACTTGGACAGCATTGTGCTATGGTTTCATGCAGCCACTGCAATAAAGGTCCAGAGTTTGACCAGGAGTGGGCTGTGAAGCAAAGGTGGGGGTGGCTTGATGAAGACAAGGGAGACACTGTAGAAGGAGGGGTGTGCAAGGGGTGGGAGGAAGGGTGAGGGCTCACGATGGCAGGGGGAGGGGCAAGATGGATGAAGAAGACAAACAATGGAAGGCAGAGGGAAGCTGGACCACAACAAGCCTTCATGAAAAGCTCTCAAACAAGGGAATTAAAGGTATAACACATCGTTTACTAGAAGGGGATGGATGAAGTCTCCAGAGGCGCTGGGTAGAGGTCCAGTTGGGGCATGGGCACCTTGCAGGTGATGGGCTCTGGGGAAAGGTGGTTGAATTGAGGAACAGACTTTCTCTTGAGGTTGTTAGCCATTTTCCTCTGGGTTGCTGACATCCTGCATTGTCTAGTGAAGGCTGGAGAGAGTGATAGGAGTATGCTGGACTGATATTTAAATATGGCACCAATGCTTTCGAACCTGAAGCTGCTCACCACTGCATTTAGTCTCAAAATGGAAGAATTCCACCTGCGGTATGGGCAGGAAAGTGGAGTCGAGACCAAAGATCAGCCAATATCCTATTGAATGGCAAAGCAGCCTCGACAGGCTTTGTGGACTGTTCTGATATTCTTAAAAGTGAGAGTTGTAACTATCATGGTCATATAGAGTGCTACCCAAGTGTCTGTTTGCAACAAAACGTGAGTATTTTGATGCATTTATGCACCATGCAGCTACATTACTTGGAAGAATGATCTTGGGGCTGAATCATGCAAGGATTCAAGTAAAAGGACAATTCCACAAGCCACTGGTGCAGCATAATGGGTGCTTATGGCCCACTGACATGGTGAGAAGGAAGAGATATTTGTAGATGCTGTGCATTCATTGGACACTGAATAACTGGAAGCTGGTAGTGGTCTTCTCCATCTTAGCTGACTTGGTTAAGCTGCTAAATTTCATCCATTTCATTGCCTTAAGTTTCCTGGTTCAATTACTATGTTGTTTCGTTGGTAGCCACTGCTACCATTTCCATTGTTTATTTATTAATGTCACAAGTAGGCTTACATTAACGCTGCAATGAGGTTATTGTGAAAATCACCTAGTGGCCACACTCTGGTGCCTGTTTGGGTACAATGGGGGAGAATTTGGCATGGCCAATGCACCTAACCAGCACGTCTTTCGGACTGTGGGAGGAAACCCATGCTGACATGGGGAGAACGTGCACTCTGTGCAGACAGTGACCCAAGCCGGGAATCAAACGTGAGGCAGCAGTGTTAACCACTGTGCCACCGTGCTGTCCAGCAGATTAGCTGTTGGCTTTAAGCCACTCTGTTCCAACTGGAGACCTCCCTACGTTTCATTCCCTGTAGCAGAATTTATTTCAATGCATCTGGTGAAAAACAGGGCACTGTTTGCACTCCTGATCTTCTTTCAGATGTTGTGAACTAAGAAAAGATTTGCTGTTTTGTCATGCCAAAGCGTAACCTTTAAACTGCCGCAGGACTTTAAGTCCTACAGCAACACCTGATTCCCCATCCTGCTGTGGAGATGTGGGGAACTTGTCCAGTGTGTTCATGAGGTTGACCCAAGGATAATGATTAAAACAATGTGTTTCAGGTTGGAGCGAGAGCTTGAGGAGCAACATGACCTGCTACTGTTCTGATGTTCTTTCCAAGGTGTCTGACTTCTGTTGAATGTGTATACAGACAGAAAATCTGGCCTTTTGTTCTTGCAGTCACCTTCGGAATGTGTGATGCTTTTTATGGCTCAGTTTCAATAAGGCTGATTGATCACAGAGTGCATCAGTACAAACAAAAGGAATTGGATAGATGCCCACAGAAACAGTATATCGCACAATTATTGCAACCCAAACTTTCATGTCAGTTCTGTGCATCCTATAAGAACATAAGAACTAGGAGCAGGAGTAGGCCATCTGGTCCCACAAGCCTGCTCTGCCATTCAGTAAGATCATGGCTGATCTTTTTGTGGTCTCAGTTCCACTTATCCGCCCACTCACCTTTAATTCCTTTACTGTTCAAAAATATATCTATCCTTGCCTTAAAAACATTCACTGAGGTAGCCTCAACTGCTTCACTGGGCAGGGAATTCCATAGATTCACAACCCCTTGGGTGAAGAAGTTCCTCCTCAACTCAGTCCTAAATCTGCTCCCCCTTATTCTGAGGCCATGCCACCTAGTTCTAGTTTCACCTGCCAGTGGAAACAACCTCCCTGCTTCTATCTTATCTATTCCCTTCATAATCCTATATGTCTCTATAAGATCTCCCCTCACTCTTCTGAATTCCAATGAGTCTACTCAGTCTCTCCTCATAAGCCAACCCTCTCAACTCCAGAATCAACCTAATGAATCTTCTCTGACCCCCATCCAGTGCCAGTACATCCTATAGCATTCAGCGTACCATCCATATTCATATTTGGGGATTCTATCTTGTTCGATGGACATGAAATAGATGAAGCCAAAGATGCAGAAGTTGGCCTGAGTACTGGAGGAAAGCCAATTATTCAAAAATTTGAAACACACATCAGGATTTTAAAAACATTTTCTTTTGTGGGATACGGATGTCACTGGTGAGGGCAGCATTTAGCATGTATTGCCCCTCCCTAATTACCCTTTAGAAGATGATGGTGAGCTGTCTTGAACGACCACAGTCCATGTGGTGTAGGTGGTTCCATCAGTTAGAAACATTGCTCATCTACATTCAAAGAATACAGAGTGGTCAAGTTTTTTGAAATATTCCCAAATCTACCAGAATTCTTCGAAGACAAAATTGAATGGAGGCACACAAGTTACTTGGATGAAATGAACTGAAAATGATCTAATTGTCCTGTGGAGTTCCACTCTTATTCATAAATGATGAATTGGATACTGCCAGTTTAATTTTTTTAATCAACACAGAACTATTTTGCTGGCTGATTAGTGTTGATAAGATAGATAGCAAACAAAAGGCTGGACCTCACGGTCCCATATCTCAACTCACCAATGCTCCTTAGTCCCACTGTTAGAGAAATGCTAAGTTATAGGGTAGGGGGAGCTAAAGTAAAAATCAATTGAAAGAAAAGCTCGAAAGAAATTGAGCTGAAGGCAGACGTTAAGGGGCATGTCTCCAGCTCGTGATGCCAAAGGAGACATGACTGCTGGAATGATATGTCACCATTAGGCCTCCCTACTTATCCTGTAGGTGGATCCACATTGCAGCCGGGAGAGCGGGTTCCTGCTCTAGCCCCTGCAACAGGTGAGAATGTATTTTTAATGCAGTCAGCAGTGTATGTCTCTGCTTCACAGCTTTCTGCAAGGGCAGCACAGTGGGTTAGCACTGCCGCCTCACAGCGGCAGGGATCCAGGCTCGATTCCCGGCTTGGGTCACTGTCTGTGTGGAGTCTGCACGTTCTCCTCATTCATGCGTGGGTTTCCTCCGGGTGCTCCGGTTTCCTCCCACAGTCTGAAAGACGTGCTGGTTAGGTGCATTGGCCATGCTAAAATTCTCCCTCGGTGTACCCAAACAGGCGCCTGAGTGTGGCGACTAGAGGATTTTCATAGTAACTTCATTGCAGTGTTAATGTGAGCCTACTTGTGACACGAATAAACAATCTTAAACTTATGATCTGGGCCTATATTTCTCCAGCCTCCAGTTTTGTTTTCCGTCTCCTCCTGAAAGCATTGACACATTGGGTGGTGCAGCATCATTGCAAATAACCAATTTTAATTTGTCTGTACAGCAATTGCTGACGGGCTGTTTTGCAATGGGGGGTGTGTCACAGTCAAGCTCGATCTTGCCCCGTCCAGTATTCACATGTTCATTTTCTAGATGGAACCACTGGAGAGCAGTCAAGAAATCTTGACTGATTTTTCCACCTCCCTTTGACTCGATACTTGCAAACAAAGCAACCTTGTTTTTGCAGAAAGCCGCACGAGGAACCCAGCCCGTCTGACAAGCCTTTGGAATGTTGTTTGTCATATTAACTACTTCACATCGGATTCTGGATTAAATGCAAGAAAAGTCCTGATTGGGGGGGGGGGGGGAGGAAGAGATTTTGACTCTGCGCACGGGATTGGTCGAGTGGGGTCAGGATCCCGTGAGATTCAAAAAGTGCAGTTGACTCCGGTGTGAACCTGCTTTCTGAATTTCGTGGATGCCGTAATCAGGTTCGTGCCTATAATGGGCAAGAATCTGATTTTAACACATTTTAATAAATTTCCATGTGATAAACTAGTCCCCTCACCAAATTATCCCTCCCCACTGTCCCGTCGGCGAGGTTCTTGACAGATTTTTAAAAACGTAAACATATCGAGGAGATTCCCTTGGGGGCAAGAAGGTAAATATAGCCCCTGGGGGAGAGAAACATGGCCAGGCAGTTCCTGGATGCCTGCGATGATTGGGAAGGGGCGGGGGGGGGGGGGCTGTGGATGATTGGGTGGGGGGGGTGGGTGTGGATGCTGGGGATGATCGTGGGGAGGTTACTGGGGATTTTGGCAATGCTCATCTTGGAGGGGGTAGGGTACAGGACGGGACGGAAGCGCCCCAGATACCTCCGTGGTGTTGGGGGGACGGGGAGTTAATATTCAATGCAATGCAATGCCATGACTAATCATGATTACAAAAAGCGATGGTAAATAAGCAGTGAAACATCAGGTTTTCTAGTTTGTTTATCAGATTGACCCATTTGTTGAAAGGGAGGGACTGTCGAACGCTGCGCTCTATCTAACCACTTTAAAAATAAATCCTGCTTTTGTATGTTGAGACTGTGCTTTTTGACTTGAAAAAAGGAAGGAAAACTTCACCCAGATAGTCCTAGAATCCCTGCAGTGCAGAAGGAAGCCATTTGGCCCATCGAGTCTGCACCAAGTCTCTGACAGAGCATCTTAGCCAGGCCCATTCCCCCCCCCACAACCCAACCCTATAACTCCACACATTTACCCCACCAATCCCCCTAACCTATGTATCTTGGGGCCTTAAGGGACAATTTAGCATGGCCAATCCACCTAATCAGCACATCTTTCAGACTCTGGGAGGAAACGGAGCACCCAGAGGAAACCCACACAGACACGGGGAGAACATGCAAACCCCACATACCCAAGGCAGGAATTGAACCTGGGTTCCTGGCGCTGTGAGGCAGCCGGGCTAACCACTGTGCTGCCCTAAATGTAAATTTTGCCACAGTCCCAGATGACCATAGGCTTCTCTCACGTTTGAGAACTGACTGGTGGTGATTTAACCTGAGGGTCACCATACCTCAGGTGAGGAGCAAGGTTGAGAAGGTGGTGCCTTCATGAATAACCTCAGCCAGTATGGGAATTGAACCTGCACTGTTGGAGTTACTCCTCATCACAAACTGGCCATCCAGCTAAGTGAGCTAATCAATCTCCACATCTCTCAGGAGTATTTCTCTGGGCTGACTTTTCTCTGCTGTATCCATGTCACGTTCCCCATAAACTTTGCTCCTATGTGGGTAAACCATACAGATTTTTTGTCACTTGAGGGTGGCACTGTGGTTAGCACTGCTGCCTCACAGTGCCAGGGACCCGGGTTCAATTCTGGCCTCGGGGTCACTGTCTGTGTGGAGTTTTCACATTCTCTCCATATCTGCGTGGGTTTCCTCCGGGTGCTCCGGTTTCCTCCCACAGTCCAAAGATGTGCGGGTTAGGTTGATTGGCCACGCTAAACTGACCCTATTGACAGGGGGATTAATAGGGTAAATATGTGTGGATACAGGATAGGGTCTGGGTGGGATTGCGGTCAATGCAGCCTCAATGGGCCGACTGGCCTCCTGCACTATAGGGATTCTATGAAATATCTATGTGATGAGAGTTAATTTGTATGTGAACATATAATGACAGCAAACTTTCCTGCGATTGATTCACTACCGTCGTTATATATACAAATTAGGACCCTACTGCAGTTGTAGAACTCTGTTTGCAACTTTCAGATGCAAAATGGGCACAGCAGTACCATGTACACACTTTACGAAGCAGAGGCAGCAGAATTAATGTCATGCCAATTATGGAGGAAGCCTCCATGCTTAGAACATTCTTCAATAGGGCTTGAAATTTCTGGTCAGCCAAATTTTAATAAGGAGCTTGCCAGAGAGAGGGGGCAGGAAGAGAGGATGGCCATCCAGTCCATCAAGCTCTGCCATTCAATTTGATTGTGGTTGATATATATTTCAACAACATTTACCTTGGTTCCATATTCTTTAATGCTCTTCCCTAACAGAAAATCCATTCATCCAGTTTTGAAATGTTCAACTGACCTAGCCTTAATAATCATTTGGAGGAATTGAGTTCCAGATTTCCAGTTCTCTTAAGGTGAAGAATTACTTCCGGACATCACCATTCAAATGACCGAGCTCCAAACCTAAGGTTGCACAGCATGTTCTGGCTTTTCCTTTGAAAGGAAATAGTTTCTCCGTTTTGACCCTAAATCCTTTAATTGTTTTAGAAACACTTCAATTAAGTCACCTCTTCATATTCTATGCTCAGGAGAGTACAAGATTAGTCTGTGCAACCTGTCCTCAGAAATTAACTTTGGTCTCATTCTGGTAAACCTGCACTGGGCACGGTGGTTAGCACAGCCACCTCGTGATGGCAGGGACCCCCGGGTTCAATTCAGGCTTTGGGTGACTGTGTGGAGTTTGCACATTCTCCCCGTGTCTGCGTGGGTTTCCTCCCACAGTCCAGAGATGTGCAGGTTAGGTTGATTGGCCATGCTAAATTGATACTTAGGCCCTGATTTTATTGGGGCGGGTGAGACTCGCAGAACGTATGAGCCTCGGGCAGCCATGCCAGTAAAACCAGAATCTTGGTGTCAGGGGGGCTAGCAGGGATTGCTGTCAGTGCAGACTCGATGTGCCAAATGGCCGCCTCCTGCACTGTAAGAATTCTTATTCTATTCTATAAACTTCCATTCAAATTATTATTGTCCCTTCCACAAGCTTTCAGTACTTGGATTCCTAAATATTTCTACTTCCCTCTGTTCATCACTTCTCATCATTTAAAAGATAATAAGTAAATCATGAGCTTGAGCACATGGGGCAAAGATATCTCCAATCATAGAATCCCTACAGTGCAGAAGGAGGCCATTCAGCCCATCGAGTCTGTACTGACTCTCCGACAGCATTTTACCCAAGCCCAACCCCCCGTGCCCTATCCCCGTGACCCGATGCATTTACCCTGCTAATCTTCTAACCTACACATCTTAGGACACAAAGGGGCAATTCAGCATGGCCAATTCATTTAACCTGCACATCTTTGGACTGAGAGAGGAAACCGGAGCCCTGGGGAGAATGTGCAAACTCCACACAGTCACCCAAGGCTGTAATCAAATTAGGATCCCTGGCGCTTTGAGGCAGCAGCGCTAACCACTGTGTCCTATCATCCTCCATCGCTCCAGTGAAAGCTCCACAGTGTTTAGGATGCCCTAAAATTGCTTTACAGCTAATGAAGTGTTTTTCAGGTGTAGACATCAGTGTACTATATAAATGCAGCAGTTAATTTTCACATAACAAGGTCACACAAACAACAATGTGACAATAAACAGATGATCTCTTTCTGATGTTAGCTGAGAGATAAACATTGGCCAGGACACCTGGGGAATTGCATCTACTAACGTCCTCGTAGGGTTATTTGCAAACACCTGAAAGGGCAAACAGGGCCTTAGTTTAACATTTCATCCAAAGGACAGCGGGTGAGATTTGCATCTCTGACAGTGTCACACTCCCTCAGGATGGGCCTACATTATGCACTCAAGCCTCTGGAGTGGAACTCGAACATAAAACCGTCTGACTCAGAGGCAAGAGTGCTACCATTGAACCAAGGGTGACACCAGAGTTGGTGGTGCCCCTCTCTCGTTTCTGACTTGTGTCATTTTGAGCCCTGTTCTCACTTCCTGGTATGTGGAATTTGCAGCAGGGTTTCCAATTGCACCTTGCTGATTGTGCAGACTGGGAAATCAGCCACCTCTCGTGCAGGTCAGCTCTGCTCTGGTGAGATGTAGTAACGGTGGGATGGAGCTGTGCATGGGGGATGATGTGGGAAGGTTGGGGGAGGAGGGTCAGCAATGATGCCAAGTGGCAAAGCTCCTCCTGGCCCAACCAAATCAAAGTTGAAAACTCTCTCTGTCGTTTTATGGGCATCTTCCCCCAGTCCCTTCAAGACTGCTTGCTGGGCTGCTCACTTTCTGGTAAAAATGAATGTGCATGATGCACACTATGTCTGTTTGTACCTTTAAAGTTAGAAATGGGGTCCAACAATTGGCATGAGACACTAATTTGCACATTTAAACCTCTTTACCAGCCTGTTTCAGGTTCACTCTACCACCCACCTGAATGTTACCTCAGGTGGACTTAAAGTTTAAAGTTTATTTATTAGTGTCACAAGTAGGCTTACATTAACAGTGAAGTTACTGTGAAAACCCCCTAGTCGCCACACTCTGATGCCTATTCGATTACACTGAGGGAGAATTTAGCACGGCCAATGCACCTGACCAGCACGTCTTTCAGACGGTGGGAGGAAACCGGAGCGCCCGGAGGAAACCCACGCAGACACGGGGAGAACGTGCAAACTCCGCACAGACAGTGACCCAAGCCAGGAATTTAACCTGGGTCCCTGGGCATTGCGAGGCTGCAGTGCTAACCACTGTGCCACCGTGATGTCCCTTAGATGATGTGGTGGAGGTGTGCGATTAAATCATAATTGACAGCTGCTGATTTTTCAGAAAGCCAGCAGTTAAATGTCAAAGATGAAAAATTTGGGTGCATCAAACCAACCCCGACATTAAATTTACCTTCACTTGCTGCCTGCCATGGGACTCTGCATCAGCTGCTTTATGACTCTCTGAGCTCACATAATAGCTGATATTTTTAGAACTCTATTTCACGTGCCCTATTTTATTTTCCTCCTGGTTCTTTCCTGCTGAGATTCTCTAAGTAATTCACCGATGGCCTGTTTCCTCATGATTTGCGCACAAAAATGGACTTCCAAACTTGCACTCTTAATGAGTAAATACACTCATTAATGAAAAATTCAAAAATGATGAATTAACTCTTAAATATTAAAATGGTATGGTAAACACTGCAACAAAAATATGTAAAATCTGTTTCTGTTTAAGATTTTTTTAATACATGGGGTGTGAGTATTGCTGTCAAGGCCAGCATTTGTAGCTCATCCTTTACTGCCCATGAGAAGCTGGTGGAAAACTGTCTCGTTCAACCATGATGTGGAGATGCCGGTTGGACTGGGGTAGGCACAGTAAGAAGTCTCACAGCGCCAGGTTAAAGTCCAACAGGTTTATTTGGAATCACGCGCTTTCGGAGCACTGCTCCTTCATCAGGTGAGTGATGAAGGAGTAACACTCCGAAAGCTCGTGATTCCAAATAAGCCTGTTGGACTTTAACCTGGTGTTGTGAGACTTCTTTCAACCATTGCAGTCCATTTTCTGTAGGTGTGCTGACAGTGCCGGTAGGAAGGAGTTCCAGGTTTTTGACTCGGTGACAGTGAAGGAAAGACGATGTAGTTCCAAGTCAGGAGAAGGTGAGTGCCCTGGAGGTGGTGGCGTTCCCATGCATCTGCCACCCTTGTGCTTCAAGGTGGAAGAGGGATATTTGTGGAATCCTCTCCTCTGGTTCGCTGTTTAATTGTCCACCGTGATATGTGACTGAATGTGGCAGGACTGCAGAACTTTGATCTGATTTATTGGTTGTGAAATTGCTTTGCTCTATCGCATGCTGTTTAGCATGTATGTAGGCCTTTGTTGCAGCTTCAGCAGGGGTTGGCACTTTGTGTTTTGGTATGCCTGGTGTTGTACCTTGCATGCTCTCCTGCTCTGCACATTGAACCAGGTTTGATGGTAATGGTAGAATGAGGTAAAGGCTAGGCCACATCCATTGCACATCAAACTTCCTTTGTCCATTCAGAATGGAATAAAGTAGGGTGCAATTCAGGAAAGTGTATCTGGAATTCATTAAATATTTTTTGTAAACCAAACCTTAATGGGATGATGTCACAAAGAACAGGGTTCTGCTCTTTTACCTTTGGATATGCGCGAAACTCAGTCTCAACCTATTTCATGGGTTGGCCACCTGTTGCTATGCAAGCTGAGCTCCGAATTAAGTTCTCCCTACCCAATAGAAGGAAAGTGGAAAATCCCAGAAGGCATGGGGCTGCTGAACCAGAAGCAGTGACCAAGGGACCCCAAAGAGACCGATTGTTTTGTAAACTTGATCAAGTGTCCTGCTGAAGGCACTGACCAAGACATCAGTGAGTGAGTTGGGCTGACTGGAGGAAGATTATATCACCACAAGCCATTTTCCACAGAATTGTAGATGCAGGAGGGCCTTGATTCCTTTTGAGTATTTCCCTTCCAACGTACACTCAAGTTCAAGGGTCATTTGGATTTTGACTAGAATTATATTTCCAGTGGCAGCAATTCAAAAGATTACCATGGTATTCGTGAGCAAATTTTATGTTAGTGTTTGTTTTATTTCTCTTGTTTAGGATCGCAATGCTTGGCTAGGTCACTATGATGAGCCTTTGACTGGCTTCTCCTGGCGTGGAGGATCAGAGCGAGAAACAACAGGGATACAGATATGGAGTGAAGTGTTTCTGGTGGACAAACCTGATGGGGAGAAGGTGAGAACAGATAAAGAATTTGCATAGAATTTACAGCCCAGTAGCAGGCCATTCGGCCCAGCTTGCCTGCGCCGGACTTTATGCTCCACACAAGCCTCCTTCCACCTCTCTTCAGGAATGGGCTTCAGACAGTGTGGTAATTCTCAAACTGCCTTAAGGTGTGAGGACAGTAAGAAGTCTCACAACACCAGGTTAAAGTCCAACAGGTTTATTTGGTATCACGATCTTTCGGAGCGCTGCTCCTTCATCAGGTGAATAGAGCCAAAGTACAGAACTTTACATGTTTGTTTCCCCCTCCTTGATGTGGACATTTCCCCCTCCCAGCTGGACATTTCCAGCATTTGCTGATTTTATTCTAATTTAAGATGTTAACAGCAGACAGAAGAATAATCAGAATTCATAATCGCATTGTTAGATTTGGTCTTTTTATAATTATTGGGTTGCAGAGGATATTCAATGAATCCTTTATGTAGCAGAGATATAGGCCTGAATTTTTTGTCCGTTGGGCCTTGGTGGTCCAGGAAACGGGCTAGAACCGCATTCCCGGCTGCGATCGACCGCAGGCCGCAACTCCACCCTGGCTGGCCAGTTAACAAGCAGCATGAAACATGTGTCGGGAAAGGCTCAGTGCAGCCGGAGAGGGCGCAGGCCAGTGTTTCCAATGTGCTCCCTCGGGAACAGCTGCTGACCCGTGAAAAATAAATTAGGATAGAAAAAGAGTGTCTCAGCAGCACATTCAAACAGAGAGCTCCATCCCCAGACACTTAAAAAAAATTTCCTTTCAACACGAACAGTTCATCCAGCTCCGGATCGAGTTTGCAGCTAAAACATGTAGGCCACCTGGCCAATTGGCCTGCTCAGCAAGCATGAAAATAGACAGGCCACGTAAAATGAGCCCTTAGTCGGATAAATTGCCGCCTTGGATGGTTGGCGGATGTGCTTCCGACTTCCATGCGTACCCGCCAACCAAAATGTCGTGCGTGTGTGCGATGACAGCGGGATGCACGCCCAATATCATTTTGCGCGATTTCACATGCTTCAGGGTTGGGCACGTGCCCGCCAGAGCAATGTAAAATTCTGTCCATAATGAAACGAT
This sequence comes from Mustelus asterias, assembly GCF_964213995.1. Taxonomy (NCBI): domain Eukaryota; kingdom Metazoa; phylum Chordata; class Chondrichthyes; order Carcharhiniformes; family Triakidae; genus Mustelus; species Mustelus asterias. The sequence goes on along the minus strand of NC_135818.1, from coordinate 53,560,298 downwards.
TAGGATTGTATAATAATGATTAACATCATTTTATTTAAAATGCACTACTTACCTTTTCTGTTTTCTAATCAGAGGGACTAGATTATTCAGTTTTGCAATTGTGTTGGTGCATCTGTAGAGTCGATTCTTTTTTTTTTGCAGATAATATTGCCATTTACTTGGCTTTCAAAGTTCACGAACAGTTCTGTCTCATTTGCAGGTTGCAGTGCTGCTGATGGACACCCAAGGGACATTTGACAGTCAGTCAACTCTCAGAGATTCTGCTACAGTATTTGCACTTAGCACCATGATAAGTTCAATGCAGGTAGGAGAATCTGGTTCTGAGATTTCCGATTCTGATCTTTTGACCAGCCTCAAAATTGGAGAAGTGAAATGGGAAACTGAATAGTGGGAAACTAAATGAATGCTGACACAACAGTGAGCATCCCGCAGCATCGTTCTTCCATTCACTGAACTGTTGTAATACTCTGAAATAATTGAGCATTCCTTTAAATTAACTTGCTGCATCTTTTCATGTGATGCACTAGAACTTAAATAAAGAGCTAGGAAGACATGACTTTAGTCCCCTTCAGAACAGAAGTGGCCAAGTCCTCCCAAGCATAAAAAAAAATCAGAATAAAATAAAAAGCAAGATGATTGTGTTGATTAGCTAACACTTTGGTGATAGAAAATGCATGGCCTTGAAATTATGATGTTTTGAATCCAACGTCACGTGAATTCAATCCATGTCATTCCCTCCATAGTGGACAGCAAAAGGTGTGTTACAGCAACTGGAGGGGCCAGAGTAACAACATTGGGTTGCTCTGCAATAAATGCATTTTCCTTTTGTCAAGGCTTTAGCAATTTCTACCCTTGCTTTCCTCTGTATCCTTAGATGCATTTGGTCCAAACAATTTTATGTACAACAAGCCTTTCTAATACCTCCGTTAACATTTTGAGTCTGACTTTTTTACAAATAGAAATGTGACAAATTATAAGGGTGGGGGGGGGGCAGTGATAGGTCTGAGTTGAGGAGAGATTGACAAAGATGTCATGGACATGAGACAAAGGGGCTGCTAATGGCGCCATTAGGGACTGAAGAGTGTTAATAGTGGCAAAGGTAGGGTAGCAGAATGTGCTAACAGGAGAACAGAGGTCAGTGCTCAGTGGGAGTAAAACAAGGGACAGTAGCCATGTGGGAGAGGGGTGGAGTTGTGTTGGACAAGCCAAGGGAACCAAACAACAGCAAGCAAAAAGGAGGAGCCACGATGGAGGGGAGAGGTCACAGTTTAAAGTAGCTGAACTCAGTGTTGACTCCAGAAGGCTGTAACATGTCTAATAGGAAGATGGGGTGTTGCTCTTCCAGTTTGCATTGGGCATCATTGGATTTTTGCAGCAGGCTGAGGATGGACATGTAGGCATGAGAGTAGGACGCCGAGTTGAGATGACAAACAACCAGAAGGTGGGGGTCATGCTTTCAAATGGAGTGAAGGTGTTCCACAAAGCACTCACCTGGTCTGCATTTAGTCTCGCCAATGTAGAGGAAAACACACTGGGAGCAGTGAATACAGGAAACCAAATTGAAGGAGGTGCAAGTGAAACACTACTTAACCTGAAAGGAGTGTTTGGGCCCTTGGACGGTGAGGAGGGAAGAGATAAAAGGACAGGTATTGCTGCTCCTGCGATTGCATGGGAAGATGCCACAGGAAGGGGAAGGTGCAACACCTGCCCCTTTACTTTGCTTAGTTTTCACTTCTCCTCTGAACTTTCTACATTTAGCCCGTTTCTGACTCGTATCATCCACCTGACATCTGTCACCCGCATACTTTTTCTGTTTTATCTTAACTCTCCATCTGTCGTCATTCAGGGAACTCTGACTTTGCTTGCCCTACCATTCCCTAGGTACAAATTTACCTCGATTGCACCAAACTATCTCCTCTTTAAAGGCAACTCATTGTTTAGTTGCAGTTATGCCTTCCAATCTTTGATTCGAATTTAATTGGGCCAGATCCCTTCTTACCCCACCGAGGTTGGCCCACTTCCAACTGCTTGCCCTTTCCGTTGTCAACTTAAACCTTATGATACAATGTTCATTGTCCCCTCAGTGTTCCCCTACTGAGACTTGATCCACTTGTCCAACCTCATTACCAAGAATCAAATCCAGCATTGCCTCCTTCCTTGTTGCACTGGAAACATGCTGATGTAGAAAATTTTCTTGAACACATTTTATAAGCTCTCCCTCCTCTCTAACCCCTTTAACCGTTATGATGCCAATCAATATTAGGATGATTAAAGCCCGCCATTAAAACTACCCCATAGTTTTTGCACTTTCCTGTAATTCCCTTGCAATTTGTTTTTTAACCTGTATCTTTTCCACTCATCAGTGGGCTGTAGAATACACCCAGTAACGATACCGCTACAGTTCCTAAATTGTAACTAAATAGATTCTGTCCTTGACCCCTGAGAACATCCTCTCTCACCAGCACGGTAACATTTTCCATAATCAATACTGCCATCCTTCCTTCTTTCTTTCCTCCCTCAATCATAGAATCCCAACAGTGCAGAAGGAGGCCATTCAGCCTATCGAGTCTGCACCTACCCAGGTCCTATTCCTGTAACCCCACATTTTTACCCTGCTAATCCCCCTGACACTAGGGTTAATTTAGCACGGTCAATCCACCTAACCCACACATCTTTTGGACTGTGGGAGGAAACCGGAGCACCCGGAGGAAACCCACGCAGACACGACAAGAATGTGCAAACTCCACGCAGACGGTGACCCAAAGCTGGGAATGGAACCCGGATCCCTGGTGCTGTGAGGCAGCAGTGCTAACCATTGTGCCACCATGCAACCCTAACTTTCCTGACGCTTAGTGTTCAGGAATATTTCATACCCAGTTTTTGAACTAGGACTCCCACGATTGCCATGTCATCATGTTCCCACGTGGTCATTAGCACCTGCAACTCAATAACTGTACCGTGCTCTGTGCATTCGCATACCATGCATTTTAAACCTAACTTCAATCTTATTGCATTCCCTCTTATTCAGATCTCAGCTAATGTCTTATTATTTTTTACCCTCCTGCTATTTGCCCCTCCCAATCCCTCAATTCAACCCAAAATTATTCCGATTAATCCCCGCTCAAAAATATTGAAAAACTTTAAATCTAATTTGAACCGCCAAACTAAATAAACTTTCATATACCAGCTGCAGGTTATGTAATAATTATGAAGAACACAAGCAGTTTAAATGTCATTGAAATGTGTTTGTACATATCAAAGTAATGCAATTACTATTTATCTGTACAAAATTAGTTATGCAATAAAATATTATTAGTTATGCAATTAAACTAGGAATAATACTTTGTTTCATCCAATTCTTGTGTAGCTTGTTGGTGTGAAACTATGCTGTCGAGATATGAGGTATCTTCAAGCGCACTTGCACATCACAGTTAGTGTTCACCTTCACTCGTTTCTGTGAATTTTGTTGCTGAAAATTCAGTTTCACATCATGAGGCTGCAGAAGGGAATCAACACTTTCACTGCTGGAGAAGAAGCAGGGCTAAATTCATTGGAGTATTCGCATCAAAACATTTATACCCCCCCCCACCGATGGCCCTCGCCATCCACCTGTCCTTCCCATCTGCCCGCCCGGAGCCCTCGCCGTCCCCACCCCACCCGCCCGGAGCCCTCGCCGTCCCCGACCCGCCCGCCCGGGGCCCTCGCCGTCCCCGCCCCGCCCGCCCGGGGCCCTCGCCGTCCCCACCCCGCCCGCCCGGGGCCCTCGCCATCCCCGCCCCGCCCGGGGCCCTCGACGTCCCCGCCCGGGGCCCTCGACGTCCCCGCCCGGGGCCCTCGACGTCCCCGCCCGGGGCCCTCGACGTCCCCGCCCGGGGCCCTCGACGTCCCCGCCCGGGGCCCTCGCCGTCCCCGCCCGGAGCCCTCGCCGTCCCCGCCCGGGGCCCTTGACGTCCCCACCCCGCCCGCCCGGGGCCCTCGACGTCCCCGCCCCACCCGGGGCACTCGACGTCCCCACCCCGCCCGCCCGGGGCCCTCGCCATCCCCGCCCCACCCGGGGCACTCGACGTCCCCACCCCACCCGCCCGGGGCCCTCGACGTCCCCACCCCGCCCGCCCGGGGCCCTCGCCGTCCCCGCCCCGCCCGCCCGGGGCCCTCGCCGTCCCCGCCCCGCCCGCCCGGGGCCCTCGCCGTCCCCGCCCCGCCCGCCCGGGGCCCTCGCCGTCCCCGCCCCGCCCGCCCGGGGCCCTCGCCGTCCCCGCCCCGCCCGCCCGGTGCCCTCGCCGTCCCCGCCCCGCCCGCCCGAGGACCTCGCCGTTCCCGCCCCGCCCGCCCGGAGCCCTCGCCGTCCCCTGTACCGTCTCTTTCCCCCCCCCCCCCCTCCCCCGCCCTCCAACCCGGAGCCCTCGGCCCCCCCCCACCCCGGGGCCCTTTCCATCCCCCCCTCATCCGGATCCCTCACGTTTCCCCCCCTCACCCGGGGCGCTCGCCATCCCAACCCCTCCCGGGGCCCTCACTGCCCCGCCTCCCACCTGGAGCCCTTGCTGTCCTCCACAGAGCTTCATTCCAACAGAAGTGGGGATGTTCACTGATGATTGCATAATGTTCAGCACCATTCATAACTCCTCAGATACTGAAGTAGTCCTTGTCCAAATGCAGCCTGGGCAATATGCAGGTCTAGTCTGATAAGTGGCAAATGCCAGGCAGTGACCAACTCCAACGAGAGAGAATCTACCATTGTCCCTTAACATTCAATGGCATTTCCATCTGAATCCCCCACTATCAACATCCTGGTGGCTGCCATCAACAGAAACTGAACTGGACCAGCCACGTAAATACTGTGGACTGCAAGAGCAGACCAGAGGCTAGACGTCCTATCTGTCGCGAGTATCTCGCCTCTTGACTCACAAAAACCTGTCCATCATCTACATAGCACAAGTCAGTCGTGTGATGGAATACTCTCCAATTGCCTGGATGAGTTCAGCTCCAACAGCACTTGAGAAACTCGATACCAGGACCAAGCGGCCCGCTTGATTGCTACCCCTTCCACAAACATTCAATCCCTCCACCACCAACACACAGTGGCAGCCATGTGTACCATCTACAAAATGCACTACAGGAATTCACCAAGGCTCTTTAGATAGCAGCTTCCAAGTCCATGACTGCTACCATCTAGAAGGACAAGGGCAGCAGATGCATAGGAACACCACCACCTGGAAGTTTCCCTCCTGCCACACACCATCCTGACTTGGAAATATATCACCATTCCTTCACTTTTACTGAGTCAAAATCTTGAAACTCCCTTCCCAACACTTGCACCACATGACTGCAGCAGTTACAGAAGGCAACTCATCATCATCTTCACAAGGGAAATTAGGCAAGGGCAATGAATGCTGGCCTAGCCAGTGACTCCTACATCCCATGAATGAATTTTTTTAAAAAGCCCCCCCCCCCGACAGGATGGCCTGATGCGCTAACTACGGCTCTCTGGTAGCCACAGCTTCAGGTGGATGGGTAACTGGGTAAATGAGAGGAGGCCTCGCTGGTCCCTTACCCTGCTGCATCCAGGCACTTGGCCAAGCTTCAACCAAGGCAAGGGCCCTGCCCACTGTTGAGAAAATTCCAGAAGTGTCACCACTTTTCCCTCCAATGGCCACTTAAATGCCACTGTGACTTTGAACGGGGAACACGCTGGATGGGTGGACCAGTGCGCAACGGGACGGGTTTTGGGTGGCATGGTGGCTCAGTGGTTAGCACTGCTGCCTCACAGCGCCAGGGACCCTGGTTCAATTCCGGCCTCGTTTGACTGTGTGGAGTTTGCACATTCTCCCCGTGTCTGCGTGGGTTTCCTCCGGGTGCTCCAGTTTCCTCCCACAAGTCCAAAGTGGCTAGGCCAGCATCTAATGCCCTTTCCCTTACTGTCCTTGAGAAGGTGGTGGTGACTGCTTTCTTGAACCATTGCAGTGCATGTTGGGTATGTATGCACACAATGCTGTTGTGGAGGAAGTTCCAGTGCCAGCGATGACCTAGTTCCCAGTCAGGATGGTGTTTGACTGGTAGGGGAACTTGGTGTTCCAATGTGTCTGCTGCCTTTGTCCTTCTAGACAGGCTTGTCCGGTTGGCGGCGGCCCGCAAAGCCCCTCCCCTCTATCTGGCCTGCGGAGCCACTGTTCGAAAGCTGGTCTGACACAGTGGTGAGCTCGAAATACTGGCGAGTGAAATTCAAGACTTTGTGAGGTGCTGCTCTTCTAATCACAGGACAGTCCTTTCCCATGTCTGCTGTAGTGAGCCTATCAGCAGCAAATAATGCAGAGAAATAGTCTGATTGGAGGAGTAGTGAACATCGGCAGTGGCGAGTGTGCTGAGCCCAAGGGAAGTGATGGTGCGGTGGGGCTGGAGCTGGGAGGCTAAAGCAAGCCAGGACTGGAGCCCAAGGAGCAAAGGCGCAACAGGGGCGTGAGCCTGGGAAGGGGAAAGTTTTGGCAGACTTAAGGAGGAGACTGGATGTGGGTGTGTGTAGGAGTGAGGGATTGCGTGTGTGTGTCCGCGTGTGTGTGTGTCCGTGTCCGCGTGTGTGTGTGTCCCAGCCTCCGGTTTCGCACTCACTCTCACCACCACAAACCGATACGTGCACACACACACACACACACACACACACACACTCTCAGTGTGTGAGGATGAGTAGGTGAGCCAGACGCACTCCAACTGACCCCCTCTCACACAGGTCATTTTTAAAATTAATTATCCTTTTTTTTTAACTTAACAGTTTATTGTTATGACATTGCTTTACTTTTCCCAGGAATTGTTTCTTTTCTTAATACCTTAATTTTATTTTGAAATTCAGTTTATTGTTCCGCTGAACCTTATCCTTCTGATATTTGCTCATCAGCCTCTTGACTTAAGGAAAAATACGTAAATGAAAAGGTTGGACAAGCCTGTCCCAGATTGATGAGGTCATGGGTTTAAGGTGCTGCCAAAGGAGACTTGGCGAGTGGCTGCGGTGGATGTTGTAGATGGTACTCACTGCTGGCGTCCTGTGTCACTGCTGGCGTCCTGTGTCACTGCTGGTGAATGTTTAAGGTGGTAAAGAGAATGAATGTTTAAGGTGTAGTTGGGCTACAGATCAAGCAGGTTGTGTTTTCATGGATGGTATTGGTATTGAGCTTCTTGATTGTCATTGGAGTTGTACTTATCAGGACAAATGGTGAATATTCCATTGGACTCCTGGCTTGTGTCTTGTAGATGGTGGATAGGCTTTGGGAGTCAGGAGGTGAGTTACTCACTGCGGAATTCTAAGTCTCTGACCCATTCTTGTAGCCAAAGTATTTATATGGCTGGTCCAGTTCTGTTCAATGGTAACCCGCAAGATGTTGATGGTCAGGAATTCCACAATGGTAATGCCATTGAGTGCCAAGGGAATATTGTTAGATTCTGTCTTTTTGGAGATGGTCATTGCCTAGCATTGTGTAGTTCGCATGTTACTTCCCACTTACCAGCCCAAGCTTGAATTTCATTTAGATAATGCTGCATAGATGGACTGTGTCAGTATCTGAAGATTCACAATCTATATTGAACACAATGCAATCCTCAGTAAACTTCCCCGTGATAGAGGGAAGGTCATTGATTAAGCAGTTGAAGGTGATTGGGCTGAGGGCATTACCTGAGGAATTCCAGCAGCGATATCCTGGGTCTGGGATAACTGACCTCCACCAACCACAATCATCTTCCTTTGGTAAAAGTCAATGCACTGGCAGCTAACCTTGCCTGAACATCAGTGGAAAAGCAATAGTGGCTTTGAAATTAAAGTCAGATAATTAGAATTCACATTGTATCAACAGCCAATCACTGACCATTTAATTGAGTCTCAGTGATAATTTAAAACTGGCGATATTATAAAGTTCTTTGTTATCTCAATAAAGCAATTGCCATGTCTTACTTTTCAGAAAGATAACGGCCCTTATTTCACTTTGTCCAGGTATATAACTTGTCACAAAATATTCAAGAGGATGATCTTCAGCATCTACAGGTAACTGGACAACTAATAAAATCTAAACAAAGTAGCATCGTCTCTAGAAGCATAACTTGTTCACTTCAGTGTTGCTGTTTAATCTTCTTCAGCTCTTCACTGAATATGGACGACTAGCTATGGAAGAAACATTCCAGAAACCATTTCAGGTGAGAAATAGTAAATGTTTAAACATTACAAAGTTGCCAAAGGCCAGGTTGCTTTAATATAACCATTTATTGTTGCCCTTTTAAAAAATATATATTTTCTGCACATCAAGAAACATTATTTTTCACTGTATTTTGATTTGATTTATTACTGTCACATGTATTAACATATAGTGAAAAGTATTGTTTCTTGCATGCTATACAGACAAAGCATACCATTCATAGAGAAGGAAACAAGAGAGTGCAGAATGTAGTGTTACAGTCATAGCTAGGTTGTAGAGAAAGATCAACTTAATGCAAGGTAGGTCCATTCAAAAGTCTGACGGCAGCAGGGAAGTAGTTGTTCTTGAGTCAGTTGATACATGACCTCAGACTTTTGTATCTTTTTCCCATCGGAAAAAGGTGGAAGAGAGAATGTCCGTCTCAGTACATGTGACAATAAATCAATTCAATTTAACCAATTCAGTTCTCACTACCTCCAGTGCTGAGCAGCTAGCCCGGGAACCTGCTGCGGGGATTTCCCTTGCATTAATTTTGAACCAACCCACTAGAATATGTGTGAGAGTGGCAGAATGATTTGCTCTCTCCAGTGTCATATCTTCAGCAAGCTTCTGCTTTGGACTTTTCCTTATGGCTGAGTTGAGAATTAGATGCATGGACCCAGATCCTCTACACTCAAGATTTTACTATGTAACCTGTTAGAAATATATTGGGGGTGATTCTCCCAGCCCACTGCGCTGCTTTTGTAGTGCACCAGGCCGGGAGACTTGAGCAGAGGCCGTTGGGCGCCACAGCCTCTGCGCATCTCTGGCGGAGGTTTTCTGGCACGGAGCTGCACATATTATTTAAATGAGAATTTAAATCCAATTTAAATCTCATTAGCGGGCCGAGGACTGAAATCACCAGGCCCACTAGCCTCTCCCCCATCCCCCGCCAGGAGTGTTTCACTCGTGGGGTTTAGTATAGCTCCCCACTTGCGGGGAGCTGGCAGCCCGACACCGCTGGAGTGAAGGTGGAGGCAATTGAGGCCCACCCCAGACAGTCAGGCGCTGGGGGGGGCTGCCCTTGGGCAGTGCCACCTTGGGCAGTGCCAACCTGGGCCTCCGGCACTGCCTAAAGGGCAAATGCCAATTCCCAGGAGTATCTTGGCACAACCCATTGGCTATTGGGCAGTGCCAAGGAGGCAGGGCCTAATGGGGCTGGGCCTCGGGGGGGGGGGGGGGGGAGGGGAGGTGGGGCGATCGGGGGGGGGGGGGGGGAGGGGAGGTGGGGCGATCGGGGGGTGGGGGGGGGGGGAGAGAGGGGAGGTGGGGCGATCGGGGGGTGGGGGGGGGCGATCGGGGGGGGGGGGGAGAGGGGAGGTGGGGCGATCGGGGGGGGGGGGGCGATCGGTGCAGGTGGGGGGTCCTGCTGCCACTCTGCATTTGGGCTGAATGACAGAGGGAGGGAATCCACCGATTGGGGCTGGCCAATGGGGTTGGGGGGGGGGGGTGGTCAGGACTGCGGAGGGGGTGGGAATTCGAGGCGGGCCTGGGCAGGTCTGTAGGGCTGGCAATCGGGCCGAGGGGGGGTCGAGGGCTGGCCAGCAATTGGGAGGCTGGCAGTGTGGGCTACTGCGCATGCACCAATCTCTGCTATGACAGATTGGCACATGTGCAGTGGCCTGCTCAGCCCAATGCTGCCAGCCTCTCCAGTGGGAATGTCCACTGATTTTCTGCGTGATTCATGCTGAGGCACTCTGCGGTGCCGAGGGTGTGGGAGATTCATTTTGAAACTCCCGCTGAAGAAACCAGTGTGATTTATAGAGTCATGGTCATAGAGGTTTACAGCATGAAAATAGGCCCTTCGGCTCAACTTGTCCATGCCGTCCAGTTTTTACCATTAAGCTAGTCCCAATTGCCCGCATTTGGCCCATATCCCTCAATACCAATCTTACCCATATAACTATCTAAATGCTTTTTAAAAGATGAAATTGTACCCGCTTCTACCTCTGGCAGCTCATTTCAGACACTCACCACCCTGAGTGAAAAAGCTTCCCCTCTGGACCCTTTTGTATCTCTCCCCTCTCACCTTAAACCTATGCCCTCCAGTTTAGACTCCCCTACCTTTGGGAAAAGATGTTGACTATCTAGCTTATCTATGCCCCTCATTATTATATAGACCTCTATAAGATCACCCCAAAGCCTCCTACACTCCAGAGAAAGAAGTCCCAGTCTACTCAGCCTCTCCTTATAACTCAAACCATCAAATCCTGGTAGCATCCTAGTAAATCTTTTCTGCACTCTTTCTAGTTTAATAATAGCCTTTCTATAATAGGGTGACCAGAACTGTACACAGTAGTCCAAGTGTGGCCTTACCAATGTCTTGTACAGCTTCAACAAGACGTCCCAACTCCTATATTCAATGTTCTGACCAATGAAACCAAGCATGCCGAATCCGCCTTCACCACTCTGTCCACCTGTGCCTCCACTTTCAAGGAACTATGAACCTGTACCCAATTGATCAAGATCCCGTTGCAATCCTAAATAACCACCTTCACTGTCCACTATGCCACCAATATTGGTGTCATCTGCAAACATACTAACCATGTCTCCTAAATTCTCATCCAAATCATAAATAACAGTGGACCCAGCACCAGTGCTTAGTGCACTGGAGTCCCAGTGGTTGTTTCTGGAATTTCAACCCACAACCTTCTGACTCAGAGGTGACAATGTTAACACAACTTACTTATAAGACATAGTTTTGGCACTCTTAATATACATGACAGGTTAGAATTATGTTAACTGCAAAGTGATCAGCAGCAATAATCATTAACATTTGGAGGGGACAGAATTAATCTTCACTTGGAGAGGCAAAGATTAATCCAGAATAATCAGCATGGCTTTGTCGGGGGGAGATCATGTCTAACAAATTTCATTAAATTTTTCAAGTTGACTAGGTGTATAGATGGGGGCAATGCAGTTGATGTAGTCTACATGGACTTCGGTAAGGCTTTTAACAAGGTTCCGCATGGGAGATTGGTCAAAAAGGTAAGAATCCATGGGATCCAGAGTAACTTGGCAAATTAGATCCAAGATTGGCTTAATGGCAGGAGGTAGAGAAGATGATGGTCGAAGGTTATTTTTGTGACTGGAAGCTTGTGTATTGTGGGATTCGTGCTGGGTCCCTTGTGTTTGTAGTGTACATTAATGATCTAGAATAAAAGTAGGAGGTATGATCAGTAAATTTGGAAATTATATCAAAATTGGGGGTATGGTAAATAGCAAGGAGGAATATAATTTAATAAATTATAGGATGATAGATCGGCTGGTCAGATGGACAAAATAGTGGCAAATGAAATTTAAACCTGAAAAGTATGAGGTGATGCATTTTGGGAGGACTAACAAGGCAAGGGGATACAACAGTAGGACACTAGGAAGTACAGGGGACCAGAGAGAGCTTGGGCTGCATGTCCAGAGCACCCTGAAGGCAGCAGGACATGTAGATAAAGTTGTTAAGAGGATATATAGGAAGCATATACCTTATTAGTAAGGGCATAGAATATAAAAGCAGGAAGGTTATGATGAATCTGTATAAAAAGCTCATTAGGCCACAGTTGGAGTAGCGTGTGTGCAGTTCTGGTCGCCACACTATTGGAAGGATGTGATTACACTAGAAAGGATGAAGAGAAGATTCACCAGGATGTTCCTTGGGCTGGAGCTATGTAGAGAGGCTGGTTAGGCTGCGTTTCTTTTCCTTCGAGGAGAGAAGGCTGAGGGAGCACCTGTTTGAAGGGTACAAAATTATGAGGGACGTAGGTAGGGTAGATAAGGAACCTTACCCCTCAGTAGAGGGGTCAATAACCAGGGAGCATAGATTTAAGGTAAGGGGTAGGTGATTTTGGAGGGGAATTGAGAAAAAAACTTAGAGGGTGGTGGGAATCTGGAACTGACTGCCTGAAAGAGTGGTAGAGGCTGAACCCTCACAACATTCATGATGCATTTAGATAAGCATTTGAAACACCATAACATATATGGCTACAGACCAAGTGCTGGAAAATGAGACAAGAATAGATAAATGCTTGTTGGCTGGCACAGACACGATAGGTCAAAAGGCATCCTTTGGTGTTGTAAAATTCTATGGCTCTATCACTATGACTGTTCTGGTAGCTGGAACTATCAAATTCTTTTCTTCCTGTTCTTGGTGTATCACCAATGATTTCAAACAAAGATTCAGATTCCACAATCCTTAATCCCACCTGCATTTTCCAAACATTATTTCACTTTGCAGACAATTTCCATATAATTTGTATTTTCTATTTATACTTGCTGGTAGCCCATTGAAGATTGTACGTGGTTGACCAACCTCACTGTTGCCTATCCTATTCACACAAGCCACAGATTGCCTGGAATAAAACAGAAAATGCTGGAAATACTCAGCAGGTTTGGCAACAACTATGGAAAGAAACTGAGTAGATGCTTTGGATCATCAGAATCTTTTTTACTATAGATGCTGCAAATCTGAAATAATAATATCAGGCACAGATTCCCTGTGTCCATGCCCTGGGACATGGGTTGGATAAAGACCATCCTGAGGAGGGTCTCTGCGCAGCCGCCAGTCCCGCTGAGTTTAGAGCAGGACACTGATTCTGTGGCAGCCCCTGCAGTGGGCAACAGGGCAGTGAATGGAGGGGATGGCGACCTCTTTGGGCAATTACACTCGCCCACCCCGCGGCTCCATCTCTCATCGACCGCTTTTTTTTTTTGGTTTTATTCTCCCGTCCTTACAAGGTCTCGACGTGTTTGATTTTCTTCACTTCTTGGTGCAGCTGTTTTTGCTTCTTGCTCTCCGGCTCCTTCTCCTCCGCTGCGTGACGCTTGTGCTGGCAATGTCGGCATTCATTGCCACTCACTCGGCTGTCCTCTGCCATGTCACCCTGGCGAGAGAAGCTAGCTGGAAGATTTCCCCCCCCCCCTCCCCCCCCACACACACCCCACCCGGGTCCCAACCGAAACGTCCCGCACTCCAGTTTTTACGCAAATTTGACACTTAGAATTTTTTTGGGAAAATCGCCCCCATTGATTTTAAAATAGGGGCATGTGATTGACTAAATATTGCAAACGAAAAATGGCATCATGTTTGCATTAGTTTGTTGTCTCTTTGTTCATGATGGGTGCGCGTGGGTGTAAACAATGAACTATTGAAGTTATTGAACATTATAGTTGCCTCTTAAACTTCTGGAAATGTTTTAAACTTAAGAGAAACTATATTCTAACATATCCCTGCATAACAGCTCTCAGACTAAAGATTACTTTCTTTTTTTTTAATATGCAGTCACTTATATTTCTAGTCCGTGACTGGAGCTTTCCGTATGAATTCAACTACGGAATGGATGGAGGCATCAAATTTCTGGAGAAACGACTAAAGGTTTGTGAGATCTAGTCAATTATAAACTAGTCAATTCTAAATAACTTGGAATGAAATTTGTGCTGTATTTTCAATGAGTAAAAATAGAGTTGGACCAATGCAGTAACATTGGATATCATCATAATGACCAGGATTTTGTTGCCAGCATGTCACTCCCAATATTGTAACTGGAACTGTGCACCATTTCTGCAAAGTATTTGCTTTTTTCCACGTGATTATAATTAGTATTCATGGCATGCAAATGTATTGCAAGTATGAACCTGCCACAAACAAACCACTGACTTTGAACGTCTTTCTTTCTCTCTGTCTTTCTTTTTCTCTCCCTTTCTTTTTCTCTCCCTTTGTCGCTCTCTGTTTCTTTCTCGCTCTCCCATGTGCGCTCTCTGCTCTGTGGCAAACTGACCAAATTCGCAACCAGAATGCAGCAGCATTCACTGCGACAGGTGTCTAAAATATTTCACAGAGATCTTCAGTATTGAAATCGTCCCGAGTGTCAGCCAAAAACTTTACTTAATTAGCTGTCTGGAAGCTTGAACACGGAGAATGCTGCACACCCAACCCAAAGGCATCTGCAAACTACTGCTTAACGAACTGAACAGCCAATTAACTGATTTAAGTAGCACTTTGTAAACCAATGCAGTCACAGAAAACCACAGATCGTGCAGATAGCAGAATTCATGATTTAATATTAAAAATCTGTTGGTGATTGCCATGAGAATGAAGGTTAGTCTCTTTCTACACAATGGAAGGGTGACCAACTAATAACCGGAGGCTTGGGAGACCATTGCTCTGGCCATAAATGCAGCTTAGATACCCACAGAAGTGGCAAGGATATCAGGAAGAAGATGTTTAACTTGTAGAAAAGTATCAAGGTGAGAAATTAACATGACTGTGAGAATGTAGCTGCCGTATGTGCAGCTAATCATTGATGTTAATCAATCTACATTCGAGCTGTCTACCTGGTTTGCCTGAATAATACATAAAACTGGTACAGTAACCTTAAAGGGGGTGATCCTGAAAATCATTGGATAGGACAGTATACAATGTAGGTGGCATAGACGTTGAGAGAAAATAACCTGTTTCTACAACTATTGCTGCAGTTTTGTTCAGGTTTCTACAGCTGAATGCACATACCCTATCCAGGCCCCTGTGGTTTCTGCAGTTATGAAGCAATAAATGCATTCTGCTTTTTCACCACTTAAAACAGGCACCAGCCCAGAGGCAAACATTCTGGAGGATTTCTGAGATTTGGAGAAAGTAGTATCAGTTACAGAAGGGACAGAGATGGGAGCCAAAGAAAGGTTGGATGCAGCTCAGTGAGGGCCCAAAATGACCAATGTCTCTATTGAGTTGCTTTGTAATTCCAGATCAGGCCAGTTACGAAACAGAATAATTGGAACAGGCTTAATGGGCTGAATGGCCTACTCCTGTTCCTATATGTACCTGTCACTCACCCCCTTGCAGAACGTCATTCCGATATTGGGTACAAAGTTTTGCTGCTGGGGAGGCCTCAGGCACAAGGCAATGAGTGCATCTGCAGTCACACATTCTTTCACTTGTGCTGGAAAATGCAGCCAGGAAGAAAAATGAGGACTGTCGTGACCCGCAGGTGTAGCTGGAAATGACAATGTATGTACTCAATTCAAACCCCTGCCAGCTCTCTCCGGTCTTTGTTTAACTGGAGTGAGAGTGGGGGAGAGAGTCTTAGCAGGAGTGCTGAGAGTAAGCTAAGAAGTGATTTAATTATTCATTTATTCATTTAAGGGTATTCCTAGTATATTTCGCGGGCTTTTTTCAGGGTTTTGAATTGAGGAAGTGAGGTCAGCTGAAGGGGATTCTGGGAGGTTGAGTCTTAGTATAAAAGGCAGTTACCTGGGGGGTTCGATCTCTTTGTTTAACTGGAGTGAGAGTGGGGGAGAGAGTCTTAGCAGGAGTGCTGAGAGTAAGCTAAGAAGTGATTTAATTATTCATTTATTCATTTAAGGGTATTCCTAGTATATTTCGCGGGCTTTTTTCAGGGTTTTGAATTGAGGAAGTGAGGTCAGCTGAAGGGGATTCTGGGAGGTTGAGTCTTAGTATAAAAGGCAGTTACTTGGGGGGTTCGTCGGGAGCATAAAAAGCCGTCTGCACTATACAGCGGGCAGCGTCGGGAGCGGGCAGTGGAGTGAGTGGGGAGCAGAGTGTGCATTATAAGGGCTTTGGCTCACAGGGCTTGGGCTAAAAGGGCAAGGCAAGGCTAGTTATTTTTTACCCAACCCTATAAAGGATAAGGGCAGGTATGACTGATCGGCCAGTTCAGTGCTTCCGATGTGGGATGTGGGAGTTTCTGCAAACACCGAGCTTCCCAGAGGTTCACATATGTGCCAGGTGCGTGGAACTGCAGCTCTTGAGAGACCGTGTTAGGGAACTGGAGCTGCAGATCGCTGACCTTAGCCTAATCAGGGAAAATGGGAGAAAAATTGACAGCAGTTATAGGCAACTAGTTACACCTGGGCATCGGGAGAATGACACGTGGGTCACAGTTAGGAGGAGTAAAGGGCAGAAGGGTAAAGTACAAGGGAGGTCTCCAGAGGTGTCTCAAAATAGGAAGGGCTTGGTGACAGGTGTGAGAGGGGAGGGGAGGGGAGTGGACAGTTAGAAGAAGGGTCACCTGTGGTTGTCCCACTCCAAAACAGGTACATTGTTTTAGATAGTGTGGAGGAGTGTGCCTCTCCAGGGGTAAGACACAGTGACCAGGTCACTGGCACACAGTCAGGCTCTGTGGCCCGGAAAGGGAAGAGAGGGGTTAGGAGAGCGATAGTGGTGGGGGATGCGTCAGTTAGAGGGACAGACAGGCGATTCTGTGGGGGCGAACGGGACTCCAGGATGGTAGTCTGCCTACCTGGTGCTGGGGTCACGGATGTCTCCGAGCGGATAGGAGGCATTTTAAAAGGGGAAGATAAAGAAACGGATGTCATTATACACATTGGTGGAAATGACGTAGATAGGAAGAGTAGGGGGGTCCTAAGGGAGCAATTCAGGGAGTTGGGAAATAGGTTAAAAAGTAGGGTCACTAGGGTGGCCATCTCTGGGCTGCTCCCAATGCCTCGTGCCAGTGAGGATAAGAATAGGGAGTTGGTTCAAATGAATGCCTGGCTAAAGGACTGGTCCAGGAGGGAGGGCTTTATTTTCATAGACCAATGGGAGGTTTTCAGGAGAGGATGGCACCTGTACAAGAGGGAGGGGTCACAACTAAGTTGGAAGGGCACAAATATCCTGGCTGGGAGCTTTGCTAATGCAGTTCGGGGGGGTTTAAACTAGTGTGGCAGGGGGGTGGGGATCAAACTATTAGGTCTATAAGTGTGGTGGCTGGGGACGAGCTTGGGGCTGGGACAAGGCTGGCAAAGAAGAAGAGCACTCTGGGGGAGGACGACCTCACTGAGCCTGGGGGTCTGGAGTGCTTATACTTCAATGCAAGGAGCGTAGCAGGTAAAACAGACGAACTTGGGGCCTTAATGCGCACGAGGAATTTGGATGTGGTTGCGGTGACGGAGACTTGGTTGAAAGAGGGACAGGACTGGCAGCTGAATATTCCAGGGTACAAGTGTTTTAGACGAGACAGAGGAGGGGCCAAAAGAGGTGGGGGAGTAGCGGTATTGGTTGGAGAGCATATTACAGCGGTGCAGAGGGAGGACAATTCGGAGGAGTCGTGTAGCGAGTCACTCTGGGTGGAGCTTAGAAACAGGAAAGGCGCAGTCACTATGTTGGGGGTGTACTTCAGGCCCCCCAACAGCCCAAGGGAAGTGGAAGAATGGATATGTCAGGAGATACTGGATAGGTGCAGGAAATATAGGGTTGTTGTAGTGGGAGACTTCAATTTCCCTGGTATAGACTGGAAATCGCTGAGGGCAGGGACTCTGGATGGTGAGGCATTTGTAAAATGTGTCCAGGAGGGTTCGTTGGAACAATATGTGGACAGCCCAACTAGAGAGGGGGCTATACTGGACCTGGTGCTGGGGAATGAACCCGGTCAGGTCTTCAAAGTTTTGGTCGGGGAACATGTGGCAAATAGTGACCACAATTCTGTTAGCTTTAGGATAGTGATGGAAAAGGATGAGTGGTGTCCCAAGGGTAAGGTGTTGGATTGGGGGAAGTCTAACTTTATTGGGATCAGGCAGAAATTGGCAGCTCTTGATTGGGAGAGGCTGTTTGAGGGTAAATCCACATCTGGTATGTGGCAGTCTTTTAAGGAACGGTTGTTAGGGCTACAGGACAAGCATGTGCCTGTAAAAAAGAAGGATAGGAAGGGTAGGATGAGAGAACCGTGGATAACCAGGGAAATTGAGGGACTGGTCAAAAGGAAAAGAGAGGCGTATGTTAGGTCCAAGCAGCTAAAAACGGAGGGAGCTCTGGAGGAGTATAATGAAAGTAGGAAAATACTCAAACGGGGAATTAGAAGAGCAAAAAGGGGTCACGAAATGTTCTTGGCAGACAGGATTAAGGAGAATCCCAAGGCATTTTATTCATACGTTAGGAACAAAAGGGTTGTAAGGGAAAAAATCGGACCTCTCAGGGACAAAAGTGGGGACTTATGCTTGGAGCCCAAAGAGGTAGGGGAGATCCTAAATGAATACTTTGCGTCGGTATTCACTAAGGAGAGGGATGTGTTGACTGGGAGTGTCTCGGAGGGGAGTGTTGAACCGTTGGAGAAAATCTCCATTACAAAGGAGGAAGTGTTAGGTTTGTTAGAGAATATAAAGACTGACAAATCCCCAGGGCCTGATGGAATCTATCCAAGGCTGCTCAGGGAGACGAGTGGTGAAGTAGTTGGGCCTCTGACGCAAATCTTTGTCTCGTCACTGGACACAGGTGAGGTCCCAGAGGATTGGAGGATAGCCAATGTGGTCCCGTTATTTAAGAAGGGTAGGAAGGATAACCCGGGTAATTATAGGCCGGTGAGCTTGACGTCCGTGGTGGGGAAGTTGTTGGAGAAGATTCTTAAAGATAGGATGTATGCGCATTTAGAAAGGAATAAACTCATTAACGATAGTCAACATGGTTTTGTGAGAGGGAGGTCATGCCTCACGAACCTGGTGGTGTTTTTTGAAGAAGTGACCAAAATGGTTGACGAAGGAAGGGCCGTGGATGTTGTCTATATGGACTTTAGTAAAGCGTTTGACAAAGTCCCTCATGGTAGGCTAGTGAAAAAGGTTGGATCCCATGGGATAAAGGGGGAGGTGGCTAGATGGGTGGAGAACTGGCTTGGTCATAGAAGACAGAGGGTGGTAGTGGAAGGGTCTTTTTCCGGCTGGAGGCCTGTGACTAGTGGTGTACCGCAGGGCTCTGTATTGGGACCTCTGCTGTTTGTGATTTATATAAATGATCTGGAAGAAGGAGTAACTGGGGTGATCAGTAAGTTTGCGGACGACACAAAACTGGCAGGACTTGCAGATAGTGAGGAACATTGTCAGAGGCTACAGAAGGATATAGATAGGCTGGAAATTTGGGCAAGGAAATGGCAGATGGAGTTCAATCCTGATAAATGCGAAGTGATGCATTTTGGTGGGAATAATGTAGGGAGGAGCTACACGATAAATGGAAGAACCATAAAGGGTGTAGAGACGCAGAGGGACCTGGGTGTGCAAGTCCACAGATCTTTGAAGGTGACGTCACAGGTGGAGAAGGTGGTGAAGAAGGCATATGGCATGCTTGCCTTTATAGGACGGGGCATAGAGTATAAAAGTTGGGGTCTGATGTTGCAGATGTATAGAACGTTGGTTCGGCCGCATTTGGAATACTGCGTCCAGTTCTGGTCGCCACACTACCAGAAGGACGTGGAGGCTTTGGAGAGAGTACAGAGGAGGTTTACCAGGATGTTGCCTGGTATGGAGGGGCTTGGTTATGAGGAGAGATTGGGGAAACTGGGGTTGTTCTCCTTGGAAAGACGGAGGATGAGGGGAGACTTAATAGAGGTGTATAAAATTATGAAAGGCATAGATAGGGTGAACGGTGGGAAGCTTTTCCCCGGGTCGGTGGTGACGTTCACGAGGGGTCATAGGTTCAAGGTGAAGGGGGGGAGGTTTAACACAGATATCAGAAGGACATATTTCACACAGAGGGTCGTGGGGGCCTGGAATGTGTTGCTGGGCAAGGTGGTGGAGGCGGACACACTGGGAACGTTTAAGACTTATCTAGACAGCTATATGAACGGAGTGGGAATGGAGGGATACAAAAGAGTGGTCTAGTTTGGACCAGGGAGCGGCGCGGGCTAATTGTTCCTGGTTTCTCGTTTCAAGGCTTCATTCTACGATCATCTTGCTGGTGCCAGTACAGAGTGAGACTGCGGATAGTTGGGAACCTGTCTCGGGGGCAGGGAATTCATATGGTGTTCGTGGAAGTGGAAATGACTAGGGTTGGGAAGCATTTTCCGATCGGGGCCATTGTGATCTCCTGGACTCGTTTCGATCGCCTCAGGGGGTCGGAGAGGAATTTCCCAGATTTTTTTTTCCCCATATTGGCCCTGGGGTTTTTCACTCTGGGTTTTCGCCTCTCCCTGGAGATCACATGGTCTGGAATGGGGGGGTGGGGGTAAGTTAATAGGTTGTAATGAACAAAGCATCGTAGCTGTGAGGGACAGCTCGGTGGATAGGATATTGGTATGTAGATAGGCTGGAAAATTGGGTGGGGATCCTGGATTCAGGATTCAATCCTGGACCGGGGAGCGGCGCGGGCTTGGAGGGCCGAAGGGCCTGTTCCTGTGCTGTATTGTTCTTTGTTCTTTGTTCTTTGTCATTTTGCAGCTCATTACTGGTCGTGTTAAAATATCAAAACCGATACCATAGATCACAGTGTATAAGTCGACACAGCATATAAGATGACATCCTTTATTCATTGTCAAACCTGCCACATAAGTTGACCCCCTTTTTTGCCAAGAAATACATCCGGAGCGGGCTTCAATTTTTCACCTCCGAGATGCTTGTTTTACTGACTTTATACCTGCATGGGATCCAGTGGGGGATACAGGCCACGTTATCAAGAAGACGCAGAGTTTGAAACATGCTTAAAGCAGACTGCACACATTAAGCGACAAACAGAAGTGGGTCTTCCAGCAAAATGGGTTGAGTTTGAAACAGGTTTCAAGTTGAAAGTTGTATGTAACTTGCTAAGACAAGGAAAATTTGTGTTAGTGAGAAATAGGTGAGAGGTTGGGGGAAGAAGGAGTCTGCCCTAAAGGAGGTGCTCAAGACCTGATTTGCCATGAGAGCAGGGACCAGCCTTGAGCATCATGTATCCAAATGGTTCCTCGGAAATCGTCAGAATAGCTGCATCATCAGTAGAAACGCAGTGCTTATATAGACACTTAACTGGGCCAAATCCAGCAAAGATTTCATACCAGCAGCTAAAATAAAATGTGAATTGCCAGTGTTGTAGGTAGTCACCATTTTGAAATGTGAAAACTAAACACAACACCAGTCATTCAAGTTAAATCAATTAACATCAGGGCGTCACAGTGGCACAGTGGTTAGCACTGCTGCCTCAGCGCGCCAGGGACCTGGGTTCGATTCCCAGCTTGGGTCACTGTCTGTGTGGAGTTTGCACGTTCTCCCTGCATCTGTGTGGGTTTCCTCCGGGTGCTCCAGTTTCCTCCCACAGTTTGAAAGATGTGCTGGTTAGGTGCTGTGACCCGAACAAGCGCATTGGCAACATGGGTGAAACGGTTTCTTAAATGTTTTGATTGTGGTTTAGAGGTATTCTTGTAGACTTAATTCATTCATTGAAACATGTCACCTTAAAATTTAAAGTGTATTTATTAGTCTTGATGGAACAAAATGTTTTGTGTTGTGGCTGAAGACTAAGATCGCTCAGAGACTACCAAAAGACCTCGATGCCAAAATTACTAGTTTCCAGCAATTCATCATCAGGCCCCTGGTAAAAACACATGTACACATTATGTCGCATTGGCAACATGGGTGAAACGGTTTCTTAAATGTTTTGATTGTGGTTTAGAGGTATTCTTGTAGACTTAATTCATTCATTGAAACATTTCACCTTAAAATTTAAAGTGTATTTATTAGTCACAAGTAAGGCTTACATTAACACTGCAATGAAGTTACTGTGAAATTCGCCTAATTGCCACACTCCGGCGCTTGTTCGGGTCACAGCACCTAACCAGCACATCTTTCAGACTGTGGGAGGAAACCGGAGCACCCGGAGGAAACCCACGCAGACGCAGGGAGAACGTGCAAACTCCACACAGACAGTGACCCAAGCTGGGAATCGAACCCGGGTCCCTGGCGCGCTGAGGCAGCAATGCTAACCACTGTGCCACTGTGACGCCCTGATGTTAATTGATTTAACTTGAATGACTGGTGTTGTGTTTAGTTTTCACATTTCAAAATGGTGACTACCTACAACACTGGCAATTCACATTTTATTTTTGGTCTATAAGTGGATTCCCTTTTTGGAAGGTTTTTTCCCTGAGGTTTCAAAGGTCAATTTATATGCCATGATCAGTGGGGTAATTTCAGAATGACACGTATCTTCAAGTTCCTAGCTCTTGTTGTGCTATATTGTAAATCCCTTGCCAAGTGCATAGGTCAGACTTTCATCTGTTTCTGTAGCTAATCATTCCCGGATAAGGTCATTAGTCCGTCATCAGGGGCTTATAGCTTGAGGGACACACCACATCAAGCATAGCCACACTCATTCACAGACAAACTAAATGACCAATCCACCTAACCTGCATGTCTTTGGACTGTGGGTGGAAACCAGAGCACCCAGAGAAAACACATGCAGACAGTGGGAAAACGTGCAAACGTCCACAGATAGACACGTGAGGCATGTAACAGGGTAATGGATAATATTCCAGTTTGTTAATTTATAGCCAAAAGGAGCCAACCCGTGCAATGTGGTACATTGAAGTGAACTTTTCTAAGCAAATTTACATAAATAGAGTGAAAATCATTTACTTCATTCGAAGAATTGCAGGAAATCTGAAACAGAAACAGTAGTGCTCAGCAGATCAAACAGTATCTGAGAACAGGCACATTAACATTATGATCAAAGGAAAATACAAAATTCAAAAGGAACAGAACAGGGGAGATAAGGAAAATAGACATGGTGAAGTAGTAGGTATTCCACTTCCCCTCTTGCACGTGCACGGGAATTGGTGTGGTTCTATTTTTCCTCCTTGTTGAAACTGCGTCCTTCGTTTTACTGTTCAGTGAATTAAAAACAAGGACCGTAAAATTTCCTTGAGCTACTTGTGGATACTGGAGCAATTTTTATTTATATTTTTACTTGATCTTTGCTTTTTCCCCTCACTGTCCAAACTTAACTCCAGATTTCGGAAAACCAGCACGAGGAGCTACAGAATGTCAGGAAACACATCTATTCTTGTTTCACAAATATCGCCTGCTTCCTAATGCCACACCCTGGGTTGAAAGTGGCCACGAACCCCAACTTTGATGGACGGCTAAACGGTACAGATTCCACATTCATTGCCCGCTTACGTTAGACCCATTTCAGATATGCCTTCACTGACGTTTGTGTAATATCTGAAACCTAAAGATTTCCATTCTATTTTTTATTATACATTTCTGAAAATGTATTTATTATTGCATACAGATACATATTTTTAATCAAATCCTAAGAAGTGTTTATTTCATTTTGCTTAGAAATTGATGACGAGTTTATAAAACATCTGAAAGTGCTGGTTTCCTGGCTTCTGAGTCCCGAGAACCTTGAGTTGAAAGAAATCAATGGGAATAAAATAACAGGTCGAGGGCTTGTGGAGTATTTTAAGGTAACATCACAGGCTATTATCTTAGTTGTAGATTCATAACGTTACTAAAAAATGGGTGCCTTTTCCCTAAATATAGTGGTCACTTTTTTTTTGGCCTTTCTTTGGAAGGGGTGTCCACATAAGAGAGAGTTTTTTTGTTGCGTGTGAAGTTTTTTCATATGCAAGCTATTTGCACATGTGAATGTTTTACAGAAATTTGCTTGGGAATGCTTCAAGTTATATCTGGAATGTGATTGGAACAATGTACAATATCCTTGCGTTTTCCATTTTGATAGTTTCTGACCTGGGAATTGGGAAGAGGTAAAAGATTAATCAGGAATGGAAGTTTGGAATGAAGGGAAACAGAACATTGAGGGTGGAATTCTCCCATTTTGAGGCTACGTGTGATGTCGGGTGGCTCTGGCGCCTCCTTTCACGCCAACCAAAATGGTGGGACCCCACGCCAGATTCTGCACTTGGAACCTCATTAATTATGCGCAGGCGAGTTCTCCTCCAAGTCACCTGACGGGCCGGCAGCTGATTCATCCGCCTGTCCTCAGCTGGCAATTCAAAGGTCCCGGTGCCATATTTAAACACCAGTCCAGCACACTCATATCACTCTCTCCAGCCCACCTGTCTTCACCAGACCATGCAGGATGTCAGCAACCCAGAGGGAAAAAGCTGGAAACCTCAAGAAAAAGTATTTTCTTTGATTCAACTACCCCCCCACCCCAAGCCCACTTGAACCTCTGCTGACTGCATTTGGAGTCTTCATCCATCCCCTTCCAGTAAACAATGTGGCATCTCTTTGAGCCCCTTGTTTGTGAGCTTTCCATGGAGCCTTGTCAGGGTTCATCTTCCCTCCCCTCGGTTTTCCCTCTGCCTTCTATTGTTCATGTTCTTCATCCATCTCCTTGCCCCTCTGCCTGCCGTCGTGAGGCCTCGTCCTTCCTCCTGCCATCCATAGCCCTCCTTCCAAATTGCCCCACCCCCCCATCTTCATCAGGTGACTCATCTTCATCAGGTGACTCCTTCCCCAACCCCCCCCCCCCCCCCCCCCCCAACCTCATCTCGCATTCCACCCCCGGTTGAACTTTGGACTTTTGTTGCAGTGGCTGCATGAGTCCCGCAGCACTGTGCTGTCCAGATAGATGCTGGTATGTGGAACCTGGGGGAAGGAGACCCCTGTACTCCCCAACCCCAGGTGCTGGTCTAAGACAGTGATGATGTGGAGATGCCGGCGTTGGACTGGGGTAAACACAGTAAGAAGTTTAACAACACCAGGTTAAAGTCCAACAGGTTTATTTGGTAGCAAAAGCCACACAAGCTTTCGAGGCTCTGAGCCCCTTCTTCAGGTGAGTGGGAATTCTGTTCACAAACAGAACTTATAAGACACAGACTCAATTTACATGAATAATGGTTGGAATGCGAATACTTACAACTAATCCAGTCTTTAAGAAACAAAACAATGGGAGTGGAGAGAGCATCAAGACAGGCTAAAAAGATGTGTATTGTCTCCAGACAAGACAGCCAGTGAAACTCTGCAGGTCCACGCAACTGTGGGAGTTACAAATAGTGTGACATAAATTCTGATTCTAGGATCGCATGATAAAGACTCAGGAGGAAAAAAGCAGAAATATTTATGTGAAATAGTGTGACATAAACCCAATATCCCGGTTGAGGCCGTCCTTGTGTGTGCGGAACCTGGCTATCAGTTTCTGCTCCGCGACTCTGCGCTGTCGTGTGTCGCGAAGGCCGCCTTGGAGAACGCTTACCCGAATATCAGAGGCTGAATGCCCGTGACCGCTGAAGTGCTCCCCAACAGGAAGAGAACAGTCTTGCCTGGTGATTGTCGAGTGACACAGTGACACAGGTGAGTTCATGGGCCCAGGAGCACGGTGTTGCTCATGAAGATCAGCTTGGCACGGAGATGGGAGGCAGAAACCAGTCTGCCCCGGCTGAGCGTCCGCACTGTAGGAATTCTGGGATTCTATTCTATTCTATGATTCTATGATAAACTCATAAACTCTTCACCTAAATTTAGGATTTGTTATTATCTTTGATTCCAGCAAGTTGAAAAAATGACATGTCTGTTTAATTCTGAATGGTTGCCAGTTACCGATGAACCCAGACTTCTCCCTGTTTAAATTGTATTTTAGGCATACATAAAGATCTATCAAGGAGAAGAACTACCGCATCCCAAGTCCATGTTGCAGGTACTGTAGCTCCATTATTAATACTCTTACTCTTCTGCAAGTCATTATTTCTTGCTCTCTCTTTACTTTCTAACCTTGTACCTGACACAATACGATGGGTGGTATTTTCTCATTATTTGGCGGAGTGCCGCAGTGGTGGAGGGGGGGGGGGGGGGGGGGGGTGGAGAAATTGGGGTGAGCGGCCTCCTTTGCCGTATTGTGAGATTCTTAGAAAAAATAAATAGCGAGGAGCAGCAACTTAGATTTTCAGAAGATTGGGGCACCCATTTAAAAAATAAAAATAGATAAAGTAGAAACACCCACACCCCTCTGCATTCTGTCCCCCCCAATGCAGCACTCCTCACCATGGGACTTCCCCACCACGGGACTCCCCCATCCCCAAAATAATGTATTTAAATAGGGATCCTGATTTTTTTAAAGTGAGGATTCACGTTGTGTCATTGGCAGGGGCAGGGGCAATCTCCATAGAATCCTTATTGGGCAGAAAGAGGCAATTTAGCCCATCGAGTCTGCACCAACTCTCCGAAAGAGCATCTTACACGCATCACCATCACCACCCCCCCGCCCCACCCCCCATATCCATAACTCTGCACATTTACAATGACCTATCCACCCAACACGAAAGGGCAATTTAGCATGGCCAATCCACCTAATGTGCGCATCTTTAGACTGTGGGAGGAAACCGGGCCTCCCGGAGGAAACCCACGCAGACTCAGGGATAATGTACAAACTCTGCACAGCTAGTCACCGAAGGCCGGAATTGAACCCGGGTCTCTGGCGCTGTGAAGCAGCAGTATTAACCACTGTGCCACCGTACCTCCCAATCAATTGGGGAAAATCCTGCCGGTGTAAATGCTATTTTGGGACACCTGTGGGATTTTCCATCCCCGCCACCATTCCTGTCCCCCAAAATGATAGGTTAAAATCCCTCTCCAACATGTGCATTTGTCTACACTGAAGTAAAGTGCCCATCCCATCTATTTCACTCAGTTTTGCTGCATAACAATTGCCCACAAAGCATGATTAAATTAAAATGCAACAATTTTCTGGTCATTAAATAGAGATCCTTGATGAAACTTTTGTTTTTGGAAATGCAACAAGTTGTGGAAAATCTCAGAGTAAGTTCCTGATCTTGGTTGTCTTGCTCTAGAGGAGTCCTTAACGAGGCCAAACAATCTTAGTTGGGAGATGGGAGTAGGGCAAGACAAAGAGAATAGAACAGATAATTGGATGAGAAGCCTCCACCATACTGCTCTGGTCAGGCAGTCAGTGGTGTCACTGACAGAAAGAACCAGATGCCATTTCCACGCTTTTCTAGCAGAAAGCAAGATGCCCCAAGGGAACCAGCAAATTGGGGGAAGGATGTATATTGGGAGGATAGGTGTGTCTGCAATAGGAGGATTTATGCCCTTACAAATAAAGCAAAATTGAGTTAAGTTTAAGTTTATTTATTAGTGTCACAAGTAGGCTTACATTAACGCTGCGATGAAGTTACTGTGAAAATCCCGTAGTCACCATGCTCCGGCACCTGTTCGGATACACTGAGGGAGAATTTAGCATGGCCAATGCACCTAACCAGCACATCTTTGGACTGAAGGGAAACCGGAACACCCGGAGGAAACCCACGCAGACACGGGGAGAACGTGCAAACTCCGCACAGACAGTGACCCAAGCCGGGAATCGAACCCGGGTCCCTGGCGCTGTGAGGCAGCAGTGCTAACCACTGTGCAGTCCATACAAATTGAATTTGCATTGCGTACTATATGAACGTACATGAATTCAGTGCAAAACTCACAGCCAAGGTTATGGTAACATAGATTAACTTAATCAGTGAGGCATTCGTTTAGCCTGATCAGCTGATAAAGGTTATAACTAGAATTATGTCACTGCCTTTCTCAGGAATGTGTAAAGGGTCCTTTCATTATTTATAACAATATTTCTTTCTTGTCGTGAGCCTTCTAACATGCATCAAGATGGTAGCTGCTGCTCTGTCATAGCGAGCTCCTAAACCCAGGCAGTTAGTATTGGTGTCAAGTATAATCTTCTAGTGATATTATTGACTGAATTTCACAGGGTGGGTGAGGCAGACCAGGTAGCCAGTAGAATTTTTATAATAATCCAGAAACTTCCATGTGGATCTTATCTGCTGCCAGAAATTACTGTACTTACCTGGATAGTTACCCAAGAGTTGTTAGACAGATTAAAACCTAGTCTTAACACCTGAGTAATGCCACAACTGACACCCCTGAAAATCTCCCCTACTCCCCCACCACTCGACAACCACCCCAACAGGATCTGCCTGCCACCCCCATCCCCCACAACCTGATCAGACCAGACTGCCCCTAGCCTGACCCTGGTCACCACCCGACCACCCCCTGACCTAGCTACACCCTCAACCTGACCTAACTACCCCTGACCCAACTACTTACTATAAGACCATAAGACATAGGAGCAGAATTAGGCCACTTGGCCCATCGAGTCTGCTCCGCTACTAATCATGGCTGATATTTTTCTCATTCCCATTCTCCTGCCTTTTCCCCTGATCCCCTTATTAATCAAGAACCTATTTATCTCTGACTTAAAGACACTCAATGACCTGGCCTCTGAGGCAAAGAGTTCCACAGATTCACCACTCTCTGGCTGAAAATATTCCTCCTCATTTCTGTTTTAAAGGTTTGTCCCTTTAGCCTGAGGTTGTGCCCTCTGGTTCCAGTATTTCCTACTAGTGGAAATATCCTCTCCAGACCTCGCAGTATCCTGTAAGTTCCAATAAGATCCCCTCTCATCCTTCTAAACTCCAATGAGTACAGACCCAGAGTCCTCAACCATTCCTCATACGACAAGCTCTTCATTCCAGGGATCATTATTGTGAATCTCCTCTGGACCCTTTCCAAGGGTAACTGTCTGCGTAGATACGGAGCCCAAAACTGTTCACAATACTCCAAATGGGGTCTGACCAGAGCCTTATACAGCTCCAGAAGTACATCCCTGCTCTTGTATTCTAGTCCTCTCGACATGAATGCTAACATTGCATTTGCCTTCCTAACTGCCGACTGAACCTGCAAGTTAACCTTAAGAGAGTCTTAAACAATGACTCCCAAGTCCCTTTGTGCTTCTGATTACCCTGCCTGACCAGGCCTGTCTAACCTCCACAAGCTGACTACCCCTCTGACCTGATTATCCCTTCTGACTACCCTCCCAACCCCATCAAACTAACACCCCTCTCCCAACTTGACTTGACCCAACTACCCATCTAACCTACCTGGCTACTCTTCATCCACTCACTCTTTGACTCACATTCAAAGTCTGGACATTTAAACTTATACGGGCGGCACGGTAGCACAGTGGTTAACACTGCTGCTTCACAGCTCCAGGAACCTGGGTTCGATTCCCGGTTTGGGTCACTGTCTGTGTGGAGTTTGCACATTCTCCTCGTGTCTGCGTGGGTTTCCTCTGGGTGCTCCGGTTTCCTCCCACAGTCCAAAGATGTGCGGGTTAGGTTGATTGGCCATGCTAAATTTGCCCTTTAGTGTCCTGAGTTGCGTAGGTTAGAGGGATTAGTGGGTAAAATATGTTGGGATATGGGGGTAAGGCCTGGGTGGGATTGTGGTCGGTGCAGACTCGATGGGCCGAATGGCCTCTTTCTGTACTGTCGGGTTTCTATTCTATTCTATTCTTATATGGCAGCACGTGTCATAAAAGAGGGTGTGTCCTGTCTTCAATTCTGTACCACTTCAATGGAGAACCAGATACTTATCTAAGTGGGAGGAAAGAGGTCAGTCTTCACCTTTCACATGCCATCTAGTCCACTGTCACCAATTCCCTTGAGAATTGGAACCTCTGATGTGCAGATCCTGACAGAATGAGGTGCATGCACTCCAGTAGTCATGGGTTAATGGTATTTGGGCCGAGAATAGCTCTGGTACAGCCAAACCTGCCCAGGATCCTTCTGATAGACCTCTCCACAGTAGAATTCTCATGGTAAAATACACATTGTATCAATCAGCCAATCATAGAAGAATCATAGAATCCCTAAAGTGCAGGAAGAGGCCATTTGGCCCATTGAGCCAGCACCGACAACTATCCCACCCAGGTCCTATTCCTGTAACTCCATATATTTACCATGCTAATTCCCTAACAGTAAAGGTCAATTCAGCATGGCCAATCCACCTAGATGCACATCTTTGCAGTGTGGGAGGAAACTGGAGCACCTGGAGGAAACCCACGCAGTCATGG
This sequence comes from Mustelus asterias, assembly GCF_964213995.1. Classification (NCBI taxonomy): domain Eukaryota; kingdom Metazoa; phylum Chordata; class Chondrichthyes; order Carcharhiniformes; family Triakidae; genus Mustelus; species Mustelus asterias. Next base: position 53,530,508 of record NC_135818.1, on the reverse strand, counting down.
GGAGAATGTGCAAACTCCACGCAGACGGTTACCCATGTCACTGGCACTGTGAGGCAGCAGTGCTAACGACTGCGCCACTGTGCCACCCACGCTAACCTGCACATCTTTGGCCCAACCCAGCGAGCCTATTCTATACCATCATGGTGCACCTTAAACACAGTGCAATTGCTACCTGTTCCCAACAAGACACCTACACAGTCTCCTAGAAAAGCCAGCAAGGTGGAAATATCCTAGGTCAGGTTTGCATTATTGATTGTTCCATGGTATAATTAATGCAGCATTGATATATAATATTGCAAGAGATTAAAACAGGTCAAATCTGTTATTTGCGATTTTTAAGAAATTATCCTGAAGGAATTTAACAGACGTTTAAATCTTGTTTTCATATAACTTCTCCTGATTCCTGATAATTACCATTTATTCAATGCACACTAACAAAAGTTGATTCATAATTTGCTCTAATCACTCTTTTTGTCCCTTCACATGATTTAGGCCACAGCAGAAGCTAACAATTTAGCAGCTGTAGCTGCAGCCAAAGACTTATATGGTAAAAAAATGGAGGAGGTAAGGAAGCTGCATGTCTTAAACATGAAAGAATCTTGTTTCGATGTCCTTCAAAGGCTGAAGCTTTAATCTGAGCTGAGTGCACAATTGCGGGGGTGCAGAGAGAATTGCTTGAAAACTATTTGAAGATATGTTTGAATCTAGTTATATTGATCGATTTGGCCGGTGGCCCAAGTTCCTATTATAATCAGAGGATTCTGTAGTTGGTTTCAGTGTGTTATACTGCCAGGCATTTTAAATTCCTAATTTAATCAGCTGCTTTCTCTCTCCTCTCAGTCAAATTCAGTTAATCCCATTGATTTTGTCTGCAACTGTTGCTCTTGCTCAGCACAGATCAACGATTTAAATGGCTGAAATTGGATTTGGCCACCAGAATTTGTCTACAGGACATCCACAAATAATTCTCATGTGCTTTAATTGCTACTCACTGTCTAATCTCAAGAATGACAGAAATATGTTATCTATGCAAAGAATGGAGGAAATGTTTTGGCATCCGGTTTCAAGATTGTGATTTGCCTAAATTAGGGTAGAGTAAAGGATCAGGGTAGCCAATGAGGTTAAACCGAGGCTTTATCTGACATAACTTTTTAAAGCCATCTCGGCCTTTTGGCTAAGATGAAATGTTCGATCGAGCCCAGGAGGGGGTGTCAGCTTAGATCTTGTTTGATCGAGCCCAAGATGCGATGCAATGTCTTATCTTGTCAGCTTGGATCTAGTTTGTCCCTCACGTGGGGACCGTGATTGGACTTAATTTGAATCGGCTTTTTTGAAGAGAAATAAGGTACCAAAAAAAAAGACAGCAGGTGAGGAGACTAGCTTTGTCATCCAGTCTCATACCTTCTCTTGGACTCCACAACATGTTTAATTTGGTTCCAGTACAGTAGCAAGCCAGGTTTAAATACATGGTTGTGGATCCATGTGGCTCTCTTTGGCACTCCAGAAATCCAGGCAAAGCTAATTTATTTTGAGAGAGCAAATGCCCTTGTCAACATCATCAAATGATTCATAGTGGACTGGCTGGATCTGGATCCCTGCACAAGCATGTTCACAGATAAAGATTAAGAACTGGTTGGTGCAGTAAGTGACGTTGGTCTTTCACATCTGGAATGAACAGTTCCTGTGGTTGCTGGTGGTAAGCATCACATGTGAAATGATTTGAGGCAGTCTTCATTCAGTTTCCAGTGAGCCAGGGCCTGCAAAACACAAAACAATCCATAAATTGGAGACTTATTGCCATCGTCTGTCAGAGAGGCCCGAGGCTTCAAGGACGGTTGTTGTATGAAATGGAAAAAGTACAAATGGGCACAGTAGCCTGGCGGCTATGTTTCTGGACTAGTAATCCAGAAAGCTGGGTTAAAGTTCAGGTGACATGAATTCAAATGGTAGTTGGGGAATTTAAATTCACATCACCAAATTAAATGTAAAATAAGAAGTTAGTCTCAGTAATGGTGACCATGAAACCATTGTCGATTGTTGTAAAAATCCATCTGGTTCACTGATGTCCTTTAGGGAAGGAAATCTGCTGTCCTTGCCTGTTTTTTTAAATACTCCTGCTCACCACTTCCCTCTCCTGACCTCTTGCTATGAATGAAGCTCTGGAGATGAGCAACAAGAGACAGGAGAAGAAGCTTTGCAGTTATTTTTTTTAAAAACTTGGATGATAACCGCCCCAGCTTCTTATTTCTGCACCATTGGGACCACGCTTTTGCAGTCTCTGGGCTCTGGATTGGATCTGGCAGTTGAATGGGAACACAGGATCAGGAAGGGGAAGCAGTGAAAGGGTGAGTCATGGAGCAGGAGGGTAGGTCAGGCATGGAAGAGGCTGAAGGTTGGAAGTTGGGGAAGGTCGCAGGGTTGAGCATGGGGAAAGGCCCCAAGTCAGTTAGAGAGCAGGAGAGGCTACTCCAAAATGCTGCCAATTGGGTCAGGTGGGAAATCAAGTTAAAATGAATCTTGCTTGCTCAATATAATTAGGGCCCCATTAACTTCCCAATGTTAAAGTGAAGCAGTGTTAAACGATGCAATGTGGAATGGAAACTTACTGTATAGCAAAGGCCTTGGGCCCAGATGTCCTGCTCCTACTGAGGCCTAGTAAGCCCGGTTGACCACAGTGCAACCCAAATTAGAGGTTGCCAGCCTCATTAACATCTCTAAGTTCAGACCCACTTCACAGTGAGTCAGCTGTCCATCCCTTGTCTTCCCTTCAAAAACCTGGAGGTTGGAGAATTGGAGCCACGTTCCCAGCATGCTCGGACGTTTTCCTAATTTAACCCCTCACCCCCTTATCCACCTCAAATCCAATGCACTCCTCCATGATACAATTTCTCCCAATATTTCCAGTGCCCCTCAATTTTTCTGCTGGCTTCCTTGCACCAATGACATCAAGATTAATCCTTAACCTCTGGACAACCCTGGAGGATTGGCAACCCAATCTCCACCTTTTTGTATGTTGCCCTGGGATTTCCAGGCTTATTTAAATGAGGTAAGAGTTCCCAGCTGTTTGCTGAAGATAATAAAGTAGACTTTCTTTTAAACATAACCACTAGCGTCTGGAAGATCCCAATCTCACAGTCTCCATAGAATTCATAGACTCCATAGAATCCCTACAGTGCAGAATGAGGCCATTTGGCACATCGAGTCTGCACAGACCACAATCCCACCCAGCCCCTATCCCTGTAGACACACGTATTTATCCTGCTAATCTCCCTGACACTAAGTGCTTTCGACTGTGCTTGGTCACACCAGGGGACAAGCCTGCACTGACAGTAGCCCTGACTGTATAAATGACCCAGAACAGAAAGTCACAGCTTTCTGTGCACTGCTCCTGGCCATCATTGGGCGAAGGCGGAGACCTGCTGTATTATCTTTAATCACAATGTTATTCATGCGCTGGCAAATTTGATGCAGCGCTGATTTTGGTGCTTCTTGTAGGATACATTTTTATTCCTTTCTCTTACAAATATGTTTTATCCTGTAGATTTGTGGAGGAGACAAACCATTCCTTGCACCCAGTGACCTCCAGAACAAACACCTGGGCCTCCGAGATGAAGCGGTCAAGCTATTCCGTGGAGTTAAGAAGATGGGAGGAGAGGAATTCAGTCGCCGTTATTTGCAACAGCTGGAGAGTGAAATTGATGAGTTGTACATAAACTACATAAAACACAACGATAGTAAAAACATCTTCCACGCTGCTCGTACCCCTGCCACTCTATTTGTGGTGATATTTATTATGTATGTAATAGCTGGAGTGACAGGATTTATTGGAGTGGACATTATAGCCAGTCTGTGCAACATGATAATGGGGCTGGCTCTGATCACTCTGTGCACATGGGCATATATTAGATACTCTGGAGAATACAGAGAGCTTGGAGCTGTCATAGACCAAGTAGCAGGAGCCTTATGGGATCAGGTAAGTGTGTTGCTGATTTATTTTCTGTATTCTAGTACAATTAAATATTTCTGTGATATTTTGCTGTATACATGACACAGAATTACTCCAAACAGCATTAAAATAGAGATACATAATGTTACGAGACAGCCTAACAATGTAACATTATTTCCTTTTAGATTTGAATTCTCATTATAAGAAATTTGGAATAGAATCATAGAATCCGACAGTGCAGAAGGAGCCCATTCGGCCCATCGAGTTTGCACCGACCACAATTCCACCCAGGCCCTATCTCCATAACCCTATGCATTTACCCTGCTAGTCCCCCTGACACTAAGGGGCAATTTAGCATGGCCAATCCACCTAACCCACACATCTTTGGACTGTGGGAGGGAATCGGAGCACCCGGAGGAAACCCACGCAGACACGGGGAGAACGTGCAAACTCTGCACGGACAGTGATCCAAGCCGGGAATCGAACCCGGGTCCCAAAGTCGAAGTTTATTTATTAGTCACAAGTAGGCTTACATGCACACTGCAGTGAAGGTACTGTGAAAATCCCTGGCGCTGTGAGGCAGCAGTGCTAACCACTGTGCCATCGTGCCGCCTCAGAATCTTGGTTTTGAGATTTGAATATTGATCCATGCAAGTCATTGGAGCATAGTTCAGCAAATATTATTTCCAAACAGCACAGTGTTAGCTCTCCTGATGTGTTAGTTAAATTCACAGTTAAGTCAGAGGCAGCCAGCCTCATTAACATATTTAAAACGCCAACGCACTTCCTGACAGTGGCTCAGCTGCCCATTCCTTGTCTGCCTGGAGGCTAACTTCCCAACATGTTCCAACGTTTTCCCTCTATAATCTCCCAACCGCCATCCAATCCCACATGCTGTTCCAGATTAATATTTCCCATCTGTGATAGCTGATCTTAAATGGTAGGAGCAAGACTGTGTTGACTTCGGTGCCAGTCGGTTTGGCCGGCGTTCCTGGATAACTACCAAGTGACCTCTGTTGGAAGTGGGCACGTGGTTCAGGGGAAGCATTAGAAAAGAGAGGTTATGATTGCCCTTCCCCGATGATCACTGCCAAGATTCATTCATGCATGGGAAATGCACACCTGGCCAAAAAGTGGATAGCATCAGTGGAACTTTATCACTGCAAGGAATTGAGGTCTTCAGGAGAACAAAGTGAGAAGGAAAAATATTGCCAGAAAAAGTTGAGGAAAAGGGCACTGCTTTACTCCATTTATTTTTATGTTTCGCAATTATGATCTTAAGTTTTCACTTGGTGCTTTGTAGTTGCCAAACAGAGAGAGCCTCCTCTTGTCAAAATTCTTGACCATTTAAAAGAGGGACTTAGAAGGGACAGATCTAGTAAAAAACAATTGTGGCCAACAACATGTTATTTATATCTAACAATAGAAAGAGTAACACAGTAAAACAAAACTAATTGAAATATATAAAGAACAAAGAAAATTACAGCACAGGAACAGACCCTTTGGCCCTCCAAGCCCGCACCAACCATGCTGACTGTCTGAACTAAAACCTTCTACCCTTCCGGGGACCATATCCCTCTATTCCCATCCTCTTCATGTATTTGTCCAGATGTCCCTTAAAAGTCACTATTGTATCTGCTTCCACTACCTTCCCCGGCAGCGAGTTCCAGGCACCCAATTGAAATCTACTGCTCAATTGTGTCTGATAACACATTACTTAACAAAATACAACAAATATTGACAATTGCCAAATTGATAAATCATACCATTAAGGCAGTGCATTTATGTTGAGGTGTGGTGTTGGATTCCCACCCACATGAAGGGAGTAAATTTTGCATCTCAATCCAATCTTAACTGTCCTCATTGGTACGGTCATTTGAACCAGTGGACAGAGATCATTCTGTCTTAGGAGGAGAAAACTGATTCAACAAATTTTTTACTTAGGAAGCACATCTGCTGCTGACGTGAACACAGTAAGAAGTCTAACAACACCAGGTTAAAGTCCAACAGGTTTATTTGGTAGCAAAAGCCACTAGCTTTCGGAACAGGCTGTTCCTTCCAATAGCCTGTTCCGAAAGCTAGTGGCTTTTGCTACCAAATAAACCTGTTGGACTTTAACCTGGTGTTGTTAGACTTCTTACTGTGTTTACCCCAGTCCAACGCCGGCATCTCCACATGCTGACGTGAATAGCAGGAGAACTTAATTGTAAAGCTCAGACTGTGTAATAATTTCCTCATCTGAAGGAGAGAACCTAGAAAGGAGGGAGGGAATGGGCATGGATTTATTTTGTTGTTAGAATGCAAAGGACCAAGGCAGGTCACTACCAGGGTGAAAACAGTCGAATAGAACATGAAATAAATCAGGATGTAATGTTTAAGTAATTCTAAAATTTGGACTTGAAAGCCCGTAAAAGCTTAGGAGGAATAAGAAAGTATGATTCAGAGGAAAAGAGCACGTAGCAATGATGAAAAAAGTTATTGAATATTGTTGTATCGAAACAAATCCGGAACAGCAGGGATCGTAAGAGGCAGGACCAAAAGGAAATCGAATAAAGATGCACCCTAAATGGTCTCAATTAAACACATTCCATAAATCTACTTTTTGTAAATGCAATATATACAAAGTTAAGATCTCTTCTTTTGCCTGCTGTTTTTAAAAACTGGTGCTCAGTTTAGCTTTCTCCTTTCAACACTGTCTCTCTCCTTTCTGCAATTCATAGGGAAGTACTAATGAGGTAAGCCTTTATTTTATGTACTATCTTGCAACAGGCTGCATTGTAAAGTCAAAAAAATTTCATTGTGCATCAATCTTTTGCCTGCATTTTTCCATAGATTGTATATATTAAAATCATTTTCACCTTGTGCTGGTGCCTAACAGAAAAACAGTTTTATTTGACAAGGTTTCAGGTTTGATAAATTTCTGTAAAATGGATTTTCTTCTGAATCCTGCGCAACATCTGAAAATCATAGAATTCCTACAGTGCAGAAGGAGGCCATTTGGCCCATCGAGTCTGCACCAACTCTTACCCAGGCTTACCCCGTAACCCCACATATTTACCCCGTTCATCTCCCTAACCTATATATCTATAATGGGACAGTAAGGGCAACTTTAGCTTGGCCAATCCACCTACCCCGCACATGTTTGGACTGTGGGATAAACTGGAGCACCCAAAGGAATCCGATGCAGACATGGGGAGAATGTGTAATGTTCACACAGACAGTCATCCAAGACCGAAATTGAACCCGGGCACCTGGCGTTGTGAGGCAGCAGTGCTAACCACTGTGCCACCATACTGCCCCTCTCGTGGATTGGAGGAGTAGGAATACTCTTCCCTCCCCCTTGATAAATAAATTTGCAGAATATATTAGAAAATACTTATTCTTGTATAACAGAATTATTTTCTATTTTACTATATTACCAGGAATTTGTATAAATGTTGTCTCTTAGTTCCGAAACTATTCATCTCTGAGCCTATTGAGTTAATATCAGATAAGAACATCAGAATTAGAAGGAGAAGATGGCTGATTGTGGCCTTACCTTCACATTCCTGACCCCATAATCCTTAACTCAGTTGTCAATCAACAATCTTCTAATTCAGCCTGAAAACGTATTCAATGACCCAGCCTCCATTGCTCCCTGGAGAAGATTCCAAATTCCGAATTCCAAACACCCACTGAGAGAAGAAATTCTGCCTCATCTCTCTTAAATGGGAGGCTCCTTATTTTTGAACTGAGTTTCATAATTTCAGATTCTCCCATGAGTGGAAACGTCCTCTCAACATCTACTCTGGGCATCTACCATGTCAAGCTCCCTCAGAATCTTAAATGTTTCAATGAGATCACCTCTCAATCTTCCCAACTCAAATGAGCAAAGGCCCTACCCACTCAATCTTTCCTCATAAGATGCATCCCAGGGTTCAGCTCGGTGAATCTTCTCTGAATTGCTCCCAATGCAAGTTTGTCTCTCCTTTTAATGTATGATTCATTGTATAAACAACCATTGCATTTTGGAGGGTAAAAACCCTTCATTAGATTAGGCAATACATTAGACTAAGAACATAGAAGTTAAACTTAACAGATCAAAATGCAAATGTTAAAATTACAAAGAACTTACAGCACAGGAACAGGTCCTTTGGCCTCCAAATCTGTGCCAATCATGATGCCCTAAGTAAACTAAAAAAAAACCTTCTGCCCTTACTTGGTCCGAATCCCTCTATTCCCTCCCTAATCATGTACCCATCCAGATGCCTCTTAAATGTTGCTAATGTGTCTGCTTCCACCACCATTATGGCTGGAATTTTCCTACCATTCACGCCAGCGTGATTTTCCCATCTCGCTGCAGTGAATGGAAATTTGGCTTGTCGCCAAATTCTTTGTCTTCGCTGCAGCAGGAGCATGGCATAAACAGGTAGTAAGATCACTTCAGATGTCCCCTTTTAAATGTATTGCTTTCCTCCTTCCCTTCCACAATGCCATCATTCCAATGTGACGATGCAATCTTATACGTTTGGATCTGCTCAGGAGCTGACCACTGAGATGTACGAGACTGGCTGTGATAATTGACCTTTCGATTCGCCATTCTTTCTTGGCTATTCTCTCAAACAGTGCAGACAAAATTTACCTTAACTTTTCTGTGGTGAAGTACAGTGGAGCACCATTACTTTGTCAAAATTAGACTTTTACTGTATAGAAACTTATTTGCTATTTTTGTGCACGTCCTTTAGTTTAAAACTAATGCAACAGCCCATCAAGTTTGCACCAGCAAGAGTCAAGAATCCAGTTAGTGCCACTCCTCCACTCTTTCAGATATCCCTGCATTGTTGTTCTTTTGAGTATTTATCCAATTTTCTTTTGATGATTCCAATAAATTTACCAACCAATGAGGCAATGTGTTCACTATAGATAGAGAAAAATGGCAACCACTGGTACTCAAAATAAAAACGTTGCATATAGGCAGCAAGTTTAATGGCAGTTCAGTAGCCATATCAATAATATTGTGGCTACATTAGTGGGGTTAGATCAAAAAGAGAGATTCTTATGTAACAAAATAACTCAAAGCTAAAGTAACTTTTTAATAGTTATGGTTGCAGTTTGCAGGATTAGAACAACTTTTCTCATCACCTTAATCAAACCAATTTAGAGAGAGAGAGTTTGGCAGACTTGGCTGAATCCAAATTTGGGAGAGATTCTTAACACCCAAGACCAAAAGGGGCATACTGGAAAAGTGTTTCAATATATTATATTATGTTCTGATTCATAGATAATTCAGGGGGATTTCAAGCTGATAAATTGCATGAAACAAATATAAAAAGGTAATTACATTATTGTAAAATTAACAAACAGCATCTTAGGTAGTTCTCCATCTCTTAATATTCACTCCTTCATGGTAGATCATTTATTATTAAACATAGTTTCCATAAATTTCAGAGGGCATAACTCTTCAACATAAATACTTATCTTAAAAAGGGTTTGCTTCATAAGGGCCTCATTATCAACCAGAGGGGGGGCTGCTTAGCTCAGTTCGCTAGATGGCTAGCATGTAGATCAGATTTTTTGCCAATGCCTCGGGGTCTAATCCCCATTCCTACTGAGGCAGATTTGGATCTGCCTCTGCACCCTTTCCGATGGTGGAAAGTTCATGGCACTTTTCTGTGGCTCGGCTAATAGTAATAGTAGGGTGTTGGGGAGAGTTACAGAACAAAGAGATCTAGGGGTACATGTTCATAGCACCTTGAAAGTGGAGTCACAGGTGGACAGAGTGGTGAAGAAGGCATTCGGCATGCTTGGTTTCATCGGTCAGGAGTTGGAATGTCTTGAAGTTGTACAAGACATTGGTATGGCCACACTTGGAATACTGTGTGCAATTCTGGTCACCCTATTATAGAAAGGAAATTATTAAACTAGAAAGAGTGCAGAAAAGATTTACTAGGATGCTACCGGGACTTGATGGATTGAGTTACAAGGAGAGGCTGGATAGACTGGGACTTTTTTCTCTGGAGCATAGGAGGCTGAGAGGTGATCTTGTAGAGGTCTATAAAATAATGAGGGGCACAGATCAGCCAGATAGTCAATATCTTATCCCAAAGGTAGGGGAGTCTAAAACTAGAGGGCATAGGTTTAAGGTGAGAGGGGAGAGATACAAAAGTGTCCAGAGGGGCAATTTTTTCACAGAGGGTGGTGAGTGTCTGGAACAAGTTGCCAGAGGTAGTAGTAGAGGCGGGTACAATTTTGTCTTTTAAAAAGCATTTAGATAGTTACATGGGTACGATGGGTATGGAGGGATATGGGCCAAATGCGGGCAATTGGGATTAGCTTTGGGGTTTTTAAAAAAAAAAGGGCGGCATGGAGAAGTTGGGCTGAAGGGCCTGTTTCTATGCTGTAAACCTTTATGACTCTAACCAAGCCTTTGGGTAGGGAACTGAGAAAGGTTAATCCACTATTACTGAACTCTATCATGGACCAAATTACACAAGCTGCATCAAGAACTTAAATAGTAAATTACTTTACCTTTGCTACCTTAAAATAAATGAGAAATCATAGGATCCTACAATGCAGAAGGAGGCCATTCAGCCCATCTAATCTGCACTGACCGCAATCCCACCCAGGCCCTATCCCCATAACTTTACTCTAACTAGTCCCCCCTGACACTAACGGACAATTTAGCATGGTCAATTCACCTAACCCGTACGCCTTTGGACTGAGAGGAAACCAGAGCACCCGGAGGAAACCCATGCAGACACGGGGAGAACGTGCAAACTCCACACAGACGGTGACCCAAGGCCGGAATTGAACCTGGGTCCTTGGCGCTGTGAGGCAGCAGTGCTAACCACTGTGCTGCCCCAGAAATAATTCATTTGTATGGATTAACTGCGTATGGAGTTTTGATAGTTGAGTCTTATGCAATCTTTTCAATATGGAATTTTTAGTTAAGCTTTGTGATCCTTAAAGAAGGGGTCAATCATCTACCTATTTGCTGCACTTCAGCTAGAGGTGAAGCTCATACTCACTGCTTTGACTGTGTTGATCATTGTTGGCCAGCAGGGGATGCTAATACAATTAATTCAGGACCAGCATGAATATCAAGCCAGCATCATTTGCAATATCTCGAATGGTTTTTCAAACAAAAATGGCAATGAACTTTGACACAAGTCTGTAATTGCATTGGCTATTCGCAGCATAATAGGGTAGTTATTTTCATTTGGAAGTAACAAACAGCATGAAACTAATATCTTGAAGGATTATGTTTATCTAAATATAACCCGTTGATTAGTATAATAGATTTAACAAAAGCATTTGGTATAAGCCTGTTTAAACATTCAGTATTGTACACTTGGAAACCTTTACCCATTTATTTTATTCTCCCCTCTATTTGTTAACAGAAGCATCTGCCCAGCACAAGAGGAAGAACAGGGAACTCCCTCTATGTAGAGCCATGGCGGCAACGTACCATGCCATTGTATAGCCTATTAAATAGATTCAAATGTTATAAAATAGTGTACCGATCTTCTAACAGTCGTTCAATTCATCTGTACTATCTTACCTGAGATTTTAAGACATTAAGTACCTCTGATTGGAGAAACACACATCTTTATCCATGACTATTCAAGTTAGCTATTCCTCCCAGTCAAAATCAAAATTGTGTTCCCCTCTATTCCATAGAAATTAATTTCCCCAAGGAAACCTAGCAAATTAGACCTGTTGTTTTGGAGTTACAATAAGCTAAAGGTTTTCTTGTTTGTGAATTAAGACACCATCCATTCCTGCTGTGTGTGTAAACCTAGATAATCAAACAAAAATGGCAAATCAATAGAGGCTTGTAAAATTAAGTGTGAGCTGCCATATCAACACACCCGAAAAAGGTCTGTTTCAGTCATAATGAGATTGAATTGTGATCAAGTCCAGTTTAGCTACAATGTTTCTCAACAGTGACTTAATGATTTGGAAGTAGTGCTGATTTAACTATGCATTTTATTTGGCTCTGCTGGTTTCTCTGAGCATAATGTGTGTTATTTTTGTACCCAAATAGGCTCTTTTCAGGCTATACGATGCTGCTACAAGCCACAGACATATTTATCACCACACCTTCTCTGCAGCACAACCAGAAACCAATGCAGACACCAAGAAGAAAAAATGATTTGATTGGATTCCTCTTCTGCACATTCACAAGGGAATTTTTTTCATTCATTATTATTGTGCATTCCCATGCCACTAATCCAAGAAGTGCTATATAAATGGAAAGCCAATGATAGCTTGTAACTGAATGAAATCACGTATCAACACTGAACACTGTGCTGGCTTTCACTTCTAGTTATGTTGCAAATTGTATCGTGAAAATGTGCTAGTTTGCATGATTTTGTTAACTGTTGATATACGAGTCAAATGTTCTTCCATCAAGAATGTACAATGAATGTTTTTTAAATCACTTTAAAGAACAACTGATGTTTTTTTCTTCAACGGAACATTTGTCTTCCATAAGAACTTTAATTTTCATTTTAAGCATTGCACATTTAAAACATTTACTATTTATTGAATGTTAAAACATGTTTTAAAACTCAAATTTTCTTTACTGTCTTAACAGATTGCAATATAGTATATTTTAAAAAGAATCATCACTTTTGCTCATAGCTGCAGTCAAATGTTTCCACATGTGTAAAATAAATTTGTTTTATTACTATATGCTAGCTGTCCTTAACAAATCATTTTGTTTTATGTGTCCTTATAAACTATTCAAGTCAATCTTAAATGCAACATTTGCTTCAGTTTAAGACCAAAAATAGCAGTGTTACTAGTAGCAAAAGAGCACAAACACTATGTATAAAATCCAAGTTATTCAGTGGCCGAATTCTTTAAAAAGGCCCTATATTAATGGCTCCAACGCACAAATGTAACCGAATTTCCAGAGTACAAAGTTGTTCCTCTTCATGGAAAGTAAAAATTCACACCATCTGTTTGAGTCAAAAGCTAATGAAACTTAGTGTGGCCGGAGGTTTTTGAAATTCCTACAATTTTTGTCCCTCACCACCAAGCACAGTTTTGACTTGTTGCAATGGAAGTATACATGTCCGCCCATACAGGAAATCAAAATTGAAGAACGATCTCCAGGTAAAGAGTTTTGCAGTCTGGTAGTGCTGTTTTCTGGTCTGTTGGATGCGACCAAAAATCTTTGTAGATTTTATTTTATGAGATTGTATAGACTTTAGTCAATCACCATGGGAGGCATTTACTGAAATTCACGAGTATGAAATTTGATTTCCAAACTTAAAAGTAGTTATCGTCCTTAATCTCCAATCAGATAAAACTCAGAAGACCCCCTTACCCAATGCAAATAAAATATTTTTACAAGGTAATCAGCTGTTCACGATTAAGAGGCTTTATTTTCCAATTTTATTTGTATTATGTCTCTTTTACGAGCTGTTAAGCTAAAAACTTGGTTGTTTGATCTGGAGGACAATAAAACACGCAAGGATAAGATATTAGCATTGTTATTCTGGAAGGCTCCGTCATTAGCTTTTCAACTGTCCATTCATACACACTTTTTATACATCTTGTTACCCCTTCTATCTTGCTTTATTTACCCACGGTTTCTTTTGCTCACATCAAATTCTTCCTCCACTTAATCAATTCTGTTCTTTTTTACTATGGTTAGAGGATCGCTGCACAAACCTATCCATTTCAACTGCTAACAGCAGCAGCTTTGGTTCCGTCAAAGTGGAAGTGGGTGTGGGGAATCTGATTCATTTAGCTGTTCTTTCTTAATCAGAAATGATGTATGTGACGCAACATGCCATTTTTATAACGCATAAAAACTAAAAGCCTTGAATACTTAAAGGAAGCTTTGCCTCAGTTCAGTAGGTTCAACGCTATATCTACTACCAGTTGTAAAATTATTGCACAAGGGCTTTCAATATAAAGTAGCAGCACTGACTAAAGTTCTTATTTGATGGTAGAAATAGAATCGAGGTTGGAATAGCTGTAACTCAGTACCAATGTCATTTTAGGTTATAGGAAATATTGAGAGATTTATACACAAACTGTTTGCATAATTATGACAAAATTAATGAACAGAAACTGAAAATTCTGCAAAGATCACAAAAATTGTACAATTGTTTTCTCAGATCACATCACGTACTGGATAGCCTCATTGGATCACAGGGTTGCAAATATTGCAGATGTGCCATAAAGCTTCAAAGCCTTAAGAGCCTAAGAGTGCCAGATTCAGGAATGTTTATATTCTAAATTTCAAAAGGTGGCAATTCAACAGAAATATTACTATTGCACTAATGAGATTATCAGCTTAAGTAAATACAAAAAATATCCCGGTCTCTCCTGGAAACAACAGTAAGTATTTGAAGTTTTATCTGTATTCTACCCAATTTAATTGGTCCCATTTAAAATGACATTTCAGATTATCTGTTCGTATCGGTGTGATCTTATTCTTTGCACTTTTTACAATTCCGTTTAAAATATGCAAGCTGAACTGCAGTTAAATTGTAGCAAATATTGTAACTATCCTGCAAAAACTGCAATTTATTCTTGCCTTATTGTATATGTTTAAATAATTTGATAAATAAATACTTAGTGCTATAGTGACCATAACTGGTATGCCATATGATTTAAGTTTAAGTTTATTTATTAGCGTCACATGTAGGTTCACATTAAGATTGCAATGAAGTTAGTGAAAATCCCCTATGCCTGTTCGGGTACACTGAGGGAGAATTCAGCATGGCTAATGCATCTAACCAGCACGTCTTACAAACTGTGGGAGGAAACCAGAGCACCTGGAGGAAACCCACGCAGACACGGGGAGAACGTGCAGACTCTGCACAGACAGTCTCCCGAGCCAGGAATTGAACCCAGGTCCCTGGCACTGTCCGACAGCACTGCTAACCACCGTGCTGCCCTTATTAACTAACTTATAAAACAATCAATACATTATTTTATAGGCCTAGTTATGTGCACGTGTTTGTGAAAACATTTTCCATCTCTCTGACCAGTACACTTCAGCTCAATCGTGGATTTCCTAATTTAATTGATCAAAAATAATTTCATACACCTGTCATGTACAGCCCTACATTAAAAAAATTCACAAAATTTGAGTCAAAGTAGCAGATGATCCAGTTGTTCACCGTTTTGCTCTGTGGACATGGTCTGATTAAGAACTAGATTGAGATTTTCTGAAACCATTTCCATTAGAGTCCTTACTGCTACCAAAGAGGCAATAGCCATTTTAAGGTTGGATTTAAACCAAGGTAAAGAAAATCAGTGCATAACCTTGCTGCCACTGTAACATACACATTGTCATGCGATTTTAGCAATTCTGCCAAATTGCAAACTATTTTTTGCTGCCAGACAGAAGTTATCCTTAAAAAAAAACAAGTAACCTTCACATCAAACCTTCTGCTATTAACTTAAGATTAAGGTTGAGGGATAAAAGAGTCTGTTAAAAATAGAGCTGTGGTTGGTTGGCAGAGTAGGAAGAAATAAGGGTGATTACTCTAATAGCTCTGAGGTATTTCTGTCTCTGAACCCAACAAAGGAGCTTAGGTCTTTAACCCATGCTAAGACGTAGCTTATCTCAGCAGCGCCATTGATTGGCATGATATAATTGACTGCCGGACCGTCCACTTCTATTTTCTACGCATTAAACCCTCCCAGATGTGCATGATAGGATTGAACACAATTATAATGCTTTCCCCAGTAAAACGTCTGCAATGTTACTGAGCATCAAGGCATAAACATGACTAACGGGTACCTGTTGAAGTGTAATTGGGCAGTATTCACAAGTAATGAGAAAAAGGTCATTCAATTCTAGGATACCATTGTAACCTATAGGAAAAATACTGATCTTTCTATTGCCTTAACACCAAATCCTGCACAACAACTTTGTGCTGTTAACAACTTTGAATATGCTACCCAATTCATGTTGCCCACACTGACTTCTAATGGCACCAAAGTCTTCACCCCACTGAGGGAACAGAAACATGGTGGATGGAGGGCTTAACCCAAATTTTACTCATGCCCACAAAAAAACCCAAATAACATCCCATCAGCCCTGAGAATTTCAGCCCCAGTGCTTTGGCTGAAGTAACGAAAACTACCATGAAGGAGGTTCATTCATCGAGTTGGTCTGACCTTATGGTTCAGGGTCAAAAATCAAACATATAGATAAAAGTACCAAGTTCATATGAACCCATTAACAATGGCAGATGGGAAAGACCCCCTGATCCATCCAGCCTAACTGAAAATTGAGATACCTTGTGGATCAATCATTGAGGAATTGAAAGGAATTCATTGCAGGCTAACTTTAACTGATGAAATGTTGATAGTTGTTATGGTAGTTCAAAACATACAAACCCTCAAAGTAATGGAAACAATCAGCAAGTCAAGGAGTACCCTGTGGAGAGAGAAACAGTTAAAATAGCAGATTGGTGAAGATTGTTGGAACTTCAACTTGAGATTTTGGCTGTTTGTTCCGCACTTGCTGCTTGACCTGCAGAATACTTTCGATATTATGTTTTATTTCAGATTCCCAACATCCACAGTAATTAGCCTTTATATGTAGCCATAAGGTTCTGTGGGATAAACGTTAAATCCATGCTCATGAATTTGCACATCTCTTTAAATAGAACATAGAACAGTACGGCACAGTACAGGACCTTCGGCCCTCGATGTTGTGCCGAGCTTTGTCCGAAACCAAGATCAAGCTATCCCACTGCCTATCATTCTGGTGTGCTCCATGTGCCTATCCAATAACCGCTTGAAAGTTCCTAAAGTGTCCGACTCCACTATCACAGCAGGCAGTCCATTCCACACCCCAACCACTCTCTGAGTAAAGAACCTACCTCGGACATCCCTCCTATATCTCCCACCATGAACCTTATAGTTATGCCCCCTAGTAACAGCTACATCCACCCGAGGAAATAGTCTCTGAACGTCCACTCTATCTATCCCCCTCATCATCTTATAAACCTCTTAAGTCACCTCTCATCCTCCTCCGCTCTAAAGAGAAAAGCCCTAGCTCCCTCAACCTTTCCTCATAAGACCTACCCTCCAAACCAGGCAGCATTATGGTAAATCTCCTTTGCATTCTCTCCAAAGCTTCCACATCCTTCTTATAGTGAGGTGACCAGAACTGCACACAATATTCCAAATGTGGTCTCACCAAGGTCCTGTACAGTTGCAGCATAACCCCACGGCTCTTAAACTCCAACCCCCTGTTAATAAACGCTAACACACCATAGGCCTTCTTCACGGCTCTATCCACTTGAGTGGCAACCTTCAGAGACCTGTGGATATGAACCCCAAGATCTCTCTGTTCCTCCACAGTTTTGAGAGCAGATATCCACTCCATCTGATGAAGGAGCAGCGCTCTGAAAGCTAATGGCATTTGCTACCAAATAAACCTGTTGGACTTTAACCTGGTGTTGTTAAAACTCTTACTGCCTCCACATTCCTCAGAGCCCTGCCGTTGACCCTGTAATCCGCATTCAAATTTGTCCTACCAAAATGAATCACCTCGCACTTATCAGTGTTGAACTCCATTTGCCATTTTTTGGTCCAGCTCTGCATCCAATCTCGGACAATGTCTCTTTGCAGCCTACAACAGCCCTCCACCACATCCACTACTCCACCAATCTTGGTGTCATCAGCAAATTTAGTGACCCACCCTTCAGCTCCCTCCTCCAAGTCATTGATAAAAATCACAAATAGCAGAGGACCCAGCACTGATCCCTGTGGTACACCACTGGTAACTGGTCTCCAGTCTGAAAATTTTCCATCCACCACCACCCTCTGTCTTCCATGAGATATGATGTGGAGATGCCGGCGTTGGACTGGGGTAAACACAGTAAGAAGTCCAACAGGTTTATTTGGTAGCAAAAGCCACAAGCTTTCGGAGCCTTAAGCTCCTTCTTCAGGTGAGTGGGAATTCTGTTCACAAACAGGGCATATAAAGACACAAACTCAATTTACAGAATGGTTGGAATGAGACTCTGCGCCGTCGTGTGTCGTGGGGAGCACTTCAGCGGTCACGGGCATTCGGCCTCTGATATTCGGGTAAGCGTTCTCCAAGGTGGCCTTCACGACACACGACGGCGCAGAGTCGCTGAGCAGAAACTGATAGCCAAAGTCCGCACACGAGGACAGCTTCAACCGGGATATTGGGTTCATGTCACACTATCTGTAATCCCCACAGCTTGCCTGGACTTGCAGAATCTCACTGGCTGTCCTGTCTGGAGACAATACACATCTCTTTAACCTGTCTTAATGCTCTCTCCACTCACATTGTTTGTACCTTTAAGACTTGATTAGCTGCAAGTATTCTCATTCCAACCATTATTCTGTAAATTGAGTGTGTGTCTTTATATGCCCTGTTTGTGAACAGAATTCCCACTCACCTGAAGAAGGAGCTTAAGGCTCCGAAAGCTTGTGGCTTTTGCTACCAAATAAACCTGTTGGACTTTAACCTGGTGTTGTTAAACTTCTTTCTATGAGTTAGCCAGTTACTTATCTAATCGGCCAAATTTCCCTCTATCCCACACCTCCATACTTTCTTCATGAGCCTACCATGGGGAACCTTATCAAACACCTTACTAAAATCCATGTATACGACATCAACTGCTCTACCTTCATCTACACACTTAGTTACCTCCTCAAAGAATTCAATCAAATTTGTGAGGCAAGACTTACCCTTCACGAATCCGTGCTATCACAGATTAAGCTGCATCTTTCCAAATGGTCATAAATCCTATCCCTCAGGACCTTTTCCATTAACTTACAGACCACCGAAGTAAGACTAACCGGCCTATAATTACCAGGGTCATTTCTTTTTCCTTTTTCCAGGCGGGGATCCTGGATTCAGGATTCAATCCTGGACCGGGGAGCGGCGCGGGCTTGGAGGGCCGAAGGGCCTGTTCCTGTGCTGTATTGTTCTTTGTTCTTTGTTTGTTCTTTGTTCTTTCTTGAACAGAGGAACAACATTCACCACTCTCCAGTCCTCTGGCACTATCCCCGTGGACAAAGGCTCTGCAATCTCATCCCTTGCCTCCCAAAGAATCCTAGGATATATCCCATCTGGCCCAGGGGACTTATCGACCCTCAGGTTTTTCAAAATTGCTAATACACCTTCCCTCCTCCTCCAGCCTATCAGCCTGTATCCCATTCTCATCCTCAAAAACATGGTCCCTCTCCTTGGTGAACACTGAAGAAAAGTATTCATTCATCGCCTCTCCTATCTCTTCTGACTCCATGCACAAGTTCCCACTACTATCCTTGACCAGCCCGAACCTCACCCTGGTCATTCTTTTATTTCTCACATAAGATTAAAAAGCCTTGGGGTTTTCCTTGATCCGACCCGCCAAGGACTTCTCATGGCACCTCCTAACTCTCCTTAGCCCTTTTTTTAGCTCATTCCTTGCTACCTTGTAACCCTCAAGTGACCCAACTGAACCTTGTTTTCTCATCCTTACATACACTTCCTTTTTCCTCTTGACAAGACATTCAACCTCTTTTGTGAACCCTGGTTCCCTCACTCAGGCATGTTCTTGTCAGGCAGGGAGAAAATGGCCATCAAAGACACGCAGTATTTGTTCCTTGAACAAGCTCCGCTTTTCATTAGTGCCTTTCCCTGACAGTTTCTGTTCCCATCTTATGCTCCCTAATTCTTGCCTAATCGCATCATAATTACCCCTCCCCCAATTATAAACCTTGCCCTGCCGTAAGGTCCTATCCCTCTCCATTGCAATAATGAAAGACACCGAATTGTGGTCACTATCTCCAAAGTGCTCTCCCACAACCAAATCTAACACTTGGCCCGGTTCATTACCCAGTACCAAGTCCAATGTGGCCCCACCTCTTGTCGGCCTATCCATATATTGTGTCAGGAAACCCTCCTGCACACACTGTACAAAAACTGCCCCATCTGAACTATCCGACCTATAAAGGTTCCAATCAATATTTGGAAAGTTAAAGTCACCCATGACAACTACCCTGTGACCTCCACACCTATCCATAATCTGCTTTGCAATTTCCTCCTCCACATCTCTATTACTATTTGAGGGCCTATAGAAAACCCCCAACAACTTGACCGCTCCTTTCCTATTTCTAACTTCAGCCCATATTACCTCAGTAGGCAGATCCCTCTCGAACTGCCTTTCAGCAGCCGTTAAACTATCCTTGATTAACAATGCTACTCCTCCACTTCTTTTACCACCTTCCCTACTCTTACTGAAACATCTATACCCCGGAACTTCCAACAACCATTCCTGTCCCTGTTCTAACCATGTCTCCGTAATGGCCACAACATCGTAGTCCCAAGTACCAATCCATGCTCCAAGTTCACCTACCTTATTCCGGATACTCCTTGCATTGAAGTAGGCACACTTCAACCCACCTTCCTGTCTGCCGGTACACTCCTGTGACCTCGATACCCTCCTCAATACCTCACTACACTCAACACTGGCTTCTGGACTACAGCTCATTTTCCCATCCCCCTGACAAATTAGTTTAAACCCCCCCGAAGAGTCGTAGCAAATTTCCCTCGCAGGATATTTGTGCCCCTCTGGTTCAGGTGCAAACCATCCTGTTTGTACAGGTCCCACCTCCCCCAGAATGTGCTCCACTTATCCATGAAACTGAAACCCTCCGTCCAACACCATCCCTGCAGCCACGTGTTTATCTGCACTCTCTCCCTGTTCCTCAACTCGCTAGCACGTGGCACCGGCAACAAACCAGAGATGACAACATGGTTTGTCCTGGCTCTCAGCTTCCACCCTAGCTCCCAACTGAACCTTGTTTTCTCATCCTTACATACGCTTCCTTTTTCCTCTTGACAAGACATTCAACCTCTTTTGTGAACCATGGTTCCCTCACTCAGCCATTTCCTCCCTGCCTGACAGGAACATGCCTATCAAGGACACACAGTATTTGTTCCTTGAACAAGCTCCACTTTTCATTTGTGCCTTTCCTTGACAGTTTCTCTTCCCATCTTATGCTCCCTAATTCTTGCCTAATCGCATCATAACTACCCCATCCCCCATTATAAACCTTGCCCTGCCGTAAGGCCCTATCCCTCTCCATTGCAATAATGAAAGACACCGAATTGTGGTCACTATCTCCAAAGTGCTCTCCCACAACCAAATCTAACACTTGGCCCGGTTCATTACCCAGTACCAAGTCCCTGTTTATTTCTGTTTAAAATCCCCATCCCTTCTCTTACCTATGTCGTTGGTACCGATGTGTACCACGACTTGTGACTGTTCCCCCTCCCCCTTAAGGATCGTGAAAACACGGTCCGAGATGTCACGGACCCTGGCACCCAGGAGGCAACATACCATCCGTGAGTCTCTCTCGCTGCCACAGAACCTCCTATCTGTCCCTCTAACTGTCGAATCCCCAATAACTATTGCTCTCCTGCTCTCCCCCCTTCCCTTCTGAGCCACAGGGATGGACTCAGTGCTGGAGATCCGGTCACCGTGGCTTACCACTGGTAGGTCGTCCCCCCCCAACAGTATCCAAAGCGGTATATTTGTTGCCGAGGGGAACGACCATAGGGGATTCCTGCACTGACTGCGTCCTCCCAGCCCCTCTCACCGTCACCCATCTATCTTCATTCTTCAGAGTAACTACATCCCTGAAGCTTCTATAACCACCTCTGCCTCCCGAATGATCCGAAGTTCACCCAGCTCCCGATCCCTAACACGGTCTTCAAGGAGCTGGAATTGGATGAACTTCCTGCAGGTGTACTCAACTGGGACACTACTGGTGTCCCTCACCTCAAAACATCCCACAGGAGGAACATTGCACTGCCTGCACTGACATCCCTGCTAACTTCCCTTAATAAGAAACGAAAGAAAGAAAAAAAAGCTTAACTGCTCTCACTCCGAGTCCTTTTTTTTTCAGGTTAGAGGAGGGGGGAGGGTGGGAGACTCTAAACTGAGATTAAACCCAAACAACTGAGATTAAACCCAAACAACCGAGATTAAATCCAAACAAGTGAGATTAAATCCAAACAACTGAGATTGTTCAGTTGTTCCAATCCACGCTCCAAGTTCACCTACCTTATTCCGGATGCTCCTTGCATTGAAGTAGACGCACTTCAACCCACCTTCCTGTCTGCCGGTACACTCCCGCGACCTTGATACCCTCCTCAGTACCTCACTACACTCAACACTGGCTTCTGGACTACAGCTCATTTTCCCATCCCCCTGACAAATTAGTTTAAACCCCCCCCCCCCGAAGAGCCGTAGCAAATTTCCCTCCCAGGATATTGATGCCCCTCTGGTTCAGGTGCAAACTGTCCTGTTTGGCCAAATCCAAACAACCAGCCATGGATAACTAAGGAAATAAAGGAGAGTATCAAATTAAAAACCAATGCTTACAGAGTGGCCAAAATTAGTGGGGAACTAGAAGACTGGGGAAGGCTTTAAAAAACAACAAAGAACTACTAAGAAAGCAATAAAGAAAGGAAAGATAGATTATGAAAGTAAACTAGCACAAAATATAAAAACTGATAAAAGTTTTTACAAATATATAAAACGGAAAAGAGTGGCTAAAGTAAATGTTGGTCCCTTAGAAGATGAGAAGGGGGATTTAATAATAGGAAACGAGGAAATGGCCGAGGCCTTAAACAAGTATTTTGTGTCGGTCTTCACAGTGGAGGACACAAATAGCATACCAATAATTGACAGTCATGGGACTGTAGGGGGCGAGGACTTTAAAACGATCACTATTACTAAAGAGGTAGTGCTGGGTAGGTTAATGGGACTAAAGGTAGACAAGTCCCCTGGTCCGGATGGAATGCATCCCAGGGTACTAAAAGAAATGGCAGAAGAAATAGCAAATGCATTAGTTGTAATTTATCAAAATTCACTGGACTCTGGGGAGGTGCCAGCTGATTGGAAAACAGCTAATGTAACGCCACTGTTTAAAAAAGGAGGTAGACAAAAGGCAGGTAACAACAGGCCGGTTAGCTTAACATCCGTAGTTGGGAAAATGCTGGAATCTATCATTAAGGAAGAAATAGCAAGACACCGGGAAAAGAATGGTTCAATCAAGCAGATGCAGCATGGATTCATGAAGGGAAAGTCATGTTTGACTAATTTACTGGAATTTTTTGAGGATATAACGAGTGCGGTTGACAGAGGGGAACCGGTGGATGTGGTGTATTTAGATTTCCAGAAGGTGCCTCACAAAAGGTTGCTGCATAAGATAAAGGTACACTGAGTTGGGGGTAAAGTGTTAGCATGGATTGAGGATTGGCTATCTAACAAAGCAGAGAGTCGGAATAAATGGGTGCTTTTCTAGTTGGCAATCAGTGACTAGTGGCGTGCCGCAGGGATCGGTGCTGGGGCCTCAACTATTTATCATATACATAGACGATCTGGAGGAGGGGACCGAGTGTAGGGTAACAAAGTTTGCGGATGACACAAAGATGAGTGGGAAAGCAAATTGCGTGGAGGACACAGAGTCTGCAGAGAGATTTGGATAGGCTAAGTGAGTGGGCAAGGATCTGGCAGATGGAGTATAACATTGGTAAGTGTGAGATTATTCACTTTGGAAGGAATAATAGTAAAATGGACTATTATTTAAACAGTGAAAAATTACAAGATGCTACTGTGCAGAGGGACCTGGGGGTCCTTGTGCATGAATCACAAAAACTCAGTTTGCAGGTGCAGCAGGTAATCAAGGTGGCAAATGGAATGTTGGCCTTTATTGCGAGAGGGATGGAGTATAAAAGCAGGGAGGTCATGCTGCAACTGTACAGGGTACTGGTGAGGCCGCACCTAGAGTACCATGTACAATTTTGGTCCCCTTATTTAAGAAAGGATATATTAACTTTGGAGGGGGTACAGAGAAGGTTCACCAGGTTGATTCCGGAGATGAGGGGGTTAGCTTATGAGGAGAGATTGAGTAGACTGGGCCTGTACTCATTGGAGTTTAGAAGGTTGAGGGGAGACCTTATAGAGACAATATAAGATAATGAAGGGGCTAGACAGGGTAGAAGCAGCGAGGTTATTTCCACTTACATTGGAAACAAGAACTAGGGGGCATAGCCTCAAAATACGGGGGAGTCAATTTAGAACAGAGTTGAGGAGGAACTTCTTCTCCCAGAGGGTAGTGAATCTTAGGAATTCTCTGCCCAATGAAGCAGTAGAGGCTATCTCGTTAAATGTGTTTAAGTCACAGATAGATAGATTTTTAACCATTAAGGGAATTAAGGGTTATGGGGAGCGGGTGGGTAAGTGGAACTGAACCCACTATCAGATCAGCCATGATCTTATTGAATGGCGGAGCAGGCTTGAGGGGCTAGATGGCCTACTCCTGCTCCTATTTCTTTTCTTCTTATGTTCTTATGAACTGATATTAAACCCAAACAACCTGATATTAAACCCAAACAACCTGATATTAAACCCAAACAACCTGATATTAAACCCAAACGACTGATATTAAACCCAATCGACTGATATTAAACCCAAACTGAGATTAAACCCAAACTGAGATTAAACCCAAACTGAGATTAAACCCAGACTGATATTAAACCCAAACGACTGATATTAAACCCAAACGACTGATATTAAACCCAAACGACTAATATTAAATCCAAACAACTGAGATTAAACCCAAACAACTCTTTAAGAACTGAACTAGGTCATCAGTGCCTCTAGACTGCTCTGCCATTTAATATAATGGCTGAACTGATTGTGGGCTTACCTCCACTTCCCTGCCTGCCCACACACTCCCGTAACCTTCGACTCCCCTGTAGACCAAAAAAGTCTGTCTAATTCAGCCATGAAAGTAATCAATGACCCAGCCTTGACTGGAGGTGCTGAATTCCAAAGATGAACAACCCTCAACATAGATTTCTTGTTCCTCTTGCCAATACTAAGATTGTGATATCCGGAGTTAGGATTTATTCCTCAAGAAAACAACTCTTTCCAAGGACCCACATTATTTACATATCACAAACTAGAAAATAAAATTAGAACTGTCTGGACTTGGGGTTTGATTGTTCAAGCACAAATTGCAGCAGTTCCAATGTACCTTCAAATCAAAAGTACTGGCCTTTTTCATAGTCTTCCTGAAATAGCTAGAAAGATCTTGAGCAGTTTTTTGCTAAATGCAGGATTACTCCAAACCACTAATAAACTTCCATGACTGTCATTCTTTGAAATAAATTAACCTTTTAGTACAACCATCAGCACACTGCCCACTGTGAAAGTTAAAGACTGCATGCACCCTACCTAATTTGAAAAGTTACTGTTGAGTACAAGTAGGTGACGTACTGGCTGTGGCCGCTTCCCAGTGTGCATTATTTCTGTGCAGAATGGGAATTGCTGACAAAATACAAGTTACTGTGTAGTAGCGAGAATGGACAGGCAAAGCTAGTAATAATGCCACTGCGTTTAAATGCTTTACTCAATTGGTTGAGATATTGCATTGGAGCACTTGGGACATGGATAAGTTTGTGACATACACTGGAGAAAGCTGCCCAAATGCAGAACTCTTTGTATCATCACCAACTGTTGGGAGATGCTGTTGGCCTTGCTCAGCAATCCCAAGTGCTCTTTACCAAACCAGATTCTTTCATGGTTAGATGAGTGAAGAATTTCAATGGGCCAATCCTGCTGCTGCTTGTCGCTACTTCTGCCATTATACGCCACACTCAACTGCCTTGCATCATCCTCACATCTACTGTAGCTCATCTGCAACCACTCTGACATCTATCATCCAACTTGAATCAGAATCCCTACAGTGCAGGAGGCCGCCATTTGGCCCATTGAGTCTGCACCGGCTCTCTGACAGTATCTTACTTAGGCCCTCTCCCGGTAACCCCACTCTAATCCACCCAACTTTTGCACATCCTTGACACTAAAGGGCAATTTAGCATGACCAATCCACTTAACCGGCACATCTTTGGACTGTGGGAGAAAACCAGAGCACCTGGAGGAAACCCATGCAGACATGGGGAGAAAGTACAAACTCCACACAAGGCCAGAATTGAACCCAAGTCCCTGGCACTGTGAGGCAGCAGTGCTAACCACTGTGCCACCCATCCCTAGACTGATCACTCTTCCTGCTGCCCTCCACTTTGTCCTCTGTATTGCTGTAGCTTTCCATATCTAATCAAATTGCATGAATACTAACACTTTCTTGTCAAGATGTCACTTTTTAAAGAATTATTTTTGCTCTTGCAATTTCAAGTACCTCTTTGTCCTCTGGTCCGAATATGGAATTTTTTGCAGACATCATAGTACCCACAGTTAGCCAAAAAATAAAGAAAAAAACTTTGGAATTAGGAACTTCATTGAAACCAAACAATGGAGTTTCAGAAGAATTTACAAGGCTATGAAAATTATATGCTCCAAAAAGCATAGTGCACAGAAACATGTGTTTTTAAAAAAATATGCTACTGCTCTTTATTTTTTCAATTATGGCAAGTTACTAATGTTAGTGATAGGATCTCTGTCCAAAGTAGGTAGCAATTTCTAACTGATGTTGGAGAATGAATGAGGAATATAGGGGACACTTACAATAGGTTTATTGAAAATTTAAGTTTATACATATTATTGCACTAAATAAAAATAAATAGCAATCTTGTCTACTACGGAATTGCAGAAACCACATACAGTGTGAAATTTCAATCTATTTAAAGCATGGCATCTATGAAAATACACTCCTGCTAATCAGCTTATTTGTACAAAACATTATTACAGTTTGTATAAAATGCTTCAGTTTATAGATAACAAGATTCAAAATATTGTATCCCTGATTTATTTGCAAAATAATTGAAATAACTTGGTGACTGGTCAGTTTAAATAAACTGCAAGCCAAAATAAGCCTCATTGCACCCAATGCAAAGTTGTCCTCAATGAATGCAATATATGCAGCCAAAGTAATTTAAAAAAAACAAAGGGAGCACAGTGGAATGCCAAACTGGTTGTTTTTGATTTTTCATGTCACGACTCTTAAAAAAAGCTGGCATACAACAATGCCATAATGTCAAACATTGCTTCCAATGTTCACAAGAAAACCTTTGGGAGTTTGGCTTCGTATGTAAACACAGACACATTAATGTCCTCTTACCAAGTTAGTGTTGGATGCTTTAGCTTATTTCATGAACCAAAGTTAACGCCCACACAAAGTTTTACAAGCAGACCTTGATGTCTGTTGAAAATTGTTGTTTCTGGAGGAATATTTGTACTTTTACGTTGAGGCACGAAGTGCACAAAGACTTGGTAAAATAGATAAACCAGCGTATACAGAAACAAATTCTATGCAGCATGTTCAGTGTCATTGGTCATAATGTTGAAATTTAGAGGCAAGATCTTCTCCTTGCCGAACTTCTTTTTCTTCATTAGAAATGCAGCAAACCTGGTATTTTGCATTCGAAAGAAAATTGTTTTCTGAAGTAAAACCATTTATAGTGTTCAAATACTTGGGCTGTCAGACATTTGCTGGAAAATTCTTGCCATGATGTTGTGCATACCACTGCTGCCTTTGTTTGCGATTTTCAAGTTCTGTCAAAAGTGCTTGTCTATAAGCCTCATATGACTTTACAATCCTTTCCAATTCCTTCATGAAGAGCAGTTTCAGCAATCCTTGGTAAGTGTCCAAGTCTGCTAGTTGGAAGAGCTCCCACTTCAGAATGTGATCATATCTGTAATGATGTCAAAGACCAACATCAACATTGTGTTGAAAACAGCATATCCCTAATCTTAACATAGTTCATTTGCAATTAAAAATTATTCAAATATAGGTGAGTGGAACTGTAGAAGAAAGTCACTGACTAATAATACGCTAGCCATTATATGCAACATGCAGTAAATCCTATATTCAAAAGAATTCCAAATGATTTTCCTGCATCCCAAAATAAAACTATTTTAATTGCCATATTCCCCAAAATAAAAATATATGAACTATTCCAAATTTTTAATTGGTGCATCCTGGTACTTGAAACCTTCATATAGTGAACAGTTTGCTTTGATCAGGTTGTAACACAATATAGTCATTCCTCGCAACATACCCTTTAAAAGTAGTTCGGATTAAAGCAAAATATATTTTGGCTTCAAATTGGATTCCTTGTCAACATAGTTGCTAACACTTCAGCATTTCCCAAAGTCCCAGCAAGCAAGGAAGAACATTTTTCACACAGCAAATATGATGGCCTGGAACTTGCTGCTTACAAAGGTGGTAGCAGCATAGATCGTAAAATGATTTCAAAAAGGAAGTTATATCGGCACTTAAGGAAAATAAACTTGCAGGACTACGGGGTTGGGGAGAAGAGTTGGGAATGACTGGATTGTTCAACAGCAAGCTAACATTGACTCGATGGGCCTAATTTTGTATCAGTATGGCCATATTAATATAAAAACACCTTTCATATACACAAAAGGTTTAACTGATTCTGGAGTCACTCCAGGGGTACAGCCCAAGTCAGAATTTCATGTAGTCTAGTTCAAATGGAGACTGGTTGACCAGGACAAAAGAGAATTACCACACAGCCGTACACCTGGAATTTAAATTCAGCATTTTATATCTAGAATAAAAGTTACCCCCCATCTGTTGTTTGTAAAATCTTTAGAATTTGGAGATGCAGAGGGATCTGGGTGCCCTAATGCATGAATTGCAAAAGGTTAGTATATAGATATAAGAAGTTAATTAAGCAGGTTAATAGAATGCTGCTGTACAGTGCGAAGGGAATTGAATAAAAAGATAGGGAAGATATGCTTCGGTTATACAGGGCATTAGTGAGACCATATCTGGAGTACTGCATACAGTACAGGTCCCCTTATTTAAGGAAGGATGTAACTGCATTGGAAACAGTTCAGAGACGGTTTACTAGACCAATACCTGGTATGGACAGGTTGTCTTGTGAGGAAAGGTTGGACAGGCTAGGCTTGTATCTGCTGGTGTTTAGAACAGCAAGAGGTTACTTGATTGAAACATGCAAGATCCTGAGGGTTTTAAGGCAGAGGTAGATTCTTAAAAAATAAGGGAGTGAAAGGTTAGGTGGGGGGTAAAATTTATTTATTAGTGTCTCAAGATGGCTTACAATAACACTGCAATGAAGTTACTGTGAAAATCGCCTTGTCGCCACACTCAGGCACCTGTTCGGGTACACTGAGGGAGAATTTAGCATGGCCAATGCAACTAACCAGCACGTCTTTCAGACAGACACGAAACCAGAGCATCCGGAGGAAACCCAGGCAGACACAGGGACAACGTGCAGACTTCGTACTGAAAGACGTAAGTTAGGAATCGAACCCTGGCCCCTAGCACTGTGAGGCAGCAGTGCTAACCACTGTGCCACCGTGCTGCCCTTTAGGGTAGGTGGGAATTTGGTGAAATCAGATCAGCCATCATCTTAATGGTGGAGCAAGCTCAAGGGGCTGAGTGTCCTACTCGTAATTTGTAGGTTGCTATGTTTAAAAACAAATGTTGACCCCCCCCAACCCACATTGCATTCAGTTTATGTACGCTATTTAAAAATGCTGACAACTTGGTTGAAATTCTTGTCTCCTCCCACCATTATTTCTCCAAATTCCTCTCATCCCATGTTCTGCTAAAAGTGCTGTTTTCCAGGGTGTGCTTATATGGCACCAGTCACAACCCAAATCTCATCTTAGTGACTTCAGTTTGAACAGTAAGTGCCAGTGTTACACTGCAACATAATATTGAAGTATATTCTGATCCTCAGCCAGATATTCATGTCTGTCCTTGCAACAGGACTTGCTTTATGGCAATCCAGGAATGACAACTTTAGTTTATCATTACTTCTTCACACCTGATCACAGAAGCTAATTTAGCATCCGACAGCCACCTTCATCAAATAAAGATGGACGTAGCAGCCCCATGGCTCAGCTGTGTAGCCTCAAAAGCTCTTGAGGATCACCATGCACCTTTCTGGTGAGCACAAATTTCTCATCTTTGATTGAGAATTTGCTAGTCTTCCATACTAATCAAAGTAGAAAAATTCCACTTCCCCAACATAACAATTTGCTTCTTATTTGATTTTGAACTTCATAGTTGGCTTGGGATATCTGGTACAGTGAACACATTTGAATTAAAGTTGAATTTTCTGGAGGGTGGTCTCTATGCTGCTGAGCCCAGCACAATAGAGGACCTCGCTGTTTGTGGTTTGTCCTGCCACTGAATTCTCATGATAGATCTTGGGTGCCTTTGCTGAAGCAGCGTGGCATTAAGCTGAAGACCAAAATCAAACTCCACCAGGCCATTGTCCTTGTCACCCTGCTGTAGAACACAGAATCCTGCATCTGTTACAGACACATGAAAGGTCTGAAATGCTTTCAGAGACACCTTTGTAAACCAACATGATTTCTCTATTTAATGGCCAACTTCATTGTTTCCCTTTAAAGTACTTTGTAACCACTTCCCTACACTACCGAGCAAGGAAAACCTTTTTTGCTCGTGCAGGTCAACAAGTAGCCATAAATTTCATCTAGCTACCAAATTACTATTAAGACAGATGAAAGCTGGCTTTGCTGATCCGTTTATTAAATTCCAGTGATCAACATCATGTCAGAAAGTTACATCCCCCACATCATCCAAACAAAAAGTTGCTAAGTCTACATCGGCTGTTTACAGTCAGTAAACATATTGCTCCTTAAACACTCATTTTGCAATTGCCACATGAGATTTGGTGAATGAAAGGAGTTCCACCAAGATACAGCAGCGTGCAATTAATTTTGAGAACTAGACATAAACTCTCCACTTGTCACCCATCAAATTGCCCCATCACATTTCACCAGATTTAACACTATAATATAATGAAAAACGAAAGATTTTTTTAAAACAGGTGAAGGAATGGTAGACCTTGTAAATTAAATTCTCACATTTGAAAAAAAGTATTCAAAACACATTCTTGCTCCCATCTCCCCACACATCGCTTAACTCAACCTCCATCCTGAGGTACATTCTCCTGGAAACAGCTCAACTATTTCTGCACATCTAACTTCCAACTATAGCAATACATGTAATAAATCTCTTGGCCTTTTTTACATGGCTGAGTAACGTGCTAGCAACTCCTCTTTGTTCTACACAAGTCAATGGCTCAAACAGAACAAGCGAGTCTTTCTGAATATTCCTCTGACTGTGCAGTTCATCTGTGATAAATTCAAAATCAAATAGTTCATTTTGTTTGTACAACAATTGATTTGAAGGACTGACCATTTTTTGGGGCAAGGAGGACAGGTAAAGAAAATGTAATTTCTACACAACTCGAAAACCACAGAACAAGAGGAGTCGCCATCATGCACTACATGAATAATGTGAGATCCTCTCCAAAATATTTTATGGAGTAGAAAAGTATTACAAATTAATGAATAACTTGTGTATTTTTCTCCAAGAATTTGTAATTACATAATGTATTTCAGGAAGTCCAAATCTTTTCCAGCCAATTAATACTTTTCAGGTGTAGTAACTTTTGTAAAGTAGGAAACTGTGGTAGCCAAGTCTCTCAAATAGTAAGAAAATAGATTATCTGGTCACTAGTTGATTACATGATCATAATACCACTGTTTCAATTTTTAAAAATAAAAGAATCTTTACCATAGTTAACAGTAAAGTTAAAATTTATGTATCGGCAATGTTGGCAGTGGTTTTACGCATGTAAAAATGATCTTTTAAAAATGCCCTTGTTAGCAATGCCATATTGCACCTGTGAAAAATCCAACAAGGGAAAAATACGGAACTTACAATCTCAAAGATAATCTGGTCCTTTTATAAGATATCATTGTCAACCCAATCTAAAAATTAGGAATTTCTCTCCATAGAGTAGGCTGTTAGTGAATTACATTTAGGACAATGCACATGCTGGGATAAACTTTGAGGATACAATAGTTAAGAAAATCAAGCAACAAAATCCTGGCTCAGATGGTTAACAAAGTCCACCTGCCCATATTGCCTTCAATTTTTTTTTCCGTCAGTGGTGTCCATCATTGTAGATGATTGATACCAGGCACAAAGGTTCAAAATCAGGCAAACTGCCTTCATCACTCAGAGTATTGAGTATAAGAGTTGGAACCTTATGTTACAACTGTACGAGACATTGGTAAAGCCATATTAGGAATACTGCGTACAATTCTGGTCGCCCTGCTACAGGAAGGATGTTATTAAACTGGAAAGATTTACAAGGGTGTTACCAGGACTGGAAGGTGCGAGTTATGAGAGGCAGGGACTTGTTTCGCTGGAGCAGAGGAGGATGAGGGGTGACCTTAGAGGTTTATAAAATCATGAGGGGCATAGATAAGGTGAATAGCCACAGTCTTTTCCCCAGGGTTGTGGATTCCAAAACTAGAGGGCATAGGGGTTTAAGGTGAGAGGGGAAGATTTAAAAAGGGACTTGAGGGGCAGTTTTTTCACAGAGGGTGGTACATATATGGAATGAGCTGCCAGAGGTGGGTACAATTACAAAATTCAAAATACATTTTAACAGGTACATGGATGGGAAAGGTTCAGGGATATGGACTAAACGCAGGGCAGATGGGACTAGTTTAGTTCAGGAAATCTGGTCGGCATGGATGAGTTCGGTTGAAGGGCCTGTTTCAGTGCTGTATATCTCTATGACTCTATGAACAGGAGCATTCAGGTGAACATTATATACATCTTCAGTGGTAATGAGTCAGTCAATTACCGAGGAGCATCATAACATGTGATAGAATGGCCTCTGCTATCCTGCTGGTTGGAAGGGGAGCTTCCAAGCTGCGAGGGCAAGAAAATATGTATATTTCCTGTTTCTGGTCCCAAAAACTAATCCTGTAGCACACTGCTAGCAGCTGTTGAAGAATTAAGATATAGCCCTCACTGTAGCTCATGGACATGCTGCAGGAAAGTGCGCAAAATAAAAAAGTACTTCAGGCAAACTACTGAGTAGAGGATGCACCATCTACTCTTCAATTCATTCCATTTTGTGAAAAACTAAATTTCAGATTGGTAAAAACCAGAAATCTTTGCATTGATTTTATTCAGATTCTTGGAGAAATGAAATATGCTGCTACAGGAATGACACTAAAGTACTATTCCTGCTTAAGTATTTCTAGAGAATGCTTACTTCACTGGAGCCCTGGCATAGACCTTCAGCCAATCTGGAATTTCTGCTGTGTGGTATGGGTTTGCAGGAACCAGCTGATTTCGATCAGTTTGTCGTGGTTGATATGCTACAGGAGGAACAAGAGGTGGAGGCTGGTCATACCGAGGAACACTGCAAAAAAAAAAGTTCACACATCAAACAACAAAATGTGGACACGTACCCAGCCTTACTTTACCCAAATATTTTCCAGTAGAAGGTGAAGAGATACATTCAATTACATCGAATTTTGAATTATTACATAAAGTTCAACGGGTGCTGTTTGCCATGCAGAAAATAAATCTATTTGGATCCTGATGTACAACATTTGGTTTTATTAATATAACATTGGCGCTTTCATTATCTACACGGAATCAGGTCTATTCCTCCAATCTACCAAGTTACCAACGCTAGCTATGCTGCTTTGACAAAATGCCTCTTATTGTGGGGATCAGGAAAAAGGGTTCTTACTCCCTTCAATAGCTCTTAGCACAGCCATTGCTCAATTCAAGAAAAAGTTACACTAGTAGCCAAGACCAGGCTGAAATCTGTTGGATTACATAAAACAGCTAGCTTCAAATCAAAATTATAGAAGAACTTCCAAAAGTGAACTCAGTAAAAAAAAAGGCGAGCAGGAAAGATGTGTCATTCGGAAAAATATCTATTTGTATACTTTGGGAAAGTTTACGTAAGATATCCGAGGGGAATACAAAATGGAAGCTCAGGTGTCATTGTGCCTGCATGAAAGAAAATATATTTACAAGTAAATTGATAGCAACCATAAGACGTAAAATATATCTATACATTGAAAATTAAAATATTTTTCATGTACAGAAAAGTTTTAACAAAATGGAATATACATGCCTGATGACATCTGTAACAAGATTAACATCCTGTTGCAATGTCAACAAATTTACACAGACACACAGGGAACTAAAACAAGGTTGTCAAGTTACTACAGAATGAGGGCTTTTGACATCCAAGTGAAAATTCTTGCAGGGTACTCAATGCAGTGAACAGTGTGGTACTGGCATTTGAGACAAATGAGAGACTGGATCCCCTAAAATGTAACACCTTGTAATTATGCTGAGTGGATATTGGGCATGAATGCTGGTACTGCGTCTCCCAAGATAAAAAGAATTTCACACAAAACACATCATACCTATTACCCACAGAAGAATGAAGTTTTGAAAAAAAACTTACAAGACAAGCTCCATTAGCAAAATACAAATGTAATGTTGAAAACATACGTTGCTTTTACACCCAACTGATAATTGAACAGTAAGCAGTAAGATGAAGATTGTAGAAGGTACATTTGCATATTAGATCAGTACTTCATTGTACTCTGCAATATTTAACATGATTTACAATCTAATCTTAATTGAAATGATCTTATGGTTTACGTTTTAAGCATTGTATTTATTTTGTAGAAATTACTGAATAATTTCAATTCTTAAATGTAAAATAACGAGTAGGCTGTAAGGCTATATACAGCAATGTTAAAGTGATCCATTAACTTTTGGTGTATTTAAATATAATATTATTTGTTACATAAACTTGCTCTCAAATTTTGATAAAACAAATCCTTTACTGCACCTGGGAGCACAAGGATGCCTATACTGAGCTCGTTTGTTGATGTGATCCACATAATAAACACCAAATTCAGGCGATTCCACTCGCTCCCACCCAGGCGGCAAGCCTTCTCTTTCAAACGGATGACTCCAATGAGTTGTGTTAGTATTATGGTCTATATAGTACTTTCTTCCACGAATAGTCCAGTCCGCTGACCAACCAAGAGGAAGAGGCAATTCGTCAGAGCCATGATTTGTTAGGTTTCCCACGGATGTTGAAGGAACTCTTCCTATACCTAAACATGGACAGAAAATAAACTAAATATTCTTCCCTCGAAGCAAGCAAAATCACATGTGGATCTCTGTCTTAAAAATATCAATTCTGGGGTTGTCAACAGAAAATTTTATATTACATTCAAAAAGTAAAATTTAAAACCTTACTCAAATAAAAAGAAAATTGGATAGACGTTTGAGGAAAATAAACATGCAGGCTACAAGGTTGGAACTAGGTTGCTCTAAATAGCTGGCATGAAGTCAGTGGGCCAAATGGCCTCCTTCCATGATTCTAAACGGATATGCTTTTAAGAAATATCTTTAATATGATTGAAATTCCAATGCCACAAAAGGACCGAATCTGGACTGTTGTCACAGAATTACACAAATTACCCATTGGTTTTCACAGATTTATTCGACAATTGCAATATTGCTGAAGTTAATTTCAGAACTGATCTTAAAACTTTATGGCCCAAAGTATTAATGCAAGTACAATTAAATTTCCCGCTGAAAACGACATCGCAATACATTAAACATTGGTCCACTTGTGCTTATCATATATCCAAGTGACCTTTCCTTCGTATTAGCCCACAATACAGAGCAGATAAATGGTAAACACCAAAACTAAATTCATGTAATTGTACACATGATCTTATGCAAATACCGTACAAATCATTTGACAGGTGTTTAAAATGGATAGGTCAGAGATGGGCATATCGAAACAGGGCTGAAATCTCAGGACATTGGCAATACATAACAGTACTGTCACTATCATTGTTCAATTAAAGTTTGAAACTACTTTTTCCTGCTACAAACAAGACCTGGACTACTATTTGTACAACATCATAGAGGGAGCGAGAGCATTCAAGTAAACCAATTTCCACAATTTGGATTAAAAAAAACACAAAAATACAGCACTTTGTGATGGGAAAAGAACAAACCGGATGACTGTTTTGCTTTATATCTTTGATTTGTCTGTAGAGGATCTTGGTCTTCCACAATGCAAACGTTAGGAACCCTGTTCACCTTTAGCCAGACATTCTTCATTCTGCCGCTCAGAATACTGACTTCAGCAACCTCATATCTCAACTAAAACCCATTTCCGTACAGGAGAGGGTGCTGAGATGATAGCATATTGCAGTGTTGGGGAGCAGGTGAAAGAGGCAGACTCTTTGGCAGAACATAGTTCTCCCCCATTTTTGGGGGACTGGTAGACTGAAGAGGCTTCAATATTTTCTCTTTCCTTTTGGTTCCTGTATCAGTGGATTTTCTTTAATTTTCTCCTTCCGTTTCTGCTCTCACCCCACCTGTCCTACATTCTTGCCTTTTTGTTGGGCTCTTCCCATATCATTTTACTATCTTAGCTAGTTGCACATTTTTTTTATTGTCGTTCATTGACTCACCAAGATCATTTATGTCATTCTATAGTTCCCTGTATATGAAATAAATCTGAAGACAATCCCAGTTGATGTTACAATGGATATGGTGGTCCCAGAATGGAAATCTGGCTCTAAAGACTGTAACTTTTACATCTAAATGCAGAGGAAGCGTGTCACCGGACAGTTAATTAGTTTTAAGAAAAAAAATGTATTTAACATGAAAAAATGGATTACAATACAATATCCATTATATTCCCCTTAGTGTAACAAATAACAGCAGGTTTTAAGAACACCACAGATGACACAGTACACTTAAAGCTACAATGGTCTAATCAACACACAAGTTAGTGTCTGTTGGATATCCCCTCAGAATTTCCCCCCAGATGATTGTCTTATGAGAGTTTCCAAATTCCACTACCAAAAACATGCTTTAAAACCTCCCATAACAGTAATTTCACTTACTGCATCCCTGAATCCAGTCCAGAATTTCCAAATAACACTCTGAAACAAAGCTACTGCTCCACTTTTAACAGAGACTCCATTCCAAGATTTTGCGCCAACCCTTTTAGGATTTCTTTACCTTGACTGTCTTCCACAGTTACACAAACTGAGATCCAACTAGTACTTTGTTCCCAATTACTTTAAAATTTGTCTCCCAGACAGTAATAAGACATTACAAAATTTAGGAATACTTTAGAAGCCTCTCTCTAACCTCCTCACCAACAGATTCCTTCTCAGTTCTGTGACTTGAAATGAACAGTACCCTGTTCTGCTCCCAGTTCCTCTTTTTTCCTTTAAATTCAGACCTTCTGGAAACTCAGCTTCATTTCTGAAGTTTCCTTAAATAGCTGCTCTTTAGATTTCTGGCACTGACTTTTTAAAACATTACTCCACTGTATGGTTTTTCTTCTAACAAAGAAGAGAGAGATGTTCTTTCTCTAGCTGCCTGTCACTACCAACTGACTCTGGCTTCCAGCTAAAACTGGAGCTAAGCAACTATATTTATTTTCACGCCATAGCTCTCTGTAAGCAAAATGGAATTCCAGCTGGAACTGAAGCAAACCCCCACGCATATAAACACCCTTGTCCAGCATGAAACCCAACTATAGCTCCCTTTCCAGGCACAGAAATATCAAATTAAACCCACATAAAACTATGCCTTATTTCTAATGTTTACGAATACAAGTTCCTTAAACCTACCTTCATTTTCCTAATACAGGTCATTCCAACTCATTTACTTGTGATTTGCATATTCCTCTGTTCTCCTTCAAACCCTATGAAAACATTCATTTTTCAATTTTCCGACCTGGTGAAACTTACACCCAAAATGTGAACTTGCTGCATATTTTCAACATTTGCTCTGCCTACAAATGGTTCAAGCAGACAGCAAAGCAGCAGCTTCATGAATATTTTGGTTGTTCAAATGAGGCCAACTGAAAGCCAAGTACATCGGTTTGCTTTGTTAAGAACTTGTGAAAAATTCTTGTGATGACAGGATCCTGTTAGCCAGACTGGTACCTCCACTGTTCTGGCAATGATGGATAACTACAGCTGAAGATCATTCATGTCCATTCATGCAGGTACGCTGACCTCAAACATTTTCTCTTGTTTCAATTTCTGGGCATTTTTTTTAAAAAGACCAATTTCTCTCACCTCAGCTGAGTGCAATGAGCTTGCCACAGGCTAGGGACTGAAGCTTGGGCCATCCTGAAAGTTACTGACTGGATACATTTGTTGAGCTATCAGGTGATGCATCCTCAAGTAACAGTGAAAATTCTCCACTGTTAATGTCCACTAGCCTTTAACACAAAAAGGCACGAAAATATTACAACCGTGAACTTTTCTTCAAGCTGCCCTGCCTTTTGAGAATGGAAACAGGAGTGAACCCTTTTTGGCCTTTTGAAAATGATGTGCTTAAGTGCAGAATAAACGATTGTGGTATTGTGTGCAGTTTAACTCTGGTTGATCTACCCAACTCTATACAATAACAAATACAACCGTTTCCTTAGATGCAAGTATGAAACATGTCCATAAGGTTTATGAACACACACGGTAAGATACATCATAAAAATTCAATTGACTTGTGGCATGGCCTACTTTTCTCATAATTTTCACCGCCAGAGATAATTCCTGTCCAGAGCCTTTACCCATTGTACTTTTCTGATGCTTGAAAAACTTAGCTAATTGCACAGGTACACAAGATTCTGCAACTACGTCAAAAAGATAAATTTGCTACAGACAGGGACGAGCTGAGCTCCTTTATTTCTGGGACTGTGTGCCTGTAAGCAGAGATGAATATCACTGCCCTTGTGTATCTGCAGATTGGATGACTCAATAAATCCCTAAGCCGAACCTGTATTATTGGATTTCAGAATTTAGAAAAGAAGGGATTCCAAATACAAATAACATTGATGTTACAGAAGCCTTAATTACAACTGGCATAAGAAATGGATAACATTTGAAGCTCTGGCACAGTAGAGCATGCACTTATTCTTATCAAGCCTTCATAGGAGTGATTTTAACATTGCCATTTGTTAGCAAAGATGTGGGGGGGGGGGGGGGGGGGGGAGAGAATATTCCATCACAAGCTGCAACATCTCACTCATGACCGAAAATAGTTAATACAGGTCCAGAAACCTAAAATTTATAGCTGCTCGTTTTAATTTTAGAACTTCAAAACTGACACACATCAAGAAAAGAAATGTTGAAAGTTGAACCACCAATCTAAACCAGTAACCCTGACTTAATTATAAGTTTCAATTCCAGAATTTGTGGTTCTGAACTACTTCAAAAGGAAAAGCTCTCTAATATGTTCTTAAAGATGTAAATATACAGTGCAAATTACTAGAGCGAGTCTGAAACTAAAATGAATACAGCAGAGATGGGTGCAGTTGCTTCCCAAAAAAATGTACTGATGACAGTAATGAGGTCAGATAATTTCACAGCTGAAATTTCTTAGGCTTACGGTGAAATATTTGATTGCAGCCAACACGTTTAAAATAGAATATCTTTCAAATTATACCACAAGAAGCTAACAAAGTAATGAAGGGTGTGCCATGTAACATGAGAAAGTAGCAAAATGATAAGTCAAAAGTCAAATTAAACACTCCACGTGCTTTAACCTATACTTGCACCTAGCCGATAGTCATGAACAGAAAGCTTACCTCCTGGATGCCTGCTTTGTCCCTGTGGTAATTGTGGAAAAGGATCAGGACTGTGATCGTAATATCTATAGTCATCCCAGATACGCTCGGTTACCTGCCGCCGTCTTTGTCCGTCTTCATAATATGGTT
Source organism: Mustelus asterias (assembly GCF_964213995.1). Lineage (NCBI taxonomy): Eukaryota > Metazoa > Chordata > Chondrichthyes > Carcharhiniformes > Triakidae > Mustelus > Mustelus asterias. The sequence continues at coordinate 53,490,963 of NC_135818.1, read as the reverse complement.
CATGGTAATAATAACGGGCTGTAGGCTGGCCAGCATCACCATTCTCAGAGTTAATTTCAGCTAGATAGGTTTGTGATGAGACACCATACTCTTGAGGAACTTCATTACGTGTGATGTAGGAAGGTCCTGAAGGCCTGCTGCTTTCACGTCTAATGATTTCACGTGCTGGCCTATGGACAGGTATGCGCAGGAAACTTTGGTTTCGGGAAACAATATCAATCGATGGGTAAACAGAACTTCCTGTCTCTACTAAAACATCAGTTCGCCTTGGAATAGTTGGCCCATGGCGAATAAATGACGGCATTAAATCTGTAATTAAAAGATAGCAAGCATTACATGCTGTCTTATAGCTTTTAAATAGGAGAATAATGTTTTCAGTGTAATATTCAACTTATCTCAGCTGCTAACAGTTTAAAGCAGGTTCTTACTGTTAATAGGCATGTTGAATTCTATCTAGTTATTTCTTCAAAACCAGATATCAAAATCCTCTACAAAGTTATGCAGGGCAAGACAAAGAACTTGCCTCCAAGTTAATCTCCAGTAACTTCCTCAATAACAAAACTAAATACCCTGGCATTTGAAGTGCTCAGCTAAACACTTCTTAAAATGTTGAGGGTTCCCGCTTCTACCTCCCTTTCAGGCAGTGAATTTCAGACTCCCACCACTCTTTGGGTGAAAAAGGTTTTCTTCAAGTCCCCTCTAAATCTCCTGCCCTTTACCTTAAATCTATGTGCCCCAGTTTCTGGCCTCTCTACTAAAGGGAAAAATGTCTTCTTATCCATGTCCCCTCAGTTTTGCAATCAAGCCTTTTCTGGTCTAAGGAAAACAACTTCAGTCTAACCAGCCTCTTTTCATAGCTGAAACATCTCAACCCAATCTCCCCTGCACTCTTTCTAATCCAATGACATATTTCCTATAGTGCGGTGACCAGAACTGCACAGTACTCTAGCTCTAATGATCCTCCATCATAACTTCCCTGTTCTTATATTCTGTGCCTCAGCTAATAAAAGGCAAATATCCCATATGCCTTCTTAACCACTTTATCTACCTGTCCTGCTGTCTTCAGGGATCTTTGCATATGCACCCCAAGATCCCTCTGCCTCTCTGTACTTCATGATCTGCTGTTCATTGTGTATTCCCTTACCTTGATAGTCCTCCCAACATGCTTCACTTCACACTTGCGGTTACATTCCACCGTTCTGACCAGCCTGTTTATCTTGTCGTGTAATCTAAGGCTTTCCTCCTCGTTATTTACGACACCACCAATTTCTGTGCCATCTGCAAACTTACTGATCACAGCCCCCACATTCACATCTAGATTATGTGCGCAAACAGCAAGGGACCCAGCACCGACCCCTGCAGTACGCCACTGGACACAGGCTATCAGTAACAAAACAATCTTCGACCATCACCCTTTACTTCCAGCCACTAAGCCAATTTTGGATCCAATTTGCTGAACTGCCCTGGATCCCACAGACTCCTCCCCGTTGATTGGTCTCCCATGTGGAACCTTGTCAAAAAAGTTTTATTGAAGTCCATACAGACTCCGTCAACTGCACTGTCCTCATCTGCACACCTAATCACCACCTCAAAAAATTAAATCAAATCTGTCAGACATATGATCTCCCTTGACTCAGCCATGTTGACTATCTCCACCAAATGGAGATTAATTCTGTCCCTCAGAACTCTTTCCAATAATTTCCCATCACTGATGTTAGACTCACTAGCCTACAATTACCTGGTTTATCCTACTTCCCTTCTTGAATAATGGTACCACATTACCTCTCCTGTACTCAGTCACAACTCCATTCCCCTCCATGGCCATTGTCTTAGGCTGAGCTGTTTGCCAGTCTTGGTATCCTTTCAGCCTTGAGATGTCCCCATCACAAAGATAATTTGCTTCCACCTCCTTAACGTCATCCACCTCAATGTCTGCCTCAAACTCACCATGGTTGAAATCCTCACCATCTATGCTTTTGTTGTCAGACTGAGTGGAGTACAAGACGCAGCCTAAATTGCAAAGCACGGGGATCAGCTACTTTCTGTTGAAGATACCTTGCCCTGTTTCTGCAACTAACATTACTGGACACTAAAAAGTGCAAATAAAACAGGATTCGCAACACATCTGCTGTGCTGGGCTTCAACAACACAAGTTAAAATCCACCAGAAACCTCGCCCATATCCCTCTCCTCACTTACTGCCGTTCTCGAGCAAATCACAACTCTCTTTTCCGACGTTTGTAAACACTTTTGTAAAAATAAATGCAAGATGCAGCATAATGTTATCTTTAGAGAGAGGTGTCCAGTGGGCTTCCCTGAGAAACAGTGAGGGAAATTTAAAAGCTGCCCCATTCAGCCCGGCCTCTCCCTCCCACCTCGGGCCTTTCCCAGCCCGGACCCAACCTTCCCCCTCCTGGCCCGCCACTCACTCCTCAGAAGCGGAGAGGTCTCCTTCTTGACGTACTTCCCTTGCACTTCGGGCGGTTTGGACGCTTCGTTTTTACTTTTCTTCCTCGATAACATTGCTTTAAAGAAGCGCTCCGCCCCTCTAACATGGCGGCACCCGCATCCTGCCCGGAGCTCGCAGCACAATCCCGGCCCCTCTGCCCAGCCCGCGGAATGCCGGGAATCCGGAGGCCTGCCCAGCCCGCGGAATGCCGGGAATCCGGAGGCCTGCCCAGCCCAAGGAATGCCGGGAATCCGGAGGCCTGCCCAGCCCAAGGAACGCCGGGAGGGCCAGCAGGAATGCCGGGAATCCCCCTAACCAGCCCGAGGAATGCCGGATAACCGGTTGGGCGGAGCCCTGGCCAGCCCGCGGAATGCCGGGAATCAGGAGGCCTGGCCAGCCCGCGGAATGCCGGGAATCAGGGGGCCTGGCCAGCCCGCGGAATGCCGGGAATCAGGAGGCCTGGCCAGCCCGCGGAATGCCGGGAATCAGGGGGCCTGGCCAGCCCGCGGAATGCCGGGAACGCCAGACGGCAAGGTGCTCGCCAATGTTTACAAACATCAGCCAATGAACGGCGCGCAGCTCCGCATGCGCAGTGTGTCGGGGCTGTCCCTCGATCCGGCGGGAAATGCGCATGCGTACTAAAAGTGCGCTGGATTTAATGTTCCGGCCGGGAATGTGTTCACTGTCGGCTTCACTGCGCTGAGGCGCTTCAGTTGTTGATGGGACAGCGCTAACTTCGCACAGATGCTTCGATAGAAATCATAGAAACCCTACAGTGCAGAAGGAGGCCATTCGGCCCATCGAGTCTGCACCGACCACAATCCCACCCCACATATTTACCCGCTAATCCCTCTAACCTATGCATCCCAGGACACTAAGGGGCAATTTGTCATGGCCAATCAATCTAACCCACACATCTTTGGACTGTGGGAGGAAACCGGAGCACCTGGAGGAAACCCACGCAGACACGAGAAGAATGTGCAAACTCCACACAGACAGTGACCCAAGCCGGGAATCGAACGGTAAATCTTTATATTGATTTCTTTAGACGCTTTCATTCTTCGTCTAGTTGCAGCGAGGAAAGGCAGCCGACATCTTGGAGTTTTCTTGGTGGGTGTTTTTTTTGTAGTTATGATGTGGAGATGCCGGCGTTGGACTGGGGTAAACACAGTAAGAAGTTTAACAACACCAGGTTAAAGTCCAACAGGTTTATTTGGTAGCAAACGCCACACAAGCTTTCGGAGCCTTAAGCCCCTTCTTCAGGTGAGTGGGAATTCTGTTCACAAACAGAGCATACAAAGACACAAACTCAATTTACATGAATAATGGTTGGAATGCGAATACTTACAGCTAATCAAGTCTTTAAGAAACAAAACAATGTGAGTGGAGAGAGCATCAAGACAGGCTAAAAAGATGTGTATTGTCTCCAGACAGGACAGCCAGTGAAACTCTGCAGGTCCAGGCAACTGTGGGGGTTACAAATAGTGTGACATGAACCCAATATCCCGGTTGAGGCCGTCCTCGTGTGTGCGGAACTTGGCTATCAGTTTCTGCTCAGCGACTCTGCGCCGTCGTGTGTCGCCGTCTCTCCACTCACGTTGTTTTGTTTCTTAAAGACTTGATTAGCTGTAAGTATTCGCATTCCAACCATTATTCATGTAAATTAAGTCTGTGTCTTTATAAGCCCTGTTTGTGAACAGAATTCCCACTCACCTAAAGAAGGGGCTTGGAGCTCCGAAAGCTTGTGTGGCTTTTGCTACCAAATAAACCTGTTGGACTTTAACCTGGTGTTGTTAAACTTCTTACTGTTTTTTTTGTATCCATACTTAAAACATGTCCAAAGGATATGCAGAAAGTGGAAGAAATAGAAATTTTAATCACATTTGGAATATTGTGTGCAGTTCTGATCACCTCACTATAAGAAGGATGTGGAAGCATTGGAGAGAGTGCAGAGGACATTTACCGGGATGCTGCCTGGTTTGGCGGGTAGGTCATGGAGGTTTACAGCCTGGAAACAGGCTCTTCGGCCCAACTTGTCCATGCCGCCCTTTTTTTAAAAAAACCCTAAACTAATCCCAATTGCCCACATTTGGCCCATATCCCTCTATACCCATCGTACCCACGTAACTATCTAAATGCTTTTTAAAAGACAATATTGTACCTGCCTTCACCACTACCTCTGGCAGCTTGTTCCAGATGCTCACCACCCTCTGTGTGAAAAGATTGCCCCTCTGGACACTTTTGTATCTCTCCCCTCTCACCTTAAACCTGTGCCCTCTAGTTTTAGACTCCACTACCTTTGGGAAAAGATATTGAATATCTACCTTGTCTATGCCCCTCATTATTTTATAGACCTCTATAAGGTCACCCTCCTACACTCCAGAGAGAAAAGTCCCAGTCTATTCAGCCTCTCCTTATAACTCAATCCATCAAGTCCCGGTAGCATCCTAGTAAATCTTTTCTGCACTCTTTCTAGTTTAATAATATCCTTTCTATAATAGGGTGACCAGAATTGCAAGTGTGGCCTTACCAATGTCTTGTACAACTTCAACAAGACGTCCCAACTCCTGTATTCAATGTTCTGACCGATGAAACCAAGCATGCCGAATGCCTTCTTCACCACTCTGTCCACATGTGACTCCACTTTCAAGGAGCTATGAACATGTACCCCTAGATCTCTTTGTTCTGTAACTCTTCCCAGCGCCCTACCATTAACTGAGTAAGTCCTGCCCTGGTTCAGTCTACCAAAATGCATCACCTCGCATTTGTCTAATGCGAGGCCTAATAACCACTCCTGTGGTTTGTTGTTCATTTGGTCAATATAACAGCCATTAAAACTACTGAGCTAACCAGCATCTCTCACATGTAGGCCAAGCTATGTCAGGATGACGGATTTCCTTCCTTATAGGACATTAATGAACCAGCTGGGATTTTACGACAACTGTTTCACCAACATCATTCAACCTTTTAATTCCAGAGCTTATTGAATTCACCATCCGCAGTGGTGGGATTCAAACCCGGGTCCTCAGATCCTTGCCCAGGATTTCTGTGGTATCTGTAGTCCAGTGACATAACCCCTGCACTGTCCCCCTCCCCCAAGCCTAGACTATGGATCAGTGTTTCAATAAATCTCTACACCTTCAAACCTGACCTCAGTCACGTGAATACACTGAGTAAATTTAGCCCAGGGGCAGACCAACTCCAGCACTTCTACAACCAGTCGAGACTGAGGATGGACTTGGGCCCTTCTGTGATGAACAGACTGAACTTCACTGTTTCCACTTCAGAAGGATGGTTGTTACTCACTAACTCCTGATGTAGCACATTCTCCCAGTGAAGTCAGTGTGTATATGCTACCAGCCCATATCTCCAGCAATTCAGGTTCCCTCCCCCCAAAAAGCATGGCAGTCCAGTGGTTCTGGTAGTGACCCTGTGCCAGGAGTTCTTATGAGGAAAGGTTGAGGGAGCTAGGGCTTTTCTCTTTGGAGCAGAGGAGGATGAGAGGCGACTTAATAGAGGTTTATACGATGATGAGGGGGATAGATAGAGTGGACATTCAGAGACTATTTCCTCGGTGGATGTAGCTATTACTAAGGGGCATAACTATAAGGTTCAAGGTGGGAGATACAGGAAGGATGTCCGAAGTAGGTTCTTTGCTCAGAGAGTGGTTGGGGTGTGGAATAGACTGCCTGCTTTGATAGTGGAGTCGGACACTTTAGGAACTTTCAGGCGGTTATTGGATAAGCACATGGAGCACACCAGAATGATAGGGAGTGGGATAGCTTGATCTTGGTTTCGGACAAAGCTCAGCACAACAACTTTACAACTTAGTCATGCTATTCTACTCGTAATTCCACTGTTTTTATAAGTAACAAGGTGGGTATGAATCATGGTTGTCTGTAATAAGCTTCAGCTAAAGCTATTTTGTAAAATTTGTGTTTACAACGCATGTGGAGTGTTCCAATTTTAAGAATCTTTAATATGGGGGGTAATTCTCCCGAATTGGCATTAAGTGCCCATGCTAGTGGGGAATGCTGGTGATAGCAGCGTCAAACAGGTGGGATTCTTCCTTTCCTGCTGATTCCCAATTCTCCGGGCTGTCGTGATTCGCAATCGGGGCCAGCGGGCCTGGAAAATCCCCCACCCCCCGGTGTTGATTTAGAAATCTTTTAAATAGTAAATTTGATATATGGGAAAATAAATTCCGCATTTACTTTGACAAGAATGTAATTTGACTATTTCAATGGCTTTAGAAAAGCGTAATATTTAAAAAGGACTTATGCAAGCCCCCAGTAAGCTGATGTGAACAATCTTTCTGACAGGGATTCCAGAATCCAGTGCAGATTGCGAACTTGATCAGGAGTCATGTTTGACTACCAGTACGTCACACCACACTGGTGCATCATAGCTTGCCTTCTTAAAATCACTGCACTTCGGTTGAAGATTCGACGTAGGCGCAGGGACCACGAGAGGAGAGTCAAGCAACATGTCCGCGTGCTGAAAAAACGGATCAATTACCCAAACCTGAGAGTGTACAGGCAAAGGACATCATATGAAATGATGTCAGAGGAGCTGTGTTTCAGGAGACTAGGCTTCAGCAAGGAAGCAATGGGACTCCTTTGTGCAATGTTCAAGGAAGACCTGAAGCCAAATTCGAAATGTCGCACTGCCTTAACAGCGGAGATGAAGATCACGACAGCATTGAATTTCTTTGCATCTGGCAGTTTTCAACATGGCCTTAGTGACATGTATAATTTTTCGCAGAATGCTGTGAGGGCTTGCATTCACCAGGTAACTGAGGCCATTTTTCATCGGGCTTCAGAGTTAATTTTTTTCGACATGTCCCCTGTGAAGATAAAGGAGAGGGCTGTTGCATTCTACAAGATTGCTGGTTTCCCGAAAGTTATGGGGGTTGTCGATGGGACACACATTCCTTTGAAGGCGCCAATGGATGATGCTCTTTTCTTTTTGAACGGGAAAGGTTTCCATTCTCTAAACGTGATGATAGTGTGCGATATCCAAATGAGGATCCTCAATGTAAACGCTAGCTACCCAGGAAGTGTCCGTGACTCATTCGTCCTGGAAAACTCCATGTTATACCGGGCCATGACAACATCACAAAAAATTACAAACTGGGTACTGGGTGACGAGGCATTCCAGCTGAGGCGGTGGCTAATGACACCATTTCGGAGGACCACCAACGAAGCAGAGGAGCGATACAACCACGTGCATGCGGCCACACATCAGGTGGTGAAGAGGACAATTAGACTTTTAAAGTCACGTTTTCGATGCCTGGACAGGTCAGGGGGCACGTTACAGTACACCCCTGAGATTGTCTCAAAGATTGTTGTAGTGTGTTGCGCTTTACACAACTTTGCCCTCCAGCAAGGACTGAAGCTTCGCTCTGGCGATTACTTGCCACCAGAGATCGAGGAGGGCACTGTAGAGCTGGATGAAGAAATACCTTCTGGAGTGGGTGAGGATGCCCAGGCTGCAGCTGCTGCGAGAGCAGATCGAGATCGCCTGGTCGCTGTTAGGTTTGGAGATCTGAGCTTTTCAAATTAACAACATGTTCCTTCTTTCCTCCTCCCCTCCTTTATTCCAAAATAAGATGAGAACTGTTACGGTAAAGTTTTAAAAAACAGTTTAATTTCTGAAAAATTAGAGTAGTTCTTATTCAAAATGTCACAGTGCAGCTGCTTAATTTAAAAGATTACTGAGTTGTCAAGGTTACAAGATTTTGTACATCAAATTCTTTTTGTGAATAAATGCTTTTCATAACACATTTTGTAGCAGTCTAAAGTGTTATTATGACATCATTTAAATGGAAAATAACTACAACTGAATAACAAAACACAAACAGCAAATCTGAACAAGAAAACTTTCAAATGAAGGCACAGGCATACTAACAAACAAAACAAGCCGGAAATAAGTCCAGTGTAACAAAACACAGTTTACATTCAAGTCAATGGTCAGATGCGCAATAGATACTTTTACAGATGCGCCATAGAAAGCATTCTTTCTGGTTGTATCACAGCTTGTAATGGCTTCTGCTCTGCCCAAGAATGCAAGGAACTACAAAAGGTCGTGAATGTAGCCCAATCCATCGCGCAAACCAGCCTTCCATCCATTGACTCTGTCTACACTTCCCACTGCCTCGGCAAAGTAGCCAGCATAATTAAGGACCCCACGCACCCCGGACATTCTCTCTTCCACCTTCTTCTGTCGGGAAAAAGATACAAAAGTCCGAGGTCACGTACCAACCGACTCAAGAACAGCTTCTTCCCTGCTGCCGTCAGACTTTTGAATGGATTTACCTTGCATTAAGTTGATCTTTCTCTACACCCTAGCTATGACTGTAGCACGACATTCTGCACTCTCTCATTTCCTTCTCTATGAATGGTATGCTTTGTCTGTATAGCATGCACGAAACAATACTTTTCACTATGTTAATACATGTGACAATAAATTAAATCAAAGATAACAGCAATGGAATAAAATACTCATCATGCTAAAGGGGTGGATGAGGTAGAATTGGGAGTGAGAGAAGAGTGATGCTAATTCCTTCCACCTTGCCCCCAGCCCTTTTGCCGTGAAATAACCACCCATGTCCCAGATGCATGCCCAGCAGCAAATGTATTTAAACTGGGTGGCTAGTGGACAGAAGGTACAGGCCCTGTTGCTTTCCCAGCAGTCTCCGAATTGGATGGCACAGTGGGTTAGCACTGCTGCCTCACAACGGCAGGGACCCGGGTTGATTCCAGCATTGGGTGACTATCTGTGTGGAGTTTGCACATTCTCTCTGTGTCTGCTTGGGTTTCCTCCCACACTCCAAAGATGTGCAGGTTAAGTGGATTGGCCATGCTAAATTGCTCCTTTGGTGTCCAAAGATGTGTAGCTAAGGGGGATTAGCCGTGGCAAGTGTACAGGGTTGGGTGGAGGGGAAGGCCTGGGTGGAACGCTCTTTCGAAGGGTCAGTACAGACGCAATGGGCTGAATGGCCTGTTTCTGTACTGTAAGGATTCTGGTTATAAGGTGGACGGGTGTCAGCATTTTAGTGAGAATCTCATGAAGCAACTCATTTTGCCATCTCATCAGCTCATTCTGCTCCTAAGAAATCTACACGTGCTGAGTATTGACCTCAACCTTTACAGCTGCTGGGAAACACGCTAAGGTTTGGAGTTGCAGCTGTGAGCTGGCCTCACAACTTTCACCCCGTAACAGATTCTGATACAGATGATCAACCATAACCTCGGCATCTTCATCATCGCTTGCATGGTCTGCAGGTTGCCTTTGAGGTTGTGGAGGTGTGGGAGCTTCTGCTGCCAATGCTGCAGGCTCCACCGTGCTTTCCCTCCGACACAGCAGCCATACCATAGGCCTCCCCCCTCCCAAACCGCTACTAAATTTAGGATTACCACCAGATCTTTCTCATCACCACCCTCAAAAGTCTAAAATCTCACCCTCCTTTGCTTCAGCTACAGTGCTTCACTGCCGCGATGATGACACCTCAGCAAGTTAGCAAAGAAACTATATTGTCCTAATGAAGACTGGGGGGAGAACTAGTTCATTTCATATCCAAAGCACCTGCATTTTTGGCACCTCAAAGTTAGCAAGGACTGTGTCTCACCTAGTTTGGATTTGATACCTCAGGAACTGCAAAGAACAAACATTTCTGCCCTTCCTTAATTTTTAAATTCAGAAACTGGGAGTTCTAAGTTTCAGAAATTACTTGATAACATATTCAATTTCTCATATATGAGGTTTTGACCTTTTTTTCACCCCTATATCATGAGTTGCCAAATCTGAATGCAAAAATATGAATGCCTTTAAGCATGCTACACACTAATAATTGTATTCAATCAGTAAAAGAAATGTAATAATTACACTTATAGTGAGTCAATAATAACAGCATTAGTTGTTTAAAAGAAATAAGAAATGTTGGGATATATATTTAAAATTGTGGGGAATCCTTTGTCTTTTCGGAAGTTATCTGTCAAAAGCTGACCTCGCAGGGTATTCCCTGGTCCGGTTGCATTGTTAGGGGGTTGTACTTCACTGCGTGAAGTTCCCCAATGCTGGCCCCAAGCAGCTCCCGTGATTGGAAGTGTGGGCGTTAGTTTGCAGGGCAGGTCGGCACATATCTTTTGGTTGAATTTATGGCAGCCTTCCTCTTTCCAATGGCCGATGGAAGTTAAACCCAATGTTATATTGTTGTAGTACTATATTTGTAAAGAGCTAGGAACTGATTTTTGTGTGAACATCTATCCTGGGGGGTGACGTATTTGCTGCTGCACTGCAGGAAGGACAACATTGGCCAGAATTCTCAGGTCGTACACCCAAGCCTCGCTGCCAGTGAGAATGGAGAATTTGGTGCTCAGCCAAATCTTCATTCGCAGCTGTGGGACCAGAGAATCCCAGCCGTGGGTGAGGTTGGAGAATTCCGACCAATATATCAGTCTAGCAATCACATAGATAACTTTTAAGAAATACACTTGATGAAGCCCCAGTATTTTGAGTGTATTGTGAGGAAAACGCGAGGTTTAATATTTCCTTTTTGAAATATCCTTGTCATATGGTCATAAAGTGGGAAACAAGCTTGTGGAAGTGTGACTTGTTTAATTCTATTCAATACAGATTGTAAAGGTCAAACAAATAGAAGAAGTTTGAAGGCAAGTGGTTTGATATTGTGATGAACAATAAGAATTTACATAAAGCGAATTAAAGAAGTGGTTTAAAATTGATATAAATCGGCTGGAGACCAGGGCCGAAAGATGACAGATGGAATTTAACCCGGACAAACGTGAGGGATGTGATTTGGAAGGTCTGCTGCAGAAGGAAAGTATACAGTAAATGGTAGAGTCCTTAGAAATATTAGCTTACAGAGGGATCTAGAGGTGCAGATCCACAGTTTCCTGAAGGTGGCAACTCAGGTGGACAAGTGGTCAAGAAAGCGTATGGCATACTGGCCTTCATTGGTCAGGACATTGAGTATAGGAACTGGAAAATCATGTTGCAGCTGTATAAGACTTCAGTTAGGCTGCATTTGGAGTATGGAGTACAATTCTGGTCGCCACACTACCAGAAGGATGTTGATGCATTGGAAAGGGTGCAGAAGAGATTTACCAGGATGTTGCCTGGTTTGGAGGATATAGACTATGAAGAAAGGTTGAACAAACTTGGATTGTTTCTACTGGAGCGTCAGAGGATGAAGGAGGACCCGATAAGAGGTTTACAAGATTATGACAGGCTTGGATAGAGTGGATAATAAGTCTTTTTCCCAGGGTCGAAGGGTCAATTACTCAGGGGCAGAGGTTGAAAGTGAGAGGGGGAAAGTTTAAAAGAGATGTAAGGGGCGGGTTTTTCAGAGAGGGTGGTGAATGCCTGGAATGTGCTGCCGGAGGAGGTGGTGGAAGCAGATTCTATAAAAACGTTCAAGAGGCATTTGAATAGGCAGGGAATAGAGGGATATGGAACACATAGAGGCAAGAAAATATTAGAAAGGCATCTGTGTCGGCACAGACTTGATGGGCTGAAGGGCCTGTTCCTGTGCTGTACTGTTCTTTGTTCTTAAAGCTGTCTACTGTACTAGCTAATGTAAAATAGTGTAAGTTTACCTTTAAAATATTGCAGCTATAAAATGCAAAGGTAGTTTACAATAATGGTTCAAGGGATGAGGAATTTCAGTTCTGAGGATAGATTGGAGAAGGTGGAACTATTCTCCTTGGAGAGGAGAAGGCTAGAAGGAGATTTGATAGAGATGTTCAAAATCATGAGGGGGCTGGACAGAGTAGATAGGGGAGAAACTGTTCCTCTGTGTGAAAGGATCAAGAACAAGAGGTCACAGCTTTAAAGTGAGTTGCAAAAGAAGCAAATTTGACGTGAGAAAAAACTCCATCACACAGCGAGTGGTTTGGGTCTGGAATGCACTGCCTGGAAGTGCGACCGAGGCAGGTTCAATTGAGGCATTCAGGAGGACATAAGATGATTACTTAATTAAAAACATGTAAAGTTATGGGGGAAAGGCAGGAGAATAGCACAAAGTTATAATGTTCATTTGGAGAGGCAGTGCAGACACATTGGTCAGAATTTTACCGCTTCGTCCGTCCCGATTCTCCATTGGCCGCGGGTGGGATTTTACGAGCCACGCCCGAGCGAGATTGTAAAATCCTGCCTGATGGGCTTAAGTGGCCTTCTACCCCATGAAAATTCAGTACTTCTGTGAACTTGCCAATTCCAAGGTAAGTTCCATTAGGCTGCAGGCGCCAAATAAAAACTGTAAGAATAATGACCACTAATAGGCTTAGCCAGTTGGATAAGTTCTAAATGCCCAAAAAACACCTCCTTCGTGTTTTACAGAATGAGGAAACTTCCACAGCAACAATGTCAATATTTTCTTTTGTTTTAAAGGAGAAAGTGAGATGGATGGTGATGTTGAGGGAATGTTTCCTAAATTATGGATTCTTGGAGATAGGGGTGGGAATGGGCAGGGGCGAGTCCAGGCTGTTGAAGGCACGGTTACCAATAGTGGGGTGAAGGGGTAATGGAGGAAAGACTAGTATCAGAGGAAAGGTGCTTTACGAAAGTGGATTGGTATAGAGCTGTGGGAGGTCAAAAATAAGGAGATATACAGATGTTTGAGTGCAGGTGAGGGATCAAATTTGAAGCCTTCAAGGAGTAGAAACCAATACAGTTTAGAGAGAACTGGAGTAATAGGTGATCAGGGGTGTTAAGTTAATGAGGAAGATGCAGGGGTCAGGGAAAGATCCATCAGAGCCTGCCATGGTAACAGTGTTGAAATGATGAGAGGTCACACAACACCAGGTTATAGCCCAACAGGTTTATTTGAAACCATAAACTTTTGGAGCGCTGCTCCTTCATCAGGTGAAGTGGAGAGAGGCGTGCAGGCACGGAATATATAGGCGGAGTGATGATAGCCCGGCATTCACAGGTAATCAAGAGTGTCGATGGATAAGTACAGACAATGTAGTGCAGTGTAGACCGGCTGAATAGCAAGTCTTTACAGGTAATCACGAGTGCGAATAGATAAGTGCAAGCACTTAAGTATAATCAGTATGTGTAAAGTGTCGACAGGCTGTATAACAAGTGAAGGGATGATCTAAGAACCGATAATTTAAGGTAGAGAAAAATTACAAACAATCAAAGAGTAAGATGGTGCTAAACACGATGCCCCAATCTCAAATGAATGTTAAAGTACTCTCCATGCCTCCAATTGTTGGTATCCTCCCCCCCCCCCCCACCCACCCACATCAGGCCCTCCCTCTAATCATCGGCATTGTCCTCCTTCCCTCCCCCCTCCATGTGAACTCCCACTTGCTGTAAGCCCCGAATCTGGCACTACTAGCTTGCCACTGCCAGGCGTCACTGCCTTGCCATGTCCCCGACCTCCCAGGGGCTACAGTGGCGAGCTCCTGGTGTGGTCATTACGTCTGATCTCTGTTTTGGAGACCAGTAGTGTGGGAACATATGACCTTCCTGGAAGGCACGGCATTAAGCTTGTTTTGAATATTTAAATATATTTAGGTGAATGGTCAGGTTCCCAGCATCGCTGGCCAGGAACCGGATGACATCGCCAGGTGTGGAAGATCTCATTCTAAGATATCTGTGACACGAATCCCATTACACCCCCCTTGTGCCATAGTGCCTGTGTCGAAAGGCCGGAGCATTGCCCCCAAAATCTAACGTTTTATTCACAAGGCAGAATACAATTGATAACCTTATGAAATATTGTTTGAAATACCAAGGGAGCGATTCTCCCATCCCGACCCGCTAATTTTTTGACGGGTTGGGCCGGGAGAATCACGTGTGCACCGATTTGCGGGATTCGCGCATGCATTCCCGGCGTGCGTGCGTGCATCTCCCAGCGACGGATATCCAGTGCAGTCATGACCACACTGGAAACCGGCGGGAACAGCAGGTAAGTGATTTTAATCTTATTTGAATGTTATTTAAATGTCATTATTGGGCCCGGGACTGAATTCTCCGGGTCCAATAGCCTCTCCCACCCCGCCAGTACAATTTCACTCTGGGGGGGATTTAGAGTAGCTCCCCACTTTCGGAGAACTAGCATGCGACCCCACGGGAGTGAAGGGGGACAGTCGTGGCCCCCAAGGGGTCGGGCGGCAGGGGGTGGTGCCCCTGGGCATATTGCCTATGCCTAGGGGACCTTGGTACTGCCCACCAGGCATCGCCAAGAGGTGGGGCATAGAGGCGATTGGGGGGGGGGGGGGAATTCTCAGTCTGCATGGGGGATTGGTCGGGACTGGAAGGAGGCCAGCAATTGTGGCAGACTGGGTGGAGGGGGTTCTCCCTCCTGTGGGGGGGGCGGGGGAATCATCACTAGTGGGGGGAGAAGGGCTGGCCCAGGAATGCTCATGGGTGCTGCAATAGGGCAGTGAGGGGAGGGGATGGAGGTGCAGCCCTGCGGGGATCCCGGGCTGGCCAGCGATCGAGCTGGTCAGCAAACTGCAGGCTGACAGTTTGGGCCACCGCGCATGCACAGAGTTCCGGAACTGTCAGACTCCAGCGTGAATAGGCCCCCCCGGAGTTTTTATTGATCTTCAAGATTGTGACCTCTGCAGAGTGTGGGAGACTGGAGTATGAACTCCCACTGAAAAAAACAATCGTGATTTACACCAGTTTTCCCGCGAAAGCAGCACTTTGAACCTTTTTGGGAGAACCGCCCCCTAAATATTTAATTGCATTGATAGGCAGCAAGAGAAGTAGTTTCAAAGTTCTGCATTCCAGAGATCCTGCCTATGTGTTCCTCTACATTACTAAAGGAAGAACGGTACAGAACAAAAGGGAAAAATAAATAGTGCGGAACCTATTTGAAATTCCAGCTTCATGTCAACATCTGTGAAAACCCTGTTGAAGGAAGCAGTAAAAGATGATTTTGTGTTGTCTTCATTCAGGTTTTGCTTATCCCACCTTACTCAACAGGGTTAAACACTTACCAGTGAAACTAAGTGGGAAAATTGGTTCATCACTATCATTTTCATTTTTCGGAGTTTAAATAAATGTATAAGTTTTTAAACACTGGCTGTGTACACCCCCCCCATGTTATTCCTGAAATAAATACAAAATTGATCGAAAAAGAAAAGTTCTATCCACCTTCAAGTTTGGTTTTCATGCAATTAAAAAGGTTTGATTTTCTATAAATTGTAACCAATGTTAATTTTATGGGGAGAACCATTGCTTTAAATAGCAAGTCCTACATATTACGGATTTCTTCTTCAGAGGAGCTACATGGATGAAAATGTATATTTATAGCTTGTAAACACCATATACAAACGACTTGTATTGTTACATTAATTTGAAGTTTTGTTTTCTAATACAAATAATGTTTATTTAGTACAAAATTAAATATTAGGCAGCATGATACTCCTTAAAATTCTGCATATTAATGGATTTTCCAGGAGTTTGAAACACATTGATTTGATTAGATTGTTCTGCATAGTCTAACCTTAAATAACAGTATTTACATTTATTTCTCAAACACATGACTGATTCACATTTACATTCTGGCATACAAACTGTACACGTTATACACAGTACAATCTTTCTTTACATTTAAATTATCAGCATTCATACTTTGGATAATACAGAAGCCAAAATTGGTCTTATTTACAAATACACTTAATATTTTTCAACACCAGCACAACAGTTTCTTTCCTGTGGCTTTTCTCCCAGTTACGGTATTCTTTGGTCTAGGATGTTTAAAAACTAAGCAAACCAAATATCCCACTTATAAACAGCAGTTCTTTTTTTAAAAAAACGCCCCATGATCTCAAAAAAGTAATTAGCAGTTCATATTTTTTTTATACTTTTCCAATTCAATCAAATCAAGTCCAATTCAGAGTCTCAAGTTGAGACATTTCCAATCCAAGCTGACAAGACAGGGCCTCCACTCCTGTCTTGGGCCTGATCTACATGAGCCAAGCTGATTGGAGTAGGTGCAGACTCACCTCCTCCAAGGCTTGATCTCATTTGCATCTTAGCCAAAAGACCGAGATACCGCTTTTAAAAATTGCTTCAAATGAAGCTTAAATGTAACCTAATGACCTCAACCAAGCGCAGCATCCTATCCATACTACACTTGATCTTAGCCAAAAGGCCGAGAAGCGAATTAGCAGTTCATATCTCATTACTGAATGTGTAATTTGGAGCAATGATGTGCAGTTTTCGGGCAGTATTATGTAATTCATGCGCAGCGCCACCTTTTAGGTTTTCCTTTCTGAAATCCACAAAATGCTGGAGTCCAGGAAAAACTAAGCAGTTGTTAAAAGAAATATTCAGTCTTTAAAGTGCACTAGTGTTTCAAGTGTTTTGCTTCTTTGCACTGCACCTTGCGATTTTATTGATAGAATCCATCAGGATGAATAATGAGTTGAGGCCCCAGACAATGGTGGTGCTGATAGGTCCTTGAGAATTTTATTAAGGCCTACAATGTTTTCTTCAAGCAAGTAGTTTTTCTTCTCTGTTGTCTTCTGTCTCTGTTCAGACATTTCAAGAGCCTTGTGGAGTTGAGCATTTTCAACATACAAGTCCTTGACTTTTTCATCTGCTTTAGCATTCTTTGACAACTGGGAATGAATAGTAAATAAAGTTATAAAAGCCATTCCATTATTTTGTTGTTTGCTTAAAGAGATGTACATTGGAAAGTCGGTGAAGTCTTGTAGAGTTTTCTTGTTTCATCTGTGAAATTTTTCTTGATTTGATTAAATCAGTTATATGACTACTTTAGCCTAATTTTATTGTTTCCCTATGCTATGGACCCAATTTAATGGGGACCATAGTCCCTGCACCTCCCCCCACACACCGCCCCCCCCTCCCCACCACCCTCCCCACCCCCACCCCCACCCCCCACCCCCCCTCCCCACCCCCCCCCCCCCCCCCCCCCTCCCCACTCCACCCAACCCCGGCTAAAAAGTCAAGGGAGTAGTCCATCCACAACACCAATGGTTGCTGGGCAGGGATTAAATGGCCAAGTGGACATTGACTGAATTGAGATGGGATGTCCACCATTCAGAAACAGGAGGTCATGCCTTAGAGAGCTGCGGTTCTTCCTGGGGTGGAGATGCCGGCGTTGGACTGGGGTAAACACAGTAAGAAGTTTAACAACACCAGGTTAAAGTCCAACAGGTTTATTTGGTAGCAAAAGCCACACAAGCTTTCGAAGCTCTAAGCCCCTTCTTCAGGTGAGTGGGAATTCTGTTCACAAACAGAGTTTATAAAGACACAGACTCAATTTACATGAATAATGGTTGGAATGCGAATACTTACAACTAATCAAGTCTTTAAGAAACAAAACAATGGGAGTGGTGAGAGCATCAAGACAGGCTAAAAAGATGTGTATTGTCTCCAGACAAGACAGCCAGTGAAACTCTGCAGGTCCACGCAACTGTGGGCGTTACAAATAGTGTGACATGAACCCAATATCCCGGTTGAGGCCGTCCGCGTGTGTGCGGAACTTGGCTATCAGTTTCTGCTCAGCGACTCTGCGCTGTCGTGTGTCGCGAAGGCCGCCTTGGAGAACGCTTACCCGAATATCAGAGGCCGAATGCCCGTGACCGCTGAAGTGCTCCCCAACAGGAAGAGAACAGTCTTGCCTGGTGATTGTCGAGCGGTGTTCATTCATCCGTTGTCACAGCGTCTGCATAGTTTCCCCAATGTACCATGCCTCGGGACATCCTTTCTTGCAGCGTATCAGGTAGACAACGTTGGCCGAGTTGCAAGAGTATGTACCGTGTACCTGGTGGATGGTGTTCTCACGTGAGATGATGGCATCTGTGTCGATGATCCGGCACGTCTTGCAGAGGTTGCTGTGGCAGGGTTGTGTGGTGTCTTGGTCACTGTTCTCCTGAAGGCTGGGTAGTTTGCTGCGGACAATGGTCTGTTTGAGGTTGTGCGGTTGTTTGAAGGCAAGAAGTGGGGGTGTGGGGATGGCCTTGGCGAGATGTTCGTCTTCATCAATGACATGTTGAAGGCTCCGGAGGAGATGCCGTAGCTTCTCCGCTCCGGGGAAGTACTGGACAACGAAGGGTACTCTGTCCACTGTGTCCCGTGTTTGTCTTCTGAGGAGGTCGGTGCGGTTTTTCGCTGTGGCGCGTTGGAACTGTTGATCAATGAGTCTAGCGCCATATCCTGTTCTTATGAGGGCACCTTTCAGCGTCTGGAGGTGTCTGTTGCGATCCTCCTCATCTGAGCAGATCCTGTGTATACGGAGGGCTTGTCCATAGGGGATGGCTTCTTTAACGTGTTTAGGGTGGAAGCTGGAGAAGTGGAGCATCGTGAGGTTATCCGTGGGCTTGCGGTACAGTGAGGTGCTGAGGTGACCGTCCTTAATGGAGATGCGCGTGTCCAAGAATGCAACCAATTCCGGAGAGTAGTCTATGGTGAGCCTGATGGTGGGATGGAACTTGTTGATGTCATCATAGAGTTGTTTCAGTGATTGTTCACCATGAGTCCAAAGGAAGAAAATGTCATCGATGTATCTAGTGTATAGCATCGGTTGAAGGTCCCGTGCGGTGAAGAAGTCTTGTTCGAACTTGTGCATGAAGATGTTGGCATATTGAGGTGCAAATTTGGTCCCCATGGCTGTTCCGTGTGTCTGGATGAAGAACTGGTTGTTGAAGGTGAAGATATTGTGGTCCAGGATGAAGCGGATGAGATGTAAAGTTGCATCTGGAAACTGGCAGTCTTGTCTGGAGACAATACACATCTTTTTAGCCTGTCTTGATGCTCTCACCACTCCCATTGTTTTGTTTCTTAAAGACTTGATTAGTTGTAAGTATTCGCATTCCAACCATTATTCATGTAAATTGAGTCTGTGTCTTTATAAACTCTGTTTGTGAACAGAATTCCCACTCACCTGAAGAAGGGGCTTAGAGCTTCGAAAGCTTGTGTGGCTTTTGCTACCAAATAAACCTGTTGGACTTTAACCTGGTGTTGTTAAACTTCTTACTGTGTTCTTCCTGGGGCCAAGCTCAGTGAATGGAGTGAGGAGGATGCAGGGCCAAGATAGGATGGTCATGGGGTGGGGGGGGGGAAAGAGGTACTTGGGGGTTATACAGCTGGGGAAGGGCCCTCTGATGGGTTTGAGACACAAGCGTCGCTGGCTGGCTAGCATTTATTGCCCATACTTAGTTGCCCTTGACAAGGTGGTGGTGAGCTGCTTTCTTGAATTACTGCAGTCCACATGCTGTGAGTTGACCCACATTACTGTTAGGGAGGGAATTCCAGGATTTTGACCCAGCAACTGCGAAGGAATGACGATATATTTCCAAGTCAGGATGGTGAGTGGCTTGGAGGGGAACTTGCAGGGAGTGGTGTTCCAATGTATTTGTTGCCCTTGTCCTTCTAGATGGAAGTGGTCGTGGGTTTGGAAGGTGCTGTTTAAGGATTTTGATGAATTGCTGTAGTGCATCTTGTAGATAGTACACACTGCTGCTACTGAGCGTCAGTGGTGGAGGGAGTGGATGTTTGTGGATGTGGTGCTAATCATGCAGGCTGCTTTGTCCTGGATGGTGTCAAGCCTCTTGAGTGTTGTTGGAGCTGCCCCCATCTAGGCAAGTGGGGAGTATTCCATCACACCCGTGACTTGTACCTGGTAGATGGTGGACAGGTTTTGGGGAGTCAGGAGGCGAACAGGCTCTGGGGAGTCAGGAGGCGAGTTACTCACCACAGTATTCCTGGACTCTGACCTGCTCTTGTAGCCACTGTGTTTATGCATCAAGTCCAGTTGAGTTTCTGGTCAATGTTAACCCCAAAGATGTTGACAGTGGGGGATTCAATGATTGGACAGTGATTTTTTAAAAAATGACTGGAGATCTATCACATTTTCTTTAAATATTATTAAGATTTGAGATAAGATTAAGATACATCTAAGCACATTCATTACAGCAACAAACCTAATGATCATGCACAACTTACTTGTTCTTTCTGTTGCATGGCTTTGTCTTGAAGAAGTAGCTTCATGTTCCTCAACTTATTTTCAACATCTTGCATCCTTTCTTCCATCTTTTTTAACAGTCGTTCATATGACTCCTAGAAGAAAAATATTAAATACATTGTATGATGATCAAAAATGAGGTGAAAACCATAACCATGAATTTACTTCTAATTATAGAAAAAAAAATGAATGCAACATTCTAATCATGTGAAAAAATCCTCAAAACATATTTGAGTGCAAAAATTTCTAAAGCTACTCGATAAAATATTTAATTAAGTGGAATTTCACAGAAAATACAAAAATCTACAACTGGTTTATATAATTTCGGTTTATTTATATCACTTTAGTCAACTGAATTTCAGTAGACATCTATTTAATATTTTTACTACTTGTTAGACAATTATTTAAAAACATGTTTGAACTTCATGAACAACACAATGAAGAGAAAGCAATATGCCTTCAGTGACTGTGTATTTTGTGAAAAGATATTACTGAATGAATGATATTTGGAGTGAGAGGAAGCTTGGTCAGTTAATGTTACAAACGGCAGGACAGCCAGTAAGGTCAACAACATTTTAGAATTGCTTGAACAGTCAATCAAAAGAAAGTTCTGAGTTCAAATTAATTAAGCGGCATGGTGGTACGGTGGTTAGCACTGCTGCCTCACAGCGCCAGGGACCCGGGTTCAATTCCGGCCTTGGGTCACTGTCTGTACGGAGTCTGCACATTCTCCCGGTGTCTGCATGTGTTTCTTCCGGGTGCTCCGGTTTTCTCCCACAGTCCAAAGATGTGCAGGTTAGATGGATTAGTCATGCTAATTGCCCCTTAATGTCCAAAGACATGTGTGGACATATTCTTCCACCTTCTTCCATTGGGGAAAAAAATACATAAGTTTGAGATCAAGTACCACCCGATTCAAGAATAGCTTCTTCTTTGCTGCCATCAGACTTTTGAATGGACCTACCATATATTAAGCTGATCTTTCTCTACACCCTACCTATGATTGTAACACTTTATTCTGCACTCTCTCCTGTCTTTCTCCCCTATGTACTCTATAAATGGTATGTTTTGTTTGTATAGCGCGCAAGAATCAATGCTTTTCACTGTATCTCAATACATGTAACAATAATAAATCAAATCAAGATGTGGCTTGGGGGGGAAGCTTTGGTAAATGCATAGGGTTTCGGGGATATGGCGAGGGTTGGGCCGGGTAATATGATTTTGTTGGTGAGTTGGTGCAGACTCAATTGGCCGAATGGCCTCCTTCTGCACTGTTGGGGTTTTATGATTCTATGAAGGTGTAAATAATATAAAGATTTATGAAATTTAAGAAAAAAAATAAACACCTGAAGCTACTCTGACCAAGAAAGAGGATAATGACGCCATCACCACAGCAGTAGAAATAAATTTACTGTGGTTAAGTGTCTACAATAGTCGAGACAAAGACAATGTTGAATTGGGAAATTTGAACCAATGAAAAACTGCATACAATGTTTAATTTCAAATGATTTGCATTGTCTTATTAAATTTAGTATTTTCCACGAACTATAAAGCAAATACTAAGTTATATAAAAAACAGACACAAATTAAAATCACAGATTTATTGCAAAAATAAAAAATGTATAACAAAGGGGAGGTATCCATATCAATCAGGACACTAAATTACTAGAAAGAAAAGTATTTTTAATTTAGACAGAAGATGCAAAAAAGTGTAAGAAACAGATTTATTGGTACTAAGCATAAAGCAACTGAGTAGGTACAGAAAGGAAAATATTTGCAAAATAAGAGACTAACATATATGCATCAATTTTCTCAGAGGTAATAAAAAAAAATCAGGACTATTAACATTCTCCAAGCTGCAGGAAACTTCTGACATCGTCCATTATAACTCATAGCCTGTAACTTAAGGCTGCAATTAAGAGTAGGAAGATTATACCAGAAGACATGAAATAAAACAAATTCATTTGATGTGGAAGTTTGAAACTTAAATACATAATTGACAATTGTGATGGATATCTACAACACTAGAAAAATTAAATATTTTAAATAAAATTCAACAAATATGTTACGCTTGGCACTTTTGTAATAATAGGTCTTCTTAAAAAAAAATCACATTTCTACATCAAATACTTAATAAATAAGAATAATTTATAACACCATATATTTTTATCCAAAACATAAGGAAGTGTAAATATTCTTTTTTTTTCTGAGAAGAATTTCTACTTATGATAAAAAGCTGTTTACAACGAAAGCCTTCACAAGTGCCCAATCCGCCTGTAGGTATCAGCATGCACTGCTCTCTGCTCCGGTGGTAGGGCCTACAGAAAGAATGTAAGTGGTACACTTCACCCTGTATTATGTAAGAATTGCCTCAATATCCCACATTACTCATAGTTACGCATCACCATGACAAAAGCATTACAGACAAAACAAATTAAAAACAATTTGCTATCATGGTAAAGTCATCTGGACCAAAAGTGGCAATATAACCAGAAAATCATATTGTTTTATTCTGGTAAGAACATGTTCTTCATGTATGGGAATGAATGTAATACTGCAAGATAATCACACTGTGACCCAATCGTTTCCACACCCAATGTCCACATATTTATCTGTATTTGCAGCAAGGGATCACTACACGTGGGTCAAGAAGGGGAAATCCTGGCTAATTCTCCTTCCTTAAGCCAGGGCACCAAAGCCAACTTCACCATCACCCTGCCTGTGAACAGTTAAAGCAGATAGATTGAAGGCCAAAGTGGGACCTTTCTGATCTGTCTGGCTCAGTTATTCACAATCTTAATCGGTTAAATCACTGAAGGAGCTCACAAATGTAATTTTAATCATCATATCGTAGCAATCAGATGCAAACATTCATTCAGAATAACCTTTGTTCTCAGAATCCACCAACTCTCTTTGTCCAATGGAAGAGAAATAGTTCTCTTCACACACAATGTTATACGGCTGCTGCATTTCATGTTTTTTGGGGGCTCTTTGAAAGGTTTGTACCAACATACCCTCTTTTTCTGTTTCTTCCCCCCTGCCGCCTGGTTTCCTTGGACCATATTCCAACAGTCTGACCCTCTTTGGTATCCTTTACAAAAGGCGTTCTCTGGTGGTATGTTCATGAATACAGTTTAGAGATAACTGTTTTGCTCCTACCCAATTAAGAAGCCTATTTCACCTATCACTTCTTCACATCATCATGGTCAAGATGAAAACTTAATATTTGTCGGTAATTCGCAGCATGCTATATTGAAGACAACCCTTTTCCAAATGGGGAATATCTTGAAGAATAATTAAGAAATTACCCTGCCGATTACTGCTTTGAAGTTTGGTTTTCCCTCTCACCAACATAGGCTTTCTCAGCAGTGCTACCTCTGCTGACCCTGTTGGCAGACCAACTGGTGCTTTTTTTGGGCTTTTTGAAAGGTTTGTACCAACATACCCTTTTTTACTGTTGTGCACTGCTGATACGTTTGTATTCAGGTCCTTTGAATATTTTGCATGGCCACACACACACGTGGTGAATGAAAGGAGCCGACTTTTGTCTGTGACCTACTTAGGACCTGAGATTGCTGCGCAGCTTAGAGTGAACTTTGGTACAAACATCTTTCCATTATCCCAACAGTTGACCTACCAGTGAAAAGTGCATTTAAACAGGCAGGTTCTATTTTGGTTTTACTGTCACGGTCCAGCAGACATAGGTGCTGTTAAAGGCTGCCAATGGTTTAAATGAAGGTGAATGAATACTGTATTCACCACTCATCTCTGTAGAAGAGGAAAGTAAGTCTGTGGGAGTTTAGTGACTAGAGTTTTGGGTGGATGGATGAAAAAGCTGTGAGCTGGCTGATCAGATGTTAATTTCTTGCAACAAACATGAATATTGCTAACAGTTAATGATCATGTACCCTCATGGATTTAATGGAGATTCATAAAAAAAATTGCAGAAGCCCTGACAACTGAGGCTCCATCATATTCTAAGCTGCAAGAAGTGTTTTTAATACTTTGCTTCAGGTCAAAAATGTTTAAGCATTGAATTAATTCAGAACAAAGGGGCATAATTTAATTATGCCCCATCATTGAGGTAAACCTTTCCAATAGACCCATAAAGCTACCAAAAGAACTTTCTACCACAAAATTCTATTTAGCAAGGACAAAGTGCCTACTACAATCTGTGCAACGGAAGTGGTATAAAATTGGGCCTGTCAACACTATAATTTTCTTGAGCTGCAAAAGTAATTAAAACATACACACACACAAGCAAACAGCTAAATCAACAGCATTCCTTTTGTTGATGTGAAAAGGCGGGAACCAATGGACCGAGGTGAACCACATTTTTAGTGTTGCAAGGATTAGAACAAAAATAATTTAATTACAGTCGGAATAAAATAATGTTTAGCACATTGCTAATGCAGCCTTGAAAGGCATTAGTAAATATATTGCAAACCCATATCACTATCTCAGTACAAAAATTAAATCGTTTCCTTCCAAGAATTCAACACCAGTTTTAAAAAAAATCTAAGATCATCACACAAATAGAACATAGAACATAGAACATTACAACGCAGTACAGGCCCTTCGGCCCTCGATGTTGCGCCGACCAGTGGTACCAATCTAAAGCCCCTCTAATCTACACTATTCCAATATCATCCATATGTTTATCCAATAACCACTTGAACGCTCTCAACGTTGACGAGTCCACCACTGCTGCAGGCAGGGCATTCCACGCCCTTACTACTCTCTGAGTAAAGAACCTACCTCTAACATCTGTCCTATATCTCTCACCCCTCAATTTAAAGCTATGTCCCCTCGTGCTAGCCAACACCATCTGAGGAAAAAGGCTCTCACTATCCACCCTATCTAATCCTCTGATCATCTTGTATGCCTCTATTAAGTCACCTCTTAACCTTCTTCTCTCTAACGAAAACAACCTCAAGCCCCTCAGCCTTTCCTCATACGATTTTCCCACCATACCAGGCAACATCCTGGTAAATCTCCTCTGCACCCTTTCCAACACTTCCACATCTTTCCTATAATACGGCGACCAGAACTGTACGCAATACTCTAAATGCGGCCGCACCCGAGTTTTGTACAGTTGCAGCATGACCTCCTGGCTCCGAAACTCAATCCCTCTACCAATAAAAGCTAACACACCGTACGCCTTCTTAACAACCCTATCAACCTGGGTGCCAACTTTCAGGCATCTATGCACGTGGACACCCAGATCCCTCTGTTCATCCACACCAAGTATCTTACCATTAGCCCAGTACTCTGTATCCCTGTTACTCCTTCCGAAGTGAATCACCTCACACTTTTCCGCATTAAACTCCATTGGCCACCTCTCAGCCCAGCTCTGCAGCTTATCTATGTCCCTCTGTAACATGCCACTTCCCTCCGCACTGTCTACAACTCCACCGACTTTAGTGTCATCCGCAAATTTACTAATCCAACCTTCCACGCCCTCATCCAAGTCATTAATAAAAATGACAAACAGCAGTGGCCCCAAAACAGATCCTTGCGGTACACCACTAGTAACTGAACTCCAGGATGAATATTTCCCATCATAGAACATAGAACATAGAAAGCCACAGCACAAACAGGCCCTTCGGCCCACAGGTTGCGCCGATCACATCCCCACCTCTAGGCCTATCTATAGCCCTCAATCCCATTAAATCCCATGTACTCATCCAGAAGTCTCTTAAAAGACCCCAACGAGTTTGCCTCCACCACCACCGACGTCAGCCGATTCCACTCACCCACCACCCTCTGAGTGAAAAACTTACCCCTGACATCTCCTCTGTACCTACCCCCCAGCACCTTAAACCTGTGTCCTCTCGTAGCAACCATTTCAGCCCTTGGAAATAGCCTCTGAGAGTCTACCCTATCCAGACCTCTCAACATCTTGTAAACCTCTATCAGGTCACCTCTCATCCTTCGTCTCTCCAGGGAGAAGAGACCAAGCTCCCTCAACCTATCCTCATAAGGCATGCCCCCCAATCCAGGCAACATCCTTGTAAATCTCCTCTGCACCCTTTCAATGGCTTCAACATCTTTCCTGTAATGAGGTGACCAGAACTGCCACCCACCACCCTTTGTTTTCTTACAGCTAGCCAATTCCTGATCCAAACCACTAAATCACCCTCAATCCCATGTGTCCGTATTTTCTGCAAAAGCTTACCATGGGGAACCTTTGCTGAAATCCATATACACCACATCAATCGCTTTACCCTCATCCACCTCTTTGGCCACCTTCTCAAAGAACTCAATAAGGTTTGTGAGGCACGACCTACCCTTCACAAAACCGTGCTGACTATCTCTAATCAAATTATTCCTTTCTAGGTGATTATAAATCCTATCTCTTATAATCCTTTCCAATACTTTGCCCACAACAGAAGTAAGGCTCACCGGTCTATAATTACCAGGGTTGTCCCTACTCCCCTTCTTGAACAAGGGGACAACATTTGCTATCCTCCAGTCTTCTGGCACTGTTCCTGTAGACAATGACGACACAAAGATCAAAGCCAAAGGCTCTGCAATCTCCTCTCTAGCCTCCCAGAGAATCCTAGGATAAATCCCATCCGGCCCAAGGGACTTATCTATTTTTACCCTTTCCAGAATTGCTAACACCTCCTCCTTATGAACATCAATACCATCCAGTCCAACAGCCTGCATCTCAGTACTCCCCTCAACAACACTGTCCCTCTCCAGTGTGAATACCGACGAAAAATATTCATTTAGTGCCTCTCCTATCTCTTCAGACTCCACGCACAACTTCCCACTCCTGTCCTTGACTGGCCCTAATCTTACCCTAGTCTTTCGTTTACTCCTGACATACCTATAGAAAGCTTTAGGGTTTTCCTTGATCCTACCCGCCAAAGACTTCTCATGTCCCCTCCTGGCTCTTCTTAACTCTTTCTTTAGGTCCTTCCTGGCTAACTTGTAACTCTCAAGTGCCCTAACTGCGCCTTCACGTCTCATCTTAACATAAGTCTCCTTCTTCCTCTTCACAAGAGATTCAACCTCCTTAGTAAACCACGGTTCCCTCACACGTCTGCTTCCTCCCTGCCTGACAGGTACATATTTATCAAGGACGCGTAGTAGCTGTTCCTTGAACAAGTTCCACATTACAATTGTGCCCATCCCCTGCAGTTTCCTTCCCCAACCTATGCCAGCTAAATCTTGCCTAATCGCATCATAATTTCCTTTCCCCCAGCTATAACTCTTGCCCTTTGGTATATACCTATCCTTTTCCATTGCTAAAGTAAACGTAATCGAATTGTGGTCACTGTCACCAAAGTGCTCACCTACCTCCAAATCTAACACCTGGCCTGGTTCATTACCCAGTACCAAATCCAATGTGGCCTCGCCTCTTGTTGATCTATCTACATACTGCGTCAGGAAGCCTTCCTGCACACACTGGACAAAAACCGACCCCTCTAAAGTACTCGAACTATAGCTTTTCCAGTCAATATTTGTAAAGTTAAAGTCCCCCAGTACAACTACCCTGTTACTTTCGCTCCTATCCAGAATCATCTTTGCAATCTTTTCCTCTACATCTCTGGAACTTTTCGGAGGTCTATAAAAAACTCCTAACAGGGTGACCTCTCCTTTCCTGTTTCTAACCTCAGCCCAAACTACCTCAGTTGACGAGTCCTCATCAAATGTCCTTTCTGCCACCGTAATACTGTCCTTGACTAACAATGCCACACCTCCCCCTCTTTTACCACCTTCCCTGCACTTACTGAAACATCTAAACCCCGGAACCTGCAACAACCATTCCTGTCCCTGCTCTATCCATGTCTCCGAGATGGCCACAACATCGAAATCCCAGGTACCATCCCATGCTGCAAGCTCACCCACCTTATTCCGGATGCTCCTGGCGTTGAAGTATACACACTTCAAACCGCCTTCCTGCCTGCCAGTACACTCCTGCGACTCTGAAACCTCATCCATGATCTCACTACTCTCAACCTCCTGTACACCGGAGCTACAATTCAGGTACCCACCCCCCTGCTGAATTAGTTTAAACCCTCCCGAAGAGCATTAGCAAATTTCCCCCCCAAGATATTGGTATCCCTCTGGTTCAAGTGCAGACCATCCTGTTTGTAGAGGTCCCACCTACCCCAGAAAGAGCCCCAATTGTCCAGGTATCTGAATCCCTCCCTCCTGCACCATCCCTGTAACCACGTGTTCAACTGCTCTCTCTCCCTATTCCTCTCCTCACTATCACATGGCATGGGTAACAAACCAGAGATAACAACTTTGTTCTAGCCCTAAGCTTCCACCCTAACTCCCTGAATTTCTGCCTTACATCCCCATCCCTTTTCCTACCTATGTCTTGAGTGCCTATGTGAACCACAACTTGGGGCTGGTCCCCCTCCCCCTTAAGGATATCGAAAACACGATCCGAGACATCGCGGACTCTGGCTCCTGGGAGGCAACACACCAACCGCGAGTCTCTCTTGTTCCCGCAGAATCTCCTATCCGTCCCTTTAACTATGGAGTCCCCAATGACTAATCCTCTCCTCCTCTCCCCCCTTCCCTCTGAGCCACAAGGACAGACTCTGAGCCAGTGACCTGTACACCATGGCTTATCCCTGTTAAGTCGTCCCCCCCAACAGCATCCAAAAGTGTACTATCCCCAATTTCGACGACATTTTTTGTTTCTCCCCCCACTTGGACGGCTCCCTGTACCTTGGTGCTGTGGTCAGTTTGCTCATTCTCCCTTTCCCTCCCCTTCTGAGCTGCCGGGCCGGACTCTGCGCCGGAGGCACGGCCACTGTTGTTTCCCCCAGGTAGGCTGCTCCCCCCAACAGTACTTAAACAGGAGTACTTATTTTTAAGGGGCACAGCCACTGGGGTACTCTCTAGTACCTGACCTTTCCCCTTCCCCTTCCTAACCGTGACCCACTTGTCAGTCTCCCGTGGCCCCGGTGTGACCACCTGCCTGTAACTCCTATCTATCACCTCCTCATTCTCCCTAACCAGACGAAGGTCATTGAGCTGCAGTTCCAGTTCCCCAACGCGGTCCCTTAAGAGCTGCAGCTCGACGCACCTGGCGCAGATATGGACGTCTGGCAGGCTCGCTGACTCCAGGACCTCCCACATCAGACACTGAGAACAACAAACTGGCCTCACAATCATAATTCCCCCTTTCTTCCAATGACACAGAAAAAAAACCTGTCTAAACCTACCCCACCTCTGCCTGTTTACGCCGAAGCCCGATGAGCCAAATCCCGTCAGCTCTCACTCTACTTGCTAAACAAAATTAGAATTTTAATGTTCTTATTGTTAATTAACAAAAAGACCACTCTCTCTAGAATCTTCTATATAAGCCAACTATCAGAAAAGAATAACAATGGAATGACAATTACATCACCATGGTGTCTTCCATTTTTGTGATTATCTGGATTATTTTTCAATATGCATGTGAAATGAAAGGAAGCTCTCGTACAATCTAGGTTATTGCTTGCTATTTACCTGTTGTGTATTGCTTTCCATGACTTTCTTGTCCAGTTGCTCTTGCAATTGACGGCATTGAATTTCCTCAAGGCTCAGGCGTTGCTGAAGCTGCGCTAATTGTTCTTTAGGTACCATGGTACAGACTTGTTCCCGTAGTTGCTGGAGCTCTCTAAGACCCTGTGCATGGGTAAATGTCAGGCTTGAATTTGACTGTAGCAACTAAAGTAAAAAAATGCAAGAAGAAAATTTGTAATTTGTGTGACACTAATTAAAATACTTAACAATGTCACTTTGATTCAAGTATCATTTCATCATGCTATTTGAGTCTGTTTATAATTCAAACTCTAAAAGGACAACTGGACCGTAATTTAAAGCATGTCTAGAAATGACAAGAAATCAAAGACTACACATTAAAGATTCTTTGCTGTGGAAGATTATGGCCGGAATTATTGCCCGTGGTTGGGATTCTCCGGTCCCACTGCAGTGAATGAAGATTTGGCTGAGCGCCAAATTAACTTCATTACATTGTTAACGTAAGTCCACTTGTGACAATAATAAATAAACTTAAACTATTCTCACTGGCAGCAGTGGCAGGCGCATGCAAGACTGGAGAATTCCAGCCTTTATATTTTTGATAAAGTCCAACTTGTGATTATTCAAAAGATAGATCAGTAAATACTATGGCATTTTGTTTCTAGAACATTTTCAAAATGAAATTGCCTCTTGGGTTTTCAGTGGTTTTTTTTTTTGAAGCTTCAACATAACCAATGTGTTTTTTAATACTCCATTAAGAGATAATTTGGCTTCCATTTACAGATTATTGTACATGCAACAAAATATTATGATCAAAACTAATTGTTTTCCTCTCTGAATATTTTCCCTGTTACGAGGGGAGGCAATGGCATGGTGGTATTGTCACTGGTAATCCAGAGACCCAAGTTATTGTTCTGAGGACCTGGATTCGAATTCCACCATGGCATATGGTGAAATTTTAATTCAATAAAAATCTGGAATTAAAAGTCGAATGATGACCATGAAACCATTGTTGATTGTCATAAAAACCCATCTGGTTCACTCATGTCTTTTAGGGAAGGAAATCTGCCGTCCTTACCTGGTCTGGCCTAAATGTGACTAGACCCAGAGCATTGTGGTTGACTCTCAAATGCCCCTCTGAAATGGAGGGCAGTTAGGGATGGGCAATAAATGTTGGCCCAGCCACTGATGCCCACAACTCGTAAACGAATTTTTAAAAATCGCTATATAATGTGTGGCCATACATGCAATGTGCACACCTAGCAGCTGATAGCATAACAAACCATAACTCAAATTTTCACAATGCATTCACTTGTGCCTACAATTTTAATGATTACCCCATAATAATTCAGTGGATATTATACAAAAGCCTGTGTAATAACCACACAAGCTAAGGGGAAGTTTCAGCATTAATGCTTGCTCTGGGCTGAACAAGTTGATCACTGTCAGTCACAAATTGAGAAGCAAATGGTCTCAGAACCCAGAATTAGAAAAGGTAGAAGTTTTAGAATTCCATATACTCATCAACAGCAACCTTAATTGATATACCAGGATAATGTACAAAAACATTCCATGGGGCTTTATGCAGGGATTTGCTCAAATAGGTAGTATGTGTAGTGATAAATGATATATTAACTAAGAGCAAATGCTGAGCTTGTATGAAACCTAATTAAGATCTCAGTAGTGTAGTACTTGGCCTCATACTATAAGCAATAATATTGAGGCTTTGGAGAGAGTACAGCACAGATTCACTATGTTGCCATTTGGTAAGGAAAAATACGAAGAACTTGGAAAAGGCTTTTTTCATTAGAAGAAAGTGATAATGTGGCGGTATGAGAAAAGTGAGTAAAATTATGAAAGTGTGGGATAGGATAGATTGAAGCAGCTGTTTGGGGGAATCTCGAACAGGGAGTTGTTATAGGCTGGGATTTTCCCGTTTCGGCCACAGGACCAAGAACTCGTGCTCAAAGCCGGACCCTTAGCTGGGTCCATCAAACTTTGATCCTTGCCGGCAGGACTGGAAAATCCCAGCCACATATTCAGGGTCAATGTAAGAAATTTGGAAGAAAGGGCCGGAACAATTTCTTTACAAAGAGTCATGCAGGAATTTACTTGCAGGCGTATGGTTGAGGCAAAAACTATGGCAGGAATTTTCCAGGCCTCCCCCCACCTCCCCCTGGCAGGATCCTCCAGTCCTGCTGAAGTCAATGGTAATAGTAATTTGCATGGCTCATCTGTTCCGCCGCAGGGGTCAATGCCGGTGGGACCAGAAGATTTTGCCAGTGGGAAGGGCTGGAAAATCCCATTCTATGTCAAGATTCAACATTAGATTGGACAGGTGAAAAAACGGAATAGGGATGAAATGATAATGGGAAGAGGTTGGGGAAACTGAGATCAGTACCATTCTCTGACATGAAGGGCAAATGCTGGCGGACTGGTTGAAATGAATGGTTTGTTTCCATGTTGTAATGTCTGTGTATTTCTATGTTTGCAATCATAAACCATTGAGGATCACAAGTTGTCAGCCAGCTTTATTTAGAACTGGACAGATTTGAGTTAAAGGATAGAAAGTAATTTCAAACTTTGATTTAATAGAGCTGGAATTTATGGTCAGGGATAAGCCACATGCTCAATGCTGATCTTGAAGAAAACTACCCACAAAGATCGAGTGGACATCTCTGTTTCCAACGGCAGTTCAAATCTGGTACCAGGTCAAGGGGATTGCCGGGAATCCAGCAGCAGTGGTGTCAGCAAGCAGGCTAAGCAGCCAACCATATTGAAATGATCGCACAGATAGCAAACCACAAAGCTAAAAGTACTAATCATCCGTCACTTTTGATTTAAATTCTCCAACAGTGAAATAAATGATTGATAGGATCAAGATTGCCACTAAAATAAAACAAACAATGATTGGCGGGATTTTCAGAGCTCCCCGTGGCATATTTCTTGGCAACGGGAATCACAGAATCCCTACAGTGCAGGAGGCCATTCGGCCCATCGAATTTGCACCAACCACAATCCCACCCAGGCCTATTCCCATAACCCCACATATTCACCCTGCTAATCCTCCTGACACCAGGATTAATTTAGCACGGCCAATCAACCTAACCTGCACAACTTTGGGAGATAGCCTGCTGTTAACCAGCAGTGGGATCTTCTGGTCCCGCTGCTGTCAATGGGATTTCCCAATTGCATCCAGCCTTCCGCTGCCGGGAAACCCATGGCGGCCGCGTCGGCAGGACTGGAAGATCCCACCACCGGCCAATGACTAGAAAATCCAGCTGATAATTTGTTTTCCAATTTTAAAATTGTGATTTTTAAAATTATAATGGAGAAATTTGACATTTACAATTATATAAAATTAGCTTTTCAGAGCCAGTGAGGCCATTTGGCAGTAATTATTAATTTAATATGGTGTAATCTTTTCAAAGGATTTTACAATGCGACTAGTGGTGCAAAAGTTCTGGTCGCCTCATTACAGGAAGGATGTAGAAATTATTGAAAGGGTGCAGAGAAGATTTACAAGGATGTTGCCTGGATTGGGTGGCATGCCTTATGAGGATAGGTTGAGGGAGCTCGGTCTTTTCTCCTTGGAGAGACGAAGGATGAGAGGTGACCTGATAGAGGTGTAGAAGATGTTGAGAGGTATAGATTGGGTGGATTCTCAGAGGCTTTTTCTCAGGGCTGAAATGGCTGCTATGAGAGGACACAGGTTTAAGGTGCTGGGGAGTAGGTACAGAGGAGATGTCGGGTAAGTTTTTCACTCAGAGGGAGGTGGGTGAGTGGAATTGGTTGCCGTCAATGGTGGTGGAGGCAAACTCGATAGGGTCTTTTAAGAGACTTCTGGATGAGTACATGGGACTTAATAGGATTGAGGGTTGTAGGTAAGCCTATATATAGGCCTAGGTAGGTAGGGACATGACCGGTGCAACTTGTGGGCCAAAGGGCCTGTTTGTGTTGTAGTTTTTCTATGTTCTATGTTCTAAAAGTGGAAGTTTTCATCAATTCCTTGCTTAGGGATTACACTCTGGGGGACAGTGTGGGGAGGATGAACTCAGCAGCAAATATTCTGAAGGAGTGTTAATCATTGACAGCAACTTCTGGATTCTGTGCATGTATGAACTCCCTGAGTTGTCATCAGCCCAATGGCACAATGTTGGCAAATGCTAACAGTTTAGCCATCATTGCCATTGCAAAATCCAAGCCATCATATTTTTCTCAGTTTCTTAGTGAATACCTTGTCACTAGTCTCCAATAATTGGCTCTCCAAGCCTGCCTGTTTCTTTCGCAGCATTTCATTCTCGACATTGAGGACTTTCAGTTCATGTTCAAGTGAGGCCATCAGATTAATCTGTCAAGAGAAATTAATTCTGCGTCAGCAACATTGAACTCGAGAAGAAATTATTTTATCTTGGGACAATAGTCTGACTTAGCTTCTGACTGTGAATGAATAGTGGTGTCAGGATCTTGAGTAACAACATCTGCTTTACTGAAGATCCATTTTAATCCTTTCTTGGTGTTCATTTTATAATAACTATTTTAATAACACTTTATGTAGCTGTTCTTTAATTTTAGGTTACATGCAGAAACATTTCAAAAGCAGACAAATAAACTTCATCACAAGTTTTCGCTCACCCTCTCAACTTCCTTTATTTAAAATTCTTAAGCATCTTAATTCCAACCCAACAACTGCAACTATATCACGTTTGGACCTCTTTGTGCCCACTGTCTGATAGGATCAATTATTATATGCCTCTCCACTGCTTCTCCCCTTTGGTCCATTATGAAATTACCCTTTATAGTTTATATTCCTACCTGCCCCATTGAAATTTGTACATTTCCTGCAATGGTTGCAATGCCAGGACTGCCCTCTTCAGTATACACCAATACCCCATCAAAACCATCCCTTACTTCATAATAATATACGTAACTTTACAATACACCTTTAAAGTTAGCATACCAAAGTGAATGTTAATTTGGCTCCTCCGTCCCACCAACAAAGAACCTGCAGTGGGCTCAACTTAGGTGGGACCAGAAGTTCCTGCCAGTGGGAAAGGCCAGAAAATTTCATCCACAATTTCAGATAAACAGAGCTTTGTTCAGCCATTGTGTTTGGCTTCTAATAGAAGAATTGCACTTCAAGTGCTGATTCCATGTCTATTCCTGACAGTTTACAACATGGTATTCGGACCAACCCCGAGCTTTATATTTACATTTGACCCACTACTAAGAAGATATTTTCAGTACAGGAATATCACTTGCTCATCCCCTATTTACCCTACTCTCCACCAAAACTCTCATTAGGGCAGTTGATACCCCTGGATCTTTTGCTCAATCCTTTTCTTGATAGTCTACCCAGATTTACCATTCCATAAAATCCAACTCATCCAAAACTCTAGCCTCTACCCTGCACGGAGTTGCAGTCTCAAAATCCCACCTGATCTCTGTAAAACCTTTCAGCAATATGTCCCAGCGCCCACTTCACTTATCCAACTCTTATCTAACATGAGTCTTTTCCTCCTTCTAACCCACCATTAATTGCCACTCCATGTTGAAACCCCTTTCTTTGTTCACTCCCTTGAAAATCCTTTCGAAGTTTGCCTCTTGGATCACACCTTTCTGCAGAGTGTCCACCTAATCCTCAGTAAAGTGACTCGGGATACTATTACATGATTGGTCTAAGCCATTTTTCTCCACTCTAACCCAACCATAGAGTGATATTAATTTTTTTTCATTATTTTTATACCTACCTTTCTGTTGAGCTCTTTCTGAATCTGATCATTTTCCCTCTTCAGACAGACTTTCTCCTGATCAGCAGCCTTTAGTGCAGCAGATTTGTTATAGTGTTTCTGGTGTTTGAGAGTTAAAATTGCAGATTCCAGGTGTTTGATCTGTGAGAAAGAGAAAATAACTTGCAATCTTATCATCTGCAAATTTCAAGGTCAATTTGTTACCAATTTATTATTACACAGAACGATTTGTTAACTGCAAATGATTGCTAGAAACTTGGTGATGGATGATAGTTTTATGGTTCCATTACTGAGATTAGCTTTCGATTCCAGATTTTTAATTAGTTAATTAAATTAAAATTCCACCAACTGCCATAGTGAGATTTGAACCCATGTCCCCAGAGCATAAGGCTAAGCCTCAGGATTATTATTCCAGTGACGTTTCTTTACAGGGGAGATGGCAGTGTGATGGTGAAGTGAACTGGAGGGAGGGTTTAAGGAGGGAATCCCAGAACATAGGGCCAAGACCAATAATGAGACAGAGAGAGTGGGACTGTACAAAAGTCACGATGTGGAGATGCCGTCGTTGTACTGGGGTAAACACAGTAAGGAGTCTAACAACACCAGGTTAAAGTCCAACAGGTTTATTTGGGGGCGTTTGCTACCAAATAAACCTGTTGGACTTTAACCTGGTGTTGTTAGACTCCTTACTGTACAAAAGGCCAGGGTTAGAGAATCAAAGGGCGCAAATATGACAGCAGGGTGAACAAGATTGTAAAGGACAGAAGGCATGAGGTGATGGTGAAATGTGAAGATGACAATGGATGGGGAATTTTAAATTCAAGACATTAGGAGATAGTGAACATTGCACATTGAGTGTTAGCAGGCTGCAAAGCAGAAATGACAAGGTCACATTGTGTGATAGCCAGTTGGGCAAGACATCAAAATGTGACCAGTTCCAATGAAAAAGCTGTGCTTTCAGAAAAGGAAGCAAGTGGTGAAAATTGATAAGGAACAAATGGATCAAATAGTTGAAGTACGGGGGAGATGGATTCTACGTAACATATACATACATGTATAAAACTTTTCTGAGGCAAAACTTCATTACTTCTCCTGATCTGCTGCTCTTCTGTTTTCCTGGTGTCTTTCACCCAATGAAGCAGGAGGAAGTGGACTGCAGATGTTTCTAAAACTCTCTTCAGTATAACTGTACTCTCAAAATGAAGTCCATCTTACACAGCTCACTGTGGCCAGGATTTTCCAGGCTGTTTCAGGTTGAGGTTGGAGATGGGGAGACTGGCAAAATGACTCAGGATGATAATGGGTGGCATGCCCATTGTCCTCCTGTTGCCAAGCTATTTTATCCCAAATAAGCTACTTATGTGGCTAATTGCCTTTTCTGGCATTTTACCAGAGACAGGGAACCCCTTCATCATGTAAACCCTGGCAATGTTCCAGCGTGCTTTCCTGCTTTTAAGGGCACCCTTTGGCAGACAAAGGGCAACAGCTGCCTGGGACATTCTGCAGCCTGTCCCCAGCAATCCTCCCCCGACCACCTGTGGGGCTAGTATGACTCGATCCCCAATCCCATTCAGCTGGTCATGGGGACATATGTTCATTATGCATCCTCTTACTTCAGGTGCAGTTCCAGCAGTGGCCACCACTTCCAATGGCGCTGAACTGCCAGGCCTCTGATTGGGTCTACAGCTCTTGGGGGCTGGGCCACCATTCTTAATTGGATTGCAGGTGTGGATCCTGGCATTTGATTGGCTCTCACCCATAAAACGGTCCTGCCACCTGCTGAAGCAGGGTTGAGTGTCTGCTTAATTCTGACAACAGGATCCTTAGAATCCAGGCCTGGGAAGTCAGTCAGTTTATTTTCCCACTTACCTTCTCCCTGGTCTGCTGTAACTCTCCTTTTGTGTGCTGTCCCTCTTTCTGCAGCCTCTCATTTTCCTGCCGTAGAAATTTCTGTTCCTCCTCCACGAGCTGTGCCAGGTCATCCTGGTAAAACATTTTCTGTTGCTGGTGATGAAAATCTGCAGAATGCAAAGTCTGCTCCAGCACCTGATTCTGAAAGGAAACATGTACTTAGGTAAATCAGCAAAAGTGTTTCCTTTCTGTGTGTTTGTCTTCAGAGGCAGAAACAAGTCATTTGTTATTCTTTCCTGCTCCTCTTTTTCATTCATCACCATGACAACCAGATCCGGAAATGCACACAGGCCTAGCACAAGGTGCCTCAATGTTGGATTATCTATTCGCTATCTATGAAAGGGAAATGGAGAAGAGGCTGGGTTCATGAAGTGACTTTGGTGGAATGTGAACTCCATTGGAAGAGAACAGCATTGGACTGACTGTGATGTTCCCACTGGTATTTTTTTAAAATTCATATGTAGGACATAGGCATCACTAGTTGGCCAGATTTATTGCCCATTCCTAGTTGCAGTTTAGAGTTAACCACATTGCTATGGCTCTGGAGTCAAATGTAGGCCAGATTGTGTAAGGATGGCAGATTTCCTTCCCTAAAGGACATTAGTGAACCAGCTGGGTTTTTCCGACAATTGACAATGGTTTCATGGTCATCAATAGATTCTTAATTCCAGATATTTTTTATTGAATTCAAATTCCACCATCTACCATGTCAGGATTCAAACATGGGTCCCCAGAACATAAGCTGATTAGTAGTCTAGCGATAATACCACCCAGGCCATTGCCTCCCCATTCATTGTATAAGTTCAGTGACAAAGAAACTACATTTAGCTGAATATTAAAAGGCACCTGGTATCATGCTCTATTGCAGCAAGTGTCAGCATTTGTAAGGAGAAGTAGGAAGTTAGGGAGCAGAGGGACCTGGGGGTCCTTGTGCACGAATCGCAAAAACTCAGTCTGCAGGTGCAGCAGGTGATCAAGAAGGCGAATGGAATGTTGGCCTTTATCGCGAGGGGGATAGAATATAAAAGCAGGGAGGTCTTGCTGCAACTGTACAAGGCACTGGTGAGGCCGCAACTGGAGTAGTGTGTGCAGTTTTGGTCCCCTTATTTGCGAAAGGATATATTGGCCTTGGAGGGAGTGCAGAGAAGGTTCACCAGGTTGATACCGGAGATGAGGGGTGTAGCTTATGAGGAGAGATTAAACAGATTGGGTCTGTACTCGTTGGAATTTAGATGGATGAGGGGTGATCTTATAGAGACATATAAGATAATGAAGGGGCTGGATAGGGTAGAGGTGGAGAGATTCTTTCCACTTAGAAGGGAAACCAGAACTAGAGGGCACAGCCTCAAAATAAGGGGGGGCCGGTTCAGAACAGAGTTCAGGGGGAACTTCTTCTCTCAGAGGGTAGTGAATCTCTGGAATTCTCTGCCCATTGAAGTGGTGGAGGCTCCCTCGTTGAATATGTTTAAATCACGGGTAGATAGTTTTCTGATCGATAAGGGAATTAGGGGATATGGGGAGCAGGCGGGTAAGTGGAACTGATTCGCTTCAGATCAGCCATGATCTTGTTGAATGGCGGGGCAGGCTCGAAGGGCCAGATGGCCTACTCCTGCTCCTATTTCTTATGTTCTTATGAATAACTGAATAAAGCTCTCAATGGAATTTACACTAAGCCTTGGATTGGACTTCTTTTCAAAAATGTCCAATACAATAAAGCTAACTTCATCTATATGCATGGGAGCACACAAAGTTACATACAGATTTAAAAATGTTATAGGCTGAAAGAATTCAGGCAACATTTACCTTATCTTTGGTGGTCTGTAGCTGTTTGTGCAATGACATCACTTCCTGTTTCAATGCCTCATTTTCCTGTTGAGCTACACGGAAGTCTGATTTCAATTTTGCTGTCTGGAGATTGCCACTTTGTAAACTTTCCTCCAAACTCTGTATCTAAAAAAGTCAAATATCTCTTGTGAATTTTATTAAATTCAGCAAACGATTATAACCTCCCAACAGCAGGCCATCGAAAATACAAGGCAAGCTTCTTATGGTCGATGGTACGTTTGCTCCAGACTTGGCGTTTTCACCTTGTTCTTATGAGTACTCAACAAAGTTAATTCCTTTAAGCACAATTTCCTTGGAGTGATCCAGTAACTCAATGCCACTAACGAGCTTAAAGCTGTGCCCTAAACCTTCACCACTGGGCAATTACTAAGTGAAAACAAGATATTTTCTGATGGGTTTGAGGGAAGGATGAGTCAACACATCTTCCTTTCAGGCATTTAGGCTTGGGTTGATCAATGGCAAGTAACCTTTGTGCCACACAAATGCCGGACAATGACCATCACGAACACGAGTCTAACCAGCCCCCGTGACATTCAATGGCATTGCCACCTCCCACATCATCTACATGCTGGGACGGTCACCACTGACCAGAATCTAAACTATACCAGCCAGCTACAAAAGCAGTTCAGAAACTAGGTATTCTGCACCCAAGGCCTTTCCACCAGCTACAATGTACGGGTCAGGAGTATAATAGAATATTCTCTACCTGTCTGGATGAGTGCTGCTCCAACATTTCTCAAGAAATTCAACACTCTCTAGCACATGATTGGTGCCTAATTACTCCGCCAGTGCACAGTGGCTGCAGTGTGTACCATCTACAAGATGCACTGCAGCAACTCACCAAGGTGCAGTTTTCAGGACCATCCAAACCTGCCGCCTAGGAGAACAAAAGTTACAGGCACATGGGAACATCTTCAAAGTTTCGGTAGGGGAACATGTGACAAATAGTGACCACAATTCTGTTAGCTTTAGGATAGTGATGTAAAAGGATGAGTGGTGTCCCAAGGATAAGGTGTTGGATTGGGGCAAGGCTAATTTTAGTGGGATTAGGCAGAAATTGGCAGCTGTTGATTGGGAGAGGCTGTTTGAGGGTAAATCCACATCTGGCATGTGGGAGTCTTTTAAGGAACAGTTGTTAGGGCTGCAGGATAGGCATGTGCCTGTAAAAAAGGATAGGAAGGGTAGGATTCGAGAACCGTGGATAACCAGGGAAATTGAGGGATTGGTCAAAAAGAAAAGAGAGGCGTACGTTAGGTCCAGGCAGCTAAAAACGGAGGGAGCTCTGGAGGAATACAAAGAAAGTAGGAAAGAACTCAAACGAGGAATTAGAAGGGCAAAAAGGGGTCACGAAATGTCCTTGGCAGACAGGATTAAGGAGAATCCCAAGGCATTTTATTCATACGTTAGGAACAAAAGGGTTGTCAGGGAAAAATTCGGACCTCTCAGGGACAAAAGTGGGGAATTATGCTTGGAGCCCAAAGAAGTAGGGGAGATCCTAAATGAATACTTTGCATCGGTATTCACAAAGGAGAGGGATGTGTTGACTGGGAGTGTCTCGGAGGGGAGTGTTGACCCGTTAGAGAAAATCTCCATTACAAGGGAGGAAGTGTTAGGTTTTTTAGGGAATATAAAGACTGACAAATCCCCAGGGCCTGATGGAATCTATCCAAGGCTGCTCAGGGAGACGAGAGATGAAATCACTGGGCCTCTGACGCAAATCTTTGTCTCGTCACTGGACACAGGTGAGGTCCCAGAGGATTGGAGGATAGCTAATGTCGTCCCATTATTTAAGAAGGGTAGGAAGGATAACCCGGGAAATTATAGGCCGGTGAGCTTGACGTCCGTGGTAGGGAAGTTGTTGGAGAGGATTCTTAGAGATAGGATGTATGCGCATTTAGAAAGGAAGAAACTCATTAACGATAGTCAGTATGCTTTTGTGAGAGGGAGGTCATGCCTCACTAACCTGGTGGAGTTTTTTGAAGAAGTGACTAGAATGGTTGACGAGGGAAGGGCCGTGGATGTCGTCTATATGGACTTTAGTAAGGCGTTTGATAAAGTCCCTCATGGTAGGTTGGTGCAAAAGGTTGGATCTCATGGGATAAAGGGGGAGGTGGCTAGATGGGTGGAGAACTAGCTTGGTCACAGAAGACAGAGGGTGGTAGTGGAAGGGTCTTTTTCCGGCTGGATGCCTGTGACTAGTGGTGTTCCGCAAGGCTCTGTATTGGGACCTCTGCTGTTTGTGATTTATATAAACGATCTGGAAGAAGGTGTAACTGGGGTGATCAGTAAGTTTGCGGACGACACGAAAATGGCTGGACTTGCAGATAGTGAGGAACATTGTCAGAGGCTACAGAAGGATATAAATAGGCTGGAAATTTGGGCAAAGAAATGGCAGATGGAGTTCAATCCAGATAAATGCGAAGTGATGCATTTTGGTAGAACTAACGTACGGGGGAGCTATACGATAAATGGCAGAACCATAAAGGGTGTAGATACGCAGAGGGACCTGGGTGTGCAAGTCCACAGATCCTTGAAGGTGACGTCACAGGTGGAGAAGGTAGTGAATAAGGCATACTTGCCTTTATAGGATGGGGCATAGAGTATAAAAGTTGGGGTCTGATGTTGCGGTTGTATAGAACGTTGGTTCGGCCGCATTTGGAATACTGCGCCCAGTTCTGGTCGCCACACTACCGGAAGGACGTGGAGGCTTTAGAGAGAGTACAGAGGAGGTTTACCAG
This sequence comes from Mustelus asterias, assembly GCF_964213995.1. NCBI lineage: Eukaryota > Metazoa > Chordata > Chondrichthyes > Carcharhiniformes > Triakidae > Mustelus > Mustelus asterias. Next base: position 53,448,802 of record NC_135818.1, on the reverse strand, counting down.
GATGTTGCCTGGTATGGAAGGGCTTAGTTATGAGGAGAGATTGGGTAAACTGGGATTGTTCTCACTGGAAAGACGGAGGATGAGGGGTGACCTAATAGAGGTGTATAAAATTATGAAAGGCATAGATAGGGTGAACGGTGGGAAGCTTTTTCCCAGGTCGGTGGTGACGTTCATGAGGGGTCATAGGTTCAAGGTGAGGGGGGGGAGGTTTAACACAGATATCAGAAGGACGTATTTTACGCAGAAGGTGGTGGGGGCCTGGAATGCGCTGCCGGGCAAGGTGGTGGAGGCGGACACACTGGGAACGTTTAAGACTTATCCAGATAGCCACATGAACGGAGTGGGAATGGAGGGGATACAAAAGTATGGTCTAGTTTGGACCAGGGAGCGGCGTGGGCTTGGAGGGCCGAAGGGCCTGTTCCTGTGCTGTATTGTTCTTTGTTCGCCACCTGCAAACTTCCCCTCCAAGTCACACACTATCCTGACTTCACTGTTGTTGAGTCAAAATCCTGGGGTTTCTTACCTAACAGCAGCGTGGGACAATGATCCCAAGCTGTGCAGCCTAAATGTACTGCGCAGAGAATAGACCATGCGCAGTCCATGTTCACTTGATATGTACACATTCATAGCCACATAGCAATTTTAAAGAGATCCTGCAGTGCAAGAAACTGACCATGCACAGTAAGGAGGAATGAAATGAAACATTGCTGTGAGTAGAGCTTCACCACATGGGCTGCAACTGTTCAAGAAGGCCACTACCATTTTCTCAAGAGCAATTAGGAATGGGCAATAAACGCTGACATTGCCAGTGATGCCCACATCCTATGTTCAAATAAAAATACCCAGTAGCTCTGAAAGATGCCGGGAAAGTGGGCCTCCTGTCTGTTTTTATACTTTTCCAATTCAATCAAATCAAATCCAATTCAGAGTCTCAACAAGTTGAGACATTTCCGATCCAGGTTGACAAGACAGGGCGGGCGACTAAACCACCCTGTCCTGGGCCTGATCTACATGAGTCAAGCTGATTGGAGAAGGGGGAGGATCCTCCTCCAAGACTTGAGCTCATTTGCATCTTAGCCAAAAGGCCGAGATGCTGCTTTTAAAAATTGCTTCATATGAAACATATGAAGCCTCAGTGTAACCCCATGACCTCAACCAAGTGCAGTACGTTGGTTGCAGAGCAACTTGAAGACATGGTGCAATAGAACTGACATGACATTTTTCTTGTATCTCCTTATAATTCACCTGCAATACCTTTTCTTGCGATGTGTTCAGCTGACTAGATAACTTTTGGACTTCATGAAGTGATGTCTGCAATTCTTGCCTTAAATTTTCCGTCTGCATCGCCATAATGTTCATTTTGGCAATCTGAATGCAAGTATTTATATAGTTACAAATACATTCTAAAGCAACTGTTCCTGTGGTAAGTGGTTACTAACTGGTGCTCTGAATCTGATTTAAAATGCTAAACTTTAAATTTTCATACCTTGCCAATGCACCGATTCACTTCATCACTCAATGTTTCTTTCTCCCTTATCAGGTTCTCATGTGTGCACTTTAGAGCAGTGAATTCATCCTCCAGTTTGTTATATTTGGACAACTGTAAATGCAGAAGATGGAATTGAACTTTTTTCACAAAATCCACCCATTCCAAAGTGTAATTCCACTCATGGTTTTTAATCACATGAACATTAATAACTTTGAATGTGTGCTGTATGTGGATGGTAGCACAGTGGTTATGTTACTAGACCCAGATGTCTGGACTAATAGCAAAGAGGCAGGAGTTCAAATTCCGCCATGGCAGTTGGGGAATCTAAATTCTATTGATTAAATAAATCTGGAATTAAAAAGTCAGTATTAATAAATGTGACCGTGAAACGACTGGATTGTTGTAAAACATATTTGATTCACCAATGTGCTCGAAGGAAAGAAATCTGCTCTCCTTACCCGGTCTAGCCCAAGGTGACTCCAGTCACACAGCAACTTGGTTGACTCTTAACTGCCTTACGAAATAGTCTCGCAAACAACTCTGACCAATTAGGGAGTGGCAATAAATGCAGACCTTAATAGTATTGCCTACATCCCATGAATGCATAACAAAACTGAGCGTTTATGAATCCCATGCCCCAATGTTTTAAATAGGTTACAGATAATTAAAAGTATCTCACTTATTTCTGCTGATAATTAAACACTTGCTTTAGTCACAGAATGCAGACAGAGTTCTTTCCTCAATTGCTGAAAGGAAAGAGATGTTGCTGAAGTTTTTTGTCTTGCATTGCCATGGAGAACGCATCAGGGAATTTGGGAAAATAGAACATTAGAACCAGCCTGCACTTACAAAACCCAAAGTTCCACGATTGGGCAGCATTTGTTGAACAATCCTGAGTGAGCTAATAGCTACACTAACAACCAATTTAAGATGATCAGTCGAGCTTGTAATGTGACTCATTTCTACTTAATAGAAGTGACCGACATTCAGACAAGGGACCGATTCTCTCCTAACAAAAGGAATATGTTCAAGCCTTGCACTTTTTTTGAATTACCCAGGAGCCTGCGGTACCTATAGTTTCCCCACTGCCTCAGCCATTAGTGTCAACTTGTCAACCAATCAACACCCTTTTCTTTTGTAGTTTAAGTTCCAGCGAACATTTAAAATTTGTCATTCTTGCATTTGTCCTGATGAGTGCAAGATGAAAAGCTTCGGCAACAAGTATCTCTTCAGCAAAATTCAAATAAAATAATTAAGCAACTTCAAACCATTAGAACATTAATCAGCCAGTGAAGGTAATGGCATTAGAATTGCTTAGGAATTAGCCAGCGTTAGACTGGAAAAGAGCATGATTGAGAACAAAAAAAAACAAAGGCAAAATCATTGATGGAAAATTTGGCAGTGAAAATTTTAGTATGAGATAGATAGGGTACAATATAAAAATATTTCCATCAGAAATTAAGGCCGGGATTTTCCGGTCCTATCCGTGGCAGTAATTGTCGTGGGTAGGAGAGCACATTTTCCAGACCAACCAAAGATTTGTTGACTTCAGGCAGAAATTTGCAAGGCAGGCGGGACTGGAAAATCCCAGCCAGAGGGACAGTTCTATCCACGAAAATATCTGGAAAGGAGTCACACTAAAAAAAAGACCACTAATAGAGAATAAAGCTAGAAGAGAAGAAAAAAGTGGTAAAACAAGGGCTAAGAATATAAAATAGGTCGACTTAAGCTTTTATAAGCACATTAAAAGCAAACAGATAGTAAAAGGAAGTGGTGAGGCCACTAAGAAGGTAATCTCCTCGTAGAGAACGAAAGAATAGGAGAGTTAGCCAAGTAGCTTGCATCTATTTACAAAGAAGGATGAAAGAAGGTCTGCAAGATTCAAGACAAAAATGCGGAGGAACAGCTAATATGTTAACAAAGCTGTATTAAAAGGATCAACAGGAATGAAAATTGATAAAATTGAAAATTGATACCATTGGCCTCCTTTAGTATTAACAAATACCAAAGGAGGCTCATGAGGAAATAACAGAGGTGTCAATAATAATTTTCCAAACACTTATAGAAACAGAAATTGCATCAAAAGATTGGAGTTTGGCAGAAAAAAGTTAAACCTAGCAAATAACTCAAGGTAACAACGTGAAAATCACAAATCTTCGCAAAGTATTGGTCATCAGAGATTTTTTTTAAAATCATTTTTGCAGGATGTGGGCATCACTGGCTGGGCTAGCATTTATTGCCCATTCCTAACTGCCCTCCATTTCAGAGGGCATTTGAGAGTCAACCACATTGCTGTGGGTCTGGAGTCACACGTAGGCCAGACCAGGTAAGGACGGCAGATTTCCTTCCCTCAAGGACATTAGTGAATCAGATGGGTTTTTACAAAATCGACAATGGTTTAATGGTCATCATTCGACTTTTAATTCTGCATTCAAATTTCACCATCTGCCATAGTGGAATTCAAACCTGGGTCCCCAGAGCATTAACCTGGGTCTTTGGATTGCTAGTCCAGAGATTATTCCACAGAGTTGTAAAGGGCGCACACAGACAAAGGAAATGGTATATCTGGATTTCAAATATTTTTGACAAATTGGCACACGAGATTTACTGCAAAGATTAAAGTGAACGGTGTTAAAGAGGGTATAGTTGAAGGAAAGAGAAGACATTAGGGACCGGATTTTCCCTACATGGGTGGGAGACAGAAGTCGGGACTGTTTTGGATCTCTAACCCACCTCAGGGTGAAAAGGTCACTGCACGGGATTTTCATGTTTAATTGACATTGAGGAGGGTTCCCTGTCCAACTCAGGGTGGTGGGCAGACTCTCAAAGCTGGAAGGCCAACCGGAGACCTTGCAGCTTGAGAAGCAGCAGGCTGAAATGGTATATAAATAATAGAGGGCACTTCAACATGGTGATGTCCTGTCAGTATCCTATTTAAAATGTTAATGAAAAAATAGTTATTGAAGCCAAGCTACTTCTGCATGGTGGGGTCCCTCTACAGGATAGCATGCAGCCTCGTGGTCTGCCTGGAGTGCTGGCCCCTGGTCTGTTGCTAGCTGTCTGCCTTTAGGGACCTAAAACTAACTCCTACCGGTGCAGGAAACTGGAGACCGATTGGAAAATTCCAGTCAGCTTCCTTTAATTGGAGCTACCAAAGTTCCTAACATGGATATTCAGTTACCCATGGGGGATGGGTAACCATACATGCCCCAATGCTGCCTTCGCTATAATGGTTATTGCCAGGTTCAGCATCAGGAAATTGGCCAGTGTTGGTATTTTCAGGCCCCATCTGCCTCCATTCCCACACCAAAATGGCTGGAAAATCCACCTCTTGGACATAGATATTTCTTCAGTTGCCCAGGTTTAGCTAGCGTTGTAACCCAGAGTCTATGCTAAAGGATTTCTCTTGCTCTCCATGAACATAAGAGGTTTCAACATGGGCATCAGCAAGTTGCTGGCTGCATCAACTGCTTGAGCTTGGCAAAATGTATTCAAGTATTTTGGGACAAACAAAATGGAAATACAAGTGGTAAATTCCTCGAGAGTGGTGGAAGAGATCTCGTGGATGCAGATGGAGATTTTCATTGATTATTGTGATACCGGGGAAGAGAGAATACAATTATGATGCAGGATTCACAAAAATAGGCCTACATTCACAGCAGCAGAGAAAGTTGAAGTGGAATGTGATAAAAATGTGCAGAATATTGAAAGGTTTGAGAGAATAATTTATTCCCCTGTTAACAAGGGGACATAAACACAGAATTAGTACTATTTGTACAAAAAGCAGTTTAGATTTTTTCCTTGCAAAATGGTTATTAGAATACAACTCACAAGTAGCTACTGGAGCTGAGTTCATAAGAACATTTAAGTAGGAATCAGCTAAACACTTACAGAAAATAATAATGGCTACAATGACCAAACAGTGAACTAGAAGTAGATGGGTGTGATTTTCTGACTAATGTGGCGGTGGATGTTCCAGTCCTGCCTTTGAAGCCCACCCGCTGCGAGTTCCCTGGCAGCAAGGGATGCAAGCAATGGGAAACCCCATTAACAGCGGTGGGACCGCCTCCACCATGGCAAAACACACCGCGGAGAGCATGGAAAATCCTGCCGGATAGCTCTGATTGGGGAGTGATATGATGCGCTGAAGGCCCTACTTCCATGTTGAAATTTACATGGTTCTATGAAGCTGAGTAAATTTGATGATCCTAAGAAATGGAAGACTGGAGCGGCACAGTAGTTAGTAGTGCTGCCCCACAGCGCCAAGGACCCGGGTTCAATCCCAGGCTTGAGTCACTGTCTGTGTGGAGTCTGCACATTCTCCCCGTGTCTGCGTGGGTTTCCTTCGGGTGCTTCAGTTTCTTCCCACAGTTCAAAGATGTGTGGGTTAGGTGGCTTGGCCATGCTAAATTGATCCTCGTGTCGGGGGGATTAGTAGGGTAAATATGTGGGGTTATGGGGATAGGGCCTGGGGGGGGATTGATGTCGGTGCAGACTCGATGGGCCGAATGGCCTCTTTCTGCACTGTAAGATTCTATGATTCTAAACTCCAAAATCATCACTGAACAATTTAACCTTACATGGCTGTTTTCAATTTCTTGCATGATATGAATTTTTTCTTGTTCGCGTTCTTTCTGAAAATTCCCAGCCCTTTTCTCCTTTTGATGAATTATTTCAGCCAGCCGTTGCTTCAATTCCAGTACATCAGCTTGATTCTTTGAGTTCCTGTGGCAAAGATCTTCATTCTCTGCATCTAGCTGTTGGTTCTGGGATCTCAGCTCTGCCATCTGATTCATTGCACCATTTGGAACAAAAAGGTTTTCAGAATGATAGGTAGCAACCAACAATCACTTCCACAAATAATTACTTCATACGCAAATCTTCGATAAAGAAAGCAGCAACTGCATTTCTGCTGCACATCAAGTAAAGGCTTAATTATTTGGAATTAAAATTAACCATTTATAATTTAAAAGGTTTTAAAATGATCAAGAAGAGGGTCACAACCTTCAGAACAAACCTCAAATTGCAGACAAACAGAATCCCGTATGGATTTGTGACAACAGATTAATAGATTAGTATCTCCTTATACATGCACTTTAATTCGACGATTATAAGCACCATGGCCTAGATCTTTTCTTTGCTAATTGACGGTTAAACATGTCGTGCGGCTGAAAGTTTTTCCTTCTTGGCTGAAGTGGTGCCTTATTCAGGTAAAATCTGTATCTTCTGATTACCTCATGGACAGAAAAATGCTTGAATATTTATTAAACTATTTTTATGACATGGCCAATTTATACCTAGTTGGTGGTTTTACCTACACCACAACAGTGACTTAAGTTTTTTAAAAAACTTAATTAACTTAAGGAAGCATGATGCCCTGAGCTAGTGGAGGGAAAGTTCTTTCTTTAGTTGGGAGCGAGGTCCACCGTTTGACTTATCTATGTCTTCTGGGTGACAAGTTAGTTGAAACAATTTACAAACAGTGACACATTGACAAAGCCAGTAAGAACAGGAGTAGGTAGGCCATTCAACCCATCGAGTCTGGCCTACCATTCAATTGGGTAATGGCCAACCAGTGTCTTAACTTCATCTATTTGTTTTGGTTTCATAACCCTTACATTTTCAACCGATCTAACCTCAACAGATTTTTGGGGGAAGAGTTCCAGATTTTCACCACCCTTTTGTGTGAAGAAGTGCCTTCTCAGATCACCCCGATTTTAAGGCTGTACTTTTGTGTTCTGAACTCTCAGTTTTGATTTACTCGATCAAATCCTTTAATCATCCTAAACGTCTCAATTGGATCACCCCTTAAAATGATACATTCAAGGAAACAGAAGCCTTGTTGTTGCCAACCTTCCCAGAATGGCCAGGAGTCTTATCAGTTTCACCATCGAGCTCCTGGTGGCTTTTATAAGCAATCTGAGGGATTTTAAATGGCAGAGAGTTCACTTTTATCCCTCCTCGCTCCTGTTGCTGGGGAAAAAAAACCAAATAATTGCTGATGTAAACACAAATCTGAGTTGATGGGCCTGGGGATTTTCCATGCGCCCCCACAACATGTTTCTGCACGGGGCAGGGCACCCTCCATTGGTGGGCGTGGGATCTTCTGGTCTCGTAGCTGTCAATGGGATTTCCCATTGAATCCATCCCCCACCGCTGAGAAACCCGTGCACAGGAATGGTGGGGGTGGGGGGGGGAGGGGTCACCATAGGTGGGAACTTGGTGGGAAGAGCCAGAAATCACCCCCAACTGGATTGTTTTCCTACATTCCCTTGGGAAAGACACCCATTTCTAAAATGATATAGTTCACCTCATTCTGTTGTTAGAAAATCTCACTTTGGGGTTGCACAGCTGGTAGGGCCTGTGGGACGGGTTGTTTTGAGGTGTTGATATCCGAAGGAGGGGGCACTTTTAAGTGTGTCACAGATAAATAAAACCCAGGAAATCTTCCATTTTAATTTGGTGGGCTCGGGAGGAATAGGAATGCTCTTTCTGGGAAAATTTCCTGGGCCTTTTTATTCAAAAAAAACCGTGAGAATTCCCCGAATGGATTGTTAGACAACTGAACCCCTGATAATAACTACATGAATTGCCCATGGTGCAATCTCTGTCCACTTGCTTATGAATTTCACAAGCAGTACGCCACGACTGCTGTGGTAGCTGGATTTATAAAAGTAATACAAAATATTCAGTGGAGAACCTGGCACAAATTTATATCTTTGCGAGGAGTAAAAACATACCTGCTTGTTCAGGACTTCTATAATTCTCTGAGCAGTCATTTTGTCACCCTTCAAAATCTCCACTTGTTGCCTGCAAAGATTCAGAGCTCTGCATGTTAATGTTCTACCTTTAATGATAGACTCACTAACTCACTTGACAGGCGATTAGAATAGAGATAGAGTTGAATGCTGCTATCCCACCCACTGGCTGAAAAGTTGGGAGCTCGCCTGAATCTGCCTACCCTGGAAGCCATGACTGAATTTTATGTGGTCCATGAAGTCATGGTTTCCACCCCTGTAAAAATAGGATGTTCTGCTTCCAAGAGCTGCTGGCCAATCATAGTATTGATTCATAACACTCCATTCCTGCTATAACATTACGCCTTGTCTTATATTGTTACATGTTGTTGGTACTTGTTAAGTGTCGTCTTAGGTTGGATACATCTGTATGCCTATCATCAAGTGCAAGATTTATGCACATTATATTGTGCATTCGCATGTGCTGAATGTAACAAGTGTCAACAATGGGGAGATTTTGAGCCTACTCTCTCCATCCGCAGGAATGGCGGTACACTTTCAAAATCCAGAAAGCGCGATTCGCACCGGTGAGTTTCTGAGCTCCAATCTTCCAGGCCCCTTGCTGGTGCAGTGGTGTGAAACACACTGTGGAACCCCAGGAAGCTCATTTTAATACATTAGCATGTCATTAGCAAGCACTCTGTCCTGGACATCCGTGGGCGGATATTTAGTGGTGACGTGTGATGTCATGCTGGCGCCATTTACAAATAGTTCACCTAGAACATGAAACTGTTGTGGGGGCCTCCCCAGGGGCGTAAAGGTGAGTATAGCCCCCAGGGCAGTGGCCTGGCAATGCCCCCTGGCACAGGTTGGCATTGTAAGAGTTTTAACAACACCAGGTTAAAGTCCAACAGGTTTATTTGGTAGCAAAAGCCACACAAGCTTTCGGAGCTCCAAGCCCCTTCTTCAGGTGAGTGGGAATTCTGTTCACAAACAGGTTGGCATTGCCAGATTAGCACCATGCCAACCTGGCAGTGCCAACCCTTGTCAAGGGGTAGGCCCCAGTGGGAGCCTCATGGGGAGGGAAATTCGTTCAGGTATAGTTGTGGGCTGGGAGTGGAGGAGGGGATGCCAGCGATGGCCGTTTGGGGAGTGGGGGCAGCGGCCGTTGGCTCTGACTGTGGAAGGGGAAAGGGGCCGATGTTCAGATGGAAAAGGGGTGAAGGGGCCGACATTCTGGGGGGCTGGGGTTGGAGAAACACGCCAGTTTTCTTGCTGGAAACAACACTGCCATTTTTTGGTAAGGTTCCCCCAATTTCTTTCTCAAACAAGTAGCAGCAAGAAAATGCAACAATCAGAATTAGCGAAAAATGCAAACATTTTAAAAACAAATTCTTAAGCAGTCAGATCAGTGCTAGTTAATAATTTCATTTTCAAATTATTCTAATTACATTAAAACAGCCAACCTGAAAGGTTAAAACATCAGAAACATGGTAATTTAGGATATAATTGAATATATTGAATGTTGTGGTCATGATTTTAACAAACGTAAAGAGATCTCCAGGAACTTTTCCAGCAACTTACTTTAATTCCTGTTGCAGGTCATTCAATTCTATGATTTTCTTGTGATTAACTCCTTCTTTCTCCCTCAGTGTGGCCTTTGGATCTTTAAAGAGGTCATTCGCACCAACAAGTTCTTCAGATTCACCACTGCAGAATAAAAAGAAAAAGCTGCAAAACTTTGAGCTCAACTCAGCTGGATGAAGAAAAAGAACAAATAAAGATGGAAAGGAAAGGAAATTGAAAAAAAAAAGAAAAGTGATTCTTAAACCTTTGTAAATCACTGATTCAGCCCTAGCTGGAATATTGTGTCCAATCCAATTCTGGGCAATAGAGGAAGGGGTTTAAGGCCTCGAGGAAGCGTGGAGGGCCAGGGGTGGGTGCAGAGCAGCTTTACCAGAATGATACCAGGGATGGTGGACTTTGGTGTTGTGGAAAGGCTAAAGAAGTTGGTTAGTTGGCCTTAGCACAGAGAAATTTAAGGCAAAATGTCTCTGTATTCTTCAAAATTATGAAGAATTTTGATAGGTTAAATGAGGAGAATCTATTTCTAGTGACTGGAGGACTTGTAACCAGGGGGCACAGAATTAAAACGATTGACTGAAGACCCAGAGGGGAGATGAGGAGAAATTTATTTTACAGTACAAGTTGTTACGATCTGAAATGCACAACTTGAAAGAATGATGGAAGTCAGTTTAAAATTAACTTACGAAAGGGAATTTGATACATATTCGTAAAGGAAAAAAATTGCAAGGCTAAGGGAGATAAGAGAGGAATGGAACGAATTAGAAAGCTCTTTCAAAGGACTGGCATAGGCACGATTGGCCAAATGGTCTCCTGCGCAGTATGGTTCTGTGAAAGAGGATTGTTTGTGGACGGCGCGATGGAACAGTGGTTAGCACTGCTGTCTCAGTGGGACCCAGGTGACTGTCTGTGTGCATTTTGCACATTCTCCCTGTGTCTGTGTGGGTTTCCTCCGGGTGCTCCAGTTTTCTCCCATACTTCAAAGATGTGCAGATTAGGTTGATTGGCCATGCTAAACTGCCACTTAGTGTAAGGGGGATTAGCAGGGTAAATACGTGGGGTTATGGGGATATATAAGGCCTGGGTGGGATTGTTGTCGGTGCTGGCTTGATGGGCTGAATGGCCTTTTTCTGCACTGTAGTGATTCTGTGATTCTATTCTATGATTTTATATCCACCTGCGAGGAAAGAAGAGTCATTGCTTTAACATTGCACCCAAAAGACAACTCCTCCAGCAGTGTAGCACTGTCTCACCATTGTATTGCATTGATGTGTCAGCTTAGACTAATGGCTTATGTCTTTGACTGGGGCTTGAATCTGAAATGGAGGGCAGACTGCTGTCACTGAGCTATGGCTAATAGGTATGGGCTCTAAACTTCCTGTCTTGCTCACTAAGAACTAATCACAATCACCTCTGTAAGGTTAGGTTGCACTGCTAGCAGTTTATATAGGGTGGTACTAAATGAATAACTAGCCAGTGTCCTGCATCATCACTTTTAGGAAGGCCTGTTGATTTAAGTGCAACTTAACTGAAGTGACGGGCCTTCTCTGGGATCAAGGACCCCAGAGATGGAAGTCTTGCCTGCTAACAGCTGCCTGCTGATCAAGGCTGGCAGTTCTCTTGGGAATGCCAGCACCATTGGGGAAGCAGTGGCTGCTGCTGGTACAACATCTAGCTGCAGCCTGGCATCATTAATTGCTGGAGCCCAGGTCATGGGTGAGTGATGGCGAGAGGGTGGGGGGTGTTTTCTGGGTGGCGGTTGGCAGCAAGGGAGTGGAGGTGGTTCTCAGCAGGGACTCCCCCCTTTTCCCAATATGGGGGACCCCCCTCTTCCCAATATGGGGGTCCCTAAAAGTGCCTTTAATCAAGGATCCCCACCCTGGTGGCCTGCCGCTGACCCTGCATGGGCTTGCTTGATGTGCTGTTTGTTGTGTTCCCCACATGGCAAGGCCCCTGCCCACCTATTATTTCCACGGATCAGTGTGGATGCATACATACCAACACAAACACATGAAAAAATAGAACAGTTGACGTTGAAGCATTGGCATATTTAAAATGTTTTGTCATTTAGCTATGCAACTATAATGTGGTCATGGCTTTATCTTTAATCTGGGATTAGGCGTAAACATGCAAATGAGCAAAAGGGTAAGAAGGACATTGTGCAAGACAGTCTTACATGCATTTCACCTTATGGTGCAACAAACTAACACATCAACATTCACCATTCTGTCATGCTGTATGAATAACAGGCAAGGTGGTGCATTTTATATACCACAGTATACCAAATTCCAAAAGTTTTTGAAACAGAGGAAAACTATTTTCCATTCTGAAATATGCTTTGAATGAACATTTGATGTAGTCCATCATTTTGTTTCTGTATTTGCAGTTTTTTGTCAATATCTGCTATCTTGGTTATGATAGTTTAGATTCACCCATTAACAATATGCCCTCTTCCCGTTGCTGCTGAATTTAATTCCGAATAGTAAACTTGCAATAATATATTTGGACATCCAACATTTGGGCAGTTATAGATGCTATAGATTACAAAAGGAATATTTGCTCTTATGATGCTTACAAACTCATCAACAAATGCAACAGGGTGGTTGGTGACAGTAAACACAGCGTTGAATGCTCACAAATTTAAATAAAGCTATCAACAAAGTTCCATTTTAAACAAACTTCATTAAAGGAAATACATAGTTGATGATTGCAAAGCAAAATGCATTATTTCTTAATTCCAATTTTTCATGCAATTCTGTTTTTTTATAAACTCAATTTGATTGAAGTGCAGCAGTTTTAGCAGCTATAATGGGGTGGCACGGTGGCACAGTAATTAGCACTGCTGCCTCACAGCGCCAGGGACCTGGGTTCGATTTCCGGCTTGGGTCACTGTCTGTGTGAGTTTGCACATTCTCCCTGTGTCTGCGTGGGTTTCCGCTGGGTGCTCCAGTTTCCTCCCACAGTCCAAAGATGTGCGGAGTAGTGTCAGGGGGACTAGCTAGGGTAAATGCATGGGGTTATAGGGATAGGGCCTGGGTGGGATTGTGGTCGGTGCAGACTCGATGAGCCAAATTGCCTCCTTCCGCACTGTAGCATTCTATGATAATTATAATGGCTTATTTTGTTCATTTGCAATCATCTTCCCTTAAAATATTCCTGGAATGTAATTAAGAAAAGCACAGGAAGAAAATATTATCCACATCTCCTTTCTGCTTCTAATCATTAACTGAAGTTCAGTTCACTTTAAAATGACATTAAACATGATAGTTGGGGTGATAGCAGCAACGTTTAAAACAAAATAACCAAACAACATCAGAAACAACTGCAAGAAACATCATGAACTTGTATCTTAACAGGGACTAAACATCCATGTTCCTTACTGCGTGCCAATCTCATTTAAAGTAATCATCAGTTGAAACAATGATACACTTAGAATTTTGTGATTCAAAGCACAATTAACTTTCACAATGGTTTTCCACAGCAATCTTTAGAACCAACACTACCAAAGGACAAGACATGCCTTTAAAGAAGACAAGAATTCCATCTATTTATGAACAAGGCATGGGAAATCTAGCCTTTAGTTCAACTAAAATGCACCACCTTAAATCATTATGGTTTCCAGCTTACCACATTTCAAAGAAGTCAGCTGTCCATGTGTTTGGGGAAAAAAGCATTGGAAATGAAAGTTTGTTAATTTTTTCATTTTAACCGAAAGACCTTTATCACAAAGGACTGGGAATTTACTGAAGTTACATAAAACTGCCATAACCATTACCTGTTCGTTCTGGCTTGCTGCTCATTTATTTGCTCTTGCAATTTGGCGACAACAACTTTTAACTCAGCATTCTCTCTTTCAGTCTGAGCATTTCTCTTGTGACGTCCTGAAATGGACACAACCTTCTCTTCCAATTGTTTGATCCTTTCTTGCAGGCTCGTGTTCTGAGTCCTTAATTTTACCATTTCTTTCTCAGAGATATCATGTGCAGCCTCTAAGCTGGAAAGAACCCTTACTTTGTCTTGTAATCGTTCAACTTTTTCTTGAAGTTGTACCCTCTCCTGTATCATTTCTATTTTTTCATTTTGAAACAGCTCAATAGTTTTTTGTAGGTTTGACAGCTCCAGAGATTTTTCCTGTAATTCCTTTGTGCAACCTTGCAAGCTTGCATTCTGTAATTTTATTTCTGCTAGTTGCTGCTGAGACTCTTCACGCACCTTTGTGAGAACTTCAACTTTTTCTTGCAACTGTTCGACTTTTTCTTGACCTTCTAGCTTCTTCATTTTCATCTCTGCCATTTCATTTTTCAACAACTCAGCTGTTCTTTGGAGGTATGAGGCATTCAGTGTTGTTTCTTCTAGTTCCTTTATCCTCAGTTTCAGATTGGCATTTTCTGATCTTATTTCTTTCTCAGACAATTTGGACATCTTCTCCAAGTTTGTAAGAGCAGTGACTTTGCCTTGCAGTTGTTCAACCTTTGCTTGAAGTTCAAAATTTACCTTCATTATTTCTGCCCCTTCTCTTTTCAGGAGTTCATTGGCTTCCTGCAGCTTTGGTGATCTTCCTTTCAATTCTTTAGAACTTTCTTCTAACCAAAATGTTTCCTTCTCCGCCTTATCTTTTTTTAATTCTTCGTGTACTATTTCTGCTCCTGCAAGTGGCAATGTTTCTTCTTCCAACTGTAGCATCCTCTCCTGCGGCTGGGGGGTCTTATTTTTCATTTCCTTATTTCTCCCCTTGAACTTGTTGTTGGACTTCTGCTTTTCACCAAGGGCCACCGTGTTCTCTTCCATATTTTTGATCTTCTCGCGCAGTCTGGAGATTTCAGAGCACAGTTCTGCCTTTTCCTTTTCAAATTTTTCACACACTGCCCGGAGTTGACCAGAAACCACGGTGTTGTTTTCTTCCAATCTAACCTTTTCCGATTTCAATCTAATTTTTTCCATTTCAGATTCTGCTTCTACCTTTTCAATCAACACTCTGGTCTGTTCCTGCTTGTCCTCAGCCTCGGCCAATTGTTCTTCTTTCTTTTGTAATTGTGTCTTCAATTCCTTCCTCAAGTCGATAATTTCATCTGCCAAAACACCCTCTTTCTTCGAGGTAGCAGCTTTTAATTCCTGCAGTTCTTTCTGCAGTTGTTGGTGCTCAGAAGCTAATTTATTTAATTCATCTTTGCAAGATTTCTCTAAACTGTCTCTCTCTTCAGTGAGTATCTGGGAAAGTAGAGTTTTCTCTTTTAACATTTCCTTCAGCAGTTCCTTTTCATCTTCATTTTCCTGTAAAAGCTCCTCTTTTTCAAATTCCCACTGCCCTTTCTCCTCCTGAAGTTGTTTTTCAAGTTGTAGAAGTTCTAGTTGATATTTTTCCTCAAGTTCAGATGTTTCTTCTTTGAATTTAAGGACAATTGTTTGATGTTCTTTAGCAAACTGGGATTCCATTTCAGAAATCTTCTGGTTAAATTCATTTTCCACGGTTTTTCTGTGAGACAAATAATGATAAATGTTACACATCGATCTCAGCTGAGGCAGTAGTGAGAACACTAAATAGTCTCAGTCTCTCTAATAGAGTAGAGAAAAATTACTCATGGAGCCAATTTCTAATTACCATCCACTGGTACCTACTGGAACTGTGCTTGTGAAAACCGCTGGGTGAGGACATCTTCAGATTAACCTCTGGTGGCCATCAGTGTTAAACAGTAAAGCGACACACAGCTTCACATGAATATTAGGTAGCAGAGGAAATTGGGGGTCCATGGAACTGTAATGCATCAAGGATTCAATGGGAGGCGCAAAGATCGATAGGTCTCAAAAATAGGCGCGGGAATCATGTTGTGTGATTAACCTGCACCCATTGCTTGATGCAGGCAGCATGCCAATTCTGTGCTGCCTGCTGGTTTAAATGGTTGCTGCCTGCAGTCATTGCTAAATGTCCTGTTGCGTGAGTATACACCCCAGTAGAGTGCCATTGTTTCTGTGAAGCTAGCACCACTTGCTGTTTAAAGGCAGCCTGCACTCTTAATGGGAAGGTGTATTTTAACTGGAGCAGCTGCTGGAACTATTTGCGGAAGAGAATCTGTGCAGGAAGAGGGATTACAAACTTTGTTGGCTCAACATCGGTGGTGGGAAAAATAATGCAGACCCCACTATTGGAGAGAATAGAAGAACATATTGATACAAAAAATATAATAATGAATAGTCAGTATGGATTTCAAAAGGGAAAATCTTGTTTGACCAACATTACTGATTTTTTTTAAGGACATTGCAGAGTAATCAAGCAATGGTAATGCTATTGATGTACCTGGATTTTCAAATGGCCTCCGATAAAGTGCCCTATAACAAACTAATGAAGCCTACGCAGTTAGTTAGAGGGCAGAAGGTGAGAAGTAGTGTTCCACAAGGATCAGTGATGGGACCATTGCTGTTCACAATTTACATTAGTGATTTAGAGTTTGTAATCAAAATAACAATTCCTAAATTTGAGGGTGACAGCAAATTTGTCAGGGTGGTGGAAATAATCAATACTGTGGGGGATTGCAACAAATTATAGGAGGGAACTAATAAACTTGCAGAATGGATAAATCATTGGCAAATGAAGTTCAACACAGCTAAATGTGGGTTATACATTTTGGTGGGAAGAATAGGGAGGTCACTTATTACTTGGAAGGTGCAAGTCTAAATTTCGTAAAGGAGTCCAGAGATCTCACAATACAAATACACTAATCACTGAAAGTTATTCCACAGGTTAGCAGGGCCATAAAAAGCAAGCAAGCAAGCACTGGGCTTTATGTCTAGAGGGACAGAATTAAAAAGTAGGGAAATTATGCTAAACCCATATCGAATCTTAGACTACAATGACGAGCACTTTGTGCATTTAGAGGCACAGGAGAGATTGTAGAGAAGATTTACTAGGATGATACCAGAAATGCGTGGGTATACATATCAGGAAAGCTGGGTCTCTTTATTCTTGATGTGACCTAATAGAGGTATTGAAAATTGTGATAGAGTGGATACAGAGAGAATGTTTCCACTAGAGGCAATTAATATGATAGTCTTCAAAAAACTCAATAGGAACTCAGAAGAAACTTTTTTACCCAAAAACTGATGAGAATGCCAAACCCTCTATCATAGGGAGTGGATGAAGTGCATTGTATTGATGCATTTAAGGGAAAGGTGGAAAAGTATATGAAGGAGAAGGGAATAGATGGTTACGATGGTAGATTTAGAGGAGGAAAGATGGGAGGAGGATTGTGGGGCATGAACACTGGTTGGACTGAATGGCCAGTTTCAGTGGCATCTATACAAGAATGAATTATAGTACAATTGGCGAGACAGTGCTCTCCAGACAAACTTTTCTAAGATAATCGGAGCAAATGGCCATGGTGGTCAATGCCAGATTTCAAACTCCCAGGACCTGGATGCAATGGAGCAAAAGCTTCGTTGACCTCACATTGGCCAATGTGTCTTCAAATGCTACATCCCAACAATTGCACCATAGACTTCTCACACTGATCATTGCACCACACCCCATCATTAACCTACAAACACAATCTATCAATTACAAATCATATCTAGCATTCATTACCTCACCCATATGGAGGTCTAAGGTTAGTGTCTCTCTTTCCTTTGCAGCAGAGGCCTCCCAGTGTCCAAGTGCTGCAATGGAAGCTCAGGTTACTGTAATGCAGCCTGCTGCTAGGCAGGCCCGGATTGCTGCCATCATCCCTGCAGATGCCAGTGTTCAAAGGGCTTGCAGGCTCTCCCAATAGTCTAGCAATCTGTATTCCAACAGGTTACTAGGAGTGCTGAGGTATCATCTTAGGGAAGTGGTGTGAACTTGTCCTCTCTCAGGATGATAGCATTCATCTTCCCACCCCTACCACTCAGCCAGTGCCCTCAGGTTGACTATAAGCCAACCAGTCCAGATAGCTGCTGCCCTTACTAAGGTGGTGTAGTTCAAAGTCTAGGCCCAAAGTCATCCTCTAAGACCCTCTGCAGTCCCCTTCACTGAAAGTCAGCAACTTTCCAACATCCATACTGAGCACTAGGCCAGACAAATATAACCCGAGGGAACTCACAAAGGTCATTAGTTAATGTTTGAATGCAATATACTATGAGTAGTAAGAATGTAGAACTTGCTATCACATGAGTGACTGAAGTGAGTAGCATTTTAGGGAAAGCTAGACAAGTATATGCGGGAGAAGGGGATATAAGTTGGCAATGATAGATTTAGATGAGGAAAGATTAAAAGAGATGTATGGGGCAATTTTTCACAGCAGCAACAGTCAGTAGAAATCAAGCAGCAGCTAACCTGCAAGTAGTTGATGATCCCTCTAAATATTGCTGGTGTTGGGAGAGGTGGGGTAGGGGTTCTTTCCCGATGTTGAAGGAGTCGTCTGCTGTTCACATTTAAGTGATGGTGTCGGCGGGAGCACTGAGTTCCAAACTGGCAAACACTGGTGTCAAATGAGTGTATTGCAATGACTAATGTCACAATCTGCGTATATTCCTGGTGGATGCATCCTGCGCTCATGATAGTGCCCTGATCTAATTATGTCCAGTGCAGTTGCACCAGAAATGTGTATTCACACCATGGATGTAATTTTGTAGCCAAAATGGCCGAATAAGGGCACTAAGTTTTCTTTTGAATTTGATACTGAAAGAGTTGTAAATCTATAAGAATAAGGTTACATTTTAGATCAGAAATTGTCAAAAATCTAAAGATGAAAGCTCTAATTTCAGTTTGTGTCAATCCACCACTTGGCATTCTGTTTACAATCCTGGAATAGCCTTTAATGTTTTAAAGTTGTCCTCCTATTTTAGATCAAGACATTTCGTAACATTCTTCACTCTAATCCTTACCTTTCCTGAAGCAGTTCATTTTGCTTTTCGTGTAAGAGATTCCTTTGCAATTCTTCTTTCTCCTGTTCAATGTTTTGTGTGACTTCAGAAATTTGTGCGCGGTAAATCTGCTCCAGCTCCGTTTTTTCTCTTCGGAACATTTCCTTCAGTTCTTCTCTTTGAGCTTCCAGTAGCATTTCAGTGGAAGTCAGCTTTTCTAACAATTCTTCTTTCTCCTTGTGGAGACATTGGCTTACTTCCTTCATTTTGCTCTGGAGTGTTTCTTCATGTTCCTGTTTCAACTGCATTCCTAGCTGAGCTTTATCTACATTGAACCTATTCTGCAGTTTGCTTGTTTCTTCTTTGTGTTTACATTCTGTCGTTTGCTGTAATATTTTAAGGGTCTCTATCTTTTCTTGGAGTTCGGAAATTTGGCTTCTGAGTTTATTAAGCTCGTCATTCATTTTTGCAATCTCATTGCTGTGCTCCTGGTTAACGTCATCCTTCTCCAATTCATATCTAACTTTTGTTTCTTCCATCTGCTCCTTGTAATAATTTACCTGAAATGGTATATTGAGAAAAATATCATATAGCATGCTAGCAATTTCGACACAGATGTTACATACACACACACACACAAATGCACACACCCATGCCTCTTCCCAACCCAAGGATACAAAATGTCATCAAAGATTCAGAGATGATAGCATACTAGTACCGCGTAGTTATTCGTACTATATAATTGCCATTTGAACAACACTCAAGGATGTCGATAACATTCAGGAAAAAGCAGTCTGCTTGACTGGCATCCTATCCACCACCTTAAACATTCACTTCCTTCACCACCAGTGCACAGTGCAGCAGTATGTACCATCCACAAGATGCACTGCAGCAACTTGCCAAGGTGCCTTCAAAAGCACTTTCTAAACCTCTGACCTCTACCATCTAGAAGGACAAGGGAAGCAGATCCAAGGGGACACTGTCACCTGCTAGTTTTCCCTTATTTGGAAATAAATAATTATGTTAAGCCAAAATCCGAGAATTCCCTCCTGAACAACACTATGGTTGTACCTACACCACATGAACTATAGCTGTTCAAGGCGGCAGCTCACCACCACCAACTCAATGGGCCGAATGGCCTTTTCTCCACTGTACGACTCTATGACTCTTTATTTCAAGGGCAGCTATGAACTGGCAGTAAATGCTGGCCTTGTCAGCAATGATCAATCCCATGGATAAATAACATAAGTAAATAGGTAAATTTGGCCATTAAACTCAGAGAAAATTAAGATATAAAATCTTGTAGGTGCACCTAGTGATTTTATTTTGGTCAGCAATCTACTACACTTTGTTAAAAACTCAGATCTCAAACTTTTCTCATCAAAACAGAAATGTTTATCAAATATTTAAATATGCAACACTATAATGCAATTTGCCTAGGAATAGTAAAATGAGATCGAGAGATTTTCAGTTGAAAATTTTATGCCAACTTTCAACCAAATATCTTGTTTTTAAACTTGCCTTAGCTTCAAGTTCAATTTTCAAACTATCAACCGCCTGATGGTGTTGCTCTTTAATTTGCTCTATGACCATTTCCGCTTCCAAACTCATGTTTAGTGGATTACATTCTTCAGACCCAAAACCTGAAAAAATAAAAGCATTTTGTCAAAAACCAGTCAGAATTTGGCAACGAAAAATTATTTGTGATGATTTTTTTTTCTGCCCCTTAAAGGTAAAAAAAAAGTTTAATATAAAACATAGCCACTCATCTATAAGAATCTTAGGTGTATAGAAGTGAATACAGAATACATTTGATTCAACATTAGCACTATGCACCATGCCAGAATGAAGAAGAATTTTTAAATGAATTAAAAGCATTTATTTTTCTCTTTAAATATTGCTGAAATGTAGTAAAGTCTACATGAGGATTTGGGCCACAGTAGGGTGTCCTTAGATCATAAATCTAACAATGCGTGGCTGAATGCGTGGCGGCACGGTAGCACAGTGGTTAGCACTGCTGCTTCACAGCTCCAGGGTCCCGGGTTCGATTCCCGGCTCGGGTCACTGTCTGTGTGGAGTTTGCACATTCTCCTCGTGTCTGCGTGGGTTTCCTCCGGGTGCTCCGGTTTCCTCCCACAGTCCAAAGATGTGCGGGTTAGGTTGATTGGCCATGTTAAATTGCCCCTTAGTGTCCTGGGATGCGTAGGTTAGAGGGATTCGCGGGTAAAATATGTAGGGGTAGGGCCTGGGTGGGATTGTGGTCGGTGCAGACTCGATGGGCCGAATGGCCTCCTTCTGCACTGTAGGGTTTCTATGAATATTTCAAGAAACTAAACTAATTTCAAAAGCTTGGTCTTTGCTTGTTGCAGTACCTTGATCGCAGTCAACAACATCACTTTTACTCTCCAGTTCCTCTGCTAAGGGACTTCTCATCAATGGTTTAAAACTTCTCCCCTGTGTCTGATATGCTTGTAGCTCAGACTGGAGCTCATCAATTCGGTCCTGGAGCTCCTACACCAGGTAAATAATTAAAACATAAATAGAAATTAATTTGCATAGACTAAAGTGACCAGCTTTCTTTTCCAGCCCTGCGAGAAATAAAATGAAAGATTTTGAGTTTTATTCCTCCCTTTATAGTTTCCTCTCCCTTTAATGTTGCTGACATGTGCACAAGATACTTCTCAAAACTGAACCAGTAGAACTTTGTAAACAGTCGCTAGAAGCTAAATAAAGGACATTGGCTGATCTGCTCTTCTCGAAGGGAACTAACACATATTTGCTTTATTCTATCCCTGATGCTTGGTTCATATGGTAGCACTACTGTCTCCAAGCCCCACTCCTGGGCATGATCTAGGTTGATACTTTAACACAGTACTAAAGGAAGTCCTGCATTGTTGGGCACACAGCCCTTCGGGTGAGATAATGAACATGGCCCAGTTTGCTGCTTCAGTGATTCAACTGATGACATGGGATGAAAAATCCCATGTCATCTTCAAAGAACAGTAGGAAGTTCTCCAAATGTCCACCCAATCTTACATTCCACAATGTGGCTGTTTAGTGCCTCAATATTTTGTTGACCAAAAGGCTATCTCAAGGAAACCCTTTATCATCAAATAAGGATGTCTTCCTAACGCCAACAGATGATGACTGTCTTCAGAAAACAGCCTCTCCAAATTCCCAGAGTTCCTTCCGGAATAAGTTTTCATTTCTTTCAGCAGCCTCTTTCAGCAACCATCTTTTGTAAATTAATTTTTCATCTCAGCCAACCTTTGCGTCTGACCTCTAAACTCATCAATCTCTTGTGTATTTTCAAACTCTCTATTTGAAGAAATGATCCCCATTTATGGTCACCCCACAGCCCCTGATAGCTCCCGTGATCTTCCTACTCCAGTGAGTCTAGTACTGACAAAACTGTCTCCAATAATTTCCTCATCTTACTCACTACCACTTCCCAATATCTGCTTTCAGCTGCACTTCCTTCTGGAAACATAGGGTGCCCCATGTGTCAGCTGCAAGGGTTTCTGTTCCATTATTGTTCGGTTTGTGTGTGACCATCTGCACGGGACATTGCAGGTCAATGCCCCATGGGCAGCACGGTGGCATAGTGGTTAGCACTGCTGCCTCACAGTGCCAGAGACCTGGGTTCGATTCTCGACTTGGGTCACTGTCTGTGTGGAGTTTGCATGTTCTCCCTGTGTCCACATGGGTTTCCTCCAGGTGCTCTGGATTCCTCCCACAGTCCAAAGACGTGCTGGTTAGGTGCACTGGCCATGCTAAATTCTCCTTCAGTGTACCCGAACAGGTGCCGGAGTGTGGCGACTAGGGGATTTTCACAGTATCTTTATTACAGTGTTAACGTAAGCCTACTTGTGACTAATAAATGAACTTACTTTATAATAACTCCTTCTGTGTCAGCATTAGGAAAAACTCTATCCCAAAGAAGTTTTAATCACATTCAAACATCTAGTCGGAGTGGTAAACCATCAGATAAATAGGATGGCACCACAAATGTTGAGGATTGTAACTAACTTACTCCATAGTATGGGGCAGATATAGGGTGGCATGGCAATGGGGCAAATGCAGGAGGTGAGTAGGAGAAAGTCTGCTGAATACCTCTTGCTGCCTATGGTGTTTATGCTCCTGCAAGCTCAGAGTTCCTCACATTCTTCAATGACATCCTCTGACTGCTCAACAGAAAGTTCTTGTTCCACTGCTCCATGCGGATGCCTCTTTAAATTGAGAGGTCATAAGGATATAGCTGTCCAGTGTGATCCTGGACGTTCTGACATGGCTGTACTTGGAGCACGTCCAAGGGCTGAGACATTGGTATCTCTGCTTTACCAGACCTATCAGATCCTCAATAATTGATCTGACGGAAGTGTGCACAACTTTGTATTAGTGCTCCACTGCTGTCTGTAGATCTGTAGAAGGGTAATTAACTAAAGCTACAGGTCACAGGGTCCAATCTTTAACTTGCTGGGTAGGTACCAGCAAATAATGGGTGTACAGTGAACTACTATAACATGAAAGCTTCATGAGTGTTGTCGGGGAAGTGGGGCATTGATCTGCAATGTCCCGTGCAGATGGTCACACACAAGCCGAACAATAATGGAACAGAAACCCTTGCAGCTGATACATGGGGCATGTTTCCAGAAGCACATAAGCATGCCATCAGGAATACCCTGGACTTTTGGTAATCTGTCATTCGGAAATGCTATATTTGGAAACATGTACATGGTTTGACAGCATTCACTCTGAAAATTTCTTACTGAGGTTGAAGATCCTATTGATCTGAATGATTACTGTTGAGTCAATGATATTTCCATGGCCATTGAATATATTTACATAACTATTACAAATCTTAATCTTCAATGCAAGTTCCATTTAATTATAGATAAAAACAGAAAATGCTGGAAATATTCAGCAGGTTTGCAGTGTCTGTGGGGAAGAGAAGCAGAGTTAACGGCCTGAATTCTCACTCCCAAGTCCGGGGTGCAGGGTCTGTATAATTCCTGGTTCCGCAAACCCAACTCGGGGGAAAAAGTGCCCCGGGTGGTGTCATCAGATCTCTGCCAGGATAAATAACTGAAAGCAATTTAGAGCATAAAAGAGTGAGGAAATGAAACTTAAAAGTAACATTAAAGAAACAATGGAAGCAATGTCAACACAGATGGGGAGATTGGTCTATGGCGCACCATCAGTCACCCCCTCTGTTTAGATACTGTCGGCTTATCGCCTAAAAATGTGGCCAGGTTCTGATTGCTATGTTACGTTAAGTCTGGTTACTTACCCTACACTGCTGCTCATATTCCTTTCTCATCTGTGCAAATTTCTCCTCATGTAAGAAAAATTCAGCACTGGTTGGATCAAGGTCTCCAAACTGTTAACAATAGATAGGAAAAATTATTTCCAGTACTTTCAACTTTATTTTGAATTGATCCATTTGTAAATGTGTTTACAGCGAATCTGGTCAGCGGTTTTCCCTGACCCATGTTACGTAATATATTATTTATTTAAAAAATCAAAATGAATGCAGTGTTAAAAGTGCAAGAACAAGGCCAGCAAACTTACTTCAAAAACTAACCATCTTTTCTATTGATCTGAATGATTACTGTTGTCTCAATGATATTTCCATGGTCATTGAATATATTTATATAACTATTACAAATCTTAATCTTCAATGCAAGTTCCATTTAATTATAGATAAAAACAGAAAATGCTGGAAATATTCAGCAGGTCTAGCAGCGTCTGTGGGGAAGAGGAGCAGAGTTAACGGCCTGAGTTTTCACTCCCAAGTCCGGAGTACAGGGTCTGTATAATTCCTGGTTCTGCAAACCCCAACTCGGAAAAAAGTGCCCCGGGTGGTGTCATTTTCATTCCAGGAGAGGGGGCTCAGGTGCTAATGGGAGTCAGGTTCACCACTCCGGGAAAGAGTTCGGAGGCAGCCACAGGGACGGTTGAGTGTGGAGGTAGGCTGTATAAGAGGTCTGCCTCAGTGATCTGGATTTCATCCCATCTGTGTAAAAGAAAAGCTCTCACCCCACACACTCCTTATCCCTCATCCATGCCAACCCATGCTACCTCATAATACCCACCCCCCCAAAGGTCTCTCATATCTTCCATGCCAACCTCTGCTCCCTGCCTATTTCATATGGTCATTTATAGGCCCTATACCAACTTATTGCCAATTCATGACCCTCATCCACCATTCTTTTGCCCTTACTGCCTCCGTGCCAATACACCTAGTATCCACCATGGGCAAACTTCAGAACCCATGCTGACATAAAATAAAATTGCAAGCAGATCTTATTTAAAAACAAATTCATGAAAACCCATTTACTACTTTTACACTCCTTCAACTATATTATCCCTTAGAACAATAAGCATTTCATTCAATTGCATAATCCCTTACAAAAACAAGCAATGGAATTCATAATCCCAGTTCAAAAAGTCCATAACCACTTGGAGCTGTCAAGCAAACAGAAATGGCAGACAACCTGCTATGACAATGGATGGTTGTGAAATCAGTCATGCAGCACTAATCCAGTAATGGTTATCATAAGGCTTATGTCAACAGAGTGAAGTAGTAAACAATCATTTTTTTCAACACTCCTGACTGATTTTTTCCATAGAGTTAAAGGACAGGAATTTTAGACAGTTGTTTATGACATTTCCGATCAGCTTCACTGTTCCAATGACTTTATACACTTTTTACACACAATCGTGCCTAATTTTAACAATTCCAAATGGCACATGCCCTCTGCCAATGGTGTCCCAGGACCATATCCAAAGGGGTACATCACCTCTCCAAAAGCATACCTGGTTATTTAAATGATCCACAAAGTTTATACATGCTCCTAGCTGGACTAATCTGCGCAAATTGGGTTTCAGGCATTTCACATCAAAATCATGAGTTGAGACAACTGCTGGTTTAGATGGGCAGCTGCCTTGGGAAATGCATGTGTGTGAATCCCAACTAATCCTGCCTCTGCGAAAATGGAGATCATAGAATCCCTACAGAGTAGAAGGAGACAATTCGGACCATTGAGTGTGTACTGACTCTCCAATAGAGCATTTTACCCAGGTTCTATCCTCGCAACCCTGCGTATTTACCCCCTAATCTCCCTAATCTACACATCTTGAGACACTAAGGGGCAATTTAGCATGGCCAATCCACTTGACCTGCGCATCTTTGGACTCTGGGAGGAAACCTGAGGACCCGGAGGAAACACATGCAAACACAGGAAAATGTACAAATTCCACACAGACAGTCACCCAGGGCTGGAATTGAACCCAGGCCCCTGGTGCTGTGAGGCAGCAGCGCTAACCACTGTGCCGCCCATGGTAGATGTCATTTTCAGGATTGGGACTTCTTGATTCAGGCCTCTTCTGCTAATTTCACGACAAGAGACATTCTCCATCTTCACGATAACTCAAGCCAATGTTCTGTTTTTATTTCAGATTTTCAGCATCTGCAGGATTTTGCTTGTGTTTCATTTAATTATGTGAAAAGTAAACTTTTTTTTATTTACAAAGGACTAATTTTTCCCCTTGCGAAAAACATAACTGAAGAATATATAACAGGTCAAACTCCTCATATCATCCAATACTAAGCATGATCTAGGTGTTGAAAAATCACATGCATTACCTTCTCTTTCAAGATTGTGTCCAAATTGTTTTGTAACTTCTTTGCCAGGTTCTCAAACTCAAACATCTTCTCTGAATTTTCTAAAAGTTCTTTTTCCAGCCGACTGTTTTCCTTTAAGATATGAAAAGACATTTGAATAATCTCTGACGAGGAAGAATTTGCTGAGATGCAAGTGCAATTTTGGATTGAACAGCTTAATAGAATTGTGAATAATGCAACACAACAGACAGAATCAGCTTTTTTAGCAAGCTATTCAGCACTCCCAACTGTACGTTGAAAAGTTAAGAAGAAATACGGTGGGAAAAGTGATCTATTTTGCTACAGAGTTAACTACTGTATATTTGATGTGTGTGCACAGGAAATATTAGGAATTGGTTGTCATGGAGAAGTGCTACACATTTCCATTCATGTTGCAGTTCAGGTATATGTGGTGCTTTAAGATTTTTGCAAATGTCATTGTTATTGTGCTGTTGGCCTTGTCAGGCAAATGAAATGTTTTTTTATATACTGATTTGCCATGGCAAGGAATAATGGCAGGTTCTTCCTTCTTTAAGCAGACCTTTAACAGAATCTAGAGTGGGTGGCTTCACATTCACATTGGTCCCTGTGTACAGAGAAGAGTTGGGAACAACAGCCTGGAAGTGTGTCCAGTGTTAAATTTATTGCCAATACCTCTGCACGTTGCATTATTTGCTGTACCTAAAATGATCTGTACCTAGGAAGATCGCCATAGGCTGATAGTGTTCACGTATCTTCAATGTTTATTTTTAAAGTTTATTTATTAGTGTCACAAGTAGGCTTACATCAACACTGCAATGTAGTTACTGTGAAAATCCCCTAGTCGCCACACTCCGGCAGCGCCTGTTCGGGTACACTGAGGGAGAATTTAGCATGGCCAATGCATCTAAGCATCGGACTGTGGGAGGAAACCAGAGCACCTGGAAGAAACCCACGGAGACACAGGGAGAACGTGCAGACTCCACACAGACAGTGACCCAAGCTGGGAATTGAACCCAGGTCCCTAGCGCTGTGAGGTGGCAGTGCTAACCACTGTGCCACCGTGTTGCCATTTCACAAGCGATGAAGATATGCAGTAGGAATGTGGTGTATGCGGATGAAAAAAGAATACCCCAAGTGTTTTAATGTTTTCCAATATTTTATCACAATTTCAGTCTAAACAGTAACGTTCAGCTATTGTTGCAGCTGAAAGGGAGCTGTTTGGCTTCTTGCCTGGAGCTCTGAAATATGAATCTAACCACTCTAAATTGTTCCTCCCCTTTCACACATGGGATTATAATGGAAAAAGGGAATTTTCACCTTCAAAGACAGTGCAAGTCGGTCCCTGAGGTATCCATCCTCCACTTTCATTTTCTCGATCTCTTTCTCAAGTTCTGTTCTCTGCTTACTGGCCTGATGGGAAATCTGGTCTTTTTCTTTGGTTAGGTCTGCCTTCAGAGCAGCAAAGCGATTCCTGTATTCTTGCTCCAGCTTGCTAAACACCAAAGAGCACGCCAGTATGAACAATGGCAATCTGCTTTTGTACTGGGTTAGTTTTAATGTAGGTACATTAGAACAGCAGAACATTTTCAGACAACTTGTAAATAAGTCAGAGAACTCAGGTCAGAGAACTAATATTGAAAGTTAACAAGAGAAATGTGGGATATTAATATTTACCATTAAATTTTCAATTATATGGTGAAACTCATCAGAGAATCAAGTTTATTTTCATTCTGCACCTTTTCACTGACTTGACTTGAGGATTTGCAGTAAATTGGCACATTGTTAAAACAGACTTACTCCATATTTATCATAGAATCCCTAAAGTGCAGAAGGAGGCCATTCAACCCATCAAGCCTGCACCGACAACAATCCCAGGCTCTATCCCCATAACCCCACGTATTTACCCTGCTAATCCCCTTGATACTAATGGGCAATTTAGCATGGCTGATCAACCTAACCCACACGTCTTTGGACTGTGGAAGGAAACCGGAGCACCCGGAGGAAACCCACGCAGACAGGGGGAGAATGTGCAAACTCCACACAGACACCCGATGCCGGTATTGAACCCGCGTCTCTTGTGTTGTGAGGCAGCAGTGCTATGTTTTACATCTCCACACAATACCACCCTGCCAACCAAAGCATTTTCCATTCCAATGATCTGTGCAGTGGTTTCTTCCTCATTCTCAACATTGCTACTGTAAAAATGTTTTTTCAACGATTCTGTTAAGTACTTCTCCAATCAGATTTGTCTTTTCCTTGCTCCCACAGATACATAAAAAAAATACAAGGAGTGGTTAATAGCAATGTAAAATAATCATCTGGAGACTCAACTGATAAAACCCAATGCCAGCCAATGAAAGCAGATATTTATAATTTTTACGGCGCCACCCCCTCATTCAAAGGTCTAACACTGATTCCTCTGAATGAACTTGGCGTCTATAACCTAGAAATGGGGCTATGTAATCTGCGCTTGCAGAAACAATATCCTAAGGATTAACAGTTGTCCCCTTAGATTAATTTTACTGGATTTTACAGTCTGTGTTAAAAGACTCAAATTTCACTAACTGCCATAACTGATATATTTATTTACAATAGTTAATCCATAATTGTTTGGCGTAGTGATAATTACTCCAAATCATGGGGTCCAGATAACACAATAATGTGTTACATTGCAAGTTGAATGATATGCTAGGTTAGAAGGACAGGAGTATTTTATGTACCATATAAGTGTTCAACATATTATTTACTATTGTGTTTATGCTGGCCTGTTCTTCCAAAGTTCTAGTTTAACTGCTAACTAAGTTGGACGAAAAAAAAGAATCGGCTAATATTTTATTTAGGCGAGGCTCAAAGAAGTAAATGACGATAGCCTTGAGTGACTCTTCTTGTGGTCTACCCTCTCCTCTTGCAAGAAAGTTAGGTGAATTAGTCATGCTAAATTGCCTCTTAGTGTCAGGGGGAGCAGCTAGGGTAAATGCATGGGGTTATGGGGACAGCACCTGGGTGGGATTGTGGTCAGTGCTGACTCGATAGGCCGAATGGCCTCCTACTGTACTGTAGGGATTCAATGAAGTGACCTTCCGCTCTAACATAATTGTGATTGATTCGTAACAAATTCAAAATCCTTAAAGCGGAACAAAAAACAAGATCGTGGTGTGTGTGTGTGCCAGAATCACAAAAGATGTCAAGTACCGGAGATTGCATTCATTGAGATGTTCTATAGCAGCATGGCGATCATCCACTTCAGAGGCCATCAGATTTTTCAACTTTTCTGCTTTTTCCAAGTCCATTCGAAGTTTTTCTTTTTCTCTTAAAACTTGATCAACTCGCTCCCTACAAGGAAAAGTGATTAGATTTCATGACAGTCAGTTTATCACAATGTACTCAACTCAAACTGAAGGATTTTGGTTAAAGAATAATTTTACTGAAATTGGTAATAATTTTGGGATTTACTGCGATGGTTTATTTCATTTTCTTTAAGTGGAAGTTGATTTTGCTGAGTTCCTCTGTGATTCCTCATTGTTACAAATTGTTACACTTGTTGCACTGATTGTTTATAGGGAGTCTGAAAGCACAGCTTGTGTTTAAAACCCACCCTTATGTTGTATTACAGAGTTCTGTTCCAATGGCTTTGTGAATGGAAAGTGCTGCCCTCATCCACTGTTCCAATTCACAATGTCACTGTGGTACAAAGACATTTCTGGACAATTTACTTTCTGACATTGAAAATGATATCTGAACTTTGAAGGTTATCATCAGGTACACACACAGACACACAGCGCCAGCACGGTTTGCTGGATGGTATTTTACCTAATCTTTTCCACTTTATGGGATGATGCTGAGGATTATTGTGACATCCATGCTTACTATGCTGGTTGAGACTGACCAACTCACAACACATCAGGGCCAAATCCAAGATCATCATGGTCTTTATGGCTCAGCACCATAATGCACAGAACACTTATTGGCTGCACCATAAGTGAATTGTATAATCCTTTTTTTTATTGTTCTGAGCCACTACAAAATATGTTTTTAAAAATAAATTGAAATCCCTAATTACTGCAGCACTGAACATTTAAGTTGACTACTTTCTTTTCTTGCCACTAATTTAGAAACTGCATTGTAACTAGATATAACATTTTCCCTTAAAATTAAACTGAAAAAATTAAAATAAGTAAATTAATAAGACAGTATTAAACTCACCTATACTGAGCTTTAGAAGCTGAATCACAATGACACCAGTACAATCAATCAGTGTCTTTCAATCAGTATATAAACCAGGAAATGTGTGGGCATATGCAAAAGTAATCTGAAAGAGTTCTTTGGTTTCCTTGTTTCAACTAAAAAGAAAAGGAAACAATTGACTTACTTTAAATGTCTAATCTCATTTTTGAAGCTGGCCAGGACAGCTTGGTGGATTCCATTCTTTGTTATCAGAAGTTCGTTCTCCAGAGCCAGGGTAAGTTCTGTCAGATTGACCTTCCCATACAGAGCAAAATCCAAGGTCTGAAAACAGTAATCATTGAGTTTGGTCACCGTGTAGGATCGTTTCAGCACAAGCCGCCATTAATCAGAGGCGCATCACAATCACATTTGAGATCTTCAGTCGCAGTGATCAAAATAAAACTCAAGCAGGTGAGCATATTTTCCACCCAAGGACTTGAATCTGTTGTCATACCTTTAGGATTTCAAAGCCGTTTTCAATTCCTTCATCCTGCCAGGTGTCCAAGATCTGATCTGCTGAGGTGTAACCTGTCCCATCATCCAAACATGAAAACAGGCGGAGACCAATAGTACTTGTCATAGCAGATGGGGTAGCAGTGCGCCGTCCACTTTCATCAAATGGCTAACACGTGAACAGAGGGAAAAAAAATGTAATGATATTGACTACTTATCTGAACTTGTGAACTTAGCAACAAGGCATGTCTCCCAGGCTTTGCTAGTACCTAAGCCAATTCTTCCTCATTAAGTTCTGGTTTTATACCTATTTAACCACACGGATACACTGGCATTGCTTGCTGAAGGAAGTTTTTGTTCGGCTTCAGCCCTGACCTATATACCAAAGAAATATTAGAAGCTTCAGCATTCCAAAGTGTGCAGGAAACCTTCCCCCTTCCCCCTGCAACATTAATCTAAACCCTTATAATGGAGCAAACAAATAGCTGTACCCACCTGCCCCTCTCACTAAGATCACTGTAGAAGCAAGAGAGAAAGTTAAAGTGTACTCCACAGGAACCTCTTTAAGACCAATTACTAGATCTGCAAGGGGGGGGGGGGGCGGACACACATAATGCAGCTCAACCTATCCACCGGTAGGAATTTTTACCTCTTGAAATCTTTAACCCTATAGTTTGTGCCATCCCCTCCCACTGACAGGAATTTCAGTCTCTGGGAGAGAAGAGATTGAGCTTACTATATTCAAGATTCAGCCCATCACACTGTCTCAATAATACGCTGAGTGTCGGTGTTAATGCACTAGTTCATCCATCAGCCCCATAGTGATTCTTATTAGAGCCCGGGGGAGGGAAAGTTCAACTAATTTGATCTCTTTCCCTCATAAAATGGGAATTGGGGCCAAGGTTTAGTTCATGACCCACTTCCTCAAATGAAATTTTCAAAGCTTCTCAATATTTAGATAGTTCCTTTGCCTTCGCCATTCTCCTCTCACCCTCCCCAACCTCCACCTCCTTTACTCTTTTACCTCCCTGTTCAATCCCTGGGCTGGGCTCACAACAAATGAACGCGATGTTTCAGCAGATACGGGCACCCTCACACACTGAATTACAAGATTCAGGGACTTGCTCTCAGGACCGATCAGAGCTGCTGAACTTGGTTAAGTGAAAACCCAAAAGCGTAACATGGGAAGGCAGTGAGAAAAGATTTGTTGATCTCAAGTGAAAGGAGAAAAAGGCAGGATTTTCCAGCCACGGGACTGGAAATTCCCACCAGAGGTCAACGGACCTTTCAATTGTCTGTCAAATTGTCCATCCTGCCCACAATAATTCTCACGGCGGACAGGACCAGAAAATTTATCCCCAAGGGGGGAGTAACAAGGTGATCTTTTTCTGGCATTTTAGTTAAACCATTTTTTAAAAGATGTAATAGCTGGAAAGTCAGTACAACAGCACGTACTTTAGTGAAATCACTGCAACACCATTCAATTGTTTGAGGCTGCCTCCATTCATTAATTGCTCATTACCTGCTGGGAATGATGCCTCTTTAGTTGCCTGTAAGGAGTGGAAGAAGATGAAGGTGTTGACTTTTTAAAGATGCCATAAAGGAAATCTTCAAGACGCATTAAACCATCTTGGTCTAGTTTTTGAAATATGTCATCCAGAACCTGTAAACCAGAAGCAAGTGTTCAGAAATTCAATGCAACAAGATGCAAACATCAGTGGTAACAAACCTCTGTAATTATATGACTACTGTAGAGTTTTCAAAGCATACATTCTATACCTATTTTCTAAAAGTGTAAACAGCATATCCGGGAATCTTGGTTTCAGATATTATATGATTCCACTTAATAGTTTAACTCAATAAAATTCAGAATTTGCTCAGATAATCAAAACAAATCCGAATAGTTTCAGGAGTTTCGACATTGTGAATTTCTCAGCAGCCACAACTAACTTTGCTGATCTGATTATTCTGTCGTTCTTTCTCAAAAAAAAGGAAAAGGATGATTAAAACAGGAAGTAAGAAGTCTGTGGAAATTATAACCCAGACTCCAATTTAAACAATATTGTAACTTAAATTATCTTAAAAGCAAATGATTTAAAAAAAAACTCTTTCTACTTTAAGATTCTTCACCGTACAATTTATTCCTCAAGCAGAAATCAATGTTCAGATATGTCAGCACTGTTCTTGAGCCAGCTCCTGGTAGTTTATCAGGCCTTCTAGGAACGACCCCCTTCCATGACTCCACTTTTGGGGCTATTCCCCTGCTGATGGAACAGCCTAAACAGCAACCCTGTCTTGGGGAGGTACTGCAGATAATCCTTCAACTTGCTACTACCACATAATATAAATTAGCACAACAAATATAATAAAGCAGCTCCTTTTTTGCTGTGCTAATATGTGCTGATGCATCATTGATTGTATTTTTTGCAAACTGAATACATTTTATCCATCTGTATAAAAGCATCATGTAAGTGAAACACATTCATTATTGACAAAGTACTGGGATCAAACATAGGGCCAATCCCATAGATTGTATTTTTGAAAAAAATAAAACTAATAAAAATAGAATCTAATGCATAGAAAGGGCAGGCGTTCTTAAGAAACAAAATGATGCAGTAGATGCCTGCTCCAAAGTAACTGCGCAACGATATTTGGAGGTGGCAGCAAGCTGAAGTGTGAACATTTGTGAATAGAAGCAGATGCGATGTGTAGCACATTTCTGATTAGCTTCCATGTTAGCCACTAGGGGGGGCCAACATGTCTACAATGAGAAGGACATTTCACACAACCATTAAATTAAATCAGCGCTTGGCTGTGTGCCCATGGAGGCTCTGTTGACAGCATTCTTTGTTTAATTATGCCTGTCTGATTACCTTACAGGTGAATCAAGTTAAACTAAACATTGATAAGAAACCATTCACGAGAAATTCACCCACTACATTATGTTTGGGAATCCGGGGACAGTGTGAAAAAGTCTCAACAATAATTTGATTTAATTGATTCTGTGGAAATGTAGCTATGTGATTTGCTACGCCAATTTCAAAACAAGTTGATTTTGAGGAGGCGTACTTTTTCCAAGGCTTTAATCGAATAATAGGATCCAACTTTTTTATCCTTTAATTCTCTATTACGTACCGTGTGAATGGATACAAATGTGCAGTCCTATTCCATTATACTGTCCATTTTACAATTTCAAGCATTCAGTGTAATCCCGCTAAACTAACCTGATCCTTTAAATTTGGAACGGGCTTCTTTTTCAATTGCATGACCAGAGGATTGCCTTATTTGCAGTAATCTGGGTATATGGAGTTAAAAGTAATCTGAAATACCACAACAGACATGCTCTTTCTTGGCTGGGCAGTTACTGCACATACTGCCACCTCAGACTTTTCACAACATGATAGATTTTCTTCTAACTAAAACAGTTAATAAAGTACAAATTGGAATCTGCTGCAAAGGTTAACAATTTTCACAGGCATTGCTCCACTATTATATTCACTATTACATTGGGTGGCACGGTGGCACAGTGGTTAGCACTGTTGCCTCACAGCGCCAGGGACCCAGGTTCAATTCCAGCCTCGGGTCACTGTCTATGTGGAGTTTACACATTCTCCCCGTGTCTGCGTGGGTTTCCTCCGGGTGCTCCGGTTTCCTCCCACACTTCAAAGATGTGCGAGTTAGGTTGATTGGCCATGCTAAATTGTCCCTTAGTGTCAGGGGATTAGCAGGATAAATATGGGGGGTTATGGGGATAGGGCCTGGGTAGGATTGTGGTTGGTGCAGACTTGATGGACTGAATGGCCTTCTTCTGCACTGTAGAGATTCTATGATTCATGCAACACTTTTTTTAAGGTGCCCTGGACAGCACTTAGGGGCATTAGGCTATTTCAATATGTAAATTGGGAGCCTAATGCCTGTTGAAGTACCCCATCAAAAAATTAGTAGGTGATGGTTTGTGCTGTGTCATTGGTGTTACAAAATTGTGTCGAGAACCTATAGATAATTTGGACAAACAGATAGTATGCCAAGATATTAGACTTCAAAAATAAACAAAAAAGTACAATTTGACTGACTGCATGATAACGTTTTAGAGTATCCAGGTTTCTAGACAATCACATGGATAAACCATTTGCTCATTCAGGACACCAGAAATTGTGTTGTCTCTGACATGATGTGGAGATGCCGGCGTTGGACTGGGGTAAACACAGTAAGAGTTTTAACAACACCAGGTTAAAGTCCAACAGGTTTATTTGGTAGCAAATGCCATTGGCTTTCAGAGCGCTGCTCCATCTGATGAAAGAGCAGTGCTCCAAAAGCTAATAGCATTTGCTACCAAATAAACCTGTTGGACTTTAACCTGGTGTTGTTAAAACTCTTATTGTCTCTGACAGGCAGCTTTCAGTGACTCAAAACAGTAATCACCATATCGACTTCATTCTAAATGGTCATACACACATCAACACACTTACAACAATGTGAATAATGGGAAGATCCAGCGAGCTAACAATACACTCTCCTGGTCGAATGTTACAATGGTCAGAAATGCACAAGCTTGGGCCGAGGCTTCTGGATTTTATGGCGTCCTCCAACTTTGCCATCATCTTTTCCATCAGAAAATTGATCCTGTATACCTCCACCAATGCGTCCTCCAATACACTACCTTGGAATAGCTTCTGAACTTAATTCACTACACCTCCAAATTCAGTCAATAGGTTGAGACTCCAAGCATCGTTATCCCACCACGGGATTTCCGATTTTAATTCTGAACTCCTTCCTATTTACTGTCGGATTTTTCTGTATCTTAATTGTTTATGTAACCTGGTGTGTCATTTGAACCTTCCCAGAGTCCATTCACATGAGCATTTTAGCCGCTAGCTGCTCTGGATCTAAGTTCACCAATCTATTTCCAATGTTTCTCTATCTTCTTTTGTCTTTATCCCTCCTTGATCATTCTCTTTTGTCGTCATGACTCCTTTCACTCCTCCCGCCTCAGGTACTTTACTCTCCTAATTCCCCAACTAAACCCTTCAGTACTCTTTGACCTTTGTATTGTGTTGCCGTTGTCCCAGGTTTGGCTACAGCTTCCCTGTGTGCCTCTCTTGGCATTCCTGTGAAAGCTTATCAAGGTACTCACAGTCGGCTCATTGTGAGGAACAACCTCAATTGCCCCATCCTGCTCTCTTGCTGAATTGCCTGCCCTACATGTCTATTGGGGACATCTTGCCAATCTCCTTTCTGTTCAATTCAACTCTTCCACTGCTGGCCCTGTGGACTCTACTAGTATATCTGCTCTCACCATTCCGCTCTGCATGTCCATTCATTTGTGAACAGGGCTCTTGCCATCCATTAACTTATTTTGGATGATTGCATTGACATGGCTTCAATGGAAATCTGGTTGATACTCCTGGGGACAAAGTCTCCCTGACATCAGACTTCAATTTACTTATATTTGCATGAACCTATGCACCATCTTGCACCCTCAGATTAGCTTAAAATAACTTCCTGGATTTACCATTTCCCTATCATCTACTATCCTCTGTACTTCTATGTCACCTCTCATTCAACCTTTTTCTCCAAGGTGAAGGATCCAGGTGCCGTCAATCTTTTCCACTGTCCCCTGGAGCTAGGAATCAGCCTTGTAGACTGCCTCAAAGGGCTTGAATGTTTCCCTCGAGAATTGAAGGCAGAATTGGAGATATGTCCTAACTTGTACTCCATTGTCTTTGCTAAATAATTCAACATTCTATTTGCTTTGTTAGTTTGTTGCACTGCATTTGTCAGACTTAGGGCGGGATTCTCCGGGTCCGCCTGCTGCCGGGATTGTCCAGTCTTGCTGGAAATCGATGGACTTTAGGCTAGCCAGCCACAACCCCTGCAACAGGGTCCCAAGACATCAGAGCAGGAAAATTCCAGCCACAGTGTGTGTCAAGTCCAGTAAAACCACTAGATCTCTTTGAACTCCTACCTTAGTTATTTCAACATTATTCAGAGCACTTATTTTACCAGTTGTTAACTTACATGATATTTTACACTTGTCCGTATTAAATTTCACCTTTTATTCTATCCATTACCTTTTTTGTTCAATTCATTGTAGTTCCCAGGTTAATTCCTCAGAAACAATTGTCTTCTCTGAGCTTTGTAGCATCTGAAGATTTTACCAGTTTGCGTTTAGTTTTTGAATCTGAGTTGTTAATATGAATTAGAACTAGTAGGAGGGTTAATGCCGATTCCTGCAGCATCTCACTGAATAGTTCCCACCACTCCAACAATCCTCAAACAAGAAATCATTTTGGAAGGTTTGCTCCAAATGCACATTTCAAGTTTTGAGCCGAACTAATAGTCTTTAGTATGTATGATAGTTTGCTAAATGTATTTTTAGAAGTTTAGGAACGCCAAGTTGCTGAGCTTTATGCAGTGCACTTTACATGTCATTTCCTCAAAGAGATTGTTCAGGCAAGATATAGCCATCCTTCCTGAGGCTATGAAGGCTACCATAAAACTATGGGCTGAATTTCTGCTTCTGATTCAGGAGCCTGGAGTTGTGTCCATCTTCCCGTAAACGGTTCGGAGGCAGCCAAAGGTTTGTAAACAAAACAGTAAAAACAAAAACAACCCTAAAGCTCTCACCCCTCATACATTCCCCTTGCCTCATCTATGCCAATGCCCCCCCACCCGCTCATGCCCTCCATGCCAATCTATGTTCGTCTACCTATCTCCATGGCTCCGCAGACCTTCCATGTTGACCTATGCTCCTCTACCCACCCCCATGGCCCCTTATGCCAACTTATGAACCTTTATTCATCCCCCAATGACCCTTAGTACACTCCATGATAGCCTCTATGCACAGTGCCAGCTCATGCCAACCCATGCCCCCCACCATCCTTTGCCCTTATGCCCTCAATGCCAAATCACCCAGAATCCCCTATGGCAGACCTCAGGAGCCAAGCTGAGATGAAATAAAATAAAATTCTAAATATCTGTTGCAGACACATTCATGGATTAAGGCCCATTCAATACATTTAAATCCATTCAAGTATTTAATCCCTTATGAAACAATTATGTGTATTCTTAGGACCATATCTAAGACAGTTAATTTTTCTATAACTACTTGGAACTGTCAATCAATTATGAACTTCCAGGCCTGCACTGTGATAATGATGGGCTGTGGAACCAGTCATATGGAAGTAATCCTATAATGATAGAACTCGGGCTGATGTCAATAAACATTTAGTAAAATTGCAAGCAATCTTCAACTACAGGAATTTTCAAAATTTGAAAGCTAGGCCCATCGGCCACATTGTATTGTTTTCTGTATTAGTCTCAGCAAGCTACTCAATCAGAGGGAGCCCGGCCAGTCTCAATTTTATCTTCAGCTGATATCTAAGGCTGGGATTTTCTGCATGCACCCCCCCATCACATTCACCCACAGCAGAGGCGGCTCGCCATTGACTGCCAACAGGGGATATTTCAGTTCAGTAGAAGTCAATGGCCATTTACGTTGCTTGCTGCTTGGAAGGGCTGGAAAATCCTGCCCTAAAAGTGCAAACTTGTCGTACAGCAATAGCTTTTCTTTATCTCTCTTAGCCCAGGAGAGTTGTGGCCAAAAAAAGTCTCACAACTACCACCAGCCCGCCAAAAAAAAAAAATCAGGTGACTGACAAGAAGAAATTCTAGATTCAGCGCAGTTTGACATTACCCGGCACATTTACCCATGGATTTACAATGCTTTTTCCATCAATTTTCCAAGCTAATTGTCGAGTATATTACTTCAAATTGTTCAAAGCATATTAGCATGCTATATTCAATTTAAATTCTCATTTACAATCGTACGGGCGACATACCCATCACCTTCAGATGCTTTCTTAATCAAAAACGTTGGGTTGTTTTTTGATCTCAGTGGTATGGAAGGTAAATTTCAAAGGCTTTAAAAATACTTAAATAAAGCAAGGAGACCACGTGTTACATTTCTCCACGACCCATCCAGAAAGGTGTACACAAAGGACTGAAAAAAAATTGACCGCATTATAGGATGTCGGACTTTTAAAATTCCTTTTCAAGATTTAACTTCAGACATTTTCAAATGACACACATGCAATTTTAAATGATCGAGTTTGTTATCCTACCTAACAAAGCAAAATGTGTCACCAGTTTTATTTAGAGCTTCCAATACTATTCTTTAATCTTCCAACCTTTGTATAACTGCAACTGACAAGGCTCCACTGGAAACAATTAGAAGACACACTGAAAAATTTCTCATCTAAACACACAGCAGGAGGCATATTCCAGTCAGGCAATGAGTTGCTGCAGCACACAGAGAAAGACCTTGGGCAAATCACAGAAATATTCTAGCATAATTGGTTACTAAAGCTACAATGTGTCCCAGTTTTCAGCGCATTTCACAAAGAAATTCTTTTGTATTGTTACTGTCATTGTGCAATTCATTCGAATCAATATAAACCCACATCTGATCTAAGCACATGGAAATTCAATGTATCATTACAATGAACTAGAACTCCAAAGTCAAGCATATTCCTCATTAGTGCACAGCATTTATTAGTAAATTAGTTGCACAATTATCAAGATGAAACTAAATCCAAGTATATTTATACTTCAGATTTAAAAATGATTGAAAAAAATATAAATTTTATGATCACCCAAAAAACATGAATGAAATATAGCAGCTTTTACTATTGCCTGATTTTAATGCAACAATTATAATAATTAAACACTTCAGGCTGCTCAGTATAAAGTCATTAAAATATAATTTGTTCTTCAAAACAATATTTAAAATATTATAACAGTTTCCTCTGTGCCAGTGAGGGACCAATACTAGATCCTATAACAGGGTTCTCCAAACTTTTCCAGCCGCGGTACCTCTCGTGACCTCCCAAGAGCATTGCGGAACCCCAAAATGTTCTTGTGTCAACAACATGTTTTGGCCCCCTCAAAATAATTCCATCCCAAAGCCCCCTTCCCATGAATCCCCTGCCAAAGCCCCCCTTACCTAGCATTTAGTTTATTTGCCAGGGTTTACATTTTTTAAAAACATGTGTTCTCAGGATGTGGTTGAGACTGCTGGGGTAACAATTTATCTTACTGAGTAAGAGTGTTTACCTCCGTTACAGCTCCCACCCCTTTGTCACACAGGCCACAGCTCCACTTGCACAGCCGCTTTTCTGCTCAGCAACAGAAAACAAGCAAGAAATCAAATTGGCTAATCAGAGCCCTACCTCTCCGAGCATTGGCTACTGATAGGCTGACTAGCCAACGCCCAGAGAAAGAGGGCTCCGATTGTCAATTGAATGTTTTGTTCTTCTTTGATTTGTGACCGTTACTCTTTCTCAAACCTTGGCTTCTTCAGCTGTCTAACGAGCGCATTTTCGTTTGTGCGCTATTTTTTCAAGTTTAAAATAAATACTGCCTTTTTGTCAGGTGGCTGCTGGAGCTTCCACAGACCCCCGGAGGCCTCTTACGAACACCGGGGTTCCGCAGACCCCAGTTTGGGAACCCCCTGTTCTATAAAATTTTGTATATGTATCCAGCAGAACTGAAGTTAGAACATTTGCACGACTTTTTAAACTTAAGACCATGCAGTAAATTATAAATTAAACTCAGTTAGGCAACCTGTTACATTTGAAATGAAGAAATGTATAATATCGAAATTTCAGTGTTGCCTCTCACAGCTTTACACATTATCACAGATGATAGCAGAGAAGTACCAAGCAGTGGACGCATCTTTGGGAGAAAACAAAATGCATGAATGAAAAGAAAAATCAAGTAATTCTTGTGCATCTCTGACCAGAGGAGTTAGAAGTGATCTATGCCTTAACAGTTGATTATCTGCTTGTTGAGGAAGGAGCATAGTGTGCAGTGGACCTTTGGAGGATGGAAATTAAATTGTTTCCTTTTCCATTTAAAAAGAAAGGACTTTATACCCGAGGACAAAAAATCCATAATCAGTTTTAAAAAGTCCATTCAACTCACCTCCGCATCTACATTCTGAAGGCCACATTGATCACAAATGGAAATCAGGTCTTTGCTACTCAGGTAACTGTCTTTGGTCACTCCAAGCTCTTCGGAAACTGCTTGAAGTCGTTCTTGAATATCCTTAGGGTCAGCGCCGAACACACTCTGGGAAGTGTTCAAATCATCTGGGTTCCAAAATCTCAACTGACCTGGAAAACATACATCATTTTTCTAATGGCTTATTATGGAGTGGAAAGGTTGATCAATGAGGATAGAGGAATTGATAAGCAACCACTAAAAATGCTTTCAGAACCAAGATATTCAACATGGATTTTCTCGAGAGCACCCATTGGGCATCTATAATGGATGGAATTTCCCCATCACATCCCACCTCCCATCAACCGTGTCATGATGAACTTTGCGGTGGAGGAGGCCCGCCATTGGCCAGATCTGCCAGTCCCACTGCCAT
The DNA here is from genome assembly GCF_964213995.1 of Mustelus asterias. Classification (NCBI taxonomy): domain Eukaryota; kingdom Metazoa; phylum Chordata; class Chondrichthyes; order Carcharhiniformes; family Triakidae; genus Mustelus; species Mustelus asterias. The sequence goes on along the minus strand of NC_135818.1, from coordinate 53,407,400 downwards.
CAACGGGGTTTCCTGTTGTTCGTACCTCTGCTGCAGGGGAACCTGTGATGGGGGCTCGCTGTCGGCTGGACCGGACAATCCCGCCGGCAGGAATGGATGGAAAATCCCACCACATTTACATAAAGCTGTTTGCATGGTTAATCTTCCATTCCAGCATACATGGTTACTTCTCATTTGACAAATCTATTTCCTGGTTTAAAGGTGCGAATGGGAGGAGTGTGAAATTGCATGGACAAGATTCCATCTGGAATCCTGCCTGCCCCGGACACAATTTTACAGTAGCGTGGGCAGGGCCTCCGGCGGGAAGTGCACTTCTGCCCAACATAAGGCCTTTAAGGGCCTTTTCTCATCCAGCCACTATTTTCAGGCTGACAGGCTTCAGGTAGCTTAGGGTGGGAAATAGAAAGATTCACCATCCTCGATCTCAGGCAGGAAAGTGGTGACACGCACCTCCATCAGAAGCCCCCTTCTGACTGGCAGCACCCTCACTTCAAGCATCGCATATCTCTGAACCCCTCCCACCGAGCCCGGCCTATCCCCTGATAACCCAACTGCATTTCTCGCAAACCCCTAGGTACCACCGAGTCTCCCTGGGACCCTTGCTGCTTACATTCACATCAACTCCCTGCACTGTGTCTCAGGCCTGACAAAACTGCAGTGCCTCTCCCGGTCACTGCAATGCTGTGCCTGGATGGGCTGGAGAGCTGCCAGCCTGATTGGCCATCAGCTCTCCAAGGCGGGACTTCTTTCCAAGTGCAGGCAAAGTCCCACCTGCTGTCCATCAACGCTCAGTTGAGTGTTAAAAGGAAGCAGGCCTGTCAGAGTCAGTGGAGGTGTGTTCTCCGATAACTATCCAGGTGGTGGAGGTTGATCTCCTACCATCTGAAAAATTCAGGCCAATGGCTGCCATGAGGCAATCAAAATTTCAGAAGGATCAAACATTGAGAAAGTTAGTTTATTTTGTGTGACTCCTTTCTGAATGATTCACACTCTACCTGATAGAATATCAGAGAACCCCTACAGTACAGAAAGCCATTCGGCCCATCGAGTCTGTGCCAACCATAATCCCACACAGGCCCTATTCCCATAACCCTCTTATACCCTGCTAATCCCCCTGACACTAGGGTCAATTTATCTTGGCCAATCAAACTAACCCGCACATCTTTGAACTACGGAGAAAATTCAAAACAATGTCTAAACAACAAAGTGTACTACTGCTATCCACATCAGCATTCTAGCAGATTGCCACGACCTGTTAATGTTGTCCACTCTATTAAAAATGTTGAACTGGATTACAAAAACTGAGACCTGAATATGGGAGCTGTAAATCTAAATTTGCCTTTTTTTTTGTCAGCTTGTTCTCGCCTGGCTGGGGTTTATGTCAAGTTATTGCAAGAAATGTTTATTTCTCAGCCAATTGCTCTACCTAAGCAAGCTGCAGATATTGACAATTTACAGTTAGTTCTATGTTTGCACCATCCAGCATACATACCTGTAGAATCTGAATCTGTATGAATTGGGTGAAAAGATTAGTTGAGGCGTGAGCATTTCTTGTAGTAAATTTTAGTTAGGCAGAAACAAGATGAGCGAATTTTAAATCTAGATTTAGGTTTCCAATTTCAGTATTCAGACCTTCACTTTCAAGATCAGGGTTCTCATTTCTTAATGTAACTGCTAGTCTTAGTGAGATATTCTGGCAACATTGGTCATGTGAATGCTACCATAATTCTTCAATAATCAATGAAGCAGTTCTTGACTCATACAGTGGAAGAGGTCACAGCCACAAACTTCTATCTCTGACAAATTACTGATCTCAGCAGGGGTGGCAGACACACCAGCATAATTAAGGACCTCACGCACCCCGGACATTCTCTCTTCCACCTTCTTCTGTCGGGAAAAAGATACAAAAGTCTGAGGTCATCTACCAACCAACTCAAGAACAGCTTCTGCCCTGCTGCTGTCAGACTTTTGAATGGACCTACCTCGCATCAAGTTGATCTTTTTCTACACCCTAGCTATGACTGTAACACTACATTCTGCACTCTCTTGTTTCCTTCTCTATGAACGGTATGCTTTGTCTGTATAGAGCGCAAGAAACAATACTTTTCATTGTATGTTAATACATGTGACAATAATAAATCAAATCAAAAACAACTGAACTCAGCACCACCAGGTGAGAAACTCAGCCAGAGGTGTGTACCTCATTCACTGACAAGCAATTACTGTTGAGAAATATATGTATGGATGTTGGGTGAAGGCAGGCTTGAACTTTGCTGTGACAACCTAATGGTCATAGAGCCACCATGGCTTTACACAAGAGACAGCTGGATTGTTGGAAGCATGATTCAGAAAGGAATCAACATCTTCTGGAAAGAAGATTTTTAAAAAACCCTTCCCACTTCTATAGGGCACCCACCACCATCATGATGTGAAGGAGCAATATCACATACTGAATAACTGCAGGGAAGCAAGAATAACCAATTTAGGTAGTGTCTTCTTCAATATTGTCTCTCCTGCTGTTCCTCCCTCTTGAGTTCCTTCACATAGCTTACCACTTCTACTTTGTAGTATAGCAGATGATGTGGAGATGCCGGTGTTGGACTGGGGTGGGCACAGTAAGAAGTCTCACGACACCAGGTTAAAATCCAACAGGTTTATTTGGTATCATGAGCTTTCGAAGCGCTGCTCCTTCATCAGGTGAATGGAGAAGGAGCTTCGCTCTGAAAGCTCGTGATACCAAATAAACCTGTTGGACTTTAACCTGGTGTTGTGAGACCTCTTAGTATAGCAGATGTCAGGAAGTCATAATTAACATTTGCAGAAAATTCATTACCTTTCAAAAACAAAACTTCCCATTTCCCACATCAGCTATCTTTGTTTCTCAGATTCAAACTGTTGACCGATTCTGAATGGCGCACAGTTCAGTGTTGTGGATTAATTAATTTTCACCAGGAAATAGAGTTATCACTGTCCAAACTCAATTAAGCTCACCCACCAATCCAAATAAGGAGGCTTGCCAATTAAGTTCCTAGGCAGCACTGCTGAACATCATTGCAGAAAATTTGAAAGTTGGGTCCCTGGATCCTAAGCTATCTGTTAAAAGGGGCTGAAGGTCGTCAGATTTCTGTATCGTTGGTTTACTAGCAGGCTGTTCCTACTGCTGCCCTTTGAAATGATTGTACTATTTCCTCTGGTATCTGATAAGTTTTTCACAAGTTAGGACAGTTAGTCCTTGGGAGTGTGTCAGCTGCCCCCTCACACATTGAGAAATGTTTGTATGCAGTGTGTGCAATGCACCAACTATCATACAATCCTGGTCTATTAACATTAAAATTAACCATGTTTCAGAAATAAAAGATGCGCCAGCACTTCTTTTCCCAAATACCTGGGAGAGTTCTGGGAGACAATGAACCTGATATTTATAGGGAAGAAGGGAAGGGACATCTAAAACACAAAAACAAGGAGTTCCTGTCGCTACTAATGGCAGGACCTCATTATTGTTTTCTCCTTCCGTTCCCCACTCAGTAGTCAACCAGTTTGATCATAGAATCATAGAACGATCACAGCACAAAAGAAGGTCATTCAGCTGGTTGTATTTGTGGAGTTTTTCCCACAGATTTAAGTTAATTAGCAAAAGAAGTAATGGAGACATGAGGAAAACCATTATCACATAGTGGATGGTTGGAATCCGGGATACACTGCCAGAGAGTATGACAGAGGCTTGTTCAATCGAGGCATTTATGAGGAAATTCGATTGTTACCTGAAAAGGAGGAATGTCCATGGCCCCAGGCCGGGGAGTAGCACAAGGTAAATTGCTTCTTCGTAGAGCCAGTGCAGATAAGACAAGAATGGCCTCCTTCCCTGTTGTAACCATTTGGCGATTCTCAAGTCACCATTGCTTCCTTTGTCAATGACCTTAAATCTGTGCCTCTGGTTCTCGATCCTTTTACCAATGGGAACAATTGCTCCCATTTGTGCACACCCCTTACGATTTTGAATACCTCTATCAAATCTCTCAATTTTTTCTGCTCCAAGGAAAACAGTCCCAACTTCTCCAAAAATTAAAGTTTCTTTATTAGTGTCACAAGTAGGCTTACATTAACACTGCAATGAAGTTACTGTGAAAATCCCCTAGTCGCCACACTTGGTGCCTGTTTGGGTACACTGAGGGAGAATTTAGCATGGCCAATGCACCTAACCAGCATATCTTTCAGACTGTGGGAGGAAACCAGAGCACCCAGAGGAAACCCACACAGATACGGAGAGAACGTGCAGACTCCACACAGACAGTAACCCAAGCCGGGAATGGAACCCGGGTCTCTGCTAATCACTGTGCCGCCCCATCTATATAACTGAAGTTCCTCATCCTTCGAACCATTTTCATAAATCTTTTCTGTACCCTCTCTAATGCCTTCACTTCCTTCCTGAAATGTGGTACCCAGAACATAAGTACTAGGAGCAGGAGTAGGCAATTCTGCCCCTTGAGTCTGCTTCACCATTCAGCACCATCATTTATCATCTTATTTACCTCATTCAGAACTGGAAGCAATACTTCAGCTGAGACATGTTTAACCTAAGTTCCTCTACAACTCTACGCTCCTATTGATAAAGCCTAGAAGGCCATATGTTTTATTAACTGCTCTCTTAACCTGTCCTGCCAGCTTCAATGATTTAAGCACATATACACCCAGGTCCCTCTACTCCTGCATACTCTTTTACAAATGTACCTTTTATTTTATATTGTCTCTCTGTGTTCTTCCTACCAAAATGAAACACTTTACACTAAATTTCATTTGCCACTTGTCCAACCATTCCACCAACTGTTTATGTCCTTTTGAAGTTCTACACTATCTTTCTCACAGTTCAAAATACTTAAAGTTTTGTATCATCCACAAATTTTGAAATTATGCCCTATAAACCAAGGTCTATATCTTAATATATATCAGGAAGGGCAGGGGTTCCACTTCTGACTGCTGTGGAACTCCAATATAAACCTTACTCCAGTCTCCAAAACAATCTTTAACCACTACTCTCTGTTCCCAGTCATGCAGTCAATTTTATATCCATGTTGCTGCTGTACCTTTTATTCCATGTGCTCTAGCTTTCCTCACAAGTCTATTGTGTGGCACTTTATCAAATGTCTTGTGGAAGTCCATGTACATTACATCCACAGTATTACCCTCATCAACCTTCTCTGTTACCTCATCAAAATAACTCAAGCAAGTTAGTCAAACTTGATTTGCCCTGAACAAATCCATGCTGGCTTTCCTTAATTAACCCACATTTGCCCAAGTGATATGAACTCCTCAGAAATTATTACCCCACTGAAGGGAATAGAACTTTGGTTTGTGGAGTGTTTGATACAGAAGGTCAAATGAGACAATTTAACTTTTAAGCAAACACATACATTTAATGCTATGAAAAAACATGCAATTTGGTGGTTCTACAAAGAGTATAAATCGCAACATTTACAAAATATTCCATTTATAAAATAGTCTGAAAAAAAGATAACTAAATCTTATTTCTATGAAAGAATCTAAACAATACTTTTACTTAATACAAATACTAGAATTTAAAAGAGAACTTGATATCCATCAAACATTAAAGTAATATTACCTTGATCCCCAGAGTGAGAGACTTGTTAGGTTCAGGATGGGTCTCAGGTGACCACTAACGCACTTTCCCCTAACAAAGCTTGATTATTCAAATTACGTGGAGATATTTAAATCATTTTTTTTTTGTGTTGCACAATTAAAAGGTGATGTAGAAGATGGTCATTTGCTCAATAACAGACCACCCCTAATCATTATCCCATATTGGGTGAGAAGATTCTCCTATGATGATTGCCCATTCAACTTCTGAGAAATGTTTTTCTGAATTTATTCTTGAAAAACTAGGGTTGGGTAATGGTCATGTTGATCAATCTAATTGGCTAACGTACTGCATCCAGTAACATAATAAGACTTAGGGTCTAGTGTTCCTTTATCAGATTGTGGCTTTACTTATCTAAATGAGCATTTAGTGTCAGTGTTGGTTGTCATTGTAAGGATCCTTGGGATAGTGGCTTCCAGATGTGTGTAATCTTTATCAGCAATGTCACATTGATGTGAAGGGAGTTGACCTTAGAAAATGACTCTTAGAAAATGCAGCTTGCTGCAGGTTTTATTGAAAAGTAATTTGAAATTAATTTCTTGCATCTATACCATATGTTATACCCCTTATTTTTTACATGATGGCATTGTCAGGTGGGAATTCACCCTCCTATCTCAATGATTAGCCCTCTTTCTACATTGAAACCTTTGATTCCTTGCTGGATTACGGATAATGGGGTACTGGTTGGTCTCCAGTGGCTCACTTAAAGGAACATACCGTGGGCGGCACGGTAGCACAGTGGTTAGCACTGCTGCTTCACAGCTCCAGGGACCTGGGTTTGATTCCCGGCTTGGGTCACTGTCTGTGTGGAGTTTGCACACTCTCCTCGTGTCTGCGTGGGTTTCCTCCGGGTGCTCCGGTTTCCTCCCACAGTCCAAAGATGTGCGGGTTAGGTTGATTGGCCAGGTTAAAAATTGTCCCTTAGAGTCCTGGGATGCGTAGGTTAGAGGGATTAGTGGGTAAAATATGTAGGGATGTGGGGGTAGGGCCTGGGTGGGATTGTGGTCGGTGCAGACGCGATGGGCCAAGTGGCTTCTTTCTGTACTGTAGGGATTCTATCATATTCTATCTATCAACTTGAACCCAATTCTATCCTCACATGAGGCCACATGCTCCCACCACTCAGTGATCAGGAGTAAGGTTGCTGCCCAGGACTCCTCAGGCCCTGTAGTGCCTGACTTTCATCTCAACTGAGCCCAGTTAATTCATCAAGTACAGATCAAACTCAGGATCTTCCTGGTCTGTACACTTCAGCTATTTATAGCAAACTGACTGAACTAATGAGCAATCTAATTTTAAAAAAACCCTAAATATATATTTTAAAAAACTAAACATTTCAATAGTTGCAAGATATTTTCTTCCATTCTGCAACATATGTGGGTAAGATGGGTCGAGAGGGATATGGGCCAAATGCGGGCAATTGGGACTAGCTTAGTGGTTAAAAAAAAGGAGCGGCATGGACAAGTTGGGCTGAAGGGCCTGTTTCCATGCTGTAAACCTCAATGACTATATGATATTCTTACCTTCAGCTTCATATTCTTCACCTTCTGTGGAAGTCTTCCACTTCTATTAAAAGAAATAGAACTAAGTCAAATAATTAGAAGTTTCATTTATATTTTGACTTCATCAAAAACACAATTTTAAAATGTGTGAACATCACAAAACCCAAGTGACAAGAAATGGGAGAGGACAAAAAGCCTACTTTTATAGGAATGACTAGAGAAAACTAGAAAGCTCTAGCCTTATATATATTTTTGAAAAACAAACTGAATTTATGCAGTGGTTTTCACATCCTCAGTACTTCTCTAAGCACTTTAGAGCCAATGGCTTATGTTTTTTTGATGAAATATGGCAGTCAATTTGTGCAGTTCAAATCCCCACATACAGTAATGAGATAATGATCAGTTAATCTGTTATAGTGATGTTGGGTGAGGGATAAATGTTGATCAAGATGCTGGCAGAACTCCCCGCTCTTCCATCAATATAACCACCTGAGAGAGCTAACAAGGCCTTGGTTAATGTCTCATTTGATTAAAGGTACATCTGATGGTGCAGCACTCCCGCAACATAGTGTAGTGTCAGCTTTTGGAGTGGAACTCGAATCCACGATCCTCTGATCCAAAGGCTCCCACTGAGCAACTTAAGTAAAAAGTAAAGCATGAGTTATAAGTGTGTATTTCATTTTTAAAAAATTAATGAGCACGACTATTTGCAGTGTTTTCCCTGAAGTGTTTGGAGTGGCACCCAGGACACCCTTCCAGTAGCAATTCTTGCTGAGATAAGGCCATAAGGAGCAGAAGTAGGCCATTTGGCCCATCAAGTCTGCTTTGCCATTCAACAAGATCATGGCCGATCAGATATAATCCTCAGCTCCACTTTCCCGCCTTATCCCCATAATCCTCGATTCCCTTACTGATTAAAATTCTGTCTATCGCAGACTTGAACATACTTAATGACCCAGCCTCGACACTCTCTACGGTAAAGGATTCTAGATTCACTTTCCTCGGAGAAGAAATTCCTCCTCATATCTGCCTTAAATGGGTGACTCCTTATTCTGAGGTTAAGCCCTCTGTCCCTAGACTCTCCCACAAGGGGAAACATCCTCTCGCCATCTATCCCCTCAAGCCTCCTGAGAATTCTGTATGTCTCAATAAAGTAGTCTCTAATTCTTATAAACTCCAATGAATACAGGCCTAACCTGCTTAGCCTCCCCTCGTAAGAAAATCCCTCCATATCCGAGATCAACCTAGTGATCCTTCTCTGGACTGGACTGCCTCCAATGCCAGTATATTCCATTACATTTGGAATATTGTGTGCAGTTCTGGTCACCTCACTACAAGAAGGATGTGGAGACACTGGAAAGAGTGCAAAGGAGATTTACCAGGATGCTGCCTGGTTTGGAGGGTAGGTCTTATGAGGAAAGGTTGAGGGAACTTGGGCTTTTCTCTTTGGAGCGGAGGAGGTTGAGAGGAGACTTGATAGAGGTTTATAAGATGATGAGGGGGATAGATAGAGTGAACGTTCAAAGACTATTTCCTCGGGTGAATGGAGCGGTAACTAGGGGGCATAACTATAGGGTTCATGGTGGGAGATATAGGAAGGATGCCCGGGGTAGGTTTTTTACTCAGAGAGTGGTTGGGGTGTGGAATGGACTGCCTGCAGGGATAGTGGAGTCAGAAATTTTAGGAACATTTAAGAAGCTATTGGATAGGCACATGAAGTACTTCGGGATGATAGGGAGGAAATAGCTTGATCTGGGTTTCAGACAAAACTCGGCACAACATCGTGGGCCGAAGGGCCTGTTCTGTGCTGTACTGTTCTATGTTCTATCTTTCCTTAGATAAGGGGACCAAAACTGTTCACAGTATTCCAGATGTGGTCTAACTAGTGCCTCATATAGTTTTAACAAGACTTTTCTATCTTTATACTCTATTTCCTTTGAAATAAAGGTCACCATTCCATTTGCCTTCCCTATTACCTGCTGAACTTGCATGCTAGCTTTTTGTGATTTACGCATGAGGACCCCCAAATCCCTCTGTACTGCAGCTTTCTGCAGTCTTTCTCCATTTAAATAATTTTCAGATCCTTTTTTTCCCACCAAAGTGCATAACTTCACATTTTCCTACATGGGCCGGAATTCTCCAATGCCGTACACCCTGTCGCTGCTGCCAGCAAGAATGGAGAATTTGGTGCTCAGCCAAATCTCCATTCATGGCAGTGGGACTGGAGAATTCCAGCCGCGGACGAGGTTGGAGAATTCTGGCCATTATTTTCCAAGTTTTTGCCCACTCACCTAATCTGTCTATATTCCTCTGTAGACTCCGTGTCATCCTCATCATTTGCCTTCCCACTTATTTTTATGTCGTCCGCAAATAGTACATTCACTTCCCTCGTCCAAATCATTACTATATGTTGTAAATAATTGTGGCCCCAGCACAGATCTGTGTGGCACTGCACAAGTTTCAGGTTGCCATCCTGAAAATGGACCTTTCATCCCAATTCTGTCTACTATCAATTAGCCAATCCTCTGTCCATGATTCAAATCCTAAGTGCACGATAGATACTTTACTACCGGGAGGCAGAAGACAAACAAATCTCCCTCAGCAGCTGATTGTGAATCTCAGTTTAGTAGGAAGCTGTGGCTGAATGTACAAAAAAAAACCATGGTTAAAAAGTAAATATTTAAAAGGGAATGGGCAGATGCCTAAGATTTACTCGCTAAACATAAAGAACAATATTACAAAACAGAACGGGACTCTTAAATAGTTGTACAATGGCAGAATGTTGATGTGATTAACTACATTTAATTCTCTCTGTAGTCCAGATAACTACCCACCTAGTGTCGGCACACATCAGTTCAAGTTTGTTACGATTAGATTCGATTTCAGATTCAAGCACAATAATAATCCATGCATAATACTGGACAAGGCTCCACATGCTGTTTTTTCTATCTATTCACATTATTTCAGCTAAAACCAGCATATTGGGAAACAGTGTGCAAAAGTGTGATGGGTACTTTTGCATGGACCCCCTCAGAGCCATACTGTAAAAACATTAAACATTTTTTTGACATAGCAAGTGTTAATAGTTATAACCTTTCCTTACTCCTCTGAAAGCACTCGTTAAAATGATATGGATTATGAATTGTCCCTTGCAAGGCCAATTATTTGCAAATTGACTCTTCCCATAAAACACTGGTATTTTTGAGATTATTTTCATTTTACGGTGTTTCAAAAAAAAAACCTTTAAATGGATCCAGTTAGGAAATAAATTACCGAATAAATCAGTGAGATGTAATTATGTGGGGCCTGCACAGACATGATTCAAATGCAGAATTCTATGGACTTATTGGCATTCACTGCATTTCAAAGTCAGAACATCAAAGCCTTTCTTATTGATGATGTTCTAAAGACATATCTAAAGACAAAGCAGGGACTCTGGCTGATTCTGATTGCAAAGAAGTGGCTTCTCGGCCAAGCTACTTCATTATGGTTGCTGCGTGCATTACAGTAGAGTCACCTGATCAACTGGAATATATTCAGCTTTGATCAGAACATACACAAGTCCTAGAGTTAAATTTAATATGCCCTTCATCTAGGCAGTCTGACAACAATCAGTATCATCCGCCAAAAGCCAGATAGTAAACTAGATGGATTGCATCCATAACGGCAGCCAGTACGATATGCAGCCTATGAAAGTGTGGCTATAAATACAGGGTACTGCAGATGGGCACCCATCTAATTGAAAATAGAGGCTACATTCATTCTGCATGGTTTCCATAGAAACAGGATTAAATATAGTGGCTTTAAAAATTGCAGCAGCTGGTGGAATATTTCAATTATCCTGTTACTGAGCATAACTCTGGTCGGCGGTGTAAAAGTTGTAAAATAATCAGACCTTCCTTCATTGCCATACACAGTGTTTAATGGAACCCAGGCTGAGATCATGATTATTTGCTTTAGGAAAATAAAAATCCCATCTAAATCCAATGAAGAAACTCATTTTGCCAACAATATTTTCTCTATTATTCAGTGCACTAGCCAAAAGGTGCACTCTCCATACAGCGGGGCACAATTAAATTAAGAGCAAAATAATGCAGCTGCTGGAAATCTAACTGAAAATGCTGGAAAAGCTGAGCAGGTCTGGCAGCATCTGTGGACGTGATGTGGAGATGCCGGCGTTGGACTGGGGTAAACACAGTAAGAAGTCTAACAACACCAGGTTAAAGTCCAACAGGCTACCAAATAAACCTGTTGGACTTTAACCTGGTGTTGTTAGACTTCTTACAGCATCTGTGGAGGCAGAAACAGAGTTAACATTTTGAGTTCATATGACTCATCTTTAGAGCTTCTAAGAATCATACAGAGCAGCAGTGATAGGTACAAGTAACAGGGTTCCTTCTCCTTCAGTGAATCAGTTGGTATTTTATGACAAACTGGCAGCTTTCAAGGGAAAATATGTTCTGGCACTAATCATAAATGATCAGATATATTAAACCCAATTCCAGAACTTGCCAATGTTTGGGGTGTGAACTTATGATCTTATGTTACAAAGCCAACTTAACTACTACATTACCATCACATTTTTTCATTCATTATATATCCTGTTACACATTAAGATGCCATTTGCTTGTATTCAGTTTAATTTGCCATTTCTCTCACGGAATGTGGTGATTGAGGATTTTTTTGAAAATTGTAACTTTATACCACCCTTCCTGTTTCAGCACCTTCTGTAAAATTGACAACCCTGCATTACTTTAGGTGCAGTAAGAGTTTTAACAACAGCAGGTTAAAGTCCAACAGGTTTATTTGGTAGCAAATACCATTAGCTTTCGGAGCGCTGCTCCTTCGTCAGATGGAGTGGATATCTGCTCTCAAACAGGGCACAGGGACACAAAATCAAGTTACAGAATACTGATTAGAATGCGAATCCCTACAGCCAACCAGGTCTTAAAGATACAGACAATGTGAGTGGAGGGAGCATTAAGCACAGGTGAAAGAGACGTGTATTGTCTCCAGACAGGTTGGCTGTAGAGATTCGCATTCTAATCAGTATTCTGTAACTTGATTTTGTGTCTCTATGCCCTGTTTGAGAGCAGATTTCCACTCCATCTGACGAAGGAGCAGCGCTCCGAAAGCTAATGGCGCTTGCTACCAAATAAACCTGTTGGACTTTAACCTGGTGTTGTTAAAACTCTTACTGTGTTTACCCCAGTCCAACGCCGGCATCTCCACATCATTACTTTAGGTGCGCAGCTCATCTATATGGTTAGGAACAGCAGAGATACAAAGACTGAGATCATGCAGCATTCCACACAATACTTCCAATCAATTTGATATCAAATCTTTCAATTAGATACCTATCCGATCCAAATTCCATCTTTCATTGAAAAATAAAGGGTGGGATTTTCCAGCTGCGCTCACCCCAAGACCGGAAAATCCTGCCGGAGGTCAACGGACCTTTGCATGGTCTGTGTCCCGCCTGCTACGATTCCCATGGCAGGCGGGACGGGAAATTCAAACACTTTATCCGGAATTCTCCAATCTCATTCGTCTTACCATTGCTGCCAGCGAGAACGGAGAATTTGCTGCTTAGCCAAAACTCCCTTCACTGAAGCGGGACTGGAGAATCCCAGCCGCGGACAAGGTTGGAGAATTCCAGCTGTTATTTGCTTCCTTGGACATAGCTATTTTGCAGACAAGTGCAGAGAAAGGATATGTAAAGAGTAGCGGATCAGACAGTTTGGAGGCTTAGTCTGACAGGATCGGACCTTTTTTTGGGGGGAAAAAGAGGGAAAGAGAGAAGAGGGAGAATGAGGCCAAAAGCAGGATTTGCACTTTTAATTTATATTGCTGAAAGTGGAGTGTGGGAAGGAAACAGAATTGGAGAGATTATTGCAGAGGAAACCAGAGCCGTAACTTTGATAGATCGTGGGAGCCATTTAGTTTGTGGTGATTTATTTCCCCCCCTGCATTTTCCTGCACCAAATGGTAAAAGGAGGAGAAACAATGGAGTTTTCCCATAGGGGAGAGAAAAAGAAATCACACCAACTTTCTGTATTTCCTTTGCCAGTAAACTTAACAGTCTTAATGGTGGGACTGCTTTAAGTTTAAATTTATTTATTAGTGTCACAAATTGGCTTACATTAACACTGCAATTAAGTTACTGTGAAAATCCCCTAGTCGCCACACTCTGGCGCCTTTTCGGGTAAGAAGTCTCACAACACCAGGTTAAAGTCCAACAGGTTTATTTGGTAGCAAAATCCACTAGCTTTCGGAGCACTGCTCCTTCATCAGGTGAGTGTGAGTTCTGTTCACAAACAGGGCACATAAAAGACACAAACTCAATTTACAAAATAATGATTGGAATGCAAGTCTTTACAGGTAATCAAGTCTTAAAGGTACAGACAATGTGAGTGGAGAGAGCGTTAAGCACAGGTTAAAGAGATGTGTATTATCTCCAGACAGGACAGTTAGTGAGATTTTGCAAGCCCAGGCAAGTCGACTGCAAGATAAACCTGTTGGACTTTAACCTGGTGTTGTGAGACTTCTTACTGTGTTTACCCCAGTCCAACGCTGGCATCTCCACATCATGCCTTTTCGGGTACACTGAGGGAGAATTTAGCATGGCCAATGCAGCTAACCAGCACGTCTTTCAGACTGTGGGAGGAAACCAGAGCACCCGGATGAAACCCACGCAGACACGGGGAGAACATGCAGACTCTGCACAGTGACCCAGGCTGGGAATCGAACCCGGGTCCCTGATGCTGCGAGGCACTGTGCGACCGTGCCGCCCTTGTTTCTCTTAAAAGGCTTCCTGGCAAAGTTTTTCCAAAAAACAGTTAAAATTCTCAAGTTACCTAAATCGATTTACTATCATCATTCAAACATGTCTGTTCAATATACACCATTATTGATAAATGCACAATGATTGAACTAGAATCCTGGACTTGCCGAAATTCAAATAACTCATCAGTGCCTTTCAGCATCATTATTGTTCTTGGATATTTGGCATAGAAGCATTCAGGCATCTGTACTTTGATTAACACACAGATCAACTCACAACTAATTAATTATATAAAGGTGGATTAAAAATTTCACAAAGCCAGGAACAAAATGGCTCTGGCCTTCGAACGTCAGGAATGAACTCTTACTGGCAGGGAACTATGTATTTTAATGTCATGCAGGGGCATTTTGTGCATGATCAAGAGGACAGCTTGGTTTGATACAAGTCAGCACTTATTGAAACCCGTGTGGAAGGCAGAGCATTGCAAATACATTATTCAGATGGACGCATGCACAGCTGAACCAAAGAACAGATGGTATAGTTTAGTATTCTAGACCATATCTTTTGGACTGAAAAAAGCACATGCTACACTTGCTATTGTTTACTTGTCATAGCCTCTTTCACCCTTTATGCATAAACCGACCAACCTTTTGCACTTCACCATCTGTTTCATAGAAGCAGACCCTTATTCATAAATTAAGGACACCCAAATAACTGTTACAAAAAGTCCAGCCTTTGTCAGCATCTCATTAACATAACACTAAAGATGCAAAGATCAATGCATGCAGTATAATCACATCAATGTTTGGAGATAAGGAAAGAAGCTAAATATTTGGAACCTTTAACATCGTATTTACTGTTGTTTGGGAATACCTTGTGAATACAGACCCGCACTTCTTGAATCCACAATGTATTTAGAATTGTAGCATGAATACTCGATCTGGATTCCTGTGCAAGGGAATGCACTGCCTGAGAGTGTGGTGGAGGCAGGTTCGATTGAAGCATTCAAAAGGGAATTAGACTGTTAACTGAAAAGTAAGAATGTGCAGGGCTACAGGGAAAAGGAGGGGGAATGGTACTAAGTGAACTACCCATTCGGGGAGCTGGTGCAAACATGATGGACCAAATGGCCTCCTTCTGCGCTTTAACAATTCTGTGAATACCATATTGGTTGTACAGTTTTGCAGTTGCTTGTTTGGACCAGCACTGTGGTTACTTATGAACTAGCAAGTTGCAACATAAATCTCAGATCAGCCCATCTGCAAACTGTAAATATCTAAGTTAGTTAATAAGAAATCACCTTAAAAGATCAGAAAGACTATTCCCAAATGTATAGCACCCGAGCATTTCTCTATTTAATGCAAGTAGAAATATTAAATCACTGTTAGGCACACCAAAAATATATGAATTTAGAGAAATTTATATTAAAGAGAAAACTTTTGTTGCATTGAAAACAATGCAACTTCATAATATTTGAGTTTTGCAGGATGAGAGTGTATGGGTCCAGTGTAGAAATTAACTGTTGCTATTCTAAACCATCCTGAAATAAGGAATTGAAGTGGCCACCCAAATAATTTGGTGCACAATTTGTGACATGCTTGAAGTACTGTAGGGCCATGGCTTCACAAGTAATTTTCAGGAGCAGATTTTCATTCTTGCTATTAAGGATAATATTTATAATTTTCTTAGTCGTAAGGGACATGATTATTCTTTGGTATATGTTTGAAACAGTTTCCTATTATGCTCTGCATCTTGAAAATGGACATGGGCATGGTCTAACCTGCTCACCTCTTCCACTATCCCCAGCAAGAACATAGAAAATGGAACTTATATTCAATCACAAGATTTTTTTAAATGAATTTGGCTGCAATACACTGGCTTGATTTATTTAATTGAAATGGGAACCGCATTATACCACCGTTGCTATGCCACCCATTCAATAATTTTACAAATACTTTTGGACCCAGTAAAAGCGACATTGAAATCTTTTAATTTGAATTATAAAAGTTAACAATAATCTTTTTCCCATATTAATGTCATTTGGGGAAACTGTTTTTGTTGACATATCCGCCAAGCTCAGCCAAAGCAGGAAAAACAGCAATAACAATGTTGCCTAGTTGACTGGCACACCCTAGCTCCCAACGTAATACCAAATATATTCATAACTAGGAAGTTAGCCCTCCCAAAGCAGATTCCCCCCCCCCTCTTTAATTTAGAAGTAGAAATGCAGCTTCTGACCATCAATTTAAGGCATATCCTCTATTCACCTTTGTGAAAACATTCTCAAACTCACATTAACTTGGATTAATGGAAAAGGGTTCATGTGACAGACAACAACATCTTCACAAGCATTCGCTTTCATTGGAATGTAGTTGTACTCCTGGAGCTGGGATGTCATCTTTATGTGAAGACACTGAAGTAATATGTCTTTCCACCACAAAGAGTTATATTTTGAGGAAAATACCATTCAAGAGAAAGGTATGAGTGCTATATCCTAATTTTCTGGAAAGCAGTATCGATAACATGTTCCTTTTCTTATTTACTTTTACTGATCATGTGAGGAAGACAACTTACAGTGTCATGGTTCTGTCGTGAATCAGATTTGATTTAATTGACTTCTACAATTCAACCTGGGGTGCATTTTCATATTAGCCATTTTGGTTAAAAATATCTACAGGAGTTCTTCACGATCAGAAGGAGTTCCCTTCCTCTTACATTAAGAGGAAAAAAATGGGGCGGGGTCTATTACTGTTGTATGAATCTCTGCCTGACATCCCTCTCTGTGATTCTCCCAGGTAAAACACCATACTTGGATGATAAATCCTATCCTTAGGTATATATCCGAGTCTCTTAACAAAAAAATCAAAATAGTTCTAATTAGTACCTTGGGGAACTCTGAGAAGTTCCATTTTGTTTTTCATTATACAATTGGATTAACCTCACTGTAATTTATTGTTCTCACGTCAAGAATGAGGTTAGATCTATTAAAGTGTCTGTTTTGACCATTCATCTACAATTCTGTTCTGGAAAAGCAGAAGTGGTAACTGCAAAGGATGTGGGTGTCACTGTCTCAGTCAGCATTTATTGCCCATCCCTAATTGCCCTTGAGAAGGTGGTGGTGAGCTGCCTTCTTGAACTGCTGCAGCCTGGGTGGTGTAGAAACACTCTGTGTTGTTAGGAAGGGAGTTCCAGGATTTTGACCCAGCGACAATGAAGGAATGACGATATAATCCCAAGTCAGGATGGTATGTGGCTTGGAGGGGTCATGGAGGTAGTAGCATTTCCATGCATCTGCTATCCTTGCCCTTCTAGGTAACATAGAAACTAGAGACAGGAAAAGGCCATTCAGCCCTTTGAGCCTGCTCCACCATTCATTTTGATCATGGCTGATCATCGAATTCAATATCCTGATCCCCCCTTCCCCCATAATCCCTTGATCCCTTTAGCCCCAAGAGCCATATCTAATTTCTTCTTGAAATCAGACACCATTTTGGCCTCAACTACTTTCTGTGGTAGTGAATTCCACACATTCACCACCCTCTGGGTGAAAAAATTTGTCCTCACCTCAGTTCTAAAAGATTTACCCCTTATCCTCAAACTATGACCCCTAGTTCTGGACTCCTCATCATGGGTCACGGGTTTGAAAGGTGTCCTGGTGAGTTGCTGCAGTGCATCTTTGGGATGGTACGCACTGTTGCCACTGTACAATGGTGGTGGACGGAGTGAATGTGGAGGGATGGGTGCCAATCAAGCTGGCTGCTTTGTCCTGAATGGTGTCGAGCTTCTTGAGTGTTGTTGAAGCTGCATTCATCCAGGCTTGTGCACAGACTTAATAGACTATGCATTTCTAGAATGATCAAATCATGCACTGCATAAAAATTTGGAAACCAAAAAGTTAAAACAAAATTATGTATGAAGCCACAAGTTCTTCTGACCTGCAGTTTCACGGATGAGTTTATCATTATGGCAGAAACTCATCCAGTAAATAGTCTTATTCTTAAAGCAAATCATAATTGCAGGCATTGCTGCAGAAAGATCAGGCAATGATATTAACTACTTTCAACAGCAAAACCATTACCTTAGCAATGTCATATAAAATGGTGGCAAACTGATTAACATTAGATCCCAAAACTGGACTTGGTGAGCTTAAGCTAACACCTAGATACCTTCTTTGAACTTATTTCACAAACACTTCCAAAAAATGCAATCCTACTGAAACCTACTCCAGAGTTAGAGTAGACTGTGTATATGTGTGCCACTTGTGGGATGACAGTAATAAAGCACGACTGCTTTTAACAACTTATTTAGTGGATTGTTGTCCAGTGGGAGTCAATCAATTTGATTTGCGGAAATTAGGATTAGGTTGCACATCAGTGTACCATGTTCACATAGATATGAAGCATCATTTTATTGAATTGTCAATATATAGAACTGTTCATCTTGTTGTGTTAAAGCATTAGATTCTGAGCAAAACTTGCAAAAAATTCTTAATTTGAATGTTACAGTATGGACAAAGGGCGGCATGGTGGCACAATGGTTAGCACTGCTGCCTCACAGCGCCAGGGACGGGGTTCGATTCTGGCCTTGGGTCACTGTCCTTGTGGAATTTGCATGTTCTCTCTGTGTCTGCATGGGTTTCCTCTGAGTGCTCCAGTTTTGTCCAAAGACGTACGGGTTCGGTGGGTTGGCCATGCTAAATTGCCCCTTAGTGTCAGAGGGACTAGCTAGGGTAAGTGCATGGAGTTAAGGGGATAGGGCCTGGGTGGGATTGTGGCCGGTGCAGACTTGATGGGCCAAGTGGCCTCCTTTTGCACTGTAGGATTCTATGATTCTATAAGGTACTGGTGGAAATCCCAGCTCTGCATTTATAAAGCATTGCATAAGGTCTTTTCTCTGACTGTTTCCCTCATGATTTTCTTCCTCCCTTGAATGAACTTTTGGTTAAAAATATTTCCACATCCCTGCGACACCCTCCTGCACTTCTCTCAAGTTACTGTTATTCATGTGAGTCTTGAAGGTACATGTGGGCTGACGATTCTATTACAGGACCCGTAACTGTTGAATTGGATTTACCCCCACACTTAATAGGCTGAATTTAAAGGCTGGAAGAGCACCAACAGAATTAAATGCCTGAAGTTAACTGCCCACTGTTCTGGTGTCCAGGTCTTTGGCTGGACTTTGTGGCCCCCTCTGGAGTGGGATGATGAGCATGAGGGTTGTAAAATTGGGTGCCATGGCAGTGGCACATGCCTGCCGCCTACCTGTTTTGGCAGTGATTTTATTTGTAACGGGGGAGGTGCCGAGCATTTTGCTTGCCTGTGGGAAATTGAGGCCCTTAAAAGGCCAATTAATGGTCACTTAAGGACTCGGGAGGGTGCTCAGCTGACGTGGTCTTGCTGCGACTTTTATCCTGAAGTGTGGGGACCCCAGGTAAAGATCTCTCCACCAAAATCTGCAGAGCAGAGGACCGGCAGCTCTTTAGACTCAGCAGCGCCACAGGGAATGATGGCCGTTGCTGAGACTGCGTGCAGCAGCCACAGCAGTAATGGAGGTCCCTGAACACCAGTCGGTAGGGGACCATGGGGAGCTCATTCGGGCTGGCTTTGGTGAAGGTGGATGGGGAGTTGGTGTGACGGGAATGGAGGTCTTTCACTGGCAAGAATATCTGTGGGGCAGAGGTTGCTCAATTAGGAGGGCATCCCCTGAATCTGCAGGCAGATTGTGTAGCCTTTAAGTAGCCATTTATGGGCCTTGATCAGCCTTGGGGTGGACCTTCCCCCATCCCCGACTTAATCGGGGGGATTAACTCTCCACTCACATTGTTTGTACATTTAAGACTTGATTAGCTGCAAGTATTCGCACTCCAACCATTATTCTGTAAATTGAGTTTGTGTCTTTGTGCCCTGTTTGTGAACAGAATTCCCACTCACCTGACGAAGGAGCAGCGCTCCGAAAGCTTGTGGCTTTTGCTACCAAATAAACCTGTTGGACTTTAACCTGGTGTTGTTAAACTTCTTACTGTGTTTACCCCAGTCCAACGCCGGCATCTCCACATTAATCGGGGGGAGTCAGGGAAGCAATAGATTCTCCACGCTGCAGCTTCTCACCTGATTATATGGCCTCCTTACCTCCCAGCCCACTCCCGGGCAGGGGTGAGGGCTTTAAGCTCCACCTGGCTTTTGCTGATTTGATACGTGGTCAGAAACAGGAAACCCAACCAATTTTGAACAGAAATTTGCTGTTACTCATGACCTACTCAGACCAACTAATCTTATTGTAGTCCTTGTCACAACAAATTAAACCACACTGGGCTAATAAATTGCTTGTTGTATTATCAAATCTAGTTCAAATTCTGCGCAAACTGCTTCTCCAAAACATGGTAAAAACAATTAAACTGCATATTGTTTGTTCTATATTAATATGTGGATGCCAAATGAAAACAGCACGAATTTGGATTCAGAGATGAGGGGTTTGTCTTACAAAGGGCAGTTTAGGCCAATATTCCCCGGAGTTTAGAAGAATGAGAGGAAATCTAATTGAGGTGTACAAGATGATAAAGGGGTCGACAGGGTAGACGTAGAGAGGATGTTTCCTCTTGTGGGGCAATCCAGAACAAGGGGTCATAGTTTTAGGATAAGAGGTAGCAGATTTAAAATAGAGATGAGAGAAATTACTTCTCTCAAAGGGTCGTGTGTCTGTGGGATTCACTACCCCAGAGCGTGGTGGATGCCGGGACATTGAGTAAATTTAAGGAAGAGGTGGACAGATTTTTAATTACTAAGGGTTTTAAGGGCTATGGTGAACAGGCAGGAAAGCGGCCGAGATGAGATCAGCCATGTTCTGAATGTCAGAGCAGGCTCGAGGGGCTGAATTGCCTACTCCTGCTCCCAGTTCTTATGGTTTTAAATCCTGAAATCAGAGGACTCCATGGATATTATTAGTGCAGAAAGTTAGTGTCAAATAAAATTCATGTTTAAAGATCTTGATTAGCAAACACGCCACGATTATGTTGGTGCACTCAAGCAACACCAAAAAAGAAATGGAATTTAGAGGTTTTAAGTCCCATTCAAATTGGAAACATTACTTATGTGGGACCGTAGAGGAAAAAATAAAAACAAGAACCAGAAAAACCATCAGATAAAATATATATTTTGTTTTAGAAAATATATTGAAAGTGAAATACTGATTTCCAAAGATTTGATTCAAAGCTTACAACCATAATGTGCAGACTCGACGATGCACAGAATTAAAACTGAGCTATGTCATAGAAGTGGTATAATGGTCTAAGCAAGTTTGACAATGATGGAAAGTGTTAAGAGACAGGTGACACAGACAGACAGTTGTATAGAAGAAAACAAGCAGCATCAGATAGAACGCATATCTGTGAAAAAGCATTCAATGCAAGTTTTCAAGCTCCGTAGCTCTGAAGTTTAAAATCAAGAAAAAGGAAAACACATAAAGCAAGTACTTTAAATAAAAATGTTCGTTTCCAGCAATCTAAACACATTTTCTTGATTAATCAAACTAGCTGTATAAAAGCATGCTACTGTTACTGATGTGTGGGGCAGCATGGTGGCACAATGGTTAGCACTGTTGCCTCACAGCGCCAGGGACCCGGGTTCGATTCCTGGGTGGGTTGCTGTCTGTGCGGAGACTGCACGTTCTCTCCGTGTCTGCATGGGTTTCCTCCAGTTGCTCCGGTTTCCTCCCAGTCCAAAAGACGTGCTGGCTAGGTGCACTGACTATGCTAAATTCTCCCTCAGTGTACCCGAACAGGCGCCAGAGTGTGGCGACTAGGGGATTTTCGCAGTAACTTAATTACAGCGTGAATGTAAGCCTACTTGTGACACTAATAAATAAACTTTACATTTTTTCTAAAAAGGAACTGGGGGGGGGGGTTTTACGCTAATGTGCATTCAACATTAGCTTATTTCATTTTCATTAAATCACCAAGAACCACATTTCCAACTCTTGTCCAACACTGAATCAAATTATAATTCAAAACATGAAAGTATAGTGCAGTCACAAAATAAGCTTTGTTATAATTGAGGAAACTGGAATTCCAGCTTCGAGCATCTCTGCTCCTTCCAGAGCCGTGATAATTACATATCGTGCAATCACTACAGATTTGAAAAGTTTCCCTCCGAGTTATCTTAAATAATTCTGGACTGTGTGTAACATGATCCCAGTCTGAATGAGCTCATCAGCCAGAAGTAATTTTGTGTACACTTGGCAGTTTGTGCTTATACTCTATTTATGGCTGAATAATCAGAGATTTGTTCCCATCTTTGTTTTTGCTCAGTTGAATATCTTTGATGAAAAAGAAACTCCAATTAGTTTACAGTTGCTTCCAACTGTTCAATAAAATTAAAAAGCAGGGAGATGGTCAAAGAATCAAAGCAGCTTTATATCTTCCAAGTCATTGAGCAAATATTCAGGTCTTTCCCAGCAGTGAATATCAATATTTCATTTAACAAATCTCCAGGGGTTTTCACGAGCTTAGCATTGCAACACACAACTCACGTTGGTGATAGATTCCTCTCAGCTCTGTTCTTGCCAGAATATCCTCATTCCCTGTAAGGCTTTAGGGAGTGTGGTGGTAGCTTAACTACTAGTGCCTTTAATATAGTATAGAATACCACAAATCATATATAGGGCATTTCTTATATGATCAGCAGTGGGCCTGAACATATGTGAACAGAAACAATGTATTTTGGTCAGCTTGTGTAAATTGGAAGAGCAAATTGTCTACAGTGCTTCCTCCATTGCAGAAGTATTTTAATTGGCTGGAAAGCACCTTGGGAAATCCAAAGTTTGTGAATTACACCATTTTTTTTCTTCCTTTACACTTCATCTCAGTCAGAAGCTGTGGGAACTCTGCAGCTCTCAAAGCCTTAAAAATGCATTAAGGCACTTCACACACACACACACAGAATTAATTTGAAGTATTAATGTTACATGGGTAAATGTAGCAGTCATTTTGTGCATAGCAAGACCTTAAAAACAATGGTGTGGTGAATGACAAATTAACCCATATACTTTTCTTGGTGTTTTTTGGCTGAAGGAAGGAAATGGTAACAGCGCAGGAGGAGGCCATTTGGCCTGTTTTGCCCATTCCTGCTCTCTGCAAGTGCAATTTCCACTCCCCCACCCTTTTCCTGCAATTCTGCAAATGTTTACTCTTCTGGTGCTTACCCAATTGCCCTTTGAAAGCCATGATGGAATCTGCCTCCACCACAGTCTCAGGCAACACATTCCAGATTCTAACTGTTTGGAGAAATTGCACTGTACATTATGGCTTGCCATAATCATGTAACCTCTATTGTCATTTTTTTAAAATGAATGCTTTAGGGCAGTAGCCATTTAACACACCACGTGGAATATGAGGCGGGATTTTATGGCCTCGCTCGGGCGAGACCCGAAATTCCCGCCTGACATCAACAGAGATTTCTGTTGTCGGTCCCTCGCCCGCTCCGATTCCATGGTGGGTGAGGTGGTAGAGTTCCGGCCACGGTGTCAGAAGTGACAACGGCCCTCAGTGCATGAATGAAGAATTCAGGGGTTTCGCAAATGACTGGGAAATTCAGCGCTACACAATATCGCCACATCACTCCCAGTTAAATGGAAAGGCCGAGGCAGCAGTGAAAACTGCCAAAGAGATGATCCAAAAATTGAGTATTTCCAGCACAGGTGTGTACAACGCAATCTTAGATTGAAGGAATACACTACTGAAGACATGGACTTAGTCCAGCAATTACTCTTCCAACGGCTAAAAATCTGCTGAAGTCACATACGGTAATAGGAGTGAGTGATAAAAGCAAAGCAAAACAACAGAAAGCCAAACTTCACTTTGATAAAGCTGCCAAATCATTGCCAGGGCTAAGAGTTGGAGAGTCGGCCACAGTGCAAACATTCAACAAATTCAACAAAAGTTAGGCCACTTGACAACTTGTAACCTGTGCAGAGTGGCTGTCACCTCTATTATACACAGTGACGATATGTACACAGACATATAATATCGTCACAAACACAGACATACAGGTACAATCGGACAAGATACTCCTTCACAGCAGACAAACAGCTGATGAGAAAGATTTGATTTTGTCAGCTGAACAAGAACTGAACAACCACCAGTCCCAGAGGTCAACTCTTCCCCAGTGGATCAGTAGCAATAATTACTACAGCAGCAACACTTGTCATGGTAATGACATTCCCTGGAGAGGCAACAACATCCCAGGAACCAACAGACACCAGACTGTGATAACCCCCGCAAGGTGCATGGGGAATCACTGATTGATCTCCCTGTGGGTCTCGTTGAGTATGAATTCCCCTGGTAACAGGCAGTGGCCTGTCCAGCTGCAAGTCATTAGCTGAGCCTTTTATAAGCCAGACCCAGGACTGGGCCTGCTGAACTATAGTGCTACTATTGTGCTACCAAATAAACCTGTTGGACTTTAACCTGGTGTAGTGAGACTTCTTACTGAACTATAGTCCCAGGCAGGGACTAGTGTGTGTACACCACAATAGTGCTTTTACTTTGCATTCTGTAATAAACTATGTTCCTTTCCAGTCGGGCTTCCTGAGTCATTACACAGATGAACAGCCAACAACTCACATACCATTGGAAGACCTGAATGCTTCAAAGGCTGTGTATGCAATGCATGCATAAGGGCAGACAAGAACAAACAACAGTTTTCTGTTCATGTGTGATTCTCCCTATAGACCATGTATGTAGGTAACTTGGAAAATGATAATCCATACATTTTTTTTCCTCAATGGGATATGTTTGAAGAAATACCTTTGTACGCTATGGCTTGCTATACTCATGTGCCCTCTGATGTTATCTTTTTGTAAACCAAGCTTTTAAGGCAATAGTCATTTTACACACCACGTGGAACATTAACTATCGCTGCATAAAGAAATAGTTCTTCTTTATGTTGCCTTTCATTCTTTTGTCATTCATCTTAAAATGAAGTCCTCTGGATCTCGATTCTTCCACCAACAGGAACTGTTTCTCCCTATCTATGCTGTCTAGGTCCCCCATGGTTTTGAATGCCTCTATTAAATCTCCTCTTAATCTCATCTAAGGGGAACAACTCCATTTTCTCCAATATACCCACAGAACTGGAGTTCCTTATCCCTCATGTAAATCTTTTCTGCAACCTCTCCAAAGTCTTTACATTCTTCCTAAAGTGCAGTGCCCCAAATTGGACACAATACTCCAGTTGAGTACGTTAGGGTGGACTCTGGTTTTCTTCATATGAATTTATTAACAACAATTACAAGAACTGCTGATATTTTTATAGTTAAAATTTCAGCCGTTGCAATGATTTTGTGTGTTACAATCGTCCTGACACAAACAAAACAATAATAGAAACCACTGAAAATGTAAGAAATCTGTTGATCATAGAATCCCTACAGTGCAGAAAGAGGCCAATTGGCCCATCGAGCCTGGACCGACCACAATCCCACACAGGTCCTATCCCCATCACCCCACATATTTACCCTGCTAATCCCGCTGACACTAAGGGGCAATTTAGCATGGCCAATCAACCTAACCCGCACATCTTTGGACTATCTATACAGTTACAGAATGCTACAGTTTTCAATTCTGAAAAACGTTAAGACAATGGAGCAGCTTTGTAGGATGGAAGAGAAGGTTGGGGTGCGAGGGGGAGGGGGAGAGAATAAAGTATAGGAAAGGAAGATACTGTAACCACACAGAGTAAATGAACTGATTGAATAAATGCAAAACTCTTAACAGAACAACAGTCACCTGTAAGGAGGAATGAATCAACTGAAGCTATTAATAGCAATCACAAGAACAGAAGTGTCATTAGCTAAAATGCTTAAAAGCACGGTGAAAGCTGTGAACATAGCCCAGTCCATCACATAAACCAGCCTCCCATCCATTGACTCTGTCTACACTTCCCGTTGCCTCGGAAAAGCAGCCAGCATAATCCAAGGACCCCACGGACTCCAGACATTCTCTCTTCCACCTTCTTCCGTAAGGAAAAGATACAAAAGTCTGAGGACACGTACCAACCAACTCAAGAACAGCTACTTCCCTGATGCCATCAGACTTTTGAATGGACCTATCTTGTATTAAGTTGATCTTTCTCTACACCCTAGCTATGACTGTAACATTACATTCTGCACTCTCTCCTTTCCTTCTCTATAAACAGTATGTTTTAGTCTGTATAGCGCGCAAGAAACAATACTTTTCACTGTATGTTAATACATGTGACAATAATAAATCAAATCAAATGCCTAATTAACATTTTATAAAGAATTTTGGAGGATATAGAAATGATACAGGTGCCTTGTTTCAGGTATCAGACTTTTGAATGGTCCTATCACATATTAATCTGATCTTCCTCTTCATTCTATCGTTAACTGCAACATTATATTCTGCACCCTATCCTTTCCTTCTCTTCTATATACTCTATGAACGGTATGTTTTGTCTGTATGGCGCAAGAAACAATACTTTTCACTGTATCCCAATACATGTGACAATAATAAATCAAATCAATTCAAAGAAAAAGGCAACAAATATGGAAGGTGAAAGAAACAGCACTGAAGATCCAAAATAAATGGAGGAAAAGTTGGAAACATACAGCACGCCCACCAGTCCAAAAAAATAGGTAAAATGAAACAGACTAACTTTAGGGGGAAAGGCTCAATCTTTAAATCTGGAAAGGAGTCTCAAAAATAGCAGGTTACCTTAAAAGATATGATTCCATATTCTAAATATAAAGAATGAGCAATAGATGAAGGAAGAGGGGATGGGGTTGGAAAATTCCCCAAGATTAGCATAATTCTCATTTTTAATGCCAAAGAATAAAGATCTCCCATATACTCGCCAGCCTGCATTATTCACAGCAACAGTAAAGGGTCATTACAGCCCCCATGAAAGAAGAATGAGGTAGGATCAGGCATCAGGGCTGTTTTCACATTGTGAGAAAGGAAAATTTATAGGTGACCTGACAGGCCATGATCAAGCCAAAAGAGAAATGGTAACCCGTCAGGAAAAGAAAACTGCCGCAGCCCAGTGGATTAGAATATTGTCAAATTGATTCAATTGGCAGCTCCATCACTTCACAGTCAGGATATTGTTGTTATGAGACTCACACCAGGACCTGAGATGCTGTTGTTTGGATGAATGTTAAACTAACATTCAATCTGTGCGTTCAGTGGCATTGAGAGTTCGGGCCGATTTATTCTCTGTTCACCGAATACCACCACAACAAACGTTTGCTTTCGAGGAATGCTGCTGTGGTGAACTGACAACCCCTTTTATATCCCACATCATTTTCTTTTCCATGAACTTCACTATCAATTTTCTATCACTATTTTATGCTAATACCCAAGATGATGTTAGATTCCAGTCAAACTTTAGATTATTTAGCTTGACATAATTACATCATAAGAATAGCACCCCACCTATTTACTTCGGTCAGGCAGAATCAGCACCTTAATTTATTTTCCAGACTCAACGGGCTATCTAGGATGGGATACCCCCCCCCCCCCCCCCCCCCCGCAGAATACTGACCCTCTCCCCATCTGGGCGTGTTTTCCAGTGGCTCGCCAGTGGAGGGGGGGGGGGGGGTTGGGGTGCGGATAGTTGCCTTCGATGGGACTGGAAAATCCCGTCAACGGCATGGGTCAGAGAAACCCACCCACTGTGCATTTTAGAGCCAACCCAGGAGAACTGGATGAGGCCAAAACAGTTCAGTGTGTACTCCTATAGAACCACAGAGTTCCTACACTGCAGAAAGAAGCCATCTGGCCCATTGAGTCCAAAAGGGCATCCCACACAGCCCCAAAACCCCGCGCATTCACCATGGCTAATCCACCTAACACGCACATCTTTGGACTGTGGGAGGATACCAGAGCACCCGGAGAAAACCCACACATACACGGGGAGAACATGCAAACTCCACACAGACAGTCACAAAAGGCAGGAATTGAACCCGGCTCCCTGGCACTGTGAGGCAACAATGCTAACCACGGTGCCGCATCAATGTAGTGTGGGGCAGTCCATTTGGCTACAGAATGAATGTCATATCCAGCATGACTGTGAAAGCAGGTTTCCTGCCAGCTGTTCATGCAGCTTATACACACATTGAGAGATACAGAGCTCCTGGAAAAGAGTAGCTAAACTAGTGGGACCAGTGACACAAATAACCTCAATGCAGATAGTGTACAAACGTTTCAATACAGTTTGCAGACAGTAATGTCACTGAACATCATAGCAACTAATTGCTTAAATAGCTCCTGTTGCTAATTGTTTAAATAACTTGTTTTGCAACAGTCACAGACTCATCAAATTTCACCCAAGTAAGTAGAGCTTCCAGCTGTTGTTCATCTTTATTTTAGACATACTGTGATAGTGCAACCCTATAGGCATCATGTTCCTCCCTGGCCTCTGTAAAGAACAAAGTTCGCTAAAGCACACATTTGGACAAAACAATTTTGGTTTCATGCCCAATTTTCAATGTAAAACATCCCACATGTCTATCTATATTTTATCTGCACCTATATGTACTTTCTATGTCACATTTTGAAACAATTTTCCCTTCCCCCATTATATCCCTATGTACACCTTTATACTGGATTTTGCCTATGTAAACTTGTCACAATTATTGTACAATCAGGCAGCTCTGGTTTCTCAGCTGTCTTCCAGCATTATCAACTGGTAACTTTAGCCCTTTTATTTCTCCCCCCCTCCCAGCAATCTTTTCCCAAAATTAAATCTTACTCTTATATTCTCCTCAAGGCTCTTACCGCCATTCAGCCTCCGAATCCCACCAGCTTACAAATTAAACATAAAAACTGTGCTTTCCTCAGCTCTCTTCATACCATCTCCACCCACACTTGATCTCTTTGAAATTAAATATACATCTCCCCCAGCCTCCCCTATCAACTGTCTCACAGTTCAACCAAGAGTTCAAGGCCCAACTCATGCAACTGCTTCTAGTGTGTTTTTTATCCATTCATAGAATATGGGTACCACTGGCTAGGCCAACATTTATTGCCCATCCCTAATTGCCCATGAGAAAGTGGTGGTGAACCTCTTCTTGAACTGTGGTATAGACTCAGCCACAGTGCTGTTAGGTAGGGAGTTCCAGGATTTTGATCCAACAACAGTGAATTAATGAAGATATAGTTCCAGTTAGGATGGCATGTGACTTGGAGGGGAAATTGCAAGTCATGGTGTTGCCATGCATCTGCTGCCCTTGTCCTTCTAGGTAGTGGAGGTTGTGCGACTGGAAGGTGCTGTTGAAGGAGCCTTGGCGAGTTGATACAGACCATCTTGTAGATCTTATACACTGCTGCCACTGTGCGTCGGTGGTGGAGGGAGTAAATGTTTAGGGTGGGTTCCAATCAAATGGACTACTTTGTCCTGGCTGATGTAAAGACTCGTGGGTGTTTTTGGACTACACTCATCCATAATCACAACTGTTCCCAAAGCAGCCATTACAGAGATCTTTTTAATAAAATAATAAGTTGCTTAATTCAATGCAAATCACTTCGATCAAAATATATTCATGTTGCCTTGTTCTCCTGCTCTGCTTTAACCTGCTCTGCCCAGCAGTTGTTTGTGGCCTGATTAAAGGTATATTTCTGAATTAGTTCTATGGTGAAGACTGCTTGCTTTGGTTTTTAAAAAATTCTTAAGTCCCCAAAGAAGTTGTTGTCACTTAGTATCAGTACCCATAAACCATTGGGGGGAGGGTGGAGTGAGAGAGAGAGAACAAATAAGGAGGAAATTTAAAGAACAAAAAACAAAGAACAGTACAGCACAGGAAACAGGCCCTTCGGCCCTCCAAGCCTGTGCCGCTCCTTGGTCCAACTAGACCAATCGTTTGTATTCCTCCATTCCCAGGCTGCTCATGTGACTATCCAGGTAAGTCTTAAACGATGTCAGCGTGCCTGCCTCCACCACCCTACTTGGCAGCGCATTCCAGGCCCCCACCACCCTCTGTGTAAAAAACATCCCTCTAATATCTGAGTTATACTTCGCCCCTCTCACCTTGAGCCTGTGACCCCTCGTGATCGTCACTTCTGATCTGGGAAAAAGCTTCCCACCGTTCACCCTATCTATCCCCCTCATAATCTTGTACACCTCTATTAGATCTCCCCTCATTATCCGTCTTTCCAGGGAGAACAACCCCAGTTTACCCAATCTCTCCTCATAGCTAAGACCCTCCATACCAGGCAACATCCTGGTAAACCTTCTCTGCACTCTCTCTCTAACGCCTCCACGTCCTTCTGGTAGTGCGGCGACCAGAACTGGACGCAGTACTCCAAATGTGGCCTAACCAGCGTTCTATACAGCTGCATCATCAGACTCCAGCTTTTATACTCTATACCCCGTCCTATAAAGGCAAGCATACCATATGCCTTCTTCACCACCTTCTCCACCTGTGTTGCCACCTTCAAGGATTTGTGGACTTGCGCACCTAGGTCGCTCTGTGTTTCTATGCTCCTGATGACTCTGCCATTTATTGTATAACTCCTCCCTACATTATTTCTTCCAAAATGCATCACTTCGCATTTATCCGGATTAAACTCCATCTGCCACCTCTCCGCCCAATTTTCCAGCCTATCTATATCCTGCTGTATTGCCCGACAATGCTCTTCGCTATCCGCAAGAAGTGAGTAAAAAGTTAAAACTAAGATTTTAAAGTGAGTTTTAAATTTGATATTGCCACACACTGGTTGTTCTCCACAGCTGAGGCACATTTCCAACCTTGCGCAAAGTGTTGAGACAGGTTTTGCTTTTGCCTCCTGCCACCATAAATAAGCAACATAATATATGCTTCTGCAGTAAATGAAATGTAAAAGCTTGGTCCAATCATCTCTTCTCCTCTAACTCCACTTCACTTGAAGACTACATTTAGTCTGGACTCCTCAGGGAACTCCTAGGGGATTTTCACAGTAACATCATTACTGTAATGTTAATGTAAGCCTGTTTGTGACACTAATAAGTAAACTCTTGTGTAATATCAAGGACAAAAATCAATGCCTAGAAATTTATCTCACCCAAAACCAAATTTTAAATTAATTGGAATTTTCCTCAAAAACACCTGAATTAACAACACAAACCATTTCAGCCCACCTCAATATTATCCCCAGAAGGAGCATCCTCAGGTTGTGTTTCATCAGCTAAAGGTTCTGTGACTTTGACTTCCATTGAATCCTGAAATTCTGGTGCTGTTCTTCGCCCATATCGTTTTCCATCTTTGACATATTTTGGCTGTACTTCCGTAGAATCTGCAGGAATACAATGCATTTTCGTCAGCCTAATCATTTCAAATTGCATTAGCATAAGCTTTAGAGGCTTTCAGCTAGCTCACCAATTTTATCCAGTAAATTTCACAAAAGCCCTGCCCAGACTGACGTCATGGCAATCAGTGCTGCAATAAGAATGATACAATTGACCAGGGTTATCATTCCCGATCACTATGGCATGTCTTCTATTGGAAATGCATGAATAGACTTTGGGCAAGAGCAGATTGCAATTTAGAATAAGGAAAGAAGCCAATTATCGTTCTGACAGAACATCATTTAATAATTGTAGAATGATGAATATGGAATTATTGCTAATAGAGTCATCCATTACTCATGTTTTCTTTCCACATTTAAGAGGACTTCAACCTCTGTACTTAGTTCAACTGGATACAATGTACTTCTTTTTGGTACAACCACAAGAGTTTGTATCTGTACAGTGCCTTCAATGTAGTAAACAATCTCAAGGTGCTTCATAAAAGCACTACCAAACAAAATTTGATGCTAAGCCACATTAGGAATTAGGAGAGCAAATGACTAAAAGCTTGGTTAAAGTGGGAGGTTTCAAGTAAGGAATCAAAGGAGAGTGAGAGGCTGAGAGGTTTAGGGATTGAATTCCAGTGCTAAGGCCTGACAGCTGAAGGCACGGCTGGTAATGGCGGAGTGATTAAAATCAGAGTTGCTCACAGTTGCCTAGAATTGGAGGAGAACATATATCCCGGAGAGGTGTAGG